>NC_041731.1:83988529-85278171 GCF_004115215.2 Ornithorhynchus anatinus
TAAATAGGGTAAAGAAAATATATACAGTTGAGCAGACGAGTACAGTGCTGAGGGGATGGGAAGGGAGAGGGGAAGGAGCAGAGGGAAATGGGGGGAAAAGAGGGTTAAGCTGCGGAGAAGTGAAGGGGGGGTAGTAGAGGGAGTAGAGGGAGAAGGGGAGCTCAGTCTGGGAAGGCCTCTTGGAGGAGGTGAGTTTTAAGTAGGGTTTTGAAGAGGGGAAGAGAATCAGTTTGGCGGAGGTGAGGAGGGAGGGCGTTCCAGGACCGTGGGAGGACGTGGCCCAGGGGTCGACGGTGGGATAGGCAAGACCGAGGGACGGTGAGAAGGTGGGCGGCAGAGGAGCGGAGCGTGCGGGGTGGGCAGTAGAAAGAGAGAAGGGAGGAGAGGTAGGAAGGGGCAAGGTGATGTTGTTTACTAAGCTTCCACTGAATGAAACGCACTGCAGCACAGAACACTGTGTCTGTCCACAAGGAGCTCATATTTTTACCTTGAAAAAAATCCATAAAAGAGACATATAAATATTCACAAATAGATGGAAGCATATTAAATAACTGATTGCCCCATTGAATGTGCATGTAAAAGGGTACATTAGTACAAGATGTGGTATTGGTATTTATCAAGAAAGGCTTGTTGGAACAGGTGGGATTTTAGGAGCCAATGTGCAAAACAGAGAAAACGGTGGAGGATCCCAGAGCCAAAGGTAGCGGGGTAAGAAGAGGTCAGCAGGGGTTGGGGTCTGTAATAGCATTCCCTCCATCACTGCCTTGCTCCTGCCTCCTCCCCAGCAAATCTCCTTCTCCTGTTCCTCTTCTTCCTTCTCCTCCACCCCCCCCCACCACTATAGTGGATTCTACTGGATTTTATGTTCCTTGAGTGCAAGGATCATGTCTACTTACTCTATTGGGTTCTCCCAAGCACTTAGTACAGTGTTCTGCACACACAAAGCACTCAATAAATGCCACTGGTTGTTATTGACAGTAACAGTCATGGTAGCAACCACAGCTGTAACAAAAGTAAATGAAATTCTAACAAATCGAAATAGAAAAAGCCATGACAGGAACTGGCACTAGAAGAAAACTGGCACTAGAAGAAACTGGGAGAGGCAGAGGAATGAGCTCTAAATGCAGGGAGAGGGCCAGGAGAACCTCAGTCCAGGAACAAGGATGGGATCAGGTGCTGTGAAGGTCAGGTGCTGTGAGAAAAGATAACATTTATGTACCTCTTACGGGACAGGGCTGGCTTTATGCACATCAGCAGGAAAGAAGTGCTGTTCTTTGTGCTTCATCTTACGAATGCAGCAAAATTCACAGTCAATCAATAAATCATATTTACTGAGAACTAACCATACACAGAGCACCATACCATGCCCTTGGGAAAGTACAGTATAACAGATGTGGTAGATGCATTCCCTGCCCACAACAAGCTTACAGTCTGAGGGAAGGACAGACATTAATATAAATGCATAAATTATGTATATAATCATAAGTGCTGTGGGGCTGAGGGAAGGATGAATAAAGGGTGCAAATCCAAGTGCAAGGGCAACAGAGAAGAGAGAGGGAGAAGAGGAAATTAGGGCTAGTCGGGGAAGACTTTTTGGAGGAGAGATGCCTTCAATAAGGCTTTGAAGGTGGGGAAAGGGATAGTCTATCTGTGAAGAGGGAGGGTGTTCCAGACACTGGATTATATTAAGTAATGAGAAGTCTTGAGCACTTGACAGTTGGCATAATGGCAGCAAAATGAAAACTCTCAGTGAATGATGTTGAACATTTACCAGTCAAAAGAAAGCCATTGCCTAGGTCCTGGGCACATTCAAAGTATTTAGACTTGCCGTGTCCCTTTTGAACTGCAGCAAGCCAAGTCTACCTCTTTGTCCAAGTATCTCCCAGAAACTGTCCAACACTCTCATAAGGGAATGAAGAATCTCTTCTCCCATTTCTTCTTTAACAGAATTATTTTTTCCTGTAAGCATTTTGTTCAATGTGCTTTTCTCCCAAGTAACTCTTCTTTAACCTGATTATTTTGTACCTACTCCAGCACTTAGTATGGTGCATGGAACATAATAAGCACTTAGCAAATGCAAGTATAATAATCATAATTATTACTATTATTATTTTACTGGATAACCATTTTGCTTTGTATATGAAAAAGGTAATCAAGGTCTCCTGATTCACAAAAGATTCATATCTCTACTGAAGGCATGGTAAATTTTTAATGTCCTTTCCCCAAGAGTTAGACAAACTTTGGAAAACTCAGGTTGGAAACCGAAGCTGATATTATTCCATGGACGAATGACATCAATTGAAATGTACTTTTTCCTTCAAGGTGATGGATGTAATTTTCTATTAAGGTGACCTTTGCTAGAAATGTTTTGACTGTAATGATTTCCTGTCCCTTTTGCTCAGCAGTCAGGAGAGACGAACTGGCGATAGCCTGTTTCAGCTGTGTGATGTTTAATGGAGAGGGAAGGGGGCTAACCAGTGTGCAAGTCAGTGGGATGGTCATGTGACCAGTCCAGGCCAAGGCTAATCTTCCTTTCAGTGTTTGTGCTAGAGCCATTAATTGATCGATCATTGGTATTTAAATACTGTTTGAAGTGCTTGGGAGAGTACAGTGTCACAGGGTTGGTAGACTGTAAGCTTGCTGTGGGCAGGGAGCTATTCTACCAACTTTGTCATACTTTAGTCTCCTAAATGCTTCATACAGTGTCCTGCTCACAGTAAGCACTCAAGAAATACTGATGATGATAATGATGACAATAGATGTCATCTTTGCTGTGAAGGAGCTTGGCTCTGGGTTCTCATTTTGAGGGTGCTTCTATATTAAAAGTATTCCACAGTACAGATTTCTCAGTAGTTCATAAAACACCTTTGGTGGAAGGTGCTATGCTCTTTGTTTAGCAAGCTAACCCCCACAAGGCATAGAATCTTAAATTGAATTCTGCTAAATTCTTTATCTTATTGTCTCTAATTCCCATAGTCAATTCTCCAAGCACATTGCTTTGTTCTAAGCCATCTATGCTCCTGCAAAGGATATACAGAAAATTATTTGTTATATTTCTGAGAACCACTTTTTATTTGAAATCATGTTTCTGAGTAGGATATTTTTAGTACAAGCATAAGCCAGTGTTATTGTACCGCCTTCTCCTTTGATCTTTCCTTCTTCTCATTCTCTTCCTTCCCTGTCTCCTCTGCTTTTTCTACTTCCTCTTCCTTTTCCACCTTCATCTTTTCCCTCTTTTGTTCTTCTTCCTGCCTTTTTTTCTCATGTCCCTTCTTATCCCCTTCCACCTCCTCACCCCTGTCCCTCAGACACTATATGTAGAAAAGGAGCTCAGGACAGGAAGGGACTCAGGCTTGGGCTTTCTGAAAGTGGCTTACCAGGCTGACATGGTCTCTGAATTAACCAGTAGCAAATCATTGTCTTGATTGTAATGGTTGTGAAGAACAATTTTAGTTATAGATTCTTCTCCAAAGAGAGGACTACCTTACTTTAATAAGAGTAAAAATGGGGTGAGTCTCTGATGCTGGGTTCTATTGTATCTCTGACCCTAGTCCAAAGGGATTCTTTGATGCACTCCACTCTTCTCCACTCTGGTGAGGGCTGAGTTCCTCTCTGGTAGGGGCTGGGTTCCTCCTGACAATGGTCGGAAGCAGAGAAGGACTTGCCAGTTGTTGGCTCCCATCTGCCTTTCTGAGGACCCTGGGTTGGGATAATAGGGGTTGATATTTTGTCCACTACCCGCACCTGTGGGATGGCAGTGGTGATAACCTCCCCCCTCTTGCAGTTACCCAAAATCAAATGGTAACTAGGCTCTGAGCTGGACCTCTCTGTATTTTTTTCTTGCCTCTCTCCCTCCTGGACAGGAGAGGGAGAAGGGTTTTCTGAGATTCCTCTCCTGGACTAGAAAATGTCAGTGACCAGTCAAAAGGTCTCAGATTCCTTAAATCCAATAGTAATAAAGAATTTTGGAGGGTCCTACTTTCTATTCTCTTCTCTTCAGTTTCAAGGGTTTCCTTGAAACTTGAAGGAGTTGAACCAATAACTAGATTCAGACAAAAATGGCAAGTGATTGATGACAATAATTTTTGATTTTGAAGTTTAAAGTTCTAGGTGATCAAATGTTGGGGAATGAAAGAGTTAATTTTAAGTTGTCACTGATGGGGGGCTGTTTACCTTTCTGGAGGTAACCAGCTTCCCAGAAAAATAAAATGGAGCACGTGCAGGGTTCTAATACTGACTCAAGACAATGCAGGTAGCAACAAGGCTGTGAAAGCTGAAAATTGATGAGAAATCCCACTGTGATTTAGGTGAAACTGACCACCTAAATGCTGACCTGTCTCAAAATGACAACCCAACCAAGATGATGATTTTTACATTGCAAGAGACTCATCTGAATGGTCATGCCAAATGTATGTAGTGAACGATCACACATTGTCTGCACATCATTCTGTATGGTTGGGCAGGGTGGTGATCATCATCACTCCACCCTTTAGATGGTACTCAAGAAAACCATGGGCAATAGTAATAATAATGATAGAGACCATAACAATGATAAAGGAAGAACCATTGGAAAGTTTGTGAATTACGGCAGAGGACAGAACGTTCTGGAGAAAGTATTTCCAGGGAGTCGCTATAAATCGGAAATGATTCGATGGCACTTAGTAATTGTTAAACACTTTTGTGTGCCAATCTGGGGTAGATACAAGCTAATCAGGTCATAAAATAAGCCTGAGAGTCTGGCTTGCAGGCTTGGGAGAGAGCGGTCTGCAGAGAGAGATCTGTAGAGGGGCACCTGAGGCGGAGGGTCTGCCAGGGGACCCAAGTAATAAAATTAACTCAAGTTCACATAATGGATGTTTCTTGCTATTGGATAACTGAAGGAGTTGAACCAATAACTAGATTCAGACAAAAATCACTGGTGTCCCTTTCTTAGAGAAGCAGCGTGGCTTAGTGGAAAGAACATGGGCTTGGGAGTCAGAGGATGTGGGTTCTAATCCCAGCTCCACACTTGTCTTCTGTGTGACCTTGGGCAAACCACTTAAGTTTTCTGTGCTTCAATTACCTGATCTATAAAATGGGGATTAAACTGTGAGCCCCATGTGGGACTACCTGTTTTCCTTGTAGCTATCCCAGCACTTAGAACACTGCTTGGCACATAGTAAGCACTTAACAAATTCCATAATTATTAATGACGACCAAGGTGAGGAGATGCTTAGGGTCTGGCTAACACTGATGTTGAAAGACAGAGTAATATTTTTGAAGAAGCACTTCCATTTTCCTCATGTCCTGATTCTGCAAAATTCATTTATTGGCTTGCTTGCTTTTGCAGGATTGATTTGTGCCTATTTATCTTGCTCCTTTCTCCTCCATTTTCTGTCTTCTTTCTTATCCAGGGAAATCTCTGATGGACAATCTGCGATTTGTAAAGTTCAGAAAGCCAGGCCAATGTACTAGTGGTCAAGAGGGCAGTGGGGGTTCAAGGACTTACTTTAAATGAGTCCTGCCTATTCCCAAAAGCAATAGGAAGCTAACTGGTCTGGAACAACTATCTAGGGTGGGGCTGTAGTTCATAGGAAGAGGATGGGTTTAGTCACATAATTTACCATACACTTTCATGTACTGTTGTTCTTTGAGTGCTTCTGTCTCTCCCTACCCCAGACTGAGTCATCTGAGGCTCCAAGAAAGGAAGATAGGATGGATGGTGGGCCTGCCCTCTGGCCCTGACCCTGCACTTCCTTAGAATTACCCCTTCTAAAGTCATCTGACTTGGCCAGAACCATAAGAAAGCGAGTGACCTGGCTTGGTGCCATACTCCTTGACTAAGATAAAGAATGTTATCTGTTATCTTTTTTCTCATAACCTCTAGACTAAAATCCCCTCCACTAGTCCATAAGCTCCTTGAGGACAAGAATTGTATCTACTTCACAACATTGCTAAAATCCATCCTTTCCTCTCCATCTAAATTGTTACTATCCTGATTCAAGCATTTATCCCTACCTGCAAAGGCTTACTGAAGGCACATCTCCTCTCAGAAGCCTTCCCTACCCTTATTTCCTCCTCTCCCACTGGCCCTGGAACTTTGATTTGCTCCCTCTATTCACCCCTCACCCCTCTCAGGGTTGCACCTGGAAAGTTTTCAGTACTCTTCCAATCTTGACTACTAGAGGGAAGAGTCAAGCAGAGACATATCCCTTCCATTCCTAGCGTGGGCAGTGGCTAGTGAGTGGAAGACAATCTGCCACAACTCAAAACTCACCTGTGCTGGGCAGCAGCAGCATGGGAGAGAGTCAAGGGTGGAGACTCAAGTTTACTGTGCAGAAGGGGGCAATTGTAAACCACTTCTATATTTTTACCAAGAAAACTCTATGGATACACTACCAGAACAATTGCAGAAGGAATTGGCACATTCTGGGAGAGATATGTCCATGGCATCACTATGGTTTGGAGATGACAGAATAAGACAAGACAATTCACCCCTCAGCTCCACAGCACTTATGTATATATCCGTAATTTATTTGTTCATGTTAATTTCTGTCTCCCCTTCTAGACTGTAATCTCATTGTTATACTGTTATATTGTACTTTTGCAAGTGCTTAGTAAACTGCTCTGCAGTCAGTACTCAATAAATACAATTGGTTGATTATCCCTGCCTTGACTACTGACTGCATCAGCCTCTTCACTGACCTCCCTGCCTCCTGCCTTAACCCACTCTAGTCCATGTTTCACTTTGCTGCCATGTCTTCTCTCTCCTCAAAAACCTCCAATGGTTGTCCATCCCCTCTCATCAAGCAGAAACTCCTCACCATCAACTTTGGAAGTCAGAGGATGTGGGTTCTAATCTTGTCTGCTGTGTGATCTTGGGCAAGTCACTTAACTTCTCTGTGCCTCAATTACCTCATCTGTAAAATGGGGATTAAATGTGTGAGCCCCTCGTGGGACGACCTGATTACCCTGTATCTACCCCAGCACTTAGAACAGCGCTGTTAGATTAGACTGTAAACCTGTCAATGGGCAGGGATTGTCTCTGTCTGTCGCCAAATTGTACATTCCAAGCACTTAATACAGTGCTCTGCACATAGTAAGCGCTCAATAAATACTATTGAATGAATGAATGAATGCTTGACACATAGTAAGCGCTTAACAAATATCATAATTATTCTAATTATTAAAGTACTAAAATCAGCTCACCCTCTCCTAACTTACCTTGCTGATTTCTTATATAACCCAGGCCACACACATCACTTCTTTCATTCATTCATTCAATAGTATTTATTGAGCGCTTACTATGTGCAGAGCACTGTACTAAGCGCTTGGGATGAACAAGTCGGCAACAGATAGAGACAGTCCCTGCTGTTTGACGGGCTTACAGTCTAATCGGGGGAGACGGACAGACAAGAACAATGGCACTAAACAGCGTCAAGGGGAAGAACATCTCATAAAAACAATGGCAACTAAATAGAATCAAGGCGATGTACAATTCATTAACAAAATAAATAGGGTAACGAAAATATATACAGTTGAGCGGACGGGTACAGTGCTGTGGGGATGGGAAGGGAGAGGTGGAGGAGCAGAGGGAAAAGGGGAAAATGAGGCTTTAGCTGCGGAGAGGTAAAGGGGGGATGGCAGAGGGAGTAGAGGGGGAAGAGGAGCTCAGTCTGGGAAGGCCTCTTGGAGGAGGTGATTTTTAAGTAAGGTTTTGAAGAGGGAAAGAGAATCAGTTTGGCGGAGGTGAGGAGGGAGGGCGTTCCAGGACCGCGGGAGGACGTGACCCAGGGGTCGACGGCGGGATAGGCGAGACCGAGGGACGGCGAGGAGGTGGGCGGCAGAGGAGCGGAGCGTGCGGGGTGGGCGGTAGAAAGAGAGAAGGGAGGAGAGGTAGGAAGGGGCAAGGTGATGGAGAGCCTTGAAGCCTAGAGTGAGGAGTTTTTGTTTGGAGCGGAGGTCCATAGGCAACCACTGGAGTTGTTTAAGAAGGGGAGTGACATGCCCAGATCGTTTCTGCAGGAAGATGAGCCGGGCAGCGGAGTGAAGAATAGACCGGAGCGGGGCGAGAGAGGAGGAAGGGAGGTCAGAGAGAAGGCTGACACAGTAGTCTAGCCGGGATATAACGAGAGCCCATAATAGTAAGGTAGCCGTTTGGGTGGAGAGGAAAGGGCGGATCTTGGTGATATTGTAGAGGTGAAACCGGCAGGTCTTGGTAACGGATAGGATGTGTGGGGTGAACGAGAGGGACGAGTCAAGGATGACACCGAGATTGCGGGCCTGCGGGACGGGAAGGATGGTCGTGCCATCCACGGTGATGGAGAAGTCTGGGAGCGGACCGGGCTTGGGAGGGAAGATGAGGAGCTCAGTCTTGCTCATGTTGAGTTTTAGGTGGCGGGCCGACATCCAGGTGGAGACGTCCCGGAGGCAGGAGGAGATGCGAGCCTGAAGGGAGGGGGAGAGGACGGGGCGGAGATGTAGATCTGCGTGTCATCTGCGTAGAGATGGTAGTCAAAGCCGTGAGAGCGGATGAGTTCACCGAGGGAGTGAGTGTAAATGGAGAACAGAAGAGGGCCAAGAACTGACCCTTGAGGAACTCCAACAGTTAAAGGATGGGAGGGGGAGGAGGCTCCGGCGTAGGAGACCGAGAATGATCGGCCAGAGAGGTAAGAGGAGAACCAGGAGAGGACAGAGTCCGTGAAGCCAAGGTGAGATAAGGTATGGAGGAGGAGGGGATGGTCGACAGTGTCAAAGGCAGCAGAGAGGTCAAGGAGGATCAGAATGGAGTAGGAGCCATTGGATTTGGCAAGAAGGAGGTCATGGGTGACCTTAGAGAGAGCAGTCTCGGTAGAGTGGAGGGGACGGAAGCCAGATTGGAGGGGGTCTAGGAGAGAATGGGAGTTAAGGAATTCTAGGCATCGATTGTAGACGACTCGTTCTAAGATTTTGGAAAGGAAGGGTAGTAGGGAGATAGGACGATAACTGGAGGGGGAGGTGGGGTCAAGAGCGGGTTTTTTTAGGATGGGGGAGACGTGGGCGTGTTTGAAGGCAGAGGGGAAGGAGCCCTTGGAGATTGAGTGGTTAAAAATAGAAGTTAAGGTAGGGAGGAGGGCAGGGGCGATGGTTCTCTAACTTCTCTAACTCCAATTTACTTACTATACTTAGATCTCAATAAATCAGTTGTATATATTGAGCGCTTACTATATCTGTAATTTTATTTGTACATCTGTAATTTTATTTATTTTTATTGATGTCTGTTTACTTGTACTAATGTCTGTCTCTCCCCCCTCTAGACTGTAAGCTCATTTTGAGCAGTAGTTGTGACTCTTTATTGCTGTATTGTGCTTTCCCAAATGCTTAGTACACTGCTCTGTATATAGTAAGGACTTAATAAATATGATTGAATGAATATATGCGGAGCTCTGTACTAAGTGCTTGGTAAAGTACGATACAAAAGAATTAGTAGACATGCTCCCTACCAATAACAAGCTTGTACTTCTCCTCCTACCCCCCTACACCTGGCCCCCATCCTCTTTGTAGCTGGAACTCCCTCCCCCTCCAGATAGAACAGACCACCAATCTGCCCACCTTTAGAGACTAATTAAAATTGTTTCTCTAAGCAGACTTCCCCAGTTAAGCCCTCTTTCCCCCTACTTCCTCTGTCTTCTGTATTGCCTAGGCACTTGGATTTGTACTCCTGAAGCACTTGATATTCACCCCCATCCTCAGCCCTGCAACACTTATATACATAGTAATTTGTTTTAATCAAGCAATCAATAGTATTTATTGATCACCTACTGTGTGCTGAGCACTGAACTAAGCACTTGGGAGAATATAATAGAATTAGTAGGCATGAGTCTTACCCTCAAGGAGCTTACAGTTTAGCTCATGCCCTCTACCTCCCCCATACTATTCCTCCGAATCCGCTGATTTCTCTAACATTTCTCCCCATCTAGACTGTAAGGTCCTTTTGGGCAGTGAACATGTCTACAAACTCTGAACTCTTCCAAGGGTTTAATACAGTGCTCTGCACACAGTAAGTGCTCAATAAATACTATGATTGATTGAACCCTTCAGGAAACTGGTTTTGAAATTAAACAGGCATGATTTTCTTACTTATCCAAAGAGTTTAAATAAGCTTTCTTATTAGATTGTGAACTCTTTGAGAATAGGGACCGGATCTTCTGCTTCTTTTGTAGGTTCCCAGGCACAATAATAATAAAGGTAAAGTAAATGCTTATTATACGTCTTTGCACACACTAGATGCACAGTATAGTGCTCAATAGAGACAGAGTTCTCTTCACAAGGACTATACTCCATAAATGTTGATGAAGATGATGATGATTATGATGATGAATAAATCAAAGCCCTTCCTAGATGCATGAATTAATCCCACAATAAAGGTAGTCATTTTAAAAAATGAATTCTCTTTTTAGAAGATTCCTTCAAATATTTGATTAAAGGAAAAATCAGTAGAACATTTCTATAAAGTGCTAATTTATTTGTTGTTTGTTTACAATATGCAATATATTTTCACACCTCTGGAGATAGAGTTGAATAAGAAATATTTCCTTAAAAAGTCAACTTCGTTTTCTGCCTAATCCTCCATCCATATTATTACATTACGAAGATAATTTTAATTGTTAATTAGGAGCTTTGATTTTTAAGCAGAAGGGTAGGCAATGAAAAGACAGAAATCTGCATCTTCACAGGAATACTCCAAGGTGAAACCAAGGTGGCAATTTGAAAATCCACACAGGGTGTTTGATTCACATTAGGTTTGATTTAAATGTGATTTTTTTCACTCAATATGTCCCTTTTCAAGCAAATCAATCATCCCTCTCTCCTCCTTACTATCACTATCTGCCTCCTTTTTCCATTCTGAGTCCTCAGCCATTTTCTCTGCTCTTCAAGCATGTGAAACATTCAATTCTTCTTTTTGAACTATCACTACTCACAACCTTATCAATAAATCTTTGAAATGATTTTAGGCAACCAGAGTTAAACTGGAAAGCCAAACTTTAATTTTTCCTGTCAATTCTCTTTTTTCCACAATTCATTCTTCTAGATTCTCTCACCAAAAATATCTGTACATCAAATGAAACTAAAGAGGCTGTACAATTCTCAAGCTTCAAAGAACTGCTGTCTTTGGCTCCTGCAAACCTCCCTGGAGTTTATGAAAGTAAAAGCAATATTACCTATTTGTAAGTATTCAAAAGTTTATAAATCATCAACCTGACCCAAAATGTCAGCTTCTGTGCCTGGTGGATGCCTGCCTTTCGCCAGAGTTTGCAGGCAAGTCAGGGGGCAGAGTCAAAAGAAGAGTCACAGCTGCCTTCTACCCCACCAGGATACTTTCCATTAAGAGGAAGGTTTGAAACAATGGATTCTCTCTTAGAGTTGGCATGAGACTACAGCTTCATGAAGTGTCAAGAGCCTTGTAGATGATTGGTATCAGCCAATTATTATTAACGATCCCAGGAGGATGATTCTCCCACCAGGGAGGCATGGAATGGGCATTTATAAAACTATGCCTGTTCCAGGGGTTAGAAAACCCAGGGAATCAACTTGGGTTGAAGGTTTATTCTGTTTTCAGGATCAATTGGTTTAAAACATAGATTATCTTGTTCGAATTAGGAAGTAGAACCACAGACATCGTCCCCATCAGAGCAATCTCATGTCATTTGACATATTACAATGATAGTTCTGGTATCTTTTTCTTTTTTCTTTTGCAGCGAAACACCTGCAAATAGCACCAAGGATGAAATTGATGGGATTATCTGTAGTCACAGCCCTTGCTGAGTGAGCTCCCTCAAAAGGAGCCTTTGTTTCCATTGGCAACAGAGCTGTTGTGGCACTGTGGATCAAATGCATCCGGATTTACTTTTATGCCCCCAAGGTAAACAATTGCTTGCTGCACTACATAAATACTGAGAGTGAAACTCTCTTGGTAAAAGACCTGACCAGCATGCGCTAAAGGTAACTATAGGCTGCTACGCAAAACCCAACTCAAGCAGCTGACAGATAAAGATTCCCATGGAGAGTGCATCATGCACTGCAGCTTTGATAATTTTGGTTATTTAGGGTCTTTGTTCTGTTGTCGGCATCTTTTACATCAGTTGGAAGCACAAGAGAACAGTGCTAATGTCATCATTCCCCCCCACCCCCAACTCCAATGGTAACTGCACTTTTCTGCAAATGTGTTTCTCATTGTAGTGAAGTGAGTTGAAGGAATTTTCGGCTTCTTTGTAGCCCATGTAGTTTTGTTTGAGCCGGGTAAGCAATCAGTCCGTCAATGGAAATTATGGACCACCTGTGTGCAGAGCTCTCTTCCAAGCACTTGGGAGTGTATAATACAATAGAGTTAGTGGACATGTTCCCTGCCCACAAAAAACAGTGTGGACTAGTGGAAACGGCGGTCCTGGGAGTTATAAAACCTGTGTTCTAATTCCAACTCTGCTATTTGTCTACTGTGTCCCCCGATTAGACTGTAAGCCCGTCAAACGGCAGGGACTGTCTCTATCTGTTGCCGACTTGTTCATTCCAAGTGCTTAGTACAGTGCTCTGCACATAGTAAGCGCTCAATAAATACTATTGAATGAATGAATGAATGACCTTGGAAAGTTAATTAACTTCTCTGTGCCTCAGTTATCTCGTCTGTAAAATAGGGTTTTAAGACTGTGATCCCCACCCGGGACATGGACCGTGTCCATCCTGATTAGCTTGTATCTACTGAAGAGTTTACAAGAGTACTTGGCATACAGTAAGTGCTTAAAAAATATAATTTTAAAAAGACGCTTCAATCTAGAGCATTGGAATTGTTTTGGAAACGCACAATCAGTTGCTTCCTTTGTTTATATAGATTCAATTATGTTTCTCTTTGGGAAATCTCTGTGACTTTCAAAATGACTCTTTTCTGCTAATCACTCATCAGTTTCTCACTGTGAGGCCGTTTTTGCTGGACTAATACACTGAGCTGTGGACGAATATGCAATTTCACTGCATGCATTTGTTAAAACACTACTAGGTAACTAATGAATGTTCTTTTCCCAATTCAAGATTGTCTGGATGCAGTATGACACAGTAATGGAAGAAATGGTTGCATTCAAGCATGGGTGCATGCATATACATCCGACACTGAAATTACATTGTGCATTTTCTTCAACATGGCATTTTGCAGAAAGTCTTACATCATGTCTGTTATATTGTAAGTGTGTGATAAGTAGATGGCCATGAAGAGGAAAGCTGTCTTTTCAAGGGCTACATTTTCACCTTAATATAGCGAATAACAGAGAAGCATATAGCCTCAGTTTCCTCAGGGGATAAAATGGAAAATATTCTATGGAAATATAGAAATTGCAAGTCTGTGTGAGGTACTGAAATGAGTCCAATGGCCTGCTATTACCAGGATGCCCATCAACTCTGAAGGGTAGAAGAGCCCTTTCAGAGCATTCTGTAGTTAGTTTGTGAACTGGTATTTTCATTTGATAATGACACTGCTAATTATATATTTTCATTCATTCTTCATTGCATTTATGAAGTGTTTACTGGGGTCAGGGTCTGCAGCGAATGTGATGAAAGGTATAAGAATCATAATTCAGAAATCGTTCCTAGTCCACGATGGGGCTCCCAGTCTGAAATGAAATTTAGGGAGATCAGACTCACACAAGGAAAGAAATGGAGGTAAGGCAGTGAGGAAGCTGATACAGCAGTCAGGTCAAGTCAGGATATGATAAATGAATGATCAGACCAGTGGGATGGCAGTTTGATGGAGAGGAAGGGATGTGATCTAGAGATGTCGTGATGATAGGACATACAGGATTTGGTTATAGACTGAATGTGTGGGTTGAATGAGACACTTGAGTCTAGGATAATGAAGTTTACAGGTTTGTGAGACAGGGAGGATGGCCGTGTTTTCTAAAATGATGGGAAATTTGGGGGAAAGACAGGGCTTGGGTGGGAAGATGAGTTCTATTTTGGACATGTTAAGTTTGAAGTATCAGCAGGACATCCAAGTAGAGATGTTCTGAAAGCAGGAGGCTGCAGAGAAGGAGAAAGTTTAGGGCTAGAGTTTACAAGAGTTTACAATATAATGAAGAAGAGAGTCAGATATGGAGAGTGTACATACAATGGGAACGAGAATAGAAGTAGGAATGGATGTTATGTGGGTTGTTTCATAAGGAAAGGGAATGCCATTCATGGAAAAGGCATAAATCAGGAATGATGGGGAGGAGAACCAAGAATGAAGTGCTATAAATGGTTGTTTGGAAGAAAGCAAGAGTGTCAGCTGGGGCATTGCATTTGAGCCTTGAAGCTTGTGGAGAGCCATAAAGCCAATTGTCAGGAGCTTCTGTTCAATGCAGGAAGAAATTGGCTACCATTAATGGCAGGGGAGGCCAGATGCATTCTGAATTTGTTTTTTGAGGAAGGTGATCTGGGAAGAAGGGTTCACTGAAGATAGGAGAGGTTGGAGACAGGGAGGCCAGTAAGGAAGTTTTAGCAGTAGTCCCTCTAGTAGTAGTCTAATAATAGCATTTGTTAAGCATTACTGTGTGTCAAGCACTGTTCTAAGTGCTGGACTTGATACAAGATGATTAAATTTGACATAATCCCTGCTCCACATGGAGCTCACAGTCTTAATCCCCATTTTACAGATGAAGTAACTGAAGCACAGAAAAGAGAAGTGACTTGTCCAAATTAACACAGCAGACAAGTGGCAGAGCCAGAATTAGAACCCAGATCCTTCTGACTCCCAGGCCCATGCTCTATCCATTGGGCCATGCCCTGAAAACAAATGGAGAAACCTCTTCTTTCTTAGTGTTACCACTGACCCACTCAGTTAAGAGAACTGTCTACTAGGTAACCATTACCAGAGGGACACCACACCGGGATCATAGTAAAGTGACCCAACGGCCCCACATGCCAAGATGAACCATCCTAGCATGATCTGGAAGACATGCACTGACCACACGTGTCGGGGTGCACCATCCCAGCATCATTTGGCCAACACACACGCTTACAGTAAAGGCTTGTGTTTTGTGCCAAAGAAAGCCAAACTCCTAAGTGCTTTCTAGACTCCACCCCTTAGTTATCAGTCAATCAGAGAGTCCTTCAGGGTCAACAAGCTCCTCCTTTCCTTTGCTGATAGTTCTTAGAGGTAAATTATTCTCAGGTGATCTCTTCTGAAATGTTACCACTGGTAACACTTTAACACATTTTTTCCCCCTCTCTGGATATCCTGAGATTCAAATACAATGTGAAGCCATGTGGCCTAGTTGAAAGAGCATGGGCCAGGAGGTTAGAAGACCTGGGTTTTAATCCTGGCTCTGCCAATTGTTTGTTGGATGACCTTGGGCAAGTCACTTAACTTCTCTGTGCCCCAGTTATCTCATCTGTGAAATGGGGATTAAGACTGTGAGACCCTTGTGGGATAGGGACTGTGTCCAACCCAATTACCTTATATCTCCCCACCGCATAGAACAGTGCTTCACATGGTAAGTGCTTACAAATACCATAATTATAAAGAAAATTCCTCCGGGAATCTCAAAGGAAATTCCTCTCCTGCTGATATGCACAGTACTGATTACCCCCCTTTTGTTGATAGTTTGTGGGGATACTTTCCTTTAGAGAACTTAGTTTTGATGCTAGTGTATGTGAACCTTCTCCTTAATTGGTTCAGGGGTGACTGTAGACAGTGTGCTTCCTCTAGACTGTAAACTCCCTCTAGACTATAAGCTCATTGTAGGCAGGGAGCATGTCTGTTACATTGTTATATTGTACTCTCCCAAGTGCTCAGTACAGTGCTCTGCACACGGTAAGTGCTCAAGAAATATGAGTGATTGACTGACTGTCCTACTAGATAGTCTGTCCTGGACTGATTCAGGCTGTGTGTGGATATCTTGCTGTGATTATCATTCTGCAACTGACATTCTGTGCACCCAGTGGCCCTCTGGATCACTGGTAACACTTCTACAATTCTTTTTCTCTCTGGAAATCCTGAGATTCAAAAAAAAAAAACAAAAACAAATGGCCTATTTATCAGGTCTGAATTAGACAGTATCTGGCTTTGGGATTGAGCCCTTGAGTGGTTTCTTTGAGCTACGTGACTTTCTTCCAAGCATTTGGATCTTCCTCAGTTTGAGCACCCTTTTTGTCTCAAACAAGGGTGTCTCATCCCAACCCCACCCACACACATCCTCCCAATCCCAAACTGGCCACTTGGGTCTGAGGGTGTGAGCCTACAATAGTGACCTTCACACTATCAGTGAATTCCCTCCATCCTCACATCCACCAAACTAACTCTCCTCCTCTCTTCAAAGCCCTACTGAGAGCTCACCTCCTCCAGGAGGCCTTTCCAGACTGAGTCCTCCCTTTCCCTTTGCCCCTCCTCCCCTCCCCATTTCCCCTACTCCCTCCCTCTGCTCTACCCCCTTCCCCTCCCCACAGTACGTGTGCATATTTGCATATATTATTTATTACTCTATTTATTTCATTAATGATGTGTATATATCTAAGATTCTATTTATCTTGATGGTATTGATGTCTGATTACTTGTTGTGTTTTGTTGTCTGTCTCCCCCTTTTAGACTGTGAGCCTATTGTTGGGTAGGGATTGTCTCTATCTCTTGCCTAATTGAACATCCCAAGGGCTTAGTACAGTGCTCCGCACATATTAAGTGCTCCATAAATACGAGTGAATGAATGAAGGAATGAATATAGGCAGGCAGCTGCCTGGTTGGTGGTAATAGGAACGTGTCCAAATTAGTTATATCTTATTTAGTATATCCAAATTACATCCCTCTCTTACTCTAGGTCTCAGTCCCTAAACTAGTTAACCAGATATCCATATTCTATACAAATAACCATATATTTAATTTGCACTCTGAGAACTATCAGATTTACTCTGGCCAATAGTTAACGTGTAACCTTCTTCTCAGTATCGCACCCTAATTGGTTTTCAATGCAAAATACAAGAAAGGTTTCCCAAACATTAAGCTCATTACCATAAATGCACTCATTTCACATTGCTAATTAACACTTGAGTATCTCAAGGAACTTTGGTAAGAGAGCTTGACCAAATGTTTCCCTAAGGGTGAGATGCAAAAATTAACTAGTGAACAATTTTAGGGATGCTATTATTCCCTTAACCTAATTTTCTAACCCAATCCCACCCAAAGGCAGGAATCTGAAGGACACATTCCTTTGTTTTATAGTTTAAGTTCACAAATCTGGAAACCCTGACCAGTTGGAGTTGATAGAATCTGGAATGCAAATCAAAATGAAATTCATCCCTAAGCATGTCAATTAGCTATAGTCTTCATAGTAATCTTTATGTCTGACCATGTCAGTTTCTTTACACAGTAGACTTTACCTATACAGGACATTTCCCATAAATAGAGACCACACATATAGGGAACTCCAGTTACATACTTAATATCCAAATATATTGAAGTATAGATTCATTTTAGAAATGATAATCCCTCAAGAAGTGTCTAGTTTGACCCAAACTATCAGATTCAGGTGGCCAGACATAACAGTGACAGTTTACATCAAACTTGCCTGTATATCTCCTTCACCAAGCCCAAAATTTGTCAGTTTACCCCAGTAAATCTACACATATTACACAGCAAAATTCATAACTTTACATGACCCTTTCTTTCCTTAAACTTGCTTTAGCCAGACCTAAACAGCAGCCTAGAACATAGAACAATTAAATCCCACTCCTCAGGCAATCCAACCCTACTCAGGATCATTACAAGCTCTCAGATGTGAAAGCCTAGGGCCCTTTGGACTGATGATTGCCTGGTCCTTCCTGCCAGGATTAGTGGGCCAGGGAACGTGTCAGGCACCCATGCTCACACAGTATCTTCCCTGTGTTTCAGTAGGTCTGCAGACATGCCAGACAACTATGTCTATTTAGTATCTGCTTGTGAGGACAAGGAGATTCCCCAGAGGAACCTAATTGGTCAAGGTGCCAGCTCCCCAAGTCCTTAAACATTTTAACTCCTTTTGTTTTCTCCCTTTTCCTCCGTCCTTTCTCCTTTCTCCATTTCCTCACTGTCTCCTGTTTCAATTTTACAGGGAGGAGGAGAGTGTGAGACCAGGGTGGGGACACAGGAAGAAGGGGAGCCTGACTGCAGTCTTCTAGACTATCATCTAGATTGTAAGCTTGTTCTGGGAAGGGAATTGTGCCTGCTAACTCAGTTGTACTGAACTCTCCCAAGGTAGTCTGCACATAGTAAGTACATAATAAATACCGTTGACTGCACTGAGGCACAGAGCTCCCTGCTCCTGTGGGGGCTGGATGGGGAAATCTGCTGTTTGACTCCGAGGACTCTGTGTCTGGTCACTATTTAAATTATGTACATATCTTGAAATGATATATTATAAGTTGCTTATTTATTCATATTAATGTCTGCCTCCATATCTAGACTGTAAACTGATTATGGGCAGGGAATGTCTGCTAATTCTGTGAATCCCGGCTTCACCACTTGTCAGCTGTGTGACTGTGGGCAAGTTACGTAATTTCTCTGTGCCTCAGTTAGCTCATCTGTAAAATGGGGATTAAGACTGTGAGCCCCACATGGGACAACCTGTTTCCCTTGTGCCTACCCCAGCTCTTAGAACAGTGCTCTGCACATCGTAAGCGCTTAACAAATACCAACATTATTATTGTATTGTGTTCTGCCAACTCCCTGATTCAGTGATCTGCATTGAGCACTCAATAAGTATAATTGATTGATTGATTGATTGATTGCCCTCAGCATAGGTACCAGATCTAAAGGCTACACAGCTCCTGGCCAGGCTTTTCTGAGCTATGGCATTCTAATCCTCTCTCCCGGTGCATTTCTCATTCAAAGAGCCTGACTACTCCCTCATAGACCCTAAATTAATCAAATATTTACCATCCAACTTACCGTCCCATTTTCTTTTGGCTACTGGAAGCCCAGTAGTTTCTAATTTGGGGGTGTGGGACCCCCCTCTAGCATAAAAAAAGGATTGGCAGGGGTTGAATAGCTGGTCATTGCTGTGGTAGAGGGATTTGGAGTTGCACATCCATAACAAATCATATTATCAGCAAAGTTGTGCATCCTACCAATTTCTTGGGGGCAAATCCAATCTACTGAATCTCATCGTGGTGCCCTACCCCCATCCTTGACCTTGACACCTCCTGTTACTCCTATTCCCTGCTCAGGGCCTCTCTCAACCTAATTTGTTCTCTTAAAGATTTCCTCTCATTTTGTTGCTGTTGTTTTGTATTACTGTCTGCATAGATGCGAGAATCTGATGAGCTCTAGATCTGAGCTCGCAGTCCCAGCTAGAGTTTCTTCAGCTGCTGCTTGGATCCACCTCTGCGTTTGCACAGTGGCCAGGTGTGCAGATCTTTCTAGAGACAGATCCCCCTCTGCATTTCCAGATCCTGCCAAAGTTTCAAAGGAATCAGCTGGGACCATGCTTCTCACAACTGATTCTACTCCCACAGTCTGATACATCCCCCCTTTTCCCCCAACTTCCATTCATCTGGAACTTGTCCTGGTTCCCCTGGCCTAAGTGGAGATCTTCCTCACCACACCTGGATCCACATCCAGAGGTGATCAACCAATCTACGGGGATGCTTGTGGGGAAGACCAGCCATTTTCCCTAATCCGTTCCCTGAAGGAGTACACCCCACACCTTGTCTTTGCTACCTCCTGGGCCTTAGGGGCAAACTCATCTCTTTAGAGTACTCCTGCCCCATGAGAACCTAACAAAAATGACCCCAGTTTTGCCTGGTCACTCTTCTGGAGAGCTCCAGCAGACCCAACTATACTTCCACTAACCCCTGGGTAAAATAATCCCATTCTGGCAGGACCATCCATAATACTTTTACAAATGCTCCTTGGTCCCTGAACAAGAGGGTGGTCATGATGATCTCCTGTTATCTCCTCTTGCCTTGGGGAGCAATTAAGAGATGAGTCAAACTTCTCTTTATCCCCCGGGGGTACTCCTTGCATTTTCTGCATCTCAAGGGCACTGGCCCCAGGTAATTCATGCTACATCTCCTGGGTCATTGGTGCAACCCTCAGGAGTTTCCATTGTCCTGGGTCCTCTTGAACATCCAAGTATTTCAGATAAGGAGGGGGAGTTGAAGGGTTCCACCTCTAAATGACAAGAAGACACCATTTTCCCTCCCTTGGACTCCCATCCCTGGATCTTTCTGAATTCTCCCTTAATCTGGCAAATCTCAACCTCAAGACCCCATTTATTCTCTACCTCTTTCTTTGCTACTGTACCTCAACCTGAGGTCCTGGGACTGAGATAACTGAAGTCTGGACCAAGACCTGTTGTTCCACTACCTCTACCAGGTAATGTGTTCCCACTTTACTATGGACTCTTTCCATAGGGCCTGGATGCTTCCACCAGGACCAGGATCACTATTCCTTTCCTCTTCACCTTCCCTTTGGAGTTCCAGATCCCACTCATCCAGTGGCAAAGGTCTACCCACTCTTACTTATGGACCTGGAACAGCCCCGACATTTGGCTTTATATAAGACTAGATAAACTCACCCAAATGTCCAACTCTTTCTAATGCAGACATTAATGTCATTCTTGGTTGGCAGCTCCAAAGATGTTACCATCTCCTCCTGCTCACTACCCCAGGTAACCCCCACCACACCGGTCACTACCCAAGTGCCAATACCACAACAGTCACTGTGTCCCAATTGACAAGAGCATGCAGTTACTATCCTGCTCACAGCACCATAATGTTACCACCAACCCTCTTAATGAAGAGGAGTGTTCCACTAAGTAACCATTATCAAATCATGGCTTATGACAGATCCTCTTTATTAAAATGTCTCATTGGCCCTACATGCCAGGGTACAGCATCCCATCATAATCTGGTAGATGCCCACCCTTACAGCAAAGTCTTGTGTCTTTTATAGCCAAAAAAATTAAAACTCTGAAATGCTTCCCAGCGGACTCCTCCTCTTCATTCCCAGTCTGTCAAAAAGTCCTTCAGGATTAGAATGTTTCTCTTTTCTTTAGCTGATAGCATGCAGGGACATCTCTTCTCAGGTAGTCTCTTCTCAAGTGTTACCCCTGGTAACACATCCTATTGAAATTACATAAATAAGTATTATGCTTCTTTTTTTTTCACTTCAGCAGATCATTGTTGACTCTTAGCAAGCTTCCTATTCACTATGGACTTTAGAGCCTTTCTGCTTTACTTGCACATAACCAATCCTTCCCTAGTTTTCATCTGGGCAATTTTATTTCCCTCTCCAGATGCATTGCCGGAACTTGATACTTATGCCATTAATTTCCAATCTTGTTTCAAAACATCAAGATACTTTGGGTTTTTGATCACCCTTTTAAGGTTCTGATCAAAGTCCTTCCAGTAGGGGTGATTTGTAAATGTAATAGACTATAGCACGGGCCTGGGAGTTAAAAGGTCATGGGTTCTAATCCCTGCACTGCCACTTGTCTGCTCTGTCACCTTGGGCAAGTCAGTTGACTTCTCTGTGCCTCAGTTGCCTCATCTGTAAAATGGTGATTGAGACTGTATTATTATTATTATTAGATAGAAGTATGAAATGATAGCAGTAATAATAATAATTGTACTGTGTGTAAAATGCTTACTATATGCCAAAAACAAAGAACCTGGGGTAATATAATAATCAAATGCACACGATCCTTGTTCCACAGAGATTTACAGTCTAAGAGAGAGGAAGTAGAAGCATTTAATTCCTATTTTACAGATAATGAAACTAAGTCATGGAGAATCAATCAATCAATTGCATTTACCTACCACTTACTGTGTGCACAGCAGGGTACTAATCACTTGGGAGATTACAACACAAGGATATAAGAGACACATTCCCTGCCCACAGTGAATTTACAGTTTAGAAGGGAGTCAGACATTAATATAAATAAATACATTATGGATATGTTCATAAGTTTCTGTGGGGTTGGGGGTGGGTGGGTGAATAAAGGAAGCAAGTCAAGATAATACAGAAGGGAGTGGGAGAAAAGGAAATGAAGGCTTAGTCAGGGATTGTCTCTTGGAGAAGTTGTACCTTCATTAAAGGCTTTGAAGGTGGGGAGAATAATTGTCTGACAGAAAGAGGGAGGGCTTTCCAGGCAGGAGTGGGTGAGAGGTTGATGATGAGA
The DNA here is from genome assembly GCF_004115215.2 of Ornithorhynchus anatinus. Taxonomy (NCBI): domain Eukaryota; kingdom Metazoa; phylum Chordata; class Mammalia; order Monotremata; family Ornithorhynchidae; genus Ornithorhynchus; species Ornithorhynchus anatinus. The sequence continues at coordinate 84,010,663 of NC_041731.1, forward strand.
TAGAGGAGATTGTGGTAGGTGAGTAAATTGGTATTAGAGGAGTGCGGCGTATGGGCTGAGTTGTAGTAGGAGTATAGTAAGATGAGGCAGGAATGAGCAAGGCAACTGAGTGGTTTAAAGCTGTCGGTAATGAGTTTCTGTTCAGTGACTTGCCCTTGGCCACTCAGTGAGCAGATGGCAGTGCTGGAAATAGAACCCAGGCCTCCTGACTCAGTTTTGTGCACTTTCTTCTTGAAAGATGGTAAGCTCAAAATTTTGGAAAGGTGTCAGCACAAATCCTTTTTTTCAGGCAAATCATTTGGCTATTAAATTAGTAAACTTAATGCTTGATTTCGAAGCACTTACCTCACTAAACGTGATTTGTATATTGAGCCTAGTTAGCCATTCTTTTAAACTGGGCAAAATTTTGGAGGTCTGTGATTTAGGTTTTTTATATTACCACTTTAACCTTCACAGTCCTTCACTGGAATAATTAATTCAAGAGAAGCAGCATGGTCTGGGCTTCAGTTTCCTCATCAGTAAAATGGGGAAAAAATACATTCCCCCTATCCCTTAGAATATGAACCCTATGTGGGATAAGGACTCTGTCAGTCCTAATTATGTTGTATCCACCCCAACATTAGGCACATAACAGTAATAATAATGGTATTTGTTAAATGCTTACTATGGGCCAAGCACTGTTCTAAGTGCTGGGGTAGATACAAGGTCATTAAGCTGTCCCACGTAGGGCTCACCGTCTTCATCCCCATTTTACAGATGAGGTAACTTGAGGTACAGAGAAGTTAAGTGACTTGCCCAAAGCCACACAGCTGATAAGTAGCAGAGCCAGGATTAGAACCCACAACCTCTGACTCCCAAGCCTGTGCTCTTTCACTAAGCCACACTGCTTCCCCTTAGTAAGAGCTCAACAAGTACCACAAATTATTTAACTAATTCAGAGGCCTGAGAATTATAGAGTAAAAATCAAACTTACGTAAACAAATCTGTTTTGTACATGACTGCAAACAGGGACCCATGGACATATTTGATTGTGCATCATTCATTCATTCAGTCATATTTATTGAGTGCTTACTATGTGCAGAGCACTGTACTAAGTGCTTGGAATGTACAATTTGGCAACAGATAGAGACAATCCTTCCCCATTATTGAGAGTACTGGGCTTTGTGCCCAGGCTACCCCACCACTTTTCAGGAAATATTTAAATTTTCAAAATCTGTGCTGTTAAATCAGCAACAATGACCCTGCAGTGGGATTATAATTAAAACCTGGTTTCCATATTTTGATTCATGTTCTCCTTTATGCCTTCCCCCTTGAAATAAACCCATAAAGAGCCTGAGTCCACAGAAATCTCAAAAATCTGAACTGAAGCATTTTGGGTAGAATAACTCTGCTATTTAGAAGTAAAATCAGTGAAAAATGAAACTGCAGTGGAGGTCCTGGAGCGACTTTACATCAGATGTGGAAATTCTGAGAAGGCTGTTTCCAGAATTCTGAATGGTAAGGAAATGCAGGGCAAAGAGCCCCAAGACAAGTGTCAGTTTAGCAGCACGTTTCCAATTAACTACAAATTAGCACCACATGCTATCTCTCATGTGCCTGTAAGGGAAAAAGTCTGAGAGTTCAGCCTAAAAATGACCAGCTCTAATGAAAGAGCTCTTTTTTTGCCTACTCAGTAATTCCTAGGATGTTGAAGACTTGTGATGGCTTTATAATAAATAAACTATGATCAGACTCACTATATTTTATCTATATTTTATATTTAGAATTGTTCTTAATTCTGAATCACTATATATTTAAAAAAAGCAGATTAAGGATATTTAATGACTGACTTCATTAACCCAATATATTATCAACCTAAAAACTTAATTTTCACAATGCAATTAGCTATGCATGGAAATATAATTATTTGTGTAACATGAAGAACACATTTCCCATCTAATAAACTAGTTTTGCAATAGATCTTTCAAGGCATAAGGCTTTTCTGTCCCCTAAGGATCATATTGCCTGAGGCCTTTTCACCATTGGCATTTAATGCATGAAATGACTTTTAAGTGAACAACAAAAAAAACTAGTGTGCAGCAAATATGAAGATGACAAAAAGTGATTTTCATTCATTCATTCAATAGTATTTATTAAGTGCTTACTTTGTGCAGAGCACTGTACTAAGAGCTTGGTATGTACAATTCAGCAACAGAGACAATCCCTGCTCAATAACGGGCTCACAGTCTAAACGGGGGAGACAGACAGCAGAGCAAAACAGAACAAAACAAAACAAGCAGACTAGCGCAGACATCATCAAGATAAATAGAATCATAGAGATATACACATATACACACCATTAACAAACTAAATAGGGTAATAAATAATATATACAAATATGCACAGTGCTGAGGGGAGGGGAAGGGGGAAGAGCAGAGGGTGGAAGGAGGGGGGAATAGAGAGGGGAGGAGGAGCAGAGGGAAAGGGGATAGGTCAGTCTGGGAAGGCCTCCTGGAGGAGGTGAGCTTTCAGTAGGGTTTTGAAGAGGGGAAGACAGTTGGTTTGGCAGACGTGAGGAGGGAGGGCATTCCAGGTCAGTGATAGAATGTGGGCCAGGGGTCGATGGCGGGACAGGCGCCAACGGGGGAATGTGAGGCCGTGAGCGGCAGAGGAGCAGAGTGTATGGGATGGGCAGGAGAAAGAGAGAAGGGAGGTGAGGTAGGAGGGGGCAAGGGGATGGAGAGCTTTGAAGCCCAGAGTGACGAGTTTTTGCTTGATATGGAGGTTGATAGGCAAACACTGGAGGTTTTTGAGGAGGGGAGTGACATGCCCCGAGTGTTTCTGCAGGAAGATGATCCAGGCAGTGGAATGAAGAATAGACTGGAGTGGGGAGAGACAGGAGGAAGGGAGATCAGAGAGAAGGCCAACACAATAATCCAGTTGGGATAATATTAGAGCTTGTACCAGCACGATAAATGTTTGGATGGAGAGGAAAGGGCAGATCTTGGTGATATTGTGAAGGTGAGACAGGTAAGTGTTGGTGATGGATTGGATGTGGGGGAGTCAATGAGAGAGCAGAGTCAAGGATGTCACCAAGGTTGTGGGCCTGTGAGACAGGAAGGATGGTACTGCCATCCACAATGACAAGGAAGTCAGGGAGAGGACAGGGTTTGGGAGTGAGGATAAGGAGCTCAGTTTTGGACATGTTGAGTTTTAGGTGGAGGGCAGACATCCAGGGGGAGACATCCTGAAGGCAGGAGGAGATATGAGCCTGAAGGGAGGGGGAGAGAACAGGGGAGGAGGTGTAGATTTGGGTGTTATCTGTGTAGAGATGACAGTTGAAGCCGTGGGAGCGAATAAGTTCACCAAGGGAGTGGGTATAGATAGAGAACGGAACAATTAGTGGATGGGAGGGGGAGGAGGAGCCTGCGAAGGAGTCTGAGAATGAACGGCCAGAAAGATAAGAGGAGAACCAGGAGAGGACGGAGTCCATGAAGCCAAAGTGACATTAGGTGTGGAGGAGAAGGGGATGGTCGTCAGTGTCGAAGGCAGCTGAGAGGTCGAGGAGGATTAGGATAGAGTAGGAGCCATTGGATTTTGCAAGAAGAAGGTCATGGATGACCTTCGAAAGGGCAGTTTCGGTGGAGTGGAGGGGATGGAAACCAGATTGGAGGAAGTTGAGGAGAGAGTTGGTGTTGAGGAATTCAAGGCAGTGAGTATAGACGACTCGTTCTAGGAATTTGGAAAGGAAGAGTAGGAGGGAGATAGGACGATAACTGGAAGGGGAAGTGGGGTCAAGAGAGAGTTTTTTTAGGATGGGGGTGACATGGGCATGTTTGAAGGCAGAGGGGAAGAAGCCATTGGAGAATGAGTGGTTAAAGATAGAAGTTAAGGAGGGGAGGAGGGCAGTGGCGATAGGTTTTATAAGGTGAACGGGAATGGGGTCCAAAGCACAGGTGGAGGGGGTGGCACTTGCGAGGAGGGAGGGGATCTTTTCTGAGGATACTGCAGGAAAGGATGGGAAAGTAGGGTAAAAGGTTGGGAGCGGGCGGGATGGAGAAGGGGGAGGGGTGACTTTGGGGAACTCAGACCTGATAGTGTTAATTTTTGTAATGAAGTAGGTAGCCAGATCGTTGGGGTTGAGAGATGGGGAAGGGGGAGGAACAGTGGGCCTGTGGAGAGAGTTAAAAGTCCGGAACAATTGGTGGGGTGATGGGTGTGGGCATCAATGAGGGAAGAAAAATAGTTCATTATGAATAATTAGGTTCTCTAAAAAGGAAGATTTCTAAGAAAAGTGCTTCAGTATTTGGTGTACCCACGATCCATTCAGGCATTAGGTGTCATTTCTCTTGACTGGAAGATGGTTTTTGACATTAAAAGAAATGAAAAGAAAGTCAAGTTAGGCTACTATAAGCTCCTAGGAGAGAAAGATGTACTTTAAATGAGTACAACAAGGAAAGGTAAAAATGCTGCATAAAATGTAAAAAGTTCACAGAATAATTGGTTCTTGCCCCTGAGGAAAAAAGGGAAGAGTATAGGGAATAATGTTACTGTGCTCTAGGATGCCTGCAAAGTATTCATTCATTCAATAGTATTTATTGAGCGCTTACTATGTGCAGAGCACTGTACTAAGCGCTTGGAATGAACAAGTCGGCAACAGATAGAGACAGTCCCTGCGTAGCTTACTTGTGGTCTGTCTCTATCAATAATTAGCTCACAGAGGTGCATTCAAATTATTATTTTGATTACTCTGTAAATACATGAGTGTTTGTCTCCTCTGTTAGAATGTAAACTCCTTGTGGGCAAAAAAATGTGTCCTTGTTTGTGTGTACTTCCCCAGGGCTTAGTAAAGTGCAATGCACTTCGAGAGCACACAAAGAGATGTTCTTACTACTACTATAGATCTAGAATAATTTGCCTTTTATTACATTAATCAATGAAAGACAGTGTGGTTTGGGGTAAAGTGGAAGCACTGGGGATTCAGAAGACTTGGGTTCTATTCTTGGCTCTGTTCTTTATCTTCTGTGCAATAGAGGGCAACTCATTTCACCTCTCTATACCTAATCTGGAAAATGGTGATTAAGAATGTGAGCCCCCTGTAGGACAACCTGATTACCTTATATCACCCCCCCCCCAGGGCTTAGAAAAGTGCTTGGCCCATAGTAAGCGCCTTAACAAATGCCATCATCGTTATTATTACTATACTATGTTATTTTCTTGGAAGAGTCTTGCAGGCGCCTTAACAAATGCCATCATCATTATTATTACTATACTATGTTATTTTCTTGGAAGAGTCTTGCAGGGGCTGTGGGTCCAATTCAGGTGGAGAGATAAATAAATGAAAACTAGTTGTGTAATGAGTCAGGATTGCAGTAAGAAAAGGCAGGCTGCATATTCCTTATCCCCCTTCCTCTTTCAAGTATGAAACCTGCAGCAGGGATGTGGGATATGCAGGGAGCTACGCACATGTGCATGGTTGTCCCTGTGGATTACATATCCCAGAACAATGTTCATGAAAGAACATGGCATACATACGTGTCCCTGCCATCTTCTTCTTCTCCTAACCCTGTACTTAGAACAGTGCTTTGCACATAGTAAGCACTTAAATGTCATCATTATTATTATTACTATTATTATTATTCATCCTCCAGCAAGATGAAACAAAGTAGTATGTAGGCTCCCCTTCTGATTACAACCGAAATATAGGTGAGCAGAAATAGGAAAGTTTCCCTCCCACCAATTTCAGAGCACCAAGAAAAGCATTCAGTATAGTAGCAGCTAGCAAGTGTATTACCCAACAAATTCAGTTGTCCTTTGTACAAAATGTTACTGATGATGAAGAATTCCCCTAGTCTGCTTTGGTGGCTGAAAGGTCACTGCAAGAACCCCAGTCTAACCAGAATTTGCTCACATGAAGATAGTTCTTTGTTGTGGTGCCATCAACTATTTGCAGAGCCTGACACTATTTTCATTTTTGTTACTTTTTCTCATGACTTTGTCTTCTGCAACTTGCCTCTTTGTCTCCTATATTTGTTCCCAGGTTTCAACTGAGAGGCATATTCTCTGAGGCTTTGTTTTACCACATCCATAAGATGTGTACTCCGTTCCTCCTTGGTTTTCGTTTCACAGTTTCAGCTCATCATGAAGCAGTTGTTCAGGTACTCTATTGTTATCCATTCTTCTCAAAGATCCCACCCCATGCAGCCAGATTAGAGTTCCTCGCACATCTCTAATTCTGAGCTTCACAACATCTCTAGAATCCACATCTTTCTTTCCATTCAAACTAATAATAATAATTAATAATGGTGTTATTTTTCAAGTGCTATGTGCCAGGCCCTGTACTAAGTTCTGGGTTAAACTCAACGTAATTGGCTTGGACACAGTCCCTTTCCCACACTGGGGTCACAGTCGTAATCCCCATTTTTACAGATGAGGTAACTGAAGCATGGAAAAGTGAAGTGACTTGCCCAAGGTCACACAGCAAACAAGTGGTGGAGCTGGGATTAGAACTCAGGTCCTCTGACTCCCAGGTCCAGGTTCAGTCCACTAGGCCACGCTGCTTCTCCCATGCTGTTCTAAGTAATTATTAGGTCCCATTTTGATTACTGCATCAGTTTCCTCATTGACTCTGCACCTCCTGTCTCTTTTTTTTCCAATCTATTAATTAATGTTGGTATTTGTTAAGCGCTTACTATGTGCAGAGCACTGTTCTAAGCACTGGCCCTGGAGTAGATACAGGGTAATCAGGTTGTCCCATGTGAGGCTCACAGTCTTAATCGCCATTTTACAGATGAGGTAACTGAGGCACAGAGAAGTTAAGTGACTTACCCGCAGTCACACAGCTGCCAAGTAACAAAGCCAGGATTCAAACCCATGACTTCTGACTTCCAAACCCATGGTCTTTCCACTGAGCTATGCTGCTATGCCTCATTCTGCTGCCTGGGTCATTTTTCTGAAAAGGTGTTCTGCACCTCCCCACTCCTCAAAAATTTCCAATGGCTGTCCATCCATCTTCCCATCAAACAGAACTCCTCACCTTTGATTTGAAGACCCTCAATCTGCTCTTCCCCATCCTACCTCTCTTCTCTCCTCTCCCACTACAACCTAATCCAGAGATTTACTTCCTCTAACACCAACCAATTTACTGTGCCTCAGTCATGTTTCTCTCATCATTGTCCCTATGTTCAAGCCTCCATCCTGCCTGGAACTGTTTCCCCAGTCATATCTCTAGATGATCAGCTCCTTTTGGGCAGGGCAGTGTGGCTCAGTGGAAAGAGCACAGGCTAGGGAGTCAGGGGTCGTGGGTTCTAATCTCGGATCTGCCACTTGTCTGCTGTGTGACCTTGGGCAAGTCACTTAACTTCTTTGTGCCTCAGTTACCTCATCTGTAAAATGGGGATTCAGACTGTGAGCCCCATGTGGGACAACTTGATTAGTTTGTATCTATCCAGCGCTTAGAACAGTGCTTGGCACATAGTAAGCGCTTAACAAATACCACAATTAACATTACCAACTCTGTTTTATTACACTCCCTCAAGCATTAAGTGCAGTGCTCTGCACACAGTGAGTACTCAGTGAATACTGTGGTTTGATATCCGATGGACCACCTACTCAAAGCCCATCTTAAACCCTACTAAAATTGTATTTCCTCCTTCAAGTCTTCCCTGACTCATGTCTCATAATCCTATTACATTTTCCCTCCCTTCTGCATCATCCATGTATTTGGGCACTTTGGTACTCATCCCAGCCCCACCCCTTAAAGGTATATCTACATATCTCTCTCTCAATATATATCTCTCTACATATATATCTACTGATATATATAGATATAGATATACCTTTATACTCTGTTGCTTCTCCTTGTCTTGTCTTATGCTGTTGAGTCATCTCTTACCCATAGCGACACCATGGACACATCTCTCCCAGAACACCCTGCCTCCATCTGCAATCGTTCTGGTAGTGTATCCATAGAGTTTTCTTGGTAAAAATATGGAAGTGATTTACCGTTGCCTCCTTCTGTGCAGTAAGTCTAAGTCTCCGCCCACAACTCTCCCATGCCACCCAGCTGCCCAGTACAGGGGAGTTTTGACTCTCAGCAGATCGCCTTCCACTTGCTAGCCACTGGCCATGCTAGGAATGGGTAGGCCTTTGCTTGACTCTCCCTCCCATAGTCACATTTACCAACTGTTATATAGTTTCTCAAGTGCTTAGTATAGTGCTCTGCATATAGTAAGCACTTAATAAATTACCAATGATTGATTGATTTTCAATTGATCAATTGTTTGCTTGTCTGAAGTGGCATGACCTTGTGGATAAAGAACAGGTCTGGGAGTCAGAAGGACGTGGTTCTAAACCCAGCTCCATCACTCATCTGTTGTATGACCTTGGGCAATTAAGTCACTTAGCTTTTTGTTCTTCAGTTTCTGAAGGACTGTGAGCCTCATGTGGGACAGGGATTGGGTCCAACCTGATTTGCATGTATCTGCCCCAGCACTTAGTACATTGCCTACTACATAGTAAGTGTTTAATAAATACCATAGTTATTATTTTATTATTATTATTACTGCTACTGTTATTATTATTAATAATTGATGTGAACCATTGTTTCAGCTCTAGGAGATTGATAACATTCCAACCAAGCAATTACTTGGGCAATGAAATTTGATTGTTTGGATGTCTGCTTCTTCAAACTAATTATCACTGGATAGTCTTCATATAATTCTGGGGTTACATCTGAATTATTCTAAGAAATTAAAGGGTTCTTGAAACTTTCCAATACTCATTCAGCTTCAAAGCAGTCAAAAACAGTATACAAAAACATTAAACAAAACAGTGAGAAGTGGCAGAATTTTAAAGGATGATAGAGTTTGCAAAATATTTGTTACTCAGCATCCAGATGAAAGTCAGAGCTAGAATTCAGGTTAATGACCTTATATTATGGAGTGGTAACAGAATATGACTCTAAAAATATAAGCATCAAAAAAACACATTGCTTCGCCTCACAAAGAAATGCAATGCATGCACAAATGGGAAATCCGTCCCAGCTTTGGAACCGATAGCAAATTCCAGGCAGAAAAATATCCTACACATTAATATCAAGGCTTTAACCAGGGTAACTCCCCATATTCTGAAGCTTTAGATTGTTGGAAATACTGACTCTGGGCTCTGATAATTTGTTGGTGGCTGAGGAAACATGAAAAGTAATTGTTAACAGGATTTGTTTTGAATTGGTTCAGTTTGATTCAGTTAGTGGTGTAATATGTATTTTCCTTACCACTCCATCAGTAATGCCTTTTACTAAATGTCAAATAGAATATTTTAATTTTTGAGTATGTGTTCTTTGCTGCCCCTCTCTGTATATGGCAATAAGTGTGGTGGAACCATGGGAGAAGTTAAAAAATTCATGAAAGAACTAAGGAGACAGTGCAGTTAAGTGGCAAGATGACTAGACTACAGGATATGGGTACACCACTTAATTTCTCTTTGTTTATCTCTCCATCTGTAAAATAAGGAAACTGACTCTTTCTATGAGCCATAGATACCGGATATGGAATGGGAAATGTCAAGGTATTTTGAGCTTTCTGGAAGAAAGCTGCTATATAATTTGAAAGTTTTGTCCCTAATTGCTATCATCATTTTTATGAATATTGTGTTTAATTCTCAGAAGGCATATAAATTCATCCCTGCTAGATTCTAGTTTGCCACTTTGCCACACATAACCTATGTTCCTGTACATACAATTTATCACTATAATGTGGTAATTATCATATTTTTAGTAATTATCAAAGATTAGCACCACTGGAATTAGGAAAAGGAGGGGCTCAGTCTGGGAAGGCATCCTGGAGGAGGTGAGATCTCCATAGGGCTTTGAAGAGGGGAATAGAGTTAATTTGGCAGATGTGAGGAAGGAGGGCATTCCAGGTCAGAGGAAGGACATGGGCTAGGGGTCGACGGAGTGACAGACGGGAATGAGGCCCAGTGAGGAGGTTATTGATGGCAGAGGAGCAGAGTGTATGGGCTGGGCTGGAGAAGGAGAGAATGGAGTTGAGGTAGGAGGAAGCAAGATGATGGAGAGCTTTGAAGCCAATAATCAGGAGTTTTTGCTTCATGTAAAGTTTATGAGGCAGGCACTGGAGATTTTTGAGGAGGGTAGTGACATGCCCAGAGTGTTTCTGTAGAAAGATAATTCAGGCAGCAGAGTGAAGTATAGACAGAAGTGTGGAGAGACAGGAGGATGGGATAGAAAGGGAAACTGAAAATATGGGATTCTATCCTACTTCCAGGAACATGGCAGAACTGTGTTTTCATCTGCTGGCTTCCTTAAAGAAGACCTTCTGAGTAAACTACTTAAGGCAAAACTCATTTGAATAGATATAAAGATTTTGTGTGTGTATAAAAATACCTAAATTTAAAATTAGGAAATGCAGCAAATATGTTTTCCCTATTAGGTTTTGTTTTCTTTGAAAAACATTGTTATTTGTGATGTTTATGTAATTATATGCCAGTGTAACTCAAGTATGTAATGACATTTTCTATTGAAAGCATTTAAATAACTCAGGAAATTGCTTTACTCTTCTGTTTCCTGAGTTAAAACCCACTTTTGTCATTTTCATTTTATTATATAATTCATCTGAATTCATGGAGAAAAAGATGTATTCTACATTAAATAATGTACATTGTGTGTTTTACCAGTAGCTGTACATATACTTATGTTGATCTGAATGCACTCATGCATGTTTAAATGTTTTATGCTATAAGCTTTATACATGCTGATTAAATAGGTGCACACTTTAAAAACTGTGTGAACAAAAGGGTGTGTGTGTATTAATACATTTTTCTTTTTTATACATGAAGCTATTTTAGTTGATATTAAAATCAGTAAATTATCTCCTGAGATATCATCACAAGGTGATTAGGGAAATGAATAGAAGAATCTCATTAACACAAGAATGTTGCAGAACAATAATTCAATAAAACCCACAGTGAGAAATATTTTTGATTGGGGAAATAAAACAAAAGTGTGCCTTTTATCTGAGGTACTTTTGTATTTATTTCAACCACTTACATATAAAAATTTATCATTTTTCATTTTAGATTGATTCAACAGAAATTAAAATGTGCATTAATATTCTAGGACAAAGCTCTTTTCTTTCAAATGGTAGGGAATCCCTTTTGATTCTTTTTCTGATGAGATAAAGCTTTCAAACAAATGATGGCTTAATTCTTTCTTTTTGAGAAAAATATTTCTAAACCTAGAGAATAGTAGGAAAATATGTTGTAAACCTCAAGTTGTGATTTTCTTGTGTTATCTCAAATATTCTGTTGCATCACTGGGGCCTTTGTTCCTGTGGTAATCCATAAAACATAATTAATACAATTCCCTCTCTTTTTCATTTAATCAGTGACAATGTTTCCAGTTATCACTGAGTTTGTCCATCACAACTACAGTGAGCTGAACATCAGTCTGGAGAAGAGGAAGAATTACAGCGCCAACAGCCCCCCCCCCCCCCCAAAAAAAAAAAAAAAAACAACAACGGGAAGATTGAAATACAATTTAAGGAAAATTTTGCAAGCATAAATTCAGCATAGAGCTCCTCTGGCATACAGTGAGAGCTATAAGGTAATATTCAAAATGAGAAATCATCAGGAAGAGAATAAAGATAAGATCCTTGATAGGATAAATGGCTGCTTTCTGGAACAACTACTTTTAGAGCCAACAGTGAAATATAAAGCACTGGATTGAATCCCAAGTACTAACAGTATACCTAGACAACACATTGACCAATAACTCGCTGATAGATAAGGAAGAAGAAATCCCAAAAGAAGGCCAGCATATCCTTTGGGTGACTATAAAATATGATGGTAGAGTGATATTACATTCAAAGCTGCAGCTGTGGGATCTGGACCCCAAACATGCAACACATCTAGTGTCTTGAACAGTCCATCAGTCAATCAATCAATGGTATTTATTGAATGCTTACTCTGTGCAGAGCACTGAACTAAGTGCTTGGAAGAGTACAATATAACAGTATTAATTATGGTATTTATTAAGTACTTACTATGTGCCAAGCACTGTTCTAAGCGCTGGGGTAGATACAAGGTAATCAAGTTGTCCCACGTTGTGCTCACAGTCTTAATCCCCAGTTTACAGATGAGGTAACTGGGGCACAGAGAAGTTAAGTGGCTTGCCCAAGATCACACAGCAGACAAGTAGCGGAGCCTGGATTAGAACCCACCATCTCTGACTCTCCACCTCCTCTGACTCCCAAGCTCATGCCCTTTCCACTAAGCCACGCTGCTTCTCGACCTGTTCCATGACCATAATGAGCTTATAGTCGAGAGGGGGAGACTGACAATAATATGAATAAATAAGTAATTTGTAGTATATAATTTAAAATGATTCATTCATTCAATAGTATTTATTGAGCGCTTACTATGTGCAGAGCACTGTATTAAGCGCTTGGAATGAACAAGTCGGCAACAGATAGAGACAGTCCCTGCCGTTTGACGGGCTTACAAAATTATGTACATAAATGCTGTGGGGTGGGAGTTGAAAGGTTGCAGAACCAAGTACATAGACAATGGAGAAGGGAGAGTGAGCTAGGGAAAAAGGGCTTAATTGAAGAAAGTCTTATGGAGGAGATTGACATTAATAATGCTTTGAAAGTAGAAAGAGTGGTAGTCTGGTATATATGGAGGGGAAGGGAATTCCAGGCTAGGGGGAGGACATGGGAAAGGGGTTGGTGGTGAGATAAGTAGCATGGCTTAGTGGAAAGAGCATGGGATTGGGAGTCAGAGATCGTGGGTTCGAATTCCAACTCTGCCACTTGTCAGCTGTGTGATTTTGGGCAAGTCACTTAACTATGCCTCAGGTACTTCATTTATAAAATGTAAAATGTAAGACTGTGAGCCCCTCATGGGACAACCTGATTACCTTGTATCTACCCCAGCGCTTAAAACAGTGCTGGGCACATAATAAGCACTTAACAAATACCAACATTATTATTACAAGTGCTTAGTATATTTCTCTGCATACAATAAACACTCAATAAATACGATTGAGTGAATGAATGAGATAGCATCAGGGCACAGAGAGTAAGCTGTCTCTAGAGGAGCAGAGTGTGCAGGCTGGGCTATAGTTGGAGACCAGTGAGGTGAGGTAAGATGGGACAAGCTGATAGAGTGCTTTAAAGCCAATGGCAAGGACTTTCTGTTTGATGTGGAGGCGGATGGACAAGCACTGGGGGTTCTTGGGGAGTGGAGAGAGATGGACTGAATGTTTTTGTTGAAAAATGATCCATGCAGTAGAGTGAAGTATAGACTGGAGTGGCGAGAGACAGGAAGCCAGGTGGTCAATGAGGAGGAAGATGTAGTAGTCAAAGTGGGATAGGTTAAGTGTTTGGATCAGCAAGATAGCAGTTTGGATTGAGAAGATTTTAGCACTCATTCATTCAATCATATGAATTGAACGCTTACTGTGTGTAGAGCACTGTAGCAATGTTGTGAAGGTAGAACCAACATGTTTTGGTAACACTGAATATGTGGGTAGAATGAGAGATATGAGTCGAGGACAGTGCCAAGATTATAGGCTTGTGAGATAGGGAGGATAGTACTGTTGTCTACAGCGAGGGGAAGGCAAGGAAAGTATGGTGTTTGGATGGGAGGATAAGGAGTTCAGTTTTGGACATGTTTAGTTTGGGGTGTTGGTGGAACATCCAGATAGAGATGTCCTGAAGGCAGGAGGAAATTTGAGATAGCAGGGAAGGAGAGAGGTTCAGGGGTCAGGGCAGGAGATATAGATTTTGGAATCATCTGCATAGAGATAGTTGATGAAGCCTTGGGAATGAATTCATTCAATCATATTTATTGAGCTCTTACTGTGTGCAGAGCACTCTACTAAGCGCTTGGGATAAGTTGTCCAAGGGAGTGGGTGTAGATGGAAAGTAGAAGGGGACCTAGAATTGAGCGTTGAGGGACCCCTACTATCAGAAGGTGGGAGGCAGAGGAGGAGCCAGCAAAAGAGACTGAAAGGGAATGGAGGAGAGCCGGGAGAGGACAATGTCAGAGAATCCAAGGTTCGATAAAGTTTCAAGGAGAAATGGGTGGCCTATAGTGCTGAAGCTGCAGTTGGGTGGAGCAGGAGGTCATTGGAGTAGGGGACTGAGAGGAAGTGGATAGTGGAAGGCTAGCTGGGGACATCCACATGCATATTGAAGTCCCCAAGGATAAATGTAGGGATGGAGAATGAGAGAAGGAATGTGAGAAGAATGTGTCAAAATGGTTCAGAAAGTTGGAGGTGGGGCCTGAGAGGAGGTAAATGATGGTGCAGGCTGGGCTATAGTTGGAGACCAGTGAGGTGAGGTAAGATGGGACAAGCTGATAGAGTGCTTTAAAGCCAATGGCAAGGACTTTCTTTTTGATGTGGAGGCTGTCCTCTAGAGACAGCTTACTCTCTGTGCCCTGATGTTGTCTATCTCATTCATTCACTCAATCGTATTTATTGAGCGTTTATTGTTTGCAGAGAAATATACTAAGCACTTGTAATAATAATGTTGGTATATGGAGTTGGTTACAGAAGCTGATGATATGGGCTTCAAAGGAAGGGAAAGAAGGTATGGGGGAGGTGAGATGGTGAGAAAGCGGCACTGGGGAGTGAGAAGGAAGATGATTCCTCTCCCCTTCCCAGCGAATCTGAGGAAGTAAGAGAAGATGAGGCCTCCTCTAGAGAGAGCAGCAGGGGAGACTGTATTATGTGAGGAGAGCCAGGTTTCATTGATGGAGTATAGGATCAGGAGTAAAAAATAAAATCTGGGAATCAACTGCTGAGAATAGACCAGATGGTATTTTACTATCAAAAAAGGAGTGGCTCTTTTTTGAACATACTCATAAGGAATAAGCAATAAAGAGGCAATAGAGAAAACAGCACCAGGCACCGAAAACATCAAACATCACAACACTCCAAGGAGCAGCCTTTCTGTGTACATGATATGGCTTTGACTTTGGGTCTAGCATACACCTTGTCAATTATATATTCACTCATATGTGAATTTCACTGGCAATCCTAGTTTCTTGGAATATAAAGGATTCATGTAGAGGACAGGAACTATTGCAGGAAGGATATGTAGAAGAGTCACTCAGTGGGAGTGACAAACCTGATAAAAAATTAGCATTTTTCATGGTGGAAGAAGGCCCCAAGGGACGACTACATGGACATTTAATTTTTAAAAGGAGGCTGTTAAAAATATGACCTTAAGGTTCCCAGTGAAATGTGTGACTTACAGTTGACTAAAGTGAAACCCTGTCATGTTTACTGGCAGGCTAAGAAAGTAACTGGAGATAGAAAGCCTATTCTGTCAGGAATGGAAATCTCACCTGTGTGAAGAGAAGAGAGATGTTCTTCAAGCCTGGCAGTTCAGGTGAAAACAGTGGGAACTTAGGCAGCCAAAAAGGAACTTTAAGAGCAGATGTCAAAACAAATGACATAATAGTCTTCAAGAGCAAGTTGCTGATTAAGGAATCAGTGGAGGTATGGGGTGATGACAGTTGGTAAAAAGTTTATTAATGCTTTAAAAGGGGTGAGCTGAGAAGTTAAGAACTTTACTGAGGAAGAAGTTACAGAGATTTCTATACCTAAAGTGTATTTTTGAAGCAGATGAACCAGAAAAACTGGAATCCACTGGCATACCCTATGGTGACTACATGATGGGTTTCAGATTAAACTGTAAAGTAGATGTAAACAAATCATCAGGACAAGATAGGGCACATTTAAGAGTGCTGAAAGAACTGAAATAGAACTTTCAAATCTCTTGGCAAGAATTTTTTTTTCTAATGGCATTTGTTAAGTCCTTACTAGGTGTAAAACACTTAAGTGCTGGGGTAGATACAAAATAATCAGGTTGGACATAGTCCATGTCCTACATAGGGTTCATGGTCTTAATCCCCATTTTACAGATGAGGTAACTGAGATACAGAGAAGTTAATTGACTTGCCCAAGGTCAAACAGCAGACCAGTGGCAAAGCGGGAGTCGGGGGTTTGCCATTACCTTTGTCATTATTATTGCCAACAAGAGGATTAGTACACTGCCAGTGGAAATTCTAAGTATACAAAAACTTTCAGAATTGATCCTGGGAATTAAGAACTCTAAGTGTCATTTCCTTAGCATGAAAATTAGTCAAACTGATAATGAAGTTTAGGAGCAATTAGCACTTAGAGAAACTTGATTTGATATGGAAAATACATGTTGGTAAGGGAAAATTGTGATTTACTAATCTGCTAGTATTAGAAAATATCCCAAGTAGTCAATCGGGTTATGCCAGCCTTTTATTCATTTTGTTGCAACAAAAGGTCAGTGGCTGTTTGGTAGCCAAAGACAAAGACCTGAGGATGAGTCCATCCTTATATTTCCCGCTGGTCCCCCTTCCCTGGGTGATGCAGCACCAAGTCCCTCCCTCTAGTCCGACCCCTCCCCTCAAGTCCCATTTGTTCGTGTGTTGGATTGGCATATCGTGTGCCTGTTTGTTGTTGTCTTCATTAGCCTCTCATTATACACCAAGCTCCTTCATTATCGGCTTTAGGTCATCCAGTGTACACTCCGTGGCTGAAGAAGTCTTCAGCAAACACAGGTGTAAAGTTTCAAGGCTATGGTTTTATGCCAGGAATTCACTGTTGACAGGATTGCTGATAATTTGAGATCTCAAGGCTGCAGATGGCCTTCAGCAATTTCACTGTTGACAATTTGGGGGTCTAAGGATTACACCATCAGTCAGTGATTGGTTGTTGCTAAGGGTGCTGATAAGGTGGATCCAGGCCTTATTAGTCACTGTTTTCACAAATGGGACTCAACACAATGAATGAGTATACATATTCAGTGACAGTAATGCATATACATGAGCTATTCACTAAGTATAGTCAGTAACAGTAATACTACTACTAATAATAATTAATAATGGTATTCACTAAGTACCTATACACATGAGCAGGGTTAAGGTTTGACTACACTAGACTTCTTTGAAAGGTCCATGAGCATGTTGGTGGAGGGAACTTGGTAGACAGGATACATTTGGATTTTCCAAAGTCCTTTCAGAAGGTACTGCAAAATACTTTTATTAAAAGTGAGTAATGACATTGGAGGAGATGGGTTATGGATAGAAAACTTTCTACAGGATATGAAACAGAGGATTGAAATAAGTAACTACTTTTCAGGGTAGAGAAATTCCTCTCCTCCTTTTCTCTCCTGGACCCCCTACAATCTGGCTTCCGCCCCCTCCACTCTTCTGAAAACACCTTCTGAAAGTTCACTAATGACCTCCTTCTTGCCAAATCCAATGGCTCCTACTCCATCCTAATCTTCCTCAACCTCTCAAGCTGCCTTTGACACTGTCAACCACCCCCTTCTCCTCAACACGTTATCCGTGTTCTATTCTATTCTCTATTCTTCTATTCTCCATCAACACTCACTCCCTTGGAGAACTCATTTGCTCCCACGGTTTCAACTGTCATCTCAGTGTGGATGACCCAAATCTATATCTACTCCCCTGTTCTCTCTTCCTCCCTCTAGGCTTGCATCTTCTCCTGCCTTCAGGATATCTCTACTTGGATGTCCTCTCGCCATCTAAAACTCAAAATGTCCAAGACAGAGTTCCTTATCTTTCCTCCCAAATCCTGTCCTCTCCCTGACTTTCCTGTCCCTGTGGATGGCACAGCCATCCTTCCCATCTCACAAACCCGCAACCTTGGTGTCATCCTTGACTCTGCTCTCTCATTCACCCCACATATCCAATCAATCACCAATGCTTGCCAGTCTCCCTTTCACAACATTGCCAAGATCCCACCTTTCCTCTCCATCCAAAATGCTACCATGTTAGTACAATCACTCATCCTATCCCAACTGGACTATTGCAACAGCCACCTTTCTGACCTCCCTACCTCCCTCCGCTCCCCACTTCAGTCCATACTTCACTGCCTGGATTATCTTTCTACAAAAATGTTCTGGACGTGTCACTCCCCTCCTCAAAAATCTCCAGTGGCTGCCTATCAACCTCTATAGCAAGCAAAAATTGGCTTCAAAGCTCTCCATCACCTTGCCCTCTGTTATCTCACCTCCCTTCTCTACTTCTACATTCCAATTTGCACACTCCTCTCCTTTGTTGCTAGCCTTCTCACTGTGCCTCATTCTCGTCTTTCCCGCTGTCGACCCCTCACCCATGTCCTACCTCTGGCTTGGTACACCCTCCTTCAAATCTGCCAAACAACCACACTTCCCCGCTTCAAAGCCCTACTGAAGGCTTACTTCCTCCAAGAGGCCTTCCCAGATTAAGCCTCTCTTTTCCTCAGCCTTTCCTCCCCTCCCTGTCAGCCCAACTTCCTCCCTTTGCTCTATGCCCCCTCCCTGCCCCACAGCACTTGGGTATATAAGTACACATCTATAATTCCATTTATTTATATTACTGCCCATTTACTTGTTTTGATGTCTGTCTCCCCTCTTCTAGACTGTGAGCCTCGTGTGGGCAGGGAATGTCTCTTTTTATTGCTGAATTGTACTTTCCAAGCAGTTAGTATAATGCTCTGCACACAGTAAGCGCTCAATGAATACAATTTAATGAATGAATGAAATGTAAATATTACAACTCTCAAGGGATCTGTGACTGGACATTTATTTTTAATCCTCATAAATGATTGGAAGAGGAAGTGGGCAATGAAATCTCCAAGTTCATAGATAATGCTTCTTTTTCTAGATAGAAAAATGCTGTGAAGAAGAGGATAAACTCCAGGAAGACCTCATAAAGCTGAAAGGGTGGGATGAAAAATGGCAAAAGTCTTCAGTGCAAGTAAGTGCAAGGTCAACTGAATGCTGAATATTATCAGGAAGCATATAAAAAAATGGATAGTAATAATATAATAATTATTATGGTATTTGTTAAATGCTTACTATGTGCCAGACACTGTACTAAATGCTGGGATGGATACAAGCAAATTGGGTTGGATACCGTCCCTTGTCCTACATAGGGCTCACAGTCTCAATTCCCATTTTAATAATAATGTTAGTATTTGTTAAGCGCTTACTATGTGCCGAGCACTGTTCTCACAGTTAAGGCTCACAGTTAATCCCCATTTTACAGATGAGGTAACTGAGGCAAGATGTTAAGTGACTTGCCCACAGTCACATAGCTGACAAGTGGCAGAGCAGGGATTCAAACTCATGACCTCTGACTCCCAAACCTGTGCTCTTTCCACTGAGCCACGCTGCTTTTATAGATGAGGTAACTGAGGCACAGAGAAGTGAAGTGACTTATCCAAGGTCATACAGCTGATAAGTGACAGACCCAGGATTAGAACCCTTGACCAATTCCAAAGGGAGCCTCCTCTACAGCCCAATTGATAACAGATGAGGAAACCCAACGCAGGTTGAATGATTCCATTATTTATAGCAAAAAACTTTGCTTGGGCAGCAACCCCCCTCCACACACCCCTGTATCCCAAATCTACATCTCCAGCTCTGATCTCTCTCCCTCTTTGCAGTCTCACACTTTCTCCTGCCTTCAAGACATCTCTACTTCCCCTTACCTCAAATTTAACATGTGCAAAACAGAACAGTTTATCTTCCAACCCAAACCTTGTCCTCCCCTTGACTTCCAATCAAGTGATCCACGTTAATTCAGTCCCACCTTGATTACCATATCAACTCCTTGCTGACTTCCCTGCCTCCTGTCTCTCCCCACTCCAGTCCATTCTTCACTCTGCTGCCCAGATCAATTTTCTACAAAAACATTCAGGTCATGTTTCTCCAACTCTCACTATTGGCTTTAAAACACTCAGTCACCTTGCATTCTCCTACCTCACCTCACTACTCTCCTACAACCCAGCCCATAAATTTTATTCCTTTAATAGTAACTTTCTCACTGTACCTCAGACTTGCCTATCTTGCTATCAAACTCTCAGCCACATCCTACCTCTGGCCTGGAAAACTGTTCCTCCTCATATCCAACAGACAATGACTCTCCCTTCAAAGCCTTATTGAAGGCATATCTCCTCCAAGAGCCCTTCCCTGATTTAGCCCTCTTTCCCACTCCCTTCTACATCACCCTGACGTGATGCCCCCCTCCCAGCCCCACAGCACTTATGTACACATCTGTAATTTGTTTATATTAATGTCTGTTTCCCCCCTAGACTGTAAGTTCATTTTGGGCAGGGAATGTGTCTCTATATTGTTGTATTGTACTTTCCCAAGTGACTAACTGACACTGTTTCCTACCTTCCTCTCTCAGTCCCTGCTGCCTGATCTCACTTCTTTTCTTCAGGTGATCAGTGTAATTCCCACAACAGCTAATTTCTACCCATCTGATCCACCTGGACTTTCAGATCTTATAATGGTTCCATAAGAGGGTGGTGCATTTTTTCCCAAGGCAAGTTATTCAGGCATAATCTTTTTTTTAAAGTGTATTTGTTAAATGCTTACTTTGAGCCAGGTCCTGTACTAAGTACTGGGGTAGATATAAACTAAGCAAGTTGGACACAGTCTAATGTCCC
The DNA here is from genome assembly GCF_004115215.2 of Ornithorhynchus anatinus. NCBI lineage: Eukaryota > Metazoa > Chordata > Mammalia > Monotremata > Ornithorhynchidae > Ornithorhynchus > Ornithorhynchus anatinus. The sequence goes on from NC_041731.1 coordinate 84,031,169, forward strand.
ACATGCGGCACACAGTCTTAATCTCCATTTTACAGATGAGGTAACTGAGGTGCAGAAAAGTTAAGTGACTTACACAAGGTTAGAGAAGCAGCGTGGCTCAGTGGAAAGAGCACGGGCTTTGGAGTCAGAGGTCATGAGTTCGAATCCCAGGTCTGCCACTTGTCAGCTGTGTGACTGTGGGCAAGTCACTTAACTTCTCTGTGCCTCAGTTACCTCATCTGTAAAATGGGGATGAAGACTGTGAGCCCCACGTGGGACAACCTGATTCCCCTGTGTCTACCCCAGCGCTTAGAACAGTGCTCGGCACATAGTAAGCGCTTAACAAATACCATCATTATTATTATTATTAAGGTCACACAGCAGACAAGTGGCAGAGCTGGGATTAGAGTCCAGGTCCTTCTGACTCTGCGGCCTATGCTCTTTCCACTAGGCTAAACTGCTTCTCTAAATCCTTCAAGGTGATATTTGAGAGGACGCTTTTAAATATCTCTAGTGCTATCCATTTCATTGGTTGAATTACTAAATTGCCCGATCTGATGAGGAGGGGGAGGAGTCTGGGAAGAGAGAAGTGAGTCCTTTTGTAGAGTTGGGGAGGAAGGAACCTGAGATAACTTTGGAGCACTCCCAGTTTCTTCTGAAACCTAACAAGTGTGGGTGAACCTAGAACTAACTCCCATGGTAGAGAGGAATGCAGTCTGGGCCTACGGGGATTCCTTTTATGAAATAAATCCCCTAGAGCTGGTCAGCCGGTCTTATACCCATCCTGGGCCTGCTCCCTGCCTCCTCTCTGTACATTTCCATGACTTCCAAACCCCTCCTGTAGCAGGGACAATGGAGTTGGGGGTAGGGAAGGATATTGATTTTTATTTTTCAGAAACATTCTCTCCATTCTATCCATGTAAATTATAAACTCATTGTGAGCAAGGAATGTGTCTGCTATACTGTTAAATTGTACTTTCCCAAGCACTGAGTACAGCATGTTGTTACCATATGACATTTTGCATAAGTAAAATTTTGCGTAAGTGCTCAGTAAAAAATTGATTGATTGATCTCTCCACCTCTAACAATTTTTAATAAAATTTCAGATTTGTCAGCAGGAAGAAATTAAAAAAAACATGGCTTATGTTGTCAGTAACCAATAAAAGGAGGCATCTCAAAACATGCCATAATTTAACCCCTTTAATTTAGTGAAGGAAGATCTGATAGGGGCATCTAGGATGGCAGTAATCCAATCAGATGTAGGTAATAATAATAATAATGATGATATTTGTTAAGCGCTTACTATGTGCCAAGCACTGTTCTAAGCACTGGGGTAGATATAGGGTAGTCAGGTTTTCCCACATAGGGCTTACAGTCTTAATCCCCATTTTACAGATGAGGTAACTGAGGCACAGAGAAGTTAAGTGACTTGCCCAAAGTCACAAAGCTGACAAGTGGCAGAGGCAGGATTAGAACTCATGACCTCTGACTCCCAAGCCCATGCTCTTTGTCCTTACCTATGTTACGCATCCTTCACAACTAGCCTTCCGCCTCTTCCCCGCAGTACTGAATTTTTCCATCGGGACCCCTCTTTTCATTTGTTCTTCTTACCTGGCTTTCACCCTATATTCTTTTTTACAAACTGCCCTGCCTTCTCATATTCTATAGCAGTACTCAGGGTGAACAGAACCATATGCCTATAGTCCCCAGCCCCCTCCTGTTTCCCACAGCCATTCCCTACAGCCTGTATCTATGGTAACAAATACATCTAGAGAAGGAATAGGAAAGGATAACTGAGGGGCTCAGGGAATGGACACTCTTCCTTAGGAAGAGAGACTGCATAGGATAAGATATAAGCTGAGAGAGGAGTGAAATCTATGAATTCAGCCAGAAGGTGGATAGAGTTGTATGGAACTGTTGTTCACTTAACCAATCAATCCTATAGTATAGTTGTTACTGAGCAGTTCTTTTATGGTACTTATTAAGCAAAGTAAACTTCTCTGGGCCTCAGTTACCTCAGCTTTAAATTGGAGATTTAAGCCCCTCTATAGGGTAAACTTGTTATGGGCAGGGAACTTGTCTACTAGTTCTGTTGAATTATACTCTCCCAAGAACTCTTCACATAGTAGGTGCTTAATAAATGCCACTGATTGAATAACTGATCCCAGCTCTGCCACTTGTCAGCTGTGTGACTTTGGGCAAGTCACTTAACTTCTCTGTGTCCCAGTCACCTCATCTGTAGAATGGGGATTAACTGTGAGCCTCACGTGGGACAACCTGATTGCCCTGTATCTACCCCAGAGCGTAGAACAGTGCTCTGCACATAGTAAGCACTTAACAAATACCAACATTATTATTAACTGAGCCCAATATGGGATATGGATTGTTTCCAACATGTTTACCTTGTATCTACCCTTAGATCAGTACCTAGCACACAATAAGTGCTTAACAAATCCTATGAAAAAAAACCACAAAAAACAACAAGAAAAAACTTACTATGTGCCAGGAACTATACTAAATTCTGGGGTAGATACAAGTTAATAAGGGCAGGCACAGTCCCTGTCTGAATTGAGGAAGGAGAATTTAATCCACATTAACTGAGGCATAGAGATGTTAAGTGACTTGCTCAAAGTCACAGAGAGGACAAGTGGCAGAGCCAGAATTAGAACTCAGGTCCTGTGTCTCCCAGGCCCGTGATCTTTCCACTAGACTCTACTACTATGTGCAGAGCATTCCACCAAGCACTTGAAAGAGTACAGTAGAATTGGTAAACATGATCTCTGCCCTTTTGAAGCTTATTACCGCAAGGGAATAGCCACTGATTCTTGAGACTACTAAATTAAAAACAAAATGAATCACTTCTTTATCCAGTGGGTGGTAAGCATGTTGTTACCATATGACATTTTGCAAGAAGAAAACCACAGTAGGTTTAAAAGAGTTTAGGCATGAAATAACAGTAGAGAATGGTATTGGAAGGCAATAAAAATAATAATAATAAGTTCTGTTGTCTTTCACACCCTTCTAGACTGTGAGCCTGTTGTTGGGTAGGGATTGTCTCTATTTGTTGCCGTATTGTACTTTCCCAGTGCTTAGTACAGTGTTCTGCACACAGTAAGCACTCAATAAGTATAATTGAATGAATGAATGAAAAGCACTGTTCTAAGCACTGGGCAATAATTTCATGGTTCCTGTTGTCACTGTTGAATGCAAAATACAACTTGTCTGACCCAGTAATGGCATTTTTTATGTTCTTTTCTTTATAATTAATACATTCATTATCCATCTTGTTAAGCAGTAAATGCCATATTTTGGAAAAAAAACTACTGTAAAAATCAATAGAATAAAATGCAAAACATCACTTACCCAGGAATTTTAAATACAGTTTTTACCAAAACAAGGCATGGTTCCATTTTCATTTTCTGTGCATTATCAAAAAGTCCACTGAAATGTTTTAGGTTGAAGTAAGCGTAAATCAGGGTGAAGTGCTTGAATAAATAAGAAAATAGGAGCCCATTGGCTTATACAAAAATTATTTTTTTTCATTTGGCTATATGCAAAGATTGGTGATTCATTATTAAAATATCCAAAACCTACATTTCTCCTGAGTCTTAAGTTCACTAAAAGCAATGGTTTCTTTTTTATCTCTGTGCATCTATTTTTCTAAACTTATGCCTCACTGTGTCTTGGCACATCCTTGTCTTTTAATTCTTCCCCAAATCCAAATAATTTCTACAAAGTTATGCACACCTTATTTAAATATGAAGCAAAAAACCACCCAGTGAATAATCATCTGCAAGAAGAACAGCAAGTGTTTTAATTCATTAGCAAATCTAAAAGAATGTCGCGTTTAAATATACAAATTCAGATATTAGCAAATGTTATTCTCTGATTAAAGTACTGAATTCTTTTTTGAATAATACCAAACTCTAAACATGGCGTGGACTATGGTAATTCCATATTAATTTCTGTCAATCCTTTTTGATTGCAATTTTTTACAGTTTATATTTGACTATAGCACTCAGGGTTTTCAGGAAATATTTGGAGCTCTTCTCTTCAATTTAGGTATGTTCCAGGGAAAATGTAGTAATTTCTCACATTGTCACTACTGTATGCCTTTTAGAAAGATATTCACAAACACTACCTGTTCAGGCCTCCATTGTATTTTTAATTACAATATCCTTTAGATGCAATTTCTATTCTAGTGTATTCACTCACTGGTTGAAAATGAGAGAAAAGAGATGAGGATGAGATTTTACAAATGAAGCTACTAAAATGAATGAAGCCAAGTGAGCCATTCAGAAGTAACCAGGAATAATCCCCAATTTAGTAAGTGCTTAACAAAAACAAAAAACAAACAAAAAAGTAAGTGCTCAATCAAATACCATTGATTGTTGTATTGGACTCTCACAAGCACTTAGTTCAAGGCACACAGGAAGAACTCCACAAATACCTCTGATTGTTGGATTAGATTCTCCCAGGGCACTGCACACTGTGAGCACCCAATAAATACCCAATAAATACCATAGATAGATTGTATTGCACTCTCCCAAGTGCTTAGTACAGATGTTTGCGCATAGTTAGCACCTAGTAAATATTGACTGGGATTCTACAGTAAACTCAAGCTGAGGTGCTTCTTACAAAAGAGATATAAACTGACCCATGGATTAAAGGCAAAAGGGGTTGGTTGATTCAGTAAAGTTCAAATGACTTGGAGTAGCAATAGAAAGGTTAGGAGGCAAGGGAGGGGATGGTTGGCCATGTTGGAATGTGGTCATTGTGAGCCAGAGGAAGAGTCAAAAAGAATACCATGTGTTATACATAGCAAATACATTAGGGCAGTGAAGGACAGTCTTGTCAGTGAAGATGAATGTGGCCAAATAATATGTTTGACCTACACATTCTAAGGGTCTCAGAAATACTATTTTTCTCAAAGCAACTAAAATTGGCTCCAATTCTACCTCATGTCAAGACTTCAAATTCATGAAGAAGTATACGTGAATGTGAATTCTTACCATTTTGCTAGGAAAAAGAGGTCCTTCCTAGTTCAAACCTGCAAATCATTCAACTGTCTTGTTTGTTGATTTTTGAGCATAATGCTTAGACCATGCCTTTCTCAAGATGAGTCCATTCACATTTATGAGCTATAATAGGAGAAGATGATTTTCCATCTTCTCTCAATGCAAATGAATATTAAAATTGGGAAATAAATGGTGCAAATCAGAATGTAGAACGAGAGAACAAGGCATGTTGAACCTGAGAGATATGACAAACCTCCTCTTTGAAGGTATTCTCCTGGCTCCAGAAAGCGCTGATCTTTTGATTGCTGAGAAAACTGCTGAGACTTGTAGTTGTCGGCAGATTGCAACAATGGGCTCTAGGAATGACAAGCCTCAGTGACCGCAATGGCTCTTCTTAGTTACAGGATTCATGATGATTTCCCCAACCTACCTGTCAATTTACCCAGCTGTGTGGAAATTATAATTACATATAAGAGAGCTCTCTCCTCAAAATGCCCTGATACAACCCCTCACCCCATCTTGCAATTATTTTGGATATTTTATGTTCATTAGTTTGTTGTATTTGCATCTACTGGCATTACAAGGTGGACATTCATAATCTCTTGCTTTCCTTTCACATATCAGTGTACTGATGGCAGAGATTGAAGTTAAGCTTTTTTTTCAAATTTTACAAGGAGTAAGGTAAAATGAAAACGACTTGCGATTTAAATGTGCCTTTGGGCTCTTTTTTTTTCCAGAACAACATATTGAATTTCTTCAACAGCATACATGATAGCTGTTAAGGTAACCAGAGTTTTGGGAACTCAAAGAGAATTGGGGATGAGGACTCTAAGGGGATTGAAATGAAAAGACAGGAAAAGAAAACAGAGGAAGTATGAGCCAGAGAACAAGTATGAGAAAGATATGGACTAAAGGAGTTGAGAGGGCTCTATTGCCACTCCTTATTATAATGTATTATTATTCTGGCATCCATCTGAAAACAGGAAGCATAATTCAGGTGATGCGGCATTAGTCAAAGATGTGAGTGTTTTAATTAAATCAAGAAGGCTGTTTACTTTGATCTCTCTTGTGTCAATTGCTAGTGTGGCATCAATGTGGCAATAAAACCACATCTAGAACTGATGGCCTGCATAGTGGTTGTGCCCACCTTTCTGAGACACTCTGAGACCCAGATCTATTGCTTCTCTAGGAATTTCATCAACAATTCCTTGTATACAAACAGCAACATAGTTCGTGGGAGACTACTGCGTGCCTCAAGGAGAGAATATAAAATAATAAGGTAAGTGGGAGACTGGAGCTAGAGAGCGGAATTTGGGTATAATCTGCATAGAGCCACTCACAGTAGGCAACTTCACTGGGCAGGATTTGGGAGGCGAAAGCTTCAGCTACTGGTTCAATGCAAATGACACCCAAATCCAGCTCACTAGCTCCAATCTTCTACCAACCCTATAATCTCACATTCCTCCTATAGGTATGTAGTAGGCTCCCACTAAATACTACTGGGTGATTGAATAAAAAGCAGCTGATATTTTATGAATTGAATTGAAATCATTAGAAGAAAGCATAGCAAAAGAAATATCTTGATGGAAGAATGGCTTTTTGACTACTCAAACTGGAGGTGGTTGTGTCTGGAGGCAGAATGGCTTTTTTCTCAGTGGAGAATGAAGAGAGATGTGTAAACTGGATTTCACTTTTGCTAGTTAAGAGTGTAATAACCATTTGTTAGAGGGAATGTGTCTTGTGCTTGTGTTGAAAGTTCCTAAGCACTTACTATACTGCACCTAAGGCATTTAATCAGCTTTAGGACACTTAATCAGCTCTTCCCATCCAACCTTACCTCACTGATCTCCTATTGGGGCAATCCGCACTCTTCACTCCTCTATTTACAGTAATTTAGCTTGTCTTTCTTACTGCCTATACCTTGCCCACATCCTTCCTGGCCTGAAATTCCCTCTCCTATCACATCTAAACCCTAAACCTTGCTAAAATCACTTCACCTCCAAGAGACCTTTCTGACAACATCCTCATTCCCGTATTTGCCCCTCCCTTCTGTGTCACTTCTTTCATTTTTCCCCTTCTCTTTACTGCTTATGCACTTGGGTCTGTAACCCTTAAGCATTTTGATTTCCACCCCACCTACACAGAACTTATGTACATCGCCATCTGTAATTTATTTTAGTGTCTGTCTTCCCCTCTAGACCGCAAGCTCCTTGTTTGCAGGGATCATGTCTATCTACTCTAATAATGATAACAATGATGGTGTTTGTTAAGTGCTTACTATGTGCAAAGCACTGTTCTAAGTGCTGGGAGGGATACAAGGTGATCAGGTGGGGCTCCAGTCTTAGACCCCATTTTATAGATGAGGTAACTGAGGCACAGAGAAGTTAAGTGACTTGCCCAAAGTCACAAAGCTGACAAGCGGTAGAGCTGGGATTAGAACCCATGACCTCTAACTCCCAAGCCCGTGCTGTTTCCAGTGAGCCACACTACTTCTCTAATAATAATGTTGGTATTTGTTAAGCGCTTCCTATGTGCCAAGCACTGTTCTAAGCCCTGGGGCGATACAAGGTAATCACGTTGTCCCATCTGGGCTCCCAGTCTTAATCTCCATTTTACAGATGAGGTAGCTGAGGCACAGATAAGTTAAATGACTTGCCCAAAGTCACACAGCTAACAAGTGACAGAGCCAGGATTAGAACCCCTGACCTAAGATCACCCAAGCCCATGCTCTTTCCATTGAGCCACTCTGCTTCTCTATGGTACTGTTCTCTCCCAAGCACTTAATAGAATGATCAGCACACAGTAAGCACTCAATAAATACTATTGATTGATTGATTACACCCAGTGAGGGCTTAATAGACTGCATCAAGTAATATCTGTTTAATATTGAGAAGCAGCTTGGTCTAGTGGAAAAAGCATAAGCCTAGATTCAGAGGACCTGGTTTCTAATCCTAGCTCCACCATTTGTCTGCTGTCTAACATTGGGCAAGTTACTTAACTTCTCTGTGCCTCAGTTACTTCATCTGTAAAATGAAATATACTATGAGCCCTATATGGATGGGGATTGTGTCCAACCTAATTATCTTTAATCTAAGTTCTTTCAAACCCAGTACTTAGAACACTGCTTGACACTTAGTAAGTGCTTAGCTAGTATCATAAACCTCCCTCCCACAATAAAACAAAAAAAAAACCACCTGCCTAGCCTGGAATATAGAGCTCTTAGATCTAAGAGGAGCACAATCCAACAGAACAATAGGACATTGATAGCCCAACCTTCTTCTGGAAATGCTTCCAAGATGCCCAATATAATGTGCAACCTGTCTGTTCCCATCCCCCATAAGAAAGGCTCAGGAACATCAGCACTGAGTGAAGACAATAAGAGCTGAATGCTTGTGGAGGTTAATTGTTGAGCAAACAGAGAGCTTCCTTCAAAGACTAAGGAACCCTGCTGGGTTATGAGAAACTTGAGCTTGACACAGGGCAGATTGGGGATGAAATCCAAATGTCTGTGTGTGTGTGTGTGTTTGAGAGAGAGAGAGAGAGAGATGGAAAGGGCTTACTGTCACTATCAACATCATCAGTGGTATTTATTTAGTTAGTATGAGCAGAGCAGTATACTAAGCATTTAGGAGAATACAATGCAACAGAGTTGGTAGAAACATTCACTGCACACAGTGAATTTACAGCCTCCCATCTTTAAAATCAGTTTCCAGAGTCTTAAGTCCTCCTAGAAAGCAAATATTTTCTGAACTTTGTCTTCTGAAATAGCATCACCTAGTAGAAAAAGTACAGCCAGGGGAGTCAGGAGTACTGGGTTTTAATCCCAGCTTGGTATCTTGCCTACTGTGTGATTTTGAGCAAGTAATTTCACTTCTTGCCTCAGTTTTATCCTCTGAAAAAAGCCGATAAAATTGGATTTTTCCCTTTTCCTTAGAATGTGAGCCCAGTGTAGGGCAGGGGTGGTGTTTAGCCTGATTATTTTGTATCTCCCCCAGTCTTAGCACACTGCCTGGTGTACAGTATGCTTTTGACAAATACCACAGTTATTATTACTAATTCAAAGGCTAGCTGACCTGAGTGGCTATCTAATGGCATGTTTTCTTGATATTGGGAATAATAATACTTGTGTGGTATTTGTTAGTACTTACTATGTGCTAAGCACTGGGAGAGACACAAAATATTCTGGTCCCACATGGAGCTCACAATCTAAGTCGGAGGGAGACAGATATTGGATCCCCATTTTGCAGATGAGGAAATTGAGGCACAGGCAAGTGAAGTGACTTGTCCAAGGTCACACAGCACACCATTCATTCATTCAATCATATTTATTGAACACATACTGTGTGCAGGGCACTGTACTAAGTGCTTGAATTTTTTAAGCACTTACTATGTGCCAAGCACTGTTCTAGGCACTGGAAGAGATACAAGGTAATCAGCTTGTCCCACGTGTGGCTCCCAGTCTTAATCCCCATTTTATGGATGAGCTAACTGAGGCACAGAGAAGTGAAGTGACTTGCCAAAGGTCATACAGCAGACAAGTGGCAGAGCTGGGATTAGAATCCATGACCTCTGGCTCACAAGTTTGTGCTCTTTCCACTAAACCACACTGCTTCTCAAGTGACAAGTGGTGGAGCTGGGATTAGAACCAAAATCCTCTGATTTAAGCCCATGCTTTTTCAACTAGGCCACGCTGCTTCTCTTTCTCTTGAAAACATTACATGAACAAAGATTAGTCTCTTTTCTAATGATAATGCTCGTTTTTCTAATGATAATTGTGGTATTCTTTAGGGACGTTCTATGTGCCAAATACTGGAGTAGAGATCAGATAATCAGGCCTGACACAGCCCTTGTCCCAAAATCTAAGGGATTGAGAGAACAGGAATTTCATCCCCATTTTACAGATGAGGAAACTGAGGCATCGAGAAGACTACTTGCCTAAAGTCACACAGAAGGAAAGTGGCAGCTCTTGGATTAAAATTCAGGTCCTGTGACGCCCAGGCCTGTGTTCTTTCCACTAGGCTATGCTGCTTCCTAATGTAGACCATGCATAAGTGGTTCCCCCACACACACACCCACACGAACACTCACACAGATACTCACATGCACGTATGCAAGCGTGCATACACGCACTCCCACACAAGCACCTTGTCCACATATAAACTCATGCACAAAAATAAGTATTTCATCTGTTTCCTCAGGAACAAATTCTCCTTCTAGCCCTTATTGGTCCTTTGCTAAGTCCTCCAGACTGAACCTCTGGCTCTGAACAACTACCTTCTCATCTTAGCTCTAATTCCTGCTGTCCAAGTTCTGCAAAATGTCCTTTCAGAGTGGAGAATGGCATCCATTAGAAAGATCGGATTCACAAAAATCCATTCGGCCTCAATATCTTCTTGAGCTGAGAGCTATTGTTCTCCAAGTTATGCTCAAATGATTTTTAAATAGCTCTTACATATCTTCACTTTGTGATTAAATACAATAAGAGCCATCACATTCACTGTCATTTACAATGTAGAGTCCAGGAATGGAAACTGGAATCAGATTCAAAGGCTTTTCATTTGTTTTGTTGTTTTACTAAATAAAAGGAGATCTGCGGCTCTACCACCCAGAGACCCAAACTACCCTTTAGAAATGAGTGATTAATAAAAGCTTTGCCTAAATCCATACAGGGAAATTGGAGTCAAATCCTAATCCAAACACCAGACTTGCTTGCAAATTAGAACCCAAATCCCAATCCTTTTGAGGTTTGCCCATCCTCGCTAGAGGCTGCATTGTTGTTGTTTTTCAGAAGTCTTTTAAAGGTGAAAGCTGTTCCTCTGTGTAACTTGGGTAAGTGCAATTTTGAACTCACAGGTATTTAAAAAAAACAACAAAAACACACACTATGTAGGGGTTATTTAAGGACCTGTGGACCCTAAGCAGACAACCTCAAGACTCCAAGCCAAAGTTCACCCCTTCTAAATCTCCCAAGAGAAACAGCATGGTATAGGGGATAGAGCACAAGCCTGGGAGTCAGAAGGACCTGGGTTCTAATTTGGGGTCTGCAGTTTAACCTTGGGTAAGCCACTCAACTTCTCTGTGCCTCAGTCACTCCATCTGTAAAATGGGGATTCATATTGTGATCCCCATGTAGGACATGGACTATGCCCAGCCTGATTAGCTTGTATTTACCATACAGTGCTGGGTACACAGTTAACACTCAATAAATGTCACTGAGTGATTGACTGATCAGAGCAGGAGAAGAGCAGATAGTGGTGTTGACTCAGGCAAGGTGAACCACGATAGCAGCAGGAAGCCTCAGAAATTTGGGAGAAATTATACCATTTTAAAAATATTCCTCTGTAAAACTGTAAGCTCCTTGTGAGCAGGGATCATGCTTAATACAGTGCTTTGCACACAGTAATTGCGCAAATTGAATTGATGAGGAAAAGCCCTTGTGTGCTCATAGAGTTGAAATCAATCAATCAATCAAATACATATTAAGTTTTAGTGTGTGCAGAGCATTGAAATGAGGATTTAAGAGAGTACAATATGATAATCCTTCCCGCAAGGGGTTTATAATCTAGTGGAGGAGATGGAGATTAAAATTAATTACAGATAGTGGAAATGGAAGAGTATTAGGATATTGTACATAAGTGCTTTGTGGCTGGGACTAGGGTAAGTGCTTAAGGAGTACAGACCCAAGTGCATAGTTGATGTAGAAGGGCAGGCAAAAGGGGTAGGGTAACTGATAAATTATTCAGAGAAAGCCTCTTGTAGATGTGATATGATTTTAGTAGGGCTTTAAAGATGGGGAAAGAGGTGGTCTGTTGGATATGAAGGGGAATGAGTCCCAGACCAGAGGAAATACCTGGGAAAAGGATTAGCATGGAGATAGATGAGATTGATGCATGATGAGTAAATTGGTGTTAGAGGAGCTAAATGTGTCGATTGGGTTTTGTAGGAGATTAGTGAGGTTAGGTAGGAAGGAGAGAACTGATTGATTGCCTTAAAACTGATTGTAAGGAGTTTCTGTTTGATTTGTAGACGGATAGACAACCATGGGAAGTGGAGAGATATAAAACAAATATTTTTTTAAAAAAAAGATTCAGGCAGCAGAGTGAAGTATGGCTGGATTGGAGAGAGACTGGATGCAAGGAGGTCAGTGAAGAGGATGATAGAGTAGTTGTAGTGGGATATCAAAAAAGTTGGGATCAACAATGTAGTAGATAGGATAGGATGGGAGGAATAGATTCTGGGGAGTTTGTAAAGTTAAAACTGACAGAATTTGGTGACAAATTGGTTATGCAGGCTAGCTAAGTGGGATATGTCAAATATAATACCAGGGTGATGGGCTTGTGAGATAGGGAAGACAGTGGTGTTCTCTACAGTGTTGGGAAAGTTTGTGGGAGGACAGGGATTGGGTGGGAAAAATGAGGATTACTATTTTGGACATGTAAAATTTCAGTTGTCAGCAGGACATCAAAGTAGAGGTGTCCTGAAGGCAGAATGAAATGCAAGACTATAGCGAAGGAGAGAGGTGGGGGCTGGAGAGGTAGATTTGGGCATCATCCACATAGAGATGGTAGGTGAAGCAGTAGGATAGCATAAATTCTCCAAGGAAGTGGGTGTATGTGGACAATAGAAGGGAACTCAAAACTGAGCCTTGAGGGATAGTTCCATAAAAGAGTACTCACAGGAGAAACTGGTGAAAGAAAGTGAGAAGGTATAACCAGATAGAAGGAGACATAGAAGAAGTCAGTGTCAGTGAAGTCATAGTTAATAGTGTTTCCAGAATAATGTCAGAAACTGCTGAGAGATAAAGGATAATTAAAATCAAGAGGAGCAGTTAGATTTGGCAGTCATTGGTGACCTGAGAGCGGGCAGTTTCTATGGAGTGGAGGTAGGGATGGAAGTAAGATCGAAGGAGGGAGCAGTGGGTAAGGAGAAAATTGGAGGAAAGGAAGTGATGGCAACAGTTGTAAACAGTGCACTCAAGGAGTTTGAAATGGAATGGTAGGAGAGAGATGAGCAATAATTAGAAAGTGTCATGGGCCACTCTCCTATGAATCAACGCCTTACCAGGGTAAGAGAGTTTGTGTAAGCTAATGAGGCTTAGAGCTATTCCATTGAGAGATAGTCTCAATGTCATATTCATTCATTCAATCATATTTATTAAGCAGTACTGTGTGTAGACCACTGTATTAAGTGCTTGACAGGTTACCCATACTGGAATGGTCTAAGCCGAAGCATCAAAGTTGATTCACCTCTGCTGGTCATCAGCGTCACGGGAAAAAGTCAAAGGCAGATGATAAAGTGATCGAAATGTTGATTCGTTCATTCATTCAATCATACTTATTAAGCACTTACTGTGTGCAAAGCACTGTACTCAGTACTAGGGAAAATACAATGCAACAATAAACAGGACATCCCTGTCCACAACAAACTCACAGTCTAGAGAGGGGAGTGTTTGAGTGGGAAGATAAGGAGCTCAGTTTGGGACATGTTAAGCTTGCAGTGCCGGGAGGACATCCAAGTAGAGATGTCTTGAAGACAGGAGGAGATATGAGCATGGAGAGAGGGAGAGAGGTCAAGTGGGGAGATAATAGATTTGGATATCATCTGCATTGAGATGGTAGTCAAAGCCATGGAAATGAATGAGTTCTCCAAGGTAGTGAGTGTAGATGGAGAATAGAAGGGGACCCAGAACTGAACCTTGAGGGATCCCCACAGTTAGGGGGTGGGAGGAAGAAGAGAAACCTGTGAAGGACACTGACAATGAATGATCAGAGAGATAAGAGGAGAACCAAAGGCAATGGCAGAGACAAGTTTTTACTGCCTAGAAGAAGGCAGTGGTAAACCATTTGGTATTTTTTAACCAAGACAACTCTATAACCATGGACTGGCTATGAATTTGAAACAACTTTACAGCATCTAAGAAGAGGAATGGGCCATGGGAGGGGTTTTGGGGGGATATAGGATATATGGGCAGATTTGAAAGCAGTGGGGAGCAAGTCATTGGAGATTGAGTGCCCTTTCCCCTCCCTCCAACTGTTATCGTGCTGATCCTAGCATCTATAATTTCCCACCTTGACTAATAACTAAATCAACTTCTTCCCTTACCTCCCTGACTCATGTGTCTCCAGTACATACTTCACTCTGCTGCTGGGATCATTTTTCTGTAAATGCATTTATTCCGCATTTCCCCAATCCTCTTATACCTCCATGGTTGCCTATCCATTGCCACATCAAGCAGAAACTCCGTACCATCAGCTTTAAAGCCCAACCCTTCCTACCACCCTTTGCTGATCTACTAAAATTCAATCTTCACTTTGCATTTCTCTAATGCCAACCTATTCTGTACCTCGATCTCATAATAATAATAATAATGTTGGTATTTGTTAAGCGCTTACTGCGTGCCGAGCACTGTTCTAAGCGCTGGGGTAGACATAGGGGAATCAGGTTGTCCCATGTGGGGCTCACAGCCTTAATCCCCATTTTACAGATGAGGGAACTGAGGCACAGAGAAGTTAAGTGACTTGCCCACAGTCACACAGCCGACAAGTGGCAGAGCTGGGATTCGAACTCATGAGCCCTGACTCCAAAGCCCGTGCTCTTTCCACTGAGCCACGCTGCTTCTCCAATGTATCCCATACCTGACCCCTTGCCCACGTCCTCCCTCTGGCCTGAAACTTTCCTTCCCTTCATATCTAACAGCCCACTACTCGCTCAGATTCAAAACCTTCCTAAAATTATACCTCCTTCAAGAGGCTTTTCCTGACTAAACTTTCCCTTCCTGCCCTGCCCTCTGAATCACTTATGCAGCTGTTTATATACCCCTTAAGTACTTTGATTCTAGCCCTAGCCCAACAGTGCTTATTTACATATCCCTATATTCTACTATTTCCCCTAGCTGTAATTTATTTTATGTCTCTCTCCCCCTGTAGACTGAAGGCTACTTGTCTACCAACTCTATTGTATTGTAGTGTCTCAAGCAGTAAGTACAGCGCTCTGCTCACAGTAAGCACTCACTAAATACAATTGATTTATTGGTTCATTAAAAGTGGTTAGAGAGAGAAGAAAGGAGGGGGTAAGTGGTCTAATAAAATGAAAGAGAACCAATTTCAAATGATAATATCTGTCACCTTTAAGTAAATGAATAGTTTATCCTTAGAACTGCTTAGATAGTTTCACATTGGGTAACTTCATATTGGATAACTTCACATTGGGAAACTTCATAATTTGATTTATTATTCAGTTCATATCACCTCAAATATTATTCCCCACCTCTCATAGCACTTTTGTACATATCCTTACATGCCTCCATTATGTAAACACTAGCTCATGTACATATATCACTTTTTTCCTCAGTCCCATCTATCATTTATTTTAGCATGCCTTCTTCACTCAACAGTAAACTCTTTGAGGGCAGAGATAATGCTTACCGATGCCATTGAACTCCCCCCAAGCATTTGATGTAGTGCTTTACCCCCTGTTTGCACTCAATAAATATTGTTGATTGATTGATTGATTGATACTGGCAAAGCTCAATGTAATGGGAAAATGGCATTGAGTATTCTATCAAGTCCAAAAAGTTTTTGGAAGATCCAATAAGTTCTGATGAGAAAAATAATAATAATAATAATATTAATTACCACACTTGGACACCTGTCATTTTATGATATCATGAAAAATTTACAATCTGTACAAAGAAGAAAATTCTAAAACAGAGTGTCAGTGCTAATTTGAAATAGTTCCTACAATTATCCCAGAAAAGTTCCAGCATTCCATACTGCTTTAAATGTTTTTAATCTGGGATATGCTAAGTAACACACAAAATAATCCAGTTATATTAGTTTTTCATTTGCAAAAGAATTTAGAGTTCCTGAATATGAGGAACTGGCAAACTCAATTTCAGTCATTCAAGCACAGTTCTGCCATTCTTCACACTATCATCCCAGAACCCTTTGTGGATTCTGACACTAGGGGATAGCGGATGGGAGGGAAATGATTAAGATTCC
Source organism: Ornithorhynchus anatinus (assembly GCF_004115215.2). Taxonomy (NCBI): domain Eukaryota; kingdom Metazoa; phylum Chordata; class Mammalia; order Monotremata; family Ornithorhynchidae; genus Ornithorhynchus; species Ornithorhynchus anatinus. The sequence goes on from NC_041731.1 coordinate 84,047,166, forward strand.
AGGAATATGTACTTAGGAACAAGCTGGTGAATTTGAGATCCAAACAGTGTAGCTAGAATGAGTGAGGGAAGAACTGAGTTTTTCAGAACTGAGAGGACCAGCATAGGTTATCTTAGATGAGATGGCATGTGGAACCACTGGGCTATCCTGGGGAGGAAATTGGCAAGGAGTCATGTTATAATGAAGTGAATAGTCAATCCACCATCTGCACTTTCCTCTGGAACAAACAGCAGGACATATGGCTCAGTGCAGACTGGTTTGGGAAATCAGAATACAGAGTAGGCAAAGTCCCTATTCACAAGGATCTTACATTTTAATCCATACAATGTGGTTAAAAATGTGCAAAAGCATGTGCAGGATATTTGGAAGCACATTCAATCCCAAATTGAGGACCAACCTGAAGATGTCAGGCACATCTCAACGAGCTGCTTTGAAAGTGTCTATTACCCACTGAAATATCATAAAGCTATGGATAAAATACATATGTACAAATACCCATTCTTTCACATAGATTATCCATTTCTAACCTTCTCTTCCTTAGCTAACCCTGTCCTGTAGCCTTTCCTCTCTTCGTGTCTTTCCTGTTTTAGGTCTATTTATCGAGCAGGGATTGTCTCTATCAGTTGCCCAATTGTACAGTCCAAGCGCTTAGTATAGTGCTCTGCACATAGTAAGCGCTCAATAAATATGAATGAATGAATATATATATCGTATATATTTGTGTATTTACATACTATTTCACTGAGGACATTTTTGGTTCGTTGAAAGCATTTATTTCAATCAATCATTGAATCAATCAGTGATATTTATTTAGTGCTTCCTATATATAGAGTACTGTCTAAGTGCTTGGGAGAGTATAATACAACGGAATTAGCAGAAATATTCCCTGCTGAATTGTACTTTCTAAGCACTTAGTACAGTGCTCTGCACACAGTAAGCGCTTAATAAATATGATTGAATGAATGAATGCCCTTAATGAGCTTCCAGTCTAGAGGGAGAGACAGACTTTAATATGAACAAATAAGTATTTTATAATAAATGGTTCAAAGATATGGTACATAAATGCTGTGGGGCTGGAGGCGGGACGAATTCCAAATGTCCAAAGGTCACAGATCCAAGTGCACAGATGACTCAGAAGGGAGAGCAAGCCAGGGAAAAGGGGACTTAATCAGGAAAGGCCTCATGGAGAAGATGTGGTCTTAATTGTGCTTTGAATGTGGAGAGAGTGGTTGTCTGGTGTATACAGACAGGGAGGGAGTTCCAGGTTAGAGGGAGGAATTGGGAAAGGCGTTGGCAGTGGGATAGACATAATCAAGGCACAGTGATTAAACTGGCACCAGTGGAGCAGAGTGTGTTGGCTGGGCTGTTGTAGGAGGTTAGTGAGGTGAGGTAGGATGGGATGAGTTGATTAAGTGCTTTAAAGTCGATGGTAAGGAGTTTATGTTTGACATAGAGGTGGATGGGCAGCCACTAGAGGTTCTTGAGCAGTGGGGAGACATGGACTGAGTGTTTTTGTGATAAATGATCTGTTCAGCTTTGTGAAGTATTGATTGGAGTAGGGAGAGATAGGAGGTTGAGAGGTCAGTGAAAAGGTTGATGAAGTATTCAAGACGGGATAAGATTAGGGCTTGGATCAGCATGGTAGCAGTTTAGATGTAGAGGAAAGGATGGATTTAAGCAATATTATGAAGATAGAACTGACAGGATTTGGTGACAGATTGACTATGTGAGTGGGATGAGAGAAATGAATTTTCATTGGTTTGTTGTCATTTGATTTACTTTTTTTTCTTCACTTCCTTTCTTTCCTTTTTTCTAGTACTTTTGTTTGTTATGTGTCCTTTCAACCCTCCCACAGTCTTTATAGGGAAAATATTTTGCCCTGTCCCCTAAGGAGTATGAATACTCAGTGTACTTTATGGAAAGAGTCCTCCATGAAATCCTCCCCTTGGTCAAAAGGGCTATAAGGTCTCCTGTTCCTCATCTCAGTTATTCAAATGAAGGTGCTACTCAAAATCTATCCTTTAAAGTTGAAAATGTCCCTCCTGATGCTGAGACATAACTCAAGTAAGTAAAAGTACGTGTGGAATGTCAATCAACCAATCATTGCTATTCATTGAGAATCTACTCCATACAGAGCTTAAGGAGATATCTCTCTTGTACTCTTCCAAGTGCTTAGTATAGTGTTCTGCACACAGTAAGGACCCAGTAAATACCACTGATTGATTGATTCACTCATCTGCTGCTAGTGAAAATATTTGGTTCAGAAAACTCCATCATGAGTAGTGGGTCTTGAAAAATCAAGGCTAATAAAATTTCCTGGAGCACTGGTATTCAAAACCCCTGTTTTCTATTGTTTCATGGCTATGGGATTTGAAGTAGGGATAGTGAAGAGGCTACCTCTCTCTTTCTATACCAGTGGCTCTTGCTTCCAATCTTGGATGGAAGGCACGGGAAGACAAAGAAACCTTAGTGCCAAGCTCTGATTCAGTGGTAACAAAGCTTTAACTGGGATAAGGAAGTTATATCTAAAGTAGGATGCTGAAAAAATAGGGAAAGTCTTTTTCAATCCTTTCAAAGTTGTGTTGTTTGTTTACCCCATTTCTGAAGAATGCACTTCTTTTGATACCTAAGGAATGTTTTCATTTGCTTGATTTTAATTTTGTCACTCCAAATGAAATTGCCTTTTTTGCCACTTGTCAATACAAAGTAAAATAAGGCTGCTCCCAAGTGCGGCATGCATTATTGGGTGAACATTATGATTTTTAGTTGCTCTGCATATTGTTTTTCCCTATTAAAATATGTAGGCAAAGCTAATGTTTACTCAGGAGATGAATTTGTGTGTGTGAAAAACTGTTCTTGTTATAGACAGGCACATTTCAGCCTTACATCATTGAAATGGAGCATTTTGCTAGAAGCTCCTTTGCATCAGGGTTATTAAAGCTCTTCCCTTAGCTTTAATGATTGTAAAATATTTATTTTTTTTTTAATGTAGGAGACCAAATAGAATAATGCATGAAAGCAATAAATAAATCAGCAGACAAATAGGATCTGAAGATGGATAGATAGAGGGCTTTTACAGAGAGATTGACCACAGAAGCCTTAAAATCATCTTGAAGTTTTTTATTAGTGATGAGAGATTCTGAAACAGATGAACCTTGAACCTTGATGCCTTCTGAAGAGCACTGAGAACAAACACAAAGGACAGTGCTCCAGAACTACTGAGACCCAACCCTCTTAAGCAACCACCATAGAAACAATATGTAAAGAAATGACTCAACTTCTGTCTATTCTCCCAAATCTAACTCACCTGTGGGAGTAAGGGAGTGTCTCCACTTCTCCCCTCACCCCCACCCCAGTGGGCCAGTACGCTTCTAACAGTCCAAGATGTACTGCCTTATCACTGTCCCTCCATCTGATAACTCTTCTGAAAGGAAGGCTTTTTGAAGTGGTGTTTCCTATCCAGAGAGATTTTTATGTAACCAAACACAGATGGAAGTTTCCCACTGGCCAAATGTCCTTTATTTTTATAGCTCTCTCTGAGTCCGTGACAGGGGTGTGTTTGCATAAGAGGTGTTTGATTGGCTTCAAAGTTATCTGGACATCCTATCTATTATACCAATCCTGAGGTGAAGGTATTGGACTATGGTCCAACATGGGGCCCCCAGCCAGTCATATGATGCCATCTGACTGTGGCCCCAGCACTCGGTGGACCAGAGATTGCTCCTGCCTCTGCTGCTGACCCCATAGGATGTTCTTTTTAATGCATTTTTGAATAAAAAGAAAAACTCTGAGGTTCTTCCAGGTGCTTTCCTGTTTTCCTTGCTCTAGTCTGACATGTGGGAGACAGATCTTGGACAGTATGGATCCTCCCAAGGAGCTGCCCAGACTGTGGCTTCCCCCAGCCTCCTGCCATGGAAGACATCTCCAAATTCACCCACACATGTTCACTTTTGGAGGAAGCTGTTCAAGCACCCCTCATGAACCTGGGTTGTTTCTCTCAAGCTCCACCGAAGGTCCCACCTCTTTCTCCCCAAAGCCTTCCCCTGCTCGCAGGAACTGGTGACGTAGTAATTTAAACTTTAAGAAGATAAATCATTAGCCATTAAAAAGCACAGGATTGACAAATCATCTTGAAGGGTTTTACCTGAATAACATTTTGTGGAGGAAAGTGCACCCAACACCCTTCTGTATCTGTGAAATGCCATTCTATGTCTGAACAGTCTTTTCCATTTGTCTGTTAACACAGCTCTGTTTACTATCCATCCTCACATGTTTATCATATAAATTAGTAATTAATGTTGTCCTCTTCATGTTAATATGTTCATTGCAAATGACATAGTAGGAAGGGCATTTAAATCTACAGAGAATTAATTAGCATGTGATTCTCAGTATATCATCTAGTGCTAATTAGCAGTTAAGCAGTGTTTTTTGTGCATGACCTGCTGATTGAAATACTGTGTTCTCTTACCTTGACCCTGGGGGAAAGTACATTAAAGGGGTATTCACCAGCCTCTTCTTATAAATGAAATTTGGTGCACTGAGTCCTTTACAACTGCATTTTGTCTTGTGGCCCAAAATTTGTTTCAGCTTTGCACGTCTCTTAAACATATGGCCTAAAAAGAGGGTTCATTCTTTTTTTGAAAAAGCCACACCCTCTTGACCACATCATTTAGGTAGAAACTACTTGTGGACAGGGAACATGCCTACTAACCCTTTTGTACTGTATTCCCCAAATGCTTTGTACAGCACTCTTTGTACAGTAAGCATTCAGTGAATACCACTGATTGATTGATTGATTGATTGATTGGTTGATTCTGCCTGCTCACATTTGTTCCCCTTCAGACCCTTCTTCCAACATCCAACCACTTCCAAAATCATCTCTCATCATACACCTGGGGATCGGATACTCACTGGGATTGGAGCTGGGGAGAGCAGAGCATAGTAGCAGTCAGAAAAGGTGAAAGGAGAAAATTATTCTTGTATCTGCAGCTGGTGTTGCCAGCACTGGCTTCCCAGAGTTGTTCATAGTGCAACAGAGAACCAGCATACCCTAGTGGAGAGAGCACAGGCCTGGGAATCAGAGGACCTGGGTACTAATTCTGGCTCTGCCAATTGTCTGCTTTGTGATCCTAGGCAAGTCACTGAATTTTCTTGTGGCTCAGGTTCCTTATTTGTAAAATGGGGATTCAATACCTGTCCTCCCATAGACTGTGAGCCTCTGTGGAACAGGAACAGAGTCCAACATTATTAACTTGTATCTACCCCAGTGCTTAGAGAAGTGACACAGAGTAGGTACTTAACAAACACTATTATTTTTATTATTATTTTTATTATTATCAACAGAGGTACTTCTTAGGGCCTCTAGCAGATACCTGAATTCTGGGGAGCAGAATTCAGTGGCAGCAGCAAAAGCCAATTCTCTTTTCAGCTGCCCAGGCTATTGCTATTCTTCTTATTTCTGGGCTTTCTGGAATCCTCCCCTCATCAGGGATCCAAAGAAAAAGCCATTCAATACCAGCAGGTCCTATTGCTGCCTCTGCTAAAATGGCTGATTCTTTTATGATGTTATGAGGTACCTGAACCTCTGATGAATTCCACCTAACTGACTTTTTCATCTAAAATTTTTATTCATCATGGATTTTTAAATTAAATTGTTCATCATGTGTCATTCCTGAGACACCTAAGAGTTCATTCCAAATGTTCTTAATATAAACCTTTTGTGGGAACTGGTTTTTAAAAGTTTTTCTGGTTTTGAATTTTGTATTTAGCAAGGAAGGAAAGGCAAAAATGGAGCAATAAGACAGGGACAATTCCCCTAAAACAATGTATTCCCAATGCTGCAATAACCTGAGTTTCAATATGCAGTCTTCATATTTCAGGGATCCGGTATCATGAAAAGAGAATATAAATGAAAGGTATTCTGTGCCTGTTTCAAAATATGTTCCAAAGAAAGAACTTTAAAGTGGGATGGATTCAGTTTAATTCAGCACCATTTCAAGTCCATAGTCCAGATGGGCAGTTTTCTAGAAAGTAGGAAGCCTAGACCAATGTTTATGGCTTTTTCCAAGCAGTCAATCAATAGCATTCATCTACTGGATCATTGGACTTAGTGCCTGGAAGCCTGCAAAAGATTAAAAGACACAAATCCTGCCCTCAAGGAGTTTGCAATCTAGATGGATAAATTACAGATAAGAGGAATAAAGACTAGAGATATGGACATCAGAACTTGGGGAATTGTGACCACTTAGGTGTTTTGGTGGCAAAGTGGGAGTTAGGGGGATAAAAAGAGTGGAGATTAGAGATTATTCAGGGAAGACCTTCTGGAGGAGATGGAACTTCAGAAGAACTTTCAATGTGAGGAGAACTGTGGTTTGTTGGATAATAATAATAATAATAATGGCATTTGCTAAGTGCTTACTATGTACCAAGCACTGTTCTAAGAACTGGGGTGCTACAAGGTAATCAGGTTGTCCCACATGGGGCTCACAGTATTAATCCCCATTTTCCAGTTGAGGTAACTGAGGCACAGAGAAGTTAAGTGACTTGCCCAAAGTCACACAGCTGACAAGTGGTGGGGCCGGGATTAGAACCCATGACCTCTATCTCCCAATCTCGTGCTCTTTCCACTGAGCCACAGTGCTTCTCAGGGGGTTGGTGTTTCAGGCAGAAGAAAGAGCATGAGCACATTATAGAAGGTGGCAGAAATATGGACAAGGAATAGTGAGTAAGATAGTCTGAAAGGAACAAAAAATGCAACCTGGTGTTAAGTGGAGAAAGAGTGCATAAGCAGGAGGGAGAGAGCTGATTAGGTGCTATAAGGCAGTAGTTCAAAGTTCTTGCTTGATATGGAGAGGAGATGTGTGCAAAATGATGCTTTAGAAAAATGATCTGGGCAGCAGAGCAAAATCATGACTAGATTCATCAATCAGTAGTATTTGTTGTGTGCACAGCATTTTACTAAGCACTTGGGAAGAGTACAAAATAAAGGTGATAGACATGTTTCTTGCCCTCAAGGAATTTATAGTCTAGAAGGGGAAAAAGGGAAACACTGAAGGTAGAGAGATCAGCAAGGAGACTGCAGCAGTAATCAAAGCTAAGACAAGTGTTCAGATCAAGGTCATGGCTATTTGGATGAATAGTAAGGGGTGGATCCTGGAAATGTTGTAGACTTGGTAACAGCCTGACTGTGGAGATTGAAAGAGAGGCAAGGAATTAGGGAAAATGCTAAGGTTACTGGCTCAAGAAATGTTTTAGTAAAAGCTGTGGCACTTGCATTCCCTAAGGTAGAGTTTCTGTGACAGGCAAAGTATGAAGTGCATGGTGGGGAACTTGATGTTGCTGTTTACCCCTCCTCTCCAGTGAGTACTTGAGTGGATACTGCAGGGAAGGGTTTAATGATAATTAAACACAGATCAGTAGCCCCCTGAAGCCATGCAGTCTTCCCCTGTGCCCTAACACTGGTTCTTTAAATGAAGCAAAGAGGACTGCTCTCCTAGTGGTATTTCCTGACAGAGAGGTATACAAAAAGCAACCAGCATGATTGATCTCTGCTCCCCAATGACTCTCACATGGCGAGCTTCTCTGGAAACCTCCCGGAAAAGTTATGAGGGCAAGGTAGACTGTCCCAAGCACTCTGTGTACAGTGCTCCAAACATAGTAAGAGCTCAATAAATATGATTGGTTGATTGATTCAGTGATTGATCAATTTCCTGGCAGATGAATAACGATTTCTAAAACAAATTTCTGGTGACATACCAAATGGGTATACTGGGTACTTCTGGAAGGTGCATCCATTCAGTTCATTCAGTTTCTAAGTTTACCCCCAACGAGTAACTTACCCATTAAGTATGTTAACCGTATAAATGATATATATTTTAAAATATAATTTACAGTATTCTAACTTTTTTCCCTCATTAACATTGGAGCTCTCCTTTAACCTTGGAAAGTACACAGGAAGTTTTGTGAAGAGCTGAATTGTGCCTAAAATAGTCCTGGGTATGACAGAGCCATCACTTTAAAAACTGGAGCTAAGAGTAAGTTTTACCAGGATGTCCCTTCCTTATCCTTTCCCTTCTCCTTCCCCTTGAGAAAAATGACTGTAAAAATGCTTTGTAATTACTTCCTTTCTCCAGCCCCAAGTCTCTCATCAGCTGGTGCTTGGAGACTAGAAACCATGATATTGGACATGTGATTGCAGATTCTTGACACAGTCAGTAGCCAAGGGAATTCAATTCAAGTCATAGTTTCTAGGTCAGGAAATGCACTAATCTAGAAAGATATAGTGATGACTCCTTTTTTCAGCCTTAACATTCTGCACATTTTATGGTTTTTATGGCTGCAGACTGATCCCTCTGGCTTAAATAATGCCCAAGACTGAGTTTACAGTAGCTAATTTTCTGTAAAATTCCAGCCCCCAAACACACTCTTACTTTAATATTTTAAGTAGCCATAATAGGCAAAGAAGGTTGGACACTACAATTGGAGAGGTATCATGGTCTAGTGCAAAGAGCACAGAATTTAGAGTCAGGAGACATGGGTTCTTAATCCCTGCTCTGACGTTGGCCTCTAGTGTGACTTTGGGCAAGGAATTTTACTTGCTTTATGCCTCTGTTTATTCAGCTGTAAAATGGGGATAAAATACCTGTTCTTCCTCCCTCTTAGACTGCAGCCCTGAATGGGAAAGAGACTATATCAGTTCTGAAAATCTTGTATCTATGCTAGCAATTGGGACATAGTTTGAGACTTACAAATACCATCACTATTCATTTATTGTATACCTTCAGTTTCATCTCAGTCTGTCTTTGTGTCTCCCATGGATGTTTTAGCCTTCTTGATTCAGTATTCTATTGCCTTATCTATCCTTGCCTATTGCAAAATATGTTCTTCAGATAACAGAATTCTGTGACAATATTAAACTGATACTGATCCTTGGTTGTGTATTAGGCTTAACAATTCATTAACCAATCAGTGGTGTTCAGTAAGCACTCACCATGTGCACAGCACTGTATTAAGAGCTTAGGAGAGTACGGTGTAACAGAGTTGGTAATCACTCTCCTTGCCCTCAAGGAGTTTATAATCTAGTGGCTTTGCTCTAAAATGTTTCCAATCATCTCATGTCTTTTGTGTGTATCCCCAGAACATAATAATAGTAATAGTATTTGTTAAGCGCTTACTATGTGCCAAGCACTGTTCTAGGTGCTAGGATAGATATAAGGTTATCAGGTTGTCCCACGTGGAGCTTTCAGTCTTCATCCATATTTTACAGATGAAGTAACTGAGGCCCAGAAAAGTGAAGTGACTTGCCCAAAGTCACACAGCTGACAAATGGCAGAAGCAGGATTAGAACTGATGACCTCTGACTCCCAAGCCCGGGCTCATTCCACTAAGCCATGAGTTATCAGCATAGAGGAGCTCCTAACCGAGAGGTACAAGGACTTTTAAATGTTTTCAGTTGAAATGAAAACATTTTCTAGAGGATTGGAATCACATTCTCATACCACCTTCCTGATGCCTTGTTGTGCACTTAAACACAGTAAGCACTCAATAAATACGATTGAATGAATGACTGAAATATGGTTACATAGTATAGGTTAGGACTGGAGCTAGCACACAGACCTGCTTTATTCTACAAGTGATGGAGAAAGGATATGACCACGCTTCACCAATAATGACACAGTTAGACATATCACTGTGGAATAGTTGTAAGATTTTGATAAACTTTTTTAAGATGATTAAATGTTTTAAGTAGTTGCCAAAGCCAAGGCATACTGGTGGTAAATGCTTTTGCAAAGTCTAAAATTCCTGAATAGAGTTCATCTTCATCATCATCATCTCATCGTCATCAGCAGCAGCAACAGAGACATTATGATCAAAGCATCATCATTATCAGTTCTAATTGAGCAGAAAATGAAACAGAAATAAAAAATTATTTTTTCTCTAAAGGAGGTAATCCAATGGCAAGATGAGCAGACATAAATTTCAAACATGCAAGGGCATTTGTTCAGCACTTACTATGTACCAAGCACTGGAGTAGATTCAAGATAAGCAGTTTGTACACGGGACTCATAGTCTAAGTGGGAAGCAACATGAGTTTTGAATCCCCATATTGCAGATGAAGGAACTGAGGCACAGAGAAGTTGTTACTTGCCCAAGGACACACAGCAGAAAGTGGTGGAGCTGGGATTGGAACCTAGATCCTTTGAGTCTCAGACTCATAGTCCTTCCATTAGACCACAATGCTTCCCTTTAAAATGAGAAAAAAACTAAAATAGGCAATTAAATCAATCAAACAGGTAATATAATAGATGTACAAATGAGAAATAAGGGTTGCTTTTGAGATGTCAAGACCTAGAAGATGGGGTTTAATGTTAAGTTCCTATCTATTATCTACTGAACACGTTTCCTAAAAATGGCAATTAAAGATCAGTTCGATGGCAAGTGCAACACAAAGTTACAGGCAGAACCCAAGACAAGAATTCCAGGGATTTGTTCATAAATTGTAAGCTCTTATATCATAAAAATAAATAAATTATATTGTACTTAGGTGGGTAGCTTCTGTGAAATGAAGTGATGGTTATGGTCTAGAATTAAAGACAATTAAAGAGAAAGAGTTTTTGTGTGGAAGCTATTTGTATTGGGTAGCCAGAACTTTTTCCTTGCAAACACTTAATCTTTAGAACTATTTTTCTTTGCCAAAAGTTGTATTTTCCAAAGATAGATTTCATGTTTTGTTTTGTTTTTCCTTAAAGGTGATTATGCGCAGAACAAAACATCAATTGAAAAGTGATCATTTAAATATAGAACACATTGCCACTTGAGAACAGGGTATGGCACCCTAGCTGTTTAAAAATGGAGCATTTGAAAGGTGTTTTTAATGGAAAAGTTTTAGGGTTTTAGTGGAAGTTCAATCCTCTCTTTCTAGAGAAGCTGGTCAGTTTAGTGCTCTGCATATAGTAAGTCCTCAATAAATACTATTGATTGATTAACTGGAGAGAGCATGGGCCCGGGCATCAGAGGCCCTGGATTCTAATCCATGTCTCTGCTACTTCATTGAGTGCTTACTATGTGCTGTGCTAATACAAAATATAATACAAAAGCACTGGCAGATGTGATCTGTTTTTTTAATGGTATTTGTTAAGCACCAACTAAGTGCCAGGCACTGTTCTAAGCACTGGGAAAGCTACAACTAATCAGGTTGGACACAGACCGTATCCCACATGGGGCTCACAGTCTTAATCCCCATTTTATAGATGAGGTAAATGAGGCTCAGAGAGGTTAAATGAGTTACTCAAGGTCACACTGCAGACTGGTGGCGGTATCAGGATTAGAACTCAAGACCTTCTGACTCCCAGGCCCATGCTCTAGCCATTAGGCCATGCTGCTTCCCAGGCATGCCACTTGTTTGCTGAGTGACCTTGGGCAAGTCACTTAATTTATCTTTGGTTTCCTGTAAAATGAGGATCAAATACCTGTTCTCCTTTCCCTTTAGCCGATGAGCCCCACGTGGGTAGGACGGGGCTGAGAGAGAGTATATGCCTGACCTTATTATCTTGTGTCTACCCCCCACTTAGTACAATGCTTGGCACTTAGTAAGCACTTAAAAATACTACAATTATTACCATTATTAGGATTTCGGTGCCTAATGTTCCAGATATAGTATTTTGCATATTAAAACAATGAAGAATAGCTTAGAAAGCTCAACTGTTCCAATTGTGAGATGCAAAGGCTTTTACAGACCAACTTGGCAGCTTCTAGACACTAAGCAATAGTCCACTGATGAGGTTCGGTTATTGTGAGATTTTAAGATGAAGGTCAGGACCTTGAGGTTAACCCATACACTTGCAGAATTGTGTGATGAGATCTTTAACTCTGCTTGATCAGCCACCAGAGGCAAGCAGAAGAGACCTCAGTTTAATGTCTCAGATGAAGGGCAGACAAGCAGAGCCATTATTAATACTATACAAGCTAAGAACTCTGAGCAGCACAGTTAAAACCTCAGCGACAAGCAGTAGCATTTTATAATTTATAAGGATGGAAATGGATTGGGACTGTTTTCGTTGAGGAAAATAAAGTCATAGTGCATTTACAGCTTGTGCCTCTTCCTCTTCCAGCCCTCCAGGAGAACACTGTTAATAGGGCTCATCAATTAGAAAACAAAGGGATATAAAAAGGTGTAGAAATATTATCTTCTCTCTTTCTTCCAAACTGTACAAATTTACCTTTCCTTCCTTGACCTCTCTACACTTTCACACTTCCTCCTGTTCTCAGGACATCTCTATTCAGATGTCCCTTCAGTGACGTCCCACTGTCTCCTCAACCTTAACTTGTCCAAAACGGAACCTCGTCTTTTCACCCAAACCCTGTCCTCCCGCTGATTTTCCTGTCGCTAGAGAAAACATCAATATGCTGCCTATCTCAAAAATCCATAACCTTGGCATTATCCTTGATTTATCGCTTTCATTCAACCTACTTCTTTAATCTGTCACCAAACTATGATGGATATAATGTTTTTATCGTTATTTTTTATGGTATTTGTTAAGTGTTTACTGTGTTCCAAGCACTGCACTACGTGCCAGGGTAGATACAAGATAATCAGGCTGGACACAGTCTAGGTCTCCCAAGAAGCTCATAGTCTTCATCCCCATTTTATAGATGAGATAACAGGCAAAGAGAAGTTAAGTGACTTGTCCAAGGTCACACAGCATGTGGTCATACAGCAAGTGGTGGTGCCGGGATTTGTATCTAGGTCCTTCTGACTCCCAGGCCTGTGCTCTGTCTACTAGTTCATGCTATTTTCAACCTTTCCCCTCCATCCAAATGCTACTATGCTGCTCCAACCACTTATCCTGCCTTGATTATCAGCCTCCTCACTGTCTCCTCCCCACTCCAGTCCTTACTTTCACTGTGCTGTCTGGATTTTTTTTTCTAAAAAAGCATTTAGTTCATATTCCCTATACTGTAAGCTCATTAAGGACAGGGAAGATGTCTGCTAATTAATAATGATGGCATTTGTTAAGCGCTTACTATGTGCCAAGCACTTTGTCATACTCTCTCAAGCACTTAGAACAGTGCTCCGCACATAGTAAGTGATCAATAAATACCACTGACTGATCTCACTAATCCTCTAAAGCCTTCAGTGGTTGTCAATTATATTTATTGAGCACTTACTGTCCGCAGACCACTGTACTAAGTGTTTGGGAGACTACAACTGTTGTAGTCTCCAACAAATTAGCAGACATATTCTCTGCCCTTAATGATCTTATAGTCTAGAAGGAGAACATGGACATTAATATAAATAAGTTAATTAAATAATAATGAATGCCACTTTGCTTCCACATAAAATAGAAACTCCTTACCACTGGCTTCAAAACACTCAATTCGTTCTGTCCCTCCTACTCTAACTCACTGATATTCTACTACCACACAGCATACACATTTCACTCCCCTAATAATAATAATAATAATAATGTTGGTATTTGTTAAGTGCTTACTATGTGCCAAGCACTGTTCTAAGCACTTGGGTAGATACAGGGTAATCAGGGTGTCCCACGTGAGGCTCACAGTCTTAATCCCCATTTTACAGATGAAGTAGCTGAGGCACCAAGAAGTTAAGTGACTTGCCCAAGCCTGTGCTCTTTCCACTGAGCCATGCTGTCTCTCTATGCCAATCTACCCACAGTAAGTGCTCAAGAATTACCACTAATTGCACAAGAATTCAGTGCTCTTTCATCATGTCTCCCAAGCACATGCCTGAGTTTTAACTTTTATGATTTCTTTTAATATCTGTTTCCTCCTCTAGACTGTAAGCTCCTGTTGAGTAGGGAACATGTCTACTAACTGTTGTATCATGCTCTCCCAAGCACTTAGACTAGTGCTCTGCTCACAGTAAGTGCTCAAGAAGTACCACTGATTGATTGCACAATAATTCAATGCTCTTTCATCATGTGTCTCAAGCACATTCCTGAGTTTTAAGCCTTTAAGAGAACACAATAGTCGAATTGTTACAGCTAAATAAAAATAGATACCAGTTAGACATGATCCTTCTCGGCATTATTTTTTGCTATATTTTCTTATAAATGTTATCATGCATCGTTTTGTTCTGTTTTGCTTTGCTGTCTGTCTCCCTTGTTTAGACTGTGAGCCCATCACTGGGCAGGGATTGTCTCTATCTGTTGCCGAACTGTACATTCCACATAGTAAGCATTCAATAAATATTATTGAATGAAAGTAAGGCATTTTGCATTATTTATTAGAAGACCACAATTTAAACAGAAAAATGTAACACTATTATGGAGTAACATTATTGAAAATATATATTTTTTTCAAATGGTATTTGTTAAGCACTTACTCTATGCCAGGTACTGTTCTCAGTGCTGAAGTAGGTTCAACGTAATCAGGCTGGTTACAGTTCACGTCCCACATGGGACTCACAGTATTAAAACTCTTTTTTACAAAAGAAGTAACTGAACATGGAGCAGAACAATAAAAATAAAAGACATAGTCCCTGTCCTAGAGGAGATTTAAATCTAATGGGTGAGTCAAGCAGGCACATACGTTGTATACATTCCAAGGGACAAGAGAGAAAACATAGAGGTAAGTGGAAACAGCAAAAGTAAGGAACGGAATAAATGAATGAGCAAATGAACAGATATGCACACAGAAGCTGAGTGGCTGATGGGAAGACATGACATGCAAGGTGTGAATTAGATTTGGAAGGTCAACTGGAGGAAGGATTTCTTAGAAGGAACAGAGAAGTCTGGTCAGGCATGTTTAATCAATTAATCAATCAATGACAATTCCAAGCATTCAGGAAAGTACAGTAAATGCAAGAGACATACATGCCCAGAGAGACCTTCCAATGTAACAGGGGAGAGACACATAATGATATACAAGGAGGAGGAAGAAGTGCAAAAACGAGAGTATGTAAAGTGTATTGGGGGGCTGCATATGCAAAGGAACAACTCATGGTGCCAAAGTGCTTAGGTGGTTGGACAGGGAGAGAGACTACCAGGTATTGGGGAAGGCTGAAGAGATGGAAGTGTCAAGGACAAGCAACAGGTAAGAGACTAGTTTAAGAAGAGCAAAGAGCATGAGTTTGGGTGTAGTGGGAAAAGTATGCTGGTAGAAAGCCTTGTGCTGGTGGAAAGCCTTGTGTTGGTGGAAAGCCTTGCATTCTCTTTTGTATGCACAAAGAGTCCACTAAGAAAATGAACTCACTGAGATATTCTCCATATGATCTGAGTTCATTCATTCATTCAGTAGTATTTATTTGAGGTTCCTTCCAACAAGGCAGAGTCATAGAATGGGAAGGGAATTCATCTGATCCAGCCACCTCTCTACAGGCTGGAGAGTCACTGAAAACTAATCACAGTCAGTCAGTTAATCGTATTTATTGAGCACTTACTGTGAGCAGAGCACTGTACTAAGCACTTGGGAGAGTACACTTTAACAATATAGCAGACACATTCCCTCTCCACAACAAATGCCCAAGTAACTGGATGTGATCTGAGCTTGACTGTTTCTGCAAAATGCAGTAACTCAGCTGTTTTTGTGTGAACATGGTCTCTGTCCAGAGGCTGGAAAGGAATTGGAATTTGTATCAAGACTTAGTGCTGTGCACACAGTAAGTGTTCAATAAATATAACTGACTGACAAATTAGAGGGACTCTGGAGTTTCTCAGCTTGCAAGCACTCTTAGGGAGATAAATTTCACTTTGAGTGTATTCTTCCCCGGTTGAGGGAACCCCTACTTCAGAGATGTTTTCCTAGACCTATGTCTACAATTGGGATTGTCCTATTTAACCATTCCAATCAATAAGTCAATCAGTGCTATATATTAAGTGTTTACAATGTGCAGAGCACTGTACAAAGCATTTGGGAAAGTATAATATAATAGAGCTGGTTGGGGGGGCGGGGGGGTGATCCCAGCCTACAAGTTGCTTGAAGTCTACAGCATGGTCTACTGTATGGGCCTGTGAGCACGGGCATGGGAATCAGACGGTCATGGGTTCAAATTCCAGCTATGCCCCTTGTCTGCTGTGTGACCTTGGACAAGTCCTTTCACTTCTCTGTGCTTCAGTTACATCACCTGTAAAATGGGGATTGTGACCATGAGTCCAAAGTGGGACAGGGACCGTGCCCAACTCAATTTGCTTGTATTCCCCCTCCACCATCCCCAGTGCTTAGTATAGGCCGAGTTCATAGTAAGCGCTTAACAAATGCCACAGCTATTATCATTGTCTATGAGTCTAAGAATGATGATGATGATGGTATTTGTTAATTGCCTACTATGTGTCCAGCACTGTTCTAAACTCTGGGGTAGATACAAGCTAATCAGGTTGGACACAGTCCCTATCTCATATGGGACTTAATCCCCATTTTACAAATGAGGAAACTGAGGCACAGATAAGTGAAATTATTTGCCCAAGGTCACATAGCAGACAAGTGACAGAGGTGGGAATAGAACCCAGGTTGTTCTGACTTCCAGGCCTGGGCTGTATTCACTAGGCCATGCTGTTTCCCAGACATGGACAGTGCCCTGTGCCCCCAAACTGCTGTGCTTGGGGGTGAATCCCTTTGAGGAAATGTGCAGAGCCCTGGGGCTGAACAAGGCGGTTCTGGAAGCTCTGCCATTTGGCATCAAATGCAAATGTAGTTGGGTTGGTTCTTGATATCTTTGGCCCAAGAAACCCATACAGTTGCAGAAAAGGGAAAATGCTTTCCTTTGCCATTTTGCATGCTCAGATTTGGATAGAACAAGAGTGGATAGAGCCAAGAAGAGACAGAAATGAAACATATTGTTTTCTCCTCATTATTGTTTCCCTGGTGATAGTATCTTCATAAAAAAGAAAGATGCATATTCCAACTCTTCTTTCATGTTCACATATTGGTTAATATGTTTATAGAGCTTTTACAACTAACGCTTTTCTAACAAACTTCCTCAATCCCCCTGAAAGATGCATCTGGAGTAATATTCTTCCCTCTGTGATTCCAGAGTCCGCTTAATGGCCCTTATGAAACCTTCCTGAGAAGGCCACCTGGATATTTTGTTGGAGACAGGTGTCAAACTGCATCAATCAGAGGCTGGGAGTACTCTCTGCCTGGGAACATGCAGTTCCCCCAGCTGTGTGACTACGGAGTGAAGAACCCCCCGTCTATTGTGTAAGTTCCCCGTCTAGGAGTGTAGCTCTCTCCTCTAGTCTGTAAACCCCTCTCTAGTTTGTAAACCTCCTCTAGTCTATAAACTCTATAGTCTGTAAACTGCCCTTTAGTCTTTAAAATCCCCCTCTAGTCTGTAAACCCTCCGTTAATTATTTAAGCTGGCCCTCTAGTCTATAAACTTTGCCTCCAATCTTTAAGCCCCCCTTTGAGTCTATAAGGCCCCTCTCTAATCTGTAAGGCCCCATCTGGTATGTATGAACTGCTTTAGTCTAGTCTGTAAACCTCCCCATAATCTGTAAGAGCCCTCTTTAGTCTGACTATATCTCTCTAAATTGTAAGCCCTCCCCTTAGTCTGTAAACTCCCCTCTAGTCAGTAAAATCCCCCCTAATCTATAAGCTTCCCTCAGTCTGTAAACTGCCCTTCTAGTCTCCAAGCCACCCCTCTAATAGTCTTTAAGTGGCCCCTCTAGTCTGCAGAACCCTCTTCTAGTCTGTATGCCCTCCCCCAAGAATTTGGGAAAGTACAATACAATAGAGTCAGTAGTCTGTAAACCTCCCCTCTAGTTTGTAAACCTTCCCTTTAGTCTGTAAAGATTTCCCTCTAGTCTGTAAAGGCCCTTCAGTCTAGAAACTCCCCATCTAGTCTTTAAGCATCCCCTCTAGTCTATTTATTTTAATGTCTGCCTCTTCTTCTAGATTGACTGTAAATTCCTTCTGGGCAGGGATCATGCCTATTAAGTCTACTGTATTGGCTGTGACCTTGGGCCAGTCACTTAACTTCCCTGTACCTCAGTTCCCTCATCTGTAAAATGGGGATTAAGACTGTGAGCCCCATGTGGGACAACCTAATAAACTTGTATCTACTCCAGAGCTAGAACAGTGCTTGGCACATAGTAAGCACTTAACAAATACCATAATTATTATTATTATTCATTCATTCATTCAAGAGTATTTATTGAACTCTTACTATGTGCAGAGCACTTGTACTAAGCGCTTGGAATGTACAAATCGGCAACAGATAGAGACAGTCCCTGCCCTTTGATGGGCTTACAGTCTAATCTGGGGAGACAGGCAGACAAGAACAGTGGCAATAAATAGAGTCAAGGGGAAGAACATCTCATAAAAACAATGGCAAATAAATAGAATCAGGTTGATGTACATCTCATTAAACAAAATAAACAAAATAAATAAGATGATGAAGATATATACAGTCGAGCGGACGAGTACAGTGCTGAGGGGGTGAGATGACGGGAGAGGGGGAGGAGGAGAGGGAAAGGGGGGAGAAGAGGGTTTAGCTGCAGAGAGGTGAAGGGGGGAGGTAGAGGGAGCAGAGGGAAAAAGGGGGGAGCTCAGTCTGGGAAGGCCTCTTGGAGGAGGTGAGCTTTAAGTAGGGATTTGAAGAGGGGAAGAGAATTAGATTGACGGAGGTGAGGAGGGAGGGCATTCCAGGACAGCGGGAGGACGTGGCCCAGGGGTTGACGGTGGGATAGATGAGAGCGAGGGACGGTGAGGAGGTGGGTGGTAGAGGAGCGGAGCGTGTGGGGTGGGCAGTAGAAAGAGAGAATGGAGGAGAGGTAGGAAGGGGCAAAGGGACAGAGAGCCTTGAAGCCTAGAGTGAGGAGTTTTTGTTTTGAGTGGAGGTTAATAGGCAACCACTGGAGGTGTTTAAGAAGGGGAGTGACATGCCCAGAACATTTTTGCAGGAAGATGAGCCAAGCAGCGGAGTGAAGAATAGACTGGAGCGGGGCGAGAGAGGAGGAAGGGAGATCAGAGAGAAGGCTGACACAGTAGTCTAGCTGGAATATAACGAGAGCCCATAGCAGTAAGGTAGCCATTTGGGTGGAGAGGAAAGGGCGGATCTTGGCGGTATTGTAAAGGTGAAACCGGCAGGTCTTGGTAACGGATAGGATGTGTGGGGTGAACGAGAGAGAGGAGTCAAGGATGACACCGAGATTGCGGGCCTGAGAGATGGGAAGGATGGTCGTACCATCCACGGCGATAAGGAAGTCTGGGAGAGGACCAGACTTGGGAGGGAAGATGAGGAGCTGAGTCTTGCTCAAGTTGAGTTTTAGGTGGCGGGCAGACATCCAGGTGGAAACGTCCTGGAGGTAGGAGGAGATGCGAGCCTGAAAGGAGGGGAGAGGACAGGGGCGGAGATGTAGATCTGTGTGTCATCTGCGTAGTCAAAGCCGTGAGAGCGAATGAGTTCAGCAAGAGAGTGAGTGTGAATGGAGAACAGAAGAGGGCCAAGAACTGACCCCTGAGGAACTCTAACAGTTAAAGATGGGAGGGGGAGGAGGCGCCTGCGAATTCAGTGCTCTGTATACACTAGGCATTTAATTAGTAAAATTTACTGAATGATTGTTGGGTTTGAAGGCTTTTCTAGGATATGATGTACTGGTCTGCTCATCCGATACACAGTTCTCTGGGCAGGTTACTAAGGTTCTCTCTGGAATGCAACCCAACATACAAAGGAATGGTCCAGAAAATCCTTGATTAAAACTGTTCGCTACACATTATATTGGTCTCTGGACCTTCTCCAGAAACTCTACTCCAGCCTCTCTCCGCTTAGAATATTTTAAATAAAACTGGAGTTTGCATTTTTCTATGCTTATTAAATTGAAAATTCTGGTCTAGGCAGTAGAGATGGTGGAACAGAACAGAAGGAGATGAAGAGAATGAAAACAAGGGACAAATGATATGGTTCTCTAGTGGAGAAAGGGAAGGGAAACATCAGAAATCCAAAGATGAGGAAGGTGGGGAATAATTCGAAAGCACATGCCTATTGTTGGGCAGGGATTGTCTCTATCTGTTGCCCGAATTGTACATTCCAAACGCTTAGTACAGTGCTGTGCTCAAAGTAAGCGCTCAATAAATACTATTGGATGAATGAATGTAGTCTGAACCCTTGATGCTTTTCAGGCAGCCAATTTGTCTCTTGTCACTAATGCAATGAAAGGCTGTGGATGGCACTTCAGTTCTTAATCGGCTGGCAGCTACTAAGATCAAAAGATTTGCCTTTCAGGGACTATACCATTGCCTCAATGTCCAGTCCATTAACTAACTTTTCCTATAAAATACACTCAATTTTACAATTTACTTATTAATGCTTCAAGGCTACTTGTTTAAATGTCACAAAATGTTGGTCATATATGATCTCAGTGATATATGCACATACTTTAAACCCATTAGAGTAGCATAACTGATTAAAAAAGTGGCTGGTTGTATATACTATAAAATTTTAATGAGCATTTTGGCAACCAAAGCATGATCCTTGGCACTAAATAGATTCATTTGAAATGCTGGATTCATAGCATTAGCAGTAGTCATTGATAAAAACTGAGGTAAGATATGGATGCATTAAGAGATAGGTTTTATAGGTAGCCTGAAATATTTTTAGAATTATTTGTGCATTGTAAACAGAAAGACCAACTTACGATTTATTTTCTAATCTTTGAAAATGGCCCATGGCCTGGAGCTGTCTCAAAAGTTATAACTTTTTCAGCTCTCAGAGAATAAGCAGGGTCAGGGTTGGTCAATATCAGACTTCTGCAGAAAGCACTAGGGTTTGATATGGCAGTTAATATATTACTTCATAATTGAAATCTACAAAACTGGGTGTATACCAGAGAAGCAGCATGGCTTAGAGGAACGAGCACAAGCTTGGGATTCAGAAGACGTGAGTTCTAAACCCAGCTCTGCCACCTGGCATGACCTTGGGCCAGCCACTTAACTTCCCTGTGCCTCAGTTACCTCATCTGTAAAATGGGGATTAAGACTGTGAGCTGCAGGTGGGACAACCTGATTACCTTGCATCTACCCCAGTGCTAGAACAGTGTTTGGCACATAATAATCACTTAACAAAAACCATTATTATTATTATTATACCCTACTGAAAGCTCACCTCCTCCAGGAGGCCTTCTCAGACTGAGCCCCTCTTTTCCTCTCCTCCCCCTCCCATCCCCAACCCTCCGACTCCCTTTGCTCTACCGCCTTCCCTGCCCCACAGTACTTGTGTATATATGTATGTATTTATAATTATAATTCTATTTATTTCTATTAATGACATGTGTATATCTATAATTCTTTTTACTATAATGATGCTACTGATGCCTGTTTACTTGTTTTGATGTCTGTCTCCCCCCTTCTAGACTGTGAGCAGGTTGTGGGCAGGGATGGTTTCTATTTGTCATGGAATTGTACTTCTCAAGCACTTAGTACAGTGCTCTGCACACAGTAAGTGCTCAATAAATACAATTGAATGAATGTATACTTTTGATATTATAACTGAAATGTGTGTGAAACTAAAAAAAAATCTTTTGTACCCCAGATATTCAAAGTGGAACAAAGATTATCAATTCCTGTTCAACTTGAATTAAATATAATACATTATTGAAGGTTGTGTACTAGTAATATCAAGTTCATTTCCTAAGGACTTAGTACATAGGAAGTGACCATAGAAGGTACTGATGATAATTTCATTGACGAAGAATAAGAGGAGGGAGAGAAGCCTATTCAGTGGTTTTAGATCAGACAAGAGCATTTACTATTATCAGTAAGCATATATCTATAATCCTATTTATTTATATTGATGCCTGTTTACTTGTTTTGATGTCTGTCTCTCTCCCTTTAGACTGTGAGCCCATAGTTGGAAGGTATTGTCTCTCTTTATTGCTGTATTGCACTCTCCAAGGGCTTAGTACAGTGTTTTACACACAGTAAGCACTCTATAAATACGATTGAATGAATTCATAAATGAATGGGCTCTTAAAACTACTGATAATATTTGGCTATCCTGAGAATTTTATTAAGCTTCTGGAATACAAGCCCTATTTTCTGGAAAGTTATCAATTCACCAGACTGAAAGTAACTTAAAAAGTCCTCAGGTCATGAATTCAGGATCTCTTATATATTGATGACGGTGCTTTGGATCCACAAATACAAATCCATACATATACTAATGAATCTCTTCTCAACATCAGGAAAGTGCACTGGACACACACACACACACACACACACACACACACACACACACACACACACACATCTATCCTTCATTTTCTAAGATAGTATCTATTGGCTGGGGACTCCTATCCAGGCATACGAATATGGCTCATAAAACTATTGACAGATCAACATTACCTCTCGCATTGTTCATAGAGCAATGGGTTTGTTCCTCACCAGGCCTATTTCAGTTTTCAACTCTGCCTTCCTTACATCTGATCTTCCCAAAATCATTGTGATAGGAGAGCAGCCCTTTTTCTGCTGTCTTCCCATCAAGCTTGTCTGCTTCTAGTCTGAAGGACAAGTTTATGAATGAGCACCTACACATGCCAACCTCTACATCCAACCAAAGATTACCTTTGGCAGTCCTGAATGACTGTTGTCACTAAGTTTTAATAAACTGAGTAACACACTATCTAATAATGGAGAAAGAAAGTAGAAAATCAAGAAGGTTTTGTGTCTCTGAGAGACTCAGAGCCATTGTGAAGCTTAAAAAATATCAAGATTCAGAACATACTGAAGGAATAGTGTCCAACCTCTGGTCTACCTGTAATTTATTTTAGTGTTTCCCAAGTGCTTAGTACAGTGTTCTACACAGTAAGTACTCAATAAATATTTATTGATTGCTTTTTATAATAGTGAGACTTTAGGACATCCCTAGATGCCACATTCATTTTATAGAGCATTTCCAACTTTTCCATATGAATTCAAGTGACAAAACAGGACCACAAGCAATGAGGCCTTGGAGTGGGATTGTGACAGGGGTCTGATAGCCTAAAGTGCCTTTGATTGAATTATGGCTGGGCCTGGGCACCCCTATCTGGTCATACTCCACCCAGTTGAACAAATTGACCTATAACCCACCAATCTGCTACATCCTTTAAATGATTCCTGCAGTTGGGATCTGATTCATTTGAACCTCTGGAATACAGTGGTAAGAGCAACATGGAAGCAACACTCATCATGTGGCATGTGAAGAGAATAGATTTTGAATAATTTGGAATACTGCAACTTTCTGATGACATAGTCCATATGGCATATTTGGAACAAGTTAAATCCTTGTAAGAATAGATTCCAGCCCTATACAACCTACACCAACATTTTATCTTTGCCAAGTGCAACTGTTGGCCTATATAAATCTAGGACTTTATCTTCATCAAGTCTGTATTCAATCAACTCCTTCTACCATGCCGGGCGTCTTCACCAAGAATCAGAGCCATCACTACAGGTTTTAAGAATTTAATAATTTATTTATTTAAAGCATGAAACCACCTTCAAATGGTTTTACAGCTGAATGAGCTCTGGAAGGACAAATACGGAAAACAAAACATGCTGCATTTTGAAACAGCCTTCTTCTACCTCTGTTCTGTTAAGAGTATTTCCACATTCCCCATCCTTAATCTGGAGTTCAACTCAACCACTGGCCCCGTTTCTGTATGTAAACATTTACACATTTAAAGTTATATACATAACTTCAGGGGAAAAAATCATAAGAACAAAAAACTAAATGTGGAATTGAGTGGTTTCAAATTTTACTCTAGTGATGAGCTTGTACCTTATGTCCCATTAGTGTGGTTTCATATTTAAATATTAGTTTGATTCAAGCAAAATTGTTAAAAAATTATGGGAGCATCATTGCAGCCAATAATTAAATGTGTACAGAATCTATTAATGTTCATAATTAAGATACACCACCACTAGGGTTTATTATGCAATTATAATTTGCTATAATCATGCTGAAATGCACTGCTTGTCATGTCTTTTAGCTTAATTATGGCAAAGTAATTCATAGAACTCAAAAATGTGGTGATTAAACAATTAGTATTTACGGGTGGTTAAAAGAAGTTACAAAAGTTGAAACAAGGCAATTGTGCATGTGAACTTGGGAACTAAGCTTTTGCCATGTAACACATCTGCGGGAAACAGATTAAATCTATTCTGTTGCATTGTTTTCAATTAGCAGACAATAGCAGGGATCCATCCACCACTAAATTGCCCTTAGGTCATGATTTTGTAAATGTTAAATGTAAATGGTGACATTACAAAAGGAAGTAAAGAATTGAATAAATAATCATTGTAATTCTTTTTTTGAAACTACACTCTTGGTAGAGGCTGAAAAATGCTGTTTCCCTTGCGTGTTTTCTCACTGATCTGATTCATTCTCTCTGTAGATAAAATGAATCAAGAAACAGGTAAATTTGGTTGAAAAGAAACCTTGAAAAGTCATCTAGTCCATCTCCTGTGTTCAGGCAGGATCACATTGACATCCCAACTCTACTTTTCTTAATTAATCCTTCTTTTTAAATATCCCCCCCAAATGAAACTCCTCATTCATCTATAGTAACCTTATTTATCAGTTAATTCTTTCTATTTACCCCAAATCCTCAATGCTGCAATTTATATCCTTTTTCACGTTTTCTTCCTTCAGACCTGCTAGTCACCAACTACTGTGTTATAAATTGCCACCTTGCCCTTCTCTTCCCCTTCAGACTTTATTCTTTTAGAGTAAAAAAGTGTGGATGTCTTAATAATCCTGCAGCTCTCACCTGAACTCTTTCCAAGTGCTCCATATTGAACTTTAGTTGTGAAGCCCAGAACTGCAAATAGTTCTTTAATCCTGAATAGAAAGGAAAGATTACCTCACTGTTTCTACAGTCTTTGCTCATATTGATATAACCCAAAACTGTAGTCACTTTCTTAATGCCAGTACTTCAATGCTGACTCATGAAAAACTTTTTATCTCTTCTTTTCCTACTGAATTTGCATTCTTTCCCTATAATTTAGGAGGCTAGAGTGTTTTCCTTCCCCAGCTGAAGTGACTTGTAGTACTAGTTCTAATCAGTACTAGTACTGATCTCTGTTCTGATGGTTTCTGGCCACTTCTCCAGTTCACCAAGGACGAAATGAGTTTTGCTCTTAAGCCAGCCTTCTGCAGATTTGGTGTTTAGGCCAAGCTAAATAAGCATGTTCTCTATTTCATCCAGGTCATTGATGAAAATGGTAAGCAGCATTTGATCCAGGTCAGATCTATGCGAAACCCTATTTGTTCAGTTTCCCCTAGGCTGACTCTGAATTGCTGAAAATCGCTGAGTACAACCCTCTAGCATAAGTGGCTAGCATATGCTAGAAGCAGTGTAGCCTAGAGCAGCATGGCCTAGTGGAAAGAGCAGGGACTGGGAATCATACCTCTGCAGCATGTCTGCTGTATGATCTTAAGCAAGTCACTTAACTTCTCTGTGTCTTAGTTATGTCACTTGTAAAATGAGGATTAACTCCCTCCTACTTAGAATCTGATCCCATATGGGATAGGGATTTTGTCCAACCTGATTAACTCATAACTACCCCAGCTTTGAGTAGTGCTTGGCACAAAATGTTTAATCATCAATTATTATGCCTCACCTAAAACTAGGATTGTGTAGGCCTCATTTCCCCAATTATCAAAGAGCGTGTACTGCAAGTCAGAACCAAAAGTCATTGATAAGGAAAGGCTTTTTATTCTCTTTAACTGCGCTGACATTAATGAGCTAGCAAAGCTTTAGAAAAAGTATTATTTTACACTGCTCCTGGGGAGCATCAATAAGTGGATAGCATTCACTGGGTGCAGAATATTGTACTAAGCACTTGGGAAAATACAGTAGAATTAGAAGATATGATTTCTACTCTCTAGGAGCTTACAACCTAGTGTGGGAGATGGGCTTACAAAACAAATGACAGATTGGAGAGGATAATAGAGTACAAAGACATGCTAACAAGTGAAAGGGGGTGGTGGGGAATACGCAAAGGCTTAAATGGTGTAGATGTGCTACAGTTGCAGTTTGAAGATGTAGAAGTGGAGAGATGAGAAATAAATCAAGGAAAGCCCCTGAAGGAGATGTGATTTCAAAAGAGCTTTGAAGATGGGGTGATCCGTGATCTGTATGGTGTGAAGGGGGTGGGAGTAAGAGGTGGGTGGAAGTCCGTGAGCAAGAGGTTGACTAAAGGAGAATTAAGTATGAGGTACAGTGAGTTGATTAACTTTATTCGTTCATTCAATCATATTTATTGAGTGCTTACTGTGTTCAGGACACTATACTAAGTGCTTGGGAGAGTAAAATACAACAATAAACAGATACAAGCACTTACCGTAACCCTGCTTGATTATTCTATCAGTCTCCTTGCTGACTTCCTGCTTCCTGTCTCTCCCCAGTCCAGTCCATACTCCATTCTGCTGCTTGAATCATTGTCCTTCAAAAACATTCAGACCGTGTTTCCCCACTCCTCAAGAAATTCCAGTAGTTTCCCATCCACCTCCACATCAAACAAAAACTCCTCATCATTAGCTTTAAAGCACTTAATCGCCTTGCCCCCTCAGTACCTCACCTCTCTACTTTCCTACTACAACCCAGCACACACAATTCATTCTTCTAATGCTATCCTTCTCAATGAACCTGGATCTTGTCCATCTCGCTGCCAACCTCTCACCCACATCCTGTGTCTGGCCTGGAATGCCTTCCCTCCTCATATCAAACTGATAATTGCTCTCTCCCACTTCAAAACCTTATTGAAGGCACATCTCCTCCAAGAAGCCTCTCCTGACAAAGCCCTCCTCTCCTCTTCTCCCACTCCTTTCTGAGTCACCCTGACTTTCTCCCTTTGTTCATCCCCCTTCCCAGACCCACAACACTTATGTACATATCAATAATGTATTTATTTATATTAATGTCTGTCTCCACCTGTAGATCATAAGCTCACTGTGGGCAGGGAATGAATCTGTTTATTGTTGCATTGTACTCTCCCAAGCATTAGTACAGTACTTTGCAGTGGAAGTCTTCTTGGAGGAGATGTTTGACTGACACTGACTGGACAGGGATTTTTGCTTTATTCATGAAAGAATGGGTCACTACTGGAGGTTTTTAAGGTGCTGGGATATTCAACAAGAATGATGTTTTAGATGTACTAGCACAACTAACTGGTTGGATTTGATAGATCCATTAACCACTGTGAGCTCATTTTGGGCAGGGATTATGTCTCTTGTTGTACTGTACTCTCCTAAGTGTTTAGTACAGTGTTTTGCCCACAGTAAGCTCTCATCAAATACGATTGAATGAATAAATTAATAAATAAATATAATCTACTTAACTATGGTGTTTGTTAAGCGCTTACTATCTGCAAAGCACTGTACTAAGTGCTGGATTTTAATTACACCTCTGCAGCTATCATGAATGTTCCTTGAAGACATTACCAGGCCTCTAATAAATATGAGATCCCTATTGAAAAACCCAATATCGATCTTTTAAAAAATGTATTAACCACAAAACCTCTCGTAAACAAGCAATCCAAACCCATGCTCCAAAGATCAGTCCAGTTATAAGTTTACTCTGGGCCATACTGCCATCATCTTTGATTGATGAATGGTAATGGCTATAATGGTAATGATTTTGGTCAGGGAAATGTTGACCAAGGATGAGAAGGGGAGTAGGTGAAAAGGGGCACCCGCAAGTTAATAGCCACATCCTTTTGGTCTTTGTGGCAGAAACTATTTCTATTTCATTCTTTCCTGAGTGCTGTTTTTCACTTGTTATTGATCGTAGCCCTGAGTCTCTCCACTGCCTCTACTTTTATTTCTCATCCTGTCTTCAGTCCTCTGATTCTGGGTGCTTTTTGAGGGATTTCAGCTCTGATTTGCTTTTCTTCCAAGAGTCATTCCCAGGTTGATTGGAAAGCTGGTAGTGAAGCCCCTGAAAACATAGTCTGGAGTAAGGTGAAAAGACCCAGATATTGTTTACTTCCCTTTGAATATAGAATAACACAAGAAATAATTTATCCTGGAACATTTTTGCCCTTTGCCTAAGTAAACCTAAATTTCATACAGTTTCAAAGCCCTCCTAGAAAAATAATTATGGCATTTATTAAGCGCTTACTATGTGTTAGGCACTGTTCTAATGTTGGGGTGGATAAAAGCATATTGGGTTGGATACAGTCCTCCATGTGGGACACACAGTCTCAATCTCCATTTTACAGATGTTACCTCATCTGTACATCTCTGAGGCACAGAGAAGTGCAGTGACTTTCCAAAGGTCACACAATAGACAACTGGTGGAGCTGGGATTAGAACCTATGCCCCTCTAACTCCCAGGCCCATACTCTATCCACTATGCCATGCTGCTTCTCAGGTTTTAATCCCAGCTTTGCCAGTTGCTTGCTGTGTGACCTTGGGCAAGTCACTTAACTTCTCTGTGCCTCAGTTTCCTCAAATGTAAGATGGCGATGAAATACCTGTTCTCCCATATGGGACAGAGATTGTGTCTGTCCTAATTAACTTGTACCTTCCTCAGCACTTAGAATAGTCTTTAACACATAGTAAATGCTTAACAAATACCATAAAAAAGCCCACCATCAGAAGTTATTCCTTGACTAATATCCAACAGCCTTGAGGATGTCATTCCAACCACCATCCTCAGCCCTTAGGTATATTGGTGCAGAAATTATCTGCCAGAAGGTGACAATTTAGAGCATGCTACAAAAGGGTTACTTTTTTAATCGCTCTTGCAACATGCCTGCATATTGAGCAGTGCCCCCATTTCCTAATGGTAAAATGGTTACTTGCCTTGACTCCAATCCAGTGAAATAATAATAATAATAATGATAATGTTGGTATTTGTTAAGCACTTACTATGTGCCAAGCACTGTTCTGAGCAATGGGGTAGATACAAGGTAATCAGGTTGTCCCACATGAGGCTCACAGTCTTAATCCTCATTTTCCAGATGAGGTACCTGAGGCACAGAGAAGTTAAGTGGCTTGCCCAAAGTCACACAGCTGACAGGTGGTGGAGCCGGGATTAGAACCCATGACCCCTGACTCCTAAACACGTGCTCTTTCCACTGAGCCATGCTGCTTCTGTGAAAGAGGAGCAGGTGATTAGTCTACAGTATATAGTGATTAGAGATGTAGTGTTGTTGAAAAGCAGTGTGGCCCCATGGGTCAGTGCAAGATTGGACTTGTGGAGACCAGGCAGTGGTCCTAGTTCCTGATTGATTTAGGTGCCCTAAGGTTGACTGAAGCTCCCAAGGGGCTCTCTGGCTTCTCTGGACTCCCCATTATCTCTACTAGCAGCCTCCCTCTGTTCTAGCAATCTCTCCAGTTCTCCGGGGCAGCATTAGGGAAGGCAGCAAAGAAGGAGGTTGAAGGGATTGATATGCTATCTGTCAATCAGGTGAATGTGGTGACCACTGGTTTCCTGGATATGTTCAGAAATAACACTGAGAGGGGGCTCTCCTAAAATGTATTTGTTGTCCTAAAGTATGTCACTACTAATGTTAAACATGTTACATTTTCTCAACAAAAATGATCTTCAAAATGTGCTTTGATTTAGAATTTCCCCAGCGACCCAGTCACATCTTCACAACAGCCACCCTTAGTTATTATGTATATATTACTGTATAGAGTGTATGCCTGTCTCCTTCCCCATTAGACTATGAGCTCCTTTAAGGCAAGAACTGTGTATGTTACATTACTAGCTTTACAAATATTAAACCTGGAGGCAAGCAAGGGACATATTTTTTGTGTTCATAATGTGCTAAGGACTGTAGATCCCACACTGGCTTTTTGGTTCACAAACAGACTTATAAATGAATTTCACCATCAATGGTGTTTTCTCCAAATCTAAGAACAAGCATTTTTGTGTGTGTATATGTATATATATATACATATATAAGTGTGTGCATATATATATGCATATATATATGCATATATATACACACACACATATATGCATGTATGTCCAAGTAACTCATACAGTGCTCTGTACCCAATAGGTACTCAACAAATACTATTGAATGAATGAAATAGAGCTGTCTTTCTGTGTCCGTATACCTAAAAGTGGAGGGGGAAATGATCAAAATTATCATTAAATAGCATAATTAGGCCTCAAATTAGATTTTCCAAGAACTGAATTCTCCAAATTATTCAGATAAATTTTTTTTTGAGGTGTAGATTATTCCATTTAGCTTTTTGCATTGATTAGTTTAAGTGGATAATTGACTAATCTCCACTTCACTTTGTGCTCTGCATAAGCATCAACTGTTAGAGGAGGAACGTTGCATTGCAGCTCAGAGCAGAACTAACAGGCATGTACTTGTAGTTAAGGTTAAATTTGGGAAGTTAATTTGACAAAGTAGCAGATAATATCATGCTCCTCTTTATCCTCCACAAATGCTAAAATGTGAAGCCAAATCTCTGTTTCTGTATTTCCTCTCTGAGATCTTAGTTTTGGCAAATAACCTAGTTAACATATTCCAAGACTAGAGTTAACTTTCAACTCGAGTTGATATGACACAGATTCCACCTGGTTGAATTTTATGGCTGTACTCAACCAGAAAGCACTGACTGGGATTAAGCAAGATTAACTATTCATTACAGATCACACAATGGTTTTCCACAAATCTAGTTCAGATTACTGTCCAGCAGTTGATCTTCCTCTGGAGGCTATCCAAACCAGATTGATCATCTGAAATGCAACCAAGGTAAGAAAACAAGCATGGAATGCCACTAGGAATAATCACTCTTCAGAAATGGGAAAGGTGGAGTTGCAGCTAGGTTTGGGGAAGGGTTATTGGTGCAAGAGACTGCTGATCTGAAAATGTCATTAGTAGCTTTCTCCTGACATGCATATCCACTTAGAATCAGATGAAGATCCTAAACTGACTTTCCATTTTTGACTAGGGTTTTTGGCCTAATAATGTTTATATTAAATCTCCTCTAGATTGCAGCCTTGTTGTGGGCAGGGAATGTGTCTACTAACTCTGTTGAACTGTACTCTTCCAAGTACTAAATACCCAATCATTACCATTGATGGATTAAGTCTGAGAAACCTGGAGATGGTAAAGCTGAATAATTATACATTAGAGAGAAATGTGGTTAATATTACTCTTGATTTTGTTTCTAATTTGAAAAAAATAATTGGTTTTAACTGAGTTTGAAAAAGTTCAAATCATTCCACACTACTCTAAGAAGTAGGTGGCAAGAATTATCCTTATCACATCACAGGGGAAAAATTTGGCTACAGAAACTTTAAATCTGGGGAATTGATCAAGAACACAGAGCAATGGGATAAAGTATCACTAATCTGTCACCCCACAATTAGTAGTTAACAAAAAGTACTTTCCTTAACCTAGTGTTTGCTGAACTTTATCCTTACCTGCCAGGTTTTAGGTCTCAACAATACCCACCCATGGAATGATGCACATCACCACACTACCTAGAGGGGAATTTTAGGAGAGGAGACATTTGGCCAATAAGGTGAAAATCTCCTCTCCCAGCCCTTCCCTGGTTGAAGGGCAGAGTAAATTCTCTTGGGTATTGAGCTGAGGAAGTTTTTCAGATTGGAAGCTGGCTGTTAATGGAGTGTGTTATTTATCTGCCTTAGAAATCCAGTTGGAAATATTTGCATGTGGCAGTGTATTTATCCCTCACCAAACTTGTGAGTAAAAAGTAAATGTTTGGGTTAATTTGGTTATGAGCATAATATGTAGCTGATTTTAGTCTAACTGTGTTTCTTAGCTTATCTTCAAGCAGAGCTCTCAGCCAACCTGTGACCCAGTAATCAGCTGTCCAGGTTGGTCTTGGCTGTGTTAGGCCTTCAGGACCTCCAAATACTATCTTGCAAAAACCTCTTCCTTAGTGTTCTCTGTTGTGATGTTCCTGAACTGTGTTTTGAATCCCCAATTTTGGTTATGGGAGTTTGGTCATCCCTGGCCAGACTGGCCTATTGAACCTATTCACTGGTTCCTAGTAGGAGTTCATAATTCTGTATATCCCTCTGATGCTCTTAAATACAAAATGGATGATACTGGTCCTGGTTTATGGTTATACAATAGCAATTTTATTCAGTAAGTTAAAAAAAAAAAACTTCCTGTTTTCTAACAGTTCTTTTGTGGGAAGAAGAAAGAATGAAGATAGGTTAGAATAAGTCTGCAAGAGGTCTGGATGAGACCTGTGGTTTCCCTCTAGACTATGAATCCACTCTGGGCAGGGATTGTCTCTTTTTATTCCTGTATTGTATTTTACAAGTGCTGAGAAGCAGCGTGGCTTAGTGGAAAGAGCGCGGGCTTGGGAGTCAGAGGTCACAGGTTCTAATCCCGGCTCCGCCGCTAGTCAGCTGTGTGACCTTGGGCAAGTCACTTAACTTCTCTGTACCTCAGTGACCTCATCTGTCAAATGGGGATTAAGACTGTGAGCTCCACATGGGACAACCTGATCTCCTTGTATCCCCCAGCGCTTAGAACACTGCTTTGCACATAGTAAGCGCTTAACAATTACCACAGTTTATTTAGTTTTTATTTTTAGTACAGTGCTTTGCACACGGTAAGAGCTCAATAAATGATTGATTCCCAGTGGTTGCCTATCAACCTCTGCTCCAAACAAAAACTCCTCACTCTAGGCTTCAAGGCTCTCCATCACCTTGCCCCTTCCTACCTCTCCTCCCTTCTCTCTTTCTACCACCCACCCCGCATGCTCCGCTCCTCTGCCGCCCACCTTCTCACCGTCCCTCGGTCTCGCCTATCCCGCCGTCGACCCCTGGTTCACGTCTTCCCGCAGTCCTGGAACGCCCTCCCTCCTCACCTCCGCCAAACTGATTCTCTTTCCCTCTTCAAAACCCTACTTAAAACTCACCTCCTCCAAGAGGCATTCCCAGACTGAGCTCCTCTTCTCCCTCTACTCCCTCTGCCATCCCCCCTTTACCTCTCCGCAGCTAAAGCCTCATTTTCCCCTTTTCCCTCTGCTCTTCCACCTCTCCCTTCCCATCCCCACAGCACTGTACTCGTCCGCTCAACTGTATATATTTTCGTTACCCTATTTATTTTGTTAATGAATTGTACATCGCCTTGATTCTCTTTAGTTGCCATTGTTTTTACGAGATGTTCTTCCCCTTGACTCTATTTATTGCCATTGTTCTTGTCTGTCCGTCTCCCCCGATTAGACTGTAAGCCCGTCAAACGGCAGGGACTGTCTCTATCTGTTGCCGACTTGTTCATCCCAAGCGCTTAGTACAGTGCTCTGCACATAGTAAGCGCTCAATAAATACTATTGAATGAATGAATAATAGCAAATAATAGTTACCAAATATTTTTTAGAGTATCCGGAGGATACATAACACATTACTAGGTACCTGAGGTACATGTTAAAGACTCAGATAGTCAGTGGTACTTACTGAGTAAAGCCACAGTAGTGGATAGAGCACAGATCTGGGAGACGGAATGACCTGTGTTCAAATCCTGGCTCTAACACTTGTCTGTTATGTGAAGTTACTTAACTGCTCTGTGCCTCGGTTACCTCATCTGTAAATTGGGCATTAAGATGTGAACACCATGTGGGATGGGCTGTGTCCAACCTGATTTGTTTGTATCTACCCCAGCACTTAGTAGAGTGCCTGGAACATGGTAAACAGTTAATGAATACTATAAAAATTGTTTAGGAGAATGTAACAGAAACAAATTTTCATTTTCCACCCTGAAGGTATTTACGACCTAATGGGAGAGATGAACAAAAATTATTTATAAATTGTGGGAGTAGGAGAAAGAATAAGGATATAACAAAAAATCCAGACACATCTGGATGAAATAGTTTATAATAAATAATTGACTATACATATACATATGTGTCGAGAACAGCAATGAATTGTATTAAGTTCTAATAGTGGCTGCTGGGATGTTGTAAGTAGAGAGTTCTGTATTAATTGGGGAAGACTTCTGGAGGAAGAGCAGTTTTAGGAGGGCCTTGAAGTTGCGGAGATCTGTGGTCTGGAATATTTAAAGGGATGAAGAGGGAGCCTCTAGTCCAGGAAGATAGAATAGTGTGAGATAGGGGTCCTAGACAGGATAGTTGTGAAAATAGACAAAATTAATGCCCTCAAGAGGCTAATGATCTAATTGTTATTACTGTTAGTTCCACTGACACATCACACTGCTGAGAGTTCTTCATTCATTCCACCACCATTTTATCTTTTTATTGTCTTTTTTGCTGGAGCAGCACAGACATGAAGAGTACAGACAGTCCTCAGTATGTAGACCAAAAGAGGCAGAGATATGCACAGAAGAGGATTTTAGAATGTGAAAGCAGCAGTTGTAAAGATAATGCTATGCTCAGACAGCTAAATGGCAAACAATTCCAAAATTAGAATATGAAACAAAATATTTATTGATTGGGTCAATATTAGCTTCTTATTTTTTATTGATTCTCAGGGAAAAAAGTCCCTTATCTTTTCAGAAGAACAGTGCTGTGCGCACTGAAAATGCTCAATAATGTGACTAAATGGAAGAATAAGCTAAACATTATGTGTACTTTTCCAAAACTCTCATAAATAAATCCAGATTTGACCATTTTGGAGAGATACTCCCAGCATGGCTCAGTGGAAAGAGCCCGGGCTTGGTAGTCAGAGGTCATGGATTCGAATCCCAGCTCTGCCACTTGTCAGCTCTGTGACTGTGGGCAAGTCACTTAACTTCTCTCTGCCTCGGTTACCTCATCTGTAAAATGGGGATTAACTGTGAGCCTCACGTGGGACAATCTGATTACCCTGTATCTACCCTGGTGCTTAGAACAGTGCTCTGCACATAGTAAGCGCTTAACAAATACCAACATTATTATTAGTATTATACTCTCATCCCAGGGATTTACAAACTAATCAAATGTCTAACTTGATATTATATCTCAGTAGGGTTGTGTAATACAGCAAAATCTCCATAGGTGCTGTGTTCCAGAGAAGACATTTTGAGGTTTGTTATCCTCTTCAATGTTTCCAATCTCTTCTGGTCCTTTCCCCATTTCTCTAGTTTTAGAAACTATCCCAACAGTGGATTAATGTCCCTGAAATGTCTATTTCTCAATAACGAGCAATAGGTAATAAGTTAATATACATTTCAGGAAAATTATGTGGAAATGTATATCCCTTAGAGAAACCTCCTCTACCAAATCAGATGGTTACTATTTAATAGAATTTTTAGCTACCATGTAAATGAGTTATAGGTCTTTATTTCTTTTTTTTTCTTTCCATAACTAAATATTCATTTTGTACTATATTTTTTCTTCCTAGATTTTCTGAGAAAGTGTCTGTTTTCTCCTCTGGGAAGATATTACTTCCCCAGAAGCTTTTAAGAGTTTTGGAAGTGCAAAACAGAATATGAGAAGCTGTCAATTAAATTATGGGTGAACATAAAAATTCTACTAAGTCCAAAACTACCCGCACTTATAGTTACATAGGGAATTTGAGGAAAATACCCAATTAATTATCAGTAAGGAAACTCAGAAACTGGGAGAATTGAACTCATTGTTTTTCTATAGTCCTTTCATTCATTCAATAGTATTTATTGAGTGCTTACTATGTGCAGAGCACTGTACTAAGCGCTTGGAATGTACAAGTTGGCAACAGATAGTCCTCTTAAACAGTAATACTTGGCATTTATATAGCAGCTTTTGGGAAGTCTGTCACAGCTAGCTGTTTCATCATCCCTCTTCACCCTGGACTGTGTTGTTCACTCCTCCTAAATTAACCTTCAAACTGTCCTTGCTCTTGACCGTGCTACCCCAAGCTCATTGCTCTTGCCTCTCCTCCTGCCCACCTTCCTGATCTATACCAAATGACTTCCTTACTTCCTTCAAGTTCTGCATAAAAAGCTACTTCCTCCTGGTGGTATTCCTGATTGACTTTTCAATCTTCTCAATCAATTGTTTTAGCCCTCAGCATTTATTGATTCATTCATTCATTCAATAGTATATATTGAGCGCTTACTATGTGCAGAGCACTGTACTAAGCACTTGGAATGTACAATTCGGCAACAGAGAGAGACAATCCCTGCCCACTGATGAGCTTACAGTCTAATCGGGGGAGACGGACAAAAACAATAGCAATAAATAGAATCAAGGGGATGTACATCTCATTGACAAAATAAATAGGGTAATAAAAATATATACAAATGAGCAAATGAGCACAGTGCTGAGGGGAGGGAAAGGGAGGGGGGAGGAGCAGAGGGAAAGGGGGGAAAAGAAGGCTTAGCTGAGGGGAGGTGAAGGGAGGGTAGAGGGGGAGCAGAGGGAGCAGAGGGAAAAGGGGGAGCTCAGTCTGGGAAGGCCTCTTGGAGGAGGTAAGCTCTAAGTAGGGTTTTGAAGAGGGGAAGAGAATTAGTTTGGTGGAGGTGAGGAGGGAGGGTATTCCAGGACAGCGGGAGAAAGTGGGCCAGGGGTTGATGGTGGGATAGGAGAGAACGGGGGATGGTGAGGAGGTGGGCGGCAGAGGAGCAGAGCCTACGGGAAGGGAAGTAGGAGGAGAGAAGGGAGGAGAGGTAGGAGGGGGCAAGGTGATGGAGAGCCTTCAAGCCTAGAGTGAGAAGTTTTTGTTTTGTGTGGAAGTCAATAGGTAACCACTGGAGGTTTTTAAGAAGGGGAGTGACATGCCCAGAGCGTTGCTGCAGGAAGATGAGCCGGGCAGCAGAATGAAGAATA
The DNA here is from genome assembly GCF_004115215.2 of Ornithorhynchus anatinus. NCBI lineage: Eukaryota > Metazoa > Chordata > Mammalia > Monotremata > Ornithorhynchidae > Ornithorhynchus > Ornithorhynchus anatinus. The sequence goes on from NC_041731.1 coordinate 84,083,806, forward strand.
GACTGGAACATGGAGAGACAGGAGGAAGGGAAATCAGAGAGAAGGCTTGACACAATAATCCAGCTGGGATATTATGAGAGCCTGTACCAGTAAAATAGCCATTTGAATGGAGAGGAAAAGGCAGATCTTGGTGATATTATAAAGGTGAGACTGGCAGGCCTTGGTGACGGATTGGATGTGTGGGGTGAATGAGAGAGCTGAGTCAAGGATGACACCAAGGTTGCAGGCTTGAGAGACAGGAAGGATGGTCGTACCATCCACAGTGATAGGGAAGTAAGGAAGAGGACAGGGCTTGGGAGGGAAGAGAAGGAGCTCAGTTTTGGACATGTTGAGTTTTAGGTGGCGGGAGACGTTCTGGAGGCAGAAGGAGATAAGAGCCTGAAGGGAGGGGAGAGAACAGGGGTGGAGAAGTAGATCTGTGTGTCATCTGCATAGAGATGATAGTTGAAGCCATGGGAGTGAATGAGTTCACCAAGGGAGTGAGTATAGATGGAGAACAAAAGAGGGCCAAGAACTGACCCTTGAGGAACCCCAAAAGTTAGAGGATGGGAGGGGGAGGAGGAATCTGCGAAGGAGACCGAGAATGACCGGCCAGAGAGATAAGAGGAGAACGAGGAGAGGACGGAGTCCATGAAGCCAAGGTGAGATAAGGTGTGGAGGAGAAGGGGATGGTCAACAGTGTCAACGGCAGCTGAGAGGTCAAGGAGGATTAGGATAGAGTAGGAGCCATTGGATTTGGCAAGAAGGAGGTCATGGGTGACCTTAGAGTGAGCAGCCTCGGTAAAGTTGAGGGGATGGAAGCCAGATTGGAGGGGGTCCAGGAGAGAATTGGAATTAAGGAATTCTAGGCAGCAAGTGTAGACAACTCATTCTAGGAGTTTGGAAAGGAAGGGTAGTAGGGAGATAGGGTGATAAATGGAAGGGGAAGTGAGGTTGAGGGAGGAGTTTTTAGGATGGGAGAGACATGGGCATGTTTGAAGGCAGAGGAAAAGAAGCCACTGTAGAGTGAGCAGTTAAAGATAGAAGTTAAGGAGGGGAGGAGGGAAGGGGTGATAGTTTTTATAAGGTGACAGGGAATGGGGTCCGAAGCACAGGTGGATGGGGTGGCATTTGCAAGGAGAGAGGAGATCTCCTCTGAGGATACTGCAGGGAAAGATGGGAAAGTAGGGGAGAGGGATAGAAGAGGGGAAAGACAGGAGGAGGAGGGGTGACTTTGAGGAGCTCAGACGTGATTGTATTAATTTCCGTGATGAAGTAGGTGGCCAGATCGTTGAGGGTGAGGGATGGGGGAGGGGGAGGAACAGAAGGCCTGAGGAGAGAATTAAAGGTCCAGAACAATTGGCGGGGCTGACAGGCATGGACGTCAGTGAGGGAAGAAGAGTAGTTTTGCCTGACGGAGGAGAGGGCAGAGTTAAGGCAGGAAAGAATAAAGTTGCAATGGATAAGGTTGGCTTGGTGCTTGGACCTTTGCCAACAGCGCTCAGCAGCTCGAGCATAAGAGCGAAGGAGGCGGAGAGAGGCAGAGACCCAGGGCTGTGGGCTATCAATCAATCTTTCTATGTGAAAAGGTAGTTATGGTTGACCTTCATTTCTTAACATAACACTACTCACATTCAGATTCTATCCATATTCATAGATCATCTTCTTGAAGCACAGCTTGCCACACATCATTCCACTCCTCAAGCACCTCCTTTGGCTACCCACATCATTCTACATCAAGCAAAGATTCTACCTTCAAGGCTCTCCAAGACCTCCCTCCAAATTACATAATGGCTTTCTTCACCCTTTAATCTTTAGCTCATTGTCTTTGTTCCTCCCAAACTAACCTTCTGTCGGAATCTTCCTCACCACTCTTGCCTCCCTCCCTGCAGTCACACTTTTTCTCAGAGAAGCAGTGTGGTCTTATGGAAATAGCAAAGACCTGGGAGTCAGAAGACCTGAGTTCTAATTTTGTTTTTACCCCTGTCCTGCTATGTGACTTTGGGCAAGTTACTTATATTTTTGTGCCTCAGTTTCCTCAAATATAAATGGGGATTAAATACCAGTTTTCCTACCCCTTAGACTATGAGTCCCATGTGGGTCAGGGACTATGTCTGATCTGTTTACATTGTATCTGCAACAGGGCGTATCATCATCAATCATATTTACTGAGGACTTACTTATGTGCAGAACACTGTACTGGGCACTTGGGAGAGTATAATATAACACAATTGGTAGACATGTTCTCTGCCCACAATGAGCTTACAGAATAGAGAGGGAGACAGACATTAATGTGAAAAAAATATTGATGATATATAATTTATAAATATGTACATAAGTGCTGTGGGATTGAAGGTGAGGCAAACATCAAATGCCCAAAGGTCACAGATCTAAATGCAGAGATGCTGCAGAAGTGAGAGGAGACCAGGGGATATAGGGCTTAATCTGGGAAGGCCTCTTGGAAGACATGTGACCTTAATAAGGTGCTTAAGACAATGTTAAGCACATAGTAAGCACTTACCTATTATTATTCTTATCATTCTCCTAGCCTGGACTTCCCTCACCTACCCAACACATTCCAAAAGACCACATTCAGAGCCCTCCAAAAACCCATGCCTCTTTCTATGAACAAGCCTTCTTCAATTAACTCCTAACATCCCAAGTCACACTAATCTAACCACAATATATTTATTAATACCATGCTCAACACTTTGGCATATAGGTCTAATCCATGGTACATTCAATTATTTATTCTGATTTCAATATTTGTAAACTTTTCATCTCTTCCCCCTCTCCCCCCATTAGAATGGAAGTTTCTTCTGGGGAAGTAACATGCTTCAGGCTTCCCCAACATTTAATATGGCACATTGCAGAACCCAAAGGGAGTACATTCACCACCAGTAGCACTCACCAATAGTGTCCCTGGGAAAAACAGATCATATCAGTCCCTGAGCTCCCAGTTCTTCCACCAGCACATGCCCCTTTGCCCTCTGCTCCCTCAGCTCCCCCGTGCCCTCTGCTCCTCCTCCTTCCTCCCTTCACCTCCCCTCAGCTAAGCCCCCTTTCCATCTGCTCCTCCTCCTCTCCCTCCCTCTCCCCTCAGCACTGTGCTCATTGTATATATTTTTTATTACCCTATTAATTTTGTTAATGAGGTGTACATCCCCTTGATTCTATTTATCATGATAATGTTGTTTTTGTTTCGTTCTGTTTTGCTCTGCCATCTGTCTCCCCCAATTAGACTGTGACCTCATCACGGGGCAGGGATTGTCTCTATCTGTTGCCAAAATGTACATTCCAAGCACTTAGTACAGTGCTCTGCACATAGTAAGCGCTCACTAAATACTATTGAATGAATAAATCATTGAATGAATTGCTTAATCAGTAGTATTTTTTATGGTATTTGTTAAATGCCTACTTGGTGCCAGCCACTGTACTAAGCACTGTACTACCTAATCAGGTTGGGAATAGTTCATGTCCCACATGGAGCTCACAGTCTTAACTCCCATTTTACAAATAAGGTAACTGAGGCACAGAAAAGTTAAATGACTTGCCCAAGGTCACATAGTAGACAGGTGGCAGAGATGGTCCTTCTCACTCCCAGGGCTGTTCTGTGTCTACTAGGCCATGCTGCTTCTCTACTGAGTGCTTACTGTGTGCAGAACATTGTACTTAGCATTTGAAAAAGTAGAATACAATAGAGTTGGAAAATATGAACCATGCCCAAAAGGAATTTACAGTGTACAAAAGATGCCAACTAGCATTTCATTCATTCAATCGTATTTATTAAATGTTTACTGTGTGCAGAGCACTGCACTAAGCACTTGGGAAAGAACAATAGAAAAATTATCAGTGACAATACCTGCCCACAATGAGTTCACTGTCTAGAAGGATACAAGTTAACCAGATTGGACTCAACTCCTGTCCCACATTGGGCTCACACTCTTAATCCCCTATTTTTACAGATGAGGTAACTGAGGCACAGAGAAGTTAAGTGACTTGCCCAAGGTCATGCAGCAGACAAGTGGTGGAGCCGGGATTACAACCCATGATCTTCTGACTTCCAGGTGCGTGATCTATCCACTACACCATGCTGCTTCTTTGCACTCATACATGGATAGTTGCAGCTTTTTGTTAATTTGATGATTTTTGTTTTTGAAAAGGGCAGATTTCAGTTTTTACAAATTAAACAGCTTAGGCTAAATTTCTTTGAGTGAAGTTGAAAATATTAGTCATTCTTGGGGGTCCCATTACTGATAAGATACCTGTCCTTTCTTTTTCCATTTATACTTTATAAAATGAGAAAGATTGTTTTGATCTATGATATACTAAAGTTGTAATTGGTCCCTGGACCCACTTGATCACAAGCGGCTCAGTGGAAAGAGCCCAGGCTTGGGAGTCATAGGTCATGGGTTCTAATCCCAGCTCCGCTGCTTGTCAGCTGTGTGACTTTGGACAAGTCACTTAACTTCTCTGTGCCTCAGTTACCTCATCTGTAAAATGGGGATTAAGTCTGTGAGCCCCAAGTGGGACAACCTGATCACCTTGTATTCCCCCCCCCAGTGCTTAGAACATTGCTTTGCATATAGTGAGTGCTTAACAAATACCATCATTATTATTATTAAAGTGCCTTGGCCCTGACCCTCGATCTCGTCATCTCCTACCGCTGCACTATCTCCTCCCTCACCAACTCTGAAATCCCTCTCTCTGACCATAACCTTCTCACCTGCCTCATCTCTCACACTCCCTCCCCCTGCAAATCTTCGCTACTGCCCCACAGAGACCTCCGCTCTCTCGATCCCATCCGTCTTTCCAATAGCATCTCTCCTCACCTTGCCACCCTGTCCTCTCTTCCCACTCTCGACGATCAGGTCTCCGCTCTCAACTCCACCCTCTCTACTCATCTCGACTCTCTCGCCCCCCTTTCCCTCCGCCGCTCTCGCTCCACTAACCCACAGCCCTGGATCACCTCCTCCGTCCGCCTCCTACGCTCCTATGCTCGAGCTGCTGAGCGCTGCTGGCGAATGTCCAAGCACCGAGCCGACCTTACACACTTCAAATTTATCCTTTCCTGCCTTAACTCTGCCCTCTCCTCCGCCAGGCAAAGCTTCTTCTTCTCCCTCATCGACACCCATGCCCGTCACCCCCGCCAATTGTTCCGGACCTTTAACTCTCTCCTTAGGCCCCCTGTTCCTCCCCCTCCCCCATCTCTCACCCCCGATGATCTGGCCACCTATTTCCTCATGAAAATCAACACGATCAGGTCTGAGCTCCCCAAAGTCACCCCTCCGCCTCTCCCCTCCCCCCCACCAACCCCCTCCCCTACTTTCCCATCCTTCCCTGCAGTATCCTCAGAGGAGATCTCCTCCCTCCTCGCAAGTGCCACCCCCTCCACCTGCGCCTCGGACCCCATTCCCTCTCACCTTATTAAAAGCATCACCCCTGCCCTCCTACCTTCCTTAACTTCTATTTTTAACCACTCAATCACCAAGGGCTCCTTCCCCTCTGCCTTCAAACATGCCCACGTCTCCCCCATCCTAAAAAAACCCGCTCTTGACCCCACTTGCCCCTCCAGTTATCGCCCTATCTCCCTACTACCCTTCCTTTCCAAAATCCTAGAACGCGTCGTCTACAATGGATGCTTAGAATTCCTTAACTCCCATTCTCTCCTAGACCCCCTCCAATCTGGCTTCCGTCCCCTCCACTCTACCGAGACTGCTCTCTCTAAGGTCACCCATGACCTCCTTCTTGCCAAATCCAACAGCTCCTACTCCATTCTAATCCTCCTTGACCTCTCTGCTTCCTTTGACACTGTCGACCATCCCCTCCTCCTCCATACCTTATCTCACCTTGGCTTCACGGACTCTGTCCTCTCCTGGTTCTCCTCTTACCTCTCTGGCCGGTCATTCTCGGTCTCCTTCGCTGGAGCCTCCTCCCCCTCCCATCCTTTAACTGTTGGAGTTCCTCAAGGGTCAGTTCTTGGCCCTCTTCTGTTCTCCATTTACACTCACTCCCTTGGTGAACTCATTCGCTCACACGCAGATTTACATCTCTGCCCCTGTCCTCTCCCCCTCCCTTCAGGCTCGCATCTCCTCCTGCCTCCAGGACGTCTCCACCTGGATGTCGGCCCACCACCTAAAATTCAACATGAGCAAGACTGAGCTCCTCATCTTCCCTCCCAAACCCGGTCCTCTCCCAGACTTCTCTGTCACCGTTGATGGCACGACCATCCTTCCCGTCTCTCGGGCCCGCAATCTCGGTGTCATCCTTGACTCGTCTCTCTCGTTCACCCACACATCCTATCCGTTACCGAGACCTGCCGGTTTCACCTCTACAATATTGCCAAGATCCGCCCTTTCCTCTCCACCCAAACGGCTACCTTACTGTTACGGGCTCTCGTTATATCCGGCTAGACTACTGTGTCAGCCTTCTCTCTGACCTCCCTTCCTCCTCTCTCGCCCCGCTCCAGTCTATTCTTCACTCCGCTGCCTGGCTCATTTTCCTGCAGAAACGATCTGGGCATGTCACTCCCCTTCTTAAACACCTCCAGTGGTTGCCTATCGACCTCCGCTCCAAACAAAAACTCCTCACTCTAGGCTTCAAGGCTCTACATCACCTTGCCCCTTCCTACCTCTCCTCCCTTCTCTCTTTCTACCACCCACCCCACACGCTCCGCTCCTCTGCCGCCCACCTCCTCACCGTCCCTCGGTCTCGCCTATCCCGCCGTCGACCCCTGGGCCACGTCCTCCCGCGGTCCTGGAACGCCCTCCCTCCTCACCTCCGCCAAACTGATTCTCTTCCCCTCTTCAAAACCCTACTTAAAACTCACCTCCTCCAAGAGGCGTTCCCAGACTGAGCTCCTCTTCTCCCTCTACTCCCTCTGCCACCCCCCCCCCTTTACCTCTCCGCAGCTAAACCCTCATTTTCCCCTTTTCCCTCTGCTCCTCCACCTCTCCCTTCCCATCCCCACAGCACTGTACTCGTCCGCTCAACTGTATATATTTTCGTTACCCTATTTATTTTGTTAATGAATTGTACATCGCCTTGATTCTATTTAGTTGCCATTGTTTTTACGAGATGTTCTTCCCCTTGACTCTGTTTATTGCCATTGTTCTTGTCTGTCCGTCTCCCCCGATTAGACTGTAAGCCCGTCAAATGGCAGGGACTGTCTCTATGTGTTGCCGACTTGTTCATCCCAAGCGCTTAGTACAGTGCTCTTCACATAGTAAGCGCTCAATAAATACTATTGAATGAATGAATGAATGAATGAATACAGCCTGGGAGTCCTCAAAAAAGGAGGCTCAGGAGCTGGTGGACATATGCATCTCCATGGTCCCAAAACCCTCTCTTCTTAAAAACCTTTATGATTATGGTAAAATATAGGGCCTGGGAAAAATCAAATTAGGTTGCACATTTTGAATAGGAAAAATTACTTTTCTTATTCTCAGATGGATACTATAAGGCCGTTGTAAGTGAAATAAATTCATTGACTCTTTCGTTTAAATGAATGCTAAGTGATATTCGTCCCACCCCCAAACCCACAGGACCTGTCTACATTATCTTGAAATTATATAAATTATTTATTCATTTAAAGTCTGTCTCCCCTCTAACCTGTAATCTCATTATGGACAGGGCTCATGTCTTTTAATTCTGTTGCATTGTACTCTCCCGAAAGCATAAATAAATAAAGTCAGAGGCATACCATGTCCTAAAACCATGCATCTGGAATGCTATGGGTAGTTCTGGTGCGGTGCCTTAGCAGGACAGAAGAAATCTAATACAGAGGACAGTCAGGATGATCAAAGGGGTGGAGAAACTTCTGCTGGAGATTAGATTGAAAGACTTAAAATGCTTCATCCTGAAAAGATGTAAACTGAGAATATGATTGAAAATTATAAAGACATGTGGAACCGTCATTCACCAAGTCCTGCAACCCCAGGACAAGTGGACACTTAATGAAGCTGGTTCAGAAAAAAGGAAAGAAACATGTCTTCACCCAAAAGTGTTCTGCACATAGTAAGCACTCAATAAATACTATTGATTGATTGATTGATTGAAATGAAATGGTATCAAGAGCTTTCCTCTGAAAGGCTCAGCCCAAAGTTAAGTATCTAAAACCTTCTGCAATCACCAGAAATGGTTTTAGACATGAGGATCTTTCTCTTCACCATTTCTGTTAGAAATACTGATAAATTGGGAAACAAATTTGACTTCTTTGACTGGACAGCTCTACAGATGAAGGCATAAGTGTATGTTTATTTGTGCATCGGGTTTGAGCTGACATTGTTAACGATGCAGTTTCCTCTGTGATTGTGCTGTTTCTGAAAATACTAATTTGATCTCAATAATCTCTTCCTATGGTGCAAATGGAAAGGTCGTATAGACTTCAAACTAGGAATAAAATATCTTTTGCTTTTCCCCAAATACCTACATAAATCCACAATTTAGTGAATATAAACTAAATTATTATACCACACTTTTTTATCAGCTTAATCCAAGGAAGCCCTATTTGTGACCAAAAATTTTATTTAGCAGTACAAAATTTAACTTTCAGCTCCATAGGCTGTACACAATCTACTGATGTCTGGTTAGAGAAAGAAGTGGAAACTGAAATCAAAAAGTCAAACCTGGCCTTTGGTAGATTGAGAAATCACATTTTAAGACAACATGGCAGCTAACATCATACACCAAATTAAAGATCTACAAAACTGTGGTCATGTATAATCCTCCATATGGCTGTTTGGAGGATCTGGGCCTTCCCCAGAAGGCATCTCAGCTTTCTGGCATTGTTTCAACGACAACCCTTAACTTTCATACTGAAATATCAAGCGGCAGGGTCACTAAAGTTGGAATGTGGTCACTGTGGCATTGGGAGGTAGTAGATTCTCTCCATACCTATTTACACCTCTGTTGGATGGGATGTGTGAAGAAAGCAAGATATCCAAAGAGCTATTAAATACTGTACTGAAAACGGGGTCATAGGAGAGCAGAGAGGGCACGATAAACGTTTTGGTATCAGTGAAGCACACTCTCAGTGCTGACAATAACAGAGGGCATGCGAAAAGTAGGAGAGAGAAGAGATTTGGGAGAGGTTATAAAGCTGAAAGCAGTTTCAAAAACAGTGAATAAGGACTTCTGCATGAAGATAGATGGAAGGAAACAATAAAGTTTGGGCAAAAGAAGTTTGACAGGAGAGCACTAGAAGGGGGAAAATGCTGACTGAGCCTCCTGGCCTTAGAAACCTAGAAATAATAATAATGGTAGTATTTTTAAGCATCTACTCTGGGTCAAGCCTAGATATAGAGAAACAGCATGGCCTAGTGGAAAGAACATGGATCCTAGGAGTCAGAGAACCTGGGTTCGAAATCCGGTTTGGGCACTTACCTGCTGTGTGACCTTGGACAGGTTGCTTAACTTCTCTGTGCCTCAGTTTCTTCATTTGTAAAATGGGGATTCAACACCTGTTCTCCCTCCTCCCATGTTGGGCCTGACGATTTGTATTTATTCCGGTGCTTAGTATAGTACTTGGCAACAAAGCAAGTGCTTAATGGATACCAGAATTACTACCAAATAGATATAGAATATAGTACAGTATAGTCAAATTGGAATGGATACTGTCCCACGCAGGGTTCAAAGGCTGAGGAGGGAGATCAGGTATTCTAACCCCCTTTTCCAATCAGAAAACTGAAACACAAAGAAGTCAAATAACTTGTCCAAGGTCACAAAGCAGACAGGCTGGGGAGTTGGGATTAGACCACTGATCTCCTCATTTCCAGTCTGGGAAGTCAGGCTCCCTATTTCAGTTGCCACCACTACCAAGAATGTCATATTGAGGCACTTCCTATCCTGTGGCTTTGAGATTTCTTCTTCAGAAGCAGTTCCAGTTATCCATGATGCTAAGCAGAAACCATGCATCCCCAAACTGCAGGCATGCAGAGTTAGAGCTTCATAGTCAGTAGTTTAATTTTCAAAAGTGAAGGACAACTAGATAAATGGTGATAAATTACAGGATGATCTCATAAAACAAAGTAAATGGGAAGAAAAAGAGTGGATGAGTAATGTGCTAGTCACAATCAAGAAATAAATTCTTGAATATTGTTTTAAATCATCTATCCAGTGTGTGGCAACAAACTATAAGTCCAAAGGAATGCTGGGTCTATGGAAGGGAACAGAAAATAAAGTCAGACACATAGGCATATAATGACCTAAAAGCATACATTTGGAGTACTGTGGTGAGTTCTGGTGCTATGCCTTAGCAGGACAGAAGAGATCTAGTATAGAGGACAGCCAAGATGATCATGAGAATGGGGAAAATTCTGCTGGAGAATAGATTGAAAAATTCTTCTTAAAATTTTTCAGCCTGTAAAGACATAGACTGAAAATATAATTGAAGATTGTGAAGACATGAAGAGTGTGGACGAGTTGAATGAACAGAGAAATGTTGTTCACCATGTCCAGCAGTACCAGGAGAAATGGACACCTAATGAAGCAGGTTCAAAATAAAAGGAAAGAAACATGTCTTCCCCCATCAGGAGGTAAGCAAATGGAATTAGTTATAAAATAAATTGGACTTATAAGTAAGTTCAAAAGAGGCTTGGATGAAGTCATGGAAGAATATCCCAAAATGGATTATTAGAAGGCTGTAGAAGGAAAAGTTCAGGAATTAAAAGGTATATCCCTAACCATTATTAGAGATGACAGTTCTCTCTCAACCTCTTGTATTCATAATAATGTAATAATGTTGGTATTTGTTAAGCGCTTACTATGTGCAGAGCACTGTTCTAACCGCTGGGGTAGACACAAGGGAGTCAGGTTGTCCCACGTGGGGCTCACAGTCTTCATCCCCATTTTACAGATGAGGTAACTGAGGCACAGAGAAGTGAAGTGACTTGCCCACAGTCACACAGCTGACAAGTGGCGGAGCTAGGATTCGAACCCATGACCTCTGGCTCCCAAGCCCGGGCTCTTTCCACTGAGCCACGCCCGCTTCTCCTTCTACCCTGTCAGAGTAAGAGTGCTGGGTTGAATGAATTATTTCTATGACCCCTTAATGGCTTTGGCCATGATCCTAGGCTCTAATATATGATATATAATTTATTCCAGTCCTAGGATGAAGGAGCAAGTTCATTATAGACAATGTCCCAAAGCAGGATTTATAAGAGGTTAAACTCAACTTCAGCATTCAGACATTGTCTAGGAAGAGCTCTGTTGTGAAGGATGGTCTTCAGTTCTTGGTCTCCATCTAAGCTGAGTATAAAGAAATGTTCCAGGAACATTTGGAGTAGCTACCAAGGAGACACCTTGTTGCTGCAGGGTGGGAAATGGCCAGGATCATCCAGTTATGATGATAGCAGCTAAGGAGAGAGCCTTCCCCGACAGATTCTAATATTCAAGGAGTGTCAACCAGCATTTGTCCTAATAAAAATAATAATTATAATACTTAAGCCATTTCTATGTACCAAACATTGTTCTAAGTGGGGTAGATAAAAGGTGATCAGATTGGACACTGTCCCAGTCCCACATGGGACTCACACTTTTAATCCCCATTTAAAGATGAGGTAATTGAGGATCAGAGATGTAAAGTGACTTGCCCAAGGTCACACAGAAGGCATGTGGTGGAGCTGGGATTAGAACACAGGTATTTCTGACTCCCAGGCCTGTGCCCTATCCACTAAGCCACGCTGTTTGTAGTGTCCATCTGCCAGTTTTGGTTGTCAGTTCCAGCCCTTTATTTAAGCTGAACAAGACTCACAGAACAAGGAATCCCACCTAGTTATTCACCCAGCCTGCTATTTCCACTATAGAAGATCACATCTCCTCCAAGAGGTCTTCCTAGATTGAGCTCTCTTTTCCCTGGCTCACTCTCCCTTCTGCATCATCTATGCTCTTGGATCTGTGACCTTTGAACATTAGATATTTTCCCCACCCCCAACCCTGCAGCAGTTATGAACATACCTTTAAATCATGTATTATATATTATTTATTCATTTTAATTAATTCAATCATAATTATTGAGCACTTACTATGTGCAGAGCATTGTACTAAGCACTTAGAATGTACAATATGTCAACAGATAGAGACAATCCCTGCCCAACAACGGGCTCACAGTCTAAATGATTTTAGTGCCTGTAATGTGCTAGTCTGCAAGCACATTATGGGCAAAGAAATGTGACTGCTAATTCTGTGTATTATACTCTCCCAAGTGCTTAGTACAGTGCTCTACATATAGTAAGCACTCAATAAAAATATTGATTGATTGGCTGATAGAACCACTCTCCTGCAGTAGCTGACCTTACAGGGACTCCTTATCAGAGTAGCCTTGCCAACAGTAAGAGCTATAGATCTATGGTTTTATGGGGTGGTTCTTGGAGAGAGATGGTAAGGAAGCAGCAAATCACCAGTGCCTGCCTGAACTGATTTTAGCCAAGTTTCTGATTGGAGGAGGAGGAGCTTGTTTGTGTTTGATAATGCCAACAGACTGGGATCTGTGAGACAAGTTGGTTTAGCCTCTGGGCAAGTGTCTCATGTCTCCCAGCTAACTGCTCCAAGGCTAGGTGGAGCTAGGACATGGGTCATTTCCAGTGGTTTTCTGGGCCATGTGGCAGAGCTTGATAGTCCCAACTCTGCACCTTAACCCCTGATTTAGCTGGCTAGGGCCTGCCTCTTGTAAGGATGATCTTGCTAGGCTACCACCATTTCTTTTTTTCTCTTATGGTTATTTGTTAAGTGCCTACTATGTGTCAAACACTGTTCAATCAATCAGTTGTTTTCATTGAGAGCTCTTACTATGTCCAGAGCCCTGTACTAAGTGCTTGGGAGAGAACAATATAGCCATATAACAGGTTTCCTTGAAAATGTGTCCCCAAGGTTTCCAGGAATCTAACAAAGCAGTAGGCTTTTGAATATATGCCAACTCTTCAACAGGACTGATGAGAAATGAAATAATTATGCAGAAGAGGGTGAAGATTGGAAAGGAGGAGTGGAGAACAGCTGGCCATTGACCCAGGGAATGTTGTTAGGTTTAGGATTAGAGGCCTAACCTTAACAAAGGAAGTTGCTGTAGAGAGAATTTTAGCAGCATAGCCTAGTACAAAGAGCATAGGCCTGGGAGTCAGAAAACAGAGGTTCTAATCCCAGATCCACCTCTTTTTTGTTATGTGCCTTAGGCAAGTCACTCGAGTTCTCTGTGCTTCTTTTTCTCATGTGTGAAATTAAATTAAATACCTGTTCTCCCTCTACTTAGACTGTGAGCCTCATGTGGGACAAGGGACTGGTTCCAACCTGATTATTCATTCAATTGTATTTATTGAGCACTTACAGTCTAGAGAGGGTGAGATGGAGGAAAACAGTCATCAGTACAAATAAATACATTTACAGATATGTACATAAGTGCTTTGGGGCTGGGAGTGGAGAAGAGCAAAGGGAACAAGTCAGGGCAATGCAGAAGGGATGAATTTGCTTCTACCCCAGTGCTTAGTACCCCAGTGCTTAGTGTGGCACATAGTGAGTCCTTAACAAATATTCTTATTATTATTTTATTAGGTGGGACAGGCTTTAGAGTACTCACCCCATAGATATTACTCTGCTTTAGAGTCCCAAGCTTAGGCATTGGTTCAATTTATAACCACAGAGAACCTAAATCTGATTTCAGGGTATGGAAAGATTCAGGGAAGGGTAAAAGGAAATAATTTAACCTGCAGTCTATGCTGCCATTCAACAGGACAATTAAAATAAATTATGGCAATCAACCTCCTGGACTTTTTATGCCTGCTCACTGCCTGTCCCACAGACCACTATTAATAATCACTAAAGGAGAACACCCTATTCCAGGGTATTTAGTAACTTAGGAAGGACATGATCGAATAGTAACAGTGGCTTTTTTCAACAGGAACAACAATCGAGAAATCCATCTAGGTCACAATTAACGTTCAGCTCTTTTCCTCATTTGTGGAGGAGAGCGAAAATGCTAGTGTGTCTGACGTACACAGAGACAAGATGAATAATAGAGAGGCAATGCAGCATGGTGGCTGTAAGTGAACTACCCTAATGTGTCCTTTATCTCATTCTTTATTGGAGAGAACATTGTGCTGCTAGCCCATCTGACTTCAGTGGAAATAAAGGGAATGCATGTTTGACTGCTACACTGACTGTGCTTGCTATTGAAATTCAGTGATGAGCGGGCTTCACTGTTAGCTTTGATGTGCAGACAGTACTCTAGCAGAAAAGAAATGTCTCACTGTACATGGGGCCAGTTTGTACTTTTTATATTCAAGCAGCTGTAAGATTTCTTAGTATTTTTTGATTTCCAACCAACTAATGGATGACATCCAGCCTAACAGCTTGTCATTTAACAAAAGTACAAAATCTATTTTTACCCTGCTGTGTGATGTGAAAGAGGCTAGGACAGTAAAAGTTTTGCCTTTTCCATTGTTAAAAGTATAGAACTTCAATCTCTCCCCAGATATGTATCACAAAAGTCTCCATTCACTTTTAGTTCTTGTAAAGTTGCAAAGTATTCTTTGGTTCCTGAAAACTACCAGAATGCTATAGCAAGTGGAAATAAAGAAAGTACATTGATTGCCACTCTGGCACTGACACCATTCTCTTCCTTAAGATTAATGTTTATGTTGCCACGTCTTCCTCAATATTATTTCACAGTTATAGCCAGAACGATCAAGGGGCTCCTTAGCATAGGCTTTGGGAGCCCTCTCCCTCCTATCTTTCCTTGCTGATCTCAAACTACAACCCACTCTGCACTCTTTGCTCCTCTGATGGTGACCTACTCTTCATACCTCGAGCTCATCCAAACCTCTGTCAGCCTTGCCCATGTACTCCCTCAGGCCTGGAACTCCCTTCACCATCACACAAGTATAGTTTATCAGCCTCCCCACCTTCAGAATCCCCCTAAAAACACATCTCCTCCAAAAGGCCTTCCCTAACTAAGCCCTCATTTCCCTCATCTGTCCTTCACTTTATGGAGCCCAACACCACAGCCCAACCATAGCACATAAGTACATTTCCGCTTGTTACTGATAGGGATTGTGTCTGTTTATTGTTACATTGTACTCTCCCAAGCACTTAGTACAGTGCTTTGCACACAGTAAGTACTCAGTCAATTAGATTGATTGAGCCTACCATTCCCCCCTCTGTAATTCACTATAATGTCTGTCACCCTCTAAACTGTAAACTACTAATTAGCCTATTTCCCTCCTATTTAAGATTATAAGCCCCATGTAAGAAAGGACTTTGTGCAATGTGATTAACCTGTATATACCCAAACTCTTACATTAGTGCTTAATACATAGTAAGCATTTAAAATATATAGTAATGATAATAATAAAATCTGCTGCACTGTACTCTTCCAAGAGTTTTGTACAGTTCTCTACATACTGAAAATACTTAAATTCTTAAATACTAAACTTCTTTAGCAGGTTGTCTGTACCTCCTGCCTCTACTTCCTGTCCTACAATTCTCTCTTTGACCCCTCCAATCTAGTTTTAACACCCTTCACTACGCAGATACTGCCCTCTCAAAGAAAACTAATGTTTACCTTTTTGCCAGATCCGATGGCCACTACTCCATACAATAATAATAATAATAATGTTGGTATTTGTTAAGCGCTTACTATGTGCAGAACACTGTTCTAAGCGCTGGGGTAGATACAGGGTAATCAGGTTGTCCCACATGAGGCTCACAGTCTTCATCCCCATTTTACAGATGAGGTAACTGAGGCACAGAGAAGTTAAGTGACTTGCCCACAGTCACACAGTCACACAGTCACACAGCTGACAAGTGGCAGAGCGGGGCTTCGAACCCATGAACTCTGACTCCCAAGCCCGTGCTCTTTCCACTGAGCCAAGCTGCTTCTCAAATCTTACTAGACTTCTCAGCTGCCTTCCCCATTCTCCTAGAAATATTATCTAACCTTGGCTTCACTGACACTGTCCTTTCCTAGTTTTCCTCCTATCTCTATGACCACTCACTGTCAGTCTCTTTTTCAGGCTCCCCCTTGCCTCCTACCCCTAATCTGGGGAGTCGAGTAAATCTCAGTACTGATCCCCTTCTACACTCACCTACTGGAGAACTCATTCACACCCATACTTTCATTTTACATCTTCATGCAGATGTCTCAAATCTACATCTCCAGCAGTGATCTTTCTCCTTCTTTACAGCCTGGCATTTCTTCCTGCCTTCCTTCCTCAAACAGACAGTTGCTTGCTCCCCTTTCAAAACCTTACTGAAGGCACATCTCCTACAAAGACTTCCCAGACTAAGCCCCACTTTTTCTCATCTCCCAATCCCTTCTGTGTTGACTTGACTTGTTCCCTTTGCTCTTTCCCCTCTCCCAGCCCTTCAGCACTTATATATATATACCTATCCTATCCTGGCTTGATCACTGCATTAGCCTCCTTGTTGACATCCCTGCCTCCTGTCTCTCCAACTCCATATTTCACTCTGTTGCTCAGATCATTTTTCTAAAAAATCTGCTGGGTCCATGTTTTCCCTCTTCTCATGAGCCTCCAGTTGTTGCCCAACCACCTCCACCTCAGACTCCTTACCATCGGCTTTAAAACATTCAATCACCTTGCCCACTCCTATCTTACCTCACTGATTTCCTACTACAACCCAGCACACCCACATCTCTCTAATGCCAACCTGCTTACTGAACCTTGATCTTATCTATTTTACCACTGGCCCCTTGCTCATGTATTGCCTCTGTCTTGGAACTCCCTCCTCTTCATGCCTAACAGACCACAACTCTCCTCATCTCCAAAGCCTTATTAATGCCACGTTTCCTCCAAAAGACTTTCCCTGACAAATCCCTCACTTCCTCTACTCCTCCTCCCTTCTGTATCACCCTTGACCTTGGGTTTACACCATTTTTGCACCTTATCCTCAATCCCACAGCAATTATGTACGTATCTGTAATTTATTTTAGTGGCTGTCTCCCTCTCTAGATTGAATGCTCCTGTGGGCAGGAAATGTGTCTGCTAACTTTGCTATATTGTACTCTCCCAAGCACTTAGTACACAATAAGTGTTCAATAAATGTGACTGATTGATTCTAGGCCAGAGGGGAGACAATGGACAAGGGGTCGGTGGTGTGGCAGCTGAGACTGTGGTATATGGCAACTGAGACTGTGGTACAGTGAGTTGATTGGCATTTGAAGAGCCAAATGTGCAGTTAGGATGTAGGGGGAGATCAGTGAGGTGAGGTAAGAAGGGGACAGTTGATTGAGTGTCTTTAAGCTGTTGGTAAGGTGTTGATAAGAAATATAATTCTATTGTACTCTCCAAAGCATATAATAATAATATTAATTATGATACTTGTTAAGTGCTTACTATGTGGAAAGCACAGTTCTAAACTCTGGGGTAGATACAAGGTAATCAGATTGTCCCCCATGGGGCTCACAATCTTAATTCCCATTTTAGAGAGGAGGGAACTGAGACACAGAGAAGTTAAGTGGCTTGCCCAAGGTCATGCAGCAGACAGGTGGAGCTGGGATTAGAACCCGTGTCCTCTGACTCCCAAACCCATGCTCTTTGCACTAAGCCACGCTGTTCTGCACTTGTATCATTAGGGTCACACCTCCTCCAAGAGGCCTTCCCCAATTAAGCCCTCTTGTCCCCAACTCCCTCTCCCTTCAGCATTGTCAATGCATTTGGATTGCTCGTCTTAAGTGCTTGACATTCGCCCCCCTCATAAATATCTATTTTTTAATGCCTGTTTCCCCCTCTAGACTACAAATTCCTGGTGGGCAGGCAACATGACTACCAAGTCTGATGTATTATACTCTACTAAGTGCTTAAACAGTGTTCTGCACTCATTGAGCACTCAAAAAATACCACTAATTGATTGCACAGATTAAGCACTCAAATGAGTTTGGCAAATTTTGGAGAGGGGCAAAGAAGAAAGAGGGATTCTCAGTAAAGTGTAAGGAAAAAATGAATTATTTTGGGTGTTGATGGAGGACTAGAGCCCAAGGCAGATGGGTTATAGAGAAGAGAGCCCCAGTTTGAAATGAAGGCACGAAGGGCTTGGAGAATAGTGGGGATCAGGAGGGAGATGTGGAGAGGCTATTTGGTACTGAGGCTCTCCTTGCTACCCCCACTGATGCCATCTTATTGAAAGATCTTTTAATTCCAAACCTTGAGCAAGTAATTAGTCTAAACCCATTGACATATTTTCAATTACCACTATTTGAAACAAAGTTGTGTCAAAGAGTTAACACTGATGAGAAAGCTGCTGTTTTGCAGGCAGAAATGACAGTCTTCTCCTGAATACCCCACAATTGGTATGTTACTTGCAGCCCTGGATCTGCCATTTTAGCAGGGGATAAAATGAAAGAGGTATTTCAGACCGTGTCCTGACATCCTCAAAGTCATTTTTATTATCAGCTGGTATTCATTGAGAGCAAATTGAACATAAAGATGCATGTTAAAAGAATAGACATCATCGCTGCTCTCCATCAAAAGAAGGCAAGATAGATGAACATATAATCAACATAAAAATATTCAGGTACAACTGTACAGTATTAAACATAGGTGTATCAGATCTATATTACTTCCTTTATGCTATATCATAGTGTCTAATCATACCTTTTCTTATTTTCCTTACTGTGAGAAGAATGTTAAAGATCTTATCTTTCCAGCCATTTGCTTCATCACTGACTGATAATTGAATATATTCTTATTTCCCCAGGTATATTTCTTCAAGAGAGTCCTATTTGTGGTTGAGTTCTTGATCTAGGGAACAGCTCAAATAAAGGTTTATAGCTCATATGAATGTATAATAGAGTTTTTCTACCGTCAGCCTAAGTGATATTGTCTTGGGACATTGATTTGTGCATGGAGAAACACAGAGGTAAAGGAACAGCCTACAATTTGCCCCAAACCTCTGTAGAAATGCCCTGAATAAAGTAATTTTCTTTCTACAAAAGAAAATCTTCCATCATCTAGGTAGCACTTGAAAATGAAGGGGAGCTTGCAAAATGTTTTCCTTTCTGTCAGCAATCTAGAAAAGAACAGATTTTTAGGTCTTTGCCTCAGCAATGAGATTTTCTCTGCCCAGATTTTAATTCACACCTTTTTAATCTTTGGAAAATTTCACGTTTTTCTTTGAGTTTCCACTTTTGCCGTGAATTTTCATTTCATAATCAACAATTGCATGAAAGGAATGAGGAAAAAAGAACAGTGAATTCTTTAGCCAGTCCTGTAAGCAAAAAAACACATTTTCTATCCAATCCCCAAACACTCTTGTCACCTGGTTGGGAGCTGACTATCTGGGGGTGAGGAGGGGTGGAGGTGGGTTAACAGGGGATAAGAGAGCGAGCAGGATTTTCACGGGTGAGGAAATGGCCAGCCAAACACCAAAAAGAGGGCAGAGGTGCAATCAGAGGCCTGAACTGAAAAGGTGATCTAAGATGGCAGACGCTGGGGAAGGGGCTGGAGGCAGGCTTGAGTGGCACAGTACCTCCCTGGCCTGGCTTCACGTGGATTTGAATGTCAACCTCCTGCCACTCCACCCTGTTGCTCCCACAGTTCTCAAACACACATTCCAGGGACCATTTCATATGTCGGTGTTGGATGCCCTTTGTTTCTGGCTTACTTCCAGAACTGACTTTAACCCTGTACGATGAAGCTCAGATGAAGAGAACACACAGGTTAGGAGCAGCAAGAAAATCTTCTTCCTCCTTAAACAACACTCCTTAAATCAATTTATCTCAAACTCCGTCAGCAGGATTTGGGTTATCTCCTTTGTAAATCCCATTTCAGTTTAATACCTAATATATTCAAATTGCAAGTCAAAATCACATAAACTCCATGCTCATATGCTAAAGGTGATATCTTTGGGTGAATATTAATGATCTCTTTTTCTGGGACATCTGAAACTCAGGCTATCAAAATGCACTTTCTTCTGACAGAAATATTTCCAATTCCCTAATATAAGTGCCAAAATAAAATAAACCTACACTGTCAGTTCAAAATGAAAAATGGAATTAAGAAGCTCCAAATTTCTTCAGCTAATGGTTCACCTCTAGTACTTGCTCGCAGGCATTGATAATATCCATAGCTTTCCTTTCTACCCTCTAATCATGAAACCCTCCAAGTCCTTAGGCCTTTTTCACTTCTTTCTTGAGCGTATAACCCATGTAATTCCCTTGCATTAGAGTTTTTCCTTGGTGGGTTTTACTTGACAACAAAGTTTGAGAAATTTCAACTTGGGAACTTTTGATAAGGATGGTGGCAATGACCAATGACCACTCTGGGTCCTGTTTACATATCAAAAGTTTTTCAATTGAGAATTTGGAGTTTTTAATTGCTCCTAATTATTTGCTAGTGTCTTTCCTCACCCACTTACTGTGAGCCCAGTGTGGGAGAGGAACCATGTCTGAATCATTTATTTTGTACCCACCTTGGGAGCTGAGCTTATGCCTGGTACGTAGTAAGAGCTCAATGAATATCAGGATCAATTTATTCAAAAGTCATTCCAAGAGGTTTGAAGCTGTGTGGGCTGGTCTAGATGGGTTCTGAAATAGCAGTTAATGAGCTCCATCACTGTTTCAACCACCAATTTCCTGCCTTGGCACTTTTAGCAGGTCATTTATGTTTTAGTGACAAGCAGGTCATTACTGAAAGAATTTACAATACTCTTACATTCATAAAAATAACAGTGGAAATTGCTCAGTGCTTGGCACATAGTAAGGGTTTCAGTAACATCTGGGTTAGATACATTATAAGCAGATCAGACCCAGTACTCATCCCACCTGGGTCTACAGTTTAAGAGGGAGAACGGAGATCTTATCCCCATTTTTTTACAGATGAGAAAACTTGGAACAAATCAGTTTTAAAAAGTGCACCTGTAACTTGTAACATATAAAGGATGCCTATGTAACTTGCGTCAAACAGTGAACTTTAAAAATCCATGCTCTAAACTCAGTCCTATTAAAAGTAAGTTTTTACTCTTTCATTTGGTGACTTAGAAGAGTGGCCCAATTCTTCAAACATTTGGTGGCCTACTTCTTGCCTAGTAAACTAACCTTAGCTTCCCACACTTTAATGTGGACATAAGACTTGGATCAACTTTTACACAGAGTGTTTAGAAAAACTGGAAATTACTGTGTGTGTGTGTGTGTGTATATGTTTGGAAAGGTAATACAAGTATTATTTTTCTAGTTACTTATCATCACACGGCATTGATTGATGTTAGGTGATTCTCGTTATTCAAGATAAGTAAATTTGCCTGAAGAAAGTATCATAAAAGGAAAAATGACAAAGAATTGAAGCTTGTCATGCAGGTTATTTCAATAACCGTGGTTGATGCCTATTACAGCCAGTGGCATTTGTCAGAGTAGGGGGAAGTTTAGGAAAGACTGAAAAGGGCAGCAGAATACTAGGAGCCTGCACTAAAAAGGCTTGGCTGAGCTTCTTCCTGGCAGCTGAGAATGACACGACAGGGTTTGGCTTATCGTCTAGCCTCCAGTGACGATCCTCACCTCGGGGATAGATGACCCTATCTGAAATTCACACACACCCTACAATAATGATTAGCTCTAAGGTCCTTGAAAGTCTGCTAATCCATAATTTTGCATAGTTACATTTTTCTTTGTCTTCAAAAGAAAAACTTGGAATTTGAACACTGAAATGGTTACTGTTCAGTTGGGTAGTAAATTTAAATGTCTAGAAGTATGAGGAGAGAGGCTTATCTAATTGTGTCTTATATAACCTGAAGCTTGGATGATCTAGTTGAACCTTCCAGTTCTGTAAATCTAGGGCAGGAATATTCAGAGAATATTGTTTCCTTTGTGTTTTAGAACTTCTGTTTCCACTTACATTGGGCTTAGAAAATATTCATAATAATAGGAAAAAAATGCCAACAACACTATTTTTAAAGTTCAGAAAGAATTTATTTGAATTGTTTCAACGGGGCTAGTATGATGTAGACATTCTTTGTGAATTCATTTGTTGCCATCCATAAATATTTTAAATCTAAAAATGTTATAACAAATTGCCTATTACATTTTCTCTGATTTTTTTTTTTTTAATTGCAGATACAGTGTTCAGAGGATTAATTTGATTTAAACCAACTGAATATCTTTCTACCTTGTTCTCATTTATGTGAGTGATTTCTGTTGGCCTTTTCTTCATGACTGAAAACAATTAATCAGGCTAATTCTCTTCTCTGCAGAAGGAAGAAAAGGATCTGGACAGAGCTGGATGTCACAAAACTGCAAGGACATTCACAATATCCCTCCCAGGCCCTGTGGGAAAGATGAAATACTTTTCCTTCTCTCCTCCATGTTGGCAAAGGATGCTGCTCTTTGGGGAATTCTAGTCTCAGAGTACATGATGAGTGACATGGTAGTGCATGTGCTGGAATGTCTGGGGCTTGAAAATGTACACCCAGACTCCTTCAGGATGGAGTCAAAGAGAGGATCACAGGAAGCTATTCCTAGGCAGCCAGCCATTCACACCTGGCCCCACAGCTCTAAGGAGACAGCTGGCTCAGTCTCAAACTGAATCAGGACTATCACAGATTGGTTTCTCTCCACCTCGCTTCATCAGCATGGACTATTTTTGTCCTCTATCATGACATAATGAACTAACTGCCATCCAGGCAAAACTATACATTGCTGGATTAATAATAATAGTAATAATAATGATTTATGATAGTAATTGTATATGTTAAGCACTTACTATCTGCCAAGCTCTGTGCTATGTGCTCAGACAGATACAAGATAATCTGGTTAGACACAGGCCCTGACATGCATGGGGGCTCACAGCCTAAGGGGGAGGAGAACAGATTTTTAATTCCTGTTTTACAGAATAGTAGTTGTAGAAATAGTATTTATCGAGCAGTTATTGCATTCGTTAAATGTTGGGAAATAGTAAACAGGTGGAAATTAGGTATAGTACACAGGAGATTAGGTATACCTATATGTAGGATCTATACGTGCCACTGGAGAGGCTCTTTTTTTATGAGCCCCACATAAGATGTAGCTAGGGGTTCTCAACCCTAAATCCTAGCTGAAAGATTCCTGCAAAGTCAGAATGAAGTCAACTTCTGCTGAGTCCTAAAGCCTTTCTAATAATAATAATTATGGTATTTGTTAAGCATTTACTATGTGTTAAGAGCTGGGGAAGATACAAGTTAATCAGGTTGGACCCAGTCCCCATCCCGCAATGGACTCACACTCTTAAATTCCCATTTATTACAAATAAGAAAACTGAGGCATAGAGAAGTTAAGTGATTTGCCCAAAGTCACACAGCAGACAAATGAAAAATCAGGATTAGAACCCATGACCTTCTGACTCCCGGGCCTGTGCTTTATCCACTACACCATGCTGCTTCTTCACTACACCTTGTTCCTGCTCCCCTGTTTGTCTAGTGCAGGTTTAAGGACTTTTTCTGCTCAGAACACCCCAAATCCCTGCACCCCTATTGCTAACACCACCTTTTGACTGAAGCTCAGGCGTCTTCTCAGAGGTGAAGGGGACATCAGAGACTTGCCTACTATCCCCCTTCCAGGCTGCTGGAAGCCTTTGAATCATCAATCAATCCATAGTATTTATTGAGCTTTAACTGTGTGCAAGGCCCTGTACTAAGTGCTTCGGGGGAATACAACGAAATAGAGCTGAAAGATTCCCTGCCCACATCAAGCTTACAGTAAAGAGAAAGCACTCCTTACCCCTAACATGGCTCCCCAAGTCCACGTCTCTCCAGCAACTGGAGCTTCTCCTCCAGTCCCTACTGCAGACAGATACCAAGATCTGAGAGCTCACTAAGGTTTAATGGATTCTTAATGTGGTGACAATGAAACAATTCTAGATCAAACTGCCTTTCCCTGGATAAAATACTTCTTCCCCCAGAACCCTCTGTTCTTCACTGTGGGTGTCCCGAGCTTACATTCCTCTAATCTTTCCTCCTCTTTTCTTGAGGCATCCAGATTCTGAGTCTGTCATCTTTTCTCTCTCTTTGGAGCAGGAACCTCACTCCTTATTTATTCATTCAATCGTATTTACTGAGCACTTACTCTGTGCAGAGCACTGTACTAAGTGCTTGGAAAGTACAATTCAGCAACAGATAGAGACAATCCCTACCAAACAACAGGATCACAGTCTAGAGCGGGGACAGACAACAAAACAAAACAAGTAGACAGGTATAAGTAGACAGGTATCACTACCATCAAAATAGATCAATAGAACTATAGATAAATGCATATCATTAATAAAATAAATACAGCAATAAATATGTACAAATATATACAAGTGCTGTAGGGACAGGAAAGGGGTAGAGCAGAGGGAGGGAGTGGGGGCAGTGGGGAGGGGAGGAGGAGCAGAGGGAAAGGGAGGGCTCAGTCTGGGAAGGCCTCCCGGAGGAGGTGAGTCTCAGTAGGGCTTTGAAGAGGGGAAGAGAGTTTGGCAGAGGTCAGGAGGGAGGGCATTCCAGAACAGTGGTAGGACGTGGGCCAGGGGTCAATAGCAGGATAGCTGTGAACGGGGGACAGTGAGGAGATAAGCGACAGAGGAGTGGAGTGTACGGGGGTGCACAGAGAAAGAGAGAAGGGAGGTGAGGTAGGAGGGGGCAAGATGATGGAGAGCTTTGAAGCCAAGAGTGAGGAGTTTTTGCTTCATGCGAAGGTTGATAGGCAACTACTGGAGATTTTGGAGGAGGAGGTGTCATGCCCAGAGTGTTTCTGTAGAAAGATAATCCGGGCAGCAGAGTGAAGTATAGACTGAAGTGGGGAGAGACAGGAGGAAGGGAGATCAGAGAAGAGGCTAATATCATAATCAGGATATTTTGAGAGCTTGTACCAGTACAGTGGCAGTTTGGATGGAGAGGAAAGGGTGGATCTTTGTGATATTGTGAAGGTGAGACTGGCAGGTGTTGGTGACAGATTGGATGGGTGGGGTGAATGAGAGAGCTGAGTCAAGGATGACACCAAGGTTGGGGGCCTGTGAGACGGGAAGGATGGTAGTGCTGTCCACAGTGACGGGAAAGTCAGGGACAGGACAGGGTTTGAGAGGGAAGATAAGGAGATATATCAGCTATATATATATCAGATATATATCAGATTTGATATATCAGACTCCTCCAGAGGGTCCTATCTCGGGGCCCTGAACACCAGGGGTTCTTCACTTTAACCCAGAGGACTCTCTGAGTCTTCCTGGCGCCCTCTGCTCATAACATCAGGCTCACGTCTCGCAGGTCTCACCTCCCAGGTGGCCAAGGTTCTTCATAATGTAGTGGATTTAGCACTGGTGGGTAGAGCATGGATCTGGAAGTCAGAAGGACATGGGTTCTAATCCTGTTTCCACCACTTGTCTACTGTGTGACCTTGGACAAGTCACTTCCCTTCTCTGTGCCTTCATTACCTCATCTGTAAAATGGAGATTGAGGCTGTGAGCTCCTTGTGGAACAGGAACTGCCCAACAAATTTTTTTTGTATCCACCCCAGTGCTTAGTACAGTGCCTGGAACATAGTAAGCACTTAACAAATACACAATTATTATTGTCATTATTATTATTATTATTCTCCAACTACCTCCTCCCATAACTTTCTCCCCAGTCCTTTATATTTGATTGAGGAAGTGAAGATTTGAAAATGGTTTATCCATTTGCTAGAAATGTATTATCTATGGCCAATACAAACATGGATAATCTAGCACTTGTGTATATGAGTACACATTTATAATTATAATTGTATATATTTTTATTAATTATGGGCATATATCTATAATTCTATTTATTTATAATGACACTACTGATGCCTGTTTTCTTGTTTTGATGTCTGTCTCCCCCATTCTAGACTGTGAGCCCATTGTGGGCAGGGATTCTCTCTATTTGTTGCTGAATTGTATTTTCTAAGTGCTTAGTACAGTGCTCTGCACACAGAAAGTACTTGATAAATATGATTGAATGCATGAATGAATGAATAATCTATAGGTAAGCTAAAATTCTCACTCCCTTTCTACATTTATAAAAAGTGTGCATCATCAGGGCGGTAGACATAGCTTTGATATCTTCATTCTAATGGCTGGATCTGGGAAAGAGGGATGAGGAATTAAATTGATCAAATAAAATGGAAAAAAAGAAAGCAGAATTTGTGAGAAAAGAAAAGTAATGGGTTAAGGAGATTTTGCAATTAAATGCTTGACTGCAGTTAAATGACTGAGAGTTGACTGAATGAGTGGAGTCTTTGATTATGGCTAGATAAATTCAGATGTTATCCACAATTACTTTCATACATTACATATCCTTATTCTTTATATACAAAGATGATAATAAATATAAGATGTTTATACATGTGTGGAAGAGTGATTGATATCAATATGTGACCAAAAATCCCTACTGCATTAGACATTTGTAGGATTTCTCTGTTGCCGCTCCACTTGCTCTCTTACCCACAATATCTGGCACTGTCTTTGTTTGCCCAGATTCCTTTTCTTTATAGCATTTGTTAAGTGCTTACTATGTACTAAATGTTGGGGTGCATATACGTTAATCAGGTTGAACACAGTCCATTTTACAGACGATGTAACTGAGACACAGAGAAGTTAAGTGACTTGCCCACGCAGGCAAGTGGTAGAGCCAGAATTAGAACCCAGACCTTCTTGACACCTGGACCCGTGCTCTATCCACTAGGCCATAGTGCTTATTACTGTTCAAACTTCCCAAATGTTCTGCTCTAAAACAGTTATCTAGGTTATACTGGCAGGACACACAAGACATGCACTCTAACAATCATAATATCATAAAGATGAAAATTGTGTTTTTTGTTAAGTGAGAAGCAGCATGGCATAGTGGATAGAGCATGGGCCTGGCATTCAGAAGGTCATGGGTTCTAATCCTGAGTCTGCCACTTGTCTTCTGGGTGACCTTGAGCAAGCCACTTAACTTCTCAGTGCCTCAGTTATCTCATCCTTAAAATGTGGATCAAGACTGTGAGCCCCACGTGGGACACCCTGATTACATTGTACATACCCCAGCACTTAGAAGAGTGCTTGGCACATAGTAAGAACTTAGCAAATACCATTATTATTAGGGCTTACTATATCAGGCACTGCACTGAGCATTGGGGTAATTATTATTAATAAACTCTGGGGTTAATATAAAATAATCATGTCAGACAAAGTTTCTGTCCCACATGGGGCTCAGAATTTGAGAAGGAAGGGAGTTAGATATTGAATCCCTATTTCACAGCTGAGAAATCTGAGGCAAAGAAAAATTAAGTGACTTGCCCAAGGTTACACAGCAGGGAAGAGGTGGAACCTATATTAGAACCCAAGTACCTTGGCTCCTAAGCCTGGGCTCTTTCCATTAGAAAATACTTTTTATTTCACTATAGCTGGTGTTTATTTTCTTTTGGCCATGGCAGTTTAAGATGGTGTCTAATCTCTTGTCAAGCTACTCAAACTTAGCATGTCTTTCTGATGCTTTCAAAGTGATTTTGTTTGTTGGTGTGACATCAGAGATACTCCTCTGTAGTATAGTTCATCGTGATGTGTTTAAATAGTGTTTGTGATTGTACGGAAGATGGGTAGGTGACTACTGATGCAGGACAGAGATGATAATATTGTTTTGGGTGAAGAACATCTAGGCCTTGTGATATTACTTGGGGTTTTCAGCTACAAATCCCTGCTGAAAGAGCCCAAGGAATCACCTTAGGACCACCCAGACCCAGACCCCAGTGAGTCTCTCCTGGATCCTTAAAGCCCTATTTGTTTTATTTCAGGTTTTGCAGCATCCTACTCACTGCCCTTCCCAAACACTTAGTACACTGCTATGCACACAGTAAGTTCTCAACAAATACAATTGAATGAATGCCCTCCAAGTCACTGCTCCCATCTTCTTGCCACCACTCAAAGGTTGAAGCTCAGATATCTTCCCAGATGGATAGAGATCATCAGAAACTAGTCTGTCACCCCACTGCAGGGGTTAACAGCAGGGTGCCTGCTGACAAAGTACCTTTGCTTATGTTTCCCCAGATCATGTGTCTCCCTGCAATCCAGAGCTTCTCCCCTAGCTCCTACCACAGAAAGACACAGAGATCTGAGCCCTTTGTAACATTTAATAGATTCTTAATAAATAGTGAAAACAAATCCAGTTCAAATCTCTATTTCCTATATTTCTTTTTATGATATATGTTAAACACATTGTATGCCAGGCACATATCTTAAGCTCCAGGTTAAACAGCAGCTAATCAGGTTAGACACAGTCTTTCTCCTACATAGATCTCATAGTCATAATCCCAAGATCATTGTGGACAGGAAATGTGTTTGCTTATTGTTGTATTATACTCTCCCAAGTTCTAGTACAGTGCTTTGCACACAGGAAGAGCTCAGTAAATGTGATTGAATGAATGAATGAATTTTACAGATAAGATAAATGAGGCACAGAGAAGTTAATTTACTTAATCAAGGTCACACAGCAGACAGGTTGCAGAGCTGGGATTAGAACCCATGTCCTTCTGATTCCCAGGAGCATGTTCCTGGCCATGCTGCTTCTCTGTTAAGCACTTATTATGGGACAGGCATTGTACTAAGTGTGGGGTAGATACAAGCTAATCAAGTTGGATACAGTCCATTTCCCACATGGGGCTCACAGTCTTAATCCCCATTTCACAGATGAGGGGTAACTGTGGTACCTGGCATATAGTAAGTGCTTAACTAATACCACTATTAATTAACTTGTCCAAGGTCACACAGCAAACAAGTGGTGGAGCTGGGATTAGAACCCAGATCCTTCTGATCAAGCCTGGGCTCTATCCACTAGAGGAGAAGCAGCGTGGCGCAGTGGAAAGAGCACAGGCTTTGGAGTCAGGGCTCATGAGTTCGAATCCCAGCTCTGCCACTTGTCAGCTGTGTGACTGTGGGCAAGTCACTTAACTTCTCTGTGCCTCAGTTCCCTCATCTGTAAAATGGGGATTAACTGTGAGCCCCACGTGGGACAACCTGATTCCCCTGTGTTTAGCCCAGCGCTTAGAACAGTGTTCGGCACATAGTAAGCGCTTAACAAATACCAACATTATTATTATTATTATTATCACTAGGCAATGCTGATTCTCTGTTCTACTACTTCCCCCTACATAGCCCTCTTTTTCCTTTAGGCATCCTGGGTCTTATTCTGCTCCCACTCCAAAAGCAGGATTCTCGATCCTTTGGAGCCCTAGCCACTTGACTCTGAACCTCCAGAGATCCTCTTTGGTCCCTCCCTGTGCCTTGTGTCCAGCCAAGGTCCACCCTACGAGCCCTCTCCTGACTTGTTCTACTGAGATCACAGCTCACTTTCCCTCACCTCAGAATGGCTGAGGGTCTTCGGCATCACTCCAACCTGGCCCCTCTGATTCCTCCCTAGTCTTTCTCTCTGATTGGTTTGGCTTACACTTCCAAGAGGAGAACCAAAGAGTAACTTCCTTGGCTTTCTCCTCTCTCTCCTAAGTGTTGGAGCCAGTGAAACTGGTCATCATACACTTCATGGCTTAGGGTTAGAGGGCATTAGGGAAGATTCTCCCTCTTATTTGGACAATGAGCACCCAGTGGGATTTGGACTATGCCAAACCTGATTGTCTTGTATGCTCTGGATGAAATCTTTGGAACAGAGTGAGTACCTAACAAACACCATTTCTATTTTTATCATTATTATTATCATCATTATTAAGATTAGAAAGTAATGATAATAGGACCACATCAACAACATCCTTCATCTCCCTCCTATTTGGACTGTGATCTATGCCAACCCTTATTATCTCTTATCTATCCCAGCTCTTAATGAAGTGCTTGGCACAGAGTAAGTGCCTAATAAACACCATTCTAATTTTTATCAATATCATTACTATTATTATCATTATTAAGATTAGAAGATAATGATGATAGGGCAACAGCAGCAAAGCAGATGCTGACTGTTGTTCTTGGAACCTTTTTGCTTCCTACTAATGAAACAAATAGGGAATCAAAAACTAAGCCCTTATGTTGGCTAGATGCATAATTTTTTGTGGTATATGATGTGAGGCTGTTTTTATTGCATGAATGTTCTAACATCCATTGAAAACAATTGCTGTTTCCCATTTATAGTATCGGCACACCACATTGATCCATTTTAGGAGGCTGTCTGACAGTTCTTTAATACTAGGCCACGTTGGGATTTTACTTCATTACATTTTGAAGAGTCTTTTGGTCTCCCTGCTTAAGATTCCCTCATCTCAGTTCAAAATAGAGCACCTGTTTGAGTACCCTGCTATTGTTCATTCTTCTGTGAAACTTTCAGAGTGAGTTATCAGTAGCACCACTGCTTGACTATTGATTCTCAAAGGAAAAGGTTTTGAAAAAAATGCACCTCCAACCATATATTTCTACTCGACTTGCATTAAACAGTGTACTAGTGGAATTTATGCTATAGACATAGTCTTATTAAAAGTAGGTTTCTACTTATTTATTTGGGGTCATAATAAATGACTCAGAGGATGTGTTAAATCCTTGAGAGAGTGCTGCAGAGTTAGTAGACATGGTCTCTGTCCTCTGGGAGATTACGTTCTAGAGAGTTTAACAGTTACTAAAATAGATTACAAATCGGATAGAGCAATAGACTGTAAAGATATGTAAAATGCATAGGAGACACAAACGTGGTGACTTGGAAGTTATGAGGGATGTAGGGTGGGGAGATGAAAGATTAATCTGAGAAGGTCTCCTGGAGCAAATGGGATTTCATAAGGAATTGAACATGGGAGAAGTATGATCTGCCATATCTTCAGGGGATACACTGTAAAAAGTATGTTATGATATTTTTTACACTGTGCATTGTGCATTACTTTCTGCTTTGTGTTTTTGAAACTGGCAATTTTTTGTGTTCCTGTCATCGCTTTATGTTCAGTATTGTCTATTGATAGTGTTAGTGAAACTGCTCTGGAAATCAGATGTGATACCTGTTACAGGTCCCGGTCTCACTACCATAAGAAAATTAGATACTTCAAATGCTCAAACAAC
Organism: Ornithorhynchus anatinus; assembly: GCF_004115215.2. Lineage (NCBI taxonomy): Eukaryota > Metazoa > Chordata > Mammalia > Monotremata > Ornithorhynchidae > Ornithorhynchus > Ornithorhynchus anatinus. The sequence goes on from NC_041731.1 coordinate 84,114,768, forward strand.
CTTCAATCATCTATGTCTCGATGCCAGGTTTGTGCCATACTTTGGCAGTTTCTCAAAAGACAGATCCATTTTTATTTGGTCATCTACTTCCTTGTCTATCATTTCACCACTGGACAATGTTTTGCTTCAGTATTGTAGTTCAACAGCAGAATTCAGTTCTTTCTATTTCACTGATAGAGAATCTTGGTTATTCCTAAGCACTTTCCAGATCCAGGCTAGGACATAGCCTGAGAGTCCAGACTGTTTGGCAGTGCAGAGTTCTTTGCTAATCCTGAAAAGCAGTTCACAATCACCATGATGTCTTCTTCTGCTCATGCTCACATGTTACATGCTCCAGTGAGGTATAAAGACAAAATTGAAATAAGTAGATTCATTATTCTAATATTAGCTTTTTTCAATAATGAAAACATTCTAATATCTTTGGGTATTTCCTAGATGCTTCTAAACTTTAAATGAAACATAAACACCATGAATAAAAATATCTGTCAGATCATTAGAATGATACACTTCTACACTTCTACACTATACACTTCAGTTCCTTTGGGTTTTCCACAACTTCTGAGTTTCCATATATTTCCTAAATCCTGGAAGCATATATCCAATATTATTAATCAAGCAATAATATTTATTGAATGATTCTCTATGCAAACACTGTACTATGTCTCTTCGGCTATCTGCTTTTTCAAACTTTTCTCTCTCTAGAAAGACAGGAAAAAAGTTTAGACACTGCTTTTGGTGTTGTTGTTCAAAACAGAACCTTTATTAGCTGGGATTTTCCTGTCAATGGCGTTGAATTTACTTACCATGATTATCCAACTCTGTACTTCATAGAAGGTCACTGATTTTGTATGATGTTCATTGTTTTGGAATACCTTTGAGTATGTAAGGAGCAGTTTTTTCATTTGTTAACTTGATTGGCAATTCAAATTATCCTTGCCAAAAATATGGTTTATCAAATTAAAGAACTTTTTCAATGTTTGCATTCCCTGATTGTGTATGCATCCACATAAAGTACATGAATTATTTAGACATATTTCTCTAAAATGATGATGTACTATATATCACTGAGTAGCACTGCTTTATTTTTAACGACTTTATTTTCAGAGGATAAATATTTTACATAACAAATTCTTTCTCTAAAGGATTAACTAGCACTGCTAAACATTCTGAAGGTGGAAATGAAAAGTCCTTATACGTGCATTTGATTCTGGCTTTAATGCTTGTTTGCTTAGTCTGATGGATAAGGTTTCTCTATTGTGCTTATAGAAGAATAAAGGTTTTTAGATCCCTTGGGAGAGAAGAGTTTTCATTGGCATTTGAGTGAAATATTAAAGGCAAAGAAGATTTGGAGGGACATTTTGCAAAGGCTGTCATAGTTATCATGGAGGTGCTGTGTTTAGCAGAGGGACAGCTAAGTGTTTAAGTGGAGGGGAAGTACATTTAGGTACAAGATTGAACAACCAAAGTTATGAATTAGTTGCATATGGAAGCTGGCAAGCCAGAAGAATGGAACAAAATCATATTGACATCCCAGGGTTGTCTAAAGACCACTACAAGACCATTAGTATTGCTAGGTTGCCAGCTGGGAGGTGCTGTCAAGATGAAACTTTACTTAGACAACTAGAATTGATTTGGGGGCTCCTGCAAGGATACAGGCAGGAAAACATTCTTTTTGCTCCGTCAATATTCATGCACTAACATGTAATCAATCGGAATCCACAAAGCTGTTAGATAGTTTATTTTATGTTTGTTTAATCTGAAAATGTAGACATCTAGAATTTCACTTCCTTCATATAATTTGTCTTAATGGTTGAACTGCCTTTTCATATTGTCTAATTAAACCATATGAGTATGCAGTAGAACCAAAGATATAGTGCTTATTTTATTCCCCCTTTAACTTATGACTGTTTGCTTGTGCCGACTTGTTCATTCCAAGCGCTTAGTACAGTGCTCTGCACATAGTAAGTGCTCAATAAATACTATTGAATGAATGAATGAATATAATGAAATCTTAATAGTTGTGAGAGAGACTGCTTGACTCAGGCTCATTAAGGGCAGGTAACATGCTTGCTAGTTTTGTTGTATTTTCCCAAGTTCTTAGTACAGTGCAGAGCACATAGGAAGCATTCAAGAGATATAATTGATTAAGGAGATAGATAGTTTTTGTTTGCCCATTAATAGGTATAGTGCAAGCAACACAATCTCATTCTTCTCCATACTAATCCACCAGTTAGCCTTCATTTTGAACATGTGTATCTGTCTTTCTTTTCCAAAGAACGTGAGGCCCAATCCAAGTGGAGTGTAGCAGAAAAAAAATATGGAGGATTGACATAACTTCCCATATTGTTCACGAGTTAGGACAAATCCCTATTGTGTTTTTGGTTTGTCTCATGTAAGGTCACTCTCTATCTTCAACTATATTGCCTATGTCCTGGTCTTCCAGAAGCCTTTACTTTGAAAGAACACACCTATTCTATTTCTATTCTCCAGTCTAGTCTGTAAACTGCAGTGATAACCCAGCAGTCTACTGAAATATCACATTTTTGAGACAATTGATCAATTAAGGATAATTATTGAGGGTGTATGGTGTGCAAAAAAATTGTACTAAGTGCTTGGGAGAGAGTAATATAATAGTGATGGTAGGCATGATCCCTGCCCACAAGGAGTTTAATGTTTACAGGGAGAGATAAACATTAAAATAAATTATAGAATGGGGAAATGGCAAAGCATAAGGACAAGCACGTAAGTACTGGGAGGCTATTTAAATATCTTCTATTCAGTACACAACAGGAGGATCCTATTTCTTCAACTCGATAGAATCCTCTTTAGAAGAAGAAAGGGATAATTTTGCAACCCACACCAAAATGGGGTGAGGATCTTGACCTAAGTTTTGAGGTGAAACGCAATGGAAGAGGTGCAGATGAGCTCTTGGGAGAATCCTGACAGAAGGAGTATCAACATGAGAAGGGGATACAGAGCCATAGGTGACACAGAGGAGAGATCAAATACAAGTGAGGGTTTTGCAGGGGAGGCCTCTTGGAGGAGATATGATGTGCTTTTGAGAGTACAATACTGTAAGCAGTCATGAACCCTGCCCTCAAGAATCTTACAGTCTAGAGAAGGAGTTTACAATCTAGTGGAATAATTTTAGAAGAGAACATATTTATTCATTCAATCGTATTTATTAAGCACTTACTGTGTGCAGCGCACACTACTAAACACTTGGGAAAGTACAATACAGCAATAAACGGTAACATTCCCTGCCCACAATGAGCTCAAGTTTAGAAGGGGGGAGACAGACATCAATACAAATAATTAAAATTACAGATATATACATAAGTACTGTGGGACTGTTTGGTGGGGGAAAACAAAGCAAGCAAGTCAGGGTGGTGTAGAAGGGAGTGGGACATGAGGAAAAGTGGATCTTAGTCTGGGAAGGTCTCTTGGAGAAGATGTGGCTTCATAAGCCTTTGAAGTTGGGGGGAGAGTAATTGTTGTTGGATTTGAGGACGGAGGGTGTTCCAGGCCAGAGGCAGGACATGTGCCAGTGGTTACTAGTGAAACAGGTGAGAACGAGGCACAATGAGAAGCTTAGCACCAGAGGAGTGAAGTATGGGGTCTGGGTTGTAGAAGGAGAGAAGTGGGTGAGGTAAGATGGTGCAAAGTGATGGAGTGGTCTAAAGCCAATGTTAAGGAGCTTTTGTTTGATACAGAGGTGGATGAGCAACCACTGGAGATTTTTGAGGAGGGGTGTGACATATTCTGAACGTTTTTGTAGAAAGATGATCTGGGCAACAGAATGAAGTATGGACTGGAGTAAGGAGAGACAGAAGGCTTATGAGCCTGAAGAGAGGTGAGATGAGGAGATGTAGAAGCAGCATGGCTCAGTAGAAAGAGCACAGGCTTAGGAGTCAGAGGTCATGGGTTCTAATCCCGGCTCCGCCACCTGTCAACTGTGTGATTTTGGACAAGTCACTTAACTTCTCGGTGTCTCAGTTACTTCATCTGTAAAATGGGAATTAAGACTGTGAGCCTCACTTGGCACCACCTGATTACCCTCTATCTACCCCTGTGCTTAGCACAGAGCTTGGCACATAGTAAGCGCTTAACAAATACCAACATTATTTTATTATTATTATATCTACCAATTTAGCTACACTGTATCCTGCCAAGTGCTTAGTACAGTGCTCTGCACATAGTAATTAATAAATATGATTGATTGACATTATTTGTAGAGTGCTCACTAGGTTCTAAGTTCAATGTTAAGTGCTAGAGTAGACGCAATTCAATCAGATCAGATATGGGCTTTGTATCAAATGGGATTCACAAATGTGGTTTACAGCATTTTACAGACAAGGAAACTTAGGCAAGTAGAAGTCAAGTGTCTTGCCCAGCAGTAGGCAAATGGCACAGGTCTCTTGATTCCCAGTCTGTTCCAGAGGACACAGAGAGATGAATCCTAGAGCAAAGGTAGAGACGTGGAGGAAAAAACAACAACAGGAGGATGTGAAAATGAGCAGATGAGGAGGAGGAAGAGTCAGCATACTTCTGATCAAGATATAGGAGGACAGAAATATTTTCATACAGAGAATGAAAGGCCTAAATATAAGAGAAGAGAAAGGAGAGAGAGAAAGGAGCGGGTGGGAGAGAGATGGCTTGGAATGCCCTCCCTCTTCATAGCCAACAGATTGTCACTCTCCCTGTCTTCAAAGCCTGACTGAAAGCACATCTCCTTCAAGAGGCCTTACCAATTAAGCCCTCATTCCATCCCTTCCCATTCCTTTCTGCATTGCCCTTGCACTTGGATTTATACCCTTTAGTCACACCTCAAGCCACAGCAGTTATGTACATATCCATAATTTATTTATTCATGTTAATGTCTGTCACCCCTCTAGATATAAGCTTATTGTGGCCAGGAAACATGTATACCAATTCTACTATATTGTTCTCTCCCAAATGCTCTGCACACTGTAAGTGTGCAATATATGTGATTGATTGCCTGATAGGTAGCTATGTGCTGTGGGGTTGGGGTGTGTATCTAAGAACTGAAGGATCAGCCAACTGATCATTCATGAACAAGGAGTCATAATGGACCGCTAGAGGGAAAGTCATAGGGATAGAAAATAGAAAAATTAGGGTTGTTAGATTGTGCAGCTCTAAAATTAGGGTAAATATTAAAGAGAAACATCTCCAGTGTGCATCTTCTAACTTCTAAGATTCCTTTTATTGCCTTTGGAGGGAGAATACTGGGCAGGATGTACTATGGGTCTGATGGAGTAATGAAATTTCTTAATGGTCTTATGATATAATTAATAGGCAGGCTCATGAGGGGTAGTGTCTGTGTCTGATCTGATTACCTCATCTTTTCCCATAGCTTAACACAGTTCTCAATACATTGAAGGTGCTATAAAAATACCATTTGTGTTGCAAATCCATCAGTGTTAAAGTGGCTGTTTGGTTCCTATAACCAAGAAGGTAGGTGAATTGATTAAGTGTTAGCTGGAGATGGCTTTTTGAAAGTACTTTAAAGGAGGGACATAGCTTCTCAGAGCTAAGGGAGACGTTCAAGAGGTATTTCATCCAAAAGTAAATGGAGCTCCAGGGTCAGCAGGACAACTTATTATACCTGATCTCACTCTTGTGAAGAGCTGGGGCAAAACTGTGGTCAGACTGATTCAGCCAGGTCCTCGAACTGAACATAATTGGTTCATGTAATATTTTCATTCATTCAATAGTATTTATTGAGCGCTTACTATGTGCAGAGCACTGTACTAAGCGCTTGGAATGAACAAGTTGGCAACAGATAGAGACAGTCCCTGCCGTTTGATGGGCTTACAGTCTAATCGGGGGAGACAGACAGACAAGAACAATGGCAATAAATAGAGTCAAGGGGAAGAACATCTTGTAAAAACAATGGCAACTAAATAGAATCAAGGCGATGTACATTTCATTAACAAAATAAATAGCGTAATGAAAATATATACAGTTGAGCAGACGAGTGCAGTGCTGAGGGGATGGGAAGGGAGAGGGGGAGGAGCAGAGGGAAATAGGGGGAAAAGAGGGTTAAGCTGCGGAGAGGTGAAGGGGGTGGTGGTAGAGGGAGTAGAGGGAGAAGAGGAGCTCAGTCTGGGAAGGCCTCTTGGAGGAGGTGAGTTTTAAGTAGGGTTTTGAAGCGGGGAAGAGAATTAGTTTGGCGGAGGTGAGGAGGGAGGGCGTTCCAGGACCGCAGGAGGACGTGGCCCAGGGGTCAACAGTGGGATAGGCGAGACCGAGGGACGGTGAGGAGGTGGGCGGCAGAGGAGCGGAGTGTGCGGGGTGGGCAGTAGAAAGAGAGAAGGGAGGAGAGGTAGGAAGGGGAAAGGTGATGTAGAGCCTTGAAGCCTAGAGTGAGGAGTTTTTGTTTGGAGCGGAGGTTGATAGGCAACCACTGGAGATGTTTAAGAAGGGGAGTGACATGTCCAGATCGTTTCTGCAGGAAGATGAGCCGGGCAGCGGAGTGAAGAATAGACTGGAGTGGGGCGAGAGAGGAGGAAGGGAGATCAGAGAGAAGGCTGACACAGTAGTCTAGCCAGGATATAACGAGAGCCCGTAGTAGTAAGGTAGCCGTTTGGGTGGAGAGGAAAGGGCAGATCTTGGCGATACTGTAAAGGTGAAACCGGCAGGTCTTGGTAGGATAGGATGTGTGGGGTGAACGAGAGAGACGAGTCAAGGATGACACCGAGATTGCGGGCCTGAGAGACGGGAAGGATGGTCGTGCCATCCACGGTGATAGGGAAGTCTGGGAGAGGACTGGGTTTGGGAGGGAAGATGAGGAGCTCAGTCTTGCTCATGTTGAGTTTTAGGTGGCGGGCCGACATCCAGGTGGAGACATCCTGCAGGCAGGAGGAGATGCGAGCCTGAAGGGAGGGGGAGAGGACGGGGCGGAGATGTAGACCTGCGTGTCATCTGCGTAGAGATGGTAGTCAAAGCCATGAGAGCGAATGAGTTCACCAAGGGAGTGAGTGTAAATGGAGAACAGAAGAGGGCCAAGAACTGACCCTTGAGGAACTCCAACAGTTAAAGGATGGGAGGGGGAGGAGGCGCCAGCATTTCAGTTGCTTAATGTCACTGCCTGGATGTGTTCACATTTTTTTTTAAATAAAGCTGACCGTTTCCTTTACTTAAAGCTAATCTATGACCAATACCCACCTTGGATTAGCTAACATAACGATCAATCAAATCAATGCTATGTAGTGAAGATTTTCTCTGTGCAGACCTTTCTTCTAGGCATTTGGGTGAGTTCAATAGAGTACACATAACCCCTGCCCTCAAAAAGAGTTTGATCTAGATATAAAATGATTAAAAGTAGGGGAAGCAACATAACATATGGTTTTGTTCATAGGGCTGTGGGGACTGGGGAACGGTTGGGTACCAAAATGGTTAAGGGGTACAGATTCAAAAGCATAGGTGATACAAAGGCAGTGGGGGGAAACTAGGATGGGGAGGTGAGAGATTAGTCGTGAAAGGCTCCCTGGAAGAGGTGTGGTTTTCGAGGGACATTAAAATATGGAAGCCTTCATGACTTTGTGCTTCATCCTATTTTAACCTTATTATAATCTAGGGGTAGGCATATTTTTCAATATAATATATAATAATATGAATGAACTAAAAATTAGTCTCTAGAACAATTAGACACGCAAGACACTTTATGATCTCAAGGACATTGCTGTGCTTTAAAATATGTTTATTGGTATATATATTTTAACCTGTAAATAAAAATGACCTTTTTCCACCTTAATCTTAAAGTTTTTTCAATATGATGAATAATTTAAGCAATTTGAATTTTTTTTGCTGAGATTGATTACAGGCCTACTGGTGATTAAGAAACCTTAAAAATCTGAAATTTCTATTACCAAGGTGAACCTTTACAGTCCACTGTGTCATTTTACAGGATCTCTCTTGTTTCACTGGTTAGTTAGATTAACTAAATATCTTAAATATGATACTATCCAATAAAGACATATGTGTTATTTCATTTGAAAGTCTTATTTGACAGTAAAATTGAGAATTCATAGAAGAGTTAGGCCATGATCTTCTAACTCGATATTTTATGCCTCACCTTGCAGGTTTGTATATATGAATCTTATTTATTTGTCATTATTTTAAAGATCTGAACAACAGTTAGAGTTTGAGAAGGAAAATTTTAAAAGTCGTTCTTTCCTGAGGCAGAAATGAAAGCTTTCCAAGAGAAATTTTACCCTCTAATCACAAGTAATGTTATTACAAAGGGTTTTTTTTGACAGTATGGGTGTCGGATAAATTTCAATTTTTGCTAAAAATTTATTTGTATACAATTGCATTGCTCCTAAATCTTGTATGCTTTTTCTTCCTAATATAGATTTGTTCTTCATAGGTACCTTATTCTTTTCTTTGACTTCAGTAGTTTTAAAGATAAAGGCAAATTTCAAAGGGAAAACATTTATTACTGGGTTAAAAAAATCTTAACATTGGGAAAATTTTTCTGAATCCTAAAGTCAAAGCCAGATTGTTAAACTCCTTGATGACAGGAATCATGTCTACTAATCTTAGTGCACTCTACCAAGCGCTTAGTAAGCAGCATGGCTCAGGGGAAAGAGCTCTGGCTTGAGAGTCAGAGGTCATGGGTTCGAATCCCGTTTCTGCCACTTGTCAGCTGTGTGACTGTGGGCAAGTCACCTAACCTCTCTGTGTCTCAGTTACCCCATCTGTAAAATGAGGATTAAGACTGTGAGCCCCACGTGGGACAACCTGATCACCCTGTATCTCCCCCAGCTCTTAAAACAGTGCTCTGCACATAGTAAGTGCTTAAAAAAATACCAACATTATTATTATTATTACTGTGCATGCAGTAAGATCTCAAGGAGCTTGCAGTCTAGAGGGAAAGACAGATACTGAAATAAATTACATATAGACTGTAAGCTCGCTATGGCCAGAGAATGTATCTCTTAATTCTGCTGTATTGTACTCTCCCACCTGCTTAGTACAGTGTTCTGCACAGAGTAAGCACTCAACAAATACCACTGATTGATTGATTGAAAGTGGGAAATGGCTCCTCTCTCTCTCCCATCTCTCTCCCTCACTTCTTTCTCTCACTCATCTCTCTCCCCTTTTACTTTAGGTCTGTCATTCTCTGTATGAAAATCTATCCTTCTGTTTCCTGATCAGAGGTATGCTGACTCTTACTCCTTCTCATCTGCCCATTTTCCCACCTTCATCCTCCCCCCCGGCCCCCATTTATCTTCCTTTGCTCTAGGATTCACTTCTCTATGTGTCCTCTCGCCATTTCATCTTTTTGCTGGAGTTTACCTCCTCTGTACCTGTTTTTCCACCCTCCCAGAGTTTGGTCCCTGCCTGGTTATTTTTCCTCCTCTATCAAACATGCCTGTCAGTCTTCTCTCCAAGCTTTCCTCTTGTCTTTTTCTTCCAGTGCTTTACTCAATCTTACTTCCTTTGCTTTCTGCTTTCCAGCATTTGCTTTCAAGTGCAAAGTCATTGCAGGTTGCTGAAAAGTTTGATTTACATTGATTTATGTTGGGTCTTTTCATTAAATTTGACAATATCATTCAATTTTATAATATCCAAATGTAATTTTCCAAGGGTTTACAGCACAAACAATTGGGGAATTCAGCTGGGTCAAGGAAGTGCTAGCCTGGCTCTTTTGGACATATCATCTTTGATATGACATTCTTCTGGGAACTCTCTCAAGCATTTAATAAAGTGATCTACACCCAGCTGGTGCTCAATAAATACCACTGATTGATTTAATGATTCGAATTACTGAAAAAACATTTAGGACTCTTCAGAAATATACCTTGACTGAATGGATGGGCGTGGTCCCTGATTCTATTAGGTAGGAACCGATGCCACTTATTCTGTCTTCTCATTACAGTGAGTTGCCTTAGGAAGGTGAGAGAATAGGATAAAGAGAGGTTGGTGGGATTCTGTCTCTTTTAGAATTTTGAGGTCAACATTTATTTCCGAAGACTGGTTCTCTAGTCATCTAATTGCATCATCTGCTCAGCCATTTCCCACAATAGTAAAAGTGGGTTTGAATCCTAGTGTCCTTTGCCAAGGTTTTGTTAGTCCACATAGAAAAGTTTCCTGAGAGAGATTGAGTTTATGGGGGTGGCAATGTATTTGGCAGTACAAATATTTTTTTTCTGAATTCTCTAAATACCATGACATTTTGTAGATTTGCTAAGTATTTTCATTTTAAACTAAAAATAGGAAGCTGCCCTCCACTACAATGGCCCCCTCCTACAATATAGCAGCTGGCAAAATTGCATTTTCTATCATATGCTTGAGCAGAATACCTTGAATTCCTGAACTTGGTCCTTCCCACATCAAGGAATTCAATCTCTCCGTACCACCAAGCCATCTTATTTTTAATATGCTGAATGATCCTTACAGGAGTATTGCCATTTATTGCCACATCTTGCTTTGAAATAAAATGAAATCTAACTTTATTTAATCATAGCAATATAAACCACTTATTTGCAATGCAGTAGAGAATACAAGGATTTTTTCCCAATGTCAGTAAGTTCCATCAATTTAGAAATCACTTTTTCCTTCTTGTATCTGTAAACAATTTAGGAAGGTGTCCATATACTTTGTTTCCTGTTTAGCTGGGTTTTAACTGGGTTCACATCAATAGTAATAATAATTATGGTATTTGTTAAGCGCTTACTATGTGCCGAGCACTGTTTAAAGCGCTGGGGTGGGTACAAGGTAATCCAGTTGTACCACGTGGGGCTCACAGTTTTAATGCCCATTTTACAGATGAGGTAACTGAGGTACAAAGAAGTTAATCGGCTCACCCAAAGTTACACAGCAGACAAGTGGCAGAACTGGGATTAGAACACGTGTCCTCTGACTCCTAAGCCCGTGTTCTTTCCACTAAGCCATGCTGTTTCCCAATAATCATCACCAGTGGTTTTTATTAAGGTCAAATGAATGCCAAACTCTATCCTGAATGCTTTGATGGGTACAAGAGGAACAAGATACCTTTACCCTTTCCTCTGCATCCAAACTTCTACCATGCTGGTCCAAGTATTTGTCGAATACTATCTCAACTACTTCATCAACCCCATTACTGACCTCCCTGTCTCCAGACTCTTGACTTTCTACTCCATCTGTGCCTCATTCTTGCCTGTCCCGCCAATGACCCTTGGCCCGTGTCCTACCTCTGGCCTGGAATGCCCTCTCTCCACAGATCTACCCAAGTAGCTCACTTCGCCCCTTCAAAGCCCTACTGAAGACTCACCTCCTCCTGCAGGCTTTCACAGACTATCCCCTCTTTTCCTCAGCTCCCCCTCCCCAAGACATCGCCCCAACTTGGTCCCTTTGCTCTACCCCCATTCCCACCCCACAGCACTTGTGTATATATATGTACATGCCTATAATTCTATTTTTTTATTCATTCATTCATTCAATAGTATTTATTGAGTGCTTACTATATTAATGCCTATTTACTTGTTTTGATATGTATGTATATTTAAAATTCTATTTATTTATACTGATGCTAATGATGACTGTTTACTTGTTTTGATGACCGTCTCCCCTCTTCTAGACTGTGAGCCCATTGTGGGCAGGGGTTGTCTCTCTTTGTTGCTGAACTGTACTTTCCAAGTGCTTAGTACAGTGCTCTGTGTACAGTAAGCGCTCAATAAATATGATTGAATGAATGAATGAATCTAACTCCTCCTCTCCTCTTCCCTCGCTCCATCTGCCACTCTTACTTGCTCTTTCATTCATCCTCCCTCCCATCCCCACAGCACATAGGTATATATATATATATATCTGTAATATATTTACTTATTTATTAATTTTAATGTTTGTTTCCCCTTCTAGGCTGTGAGCTCGGGGCAGGAATGTGTCTGCTTGTTGTTATGTTGTATTCTCCCCAGCAGGTAATACAGTGGTTTGTACATAGTAAGTGCTCAATAAATAAGATTGAATGAATGAATGCATCTAATTAATCTAATCATTAAATTTTTACCCTGCTGCTTAGAACATTTGTCCAAAAGATTTTTCTGCATATGTCTCCCCACCTCCTTGGAAACCTGCAATGGTTGCCTATCCACTTTTACATGGAACAGAAACACCTACCATCAGAAAATAAGCATGACCTAGTGGAAAGAGCATGGGCCTGGGAGCCAGGGAACTTGGGGTTCTAATCCCAATTCTGCAATTATCTGCTTACGTGACCTTGGACAAACCACTTGAATTCTCTGTGCTCCAAATATTTTATCTGTAAAGTGGGGAGTAAGTTTGTGAGCCCTATGTGGAACAAGGACTCTATTCAACCTGATTATCTTCTATCTACTCCAGCATTCAATATAATGACTAGCTCATCATGATAATAATAATAATTTTGGTATTTCTTAAACTCTTACTATGTGTCAAGCACTGTACTATGTGCTGGGGTGGATACAAGCAAATGGGGTTGAACAAAGTCCTTTTTCCTCATGGGGCTTACAGTTCAATCCCCATTTTTATTCATTCAGTAGTATTTATTGAGGGTTTACTGTGTGCAGAACACTGTACTCTGTACTTGGAATGTACAATTAATTGGGCATCAGATAGAGACAATCCCTGCCAATAATGGCCTCACAGATGAGGGAACTGAGGCACAGAGAAGTGAAGTGATTCACATAGGTCACACAGCAGACATATGGAGGAGCTGGGATTAGAACTACTGACTTCTGACCTACTGACTTCCACACCCATGCTCTAGATCTGCTCTCTCTCTCCTACTTGTTCTTAGTACTCTCCAACTAAAACCCAAGCCATGCACTTTGCTCCTCTAACACCAACCTACTTACTGGGCTTCGATCTCACCTCTCTTCCTGTCAACCCCTCTCTCACCCACTTTCCTTCATGGAACTTCCTCCCCCTCCATATCTGTAACACTACCACTCCTCATCTTCAAAGCCTTATTAAAATCATATCCTCTCCAGGAAGCTTACTTTGACTAACCTCTCATCTCCTATTCTTCTCCCCTTTTTGTTACTTATGCATTTGGGTCTGTACCCACTATCCACTTTGATATTCACCTAACTCCTAAAGCACTTATATACCTATACTTACACTCCATTTCTTCCCCCTAGCTATACTTTATTTTGTCTGCATTCCTCACTAGGTTGTAATATCCTTGAAGATAGAGGTTTTTATCTATCAAGTATATTGTACTCATCCAAACGTAATACAGCAGTACTCTTGCACACAGTTAATGTTCAGTAAATACCATTGATTAATTGATTGTCTAATTGAAGATGTATATTCACTGCCTTCCCTAAGAATAATGATAATAATAATTATAATAGTGGTATTTGTTAAGCACTTACTATGTGCCAGTCACTGTTTTAAGCACTAGGGTGGATACAAGCGAAACAAGTTGGAAGTGGTCCCTTTCCACATGGGGCTCACAATCTTAAACTCTATTTTACAGATGAGGTAAATGAGGCCCAGAGGAGCAAAGTGACTTGCCCAAGGTCACACCGCAGACAAATGGCTGAGCTGGGATTAGAATTTAGGTCCTTCTGATTCCCAGGCCCGGGCTCTATCCTCTTGACTATGCTGTGACTTGATCTCACAATCTAATGGGCATAGCTAGACAGGCAAAAGTAATGTTTAAACGGTAGTAGTGGGAGAAAGAACAATAAAGGGGATATATAATATGAATGTATCAGGATGAAATAGATTACTAATCTGAATATACAAATGAAAATTTACGTAGGTACGTAGCAACTAAGCATAGGAATTAATATATGGGATAAGGGAATGTAGGGTTGACATGACTGATGTATTATGAATTAATCAGAAAATGCTTCCTGTAGGAGATGAGATTTTAGGAAGTCAACTTGGGAGTCAGAAGATGTAGGTTATAATCTCAGGTATGTCAATTAGATTGTAAGTCCCCTGTGGAACAGGGACTGCATCCAACTTGATTATCTTGTATCTACCTCAGTTCTTAGTACAGTGTTTGGTAAATACCACAAATACCACAATTATTATATTTTAGTATTATTATTATTTTCATTGCTACTTATCTGCTGAATAAACTTGGGCAAGTTACAACTGCTCTGTGCCTCAGTTTCCTCATCTGTAAAGGGAGATTAAATACTTGACCTTCCTGCCTCTGAGATTTTGAGTCCCATATGGAAGATGGACTGTATACAACTTGATTATATTGTATCTAACCAAGTACTTAGTACAATACTTGGAACAGAGTAAGCACCTAACAAACATCACAATTATTTTCATTGTACAGATTTTGTCAGGGAGGAAATTCCAATTTGGGGGAACAGTGGGAAGAGTTGGAGGTAGGAAACTCACGAGTGAGTATCGCTAGTATATAGACTAGGGAGAAAATGAAGTTAACAGTTAAGATGGCCCTAGCCTGGTACCACCCCTCTCAGGATCACACCTGGAGAGTTTTCAGTACTCTACTTAGCTACAGGAGGGAGAGTCAAGCAGAGGCATACCCATTCAGTTCCTGTCTTGGGTAATGAATAGCAAGTGGAAGACAATCTACTACAAGTCAAAACTCACCTGTGCTGGCCAGCAATGGCTTGGGAGTCAAGGGTAGAGACTCAAGTTGAATGCCCGGAAGAAGGCAATGAAAATACTTCCGTATTTTTACCAAGAAAACTCTATTGATACACTACTGGAACAGCTGCAGGTGGAGAATGAGGTGTTCTGGGAGAGCTGTGTCCATGGAGTTGCTATGGGTTGGAGATGATTTGAAAGCATAAGGTAAGACGAGCCCGCTAGCAACGTACTGTCTTAAGTAAAAGACTCTGATGTGGCTATATAGAAAACAACATAAAAACACATTCCAAACAATTTGAGAAAAGATGCAATAGCAACAGAAAAGCCCACAAGTAAGTATTTATGATATTGCTGGAGTTTAGGAGGTTTGGAAGGAATTGAATTTAATAACTGAAGCAATGTCTTAACAATTGAGAATGCTGGGAATCCATAGCAACCAGTTGGATCCATCGTCCGTTGGTCACAGAATTGCTTGTTGAAATCCCCTCCTCGTAGGCTTTCTGAGCTTTTCACATGTCACTTTGAAGAAATGATCAATATATAATTGACTGGCTGATATGGTATTAATCACTCTCCTGTGCATAGACTGTCTCATCGGGTCTGATTCTACCCCATAGAAAGCCGGGCCTATGTGTGGTTGTCCTTTTTAGAATTACTAAATGATTCACCTCAAGATGTCATTACATGACACAATAATTGATTACATTCTTCTTGAGAGTCAGTGTTTTATTCGTTTTCCTAGAAACGTAATTATGTAGGTGTTAGATCTTTTTTTTAAATAGAGAATTTGTAGATAAAAGAGCTATCTGTGAATAGTTACACCTCAAAATAGAGTAGCAAAAATCTTAGGCTTTTATTCTTTTTAGGTATGCTCCCAAACAGAACATTTTTATCTTAGCTTGTAATTAAATATTTCATTAAGATGCTTTTTCTGAACACCACATATTGTATTTGCCATTTTCCTTCTGGGTCCAGAGAGTACTTAAAAAATATTATCTCTTGCTTCACCATATGTTTCTAGGATGGGTGAAGTAGGTAATAACATTCCCTTTTTAGTTTGGGGAGAATGAGGCACAAAGATATTTAATGACAAGTCTTTAATACTTAAATGCTTCAGTTGGGAATAGAATGTCTTTCACTTACTGTTCTATTTACCTGGCAGGACTGCCTCTCTGTTACACTGCCTCTTTCCTATGAAAGACTCCAGAGTAATCACTTTCATAATCAATCAAATCAATCAATTATATTTATTGAACACTGTACTAAGTGCTAGGGAGAGTATAGTGTAACAGTCAGTAGGCCTGATCCTTACCCACAACAAGCTTAGTGGTATTTTTGTGTGCAGTACATTATACTAAATGTAGGGAAAGTATAATAGAGTTGGTAGACATGATTTTTGCCCTCAAGGATCTTACAGTCTAGTAGGGAAACTTATAATTTTTCACTTTTAGTTAAAATGGGGATGGAAGTGTTTGGGCTGAAAGGACACAATGAAATCAAGTAAGCAGCTGAAGGCTGCACCACCCATCAATCAATCAGTAGTATCATTACATTACAAGCATTACAAGTCATTACAAGCACTACAAGTCATTACAAGCAGCATGGTTCATTGGAAAGATCTTGGGCCTGAGAGAGGAACTGGATTCTAATTCTGCCTCTACCAAGTATCTGCTGTGTGACTTTGGGCAATTCACTTAGCTTCTCTGATTCTTTGTGTCTGTTACCTCATCTGTAAAATGGGAGTTAAGACTGTGAGCTGTTTAGGTGGGACAGGGACTATGTCCAACCTGATTAACTAGTATTCACCCCAGTGGTTAGTACAGTGTCTGGCACATAGTAAGCACTTAACAAATACCAATAAATAAAAACACAAAAACCTCTTACAGTATAGCACTTGAGAAAGTAAAATATATTTTGTGCTTGCATCATAATGACAAGGGGCCTGAAGTACTGAAATCCTAACATCTTTCTGGACCATCTTCCCTCAGCTGCTACAATCAAGATCGATTAGGGATGGTATAGAACTAGGTGTGAGTGAGGAAGGCAGTTTAGGAGTCATGGTAACTGAAGAACAGATTCTTTTCTTCCACTCTTAATTTGCTCCAAGATTGCTAGCAGTTCCGTCCTCATCCAGCCACATCAGCAACTGTGTACACTGTTGTAACCTCTTGAGCTCTGGCCAATCAGTTGCAGGGACTGACCTGACTATTTTTGGATATGCAGGAGCCCGGGTAAATCACCCCATGGTCTTTATTTTTCCCTTTAAAGATGTAAGAGGCAGTTTTTGAGATCCTTCATTCTCTAATATTAATCAGCTGTAGTCTTTTAATTAACAACATATGATTCAAAAACAAAGATTGGAAATAACTGTATTCTAGTTTTTAGATTTCAGTAAACATATGACCGACCTACAGCTTGTTTCTTCCAATTTCCCCATTAGTGGAGCTGCTGAAAATAAAACCAAATCTCCTTTTGCCTCAATTTTCCACATGTTCCTGTGCTTGCATATATGCTTTTCCTCTCTTCCTTGGTGCTTTCAAAGACAAAGAAAAGATAGGATTCAGAGGTTGTTCTTTTCTTCATTGGCTACCACAATCCTTAATGCTGCTAGAAATGGCCAGTTTATGAAGAGCACAGGGGTAAGTAGGGAAGGGGATGGGAGGGGGGAAGGGAGAAGGAAAATGATAGAGAGAATGACAGAGACAGAAAGAAGACATCTTCACATAGACATCTTTGATTTCATTAATTTGTGAGGTCCTGCCGCCTTCATTTTTGGAAAAAAAAAATTTCATTTATGTATTTTGTAGAATTACAAGACAGAAACAGCCTTGGGTGCATTCTGAAGCTTAGACCAAAAAAAAATAAAAATCCTCATTTCATTGTAGTTCTATGCTTGAATTCTCCACTGAGATAAAGTCTGGAGAATGTAATCCATCGGCATTAGCAAATTGAAAATGGTGATGGTTATCACAAGTGGCACAAGTTCTCCAATAGGAATTCTAAGTGGCTTAGAAAATGAGCCATTCAAAAGAAGATTATTTTTAAAAGAGATGTTACTGCTGCCATGGCACTTCTGCTATTGTTATGTCTTATCATTTCCGGAAATCTGTTGCCTGAGCTAGCTAAAGTGGATCAAGCGCTGACCTGGGTCTCATTCTGGCCCAGCCACTCGTTAAGTGATTTTAAGCAGCTTTGTATCTTGTTTCTTCTGTGAAACATGGAGGCAGGATTCCCTTTCCCACTTGCTTTCTTCAAGTGGATGTTGGGAGGATTAATGGACTCTTGAGGATTAAGCAACTGGGTTTGGGACAATAGAACCTGAGACAAGTTTCTTCCCTGCCTAGGAGGCCTGAAAATTTTACAGTGTTGGGGCTTTGAGCAGATGAGTCAGGGGGCTCAGTAAGAACTTCTCGGACCCTGAGTATATTATGGCCATCAAAGAGACCTTGGAGAAAGGTCAATGGACAATTAGCCCTGCTACAGGTTTAGTGGTCAGATAATAGTCCCTGACATTAGAGCGTTCAGAAAATCTCTATTTTCTGCAGAGATCAAAGGAACGCAGTGGAATCACAAGGGGAATGCAGCTACACCTGTGGCTAGGGTGACTAGTAATCCCGATTTATATAAAAAAAATCTAGTTTTCAGCTATTCTGGCTACTACCAACCTTTATGTTTTGTATTTGTATTCTCAGTGCACAGCGCACTCAGTGCACCTCTCTGCACTCCTTTTACTCCCAGGTTTGGTGGCTCAGAAGTAGTGAGTTCATCCAGACCTAAGATTAAGAGACTCTGGAGCTAGTGGAAGATTCCAGCAATTCCCTTCTCCCTGACCCTGCTAAATTCCCAAAGAAATACTTGAGGCCAGACAAACTCCACATACTTCCACAAAACGGTGTGCCTGATCAATTAGTGGTATTTCTTTAGGACTTACCATTTGCAGAGCACTGTTTTTAGGCATTTGCAGAGTGTGATAGAGTATGTAGACACAATTCCTCCCCTCAAGAAGCCTATTACTCTGTGGGCCTGGTATAGAAAATGTGATAAATTGTGCATGTCATCTCAGTGGTGGACTGAGATCTTTAGGAGTTCCTGTAACACAATTCCAAGAATTCTAACTGTATTTATTAGGCACCTTCTACTTGCTGAACATTCTAACTTATGGGCTAGGTGCAAGAAAATCAAATCACTTGCATGCCCCCTCCCACCTGAGGCTCATAATCTAAGAGTTGGAGAGAGAAGGATTCTTATTCCCTTAACCTCCTTTTAGCAGGTGAGGAAATTGATATCTATGAAATGTGAGTGACTATTCCAAGACTTCACAGCAGATAAGTGACAGAGATAGGATTAGCAACTAGGTGTCCTGACTACCTGTCTCATAGTCTTTCTATTAATCAATGTATCAATCAATAATCATATTTATGGAGTGTGTACTGTGTGCAGAGCACTGTAATAAGGGCTTGGGAGAGTATAATATAACCAGGTTGGTAGACATTTTCCATGTCCATGAGTTTACAGGTTAGGTGGGGAAATAGACATTAACATGGGTTAATAGATATGTACAAAAGTGTTGTGGGGCGGAGGGAGGGACAAATAGGCATGCAAATCCAAGTGCAGGGGCAATTCAGAAAGGAGTGGGAGAAGAGGAATTTGGGGCTTAGGTGGGCATGGATATGTTCTTAATAATACTCTGAAGGTGGGGAGGGTGAACATGTTTTGAATATGAAGAGGGAGAGCATTCCAGGCCAGAGGCAGGATGTGAGGAAAAGTTGGGGGCAAGATAGACAAGATCAAGTGAGTAGGTTGACATTAGAGGCACAAAGTGTGTGGACTGGATTGTGTTAGGAGAGGTGAGGTAGGAAGGGCAAGGTGATTAAGTGCTTTAAAGCAACATGGCATAATCCCCTTTCCCTCTGCTCCTCCCCCTCTCCCTTCCCCTCCCCTCAGCACTGTGCTCATCTGTTCATTTGTATATATTTTTACCTCATTTATTTTGTTAATGAGATGTACATCCACTTGATTCTATTTATTGCTATTGTTTTTGTCTGTCTCCCCTGATTAGACTGTAAGCCCATCAATAGGCAGGGATTGTCTCTATCTGTTGCCGAATTGTACATTCCAAGCGCTTAGTACAGTGCCTTGCACATAGTAAATGCTCAATAAATACTATTGAATGAAATACTATTGAATGAAAGAATAATGAAGAGAAGCAGTGTGGCTTAGTGGAAAGAGCACAGGCTTGGGAGTCAGATGTCGTGGGTTCTAATCTTGGCTCCTCAACTTAGCTGTGTGACTTTGGGCAAATCCCTTAACTTCTCTGTGCCTCACCTCATCTGTAAAATGATGATCAAGATTCTGAGCTCCACGTGGGACAACCTGATTACCTTGTATCTACCCCAGTGGTTAGAACAGTGCTTGGCACATAGTAAGGGCTTAAAATACCAATATTATTATTATGTATATAACACAGGCCTGGGAGGCAGAAAGTCATGGGTTCTAATCCTGGCTATACCACTTGTCTGCTTTATGGCCTTGGACAAGTCCCTTCACTTCTCTGTGCTTCAGTTCTTGGGATAATGTCAGTTTGGATGGGGAGGAAGGGGAGGATTTTAGTGATGTTGTGAAGTTAGAACCAAAAGGATTTAGTGATAGACTGAATATGTGAATTCAATGAAAGGGATGAGTTGAGGATAATGCCAAGTTTACAGGCTTGTGAGACAGGGAGATTGGTGGTGGTGTCTACAGTGATGGGAAAGTCAGAGGGAGAGCAGGGTTTGGGTGGGAAAATGAGAAGTACTGTTTTGAATATGTTAAGCTTGAGGTGACGGGAGGCCATCCAAGCTGAGATGTCCTGAAGGCAGGAAGAAACGTGAGACTGCAGAGAAGGAGAGAGATCAGAGCTAGAAATGTAATTTGGGGAATCGTTCACATAGAGATAGTAGTTGAAGTCATGGGAGCAAATGAGTTCTTTAAGGGAGTGGGCATAGGTGGAGAATACAAAGGGGCCCTATTAGTCCCGTAAAAGAGACAGAGACTAAGTGGTCAGAGATAGGAAGAGAACCAGGAGAGAACAGTGACAGTGAAGCCAAAGTCGAATAATTTTTCCAGGAAAAGGGGGTGGTGGACAGTGCCAAAGGCAGCTGAGAGGTCGAAAAGTATTAGCATTGGGTAGAGGACATTTGATTTGTCTGGAAGCAGATCATTGGTAACTTTTGAAAGGGCACTCTCTCTTGACTGAATGGGGCAGAAGCCAGAATAGAGGGGTTCAAGAGAGAATTGGAGTGGAAATGGAGACAGTGTGTGTAAGCAACTTTTTCAAGGAGATTGGAGAGGAATGGCACTGTGTCAGTCTACTTGCTTACCTCCCTCCCTCCTGTCTCTCCCCACTCCAGTCCATTTATTCCTGCAATCATATTTATTGATCACTTACACTGTATTAAGTGCTTGGGAGAGTAAAATATAGCAAAAAACAGATCCATTCCCTGCCCACAATAGGCGAGGCTAGATGGGGAGACAGACATCAGTATGAATAAATAAATTACAGATATAATAGTAATAATGTTGGTATTTGTTAAGCACCTATGTGTCGAGCACTGTTCTAAGTGCTGGGGTAGATACAGGATAATCAGATTGTTCCATATAGGGCTCACACTTTTAATTCCCATTTTACAGATGAGGTAACTGCGGCACCGAGAAGCAACTTGCCCAAAGTCACACAGCTGATAAGTGGAGAAGCTGGGATTAGAACCCATGACCTCTGACTCCTAAGCCCGTGCTCTTTCCAGTGAGCCAGGGGGCTGGGAAGGGGGAAGAATAAAAGGAGCAAGTCAGGGAGTGGGAGAAGAGGTAAGGATGGCTTGGTCAGGGAAGGCCTCTTGAACTGGATGTGCCTTCATCAAGGCTTTGAAGTAGGGAGAGTAATTGTCGCATTTGAGGAGGGATGGTGTTCCAATCCAGAGGCAGAATGTGGGTCAGGGGTCAGTGTTGAGATAGGTGATACTGAGGTACAACGAGAAGGTTAGCATTAGAGGAGCCAAGTGTGTGGATGGGGTTGTAGTAGGAAAGTAGTGAGGTGAGATAGGAGGGGGCAAGGTGATTGAGTGCTTTGAAGTCACTGGTGAAGAGTTTCCGTTGGATGTGGAGTTGGATGAGCAACCACTAGTTTCTTGAGGAGTGGGGAAACGTTCTGTACAATTTTGTAGAAACATGATTGAGGCAGAAGAGTGAAGTATGGACTGCAATTGGGAGAGAGAGGAGGCAGGGAGGTCAGCAAGGAGGCTGATAGAGTAATCAAGGTGAGATAGGATAAGGGATTGAATTAATAATAATAATAATGGTATTAAGCGTTTACTATGTATCAGGCACTGTACTAAGGTCTGGGTTGGAGACAAGCGTATCAGGTTGGACACATTCCTTGTCCCATGTGGGGCTCACAGTCTCAATCCCCATTTTACAGATGAGGTAACTGAAGCACAGAGAAATGAAATGACTTGCCCAAGGTCACATAGAAGACAAGTAGTGGAGCTGGAATTAGAACCCATGACCTTCTGACTCTCAGGTCCGTGCTCTATCCATATTAGCTCTGTATTTACATTGTAGCAGTTTGAATGACGATGAAAGGGCAGGTTTTATTGATAGTGCTCCCCAGATGATTTTTCCACAAAAGCATTCAGTCCATTTTTCCCTCCTCTTCAAGAAACTCCAGTGGTCACCCATCTACTTTCGCAACAAGCACAATCTCCTTCCATCAGCTTTAAATCACTCAATCACCTTTCTCCCTCCTACTTCACCTTATAACTCTCCTATTACAACCCAGCCCACGCATTTCGCTCTAAATGCTAACCTTCTCACTGTACCTTGATCTTGTCTATTTCACTGCCGACCTCTTGCCCACATCCTGCCTCTGCCCTGGAACGTTCTCCCTCATATCTGAGGGACGATTACCCTCCTTGACTTCAAAGCCTATTGAAGGCACATCTCCTTCAGGAGGCCTTCTCCTACTAAGACCCTCTTTCCCTTTCCTTACAATCCCTTCTGGGTCACCCTGATTTGCTCCCTTCAGTCATTCACCCTCCTAGCCCCATAGCACTTATGTACATACCTGTAATTTTATTTATTTATATTAAAGTCTGTCTCCCCCTCTAGACTGTAAGCTTATTGTGGGTAGGAAATGTATTTGTTATATTGTTATATTGTAATCTCCCAAGTGCTTACTACAGTGCTCTGCACACAGAAAGTGCTCAGTAAATACAACTGAGTGGCTGGCTGACTGACTGAATTATAAGAGGGAGATGAGGCAATAATTAGAGGGAGCTTTCAGGCCAAGGGAGGGGTTTTTTTAGGATAAGGGAGACATGAGTATGTTTGAAATTCAACTAATTTAATTTATTGAATGCCTATTGCAGAGCACTGTTCTCAGCACATGGGAGAGTACGGTATTACAGAGTTGGTAGTCATATTCCCTGCCCACAAAGAGCTTACAGTTTAAGGGGAAGACAGACATCAATATAAATAAATGAAATTACAGGTCTGGTGGCATCCTTCATAGTTATTGTAGAATTTCCATAAAATTCAGGGAAGCAGATTTTGAAGAGAAGAGACGTATGTATTGAGAGATCCAAGGACTTGGCCGGATCGTGTTCAGATGAACTGTAAGTTTTTCAAATATATTGTGAATTCTCGGGTGAGTACAATACAATAGAATTGGTAGACATTTCCCTGCCTACAGAGAGCTTAAGTCTAGAGCCCAAGACAGACATTAATATAGTATTAATATAGTATAGTACCCTACTATAGTAGAGTACAGTTCTTTAGTAATAATAATAATGTTGGTATTTAAGTGCTTACTATGTGCAGAGCACTATTCTAAGTTCTGGGGTAGATACAGGGTAATCAGGTAGTCCCATCTGAGGCTCACAGTTAATCCCCATTTTACAGATGAGGTAACTAAGGCACTGAGAAGTTAAGTGACTTGCCCACAGTCACACAGCTGACAAGTGGCAGTGCT
The DNA here is from genome assembly GCF_004115215.2 of Ornithorhynchus anatinus. Classification (NCBI taxonomy): domain Eukaryota; kingdom Metazoa; phylum Chordata; class Mammalia; order Monotremata; family Ornithorhynchidae; genus Ornithorhynchus; species Ornithorhynchus anatinus. The sequence goes on from NC_041731.1 coordinate 84,138,343, forward strand.
GTGATTCGAACCCATGACCTCTGACTCCCAAGCCTGGGCTCTTTTCACTGAGCCACGCTGTTTATTTGTACCCTAGAAGCACCCTAGTACCGTAGAAGCAGCGTGGCTCAGTGGAAACAGCACAGGCTTGGGAGTCAGAAGTTGTGGGTTCTAATCCTCGCTCTGTCACATCAGCTGTGTGACTTTGGGCAAGTCACTGAACTTTTCTGTGCCTCAGTTACTTCATCTGTAAATTGGGGATTAAGACTGTGAGCCCCATGTGGGACAACCTGATTACCTTCTATCTCCCCCAGAGCTTAGAACAGTATTTGGCACATAGTAAGGGCTTAATAAATACCATTATTATTATTGTTATTGTAGTGCCCTACTCCTTCCTACATACACTGTGAATTCCATATGGAATAGGGACTGTGTTCAACCTGATTATCTTGTATCTACCCCAATCCTTAATACAGAGCCTGGCACATAGTAAGTGCTAAATGCTATCTAAACTGTAACAACAAAAAAACAAAACAAAAGAGATGTTCACTGGGAAATACCAAGGAGAGTTTGGGGTCTGAGAGCCTGGAGAGGAGGTTGTGTCCTCGAGTAGCATCTGTGATGTCATAATTTCAGATTTCATTTTTTCTTGGAGTGAAGTTGCTGGCTAAACAATCCATTTCAAAATCCTGCAGACCTAGGGTTAGAATATTTCTCAATCCATCACTGCTCTAAGAGTTTATTAAATTGTAAGTGTGGGAAGGGTGGATAAAATGTAGAGAAGCAGTAAAAGTTTTATAACCAGAGTCCCCAGAATGTGTATAAAATCGTTATACCATGTGCTTGGGAGAACTTGATAAAAATCAGATGTGGTTCCTGCCCTCCAGGTACTTGTTAAATGTTCAATTTATTCTTATGTAAAATATAAACCACCCCCTTTATGATCACTTTATGGACCAATTACAGCTTCCAAGATATCTACCTATTTTCACACCTAGAAAGTGTTAGGTTTTATACTCCACATGTACTAATTGCTATATCAGTGCCCACTTAGCAAACTTGATTCCCTTCCTCCTCTGTCCTTCTGTTATTCTTGCCCTGCCAAACCCCGGCCTTGGACTATTCCCACAGTCTGTTTCCTCCCCCTCTGCCCTTGTCTTTGTCTTGGTAGAATGCTGTTGAGTCGTCTCTGACCCATAGCAATGTCATGGACACATCACTCCCAGAAAGCCCCAACTCCATCTGCAATTGTTCTGGTAGTGGATCTATAGAGTTTTCTTGGTAAAATTATGGCAGTGGTTTATCAATGCCTCCTTCCACGCGGTAAACTTGAGTCTCTGCCCTTGACACTCTCCCAGGCTGCTGCTGCCCTTGTACATCTAAGCAATCTTCCTAGAAGTCCCCAAACTGTCTGTCTACCATTACCAGTTTACCTGTTGAAGATATGGAGGTGCTCTACCTCTTTCTCCTTCAGTAACTCCTTCACCCATAGCTTCCATGAACTCTCCCACACCTTTAAGATCTTCTGAAGTATTTAATGGGAGTTCATAAATGCTGTTTATGATGAGGATGACAGTCATATACTATGATTACATTTTACTGTAGAATTTATAATTTACTCACCTACTGTCACTAAAAGGAACTATTTGTCAGGGAAGGATAGGGAACGTTATGCTTATATTAATAGTAATTGTAGTATCTGTTCAGTGCTTACCATGTGCCAAGCACTGTAATAACTGCTAGGATATTGATCACAGCAGGCAAGTGTCTAAGCTGAGTTAGAGCTCAGGTCCTCTTACTTCCAAGTCTATGTGCTTTCTACTAATAATAATAGTAATAATAACTATGGTATTTATTAAGCACTTACTATGTTCCAGGCACTGTTCTAAATACTGGGTTAGATACAAGACAATTTGATTGGACACAGTGTCTGTCCCACAATAGGACTCACAGTCTTAATCCTTATTTTACAGATGAGGTTACTGAGACACAGAGAAGTAAATTATTCTTATTATTACAAGATAATCAAATAATCAGCTGATAAGACAATCAATGATAATGTGCAGTTTTCAATCAGATTCAGAGTAGTAGCATGCTGTTAACTGTCCTATGATCCGTAGAGGGTGAGTTCTTGCCCTGAACCCAGGAAAGGCTTCAAACAGTTGGCCTAGCTGAGGTAATATGTCAAAGTGCCACCTCCCATGTGACTCATGATGAAGTCATGTTAGTCCAGGCACAGAGTGCAATCTGATGATGTCTTGTAATATTTTATGGAGGAAATTTTCTCAGCCACCTTTCCTGTTGTTGCTTTGCCATTGCCAGGCAGATACTCACTCATATCAACATATTTCCAATCAAGCAATGATATTAGCACTTATTGTGTCCAGAGTGTTATACTAAATGCTTGGGAGAGTACAGTACAATAGAGCAAGTAGAGAAGCAGGGTTGCTTAGTGGAAAGAGCACTGGCTTGGGAGTCAGAGGGACCTGGGTTCTAAACCCTGCTCCACGAAAACTATGCTGTGTGTCCTTGGACAAGTCACTTAACTTCTCTTAGCCTCAGTTACCTCATCTGTGAAATGGGGATTAATACTGTGAGCCCCATGTGAGACAGAGACTATATCCAACCTGATTGACTTGCATCTATTCCAGTGCTTAGAACAGTATTTGGCACATGATAAACACTTAACAAATACCATTATTATTATCATTATAAGCAGACTTGTTCCCTGACCACCAGGAGCATACAGAACAGATTATTCACCTTTCCAGAATCAGCCGAGAGCTATGGATGGGTTCTGGATGCAAAAAGCATCCTCTGGCTCCTGCCTGATTTGGATACAATTTAGCAGGTGGAAATGAAACAATCTGTAGTGTTGTGAGGGGAGGAGGAAGGCCTGTTCCTGCAGGGATGGGGTCCACAGTCCAGTTTAGCTCTGCCTCTGCTGTGTTATCTAAAGCTTCTTATGACACATCCTCATTTCTGAGGAACACATCGGAATGCCACCATGACATGTTCCTCAGGGTAGATGAAAAATAAATTATTCTGACACCTTTAACCTCAGAGGTGTCAGAGCGCTGCCATAGCTTCAACAGATGAATTTGCAATGGTGAAGTTGGATATAGTTTGGGGATTTCTAGGAAGATTGTAAGATTGCAAGTATAAGGGCAGAGGAGGAGGAAGCAGTTTGTGGGACCACTCTAAAATGGGTCTCTGAGACTTATTTTACCCCAGCACCCATAGACAGCTGGAGACCCAACCCCAAACATAATTGTCCCTTTCTTTAAGCTATTTCATGCATGATTTAGTGATTTACTAAAACATAAGAAAAAAATACTAAGTACAAGTCCCAATATACTACTTCTGTACTGCTAATATACATGGTTTACATGATGAAAAATTCCATCATGTTAGATACAATACATTAAAATATGATTCCATTAATGGCAGAACTCAACAAAAGTTTCAAGGACCTAGAGGCTTGATAATATTCCCCCTAATTTCAAGTTATTTTTTATCCATTTTTAAATTTCTACCTTTGCTGTTAAACTGCAACATCTAATCCTCCACAATGCTTTTCTTTTCACTGTTGTTAGGTTTCTCACTCTCCTTCTATTTCATCACTTCTCAATTTTACCACTTTCTTGTACCACTAATTGATATTGTTTGTCACTGCTATTTTGCAATTTTGCTGTATTGTTGGGTCTGTAATTTATATGCCACTGTGGGGATGGGAGTGGGTTAAGTTCCAAAGTGCTTAGGAAGTCTTGTAGACTGTAAATTCCTTGTGGGCAGGGATCTTATCTTTCAATTCTATTGTACTGTACTTAAGTGCTCAGAACACTGTTCTGCACACAGTAAGTACGGGATAAATACCTTTTTAAAATGACTGATGATAAAAGGGTAATAGTGGGGAGAATGGAGAAACTACTTAGGGAGGTTTTGTATTTCACTCTTATTATTCTATATACCTAATATAAAATGTATTGAAGTATTTACTATATGCCAAGTATTGTATTACATACAAGATAAAGAGATTGGATACAGTTCAGAGTCTGAGAGAGAACAGGTATTTAAGGCCCATTTTCAGGTGAAGAAACTGAGGCACAGAGAAGTAAGGTGACTTGCCCAAGTTCACACAGCAGGCAAGTGTCTAAGCTGAGTTAGAGCTCAGGTCCTCTTACTTCCAAGTCTATGTGCTTTCTACTAATAATAATAGTAATAATAACTATGGTATTTATTAAGCACTTACTATGTTCCAGGCACTGTTCTAAATACTGGGTTAGATACAAGACAATTTGATTGGACACAGTGTCTGTCCCACAATAGGACTCACAGTCTTAATCCTTATTTTACAGATGAGGTTACTGAGACACAGAGAAGTAAAATAACTTGCTCTAGATCACACAGCAGGCATGTGGTAGAGCTGGGATAAGACCCAGGTCCTTCTGACTCCCTAATTCCCCGTATTTATGTTGTGAGCCCTGAGCAGTCCAGGAATGTGTTTGATCTGTTGATCTTTTTTCTACCATAGACATAATTAATATTACAATTAATATAGTACTTAGCTTATAGTAAGTGCCTGTAAAATACTATTATTTGATTATTAAATACTATTACTGAATCATCATGACTGTCATCATTATGATGATCATCATCATCACCATAGAGAAGCAGTGTGGATTAGTGGAAAGAGCACGGGCTTGAAAGTCAGAGTTCGTGGCTTCTAATCCCAACTAGGCCACTCGTCAGCTGTGTGACTTTGGGCAAGTCATTTAACTTCTCTGTGCCTCAGTTACCTCATCTATAAAAAAGGGATCAAGACTGTAATCTCCAAGTGGGACAACCTGATAACCTTGTATCTATCCCAGCGCTTAGAACAGTGCTTGGCACATAGTAAGCACTTAAGTACCATCACTATTATTATTATTATTATCATCAATTTATTGAGTACCCACTGTATGTACAGCACAGTACTAATGGCTTGGGAAAGTACAAAATAATTGGAAATAATGATCCCTGTGTTCATAGCATTTATAGAGTAGTCAAGGAGAAAGAAAAGTAAATTTCAGAAAAGAGTAAAAATTGTAATGCTTATGGTGTAACCATCCCAGTGCTTAATATAGTGTCTGGCACATAGTAAGCACCTAACAAATACTGAAATTATTAATACTCTGTTTCAAGCATCATTCTAAGCATTAGGGAAGAAACAAATTAATCAATTTGGACACAGTCCCTATCCCAGGTGGGACTCACAGTCTAAATTGGAGGATGAACAGGTTTTGAATTGCCATTTTACAAATGAGGAAACTGAGGCGCAGAGAAGTTAAGTGTCTTGCCCCAGCTCATACAGCAGTCAATTAGCAGATCCAGAATTAGAACTCAGGTCCTTCTGTTTTTTCCATTAAATCATGATGCTTGTAGATAAATAAGGGTATATGAGATCTGTCCATAATTAATATAGGGTTTGAGGTAACGTGTGCAAAGTTGATGTGGAAGGGCTGAGGTGACAGTTGGGAGAAACAAGGTAGGTAGATCAGATTGCTTGGGGAAGACCTGAACAACTGAATGACCATTCATTCATTCATTCATATTTATTGAGCACTTACTGTGTTTAGAGCACTGTATTAAGCAGTTGTGAGAGTACAATACAACAATAAACAGAAATATTTCCTGCCCACAGTGAGCTTTCAGTCTAGAAGAGGAAACAGACATAAATATGAATAAATGGATTACAAAAATGTACAACTTTGATATTAATAATAATAGTAATGTTGATATTTAAGCACTTACTATGTGCTGAGCACTGTTCTAAGAGCTGGGGTAGATACAGGGTAATCAGATTGTCCCACGTGGGGTTCATATTTTTTAATTCCCGTTTTTACAAATGAGGTAACTGAGACACAGAGAAGTGAAGTGATTTGCCCAAGGTCATACAGCAGTCAAGTGGTGGGGCCGGGCTTAGAATCCATGCCCAGCAGTAAGCCTGTGTTCTCCAGTTATTTTGAGGTAAGTTATAGTGCTATTCTGTAAAAACAGTTGCTTTTGGATCATAATATCATTTTTTATGCATTTACAAGCCTTATTACAGAATTTGGGTAGCATCCCCTTAGTATAAAAGATGAGAACTTCTAATCCTATCATCTTTTAGCTTTTCTTACAAACATTTTTGGTTCCAACTGGGAAAACCAGAAAGGCAAAACGGATGAAAAATGGTGAACAATCAGTTAACAATGCCATGGGGATAGAAGCAACAACAACAAAAAAATCACTTAGACCAAACAATCAATCAATGGCATATAAATTACAGACCCAACAATACAGCAAAATTGCAAAATAGCAGTGACAAACAACATCAGTTAGTGGTGCAAGAAAGTGGCAAAATTGAGAAGCGATGAAATAGGAAAGCGAGAAACCTATCAAGAGTGAAAAGAAAGTCAGCGTGGAGGATTAGACATCACAGATTAGCTGCAAAGGTAGCAAAGAAAAAATGGATAGAAAATGTCATGACATTAGGGGGAATTTTATGGAGCCTCTAGGTCCCTGAAACCTATGTTGGGCTATGTCATTAATGGTGCAGATGCAAATAGAGGGAAGCAGCATGGCTCATTGGAAAGAGCACAGGCTTGGGAGTCAGAGATCATGGGTTCGAATCCTGGCTCTGCCCCTTGTCAGCTGTGTGACTGTGGGCAAGTCACTTAACTTCTCTGTGCTTCAGTTACCTCATCTGTAAAATGGGGATTAAGACTGTGAGCCTCACGTGGGACAATCTGATTACCCTGTATCTACCCCAGGCTTAGAACAGTGCTTTGCACATAGTGAGCAATTAACAAATACCAACATTATTATTATTATTATTAGAGGATTGACACAAATGGTTTGCAGCTACTCTCCTGGGGATAGGCTTGAATGGTTAGAGTTTGCTTATCTAGTATCTCCAGGAAAGTGGGTGGTACTGGTTAATATTCTGGATAACTAAGTTTTTATTTTAAATTTAAAATGCTTTAAAATGGTTCAGTTTTCAAAGTCATTTGAACAGTGGGCATGCACTGAAGCTCATTAAATATAAAATAATGTGATACTACACTAAACATCACATTTAATACTAAAATTTACTGAGCTTCCCCTTTTCCCTCTGGCCCCCGCTTCACCTCCCCTCAGCTAAGCCCCCTTTCCCCCCTTTCCCTCTGCTCCTTCCCCTCTCCTTTCCCCTCTCCTCAGCACTGTGCTCATTTGTATATATTTTTCTTACCCTATTTATTTTATTACACCATTTATTTTGTTAATGAGGTGTACATCTCCTTGATTCTATTTATTGCAATTAAGTTGTCTTGGTTTTGTCTGTCTGTCTCTCCTGATTAAACTGTAAGCCCATCGATGGGCAGGGATTGTCTCTATCTGTTGCTGAATTGTACATTCCAAGTGCTTAGTACAGTGCTCTGCACATAGTAAGCGCTCAAATACTATTGAATGAATTGAATTGAACTACATGAGCTACAGGTGGGACTGGGACTGTGTCCAATTGATTACTTATCCCGGTGCTTAGTAAAGTTCTCGGCACGTGGTAAATGATTAAAAAATATCACTATTATTATTATGATTTTATCTTTCTTTTGAGATCCAGGAGGCACTCGAGGATATGGAAATGATTTGGAGACATGAGTATCAATCGCCATCCACAGTATTAATGGTTGATGTAAAAGTTAAGGAAATTGGAATGAACCCCTGTTAAATCTGTGACAAATCTTGTAAACTTTTGTGAATGAGTCCTTGATATATACTTCCATTTGTGTTGTCTGTAGTAGAGTGCCAATGTGTAATTGCAAAATAATGTGACTACCTTTCAGCACATTTAATGAGCAGATTGAAAGCTCAAGCAACCTTTCCTCTACTTATTTTATCAGCTTCATAAATCTTTTTTCTCTCAGATTTATCAGTGTTGAAATTCAAAATATTATCTATTGTCTTAGCTTCAGTAACCTCATATGTTTCTTCAAGCCACTTGCCAAAACTCACCCACTCTTTCATCTCATTTTCATAAACTTTGTTGACTTGATGGTAGGAGGATTATCCCTCTCTGTTTCTAGGTCTACTCGAGTATTTTATTTATCTCTTCCTCTAGAACTTCAAATTCATCTTCAGCAGAAGACTTCTGCTATATGACATCAGGTCCCATTTTTACCCTAGTTCTCCTAAATGTGGCAGTTTTAGTAGAATTCAATGCACAAAGAACACTGAAAATTGCATCTTTTATGGTGACTGAGATTGAAAGTCTTGTTTAGTGCCTTCATGATTGATCAGGTAGGGGCAGCCCTTGCAGAAGCAGTAATGACTTTGGAAATTTTGTTTCAATGGTAATGACTTGCAGTTTTGATTGTTATTTTTGTTATTATTATTTTTTCCTTTATGGATTTTTTAATTTTTGTATGTCTACCACAGTGTTTCGGGCAGTGAGCTTCTTCCTTTGCAAACTATTATCCTTTCACAGTTCCCCAGGTCTATATGATACTCTGCGAAGCAGCGTAGCTTAGTGAAAAAAGCCCAGGCTTGGGAGCCAGAGCACATGGGTTCTAATTCTAACATTTTCATTCATTCAATAGTATTTATTGAGCGCTTACTATGTGCAGAGCACTGTACTAAGCGCTTGGGATGAACAAGTCGGCAACAGATAGAGACAGTCCCTGCCGTTTGATGGGCTTACAGTCTAATCGGGGGAGACAGACAGACAAGAACAATGGCAATAAATAGAGTCAAGGGGAAGAACATCTTGTAAAAACAATGGCAACTAAATAGAATCAAGGCAATGTACAATTCATTAACAAAATAAATAGGGTAATGAAAATATATACAGTTGAGCAGATGAGTACAGTGCTGAGGGGATGGGAAGGGAGAGGGGGAGGAGCAGAGGGAAATAGGAGGAAAAGAGGGTTAAGCTGCGGAGAGGTGAAGGGGGGGTGGCAGAGGAAGTAGAGGGAGAAGGGGAGCTCAGTCTGGGAAGGCCTCTTGGAGGAGGTGAGTTTTAAGTAGGGTTTTGAAGAGGGGAAGAGAATCAGTTTGGCGGAGGTGAGGAGGGAGGGCGTTCCAGGACCGCAGGAGGATGTGGCCCAGGGGTCGACGGCGGGTTAGGCGAGACCGAGGGACAGTGAGGTGGTGGGTGGCAGAGGAGCAGAGCATGCGGGGTGGGTGGTAGAAAGAGAGAAGGGAGGAGAGGTAGGAAGGGGCAAGGTGATGTAGAGCCTTGAAGCCTAGAGTGAGGAGTTTTTGTTTGGAGCGGAGGTTGATAGGCAACCATTGGAGGTGTTTAAGAAGGGGAGTGACATACTCAGATCGTTTCTGCAGGAAGATGAGCCGGGCAGCGGAGTGAAGAATAGACTGGAGCGGGGCGAGAGAGGAGGAAGGGAGATCAGAGAGAAGGCTGACACAGTAGTCTAGCCGGGATATAACGAGAGCCCGTAGCAGTAAGGTAGCCGTTTGGGTGGAGAGGAAAGGGCGGATCTTGGCGATATTGTAAAGGTGAAACCAGCAGGTCTTGGTAACAGGATGTGTGGGGTGAACGAGAGAGACGAGTCAAGGATGACACCGAGATCGTGGTACCAAGAGACGGGAAGGATGGTCGTGCCATCCACGGTGATAGGGAAGTCTGGGAGAGGACCGGGTTTGGGAGGGAAAATGAGGAGCTCAGTCTTGCTCATGTTGAGTTTTAGGTGGCGGGCTGACATCCTGGTGGAGACATCCTGGAGGCCGGAGGAGATGTGAGCCTGAAGGGAGGGGGAGAGGACGGGGCGGAGATGTAGATCTGCGTGTCATCTGCGTAGAGATGGTAGTCAAAGCCGGGAGAGCGAATGAGTTCACCAAGGGAGTGAGTGTAAATGGAGAACAGAAGAGGGCCAAGAACTGACCTTTGAGGAACTCCAACAGTTAAAGGATGGGAGGGGGAGGAGGCGCCTGCTAAGGAGACCGAGAATGACCGGCCAGAGAGATAAGAGGAGAACCAGGAGAGGACGGAGTCCGTGAAGCCAAGGTGAGATAAGGTATGGAGGAGGAGGGGATGGTCGACAGTGTCAAAGGCAGCAGAGAGGTCAAGGAGGATCAGAATGGAGTAGGAGCCATTGGATTTGGCAAGAAGGAGGTCATGGGTGACCTTATAGAGAGCAGTTACGGTAGAGTGGAGGGGACAGAAGCCAGATTGGAGGGGGTCTAGGAGAGAATGGGAGTTAAGGAATTCTAAGCAGCGATTGTAGACGACTCGTTCTAGGATTTTGGAAAGGAAGGGTAGTAGGGAGCAACTTGTCTGCTGTGTGACCTTGGGCAGGTCACTTAACTTCTCTGTGCCTCAGTTACCTCATCTGTAAAAATGAGGATTAAAAAATGTGAGCCCCACTTGGGACAATCTGATTACCCTGTATCTACCCCAGTGCTTAGAACAAGTGCCTGGCAGATAGTAAGCACTTAACAAATACCATAATTATTACTCTGCACACAGAAAGTTTATAACAAGCAGAAAATGATGATAAATAACAAAGAACAGAAATCCTAATGTCAGGAAAACTCTGCAATACCATTTTGTGTTTTAGATTATAACCTGGTCAGTAAATTGAATCAGGGAGTTTATTTCAGCAGGCAAGAACATAGCGACAGTGTGGTCAAACATTTATGGAAGAGGATCAGCTTGACAATGGTCTTGTAAATGAATGTCTCTGCTAACTTCAGATAAGTTGTTTCCAAAATGGTATTTTATTAGAGGAATTCACCAATCAGAAATGTCTTTGTTCATGAATTATTCTTGTCTTATGCCGTGGAGACGTTTCTGACCTATAGCAACATTATGGACACATCTCTCCCAGAACACCCCACTCTCCATCTGTAATCTTTCTGGTAGTGTATCCATAGAGTTTCCTTGGTAGAAATCCAGAAGTGGTTTACCACTGCCACCTTCCATGCAGTAAACTCGAGCCTCCTCCCTCACCTCTCTCCCATGCTGCTGCTGCCCAGCATAGGTGAGTTTTGACTTGCAGCAGATTGCCTTCCAGACGCTAGCCACTGGCCAAGCTAAGAATGGAATGGGTAGGCCTCTGCTTGACTCTCCCTCCTGTAGCCAAGACTGGTAGAGTGCTGGAAACTCTCCAGATGCAACCCTGAGAGGGGTCATGAATTATCTTGAGCTTGAGTTCTAGGGCTAGATTTTCCCATGCCAAAACTTTTATGACAGCTGATGTTGTGTTCTTCCAAGTGCTTAATTCAGTGCTTTGCACATAGTATGCACTCAATAAGTATCATTGATTGAATAAATGAATGAATAATAATTGTGGTATTTGTTAAGCACTGTTCTACGCGCTGGGTTAGATACAAGAAAACAATGTCTTACAAAGTTCCTATGTCCCACATAGGGCTCACAGTCTTAATCCCCATTTTATAGATGAGGGCACTGAAGCACAGAGAAGTGAAGAGTCTTGTCCAAGTAGCAGACCTGGAATTAGAAGCCTGACTCCCTGGCCTGTTCTCTATCCATTAGAGCATGCTGCTGCAACCTAAGCAGAAAAAGGGGTGTGGTGATGGCAGTTATAGCTGAGCCTGCAACAGCACCTGAAGCTGTCTAAAATTCAAAGACGTGCGGAAAGCTAGGGAAAAGGTAATGTTTAGGGTCTAGGGGAGGAGAGACAGAAAACTCAGTGGGAACAGAAGGATACATGAGGAGTGGGACTGGGAGGTGAGTATTCTTAGAGGGAGGCACAACTCATGTTTACTTAACTCTAATGTGCATCATTCATTCAATAGTATGTATTGAGCACTTACTATGTGCAGAGCACTGTACTAAGCTCTTGGAATGTACAAGAGAAGCAGTGTGGCTCAGTGGAAAGAGCCCGGGTTTGGGAGTCAGAGATCATGGGTTCGAATCCCACTCTGCCACTTCTCAGCTGTGTGTCGGTGGGCAAGTCATTTAACTTCTCTGTGCCTCAGTTACCTCATCTTTAAAATGGATATTAACTGTGAGCCTAATGTGGGACAACCTGATTACCCTGTACCTACCCCAGGGCTTAGAACAGTGCTCTGCACATAGTAAGTGTTTAACAAATACCAACATTATTATTATTAATGCATTTCAGCAACAGATAGAGACAATCCCTCCCCAATAACAGGCTCACAGTCTAAATGAGGGAGACAGACAGCAAAGCAAAATAGAACAAAACAGAACAACATCATCAAGATAAATAGAATCATGGAGATATACACATTAACAAAATAAATAGGGTAATAAATAATATATACAAATATGCAAATGTTCACAGTGCTGAAGGGAGGAGAAGGGAGGAGAGCAGAGGGTGGGAGAAGGGGGAATGTGGAAGGGAGGAGGAGCAAAGGGAAAGGAGGGGCTAATCTAATAAAACAATAATCATAATAATAATTATAATATTCATTAAGCACTTACTATGTGCCAGGCACTGATCTAAGCACCGGAATAGATACAAACTGATCAGGTTGATCATAGTGCATGCGCTACATGGGGCTCATGGTCTTCATCCACATTTTACAGATGAGGTAACTGAGGCACAGACAAATGAGATAAGTGAGGCACAGACAAGTTAAATGACTTGGCCAAGATCACACAGCAGACAAGTGGCAAAGCTAGGACCTTCTGTCTCCCAGGCCCATGGCCCATCAAGTAGACCACAGGCTTCTGTAACAGGCCATAACTAATTGTGTTTAAGTGTATCAGAAAACGATCCCCACAATATCAGTATTAACAATACATCACATTTTCAAAGACTGGAACCCAGTGAATAGTGGGGTATATCTGTGGAAAGTTCTGCACAGGGGGTGGTCAATAAACAGTACCAAATTAGTTTTGCATTTTCAATTAGTACTGGGCAGGATACATGTGTGCCTTCAAATCTTTCAGTGAAGGAATTCATATAGGCACCACCAAGCTGTTGAACATTTTACCTGAACTTGCAGTTATTGTTATTGAGCTTTGAGGTCATGGATAGATTGTGAGCCCTTCCCAGGACAGAATCTAAATCTAATTACCACTTGCATACTCTTTCCCAGATCTTAGTTCTTTGCTTTGCACAAAGTAAGTGCTTAATAAATACTATTACTACTACTAGTACTGTAGCGAATGAACCAATATTGTGCTCGATCATCAAATATTTCTATTGCCCTTCTTGCAAGACAGAAATTAATATATATTTTCCATCTTAATGTCCAAATGACTTTCTGATCTCTATATTTCAATAGTATGGTTTTTGGGATTCCATAATGGTGAGACAATGTTGGTATTTTCCAAAAAACAGGGGACAATAAATAGAGTACCAAGGGTTTTCGGCCTTAAATCCTGACCTAAAGAGCCTCTTATGTCACTTTCAAAACATCTGGACTTTGGCTGAACAGAGACCTTTTCTTCTCAGTGCAACCTAAGTCCCTGCACCCCTATCACTGTCACCACCCCTTCAGATGAAGTTCAGGCATTTCCCTGAAGATGAAGGGGCCTTCACAGACAAGCCAACCTACCCATTCCCCCAGCTTCTTCCATCCCCCATTCCTCCCTAGCTGTGACTGCAGCAGGAAGCTCACAAACAAAACATTCCCTCCCGTACCCACAGCTTCCCAAGTCCATGTCACCCAAGCACCCAGAGCTTCTCCTCCAGCCCCTACTTGGAGGCACATACCAAAATTTGAGATCTCAACAATGGTTAATGGTTTTTTAATTTGGTAATTTGATTCTTAATTCCAGTTCAAATCTCTTTCCATTAATCTAATACTCTCCCTCCCAAGAACCTCTGTACTTTCCTATAGATGTCCCAAGGGTCACGTACATCTGGTACTTACCTCTCTTCTCTTGGGGCATCCCAAGTTCTGGTCTCATTGTTTTTGAGTCCTTCAGAAGCAAAGTCTCTTAACATTCTTTCTACTGCTCAGAAGCAGGAACTTTGCTCCTTGGGAGTTCTAGCTGCTGGACCCCAAACCTCGAGGGTAATCTAACCCAAATCTGAGATATTCTCCAATTCCTCCCACTGAGTGTTCAAGGTCACTGCACTAGCATTCCCTGTGTACTGATTTCCCAGGTACGTCTCGCCAACCTTTTATTCAAGATGGGCCCCACTACTTGTTCTCCCTACTTCTCTCCAGTCCTTTTCTCTGATTTGGCTAAGTATTTACGTGTCCCTCAGGTAGGGGTAGCACAGAATGACTCCCATGGTTTCCTCCTCTCTCTCCTAAGTGTGGGGGCGAGTGGAAATGGCCATCACAGTCCTGTAAAGTGGACAAGTCACTATAATAATCATCAAGTAGTCTTATTTTTCCTCTTGCAAGACAGGAATAAATGTATGAATATATGTTTTCCATCTTCATATCCAAATGACTTTTTTATGCTTCTTTCATCAGCATTTCAGTGGTATTTTGGATTCAGTTAATCAATGGTATTTATTGCATGCTTGTAGAGTGCAGAGCATGGTACTAGGCTCTGTACTGGGCAATACAGTACAAAAGAGTTGGTAGACACATTCCCTACCCACACAGATTACATAAGGTTGAGGGAATGTGGCTTTTCTCCAAAAAGTGGACAACCACGTTAATACAAGTACTTATCTTATCCTTCCTTAATTATTGTATCAGCCTCCTTGCTGACCTCTCTGCCTCTTATCTCTCCCCACTTTAATCCAAATGTCACTCTGCTGCCTGGATCATTTGCCTACAAAAAGTTCAGACCTTGTTTCCCTGCTTCTCAAGAAACTCCAGTGGTTGCACATCCACCTCCACATCAAACAGAAACTCTTTATTATTGGCTTTAAATTTCTTAATCATCTTGCCTCCTCCTACCTCTCCTCGCTACTCTCCTACTATAACTCAGTCCATATACTTCACTCCTCTAATGCCAACCTTCTCACTGTACCTTGATCGCCTCCATCTCTCCACTGACCTCTTGCCCATGTCCTGCCTTTGAGCTGCAACATCCTCCTTTTCAAATCTGAAAGATAATTACTGTCTCCACTTTCAAGCCTTTTTGAAGGCACATCTCCTCCAAGAAGTTTTCCCTGACTATACTCTCACTTCCTCTTTTCCCATTCCCTTCTGCATCACCTTGATTTACTCCTTTTACTCACTACCCTCCCCAGCCCCACAGCACTTATGTATTTATCCATAATTTATTTATATTAATGTCTGCTTTCCCCTCTAGACTGTAAGCTCACTGTGGGCAGGAAATGTGCCTGTAATATTGTTGTACTGTACTCTCCCAAGCATTTAGTACAGAGCTCTGCACACAGTAAATGCTCAAATATGATTGATTCACTGATTGTCAACGAACAAAGAGATATAAACAGACACATATAGCAAGGCAATGGCTAATGACTAATCATGGCAGAAAACAAAAACAAGAATGTCACTTAGGTCTTCTCAGCTAACCCACTGCAAGTCACCAAAAAATGGAAGGACAGAAGGAAGTCATAAAATGACTGCTGCTCTTTCAATCACAAGAGCATTTTAAAGTTTAAATTTGGATCTAATTTGCTCCTAATGTAATTTAATAGGAATTTTCAAGAGCCCCTCTTTTGTTTGTCTCGGTGAAAAGTGCGAATTGTAACTTTAAAAAGTGATAGCAGTCCTTTGTTTTATTATCTTGGGTGCCTACTTCACCTTTTAACAATGTGTGTTTCTAAGAACAAAAGCAATTGCATCTAAGACTGACTCTTGCTATGGAGGGGCCACTTTACTTTTTGTACTATAATTTTCTCTAACCTCTCCCGACTGGTTTCATGGAAGATGAAAAATAAAATAACTTTCCCTAATGGTTGTATGCTTTCCATTTTGGAAAAAAAAATTAATGAAGCCTGAAATTGACATGCATTTTCTTTTTACTCCCTTGTCTAGGCATCAACATCATTAATTATCAGCTATGTCAGACCAGGTGTGGAAATAAGATATGTTAATTAATTTTTGTTTCTTTTTTTTTCTATTGTTGACTATAAACCATGTTCAAACAGGCAGTGCTATTGCTGTTAAAATATACATATATAGCTCAGGAACTGCTTTTTCAATAATTTCATGGCATGAATTGTGATTGTTGAAAAATGTGGGTAAATTTCAAAATTATAGGCAACTTTCCACAGTATCTTAATAAAAGAGGCAAAAGTGTAGGCTTCAGTTGCCTAATGTGGTTTCTTTAATGAAAACCCATTTTAAATGTAAAACGTTTAAATACCATCTCTGCATTTTAAGTACTTTAAATAGATATTCCCAAACCAGCTCAGTGTGTGGCATACTATATTGTATAAAATGTGTTTATTTCTTTTATATTTTTGCAATGGGAAGCAGTTTAGTTGAAGGAGCATGGACCTGGCAATGAGAAGACCTATCAATCAATCATATTTATCGAGTACTTATGTGCAGAGCTCCAAACACTTAGTACAGTGCTCTGCACACAGTAAATGCTCAATAAATATGATTGAATGAATGAATGAATTGGCAGATGCGTTCCCTGCCCATAATGATTTTACTGTCTACCCCTGGAGAAAGACCTGGGTTCTGATTCCAGCGTGGCATCTTATCTGTTGTGTGATCTTGAGGAAGTCACCTAACTTCTCTGTGCCTCAGTTTCCTCATCTTTAAAATGGAAATTCAATGCCTATACTCCCTTCTTCTTAGACTGTGAGTCCCATATGCACAAGGACAGTGTACACTCTTATTATCTTGTACCTACCTATCTAGTTCTTAATAGAGTGGTTGGCACATAATAATAATTATTAAAGTGTGTCCCACCAGTGGATGTAAATGTTTACCTGAGATTTATTATCCAGGTGAATGTTGATCAAATGCTATTTTGGGGAGGGAATATGGCTACATTAGCCATATTGAGACTGCATCACAGCATGATGGACATGCCCTTTGCTACATGCTTCATCAGACATCTAGGGCCTATTATACTTGTAGACCTCACAGAAGAGCTAGACACCACGAAAAGTCAGGTAATAATGTCATAATCCAAGGTCATTAGTTGTGGAAGAATTGGAGACCTTACCTGATCCTTAGGACACCACTATCTGGGTGATCTGTCCAGTTTTCTCACTAATCCCATCAGCATCATCTACAATGCATTTTTAACATAAAGGATCACTCAAACGGTCCTGGAATGCAGCCAGCCTACTGGCATTGAGACAATGTTCAGTCCAACTCAACTTAGGCCGGTGAGTCAGGTGAAGACAATGGATGATGGATGATGATAGTCTAGTAACTGCTATATTATGGGCTGAACTGGGGAGTCCCTAAGCAAGAAAGGCAGAGGTTTAAACAGAAGTACAGTGAAGCACAATCTCAGATGCTGTGGCGGAACAGTAGACTGTTGAGAAATAGCAGTAAATGATCAAATTGGTATATGACAATGTCACAGGATGGTTCTTTAGACTGGCAACTACAGACAAATAATCCCAGGTAGTGCAAATTTCAATAAAATGCAAAATTCAATAACAGACAGTACTTAATGCACAGTATTGGAAGGACTCTTGGTGGTTTTCATCCACATCTACACAAAATGGGTAACAATATCTATAGCACAAAATGGATAACAATCAATCTCTGTAGCACCTTCTATTTACCTATCTTTTGGTTAGCATTCCATAAACCCACTGAAATCTTTGATGCCAGCAGATATGCAACCACTTCGCAAAATACACCCTGTGACCCCCAGAATCCAGAAGTGTTTGTTGTGTCATATTATCATTTTACTGTTTCAGAGTAGCCAAAGGGCTTGATAAGTGCTGTCTGTAAGCAGGATGGCCCAGTGTTACTTGATTGTACACTTCCTGCAGCCCAGAAATCTGGGCTCTGAATGTTGAGGAGTCAAAATGGGATCTCCAATTATGGTTGCTTCAGTTTTGCAGTTGGTTCTGATGCTAATGTTCGAGTGGAAAAGTACCAGTTCAAAAGAGTTGCAAAAGTGTATACTCATTCAATATTCATATATCTGCTGCCAGGGCTTATGTAGATTGTGAACACTATGTTCTAGGAGGTTTGTGATGTTGCTAGATACCTAAATATCCACCTTACAAAGGATAGCGATATGCGTGAACATATATGGCCATGTAGTCACATCCATGCACACAGAGATGGCTCATATTAGATATACAAATATTCTGAGAGCATTAAACAAGTAACACTCCAAACCTCTCTGGGCCTCAGTTCTCTCATCTGTAAAATGGGGATTGAGACTGTGAGCCCCACATGGGACAGGGATTGTGTCCAACCTAATTTGCTTGTATTCATACCAGCGCTTAGTACAGTGCTTGGCACAAGTAACTGCTTAACAAATACCACAATTATCATTATTATTATTAACTGCCTGACCTACTCTCTCAATATTTACTGCTTTGACCCAAAGTTATCAGCCTTTACAGCACATTTAACAACATATTTATCACTAATGTCCTCCAAAAGAGTGAGGATATAATGGACACCTACATGCTGTAGAGTGGAAACTTCAATCAGTCAAAAAGACCACTAGAATTTGTTGTTATTGCCTCCTAAGGAATTCAGTCCAAGAGAGACTCTAGATTTTTTTCTTTTTTGGTTTATTCTTTTATGAATTTTGGCCAATGACCTTAGCTTGGCTTTGAAGCAGAACTTGCAATCCACCTAATATCATGCAGATTTTGAATCTTCTTCGGGAATGTTCAGTTTATGTTTGTGAAAGAGCAAGAGGGCAGAAATGAGTTTGTTGATTTGCATCATACTTTTATATAGCCCTTTCTCCTTGTTTCATTTTGTTGTTTTTGCTCAGAAAAGAATGCAACCATTTCATTCCCTACAGAACTGATGAATGCCATCAGTGGCCTAATCTGTTCATTTTATTGACTGCTGACATTAAGGAAAAAGGGCTAATGCCCCCAGATACGACACACAAGGCAGTACTAAAGATGTTTCTCAAGAGCAGATAGATTTTCCCAGTCTCAGTCATAAAGATTTGGGGTTTTTTATTATTATTACAAAGAGCTGGAAAAAATGTCTACAGTTTGTCTTCAGGTGACAATTTTTATACACAATTCCACAAAAATACTTTTTTTGAAATCCAAATCTGTTGGTGGGTAAAAAGAAAATAATAGAGCATTCTTGGAAAGATATAATTCAGGTTTTCTGAGTGCCTAAAAGATGTGACCTTTTAAGGGTTCAAGGAAAAATTGCTAATGCATCTGTTCGTCTGTTTACTTTTCAAGTGGTGTTTTTCTCAGGGAGGGATTTTCAGGTATTCTGACTAAAACAATTTCATGTTCCTTTACTTCAAAGTGAATATATTTCTAAAATGTGCAGGGTGACTAAAGCAGTCAATCAATCAGTGGTATTTATTAAGTGGTTGTTGTATGTAGAGCATTATACTAAGCACTTGAAAAATGAAAATTTATTTTTCTTAACCTGAACAGAGACAATAACTTTATGCAATTATCCATTGATTAATCAGAAGCATTTATTGAGCACTTACTCTGTGCAGAGCAGTATATTGAGTGTTTGGGAAAGTACATTATAATTAACAAACAAAATTCCTGCTCTCAAGGAGTTTACAATCTATTGGATTCTCAGATATATTTTCATTACCAAATCAATAGATACCGCATATCACCTAACCACATGTCAAACCATAAATTAATTGGGCTAGATGTCCTTTTAGACGGATATATCAAGAATTTTAAAACAATCTAGGGCTGAAGTGTATCACATTTAATAGGGTGCCCTTTATCTGTAACAATGAAGCCATCAAAGATAAGATCTTATCCTAAAGTACGAATTTGGCTGAAATGACCTAATTTAAACTGAAAATATTTTTCACATGATGAATATAAAAACATGTTCCCAGGCGTGTTGATATGCTTGCTACTTGCTGGCTTGTTGTTTTCCACTCAAACTCCTGGAACCCTTATCTTCCCAGAGCTATTCTATTCTGTGATTGTAAGCCCTCTCCTGATTATAATAATAATAATAATGTTGGTATTTATTAAGTGCTTACTATGTGCAGAGCACTGTTCTAAGCACTGGGGTAGTTACAGGGTAATCAGGTTGTCCCATGTGAGGCTCACAGTCTTAATCCCAATTTTACAGATGAGGCAACTGAGGCCCAGAGAAGTTAAGTGACTTGTCCACAATCACACAGCTGACAAGTGGCAGAGCCAGTATTCGAACCTGTGACCTCTGACTCCCAAGCCCAGGCTCTTTCCACTGAGCCAGGCTGCTTATTACATACTGGCTAGATTGTCTGCTGTTGTTGTCTCCTAATGTGTACACTTTTCTAACACTTTGTTGGACAAATTTCTTGGTTATGTTTTTAAAATATTTGTTATGCCCCCTTGCTTCACAAGGCACATTTCAGCTTGCAACACTGGAGCTGCTTGGGCATCCTGCTCTAAAATAATGTCCTCTGTAACTATCCTATTTACTTCACTGTTGGCGATACTATTTTACCATCTGATGTTGAATTATGTTCATATAGGTAACATTGACAGATCTGCTCTACAAACTGTCTTCCATGATAAGATACTACTACATCCAGAACAGACAGTAATACAAATATATGATTCCTTAGTTTGGTGTGAAGATATATGCCCCCATTGTGTGTTGTGAGGTTTTTTTGTTTACTTGTTTGTTTTTTGGGTTTTTTGAATGGCGTTTGCAAAGCACTTATGTGCCAGGCACTGTATTGAACACTGGAATAGATACAAGCTAATCAAGTTGGACACAGTCCACTTCCCTCATAGGGCTCACAGTCTTAACACCCATTATACAGATGAGGCAACTGAAGCTCAGAAAAGTGAAGTGACTTGCCCGAGGTCACACAGCAGACAAGTGGCAGAACTGGGATTAGAACTCATGTCCTCTGAGACCAGGTCAGTGCTCTTTCCACTGGACTACACTGCTTCTCAATTGCCCTTACATGCAAACAATCTGTCAGTCTCCTGAAGACTAGGCTGGCCTGTTTTCTACTTTTTGTAAATATTTTTATTTTTCTCTCCCTTACTAAGAGTGTAACTTCAATCAATCATATTTGTTGAGCACTTACATCATGCAGAACACTGTAATAAGCACTTGAGGCAGTATAATAGAACAAAGTTGGTAGAATATAATGGGATGTGTCATTTCTTTATTCTGTGCATCCCGTATAGTAGAAGTTAAAATATTAAGTGCTTTCTGGGTGCGGAGCACTGTATTAAGCACTGAGAAAGTATACACAGGTGGGTGTTAGATTTGGTCCCTATCCCTCAGGGGGCTCAAATGCTTAGTACAGGGCAGCACTGCAAGAGAGGTCTCAATAAATGCTACTACTACTTTCCATTTCTACTATTAGTATTACTATTGTACTGTCCCAAGTGCTTAGTACAATGCTTTGCACACAGTAAGTGCTCAGTAAATATGACTGTAAACCTGTCATTGGGCAGGGATTGTCTCTGTTGCCAAATTGTACATTCCAAGCGCTTAGTACAGTGCTCTGCACATAGTAAGCGCTCAATAAATACTATTGAATGAATGAATGGATGACTGGATGAATGAATGAATTATTTTTTTCTACTAATTTGTCCATCCATGAATGGTTGCATGATCTACTTTTAATGAGCAGAATTCATCAACTACATTCAGTTTTAGATAGACAATGAAAATCTTTAGTTGTATAAAGGATTTCTCTGATGTGGGAAGGTACATGTAACGTCTGTGTTCTTTAAACATGTTGTTCAACCTTCGTGACATTGCTAAAATCTGTCCTTCCCTCTGCATCCAAACTGCTACCATGCTAATCCAATCACTTATCCTATCCTGCCTTGATTACTGCATCAGACCTCTTTTTGACCTCCCAGACTCCTTTCTCTCCCCACTTCAGTACACACTTCACTTTGCTGCCTCGATCATTTTTCTTTAAAAATGTTCAGGCCATGTTTCCCCTCTCTTCACGAGCCTCCAATCCAACAGAAATTCCTCACTATTGGCTTTGAAGCACTCAATCACCCTTCCCCCTCCTACCTCACCTCGCTACTCTCCTGCCCACCAACTTCGCTCCTCTAATGCTAACCTCACTGTACCGCAATACAACAATAAGTGCACATTCTCTGCCCACAATGAGTTTACAGTTGAGAGTGGGGAGATAGATATGAATGCAAATATATAAAATTACAGAAATTACATAAATGCTGTGGGGCTGAGAGGGGGAAAGAGCAAAGGAAACAAGTCAGGGCAGTGCACAAGGGAATGGGAGATGATGAAAGGTGGGGCTTAGTCTGGGAAGGCCTCTTGGAGGAGACGTGCCTTCAGTGAGACTTTGAAGGTGGGGAGAGTGATTGTCTGTTGGATTAGAGGAGGGAGGGCATTCCAGGTCAGAGGCAGGATGTGTGCCAGGGATCCAGTGGTGAGACAGCCGAGATCAAGGCACAGTGAGAAAGTTAGCACCAGAGGAGCGAAATATGGGGGCTGGGTTATAGAAGGTGAGGTAAGGTAGGTGGGTGCAGTTGATGGAGTGTTCTAAAGCCAATGATGAGGAGTTTTTGTTTGATACGGAGGTGGACTGGCAACCACTGGAGATTTTTGAGGAGAGGAGCGACATGTCCTGAACGTTTTTGTAGAAAGATGATCTGGGGAGCAGAATGAAATATGGACTATAGTAGGGAGAGACAGGAGGCTGGGAGATCAGCAAGGAGGCTGATGCAGTAATTTAGAGGGGATAGGATGAGTGATTGTATTAACATGGTAGCAGTTTGGATGGAGAGGAAAGGGCAGATTTTAGCTATGTTGTGAAGGTGGGCCTGACAGGATTTAATGATGGATTGAATATATGGTTTGAATGAGAGAGAGAAGTCAAGGATAAGTCTAGTAAGTGCAGGGGTAGATACAGGATAATCAGGTCCCACATGGGGCTTACAAAGTAAGTAGGAGGGAAAACATGTATTGAATTCTCTTCTTGTAAATGAGGGAACTGAGACACAGAGATGTTATCACTCGTGATCACATGGCGGGTAAGTGACAGAGCCGGATTAGAACCCTGATCCTGTGACTTCCAGGCCCAAGCTCTTTCCACTAGGTCATATCTTTTTAAAATGTCTTTATGCACACATCTCTTGGCTCTTTAAACCTTCATCTTCATATCAAACCTAAACTCCTGGCTTTAAGGCACTCCATCAGCTCTGTCCTTCTTACCTATACACTCTTTTTTCCTATTCATCCTTGCTCACACTCTTCATTTTGCTCAACCTAATCTTCCCACTGCCTTGTTCTCGACTCAGTCATTCAATCATATTTATTGAGTGCTTTATTGGGCAGAGCATTGTACTAAGTGCTTAGAAGATTATAATATTACAGTATAACAAACATCCCTGCCCATAATGACTCTTGCACCTCTCACCCCTGACTCCTGGCCTCCCTCCAGCCTGGGAATTCATTCCTTCTCTCCCCCTGAATATATAGTTAGAGCAGTCAGGAAGGAAATGCTGGTCCATCTCCATATGCAGCCATTTAAAAATGGCTTACTGAGCTGTTCTGTGCTGCATTAAAGATTGTCGATGCATGATCAGAAAGTCCCCTGTATCCTTCCTGCAGCTGCAAACACCAGAAGACTGCAAACACCAAAAAACACCAAAACACCATATGTACCAGAAGGATTGCTTGGGCATTACTTAACGCACTCTGACTGTAGACTGTCAGGCAACTTTCTTTGAAATAAGAACCAGTCCCCAGGTTCATTTGTCAGTTAATTTGTAAAACTGAGTTTGCAGGGGACAGTTTTTAAACCATGCTGAACCCATTTCATGCATAAAACATTCTAAATTCCAGATAAATCAACATATCTCTCCAATTTCCTGAGATGCATTAGAATGAGTTCACCATACCTGATAGCTACATTGGTTCATGAATGTGTTTGAAGGATGGGTGTACTCAAGCCAAACAGAGCTTAAAATCAACTATCTGTTCTTAAAGAATATGTCTGGGCTAGAAAATTGAACTTTAGAGTTCACATTTCGTTTGTGTATTTTCACAGAGATCAATAAGGAAGCCCATGAACAGCTTTTAGGGGCTCCCATGCTGATTGCTATGACAGCTACTGTATCACTGCTAGGAAATTCAATTTGTTAAGAGGCTATTTTTGCTTGCTAAACTCATCAGTTGAGCAAAAAACAGAAAGGAACAGTAGAGAGAGGGCTTTAGTCCAAAGCACAGAAGACTGGTTTAGCAGAAAGAGGAATTTCCTCTTTAAGAATGCCTATCTTTCATTTGCTAATTTGTTTGGTATGGATGTTAGTATTTGAAGCTGAGGCCTTGGAAAAGGTAGACCAAATAAAAAGGTGGAAAATAAAGTATTATGCAGAACTATGTAGGGTTCAAGCTCTGGGTGAATGTGCTTGGCACTTAATAAGCACTTAAATTATACAATTACCATTATCATGATTATTATTACTATGTGACTTGTTTACTGATGATATCCAATAGACTTTATCGTTTTACCTTCACTGTGAACTTTCATTCCTTTAGCACCACCTTGCTCACTCTGCCTGGATCTTCTCTTGCTCACTACTGACTCTTTTCCTGCATCTTTCCTCTGACCTGGGTGGAACTCCCTCTCCCTCCATATATGCCAAACCACCACTCTTCCCACCTTCAAAGCCTTATTAAAATCGTATCTCCTCCAAGAGGCCTTCCTCAATTAGGCCTCTCTTCCCCGACTCCCTCTCCCTTCTGTGTCACCTATTCATTTGGATCTGTAGCTTTTGAAAGCACTCTATAGTCAACCCACACTTATCCCCACAACACTTATGGACATATTTATAATTTATTTATATCAATGTATTTCTCTCCCTCTATACTGTAAGTTCTTGTGGACAGGGAACGTGACAACCAACTCTTTTGGAGTGCATACTCCCATATGCATAGTACAGTGCTGCACACAGTAAACACTCAATAATACCATTGATTGATTGATTTAATTAAAAGCTTGACAGTCTTCATTTGTAACCCATCCATTGATTTTACTCTCCAAATCAATTACTATATTTAGTCATTCAAATCAAGGAACTTTTTTAAGGTTGAATCCAAAATTCAAATAGATGAGTACTTTACCCAGACCTTAATTGTATTGTACCAAAATCAGAATTTTACTCAAATGATGAAAAGGTATGTCTAAGGTGATTTTCTTAAAAAATGAAAATGATACCAGGACTACAACCCAGTATCTATGAATAGGTAAGATTTAAATAAAAATAACTTGCCATCAGTGCAATTCAGAGAGTATGGGTTGGTAGAAAAATACCTTGAGGCATACATTTACCTTAGCAGGGTTGCATCTGGTCACTAATGTAGCTAGGGCACAAAACAGATGAAGGTTCACCATTTTCCTATTAAAAAAATGCACATTCAGATAGAATCACTGTAACTTTTTACTCTCTATAGTCCTGACTTCACAACTAATTAAACCAGATGTGCCATAATGGGTGGAGAAATCATGCTTTCCAGGGTTCCATCTCACCATCCAATAAAATATTGTTCATTAAGGATCACAATTTAGTCCAGAATGGTAGTACATTATCAGGACTGAACTAGCTTAAGACTGGGGTGAGAAATGTAATGAGTGAGGACAAGGAGTGATGTAAAAGAGAAGGGGAGGGAAGAAGAGGAGGTAGTGTGGACTAGTAGAAAAAGCATGTATTGGAAGTTGGAGGACCAGCTTCTAGTCCCTGCTCTGCCAGTTGCCTTCTGGATAACTTTGGTTAAGTTCTCCATGCCCCATACCTGCCCTCTCTCGATATTGCTTAGCAGAAATAATAATAATTTTGGTATGTGTTAACCACTTATTATGTGCCAAGCACTGTTGTAAGTGCTAGGTAGATACAAGGTAATCAGGTTGTCCCACATGGTGCTCACAGTGTTAATCCCCATTTTACAGATGAGGGAACTGAGGCACAGAGAAGTTAAGTGACTTGTCCAAAGTCACACAGCTGATAAGTGGTGAAGTTGGGATTAGAACCCATGACATCTTACTCCCAAGCCTGTGGTCTTTCCTCTGAGTCACTCTGCTTCTCTAAAAAAGGACACACCTGAGAGTCAGGGGATCTGGGTTTTAATCCTGGTTCTTCCACTTGTCTACTGTGTGATCTTGAACAAATCTCTTAAATTCTCTATTCTCCAGCCTCCTTGTTTGTAAAATGAGTTTAACTACCTTTCTTCTCCCCATTAGACTGAGCGCCATGTGGGACAGGGACTGTGCCCAGCTAGATTTTCTTGTATCTACCCTGGTGCTGAGTACAGTAGTCAGCGCATAGTAGGTACTTAACAAATACCACAATTATCATTATCACAGGCGTGTTACTTCACTGACTGTCCTTTCCCAGTTCTCTTATCTCTCTGGCCGTTCATTCTCAGTCTCCTTTGTGGGCTCCTCTGCCTCCACCTCCTAACTGTGGGGGTCCTTCAGGGTTCAGTTCTTTACCTCCATCTATTCTCCATCTACACTCATTCCTTTGGAGAACTCATTCACTCCCATGGGTTCGACTATCATATCTACACAAATGATACCCAATTCTACATCTCCCCTGATCTCTCTCCCTCTATCCAGGCTCGCATCTCTTCCTGTCTTCAAGACATCTCTACTTGGATGTCTTCCCATCACCTCAAACATAACATGTCCCAAACAGAGTTCCTTATCTTCCCACCCAAACTGTGTCCTCTCCCAGACTTTCCCATCACTGTAGACAGCACCACCACCCTACCCATCTCAGAAACTCATAACCTGGGAGTTATCCTTGACGCCTCTCTGTCAATCAAACCACGTATTCAGTCTGTTACCAAATCCTGTCGGGCCCACCTTCACAACATAGCTACAATCCGCCCTTTCTTCTCCATCCAAATTGCTACCATGTTAATAATAAAAAAATAATAATTGTGGTATTTAAGTGCTTAACTATGTGCCAGATACTGTACTAAGTGCTGAATAATAATGATGGTATTTGTTAAGCGCTTACTATGTGCCAAGCACTGTTCTAAGCACTGGGTTAGCTACAAGGTAATCAAGTTGTCCCACGTGGGGCTAACAGTCTTCATTCCCATTTTACAGATGGGGTAACAGAGAAGTTAAGTGACTTGCCCAAAGTCACACAGCTGACAAGTGGAGGAGCTGGGATTAGCACTCACGACCTCTGACTCCCAAGCCTGCTCTCTTTCCACTAAGATATGCTGCTTCTCTTACAGTCACTCATCCTATCCTGCTTAGATTATAGAGAAACAACGTGGTGTAGTGGATAGAGCATGGGCCTGGGAGTCAGAAGTTCATGCGTTCTAATCTCGGCTCCACCACTTGTCTGCCGTGTGAGCTTGGGAAAGTCACCTCACTTCTCTGTGCCTCAGTTACCTCATCTGCAAAATGGAAATTGAGACTATAAACCCCCTCAATGAGACACGGACTGTGTCCAACTGGATTTACTTGTCTCCACCCCAGTGCTTAGTCCAGTGCCTGGCACATAGTAAACACTTGACAAGTACCATCATTATTGCTATTATTATTACTGCATCAGCTTCCTTGCTGACCTCCCTACCTCCTGTCTCTCCCCACTCCAGTTAATTGCCATTTTACAGAGGAGGGAACTGAGGGACAGAGAAGTGAGGTGACTTTCCCAAGGTCACACGGCAGACAAGTGGTGGAGTTGGGATTAAAACCCAGGCCTTCTGACTCCCAGGTCCATGCTGCTTCTCAATGCTTCTTCAGTGGCAGGCATAATTGACTCCACCATGGCTGAATCGTCCCTTCCAGGGCAGGAATGGGAGTTTTTGTCAAGGCCAGAAATGCATTATCTGAGCATGCTGCAAACTGACCCAGAAGGTTGAGTTTTGACATGGCTGAGGATCCAGAAGCAGCACGGGCCTTGGAGTTAGAAGGACCTGGGTTCTAATTCCAGCTCTGCCACTTGTCTGCTTGTGTGACCTTGGGAAAGTTATTTAACTTCCCTGTACTTCAGTTACCTCATCTGTAAAATGGGAATTAATACTGTGAGTCCCACATGGACAGGGGCTGTGCCCAACCTGATTACCTAGTGTCTGCCCCAGAGCTTCGAACTATGTTGGGCACATAGTAAGTGCTTAACAAATGCCATCATCATGATCATCAGATGCCCTCATGTGCCCATTTTTCACCCTTTCTCCTACCTACTACCACATTCCACCTTCTGCTCCTGTTGCTTGCTTCTCGGCTTGACTTGCCCTTAGTCTCTTGACCTTTCTTTCAAAACAGGCCACTCCTTTCTGGGTTGCAGTGTGTAATGTCAGGCCAACCAACACAACTGCCTTCCAATTTTCAGATGAGATGCATTATTGTCTGTGATTTGTTTTGTGAGTCCTAAACACCCATTTACCCTCTTGGGATCACACGTGAAGAGTGTCCAGTGCCCTACCAGTCTGGGCTATGGGAGGGAGGGTTAAAGCAGAGGCATTTTCATTCCATTCCTAGCTTAAGCAGTGGCTAGCGAGTGGAAAGCAATCTGTTACAAGTCAAAACTCACCAGTGCTGGACAGCAGCGGCATGGGAGAGATCCAAGGGAAAAAAGTTGGGTTTACTGCACAGAAAAGCCATGGTAAACTACTTTGTAATTTTTATCAAGAAAACTGTAAGAATAAACTACCCGATTACAGATAGAGATGGAGTATTCTGGGAGAGATGTATCCATAGGGTCAATATGGGTCAGAGGCAACTCAACAGCACAAGACAAAAAACACCCATTTATTCATTTCTATTCATTCATGGATTATCTAGATTAATTTGAACATTTTCTGGGAGAATGTCCTGGGTCACTAAGCCCTCAATTACGAATTCAAAATGGAACAATTTAACTGGGCTTTTTTTTTCTTTTAACTTACATCAGGATTTGGAGGGGATACAATTTCCAGCTCATTCTTTCACAGTACTCTTAGGGGTTTATCCACAAAAGGTCTAACGTGTTCAAACAGCAGGCACAATAATAACTGGTATATCTCATTATTTTTGCCTTTTAACTGGTAATGCTGTAAATAAGAAAAAGGATCTGATAACTAATGTGCCCGAGAAACTCGAGATGCCACTGCTGAATTCTAATTCAGCTGTAATGCAACATAATGGAGGATCCAATCCATTACTCAAATCCTAGTTCATTCCTTTTGTGAACATCTGCTTATTCATGAAATGTAACTCAAACTCAGAATTGAATTTGAAATGATTTTTTACAATTCCCAAAATAGGTCAATTTAAAGGTTATGTATGAATGTAGAATAACAGGTGAAGTGTAATTGGGACATGTATGATGTCATGTCTTGAGCCTTAATAAATTTGGCTTTAGTGGATAAATATCTATTAATATTTATACTCTAGATAAAAATGGTATGAGGTCACTCCTCCCCAGAATCACCATCAGGCCTGTGGGAGGAAAAAAAACAAAACTTGAATTGACCTTTCTTTAGGTAGCAATGGAAAAAGTAGTTGTCTCAGAATTTGTTAGGATGTAAACAATGAAAGAATAGATAGTTCAGAATAAATATTTTGAGAATCAGTAGCATGTTCTCTTTTATTGAAGCACTGAAGCAGGACAGTTTTCTGCAGAAGTCAATTTTAGCCTCTGGAGAAACCTCTAACGTTGGTTGCAGGTGAAGCATATGCTACTGTAACCTAATCTTAAAACAATAAAGGAAAGTTGTGGTTGAGAATTCCAAAATGCTTTCCGGAGTTAAGCAATAATAGTGAGAAGAATTAAAAGTACTGCAGTATAGTAAAACATTCTATTTCAAATACTGTATCTTTTGAGTGTGTTTTTCCAGAAGTCATCCAAAATATCTTTCCCAAAGTTACAATTAAAATTTCAGATCTATTCAGTTAGGTGTTTCAAATGGAAAATTGTGGAATTCAGATGAGCTATTCAATTATTTTATCCATACAGATATGTTATTTAATTTAGAGTCAGAGTTTCTATTTCTGGGGAATAATAAAACTGTTATAAAAGTTTGCATTAGTCAGGACAACAATTTTCATTGATGTATTGATTCATTGCAGTAAGATTCACACATGACCTATAATGCAAACTACTAAATTATCAGCAAGTCAGAGCACTCTAAAGGCTATTCTATGATGCTAAAATGAAATGTTTCAGAACAAAAAAAAAAGTCATCACGGTATAGTATTTAGGAAAAGTGAAGTAAGGAAACTTCTATGATTTACATCCCAGTTGATGCATCATTGGATTTAAGCCTTCATTTCTTCAATGGTTAGTTTTGAAAGTGATGAAAGGGTTTGCAGAATTTATAACAATAACAAAGATAAAATGTAAAAAAAAAACAAAAACACTTTCCTAATGATTTTCTACTCCTTAATTAATTGTACTGTTTACTCATTTATATATCCATTTGGAATGCCTACTTTTAAATTATGAGCAATAATCCATCTCCACTAAGTGTGTGGTTGTATTTAATTATTGAGAAGCTTTCTTGTATGATATATTTTGTAATAATCTTACCTCTCCTGGATTTTGTTTCTAGTGTTCTTCTATTATTATGGAATATTGAGCCAAAGGGAAGTTACCAGAAAGTATGCTATTTTTATGAGAAATATCAAGAAATAGTGTTTTTACAAATTATGACTGACCTCCAGGTAATTTCAAATCATGAGTTATGAGCTAGGTTGGGGGCACATTTCTTTTTACACGTGATAGGCTGTTATAGATGCTTTGTATTTCAAAGGAGCCAGATTTGTTTGACCATGTACAATGACAAGTCAATTTAAGACAGTATTTCATTAGTATTATTTTATGTTGAATTCCAATTTTCTGAAATGGCTGATTGGTATAGAAACTCGTTTAAACTCTGAAGAAAGAATGAGGGTTAGACTTTCAAAATATTCAGTGGATAAGTGCAGTCCCTTCATATTCAATTCTGCAATGGAGGTCCTGAAAGTTTTGGACTCACTTCTGCCCAGAGTTTTCTAATCCAAGCTCACAGTATGGAATTCTCTATGTCATTTGCACAATTATTTTGGTGAACTTTTGCAGGTATGATCGTGAAAAAGAGCCAAGAAGCTCAAAATTATTTTTTTGGTAGGTCTTAGAGCAACTTTTTTTTTTAAAAAAGTCATTTTTTGAAGCTTTCTGAATAGTTTGATTTTTGAAGGTAATTTTTGAAGGGGAAGTTTAGGAATCACTTAGTTAAGAATATTTCCCGATCATATTTTTCTGTTGAGAATCTGTTGAGAATCTGATTTCTTATGCAAAAGATTCCTGATAAGATCCTGTAACATTTGAAAAGAATCTTTTCAATCAATTGGTCATATTTATGGAGCATTTACTATGTGCAGAGCATGATATTGAGTGCTTGGGAGAGTACAGTATAACAGAATTGGTGGACCTGTTCCATGTCCATAAATGAATGTCTTGAGTGATGACTTTATACAGTGTAGTTGAACCACATGGTATTGAGAGAAAATAATATAAATATTATATTATAATAAGATACAACAAGCTACATATGAATGTCTTGAATGTTGATGTTATACAATGTAATTGAACCATATGGTATTGAGGGAAAATAATATCAATATGATGGCATATCTGTATGGTTTGATGAGCAACTCAATGGAAGTAGAGAAGCAGCGTGGCTCAGTGGAAAGAGCATGGGCTTTGGAGTCAGAGGTCATGGGTTCGAATCCCGGCTCAGCCACTCGTCAGCTGTGTGACTTTGGGCAAGTCACTTAACTTCTCGGTGCCTCAGTTACCTCATCTGTAAAATGGGGATTAAGACTGTGAGCCCCACGTGGGACAACTGGATTCCCCTGTGTCTACCCCAGCGCTTAGAACAGTGCTCGGCACATAGTAAGCGCTTAACAAATACCAACATTAAGCAATGGAAAGTTTAATAAAATTATATTTAACCTCTAAGTGGAGATGCTTATTTATGCAAGCATCCATCGGTCAAGCGGATGTTGGACTTCATGTGCTGTCATCCATTATTTTATATTTTAAAGTGGAAGCTATATATGTGTTTTTGCAGCAATACTTCAAATGAGTAGTTCTGATCTTCCAGACCTCTATATCTGTGCCACATTTAAGATGTCTTTCCCATTCTTCCAGCATTAGGAACTAAAATGATTGATTCTAGGAATAGTCACTCGATTACTACTGAATGATATTGTCACTGTTCCTTGCATTATGGTGGAAAGCAGATGGTCAGATAAATGTGCTTCTTACCTTTTATCCCAACTTCTAGCAGGACATAGATTTAGAGGTAAAATTCCCTGATGTTGGATGAATTGACAGGAGATAAGGAGGGCAAAATCAATTTTTAAGCAAACTGCATCTTAGGGTCTGCGTCTTTTAGGTGGTAAGCTCTGTGTGGGCAGGAATCATGTTGTTAACTGATGTACATGGTCCATGTGCCTGGGACAGTGCTCTACACACACTCTGTGTGCAATAATAACAATAATAACAATTGTGATATTTAAGTGCTTATTATGTGCAAGGTACTGTACTAACCACAGGGGTAATTATAAGATAATTGGGTTGAACTCAGTCCTTGACCCACATAGGACTTTCAGTCGTAACCCCATTTTATAGATGAGGCAACTGAGGGACAGAGAAGGGAGGTCACTTGCCCAAGGTTACTCAGCAGACAAGTGGTGGAGGATTAGAACCCAGATCCTCTTAATAATAACGATGGTATTTGTTAAGCACTTACTATGTGCCAAGCACTGTTCTAAGCACTGGGGTAGATACAAGGTTATCGGGTTGTCCCATGTGGGGCTCACTGTCTTAGTCCCCATTTTACAGATGAGGTAATTGAGGCACAGAGAAGTGAAGTGACTTCCCCAAAGTCACACAGCTGACAAGAGGTAGAGCTGAGATTTGAACCCACGTCTTCTGACTCTCAAGCCCTTGCTCTTTCCACTAAGCACGCTGCTTTTCATTCCAGGCCTTTGGTCTTTCCACTAGGCCATTGCTTCTCAATACATACTACTAATTGATAGAATGAACAATATTAATAATTCATATTAATAATTCATATAATAAGCTCATTCCCCTGAAACAAATGAATCACTGGGACAGATAGAGTAACTAAACAGGACCACAAGTATTTGGGCTCTGTGCCTTATGAAAATGTCAAACATTTCTTTTCATTCTAAAGTTCATAGGGTGGTAGGAGGCAGGTAGGTGTGGAAGTGACAGGGGTGATGGAATGGTAGTGATGAGAATATGAAAGCACCTGCTGAGCACCCACTCACCCTCTACTCAAGTTAGAAGAAGCAGTTGTGTGTTAACAAGGACAAGGGAGGGGAACTCAGGGATCATCTTGGGGAGGTCTGTATGGCAGATGGCAGATTTCCAGATATTACATCAAATGGAATGGGAGACTTGCTGTTCTTCAATAAATCAGTCAATCAATTGTAGTTATTGAGCACTTACTGTGTGCAGAACACTGTCTTAAGTAGTTGGGATAGTACAATATAACACTATACTAGAGTAGGTAGACATATTCCCTGCCCACAGTGAGCTTCTGCCCTCCCTGACTTTGTGCTCCAGTCGTTCTCTCTCCAGTGGTTTCTTCCCCACTGCTTTCAAATTTGCTCAAGTCCCTATTCTAAAATACCCTCTCTGGACCTCAAGCCTCCCTCCAATTTTTACCTCATCTTCTTCCTACCATTCCTCTCCAAACTCCTTGTTTATGCCCACTGCCTTAACCTCTCCTCCAATCTGCTCCTGTATCCCCTCCAATTTAGCTTCTGCCCCCTTCGCTGCACCTCTCAAAGGCTACCAATGATCTCCTTATTGCCAAATCCAACAGCCTCTACTCCATGTTAATCTGCCTTGACCTTCTCCTTGCTTTTGACAACTGTAAACCAACTCATTTTCCTCGAAAAATTATCCAATCTTAGTTTCACTGATACTGTCTTCTCCTGGTTCTCCTATTTCTCCATCCATTCATTCTCAGTCCCTTTTGCAGGCCCTCCTCTTCTTCACCCCATAGCTCTGGGAGTCCCTCAAGACTCACTTCTGGGTCCCCTTTTATTCACCATTTACATCCATTTCCTTGGAAAACTCAGTCACTCCCGTGGCCTCATTCATTCAATTGTATTAATTCAATCGTATTTATTGAACACTCACTATGTGCAGAGAACTGTACGAAGGTCTTGGGAAAATACAATACAGCAATAAAGAGAGATAATCCCTGCTCACAATGAGCTCATAGTCTAAAGGTGAGGAGACAGACACAGTACAAGTAAACAGGTATCAAAACATTAAAACAAGTAAGCAAGCATCAATATAAATAAAATTACAGATATATACATAAGTGCCTTGGTGTGGGGAGAGGAGGGAAGAGAAAGGGGAGGTAGTCAGGGTGACATGGAAGAGAGAGGGAGATAAGGGAAAGTGGGGCTTAGTCTCGGAAGGCCTCTTGGAGGAGATGTGCCTTCAGCAGGGCTTTGAAGGAGAAGGGGGTGATTGTCTAGCTGTCATCTCTATGGAGAGGATTATGTAATCTACATCTCCAGTCCTGATCTTTCTCCTCTCTAGTCTTGCATTTCCTCCTGGCTGTAGGACATCTCTGCTTGGATTCCCCATCACCAACTCATAAATCTAACATATCCAAAATAGAACTCCTTAATTCCCACCCAAACCCTGTCCTCCCCATGATATTTCCATCACTCTAGCCAGGACCTCCATCTTCCCTGTGTCACAGTCCCTTAATTATGACTTTATACTTGACTTAACTCTGTCATTCAACCCATATATTCAATCTACAACCAAATTAAGTTTGCTGTACCTATTCAACATTGCTAAAATCTATCCTTTCCTCTCCATCCAAACTGCCATAATGCTGATTAAGCAGTTACCCCATCCCACCTTGATTACTGAATCAGTCCTCCTGCTGACCTCCCTGCCTCCTGCCTCTCCCCAGTCCAGTCCATACTTCATTCTGATGCTTGGTTCCTTCTTCTTAAAAAAGTTCCTTTCCCCCACCCACCCACCTTCAAGAGTTTCTAATGGCTGCTCATCTACATTCACATCAAAAAGAAACTCCTTACCATAGGCTACAAAACACTCAGTCACCTTGCCCATTCCTATATTTTCCTTATTGGTTTCCTGCTATGACCCAGCATAATCACTGTGCACCTCTAATTCCAACCAACTCAGTGTATCTCATCTGTTTTTTTTAATGCTGTTTGTTAAGCATTTATTATGTACCAGGCACTGTACTAAGCACTCAGTAGATATGAAATAATCAGGTTGCACATAGTTTCTGTCCCACAAAGGACTCTCAGTCACAATCCCTATTATACAGATGAGGTAACCGAGACATGGGGAAATCAAGTGACTTGCTTGAAGTCACGCAGCTGACAAATGGGGGAGCCAGGATTAGAACCCACAGCCTCTGGCTCCCAAGCCTTTGCTCTTTCCACTAAGCCATGCTGCTTCTCTTATATGTCTTCTCATATCTTACCTCTGGCCTAAAACTTCCTCCCTCTAAGTATCTGACAGACCACCACTCTTTTCACCTTCAAAGACTTAAAAGCATATCTCCTCCAAGAGGTCTTCCTGACTCTACCTTCATTTCCTCCACTGCTTTTCTTTTCCTCTACTGCTTTTCTTTTCTGTAAGGCAGGTTGGTGGAGGACCTGAAGTTTAAGCAGTGTTTTGAAGGAGAGGAGGGTGTTATTTTTTAGAGGGCAAGAATTGTCTGAAAGAACAATTGGAAGCAGCAATCAAGTGGTTGTTACTGAATCTCATCTTTGTCTGATTCATTTTATCACCTTGGTCAGGCCACAGAACTGCCAAAATTCCATTGCTTGGTTTAATTTCAGCCAATATTCTTTGTTGATCATATTCATTGTATAGAACAACTGTTCTAACTGCTTAGGAGAGTACAAAAGAGACCTTTGCTCTCAAGGAGTTAATTTATGGGGGAGGGGGAGAGGGAAGCAGACACCAAAGTATATTAGAGACAGGAGGAAGTAATAGCATAAAACACGTGTATGTAAGTGCTATCGGGAGTTGTGAATACTTAAGGACTTAGGTGGCACCAGAGGGCTGGTGTGAAAGTTGCTAATTATAGAGGGGAAGAAAGCAGAGGGGACTAGTGGGTAGAGCACTGACCTGCAAGTCAGAGGACACTAGTGGGTAGAGCACTGGCCTGCAAGTCAGAGGAACTGGATTTTAGTTCCAATCTTGGGAGGGCCATTTAACTGCGTAATGCCTCAGTTTTCTCATCTCTAAAATGGGGATAAAATATCTGTTCTCCCTCCCTGTTAGATTATGAGCCTCATTTGTAACAGGGACTGTATCCCATCTGTTTCTATTGTATTTATTCCAGTGCTTAGTATGGCTTTACACACAGTAATACTTAACAAATGCTAATATTATTATTAGTAGTAGTAGTTTGGAAATTAATTGGTAAAGGCCTTTTGGAGGAGAAATGATTCAGAAGGGCTATGAAGGTGGGAAAAACTATGGTCTGTCAAATATGAATGGGGAGGGAGCCCCAGGCTTGGAAGAGAATGAGCAAGAAATTGGCAGCCAGAGAAATGAGAATCAGGCATAGGAGTAGGTTAGTTTGAGAGAAATTCAGAGTTTAAGCTGATATGTGATAGGGGAAAAGAGTGGGTCAGTGGTGAAAGATTGTTGATTGAATGCCTTAAGCACCAAGATATTAGTCTTGGATTGAATACCATAATTCCAGTCATTAGGAATTTCTGCAGTTTCTGCTTGATGGGAGAGGATATATTTTTTTTTTGAAGTGTAGAAAGATGTGTGCAAACACTCTCTTAGAAAAATGATCTAGGCAGCAGAAAGGAAGAATGTCATGTAGAAGGAAGAGTCTGGAGTACCCCAGAGCAGAGAGATGCAGTAGACAAGCCACATTAAATCAAATGGCTGGACCAGGGTAGTAGGTATTAAGAAGGAGAGGAAGGGAGGATTTGGTGACACACTGAATACTGAAAGACATTCTTCAGGTAGCAATTACTAATGTGGGATATTAATTCCTACAAGAAAGAAAGCCCCAACCCCCCAACACATATGGATATATCTGTAATTTAGATATTTATATTAGACTGTAAACTTCTTGTAGGCAGTGAACATGACCACCAACTCTGTTATACCGAGTGCTTAGTACAGTGCTCTGCACATAGTTAACACTCAATAGATATTGTTGATTGAGGTACTCAAACTCTTCAATGCATTAACAAAATTGTTGGGCTAACAAGTCAGTTTCTGCCTTGGGCTACTGTTTGCTCCCCCAGTTTCTTCTTAGGGCATGAAAATAGTTCAGAAAATAAAAAGCACTATTCCAGTGACTCGTGCCATTTTTTAATCAGAACATCTGGTGATTAGGTATTCTTGTTGGAGGCCTATATTTTCTGGGTGTTCATGAGAAGTAACAAAGTATGTCATTTTTTTTTTCAGAAATATTAATCATTCTGTTATTTGTTTCTTTTACAAAGTATTTTTTCAGAGGAGGATGTGCAGGGAGAGTATCCAACACCCCTTGAGCTTTACACACTCTAGTAATAGAAACATTCTCTGTTGTGCTAAATTTATTTTTTTAACCAGGGCTGAAGTGGAGCCTGATTTTAGATGTGCTTCTTTTCTAGCTTAAAAGCAGCTTGTCATTGGACTGTATAGAAGGAAATGAAGGTAACATTGCACACTGCCTACCCTCAGGCCAAAGATAGAATAATGGAGAGAAGCAGAGAGGTAAGTGGGGAAAAAAACAGATCATCAGCTACTTTGATCCTATTCATAATAGTCTGCTTCCAAACTAATAAAGTGAGAGAGGACAGAATTGCCTTTCAAACTCCTATTAAGCTCAAGTCCACCAATACGTATTTTTACTTTTGGTTATATATGCAAATGAATGGTTCTGCGTTGTGAGAAAAGCATAAACCATAGTTGGCAGTCCTTTCCCTGCTCTTGATCTGCACATTCACTACTCCCTTCAAAGGGCCCCCCATGAGTCTATCTCTCTATAACTCCTCTTTATGCTTGACTTGAATTGTTAAATATGACTACTTGAAGTCGATTTTCAAATACAACAGCCCAACCTGGAATTGCAGGCATAGCTGTATAATGATGTTTGGGATGAATGGAAAGCAACAATCTTATGTGGAATTGAAACACCTGCTCTTACAGACAACCCATGGAGGACAAGAGATACACATGTGGGCAATTCTGTAAATCTAACAAGACTTAACGAGCCCTGAAACTCTAATTTAATTTCTAATTTCTGGGAAGTAAATTCTGTAATGACTGATAAGAATCATCATCATCAACACTGGGAGAGTCATTAATGGGAAAGTGGAAACACCTGTCCTTTTATAGTCAGTTTTATTTCATGTAATGTTATAGTGTTCAAATGACTGCCCCCTGCATAAGTAAAATAAAGGGAGCTTCCAACCTTGAAACAATCATTCAAACAGACTAAACATACCAGATCTCAAAACCTCAACAAGTCAGCGAATGCCAAAAAATGTGCAGAATCATGAAGTTTGGACATGACTGCCTCATTCTGTAATAAAGGGTGAGATCTGCATTACAAGAGTGATTCATTGCAATGTATTTACCAAATAAACATCCTGGATCTGGATTCAAGGGTATTGGAGAGGGTATTGCTTTCTTTCCGGGGACAGATTAAAGCCTGTAGAAGTTTTCCAGGATGAAAATCTTGTTTCATTTGGGGGAGCAAAATGTGTGCTTCACCGTCACCCCAAGGCAGAGATGTAGACGAAGTTATGAGTGGAGGTAGATTCTCCTTGATATTTGAGTACACATAGAAGAAAACCTTCTGTGATGGGAATACCTTTCTTTCCTCCTATTCTCCCCTAACCAAATTTCATTAATTATAATCATTTTTCCAATCACCTAGAGTCCAAATTGCAACTGTGGAATGACAATTTCTCCTAAGATTCGAGGAAGTGAAAATTACTCTGAACTACTAATCCTATTTATTAATCAATGGTATTTATTGAACACTTACTGTGTGCAGAACATTGTTCTGGTAGAAGTGAATAGTTATTCAACAATAATGTATGAAGAGGAGGAGTGTCCTGCTGCTGAGGAAGGAAAAAAAAAGATATATTACATTCCTTAGTCCTGGACTACACTTTCAACCTAATTTATTTTACACTATATGCT
Source organism: Ornithorhynchus anatinus (assembly GCF_004115215.2). NCBI lineage: Eukaryota > Metazoa > Chordata > Mammalia > Monotremata > Ornithorhynchidae > Ornithorhynchus > Ornithorhynchus anatinus. Next base: position 84,177,456 of record NC_041731.1, read on the forward strand.
GTTGGCCTTTGGGCAACTGAGTGAGGGAGCAGAGATTGTTCAGGGTAACTCTCACTACTGCAAAACAAATTAAACATGGGTTTTTCTGATGATGAAATGCTCCACTCTATTCAAAAGACCTAAACAAATACAAATAGAGAAGCAGCATTGCCTAGTGGAGTCAGGGAACCTGAGCTCTAAGCTTTGTGAGACCGTGCGTAAGTCACTTAACTTCTCTGTGCCTCAGTTTCTCTATCTGTAAAATGAGTATTGAACTCTGTTCTCCCTCCCGTTAGACTGTGGGATAGGGACCGCATGCGCTCTGACTATCTTTGTATACCCCAGAGCATGACACATAATAAGCCCTTAATAAATACCACAATTATTATTTTTATTAAATAAGAAGTCCAGGACAGTCATCATTCAGTTGTTGAAAAGGTAGCAAAAGCGTTGGGTGGTGCTCAGAATGTCAGAGGAATCCTTTTCAGAAACTAATCCATCAGAGGGTTCATTCATTCAATCATATTTATTGAGCACTTACTGTGTGCAGAGCACTGTACTAAGCACTTGGAAAGTACAATCCAGCAACAGATAGAGACAATCCCTACCCAACAACGGGCTCAGAGTCTAGAAGGGGGTTGTACTATTGAAGCAGTGTGATCCAGTGGAAAGAACACAAACCTAGGAGTCAGAAGACCTGAATTTTTTTCCTTGCTCCACCACTTTCCTACTGTGTGATTTTGAACAAGTCACTTAACTTCTCTGGGCTTCAGTTTCCTTAGCTATAATATGGGATTGAATATCTATTCTCCCAGCTTCTTAGACTGTGAGCCCCATGAGTGACAAGGACTGAGTCTGACCTGATTATTCTGTATCTACCCCAGCACCTAGTACACTTCTTGGCACATAGTACTTAGCAAATATGATTATCATCGTTATTATTACTGTTATTATTATAATTATTACTGTCTCTGGCCATATCACTGGATATCTGTCGGCTAACACGCCAATTTTCTTCTTTTCTTAACCATCCTTCACTTTACTTCCCAATGTCCAGTTTGTCATTTTCACCGGCCTTTCTCTCCATGAAAGTTCCATCCACATTGTCTATCTTGTGGTTTTGCAGATATCCCACTCTGCTGCCCCAATCTGCCAATTCCCGGCTCCACCACTTGTCTGCTGTGTGACCTTAGGCAAGTCACTTCACTTCTCTGGGCCTCAGTTCCCTCATCTGTAAAATGGGGAGTGAGACTGTGAGACCCCTGTGGGGCAGAGACTGTATCCAATCTGATTTGCTTGTATCTACCCCAGCACTTAGTACAGTGACTGGTACACAGTATGTGCTTAACAAATACCCTAATTATTATTATTATTAATTCATCACCCCACCCTCCTTTTTATTTATCCTGACTTAACCTCCTTACCCAATCCCAGCCCTCCTTTCTCTGATCCCACAGAACTGCAATGGCAAGGTAAGCTATTCTGTTTCTATCCCTTTGGTCCCATTTCCATCATTTGATGGCTCTGTGGGAACCGATAGTGAGAGCTGTGTGTCTGGAAAGGGTGGGGAGGGAAGAATATGTTTTATAAAAATGGTGGGTTGGGTGAATTTAAACTTTGGGTTGGGTGTTGACCTGGTGGATAAGGGTGACTGGATTCACCCCAGACCTACTAAGAAGGTGACATGGACACAAATTGAATGTAAGGTAGGGTGAATGGAGAGGAGGGACAATGGGGTGAGTAAATTTCTAGTACTGTAGCCAGTGACAGTTAGTGATGAAGTTAATATTTAGGAACCAACTAAATTGAAATGGGAAAGGATCTAGGAGAGGTGATATAAAAATTGTCTTTCTCACACATTTGAAGAAGGCCATTAGAGGGACACTTCTGGTGGTTATTAACATTGAGATCCAATCAGTGAATCAGTCATATTTATTGTGCTTATTGTATGAAGGGCACTGTACTAAGCACTTAGGAGAACACAATACAAGAATATAACAGACACATTCCCTGACCAGAATGAGCTTACAGTGTAAAGATTTTAGAGTGTAGATAATTAACAGAAAACTAAGACACACAAATTAATTATGTGGGGCCATCAAGATGTATGTGACACTGATAGAGCATATAAGAGGATGCCATTTGTTGCTTGCAAAGTGGAGCGAAGGAACGTAACTCTTATCCTGCAGATAGGTGCCATATTGACCTTCTTTTGGTAAAAACAAAGACCCCATGATTGCAGTGATGCTACTTAGATTTAAGTTTGCTCTCAGATCAACGTGGCCTAGTGGATAAAGCAAGGGCCTGGGAGTCTGAGGACCTGGGTTCTAATCCTGGTTCTACCATTTACTTTTCTGTGTGATCTTGGACAAGTCACTTAATTTATCTGTACCTCGTTTCCTTCATCTGCAAAATGGGGATCAAATATGTGCTTTCCCTCTACTGTGAACCGCAAGTGGGACTTGATTATCTTGTATCTGCACCAGTGCTTAGTACCGTGTTTGGCACATAGTAATGTAAGTAAAATTGTAGAGTTGCCCACTAGGAGCTTGATGTCCACAATCGATTTAAATGTGAAGAAAGTCCATCACTTTGCAAGGCACTCTCCTGTAATTCTTGTTCTTTGAACTTACTGATTTTGATCAAATTGTTGTTTAAAGCCTTGATTTTTTTAACATCTCCCATTATGTCTTCTTCAGCTCCATTGGCCTATTTACATTGCAGTGCACAGATGATCATATTAGCTAGAAATTTGGGATGCACTCTTTCCCTATGCTAAATTGACTTATCTGAAAAAATCCTGGAATTACTGCTTTCCAAATAAGTATTTTGGTATCTTACATCAATAAATGAGCATAGCAATAGAGCTCCTGCAAGAATTGTTTTCTAGATGATTGTCTTTTGCTATCATATTATTTCTTTTGGTTGCCCTTCATTCCTGTGATGAAGTTTTTCAAAAATAATACAGTAAGGTGAGTGATTAAAAGTCATAGATGTTAAGCTGAATTCTCTAGTGTGTGTGGGGGGGGGGGAAGGGGGTGTTAAAATTATTGTCAGAATAGTAATAGCAGGTATAAGTAACAGTGTATATTATGCATGATTGGATGACTTAAAAAGTGATTTCTGGAGAGTGGAATATATTTCAAACTGCAGATAACTCTTTCTGCCATAATTAGCCACTTAAAAACGTAGAACAATTTATAATTTAGCTCTGTGTTAATGGGCAAACTCAACATATTGATACACCAGTGCTGTTTGATCCTTATAGTCAATAGTGAGAAAGTGCCTAAAGCTGTCCTCTGAAAGCAATACAATTTTATAAATTGATTATTGAATAACTTGACACAATAGGTACTAATGTTCATTTTGCGATAAATGTCACACCATTATGGGTGCCTTTGTTCAAGGCGTGATTTGAAATTTAATGACAGTTATCAAAGTTTTGCAACTTGATTTCAATTATCAGGCTGATCACAAACTGTAGTCCATAGCACATCAATCAGTTCCTAGACTAATGAACCATATATCCTTGTCTAGGTTAGTAATGTTTTGACAGTTTCTGCCTCAGTGCCTTTGAATTATAAGTGTGTAGAGATGTATTGCTTACTGCTACCATAGGTCTCTCCCTAAGGCTATGATAGGTCATGTTTACTGAATTTGAATTGGTTAGCCAACAATGAGACTGATTCTACAGCTATAAAGGCGGGAAGCAATCAGGCTTTATGGTCATATATAAAATCTTAATTGATAGTATTACACTTTAATAGGTAGTATAAAGTTTAACCCTTTCTTATAATTTATATACCTTCAAAATAATTACATATTTATTGAACCTGAAACAATATCTTGGCTCATAAAGGAACTTAGCATTGCTTTTGTTGATCATTTCAAGGAATCATGTAGTTACAAAATTCTAGCCCAATATGAAAATACATACCCCAAACCCTTTAGCCTTATAGCCGAAGAAAGAGTCAGGAAATGATTTAAATTGGGAAGGTTGACAAGTTCAGTGCAGTAGTACTATGTAATTAATGTTCAGTATTCCAGAGTAATTGGAGAGCACCACCTGGATTAAAGGCTAGTGAATTGTTTAAAACACTGTCTATGTTATATCAAATAAAAACACGTATTTGGGGATGATAAAATGGTTTAAGTCCCTTGTTTTACACTGTCAAATATAATAGAAAATACATTAAATCATATAAATTGTCAAGAACATAACAGACACTAATTATCAATTTAATTCATTTTATACATATATCACCACAGGCAACAAAAGCACATATTAAATACTCACTAGTCAGTTATAGGTAATAAAGGCTGATTATTGCAAAGTACCTAAAGAGTTCCCAAAGCTTACTTTATTCACAGATAATTAACTTTCCAAACCATTTTAACCTATCAGACCAATGCAGATGATTCAAGATGCTAAAAGTCATATGATGGGTTTACCGAAAAACCTTACCGCATTGGTCATAGTATAAGGGTCTTAACATCTGTGGACATCCTGGGACTTTGGAGTTGACCCCCAATACTAGCTGTCTGGGATCATGCAGAAACTGATGAAGAAAAGAAGTCCAAGTCTCTCTGAAAATATCCATTTTCAGGCTGTGGCAAGTTGAGAAGGAATAAGGAAGTGAACATTGCCCCCGAATCCTGCTCCCACCTCATTTCCTACTGCACCCAGTGATGATCTTTCTCCTCTCCCCATATCCTTAAATAATGATAATTGTGGTATTTTTTAAGTGCTTTCAATGTGCTGGGCACTATACTAAGCACTGGAGTGGATACAAGATAATCAGATTGGACAGAGTTCATGTCCCACATAGGGCTCACAGTCTTAATCCCCATTTTAACAGATGAGGTAACTGAAGCACAGAGAAGTTAAGTGATTTGTCCAAGGTCACACACAACAGACAGGTGGAAGAGTTGGGATTAGAACCTAGGTCCTTCTGATTCCCAGGACCAAGCTGTTATCCACTAGACCACACTGCTTCTCTATCCTGAACTTGCCCCCCTTCTCTATTTTCCACTTCTACCTGTGTTCCAAAATATTTTTTTTGTTTCTACTAGTCATAATGGTGACTGCTTCCACCACTGCCCCCATTAATTTTCCCTTTCCAGATTGCTTTCCAGCCTCACTGTGTTTGCTAAAGCCAACAAAATGGGAAGAGATGACCTGGGGTGGAATGGAGAGCTTTAGCCAGGAAAGGTAAATGTGATTGAAAGCAGGGAAAATAAAGATAATAATAATAATAATAATAATGTTGGTATTTGTTAAGCGCTTACTATGTGCCGAGCACTGTTCTAAGCGCTGGGGTAGTCACAGGGGAGTCAGGTTGTCCCACGTGGGGCTCACAGTCTTAATCCCCATTTTACAGATGAGGTAACTGAGGCACAGAGAAGTTAAGTGACTTGCCCAAAGTCACACAGCTGACAAGTGGCCAAGCTGGGATTCGAACCCATGAACTCTGACTCCAAAGCCCGTGCTCTTTCCACTGAGCCACGCTGCTTCTCTAAAGATAGTGGTAGTGGTAATAAAGGTAATTGTTTTAAAATAAAAGGAAATAAAATGCTAGTGCAATTGGGATAGGGTAGGGGAGGCAGAAAAATGGATATGATGGGTGAGGGAGAGAAGGAAAACTGCTAGGTAGGTGAAGGTGGGATGAGGTGAGGGAAGGAGAGAGCAGAAGGGAATTGACATAGTTGCAGAGATTGAATATAATATCAGCAAACTATATATGTCATACCCATGAGGTACACGTATTGTGGAGTGGTCATAACCTGAATAGTCCTGTGTACAATTTTTGCCTGCCTCATCTGTCATTAGATTGTAAATTCCTCGAGGGAGGACAGTACCTTCTATTTTCTGTTACATGCTCCATGAGCCCAGTACAATTCTCTGCATCCATCAAGCAGAAACCCCTTACCACAGGCTTTAGAGAAGTGCTCCCTCCTATCTTACCCTCCCTCCTACCTTACCTCCCTGATTTCCTAATACAACCCAGCCCACATGCTATGCTCCTCTAATTACAACCTATTCATATTTCCTCGATCTCATCTATCTCAATGTCTCTGGCCTGGAATTCCCTCCCTTTTCAAATCAGATGATCACTCTCCATACCTTTAGGAATGATCTCCCTAAATTCCCCCCTCTTCCTCTCCAGTCCCTCCCTCCTCCTGCCCCTTCTTCAATTCTCCTATCTTATCCAGCAGTATTACAAGAGGAGGTCTCCTACCTTGTCTAAAAATCCACCCCCTTCACCTATGACTCCAGTGAGATAGATGAGATTGAGGAAAAGTGAGTAAGTTGTCACTTTAGTAGGAGTAGAAGCATAGTGTGTGGGCAGGGTTGTAGCAGGAAATAAGGGAGGTAAGGTAGGAGTGAGGGTAAGATAGGAGGGAGCAAAGGATGGTCCTTTGTACCTTATCAAAGCACTTGCCCTTTCGCTTCTTCCCTCTGTAACCTCCATCTTCAACTGTCGCTTTACAGTGACTTTTTCACAACTGCATTCAAGCATGCCTATGTCCCCCTTATCCTAAAAAAAAAAAACAACCCTCACTTGACCCCATGGCTCCCTCCAGTTATTACCCCATTTCCCTCTTAACATTCCTCTACAAACTCCTTGAACAAGTTGTCTACCCCTGCCATCTCCAGTTCCCGTCCTCCACTTCTCTCCTTGACCCCTCTTTAATCTGGCTTTCTCCCACTTCAATCTACAGAAACCACCCTCTCAAAGATTATAATGATCTTGCTAAATCCAGTGGCTTCTACTGTATCTTAAACCTTCTGGATCTCCTACCTGTCTTTGACACTGTCGACCATCTCCTTCTCCTGCTAACATTATCCACCCGTGGCTTTACTCACACTGTCCTCTCCAAGTTCTCCTCCTATCTCTCTGGCCATTCATCAGGATTCTATTTTGCGGGGTCCTCTCTGCCGCCTCCCACCAAACTGTGGGAGTTTGTAAAATCTTGGTTTTGTGTGGTAATGTATTCATTTATATTAATATCTGTCTCCCCATCTAAGATGTAAGATCGTTGTGGGCAGGGAGTGTGTCTATTTATTTTTATATTGTACTCTCCCAAGTGCTTAGTACAGTGCTCTGCACATAACTGCTCAATAATTGATTGAATGAATGAATGATTGATTGAATGAATGAATGAATGAATGAATGAATGGGTCCCCTTCTGTTCTCCATCTACACTCACTCCCTTGGAGAATTCATTCACTCTCATAACTTCAACTACCATCTCTAAATGGATGATTGCCAAATACATATCTCCAGCGCTGCTCTCCCTCCACTGAATTCTTGCATTTCTTCCTGCCTTCAGGACACCTGTACTTAGATGTCTCACTGACACCTCAAATTTAACATGTCCAAAACAGAACTTATCCTTCCATTCAAACCCTGTCCTCCCCATGATTTACTTGTCATATAGACAGTACCACCATCCTCCCTGTCTCACAAACCCTTAAGCTTGGCATTATCCTGGACTCATCTCTCTTATTCAACCGACGCATTCAACCTGTCACCAAAACATGTTGATTCAATCTTCACAATGTCGCTAAAATCCTCACTTTCCTCGCAATCCAGTCTGCTACCATGCTAATCCAATGTTATCCTATGCTGCCTTGATTACTGCAACATCCTCCTTCGTGACCTCCCTGCCTCCTATCTCTTCCCATTCCAGTCCATACTTCACTCTGCTGCCCGCATCATTTTTGTATAAGACTGTTCAGTCTCTCTTTCCCACTTCTCAAGAACCTCCAGTCATTGCTCATCCACCATTGCATCAAATAGAAACTTCTTACCATCAGCTTTAAAGCATTCAATCTGTGCCTCCTTCTATCTTACCTAGCTGCTTTCTTATTACAACCCAACCTACACACTTCTCTCCTCAAATGCTAACCCATGCTCTGTATGTCAGTCCCATCTATCTTTCATTCATTCATTCATTCAATAGTATTTATTGAGCGCTTACTATGTGCAGAGCACTGTACTAAGAGCTTGGAATGAACAAGTTGGCAACAGATAGAGACAGTCCCTGCCATTTAGACGGGCTTACAGTCTAATCGGGGGAGATAGACAGACAAGAACAATGGCAATAAATAGAGTCAAGGGGAAGAACATCTCGTAAAAACAATGGCAACTAAATAGAATCAAGGTGATGTACATTTCATTAACAAAATAAATAGGGTAATGAAAATATATACAGTTGAGCAGACGAGTACAGTGCTGAGGGGATGGGAAGGGAGAGGGGGAGGAGCAGAGGGAAATCGGGGGAAAAGAGGGTTAAGATGAGGAGAGGTGAAGGGGGGGTGGTAGAGGGAGTAGAGGGAGAAGGGGAGCTCAGTCTGGGAAGGCCTCTTGGAGGAGGTGAGTTTTCAGTAGGGTTTTGAAGAGGGGAAGAGAATTAGTTTGGCGGAGGTGAGGACGGAGGGTGTTCCAGGACCACGGGAGGACGTGGCCCAGGGGTCGACGGCGGGTTAGGCAAGACTGAGGGACGGTGAGGAGGTGGGCGGCAGAGGAGCGGAGCATGCCGGGTGGGTGGTAGAAAGAGAGAAGGGAGGAGAGGCAGGAAGGGGCAAGGTGATGGAGAGCCTTGAAGCCTAGAGTGAGGAGTTTTTGTTTGGAGTGGAGGTCGATAGGCAACCACTGGAGTTGTTTAAGAAGGGGAGTGACATGCCCAGATCGTTTCTGCAGGAAGATGAGCCGGGCAGCGGAGTGAAGAATAAACTGGAGCGGGGCGAGAGAGGAAGAAGGGAGATCAGAGAGAAGGCTGACACAATAGTCTAGCCAGGATATAACGAGAGCTCGTAGCAGTAAGGTAGCTGTTTGGGTGGAGAGGAAAAGGCGAATCTTGGTGATATTGTAAAGGTGAAACCGGCAGGTCTTGGTAACGGATAGGATGTGTGGGGTGAACAAGAGAGACGAGTCAAGGATGACACCGAGATTGCGGGCCTGAGAGACGGGAAGGATGGTCGTGCCATTCACGGTGATAGGGAAGTCTGGGAGAGGACCGGGTTTGGGAGGGAAGATGAGGAGCTCAGTCTTGCTCATGTTGAGTTTTAGGTGGCCGGCCGACATCCTGGTGGAGACCTCCTGGAGGCAGGAGGAGATGTGAGCCTGAAAGGAGGGGGAGAGGACAGGGGCGGAGATGTAGATCTGCGTGTCATCTGCGTAGAGATGGTAGTCAAAGCCGTGAGAGCGAATGAGTTCACCGAGGGAGTGAGTGTAAATCGAGAACAGAAGAGGGCCAAGAACTGACCCTTGAGGAACTCCAACAGTTAAAGGATGGGAGGGGGAGGAGGCGCCTGCTAAGGAGACCGAGAATGACCGGCCAGAGAGATAAGAGGAGAACCAGGAGAGGACAGAGTCCGTGAAGCCAAGGTGAGATAAGGTGTGGAGGAGGAGGGGATAGTCGACAGTGTCAAAGGCAGCAGAGAGGTCAAGGAGGATTAGAATGGAGTAGGAACCATTGGATTTGGCAAGAAGGAGGTCATGGGTGACCTTAGAGAGAGCAGTCTTGGTAGAGTGGAGGGGACAGAAGCCAGATTGGAGGGGGTCCAGGAGAGAATGGGAGTTAAGGAATTCTAAGCAGAGATTGTAGACAACTCGTTCTAGGATTTGGGAAAGGAAGGGTAGTAGGGAGATAGGGCGATAACTGGAGGGGGAAGTGGGGTCAAGAGCGGGTTTTTATAGGATGGGGGAGACATGGGCATGTTTGAAGGCAGAGCGGAAGGAGCCATTGGAGATGGAGTGGTTAAAAATAGAAGTTAAGGAAGGGAGGAGGGCAGGGGTGATGGTTTTAATAAGGTGAGAGGGAATGGGGTCCGAGGCGCAGGTGGAGGGGGTGGCACTTGCGAGGAGGGAGGAGATCTCCTCTGAGGATACTGCAGGGAAGGATGGAAAAATAGGGGAGAGGGTTGGTGGGGGGGAGGGGAGAGGCGGAGGGGTAACTTTGGGGAGCTCAGACCTGATTGTGTTGATTTTTGTGATTTAATAGGTGGCCAGATCATTGGGGGTGAGAGATGGGGGAGGGGGAGGAACAGGGGACCTAAGGAGAGAGTTAAAGGTCTGGAACAATTGGCGGGGGTGACGGGCATGGGTGTCGATGAGGGAGGAGAAGAAGTTTTGCCTGGCGGAGGAGAGGGCAGAGTTAAGGCAGGAAAGGATAAATTTGAAGTGTGTGAGGTCGGCTTGGTGCTTGGACTTTCACCAGCAGTGCTCAGCAGCTCGAGCATTGGAGCGTAGGAGGTGGACAGAGGAGGTGATCCAGGGCTGTGGGTTAGTGGAGCGAGAGCGGCGGAGGGAAAGGGGGGCGAGAGAGTTGAGATGAGTAGAGAGGGTGGACTTGAGAGTGGAGACCTGATCATCGATCTCACAGCCAACCTCTTGCCCACATCCTGCCTATGGCCTGGAATGCCCTCCCTCTTCATATCTGACAAATAATCACTCTCCTTACCTTCAGAGCTTATTGAAGGCACATCTCCACCAAGAGGCCTTCTCTGACTAGACCCTCATTTCCTCTTTTCCCATTCCCTTCTGCATCACCTTTAACTTGATTTGCACCCTTTATTCACCCCTCCCTTGACTCAACAGCACTTATGTACATATCCATAATTTATTTATTCAATTAATGTTTTTATACCCCATGAGAAGGTAAGCTTGCCAGGGCAGTGAATGTGTCTACCAAATCTGTTCTATTGTTATATGGTACTCTCCCAAGTACGTAGTACAGTGCTCTGTATGCAGTAAGTACTCAATACATATGACTGATGGATTGATCTCCTTCCACTTCTGCACACTCTTGAACTTGAATTAGAACCCTTTATTCACCACTCCCTCAGCAACCACAGTGATTTTAAATGTGTGTGTATATATACATATATATATCTGTAACTTCTTTATTCATATTAATGTTTGTCTCCCAGTTGCCATTGTTTTTACGAGATGTTCTTCCCCTTGACTCAATTTATTGCCATTGTTCTTGTCTGTCTGTCTCCCCTGATTAGACTGTAAGCCCATCAAACGGCAGGGACTGTCTCTATCTGTTGCCAACTTGTTCATTCCAAGCGCTTAGTACAGTGCTCTGCACATAGGAAGCGCTCAATAAATACTATTGAATGAATGAATGAATAAACTGTAAGCTCATTGTGGACAGGAACAGTGTCTATAAACTCTGCTCTAATGTATTCTCCTAAGGACTCATTACAGTGCTCCACCCAGTAAGCACTCAATAAAGCCTTCTCTCTGATCTCCTTTCCTCCTGTCTCACCCCGCTCTAGCCTATTCTCCATTCTGCTGCCCAGCTCATCTTCCTGCAGAAACGCTCTGGGCATGTCACTCTCCTTCTTAAAAACCTCCAGTGGTTGCCTATCAACCTCCACATGAAACCAAAACTTCTCACTCTAGGCTTCAAGGCTCTCCATCACCTTGCCCCCTCTTACCTCTCCTCCCTTCTTTCTTTCTACTGCCCACCCCATAGGCTCCGCTCCTCTGCCGCCCACCTCCTCACTGTCCCCCGTTCTCGCCTATCCCACCGTCGACCCCTGGCCCACGTACATCCTCCCGCTGTCCTGGAATGTCCTCCCTCCTCCCTCCTCACCTTCTTCCTCACCTCACCTCTGCCAAACTAATTCTCTTCCCCTCTTCAAAGCCCTACTGAGAGCTCACCTCCTCCAAGACACCTTCCCAGACTGAACTTCTCCCTCTGTACCTCTCTACCCCCCTTCACCTCCCCTCAGCTAAGCCCCCTTTTTCCCCCCTTCCCTCTGCTCCTCCCCTTCTCCCCTCAGCACTGTGCTTCTCCGCTCATTTGTATATATTTTTATTACCCTATTTATTTTGTTAATGAGATGTACATCCCCTTGATTTTATTTATTGCTATTGTTTTAGTCTGTCTCCTCAGATTACACTATAAGCTCGTCAATGGGCAGGGATTGTCTCTATCTGTTGCCAAATTGTACATTAAAAGCGCTTAGTACAGTGCTCTGCACATAGTAAGTGCTCAATAAATACTATTTAATGAATGAATAAGATTGATGGATTGATTAATTACATGCAGCTAAGACTCCATAAATACCAATGAAGATCTCCAGGATGCTTTCTACCCCATGACACCTGGTGCCATTTCCTTCTCAGGAGAGGGAGATACAGAGAAAAGTCTGCAGTTCATCAATCAATTATGTCTTTTGTTAAGTCTTACTATGTGCCAAGCACTGCATTAAGCACTGGGATAAATATAAGATAATCAGATCAGACACAGTCTCTGTCCCACCAGGGTGTCCCAGTCTTTCATTTGGTAACCCCAGAGCCTATGTTCCTATCAGACCTCACAGTTCCCAGAGATGGACATGGGTGTCATTTATTGTGAAATCAAATGCTTCTACCATTTCATCTTTATTATTTTCCCAATATTAATTAATGTTGGTATTTTCTGGAATATTCAATATTCTGGAATGATTTGTCAGAGCATAAAGTGAGATACACAGTCTGTCTTTAAGGATAAACCTCTTCAAGTATAAGTCCATACACAATTCTTAGAAAAGGTTTTATTCCCCAAATACATATGTTTTTCTTAGCATTTGTTCGATGTCTTCTGGGCCATATTTTCAATTCTGATAAAACCATGCATTCAAATGAATACTATTGAATGAATTAATGCATGAATCGATAATTAGGTATGGGATCACTGAGCACTTATAAAAATACAACTTGTTACAGAAATGACAACATGTTTTCTGTAAGGGGATATCATGCCTCACTGATCTGCTGGAGCTTTTTGAAAGGGTCAACAAGCATATGAACAGAGGGAAACCAGTTTATACTAAACAGCATCATGTTTAGTTTCTTCTGAATTTCTTTGACAAGGTCTCATGTGGGATCGCAGGGAATACAGATGTAGTTCTCCTGGAACAGAGAAGGTTGCATTCTTTCTGAACCTGACAGTAATAGGAGGAATAGTGAAAGTACTTTAGTTCATACTCTGTGCAGGGCACTGTTCTAACTGCTGGAAAAAAAAAATACGTGTGTGAGAATGAGACAGTGATGGGTCTCACAGTTGAAAAAATGGTGGGGAGAGGGGACTAGCCACAGACACATACAGAAAATTAAAAAAATAAATAAAAACACAAGAAAAATGCAATCATTCTCTGGAGGAGCACAGAGTAGAAAATAACCACACAGCAGGAATTCCAGTCCCAGAGCCTTTATTCCAACTCCCGCCCTGGAGGTCCCAACACATGTCTGTGGGTCCAGGAGCTGAGCCTGTGTTACCTGTAAATCTGGCCTTTTTAACTTTTTGTCTATTTACCTAATTCTAGCACAGACCTGCCTACCAGCACAGTTCAGGTGAGTGTCCTGAGAGTATAGGGGTGTCACCCAGGCAGAAGCTATCTTCCTTCTGCCTGGATAACAGACAATATAAAATATAGGGAGAATAATGAATCAAAAATAAAAAAAGAACATAAAGAGCAATAGGGTATTGTGTGGTTAGACCAAGAGACTTTAAGGGTCCTTGCTGCTTAAAGCTACAGCTGCAGCCAATGATTATATTTGTTAAGCACTTCCTATGTTCCAGGCACTGTTCTAAGCACTGATAATAATACCTGTGTTTCTATGTGGTGGTTTTATAACCAAAAAGTCTTACATTAGTTGTTTACTCCTCCTAGCACCCTTGCAAAGTAGGATTTAGGTATTATTTTCCCCAATTTACAGCTAGGAAACTGAGACATGGGACAGTTAAGTGGCTTGCCCAAAGCCACACAGGGAACGAGTGTCAGAACCGGGACTTAAACCAGGCACCTCTGGCTTTCAGGATCACGGCTATTCCATTGTGCAGCAGCTAATCTAGAGTACCACCACAATCTTCCCCATGTCCTAAATGTAGTGTTCTAATGAAGGTCTCATCCTGCGGGTGCCAGGAAGGTCAGAAGCTTGGTTTCAGGATGGCATGGGGGTTATCAATGATGTAATCAATGGACTGGTGAGTTGGTAGGCTGAGACCAAATTTCATATCCTTCCCACTGGCGCAGAGAGAGCCAGTATAAGGCCCCAGGATGGCATGGAGTGAACAAAGAACAGTGGATCTCAGTGGTCACATGGCTAGAAAGACTGAGTCCATGTGTTAGCCCTGGTTCTTTTCCAGCTCTGCTGCAGTTCTCACGCTGCTTCAGATGCTATATGGCACCACATCACACTACATCCGCTGTTCTAGCTACTGCCATCATATTCTAACCAAATCATAGAGTGAATTCACATTATGACAGAACTGATTGCACTACTCTGATAGGAAATTGGTTAAAAGATAGGAAATATAAGGGTAGGAAAAAATCAGCCAATTTTCTGGATGGAGAAGTGCAGGTAGTAGTAAGGTTCATCCAGGGATCTGCACAAAGATTCCTATAATTTAACATCATCGTAAATCTTCTGGAAGACCGAGTTCAGTGAAATAGCAGGTGCACTTAATATTATGCTCTTCTGGGTGGTGAAAAAACCCAAAACATATAATTTGGAATAATCTTGGTAAAATGAGTTAGTGGTTGAAAAATGTCAGGTGAGGTTGGATCCAAGAAAATGCCACTGGAGAAAAGCATTCCTCATCTTGACTTCAAGATGCACAATTCAGGAAAGGAATCTCCAAGTCACAGTTGATTGTTTTTTTAAATCATTGTTCCAGTGCACAGCAGTTACCAAAAAAATCGGCCAAATGCACAGGATCTTCAGGAAGAATGTGTGTACACACACACGCACACACGCGCGCGCACACACACACACACCCTCCCTCCCCCCCCCCAAAAAAAAAAACCCGCCCACTCATGCACACCTATCCGGTAAGGCTACTGATGATTATATCTTAGCCATTTGTCATATCGTACTATGGTTGAAAAGATTGTCATGATCACACTTCTGTCTATTGTGATTACCAATAGGTCCTTACTGCACTGGTAAATTTGTCCAAAAGTGAGCTTGTCTCTGTTTTTTCACCTGCTTCTTGCCATTCTGATCTTTGTACAGACTTTGCCCAGACTTTGAGAAGCAGCATGGCTTAGTGGAAAGAGCACGGGCTTGGGAATAAGAGGATGTGAGTTCTAATCCTGGCTCTGTCACTTTGCTGTGTGTAACCTTGGGAGAGTCACTTAACTTCTCTGTGCCTCAGTTACCTCATTTGTAAAATGGAGATTAAGACTGTGAACCCTACATGAGACAACCTGATTACCTTGTATCTACCCCAGTGCTTAGAAAAGTGCTTGGCACATAGTACGTGCTTAACAGATACCCATAATTTATTAGTTTTAATTACTATGTAGAAAATCATCCTTCATCTGATTGCTGCCAAACAGCTCTTGGATGGTGAGCCTTAGGTGGCTCAGGGATTGAACCAGATCTGAGTATCTCAATTTTATCTCAGCACTTAGCACAGTGCTTAGCAGAGTAAAATAATTTAAAATAGACTAGGTTTTCCAGTGCTCTTGTCTCAAAACAGCTACTAATCCACATTGCTGGAGACCGATTCAGTGCACCTGTACAAGCTGGCACTTCAGCCACCTCCCCTTAGCCTTTCCGAGGATATTTCCGTTCCTGGAAGTCAGGAGACCATTGACCTGGATGCATTGCTACTAACACTTTTTATGGTGTTTGTTTAGCTCTTACTATGTGTCAAGCAATGTTCTAAGTGCTGGGATAGATACAAGTCAATCAGGCTGAATACAGCCCTGTTCCACATGGGGTCCACAGTCTGAGTAGGAAGGAAGTCAGGTATTGATTGAGAAGCAGTATGGCTTAGTGGAAAGAGCACGGACTTGGGAGTCAGAGATTGTGGGTTCTAATCCAAGTTCCTCCACTTGTCAGCTATGTGACTTGGGCAAGTCACTTAATATCTCTGTGCCTCAGTTACCTCATCTGTAAAGTGGGGATTAAGACTGTGAGTCCCACATGGGACAACCTGATTACTTGTATCTACCCCAGTGCTTAGAACATTGCTTGGTGCACAGTGAGTGCTTAACAAATACCATCACCATTATTATTCCCCCCTTCTAGACTGTGATCCCGTAGTTGGATAGGGATTGTCTCTGTTGCTGAATTGTACTTTCCAAGCGCTTAGTACAGTGCTCTGCACACAGTAAGCGCTCATTAAATATGATTGAATGAATGAATTTTGCAGTTGAAGAAACTAAAGTGTAAGTGGCAGAGCCAGAATTAGAATGCAGGTCCTCACTTTACCCACTAGGCCATGCTTCTTTCCTTGCACCGGGGAAGGGAGCAATAAGTGATGTACACAGTTAATCAAAGGGATATAAGCCCCTACCCTACTGCTGAGCACCTTTCTCCATTTTCCGATTTTAATGCCTGGCTTCACCTCTTCAGAAATAGCTTAAGCCTCCCTTCCTTTGATCCCTTCGGTTTAGTTCTCTTCCCTTAACTTCACTCTCTTATCCCCTCTTTTTCTTGGTTTCTCCCCTTGGCTACCAGCTGCTCTCTGAATCACTATCTATTTTTGCTTTTTTCTATTTCCCAACTGCTTTTACTATCTACTCCTCAGTTGCTCATTCATACCCTCATTAATAGGTATATGTTGAGAGCCTATTGTGTGTAGAGCATCATATTAGCCATATCAGACCTGGGTGTCAGAGAACCCAAGCTTCAATCTTAGTTCTGCCCCTTGATTGTGGTGTGACCTGAGGCAAGTCATTTCTCCTCTCTGTGCCTCAGTTTCTCATCTGCAAAATGGGGATTCAATACCTGCTGTTCCTTCCCCTAAGACTGTGAGTCCCATGTGGGACAGGGACTGTGTCCGACCTGATTATCTTGAATCTCCCCCAGCGCTTAGTATGGCACATAGTAAGTGCTTAACAAATACCAGTATTATTACCTAAGTAGAACACAATAAACATATGAGACATTGTCCCTGCCCCTCTCTGTGACTTCAACCTAAGTAAATGATAGCCTCAGCTTTAAAGATTAAGGTCACCTTAAAATGAATGGAAGTCAATATCATATTCAAAATTATTTTCCCTATTTCAGTAAGGAGGTTAGGTGATGGCATGAGTTGTAATCATTGCTTTATTTTACAGTCTGAAACTGCAACTAGAATTTTCTGAAGGGAAAAAATAATCACTGACAACTGGCACTCTTCTACCCTTGAGGGAATTGAAATACAGTTTTATGATTCCCACCAACAGATATTAAAACCCAGATAAGGAAATGGTAGCCAAGAACCAGGGCAGCATTTTTATGAAAAATGGCAACAGCCCATTTCACACCTGTAAGTCTGCTGGGGCATTAGTTTTCTGATTCTAAAGATGCAGCAATGGTGTTTTAACACATTGCATGTTTGAGTAGCTGTCTTTAGGAAAGCCCTGCTCTACTATTTCAAATGCGTTCACCAGAAAACTGCATCTGGTATGTTTTAACTTTGTGGTATTTTAAGAAATAGGAACCTAAATGTATTTGAGCAACATAACCCTTGAATCCAGTTGCTATGCAGTGAGAAAAGGAATAGTCATTTAGAAAGGAGAGTAGCACATATTTCATGTCAACTGGACAGAGATGGAGTCGGCACTGTGGCAACGAGCAAAATATTTGAGTTCCAGAAGGACACCTCACGGAGACAAGTGCTCTGCCGACTTCCAAAGATTCAGACCAAGTTATTCAACTATGAGCCTTATCAAAAGTCTTGAGACAGACCTTTGGAAGCAGACATGGCAATATATGGCAAAATGTTGATCACAGTGCTCTGGAGACACATTTACAAGACAACAGGCAGAATATTTTGAACTGCTTTGGAGTGTCTTTCCAGCACTATGTCCTGACTACAAAACTGAAAAAAAAACCCCAAAACAAAATTAAGGGACGTAATCATCTATACTAGGGAACCCTATGCAGAATCAACAATTTATTTGCAATCCAGTACATAATGCTACCACCAATTTCTGCTACCTAGAAAGTACAAGCCCAACAATGCACATATTAAAGTAGCAATTGCCCTGTTACTAATGAAGAATGAGCCTCTGTCCTGAGGCTTCCTGGGAATCAGAAGTACCTCAGTTCTAAACATGGTTCCACCACTTTGCTGTGAAACCTTAGGGAAATCACTTAACTTATCTGTGCCTCATCTGTAAATGGGGATTAAGACTGTGAGCCTCATGTAAAACAGGGAATGTGTCCAATCTGATTAGCTTGTATCTACCTCAAACATAGTACAATGCCTGACACATAGTAAGCGCTCAACAGACAGAGCTCCCTATCTTCCCACCTAAATCCTGTCCTCTTTTCCATGACTCTTTACAGTGACTTTTCCGTCACTGGAGATGGCACCTCCATCCTTCCTGTCTCACAAGCTCGTAACTTTGGCATTATCCTTGACTCGGCTCTCTCATTCAACCCACACATTCAATTCGTTACCAAATCCTGTGGGTCTCGCCTCCACAACATCACTAAAATCTACCCTTTCCTCTCCATCCAAACTGCTACCACGTTAATACAATCACTCATCCTGTCCTGCCTAGATTACTGCATCAGTCTCCTTGCTGAAGTCCCAACATACTGCCTCTCCCCATTCCAGTCCATACTTCATTCCGCTGCCCAGATCATCTTTGTACAGAAATGTTCAGGACGTGTCATCCCCCTTCTCAAAAATCCCCAATGGTTTCTTGTCCCCCTCCGTATCAAACAAAAACTCCTCACCATTGGCTTTAAAGGCTGGTCTCACCTTCACAACATCGCCAAGATCCTCCCTTTACTTTCCATCCAAACTGCTACCTTGCTGGTACAATCTCTCTCATAATATCCCCACTGGATTATTGCGTCAGCCTCCTCTCTTATCTCCCATCCTCCTGCCCTCCTTGCCCTCTCCTAACTCACCTTGCTTCTCTGTTTCTACAACCCAGCCCACACGCTTAGCTCCTCTGGTGCTTAACCTTCTCACTGTGCCTCAATCTTGCCTTTCTCATTGCCGACCCAGGCCCAAAGCCTACCTCTGGCCTGAAATGCCCTCCCTCCTCAAATCTTCCAGACAATTACTCTCCCCCACTTCAAAGTCTTACGAAAGGCCCATCTCCTTTAAGAGGCCTTCCCATATTAAGTCCCACTTTTCCTCCTCTCCCATTTCCTTCTATGTCACCCTGACTTGTTCTCTTGGCTCTCTCCCCTCCCTCAGAACTTTTGTATATATCTGTAATTTTGTTTATTTATATTGATGTCTGTTTGTATTGATGTCTGTCTCCCCTCCCCTGTGGGTAGGGGTTGTCACTCTATTGCTGTATTGAACTTTCCCAAGTGCTTAGTACAGTGTTCTGCACACAGTAAGCACTCAATAAATATGATAAAATGAATGAATAAATGAACATTTCCCATTATAAAAAAAAATGTTAGTGCTGATGGTTTAGCACTCTTTCATCCATGCCATTTACGTTCCCACTGGGGCAAAGATTACAATGATTCTGCTATCAGGCAGGCATATAACACATTGTTATATATATACTTGCCTCTCATCATTAGCTCCCAGGGCCCTCGTCATCCTCCTCTACTGGACCTCCATTTGTCTCCCCGGGTCCTGCACTGGCTCTCCCCTCTGTCACCAAGAGACCTCCAATCCTGACCTGTCCTGCTCCATCTTCAAGGGAAAGAGAAAAGCAGACACACATGGGACTGCCTCCACAAAATCTCAGAGAATTTGTGGTGGCTGCTTCTGCAGCGTTTACTGTGGCTGCGGTTGTAACTGTATTCTTTAAGCCATGAGGACCTGGAAATTCTGCTTCTCTAGACAAAGTATGCTACTGAACTTTGTTTCTGTCTATATGTTGTTGTTCTAGTGTTGGGTTTATCTCCACTAATGTGTGTGTCACCAATCCCCTTTCCTCCTTATTTATTTATTCACTAGTTCTAGTTCCCACTTGTTTTCTTACCCAGAGTTTAGAACAGTATTCTGCACATAGTAAGAGTATAATAAGTACTGTTACTACACTTAAAAAGGTACACCAGTTTTTTTCATGAGCAGGATCTGGATGAACAGAGCACCACATAATGCTGACGTTGTGCTTGTGGATGGTGACAGGGAAAGTAGCTTTATTGGTAGCTGCTGAGTAATAATAATAATGATGATGGTATTTGTTAAGTGCTTACTGTGTGCCAAGTACTGTTCTAAGTGCTGGGATGGATACAAGGTGATTAAGTTGCCCCTCATGAGGCTCACAGTCTTAATCCCCATTTGAATAATAATAATAATAATGTTGGTATTTGTTAAGCGCTTACTATGTGCAGAGCACTGTTCTAAACGCTGGGGTAGCCACAGGGGAATCAGGTTGTCCCACGTGGGGCTCACACTCTTAATCCCCATTTTACAAATGAGGTAACTGAGGCACAGAGAAGTTAAGTGACTTGCCCAAAGTCACACAGCTGACAAGTGGTGGAACCGCGATTAGAACCCATAACCTCTAACTCCCAAGCCCGTGCTCTTGCCACTGAGCCACACTGATGCACCTTCTGCTGTTCACACTAGCTAACTATCCTTGCCAGCCCTGTCCACCTCCTTGAATGCGCTGAATGGTTCTTCAGTTGCTAAACTTCACCATTAGAAGCAATGTGGCTCAGTGGAAGTAGTGTAGGCTTGGGAGTCAGAGGTCATGGCTTCTAATCCCGGCTCCACCACTTGTCATCTGTGTGACTTTGGGCAAGCCACTTAATTTCTCAGTTGCCTCATTTGTAAAATGGGGGTTAAGACTATGAGCCCCATGTGGAACAACCTAATTACCTTGTATCTACCCCAGCACTTAGAACAGTGCTTGGCACATAGTAAGCACTTAACAAATACCATCATCAACATTATTATTATTATTATTATTATTATATCCCCAACTGGCAGAACTGGGTTTTAGTTTTAACTGATTTTAGCTATGATTATTCATGTATAGCTATAGCTAAAATCAGCACGTGACTAGATGAAAGGAGGTATATGAAAGTAGGAAAAGGAGAGAAAATACTTCTAAAAGCAATGGCAATGAAAACTTTCAAACAAAGTGGTAGGGTAGCCTACTGTTAGGAGACATCTAAAATAGACAACCAGCTTGCCATGCGGAAATCAGAAATACTTCTACAAGGAGCAACATGATGAAGGCCAATCTTTATATATCCACCAGATATACCATTTTGGTTGTTGCTAAAATGGCATGCATGGGTAGAATCTTAAATTCAATAATATTATCTTTAAATACAAATTCCACATATAACTTATCATTATGTTTATAATATATATGTGAAATTTATGTTTAAGACATTAGAAGCAGACTGGCCTAGTGGGAAGAGCACAGGCCTGGGAGTCAGATGATCTGGTTTTTTATCTCAGCTCTTCCACTTGTCTGCTTTGTGACCTTGGGCAAGTCACGTAACAAGTGACTAATATTCTAAGATTCTACATTGGTGAAAAGGAGCTGTAATTTCTTTCCTCTCTTCTACTTAGAGTGTCAGCCCCATGTAGGGTGGGGATTATGTTCGGTGTGATAAACTTCTATCTACCCCAGTGCTAACAGTGCTTGACACATACTAAGAGTTTAACAGATACCATCATTATGTATTATAATAATGTTGGTATTTGTTAAGCGCTTACTATGTGCAGAGCACTGTTCTAAGAGCTGGGGTAGATACAGGATAATCAGGTTGTCCCACGTGAGGCTCACAGTTAATCCCCATTTTACAGATGAGGGAACTGAGGCACAGAGAAGTTAAGTGACTTGCCCACAGTCACACAGCTGACAAGTGGCAGAGCCAGGATTCGAACCCATGAACTCTGACTCCCAAGCCCGGACTCTTTCCACTGAGCCACGCTGCTTCTCCAATCATGATGTATGTCCTATAAGACCACTGGTGAGAAGGACTGGCCAAAATTGTGTCTACACTCTAAAGCCAAAGATTTCCAGAGGAATCTGAATGAAAATGTTAACAAAGTTATTACCCATTCATGAACATTGCTTACTCCATCAGAAACATCACTGGGTCAACATTCTGGAAGAAATTTGTCATGATATTTTGGGCTGAAAACTAGCATTCATCATTCCACTTTTCCACAGGTGGAAAAGGGAGAGGTGGTAACAGTGGCAGTGATCAACATCAGTCAGCATGCATTTGACTGACTGTCTTCAAGGAACTATGTTGTTGGCTACTTGTTTTGTTTTGTTGTCTGTCTCTCCCTTTTAGACTGTGAGCCTGTTGCTGGCCAGGGATTGTCTCTATCTGTTCCCAAAGTGCACACTTCAAGCACTTAGTACAGTGCTCTGCACACAGTAAGTTCTCTATAAATATGATTGAATGAATGAATGAATGAACTAGGTATTATATTGGAAAGATTAAGGCACTTGCTTAGAGTTTCTCACCATCTAATAGAAGCTAAGAACATTTTTAAGGTTGACAAAATTTTTTTGTTACCTGGAACCTACCTGTCTACCCTCAACAATGTATAGAGAACATTCAGTGTATTCACAAACCAAGGTATATTCATGTGAAGACCAGATTAATGATCTCATATTGATTTTAGTATCCTTAGCTGTGAGCACCAAGTGGAACAGGGACTGTACCCAATCTGATTATCTTGCATCTACTCCAGTGCTTAGCAGAATGCTTGGTACATTGTACACACTTAACAAATACCACAATTGTTATTGTTATTTTTATGGCATTTGAATTATTTCTTGAAAGAGTATAAACTATTTTGCGGGCTGTAAAAACAACTGTTAGAGTACTTTAATCCTCAGCTGCAGTACAGAGGATGTAACCATCTTATTCTTTTAGCCACCTTGAGCAATAATTTTATAACCAGATGAAGCATGAAGACAATAATAGTCTTTCTATAAGTCCATTTTCAGTTACTGCATTTAGCTTTGCATTTAACTACCATGTAATTATCTTTTCGTACAGTGATACGGGTGAGCGTTTTCCCAGTTTCCCGTTATCAAAATGATGTGAATTCCTGTCTCCCACTGCATTTATGTATATAGTCATTTAACTTTTTTTTCAAAGTTAGGTTTAGGAAGGTTTCAAGAAGCCCCAAATCAAGTCTGTTTAAAGAGAGAAAATTAGTAAAAAACTATAATACTCTATATTATACCATTAATACCTTTCATAGGATGAGCTCAGAGATGGTTGCAAATATGACTCCTCTTTTTTCTCAGCTCTTGTGAAAGTGCCTACATGACAAGAGCTACCGTCTTCAGTTTGTATATAGAGAATACGAAATGCAGAACTAAAGAATTGTCCAAGATTTCAGAACAATTTGGTAGCGGAAGAAAAAGAAATCTGCAGTCCTGATTTAAAAAGTTTGGCTCCGCCACTTGTCTGCTGTTGGACCCTGGGTAAGTCACTGAACTTCTCTGTGCCTCAGTTACCTCATCCATAAAATGGGGATTAAGACTAGGAGCCCCATGTGGGACATAGACTGTGTCTACCCTATTTTAGCTTCTATCTACCCTAGCACTTACTACTATGCCTGGCACATAGTAAGCACTTAACGAAGACCATTACCAAAGAAAGGTGCCAAAAACTTTAAATTGTTATCGCCATCAAAACGAAGTCATGGGATGTGTGGAAGAATACCTGGCAGATCAACAAGAACTTGATGGCTGAGTGGCCGACTGGAAGAGGTCTAAAAACAGCCATCCAGAAGATCATTCCTAATAAAGAAATGCAAGGATTATTTAATTAATTTTTTCTTACTAGTTACTCCTAATCTTGCCTTATGCGTGGCTCAGTTGTAAGAGGTTCAGAAGTGAGTTAAAACAAACTTATTTTCACTGTGGGTTTAGGAAAACATGGATTTATTTCCATTCTCCATAGACAGCTGTACAGTAGTAAGATGCCACCAGATAAAGATGAATGGGACCGAGAAGAGGTTTAGGGGGACCCAAGCTTCTACATGGAGAGGAAATGTAACCACCAGAAAATTGTGTTCAAGGAGACTGAGGTTCTAAGGAGCACACTTTATGTTGCAGCAAATGTTCTGTTTTTATACTTTATAGCTCACTAACTGTAAGCTCGTCATGGGCAGGGAATGTGTCTTTTTATTATTGTGCTATTCCTCTCAAGTGCCCTGCACACAGTAAGCACTCAATAAATATGATTGATTAATTGATTGATTAAGAAGTAAATGAGGTAAGGAGCTTCCTTTGTCCCTTTCAAGCCTTATAGGCAAAATCCCACTTCTGCTGAGAATCTGATAGCCTCAAATGACTATCCCAGTGTTCAAATGGCTTTAAAGGGGTGAAATGGTTTTAAGGCCTGAAAAGAATATAGGGCTGTGCATAGGGCAGATTATAGGACTTTGTCCAAACTGATTGGCTTGTATCCACCCCAGCGCTTAAAAAAATACCATTATTATTATTATTATTAGAGTGGGCTGTTGACTTGTGGGAGGAAGGAGTGTGTAATTTAAGAAGTGAAGGGATTCTTGTTGGCAGTTCTCCAGCCTCCAGGTTTCTTTAATCCTCTAAATTTATTCTTCTTTCTGTGGGTAATTGAATAATGAACTTTGAAAGAAAAAGTTTGAAGAGCACCATTGTTAGCACTCTCTGAGTGAATTTTCACTTGCTAATTTTCAACTCAGTAAGTATACCCCACACTCCTCTCCTGATGTTAATTAATAAGAATAACTATGACATATGTGGCTAGTAGTAGTCAGGGTAACTGTCAAGTATAGTAGTAGTAGTTATAGTGTTTATTAAGTGCTTAGTGTGTGCACAGCACTGTTCCAAGTACTGGGAAATAAAATGCAGCTAAAAAAAAGAGGGAGGGAATTGACAACAAACACATAAGGAGAGAGGAAGTAAAACAAAAACCAAGATTAAAACATGAAAACAAAAACCAAAACCAAGATTAGTTGGGCACTTTGGCTAGAGGAGCATAATGTCAGCCTCCTCTCAGAGCAGACCAAATCACAAATACGGATGCTGAATATGGAAAAATAAATTATGCAGAGACTCTCATGAAAGAGCTTTCATGAGTAAAAGTGTCACTGATGACCTGTCTCCTTGGCTTTTTACAGAGGTTAATTTAGTTCTAAGTAGATTTTCTTTTGAAGTAGGTCTAGCATTTATCATAGTTTCTGTCTATTTCTATTTCAAAATATGTATATTTAAAAAATCCCCTTTCTAAAGTAAACGATCAGTAAACTATCGTTTAAGACATGCAGCATTTCACATAAGCAGCATAAATCTCTCTCACACACTCCATAAATAACCTTTTTCTGCTGGGAGTCAGGATTTCCTAGTTCAAAATTGGGCTGTCAGTAATTGATGTTATAACAACTAGTAATGAGATGATGCTAAGTGCATATTGATGGCCTTTATCTTGTTTAGAAGGTTATAGAGCTGCTCAGGAAAGGATTCAATCATTTTTGCAAATCATGTACATACTTTTCTGGCCATCACTATCATACCTTTCCTTTTATTTTAGTTAGAACTCTCTAGGAATAAAGACTTCTATCATGATGATCCAAGGTACTTTATTTCCATGTAGTGGGAAAGGAGGAGAAGGGCAAGAATTCAAGGAACATTTTAGAATAAGTAACCTTAAATCAGGACATTTCCCGAACAAAAACAAGCAAAAATGTTTCATGTAAGTTTCTTAATGACTATTTGGACACTTGTTTCTACCTTCTGTGTATCACAGTGTTCTCAAATATTCAAAGGCTGAGGCTATAATTAAAATCAGATTGTTCCTATTTCAAACAATAATACCGGAGTTGAAATAGCTATTCTGGTTGGGTGAGTTTGGTCTGGTTTCTTATTAGTATAGGTTGTTTTCTTGAATGTTTGATTACTGAGTTTGAGTAGAGAAGCTACATAGCCTAGTGGAAAGAGCATGGAATTGAGAGTCAAAAGACCTGGATTTTAAACTTGGCTCTGCCATGTATCTGCTGTGTGACTTTGGGCAAGTCATAACTTCTTTATGCCTCAGTTACTTATCTGTACCCTCCTACTTAGGCTATGAACCCCATGTGGGATAGGGATAATAATAACTTTATTATTCCAGTGCTTAGAACAATGCTTGGCAAATGGTAAGTGCATAAGAAGCAGTGTGGCTATGTGGAAAGAGCCTGGGCTTGGGAGTCAGAGGTCATGGGTTCGAATCCCGGATCTTCCACTTGTCAGCTGTGTGACTGTGGGCAAGTCACTTTACTTCTCTGTGCCTCAGTTACCTCATCTGTAAAATGGGGATTAAGACTGTGAGCCCCAAGTGGGACAACCTAATTACCTTGTATTTACCCCAGTGCTTAGAACAGTGCTCTGCACATAGTAAGTGCTTAACAAATACCAACATTATTATTATTATTATTATTATTATAAATACCTATATGTATATAAATAGTATACAAAATGTATATAATACAATTATAATGATGATGATGATGGTATGGTATTTGTACCAAGCACTGTTCTAAGTGCTGGGGTAAATGTAAGGTAATCAGGTTGTCCTACGTGGGGCTCACAGTCTTAATCACCATTTTCAGATGAAGTAATTGAGGCCCAGAGAAGTTAAGTGACTTGCCCAAAGTCACACAGCTGATAGCTAAGGGTATGTGTTAAGTGCTTACTATCTGCCAAGCACTGCTCTAAGCACTGGGGTAGTTACAAGGTAATTAGGTTGTCCCACATGGGGCTCAGTCTTAATCCCCATTTTACAGATGAGGTAACTGAGGGACAGAGAAGTGAAGTGACTTGCCTAAAGTCACACAGCTGACAAGTGGCGGATCTGGGATTAGAACCCATGATCTCTGACTCCCAAGCCCATGCTCTTTCCACTAAGCCATGCTGCTATAACATGAAGTTTCTCAATTATTGCAGCTGACCTTTGTACCATATGTTTTCTACTGCCAGTATGGTCCATATTCTTCTCCCTTTCTTTACAAAAGGGTCTTCGTCTCTCTCCCATTCTTTGTGAAGTACAGTTACCAATATGCAACTGATTGCTTTCCATTTTTGCTTCATGCCCTGCACATCACATTTTTTCAACAATTAAATACAGTAACTTCTGTGTTACTCCCACCTAGTCATGGGGTAATCAGTATCTCTAGATAGTATCTGTGAGACCTTCCATAATAATAATAATAATAATGATGGTATTTGTTAAGCGCTTAGTATGTGCAAAGCACTGACTTGGGTGGATTAATCTTTATTGCAGCGGAGGTTTCAGTGGTGGAATCCTACCCCAAGCATGCAGCTCCCCTGGAGCTTTGTATAAATTCAGCTAATCTTATAATAATAATAACTGTGGTATTTGTTAAGCGTTTACTGTGTTACTATGCTCTGGGGTGGATACAAGCAAATTAGTTTGGACACAATTCCTGTCTCAAATGGGGCTCACAGTCTCAATCCCCATTTTACAGATGAGGGAACTGAGGCACAGAGAAGTGAAGTGACTTGCCCTAGGTCACACAGTAGATGGGTGGTGGAGCAGGGATTAGAACCCATACCCTTTGACTCCCAGCCTCATTTTCTATCCACTATACCTGCTCAGCAAATAGCTTCCATTTACCTTCAATTACTGAACATCAGATGCAGATTATCTCCTAATCTGATCAGCAAACATTCCTCTTCCACCCTCATAAACCTTTCGATTGCTTCTCTACTGATTTTTTCCAGTCTTCTAGATGATCATGAAATGCCTGTTTGCTACTGAACAATCCTGACTCCTGGCTAACCAGCATATTTTTCCACCTGAATTTCTTTTGTTTTGCCCAACTTTTATTGTATTTCCGTAGGATCTCATAGTTCAGAAATGCCAGTGTTCAACCATTAATAGTAACAAAGAATGGCCATGAATTCCTGATGCCAAGTAGGTGAACATAATTCTCTCCTACCTCAATTGAAGGGCAGATTTCCAGTGCTCTACTGAGGGATAGTGGCAGTGGAAGGAGATAGTGGCACTCTGTCTCCATTTTTCATGAATCTAAATTTTTCCAATCTACAAAATAAATATTAAAATTTGTTTTCAGAATGTCCTCAATTTTGGCCATTAGATTAGGTATGAGCCCAATAGGGAGGGTGATTAAAGGGGCCAGGGCTGATTAGGGGATTCAAATACAATTAAATGCATGCAATTGGAAAAATCAGTAGAAAACAATAGTTTCTTTCTGCATGGGTTAATAAAATAATCAACTTTTGATTATTCCAGGACTGCCTATATAGTCCTATTGTCTACTTGTTGATCTTTATACTGATCTACCTGTAAACTCAAGGTCCATAGATGATGTATGAAAGAAAATGGGACTATTTAGGCAGGAGAAGTACTAGTGTTGAAATATATGAAGGATTGTTATATAAAGTGTTTTCCAACTTCACTAGGAATGGAACCTGATGAAATAAGTTTAAAATGCAGCCCAAAGTGATTTACCATCACCGATAAGTACCTAGAACACTGCACAGCGTGGCGCAGTGGAAAGAGCACGGGCTTTGGAGTCAGGACTCATGAGTTCGAATCCCAGCTCTGCCACTTGTCAGCTGTGTGACTGTGGGCAAGTCACTTAACTTCTCTGTGCCTCAGTTCCCTCATCTGTAAAATGGGGATGAAGACTGTGAGCCCCACGTGGGACAACCTGATTCCCCTGTGTTTACCCCAGCGCTTAGAACAGTGCTCTGCACATAGTAAGCGCTTAACAAATACCAACATTATTATTATTATTACTGCACTGCCCACTGCAATGTCTGACCATAGCGACACCATGGACACATCTCTCCCAGAACACCGCACCTCCACCTGCAGTCATTCTTGTAAGGTATGCACGGAGAAGCAGCGTGGCTCAGTGGAAAGAGCATGGGCTTTGGAGTCAGGGCTCATGAGTTCGAATCCCAGCTCTGCCACTTGTCGGCTGTGTGACTGTGGGCAAGTCACTTAACTTCTCTGTGCCTCAGTTCCCTCATCTGTAAAATGGGGATTAAGACTGTGAGCCCCACGTGGGACAGCCTGATTCCCCTATGTCTACCCCAGTGCTTAGAACAGTGCTCGGCACATAGTAAGCGCTTAACAAATACCAACATTATTATTATTATTATTAGTTTTCTTCGTAAAAATATGGAAGCAGTTTAGTAGGACCTCAATAAAATCTACTGCTACTATCAGTAAGATTTCTTGAGCAGCTGTTCTGTTGTACTAGACAAGAGAAAGGAATGTTCCAGTTCCTTTTCAGTGCTGTGATTCAGTGAAATCCATAAATGACTGAGGAGCATCAGTTCCATAATTATGACTTTAAGATGGAGAACCTCCCCAAGGAAATGGATTATTGTGCTAAGGTTTGCATGGCACTATTCACAATTTCTCTCTCAAGATGGAGTGCAAGTTCCTTGAGGGTGGGATAGTGTCTACTAACTCTACTTTTACACTCTCCCAAGCACTTAATACAGCATCCTAATCAGGGCCAGGCCTCAATAAAGGTAATTGCTTAACTGATTGATTGAACTAGAAAATATGCAAGTGTGAGTGTGGCATATTGTGAGGTGCTCACAAAGGTACCTTATTTGTGCAGGACCCACTAACAGTCAAAGTGACTGCAACAATGGGTTGATACAAGCCATAATATAGTCAGGGGTTACCTTGGTGGTAATAATGATATTAGTACTTATTGAACACCACTTGGTGGTGATGTACAAGGTATTTGGAACACAAAGAAGAAAGATATGACATAAGCCATGGTTATAAGAATCTTACACTCTAATCCGAGAAATACATAAATGTACTTGCAAATAGAGTAGTCAAAATGAATGTAAAACTAAATAGAAACATATGTAAGAGTACTCAGGATTGGTTGATATAAGGTGAAAAGTACAAAAGCTTAAGTGGGTTTATTTGGCATAAGGTACTGGGAAGTTAGCTTGTTGTAGGCAAGAAATGTGTTTGTTATATAGTTATGTTGTACTCTTCCAAGGGCTTAGTACACTGCTCTGCACACAGTAAGTGCTCAGTAAATAAAATTTAATGAATGAATGAATGAATGAATATCAGATTATAGGAAGACTTTGGAGCTCCTGCAAAGGTTATTACAGTCAGGCTTCCTGCAATGCTTGACCACCTCATGGAAAGTTTTAAGTAGTTCTTTGGTCAGAAACACTCATTTCTGTTGACATTGCCCTAGCAGGGATTCCTTTCCTTGTATTTTGGGAGATCAAATCTGGGCTTTTGATTCCCAGAATAATGCTTGTTCTACATAGCAGGGCTCTCCTTCAATAGAATCATATTAATCAGTGCAGTTTGACTCGTAAGCAACTGCTCTGTGGCAAATTGAAGTGAGGGACCACAACTAGAGCGTGAAAAAGAAATGGAAGACCCACTGAATAGTAAAATCAAGTAACAGCATATATCTGTGGAAAGCTAACAACCCCAGCTGAAGGAAACAGACCAACTTGGCATGTGGCAATAATTGTCATTGTTCTTGTCTGTCCGTCTCCCCCGATTAGACTGTAAGCCCGTCAAACGGCAGGGACTGTCTCTATCTGTTGCCGACTTGTTCATTCCAAGCGCTTAGTACAGTGCTCTGCACATAGCAAGCGCTCAATAAATACTATTGAATGAATGAAAGAGGTGAGGTGGCTCATTTTAGAACCAAGGTAAGGGGAAAAAGAGGCACCCATAATGCCATGCTTTACAAACAGCAGTTGGGATAGCAACATGTAGACAGAGGCAGCAACACAAAGGGGGACCCACAGCTAAAATCACTATTAATAATGGTAATAATATTAATAAGCAGTCAGCATTTCCTGACACAATTCCTGTCTCAGTGTCCGAGAGGCTGAAAAAGTATTTTATCTTCACTTTATGAATAAGGCAATTGAGGCACAAAGAAGTTAAGTGACTTACCTAAAGCCACACAGAAATCAATCCATCAAACTGTGATATTAAGAGCTAACTGTATGCAGAGCACTTTACTGAGCACAGAAGAGTACAATACATACCACCATGCTGTTCCAAGCCCTTATATCCCTCCTTGACTACTGTAATCAGCCTTTTCAGTAACCTCCCTTTCTCCCATATCTCCCCTCCCTAATCCAAATTTCACACTACTGCCTGAATCATTTCTCTAAAAAAGGCACTGAGTTCACATCTCCGTACTCCTCAAAAGTCTCCAATGTTTGACTATCCATTGTCACATCCAAAAGAAACCCTTACCATCAAAGCCTCTCCCACTCCTACCTCGCCCCACTGGTCTCCTACTACAACCCCACCCATACCCTTCACTTCTCTGAGGCCAACCATTTCACTGTACCTGGATGTCATCTATCTTGCCACCCGTCAACATCCCTGCTCTGGCCTGCAACTCTCTTCCCCTTCATATCCGACTGACCACCACTTTCCCCCCATTAAAGACCCTAGTAAAATCACATCTCCTCTAAGAAATCATCTCTAAGACCTCATTTCCCCTATTCACCCTCCCTTCTATGCACAGAACCAGGACAAGAACCAATGTCTCCTGACTTTCTTTCCCCTTCCCTTTCCATTAGGCCACAATGCCTTTGGTGGGCTAACTCCTGCTGCTGCTTCTACTTTCACTGAAAGTCCTTTCATGGATGGGAAGGTCCCTAGGTGGCTTCTAACTTAGATATGTTGGAAATCTCGGAGGAGCATCTTACAGTCATGACAGAAATGATAATGAAAGTATTGGGAATGGTAACACCAGAGCAGTGTCAGTGACAGCAAAGTACTGGTCTGCTTAGCTGGGGTTACCCCTCATCTGCTGTTCCTTGTGCTGCCATTTATGTTCTGTGCTGTTGTCTGCCACCTCCTTCTGCTTCTTGTGACCCCTGCTGGGATGGTCATCTCATAGACCAAATTCTAGTAACAAAGGGTATATGTGTAAATGTATAACATGTAATGTGAGTATGGGTTTGTGAGTTTTATGACATGAGACAGTGTTTGTGTGTTAATGTGGTATAAATCACTGGATGGGTCTTTCTATTGGTGGGAATGTGTGTGTGTGTGTGTGTGTGTGAGTGTGTATGTGTGTGCTTGAGCATGGTGTGAACCAATTCATGTTTGTGTAAATATATTGCCCGTGTGTTTTTCCTTGTCCTTTTCTCTCTCCTCTCCTACTGCCTCTTTCTCCTGCTTTCTCATATTGTTCCTCATTTTTGAAATGTGCTCCCTTTAGACATTCTTAGACCTGTAAGAAATGTGATCAACTGACTTTAGCTGTCTGATAACTACCCCACTAGGCAATTAACATCCTGGGTAGTGTCTACAAACTCTGTTGTATTGTATTATGCATAGTACAGTGCTCTGCACATAGTAAATACTCATTATATATGATTGATTTATTCACTGAAGCACAGTTAACCTGAATGAGTCCAAAAACTTCCAAAGTTGCCTACTATATTCCTAGGGAATCAACTTCCTTAGGAGGAGAATGATACATTGTGTAAAAATAAATTAATGTTTCCAGCCATACACAATAAAAAATATGAACGTTGAAGCCAACAACCTTAATTCTTAAAATGCAGATATTTTCCAGGCTGGCAGTTGAGTGAAGGCTCAGGAAATCACAAGCGACGTATATGACACAGAAATTTGACTCCATACGTGCTTATTGCATTTGTAAATAGCTTTTATCAGGACAATAGCCCATTATAGTTATCCTTGTGGAGAGAGAGAGGGTAGTGAAAATCTGTAATGACAGTACTCAGAGGGATTGTTGAGCCAAATGACCTAGAGATGTGACATCTTCAAATTTGAAGAGCAAACGCCAGAAAATTGGTTCATTTGCATCACTGCACAGTGTTTCAATATGACACCTGCTGGTAATGTTCTCCCACTGACTTGCTTACGTAGCAGGTCACGTGACCAGAGTTCCCCATGTGCTCATCACTCAAGTGAGGTCAGAGAGCAGTCAGAAAAGAAAAATCCCAAAGAGAAATTTGTAAATGATGCTATGGACATGGGCTCCACATGACACTTCATGATGTAAATGTGCTGAGATGGAGGAAAGTGAAATACAGTACCCTGACATCTAGCAGTGAGGCTATAATCTCGAATTGTGTGAGTAGCAAAAATTAACTTATGTTCTAGGATGGAAGTCAAAGCCAGGGAATTATGAAGATGATGGTGACATGGATGTGCCAAAAGGTGCTTATTGAATTTAACCTCCTGAGATTTAAGATTGCTTAACAATAAATGAAGTAGTTCATCGAATGACCACCCTTTCTGTCTCTTGCTTGCCATAATTTCAACTCAACACAATGGCTGGAATGCTCTTGTTGTCACTGCCACCATGGAGGTCAGTTCTAATGCTATGCCAAGCACTCTCTGACAGGCTGCATACAGCTACAGTGTACTCAGGACTCAGCACTGCCATTCTCGGAATTTGAGGAAGTATTGAACTGTCAAACTGGGTCTGAACAGGTGACAGCTGATGCATTTTAGATCAGCTGCCTTCATGACTGATTTAGTAAACCTGACAGAATTTTACCTCCAAAATAACAACATTTTTTATCAGACTGCTACAACAATCCAGGATTTTATACTTTCCCAAGTGTTTACCACAGTGCTCTGCACAAAACAAGCATTTAATGAATGCCGTTGATTGATTAATTGATTAACATTCTTTGCCCAACATTTACTGATTTTTGAAAAGCCTTAAGAAACTTGGGACTTTGAAAGACACCATCTTTCTCATCTGTAAAATGGATGTCCCCTTTTCTGCCATATGAAAATTTAAGCATCTTAAGTAGAGTCTGAAGTCACCCAGAATTACAATACATTTTTCTCCAGATTCCAAATTTATAAAGTGAACACTAAGAATGATTCATAATTCCTGCACTGAAATTCACCCAGGATAAATGTTTGCATTCTGTACATGCAAATTGATTACATGCAAATTGACATACCCTCATTCTACCTGTGTGCTTTGTTAGTTTTGAATGTCCCTACTGTCCCTTTAGATCATTTCAAAGTTTGTTTCCTAGAGACACTAGAATAAAAATTGGACATTCAATTTAAGTTCAGCCCAACGAACAAAAAAACCCAACAGAACAACTTGGGAAAACGAAGCTATTCTAGTGTCTATTGTCCATATCTGTTTTTTGTTTGTTTGTTTTTCCCCTCTGCAAAATATTTAAGAGTCAGACAATCTATTTGCAAGGAGCCAGACTTTTCATTTACTGCTCTCCACTATACATTAACATTTGAAAGGCTCTGCTGGGATGATGTGAAAAACCAATTTGTTTTAGCACTATTTGCAATAAAACTCTCTTGATAATGGATTTAAAGTCATTTTCCCCCAAACAAAACCCTATCTTGTGAAATAATTTAAATAGAATATATGTGCATTTGAACATGAGCTATAGGAACATGTATGAATAAAGTCTAAAGGAGTGATTTATTAATTTCTCCTCACTTAGTACTCTAAAGTCATTCTAAATTTCTGGAAAATTTTGCCATTAATCCCACAGATAGACTCAAATGATTTCTGGATCAAGATCCCACTGTTCATCACAAAAATGACAGAAACTATAATAGAAGCATTTATGCAGAAGTCACCTAAATGGTATTCTCCTTCCATCTTCAGTGCAGTAGAGACTGCAATACTGCTAGTGATGATTGACATTTTCTCTCACCCCTTTGTCCCCTCCTCATGAAAATGCTTAGCCGCTCCTGAGCAGCACAACTGTTGGACAAAGCATAGAGCCCAAGGGTTTGCCTTTGGGAGGTCTGATGAAAAAAGCCAGCCAATCCAAAGGCAAGCTGAACAATGTCAGATCAGATATGCCAATCACTATAAGAAAGGTGATGACCCAAAGAGACGGTAGTGCCAACTCGGTGTTTAGCTGAATCTATACAGAGCAATTCTCTTGCCCCCCTTTCTATTGCTTTCCTGATTTTCTTTTAAGAGACAGAACTCACGAAGCATCCTGGTAATAAGCAAGGGCTCGCCTGTGGAATCAGGACTGAAAATAGTGCATGCAGATTATTTTCCAAGACTGGATATGCTATATTTTTTCTAAATGACAAAACCGTGTGTTACCTAAAGTGAGTGTGAGAGTGTCTCAGATTTTTTATTATACATCTTCAGTAGCAAATTGCATCGACACACTAATATTCCATTCACAGTAAGCCTTGTCAGAGTGTCGTGGGAGGAAATCTGTGCCACATAAACGCTAAGTATCATTTGAAATGCAAAGCATTTTTCAGGGGATTTGCTCCAATTGTAGGGTTAATATGAAAAAAAACAAAAGAATAGGATAAAAAATTTACTGCTATAGTAGGTAAACACTATGTCACAATGGTGGGTATTTATTTAGCTCAAACAAATGAGTAGTTCATTGTTTTTAGAAATGCTATTTTTCTTCATAATTTCACATTTATAATATCTCTTGGTATGATAGAAATGTCTTTATTTTCCTTTTTCCATCCACCACACCGAAGAGTCTTATTTACTCCCCTCTTACTTTTATTATTATAGTGAACTGGCAGGAAAATGTATACCTCTGCTTGGATTGATCAACATAGGATCCATTAGTCAGTGAATTATATCACCTACCGATTACATCCACAGATACGTGCCAGGTATTTGGCTCCCAAACCATTTAAATGAACATGACAGGCTGGAGCTGGCCTAGGTGCTGTTTCATTAGCATATAGCTTCCCTGCCTTTGGAGGATGGAAAAAGACAAGAACATGGTTTGAGAAAGGATGGGAGGACAGTGAGGAGGAGGAATACTTCTACAATGAAGGGTAGATGGAATGTCTCTCCACTCCCCCGTACGCCATTTGTGATATGCACTGCATACTGATCACTGGTGATATGTATTCTCCTGCCCCTATATCTAGTTACACAGGTGTGTGGATTTATATGCCCTGAATGGAAAGACAGAGTTAAATTTTTTCTGTTTAATCAGAGTTCTTGCTGTATCACACATACAAGAGAGAAAAAGTTGGAAAGGGTAATCCAAATTTCTCACTCTTGAGGCTGTTCTAATCACAGGCATACCTGATAGCTTCCAACTTTAAGTTCAATTTGGATGCTCTGAGAGGCCAATTAAAATGAGGCAAAGCTTTTTTGAGGTTTGAGTTTTAGGTTGAGAAATCAGGGGCAGTGCTTGGATGTTCATTCCCAGATACCTGAGGCTTGGAAATTGACTCAACCTGAATCTCACTGTACAGCTGAACAGGGTATTCATGTCCCAGAGGCATTTTCCAGTTGGAGCAGTCTCAACTCATAATAGTCTAGCTCTGCATTAGATGGGGATTCTGGGGTTTTCTCCTAAAGTCTAAGCTCCTTCAATCAATCAATTAATGGTATTTATTGAGCACTAACTGTGGACAAAGCAGTGTGTTAAGCGCTTGGGAGAATATAATGAAACAGAGTTGGTAGACATGTTCCCTGCCCCTAGTGAGCTTACAGTCTAGAGTGGGGGAGAGACATTAACATAAATTACAGATATGTAGTGTGGATCAGTGGAAAGAGCATGGGCTTGGAAGTCAGAGGACACGGGTTCTAATCCCAGCTCCACCACTTGTCTGCTGTGTGCCCTTGGGCAAGCTATGTAACTTCTCTATGACTTCTCAGTTGCCTCATCTGTAAAATGGGGATTAAGACTGAGAGCCGGGTGTGAGACAACCTGATTGCCTTGTAACCACCCAGAGCTTAGAACAGTGGTTGGCACATAGTAAGCGCTTAACAAATACCATAATTATTAATATTATCACATAAGTGCTAAGGGACTGAGGGCGGGGTAACCTACTAAGCACTAGGATAGACAAGTTAATCAGGTTGAAAACAGTCCCTGTCCCATACAGGGTTCACAGTCCCCATTTAACAGATGAGGGAACTGAGGCACAGAGAAGTTACATGACTTGTTCAAGGTCATAGAGCTGACAAGTGGAAGAGCAAGATTAGAACCTAGGTTCTTCTGACTCCCTGGCCTGTGCTGTCTATCCACTAGGCCACACTGCTTCACAGGTGCTTTAAGGGTACAGATCCAAGTGTATAGACAACGCACAAGGGAGAAGGAGTATGGGAAATGAGGGCTTGGTCAGGGAAGATTTCTTGGAGAAAATGTGATTTTAGTATGGTTTTGAAGGTGGAGAGAGTGGTGATCTGTTCTATATGAGAAAGGAGGGAGTTCCAGGAAATCAGCGAGGTAAGGTCAGAGGGTACCATTCAAGGTAGCCAATTGAATGCCTTAAAATCAAAGATGAATGATCCAGGCAGCAAAGTGAAGTAAGGCCAAGAATGGGGAGATCAGGGAGGTCAACAGGGAGGCTGAAGCAGTAGTTAAGGCAGGATATGATAAGTGTTTGTGGTCAGGGTTCATGTTTACCAACTCTATTATATTGTACTCTCCCGAGTTCAGTAAGTGCTCAATTTAATGTCATTGACTGTTTGGTCTTCATGAAAGGTGTCAGGAAGGGAATCCCATTGCTAAAAAGTTTTAATTTTTTTTTTCAACAGTGGCTTCAATGATTTGAATGTTCAATTGCAATTTAATTCCTCTTCTCATTATTGAAAATAGGCCAGTGTCCCTGGGCTCTCTCTTTATCCCTCTGGTTCCATGGTTCTATCTTCTAACTGTAAGTACTTAGGAGTCAAGTTCTCTAGGATGGTTATATTGAAATACACTTGAACCAGTCCAACTAGTACATTTTACAAACTACAGGCTGGTGCTAGTCAAATGTTTTAATTTTTCAACAGAATTTCACAGGAGTGAAATGTGTACTCCACTATGTAACAAAGGAAAAAAGAAGTTGAAATGTCAACAAACAAAATTCCTTCCACGATGACTCAATAATGCAGTTCAAAGATTTCACAGTTGGTTGAGTCAAGGCAATAGTAACATAGATTCTCTTAAAAGTACCAATGACTCAGCTTCCAGATCTACCTCCTCCTCCTGCATGTTTTTTTCCAAAGCTTTACAGGCAAGGGTCATGACATTTTGACTCTAGACAAAGTAATGATAAAACTTTTGTAGATCTGATTGGAAGAACCAAGAGCTTTGATTAATATGTGTTTAATCAAACTTGTGCTCTGCTAAGAACAATAATCCTATGCACCGAGATAGGCCTAGAAATAAAACTAGAACCCCTTAATTTCTGCCCTTACCTTTCACTCGAATACCAGTTGCCTTTAGGTTATTTCCTGTTGTAAGCTACATGTTCATTCATTCAATAGTATTTATTGAGCGCTTACTATGTGCAGAACACTGTACTAAGCGCTTGGGATGAACAAGTCGGCAACAGATAGAGACAGTCCCTGCCGTTTGACGGGCTTACAGTCTAATCGGGGGAGATGGACAGACAAGAACAATGGCAATAAATTATAAGCATAGACATTTCCACACATATATACTTGTGTTCCCAACTCAACAGCAGTTGAGAAACAGTGTGGCCTAGTGGATTGAGCATGATCCTGGAAGTCAGAAGAGCTGAGTTCTAATTCCTTCTCTGCAACTTAACTGCTGGATGACATTTAGTAAGTCACTTAATTTCTCTGTGCCTCAATTTCCTTATCTGTAGAATGGAGATTAAATAGCTGTTCTCCCTCCACCTTAGACTGTGAGCTCTATCAGGGAGACAAACTATGTCTGATGTGATCTCTGTCTACCTCAGTGCTTAGTACAGCACTTGACCTATAGCAAGCACTTCAGAAAAACTACAATTGTGGTTATTAATTATGTAAAAAGTAGAAAATAGAGCAGAAGGGAGCACCTTGTTACCCTTCCTTCATGTTGAAGAAACCCGAGCTATGTCACAATCATCAGGGTATTTGTCCCAATCAATCATTTATGCTTACTGAGTACTCACTGTGTGCAGAGCACTGTAATTATAATAATAATTATTATTAAGGTATTTGTTAAGCACTTATAACATAGTGTACAGCACTGTTCAAAGTGCTGGAGTAGAGAGGTAATTATGTTGCCCCATGGGGGGGCTCACAGTCTTAATCCCCATTTTACAGATGAGGCACAGAGAAGTGGAGTGTCTTGCTCAAGGTCACACAGCAGACACATGGCGGAAATAGGATTAGAACCCATGTCTTCTGACTTCCAAGCCCGTGCTCTTGCCACTAGGCCATGCTACTTCTCTACTAAGCACTGTACTAAGTGCTTGGGAGAGTACAATATAATAGTATAACAAAGTTGGTAGACACCATACCTGACCATGATGAGCTTCCAGCCTAGAGGACTTACAGTCTAGAAGTCCCTGCAAAAACTTACCCCAACAAGGCAAAGGAGTCCATTAGGATTGGACAAATTCATCAAGACAGCCCAGTGTCTGATGTGCTGATTTTCTTGTATATTTTCACCATAGATGACATTGAACCGTTATCATCTACAATATTTATCAAACTCTGTACTAAGTGCATGGGAGTGTACACTATGACAGAGTTGGTAGACATGCTGCCTATCCTTACCTTGCTTATAATCTAGAGGGGCAGAAAGACAGTAATATATATAAATAATCGTGGAGAAAACTCATTTAACAACAGAGAGGCAGAAAGGAATGGGTAGCTATTGAGGATTTTTGAGAAATGGGGAGATGTGTGCAAATTGATGCTGTAGAAAAGGATGTGGGCAGCAGAGTGAAGTATGGACTGTCTCAGGGGACAGTAGAGGCAGGGGGACCAGCAAGGAGGCTAATGCAGTAGTACAGCAAGGATATAACAAGGGCCTCTTGTAGATAGATAGTGTTTCCAGGTGAAGTATGAAGAGTATGGTCAAAGAGGCCTAAGATTTGGTTAAGGTGTTTGTAATCAGTGACCTTGGAGAGGTCTCAGTAAAGTGAAGAGAGTGGAAAGCACACTGTGGCAATTCAAGGGAGTTGGAGGAAAGACAGTTAAAGCAGGGGGTTTAATACAACACACTGAGGAGTTTGGACAGAATTGGGAGCAGAAGGAGGGGATGGTACCTGGGCAATATAAACAGGAAGGCCCCGTGCTGCTCTTTATAAGCTCTTTGTTAACATATGGAAGACTGAGGAAATAGTACCAATTTCAAGGATATCACCATTTCACAATCTTCAAGAAGAAAAGGGCAAGAGCAACCTGCCAATTCCCATTGTTCTCATTGTTTTCCACAGCTAGTAAGATTCTAGTATGCATCCTCCTGTGAACGTCTCCTGTACTGTAGGAGGGTTACAACTGGTGCTCCCAGATATGCAAAAAGACCACCTAAAGGGTATAATAGGTATGAGCTCTGTTGCATCTCACATAAATTCAGAGGCAGGACAGATGAAGTTGATACCATGGATAGACCTGGGCTCTGTTAATCTAAAAAAAATAATAAATAAACCAGTTGGCTATCCTAAGAGGCTTATCAAGGTCCTAAAAACTACTCAATGATGATTTGGTTAGCAGGAGGAAAATTGGAGAACTCTTCAGGCCATGGTGAGAGACAGCCTTTGGGGGAGGGTTTCTCATCTTGAACCAAGACTTTGAAAAGCCTGAGAGGTCAAAAGGATTTTGCAATGGACATATGATTTTTCATTACAGGGGTTTGGTTGGCTTACAGAGATGTCTGGGCACTCTATCAATTCCATCAATCCCAAGGTCAAGGGGTTGAACTACAAATCAATACAGTTCTCTCTCCCCCTGCCAGTCATATGATGCAATCTTACACCAGCCTGGCCCTAGCTCTCCTGGGTCTCCTGGGTCTAGGGGTCACCATGCCTTGGACCGCTGCTGGCCCCAGTGGACTTATTTTTATTTATTTTTAAATGAAAAGTTAACCAATATAGGTGGAGGTGCTTTCCTGCCTTCTCAGTCTCTGAAGGGAGACTGACCTTCAGCAACCTAAACCTTCTTCAGGAGCTAGTAAAGAGCTGTTTTTGTTTGCACCTCTTTCCTGTTTCCTGGAGAGGGAAAAGGACCTCCACCCTCACCCGTACCACAGCAGCTTCTCTGTCCCCGACCCAGTGGTGGAAACTGCGTGTGCACCCATCTCTAGTTGCCCACACAGCCTGATGGCAGTACTATCAACAGCTCTCCGGCACAGCCCGGCCTGGCTCTCTCCCATCCGGCATTCCCATACAGCAGTGATGGTAGTGTCAGGGGTCACTCTCCATGACTGGTTGGCAATGGCCCAGCCTAGAATTCCCCCTGCTGCAGGGATCAGCTCCAGATTCACCCTGTCTTTGTGGTCAGGGTTTGGTTTTAGAGGAAACTGCACACCCTCATGTCAGTCTGGGTTCTTTCCTCTAGAGCTTCCCCAAAAGATCCACCTCCCATTCCTATAGCACCATCCCCTGCTCACCAGGTCAGGAGTCCTGGTAATTTAGACTATGATAAATTCACAGATTAGTATTTCCCATCAAAGGCTAATGCATATAGAGGCTTCCCAATCTGCACAGAAGCAGCGTGGTTTAGTGGAAGAGCACGGGCTTGGGAGTCAGAAGTTGTGGGCTCTAATCCTGGCTACGCCACTTGTCAGCTGTGTGACCTTGGGCAAGTCACTTCACTTCTCTGACCCTCAGTTACCTCATTTGTAAAATGGGATGAAGACTGTGAGCCCCATGTGGAACAACCTGATTACCTTGTATCTACCCCAGAGCTTAGAACAATGCTTGGCACTTAGTAAGCACTAAACAAATACCACCATTATTATTATTATTATTATTATCTTCAAAAAAAGTTAGCTGTGCAGATACAAATGACATATATATGTATACACACACATCAACACACATTTTTGAGGTATTTATATAGCATTCTCAGTCAATTTTTATTAACTCTAAACTACTAACTGTTCCCTGGAGGCTTCTTTCTCAGTAGTAATTTTCATTAGCATAGTACTAAGAATGTTACCAATCACTGCAAAACAGAGTAATTACTCTGCTAATTTAATCCCTATGTACATTTCAGATTCAAAATGATGTTATCAACTGTGTGTGTGAACTCACAGCTGATACCTCTCTCTTCTTGGGCAGGTAAGTATTTTTCCTCCCTGCAATATTGCATTTGTTACATATTCTGTCTGCGGTTGCTTTCACTTTTCACACTTGATTTCATGATTTTTCTAAAGCCCTTCCCCATACAATCAATCTTTTTATAATTGCTGCCTGCCAAGCTGATCTGTTTTCTGCTGTTGTTGTCAATTGCCCACTGCTTGCCACATCTTTCTCCATTTCCATTTCAGTTCACTATGGATCTTCTGCCTACTAGCCCTGTCTTGCCTAGTGAAGATGTGATAACACAGTTGTTTCTTTGATGCTCACAGTCCATCTGTGGTCCAGGACCACATTCTATATGAGCCTGGCTTTTCAACTGATGACTTATGGTTGGTTTTGAATCAGATGTAGCCTCTGTTGTAAATAGTTACAACACCAGGAAATGCAACAGCACCATATCTGGTTTCTACAAAATCTTCAATTTGATCTAATACTTGATATCGCACTCTTTAATTTACAGAGAATTTTAACTCTATATATAATCAGAATTATACTATGAATGAACAGGCTTTTGTGATTTGTTTAGCTAGAGTTCTTCCACTGGCATCTAAAGAATATCATCAGCTGAATGCTCTCAGAATTACAATGGAATTACAGAGAAAAATGTGTCATTGTGGATACTATTTTTCCTGTACCTCAGATATAGGAAAATTCCAGTATTGGCACCAAGACTTCTATCCAGTTTTCAGAAATCTTACTGCACAGCATTTAATAGCTCCAGCTTATCTGAACTCTGGAAATTAAATGGCCAATTTGGCTGCCTTGAAAAAATAATCAAGACTTGTAGACTACTTCAAGATGGCATGGCTGGCATGGCCATAAGCTACGGTACCCTGTCTTACTCATTCCCCATT
Source organism: Ornithorhynchus anatinus (assembly GCF_004115215.2). Lineage (NCBI taxonomy): Eukaryota > Metazoa > Chordata > Mammalia > Monotremata > Ornithorhynchidae > Ornithorhynchus > Ornithorhynchus anatinus. The sequence continues at coordinate 84,220,204 of NC_041731.1, forward strand.
GCCCTTGGAGTAAAGCAGGAAGGTGTTGGTGGACCTGGGGCTATTCAGCTTATTCTGTGCAGTCATGCTGAAAGATGCAACCAGAAACTTGGATGCAGATTTTGTGCATCTCTGAGAGACGTCCAACATACTTCATAACAAACTTCATAACAAACAACATAACAAACTTCATACATCATCCAAAGTCCAAGGAACTATCATTCAAGAAATTCTGTATGCAGATGACTCCTCCCTAGAGGTTGCTTTGAGGAAGACATGCATATAACTGTGAAACAAGTCCATGAATAAGCCAAATTATAAGGGTTGAAGGCACTTGAAATAAACTGAGGCAGTATATCAGCTTTGACCAGGGGCAGCCATTCAAGCCACCAAAAATGGTGTAATAGCAGGAGAGAACTATCACAGGATTCTGTTACCTAGACAGCTCCCCGAATAATGATGCAGTGATAGACAAGGAAGTTGGAAGCAGAATCAAGAAGGCCAGCACATCCTATGCCACCAGTGTGGTGGCAGAATGGTATCAGGATCCAGACTGTGAGAGTACCCATGCAGTGTACCCATGTGGCACCCCATGCAGGTGCCACCTCTGACTCTTTGACCAGCTCCGTCGAAGTCGTTTAGTGACCACGCTCAATATCAAATGGCAAGACAAGATTTTGCGAAGAATAAAATTCTGGAGCATGGTAAGTTCCCTAGCATCAAAGTTTCCTGCACTTGGATCTGTGAACTCTAGACATTTGATATCCTTCCCACCCTCAACCTACAGCACTTAGGTACATATCTTTATATTTTATCTTATAAATTATTCATTTATATTAATGTCTGTCTCCCCCTCTAGACTGTAAGCTCACTGTGGGCCGGGAACGTTGTACTGTACTCCCCCACGTACCAAGTACAGTGTTGTGCACATAGTAAAGACTCAATAAATGCCAATGACTGAGTGACTGATTAAACCTCCATGCTCTAAGAGGAGAATGAGTGACAAGCAGGATACCCAAATGGTTGCCATATGAAGAGCTGAAAATGAGAAACAGATAGTTTTGGAGAACAGAAGTAAGGCTTTAAAGAAGACAGCAAAACAAAGCCTCAAACAATGCTGTGCAACCCAGCTGAAAGCTGAAAGATCCTGAGGAAAGAACAGTTTGGCATCCTGCTAGCAAAAAAAGGATTGGCTCCTTTTGAGCAAAAGTTTCATCCAGAATTAGAGGCACTTAATACAAGAGGAAAAAAAGAAACAGCACCAGTCACTTCAAACATTAAGCGTGACATCACAACCAGAGTTAGTCATTTTGTGGAAACTATGTTTCCATGACTGAGGGTAGTGCATTGTCCTTCCAGCCACAAAGAGAGGTGAATTTCACCACCATATATGAAGGACATAAACATAAGAATTTTCAGAGACAAGTAGTGAATTTTCGAAGGTGGCTCCATTCCTAAACATATGAACCTACCTGGTGGTAGATGAATTAAGAAATGTTTAAGAACCAGAAAAAGAGAAGATATTTTTGTTATGAAGCATTCCTTTGTTATTTTCCTGGATTTGGTCTCTTTTCTGTGAGAGAACAAATTAAAAAAAATTTGGTACCTTGGCAAATCACAGCCTAAGAGGAGAGAACATTCCATATAGGAAAAGAACAATATATGACCTGCTTGATCATTTTTTTGTTATAAGGGAAATAAAAAAAGAAAATGGGATGAATCAGAAAACAATTCTGATAGGATAAGGGTAACCCCTGGAGAAAGTGGACTTCTCTAATTTGACAGCGTCTCTGGATAGGGGATCTCCCAGCAGCTACATTTTTAATAAGCCCTTCCAATATGATATAATTTTCATGCAACAGATTTTGACTTCCATAGAGGACTCGTGAGGAATTCCAAGAGCACTCTAAACTTTTGCACTAGGAACTTCTTCAGGCAATGTTGGCATCTGCACAGGAAAATTGGAATTCAAACTGATAAGGCATTTAAATAATCTACTACCTGATGTGCACATGAAAATGGAAAAGGCTTTGGTAATTCCCCTCGATGGGTTCATTCTGAATATAAGTGCTCTGCTAAGTACAATTGCATTTATAAAAGCATTCTTCAATGTACAAACATGCAGGCAGGTCCTGTGCTTGGTATAGATTAATTTGAAATGTTCATTTTTGCACTTTCTTAAGATACAGCACTGCTAGTTTTGTTTTCTTTCCAGTATGGACTCAGAATTCCAGTTGATATTTTAATATCACTTCTTAAGCATGTAATCTATTTTAGTCTACTTTTTCACTTTTCAAAATGCATCCATACTATTACCTACCTAAAGATGCTAGGAGTCAACTGCTGCCAATAAAAGTCAATTTCAAATATATCGAATAATAAATTGATTTTATAGTTGCAACACATTGAAAGCATTTGTGCCTGATACAAATATCATTTAATCTCAAGCACCGAATAGTACAAGATGGGAACAACTTTGAGGCTAGCACTAAATCAGTCACTAGTGAAAACACACTTAGGGTCAGAGGCTGTTCAAGCAAAATGGTTAAATCAAAAGTTCTGGAATATGAGCAAAGAATCCCATGGACACCCCATTTTACAGTCTGGTCTTCAAAATTTCAAATTTTCTAAGCAATGAAACATAAGAAGTCAGTTGAGAATAAGGAAATGAAATGTGCAGCAGCCAAAATTGAGTTTGCTAATTAGTTAAACTCTCTATTTCTGTTGCATTAATGGATTACCACCACATGCAAGTGTTTAGTGGGTACAGACTTAAGGTAAATGACATGAAGTTGACAGGTCAGGAATTTTAGTTGAAACTGCTATCAGAATTGCTTTGGTTTTTGTTTTCCCCTAAACAGATTATGGAACTCAAGGACACTTAGTGGTACCTCGTGATATTATCATTATTATTATTATTAATAATAATAGTAATTTTAGCACTTACTATGTGAAATGCACATAGGACAAGCACTAGGATAGATGCATGATAATGAGATGAGAAGCAATCCCTGCCCCACATTGGGCTCACCTCACTAGGAAATGTTCCATTTTTTCTTCAGTGACTTTTGTCTTCTTCTGTGTCCATTGTTGGCAGTAGCACCATGCTTTTAACATTCCAAAAAGGTGACATATCCTTTGGTTTTCCTGGTCTAGAAAGAGCAAAATGAAAACTTGGGAAAGAGCAGGGAGATGTTAATCAATCAATTGTATTTATTGAGCACTTACTGTGTATAGCGCACTGAACTAAGTGCTTAGGAGAGTACAGTATAAGAGTTAGTAGACATGTTCCCTGTCCACAAGAAGCTTACAGTCAACTCATCCTTAGTTTTTTTTCATTCATTCAATAGTATTTATTGAGCGCTTACTATGTGCAGAGCACTGTACTAAGCTCTTAGAATGTACAATTCAGCAACAGATAGAGACAATCCCTGCCCAGTGATGGGCTCACAGTCTTGTTTATGAGAGCTTTTATCCATGTTTGAAGAGATAGGCAAGATACTATCCACCTTGTCCTTGAGGCATGATCAAGTGATGTGCTTTGTCTACCTTAGTCCCTTTGAAATATTCCACATATTCTAGAATATCTAGGAACTGCTTGGATACAAGATGACTTTTCTGCCAATGTGAAAGTGCTATTTTACTTATTGGTGGCATTATATAATTGGATTGTTTCCCCTTTCAGTGGCTCAAGTGGTAGAGAATAGCTAATGAGAGTTTCATTTTTTTCTACCCATTGACTTTCTGAGCAAACAGAAGGTTTAGGAGTTTGTTTCTTTTCTGTGTTATAAAGAATGTCAATTTTGGAGGAGATACGATTCATCAGTTCAGATTCATGGGCACTATGAATCAAATCCCAATCATGGGAAGTATACTCCTTGTCAGAAGGACTGGATCAAGGCTGAAGAGCCAAAAATAATGAATATGTCCAGCTCAGTTATCATCTCTCCTTGACAAGCCTATGTCTAATCCCCAACTGTGTATTCTTTTCCAGTGCTTAGTGGAGTGGTCTGCGTATGATAAGTGCTTAATAAATACTACTACTAAGAGATCGCAAAGGAAATATATCTGTAATTATAGCTGTTGTTTATTTATATTAATGTCTGTTTCTTCCTTTAAATTATAAGATCATTATGGGCAGAGAATCTGACTGTTCATTGTTATATTATACTCTCCCAAGAGCTTAGTAAATTGCTCTGCACACAGTAAGTGGTCAATGAATATAACTGAACGAATGAATGAATGAATGAATGAATGAATGAATAGGAGAATACATCTGCAGCATGGCAGAGAATGAGACTGGGAGTCAGAAGGTCATGGGTTCTAGTTTCAGCTCCACCACCTGGCTATACCACTTGTCTGCTTTGTGACCTTAGGAAAGTCACTTCACTTCTCTGTGTCTCAGTTACCCCTTCTGTAAAATGGGGATTGAGAATGGGATCCCCACATTCATTCAATAGTATTTATTGAGTGCTTACTATGTGCAGAGCACTGTACTAAATGCTTGGAATGTACAAATCGGCAACAGATATAGTCCCTGCCCATTCATGGGCTTACAGAGACAGGGACTGTGTTCTACTCGATTTGCTTGTATCAACCCTAGTGTTTAGTACAGTGCTTGGCATGTAATAAGAACCTAAAAAATACCATCATCATTATTATTATCTGGAAATGATAGTGCTGAATTTACAAATGTTGTCCTTGTCATTGCATAGTCAGAGCCCAGTATTGTGACCTTCACTTGACTGGTTCTTTAGTTGCCAGGCTTGTTGCATACCATTTTAATCTTGGGACATTTTAAGTTATATTTTTTGCAGTATGAGAATATTAACTTTCCTATTCAGATTAGGTAAAATGCCTGGATCCGGAATCTGATTTTTTTTTCTTTTTATGATATTTGTTAAGCGCTTTCTATATCTCAGGCACTGTACTAAGCACTGGGGTAGATACAAGGTAATCAGGTTGGACACAGTCACAGTCTTACAAATGAGATAACTGAGGCACAGAGGAGATAAGTGACTTGCCCAAAATTACACAGCAGATAACTGTTACATCCAGAATTAAGGTTCAAACCCAGGTTCTTTTGATGCACAGGCCTGTGGGCCTGTCCTCTATCCACTAGGCCTTGCCACTTTCTGATTACCCAGAACACTCCACTACATCATTATTTGTCATCATCATCAATGGCATTTATTGAATGCTTATTATGTGCTGAACACTACACTAAACATTTAGGAGAGTTCAATACAAACATTCTTTTAAGTACTGTAGTGATGAACCTAGGTAAATTTCTATATGAAATTGTGGTAACAGTAGGTTGTTTAATAATTATACTGGAATTTATTAAGTGCTTTCTATAAACCAAGCACTATACAAGCTCTGTGCTAGATAACCCAGTTGGACAGCCTCTACACTATACAGGGTTCACAGTCTTATAGGGAGGAAGAACAGTTATTTAATCTCTATTATATAAAGGAGGAAAAGTAAGGAAGTTAAGTGATTTGCCCGAAGTCACACAACAGATCAGTGAAAGAGACAGGATTAAACTCCCAGGCCTGTGATAGGCCTCACTTCTTGCCACGTTGTAAGTGATGAGTGAGACTCCAGAGTATAAGAAAGCATAAGGCAAGCTTGTACTGGATTCTGCTATAAAGCTTGGTGGTGCCATGAATCACTTTAATATTAAACGATGTAAACAGTGTTCTATAACACATGCTACACTTCATCCTCCATTAATTCAATAGTATTTATTAAGCTCTTACTGTGTAAAAAGCACTGTACTAAGTGCTTGGGAAAGTACAATATGACATCAGACACATTTCCTGCCCATAAGAAGCTCAGAGTCTAGAAGATGAGCATGCACATCTGCCAGGATAAACAGAATGTAAGAAATAGATTTCGACATAATTCAGAATGTGAATTGCGTTGCATCTATCCCAGTATTTAACACAGTACTTGGCAGAGAGTAAGTGCTTAAATATCACAGTTATCATTATTAGATTGGTAGCTTCTTGTGGGCAGGAATTGCATCTACCAACTCTTTAGTTTTGTAATTTTCTAAGTGTTCAGTATAGGGTTCTGTAAATGGTAAGCATTCAGTAAATAGCAGAGATTGGTTGACTGGTTATTATTACTCAACCATGGGCAACTGTCCCATTGCAGAGCAATGTAATATTCAAACAAAAGGTGTTTGCCTGGCATCAGACTGGAGTACCACACTGCCAATTTTCCTAAATGCAGGGTTTTGCAAGACTGCAACAGACATAGTAAAGGGAAACTGAGTATAATGTACACTTATACCTCTGCAGAACTCTCTGGGTGATTAGTTCAGAATGATGTTTTCTTGTTTATATGTGACAATACATATTTTAATGAAGAACTTATCGTAAGTCGTCATTTCCCCTTTTCCTACTTCCTTCTGTGTTGCTGTTTATACTTGAATTTGCTCGCTTTTTTCACCCCTCTCTCAGCCCCACAGCCTATGTACAAATCTGTAATTTATTTATTCATATGAATTTATATTCATATATTCATATGTATTCATGTTCATATTAATTCCCATTTCCTACTGTAAAATGTAAGCTCATTGTGGACAGGGGCAACAGGTCTATCAGCTCTGTTAGATTATTATATTGTACTTTCTCAAGCACTTAGTACAGTGCTCTGTACACAATAAACTCTCAGGAAATATGACTGACTGATTGATTGTCTTTCATTCATTCAGTAGTATTTATTGAGCACTTACTATGTGCAGAGCACTGTACTAAGTGCTCCCCTTTTCCCTCAGCTCCCTCTGCTCTCCCCCACCCCCCTTCACCTCCCCTCAGCTAAGCCCCTTTCCCCCCCCTTTCCCTCTGCTCCTCCCCCTCTTCCTTCCCCTCCCCTCAGCACTGTGCTCATTCACTCAATTGTATATGTTTTCATTACCCTATTTATTTTGTTAATGAGATGTACATCACCTTGATTCTATTTATTTGCTATTGTTTTAATGAGATGTTCATCCCCTTGTTTTACTTATTGTTATTGTTCTTGTCTGTCTGTCTCCCCCAATTAGACTGTAAGCCCATCAAAGGGCAGGGACTGTCTCTATCTGTTACCGATTTGTACATTCCAAGTGCTTAGTACAGTGCTCTGCACCTAGTAAGTGCTCAATAAATACTATTGAATGAATTGAATGAATGAATGGAATGTACAATTAGGCAACAGATAGAGACAAACCCTGCCCATTGACGGACTTACAGTCTAATTGGGGGAGACAGACAAAAACAATAGCAATAACTAGAATCAAGGGGATGTACATCTCATTAACAAAATAAATAGGGCAATAAAAATATATACAAATGAGCAGATGAGCACAGTGCTGAAGGGCGGGGAAGGGAAAGGGGGAGGAGCAGAGGGAAAGGGGGGCAAAGGGGGCTTAGCTGAGGAGAGGTGAAGGGGGAGCCTAGAGGGGCAGCAGAGGGAGCAGAGGGAAAAGGGGAAGCTCAGTCTGCGAAGGCCTCTTGGAGGAGGTGAGCTCTCAGTAGGGTTTTGAAGAGGGGAAGAGAGTTAGTTTGCTGGAGGTGAGGAGGGAGGGCGTTCCAGGACCGTGGGAGGACGTGGCCCAGGGGTCAACGGCGGGATAGGTGAGACCGAGGGATGGTGAGGAGGTGGGGGGCAGAGGAGCGGAGCATGCGGGGTGGGCAGTAGAAAGAGAGAAGGGAGGAGAGGTAGGAGGGGGCAAGGGGATGGAGAGCCTTGAAGCCTAGAGTGAGAAGTTTTTCTTTCGTGCGGAGGTTGATGGGAAACCACTGGAGGTTTTTAAGAAGGGATGTGACATGCCCAGACAGTTTCTGCAGGACCACCTGGTCTCATTTGGGTCTAATATGTATAACTGTGCCTCCATATGGGGTGTTACATTCAATCAATCAATAAATGCTATTTATTGAATGCTCACTGTGTATAAAGCACTATACTAAGCACTGGGGAGAATACAGTATGGAATAGAGGATAGAGAATGGGCCTTGGGTTCTAATCCTGGCTTGACCACCTATCTGCTGTGTGACCTTGGGAAAGTCACTTTACTTCTCTGTACCTCAGTTGCCTCATCTATAGAATGGGGATTAGGATTGTGATTCCCAAGTAGGATAGGGACTGTGTCCAACCTGATTTGCTTTTATCTAATCCAGTGCTTAGGACAGTGCCTGGCATATAGTAAATGCTTAACAAATACCATTATTATTAATTATTAGTATTATCATTACAACAGAGTTGATAGAGATGTTCGCAGCCCACCAGAAACTTACGTGTATAGCAGGAGACAGACATCACAACATAAAGTAAAAAAAAAAATACACTAAAATAATATTCAGCTTACATAAAGTCAATTCCATTTATATTAGAACTTCTTAATGGTGTTTTTCATATGGAATCGCTGTCAGGTGCTAATTTTGCAATGGGTGTAATTTGGAGTTTCTTGTAATACCTGTGACATTAATTTTAATGTACAGCAAAAATTAGATGATTCACAGTCAAATGATTCACATATCAAGGCTGTTTTTTACTGTCCTTGCTGGAATGACTTTGCTCAATAACTGTGGACACACTGTCTCAATCTATACTCTAACCCAATGCAACCAATGCCCTTGGCCAAATAATAATAATAATAATGGTATTTGTTAAGCGCTTACTATGTGCAAAGCACTGTTCTAATTGCTGGGGAGGATACAAGGTGATCAGGTTGTCCCACATGGGGCTCACAGTCTCCATCCCCATTTTACAGTTGAGGGAACTGAGGCAAAGAGAAGTTAAGTGACTTGCCCAAAGTCACACAGCTGACAAGCGGCGGAGCCGGGATTAGGACCCATGACCTCTGACTACCCAGCCTGTGCTCTTTCCACTGAGCCACGCTGCAAATCTACTTTAAAAATGGTTTATTTTACTTACTATATTATTTATTCATATTTTAGCTTTAATATATTTTATTTAGGACCTCCACTTGCAGATAAATATGTATTTGCTGAAGTAAGTTTGGAAAAAAATATTACTCTGTGCAAACCTACCATTTTCTCTAATGCTATAGAACTGCCAATCATCAGCAGCATACACCTCAGTTATACTTTCTCTGTATGAGAGTAGCATTTTACCATGAGAGTTAAAACACTTCAGGGAACATGACTCGCCTGTCAGTGTGAAAGCAAACGTGTATCAGAAGCTGGCTCTCCAGCAGTACAAGCCACCGAGGCAGTGGTATGCCTCAGTGGGCAAACAAGAGAGTATCGAGTCTTTCGTGAACTGCAGCTTCAGGCAAACGATCTCGTACTGTGGTCTTAGAATGCTGTTTGGTGTTCTTAGACGGTAGCTTTGAGTCTTCCCAGTGGAGATTGCATTTCAGTGGTAGATGAAGTGATCCCTAAATACAGAAGGAATTCGAGATTTTCAAGCTTGTATAGTGCTTTGGAGTCCTTAGGGAAACAAGACTGCTTTACAAATATAGTTACTTTTACTGTTAAGGATCGCTGTGTGTTAAAAGGAGCACCACAGCCCTCTTTCATTTTAATGAAATATTGCCTCCTCAAGGACAACAACACATAATATATTTCTTGAAATATCACTTATTCAAGCACATGCAATTAGAAGGAACCTACATAACAAGTCTTAATGAAATTCATACCAGAGCCCATAAGCAAGTCCTCCTCCTCCTCCTCATCATCACAATCACCATCATCAATATTTATTGAGTGCCCATTGCATATAATTGTAGTAGTGGTAATAAAGTACACTGAATACCCACTGGTTGTAAGGTACTGTAATAGGAGCTTGGAAAGTACAAAACGGAAGTGACATGTAAGCAGCAATGGCCTAGTGGCAAGAGCAGTGGCTTGAGAGTCAGAGATCGTGGATTCTAATCCCAACTCTGCCACTTGTCTGCTGTGTGACCTTGGGCAAGTCACTTAACTTCTCTGTGCCTCAGTTCCCTCATCTGTAAAATGGGGATTAAGACTATGAGCCCATGTGGAACAGGAACTGTGTCCAACCTGATTGCCTTGTATCAACCCCAGTGCTTAGAACAGTGCTTGGTACAAATTGAAGAGTTTAACAAATGCCATAATTATTATTATTATGTTTCCTGCTCACAAGGAGCTCACCCTCTAACAGACATTCAGAACATTTTGCTCGCCACCAGCTGTGGGCAGGGCACAGTTTTGGTTGCCTACTGAGCATTGTATTCAGCACTCTTTTTTTTAAAGATGAAGTTACTTAAGGGGAGATATTGTGCATGCAAATAAGGTCACTTGAATGCAACTGTGGCTGAAATGACTGACACTGCCAACACACTTTCCCACACTGTTCACAAGTAAGGAAAATTGTTGTTGTGATAATTGGTTTGTCTCACATTGGGCCTGTCTCTGTTTTCATCTTGGCCCCTTGACTTCTCTAGGTTCACCAAGCCTTTCTGGCCACTTGGCTGGTATTCCTAGGGACTTGGTTTCTCAGCCGTCCTCTGCTATGCTGTGAAGTAGGCAATTGCCTTGGGGAGTCATGTCAGAGTGGGTAGTGGCATCGGGGGATGGACAGGCAATAGATCCTGGGATGGACTAATGCCTAATGGGCAGCAGTGAAGACACAATGCCAGAGTGGGAGGGAGAGGTGGCATGGGAATGGCAGAATGGACATAGCAGAGGACAATCGTTTTCTAATCCAGGCTCTGTTGCTTGCCTCCTATGTGATCTTGGGCTAGGCACTATATTTCTCTGTGCCTCCATTTCTTATACTGAAAAATAAGGATGCAATTCCTGTTTTCCCTCCCCCTGAGTCTTTGAACCCCTACATCTTATAAGAATTTGAATTTCTAGCTTTCAGCTAGACAATGTTTCTTATTCAGATTGCAAGGGATTCGACTCAATCAACTCTACTGTATAGTATGTTCCCAAGCACTTAGTAGTGTTCAGCATACAGTTAATTCTCAATAAATACCATTGATTGATTATTTCCTGAACTCCCCAGAGGTTATTCATATAGAGAGATAAATGTTTGAGGCACTGTGTCGTTGACTATGAATTCAGGTCCCGTGTTCTAAAATCCACCTTCTACCACTAATTTTTGACCTTCTGTTTGGAAAGGGAAGTGAAGGACAGGAAAGGGGAAATGAGGACATGGTTGCGAGAGTTCAAAAATGTTGTCAATAAGATTAAAAATAAATTTTATAGAGCACATAGGTAGACATTCATTGTGTTTGTATGGTCTCTTTCTTTCCCTGTTCCCATAATGTTCTTATGTGCCCTATCCAGACCATAGCAGCAAGGAGGTCTGGTATCCTTCTTATAAATGGGATGTGGGTGATAAAAATGTTTCATATTTCACTCTTGCTCCAGCCCAGGCCCAACCCAATATTAAAGACATCAAATATTAGAGCTCTAATCCAACGACCCATCCTGTAGGAAAGACAATCTTCAATTCCAGCCTGAAAGTTGTTGAGTGACTTGTTTGAGGGTACTGAAATGGTAGAGCATTTCATTAAGTAGGAGTCAGTTGGGAGAATGGCAAAAATGGTAAGGACTCAAATGACTTCATCCGAAGGTTTCAATTCCCCTACAGGATTGCTGACAGATTGTTAAAGAGATATCTGGGAGCAATTCCATGGATCATTTTAAATTTGAAAATATAACAGTTTAAGTCTGATCCTCTAATGATCAAGCAATGGCTCCTTAGATGAAGAAATAACATAAGCAGAGGGAGGTAACAATTAATTGGAAACTGCATTTATAATGAAGATAAGTGATAAAAAGGAACAGGAATAAACCAGTAAAGGACTATTTTAACCAAATGTAAGACCATTAAATTGAAGATTAATGTCTCAACTACTTGCAGAGTTAAATATTATACTCATATTAGAAATTTTGGCTGGTGGAAGGAGATATTTCTTGTTAAAGAAGGAAAAAATAAAACCACCAGCTCCACCTCTTATAGGAAATATTAAATAGGGTTTTATTAGAGATGATGCAATAGAGGGGACTGTTAGTGTATTCCAGTGTATGTTTATTATAGATAGAACATAGATGAAAATAATGCTTTTTGTACAACATAAGAACTAAGTAATAAAGCTTTATATTTAAAATGTATTTTCTATTATGAGCTGCCAACTTTCTATTTTCATGATGTTAACAATGTATTTTTTTAAATTTTCTTCACCAGAATAAAAGATGATCTATCGGGCTTTCCTGACATCAATTTGCATGCTATCCCCAGCTATCTCACTTCATTCATTCCACCCGAGCAAACCTAATACCTGAATTACACACTCAAAAGTCTTGTCTTCATCCTCTTGCTCATTCTCTTCCCCCACCAGGAATTTCTCCCTAAAAGTTGACAGACCATAGCCTTCCCTGTGTTCAAAGCCCTTCTAAAAATCCCACCTCTTCCAACAAGTCTTCCTGATTAATCTATTCCCAAATTGCCTAATAGTGTTCTATTCTAAACACATTACAGAAGAACTGCATGTGAATATAAAGTGTAGAGGCTAACTTTATCACCTTTTATGGCATAATTGCTGTTCTCAAACCTTTCTTCCCTGTCTTACAAAAAGGACCCATCAGTATTTGAGCTAAAAAAAGCCATAGAGATGTTCAATTTGAGGTCCTGTGAGAGTCCCTTGCTCCTTTGTACCAAGTAAATGTCAACTAACTTCCTGATGCCAGATGTAGGAGTTTTATCCATGACCGTTTGCCAGCTTGACAATGTTAAGTATAGCTTAAGTCAAATACTACTTAAAGGAACAGAGAAAAATATTGCTAGTTTATAAAATTTCAGGTTTTTTTTCTAACTAGAAAGAAATACCAAACAGTTCTACATGGGCACCATTCACCTTTCATATTTTGGGATGAATATTCTAAATTCTTCTTCTGAGAGCTGATTTAGACTTTTGACTGCTTGGCATATATCTCATGCAACACTGGCCAAATGAAACACTTTGGAGTAATAATAATTTAAAAGTGGCACTTGTTAAACACTTAATATGTGCCAAGCATTGTACTAAACCCTGGAGTACACAAAGATGAACAAGACGAGCCCAGTTTCTATTCCACGTGGAATTCCTGGGCTAAGTGGGGACAGCAGCAATTTTATTGCCATTTTACAGGTAAGGAAACTGAGGCAGAGTGCAGTTCATTTCCCAAGGTCACTCAGCAGGCTAATGTAGGCTTAAGGCTCAGGTCCTTGGAGTCCTGTGCTCTTCCCAGGAGACTGTACTACTTCTCTCTTTACCTTAACCTATATATCAGTTTGGAACTTCCTCTTTCTAAATCTAGCAGGCACACTGCACACCTCAACTTCAAAGCAACATGAGGGCACACTTTTAAAAAGCATTTCCTAACCAACTGCCCACATTCCTGCTCATCTGTTGGTTTTTTTTTTATACTCTTGTGGTTATCAGCGGTATCTTCATTTATCCTCCTTCTCCCCCTCTATAGATACATTTTCTGTCTGGCTGCTTGCCCCATGAGACTGCCACCTTCTTAAGGGCTGTAACCAAGACTTTCACTTCTATTATCAAGTACTGTCGAGTCATTTCCAATTCATAGCAAAAATGTAACTATGAATATATTTCTGTCATTATTTGCTACCTTGCTAATGGTTCTTCCGTTAGCATTGTTATGGTTTCTGTTCATCTAGCTGCTGGTCTGCCTCTTCCAGGTTTTCCCTGGACGTTTCCTTGCATTAGTGTCTTCTCCCGAGAATTAGTCCTCCTGTTGATGGGTCCAAAACATGCTAATCTATATCGAGTCATTTGACCTTCCAAAGACCACAAAGGCTTAATTTGCTCCACAACCCATTTGGTAAGTTTTTAGGCAGTCCATGATATTCTCAAAAGCCCCAGATAATAAATTCACCACTTACTAGGAACCTGATAAATTGAATGAATGAATGAATGAATGAATGAATGAATGAATGAATGAATGAATTGAACAACATGGCACTGAGTTTGTCCCTTGTGATTTGGGTAAACCAAGGAATTTCACTGCATGTGGAAATTGCTGAGGGACCTGCAGTTATTTAAGTCTTGCATATGGTGCATTCCAGGAATACTCAATAAATCAATAGTCCTTTTTGAGCACTTTCTCTGTACAGAGCACTATACTAGGGCTTGAGAGAGTACAACACCAGAGTTGGCCACATTCCCTGCCTACAGTGAGGAAATAATCGTGCTGGAGATGGGTAGACCCATTATTTCTATGACAGGGCTTCAGGCTCATGTCTGACTTTAAGATATGAAGTTACCAAACATCTCACAAGTTAGATTTCCATGGACTGTGGATGCGGACATCTCAAGAATACTGTAAATGCTATAGACCTTGGACCCCACTGGGACAGGTACTATGTTCAACTTGATTAACTTGCATCTATCCCAGGTCTTGGAACAGTGCTTGACACATGCTTAGCACTTGATAAATACCATAAAAAATTGTGAGCGGGTTTAGGTCACCTTAAGCAGAGGATCAGCTATATAGACCTGCCAAAAATTAAGGAATACCCACACATGCCTGTTGTACTTATGTATAAATTTAAAATTATAAATTATTTATATTAATAATTCAGGTATTTGTTAAGCACTTGCAATGTGCCAATCACTGATCTAAGTGCGGGGGTAGATATGAGATAATCAGGTTGGACACAGTTCCTGTCCCACATGGGGCTCACAGTCTCAATCCCCATTTTACAGATGACATAACTGAGGCACAGAGAAGTGAAGTGACTTGCCCAAGGTCACATAGGAGACAAGTAGCAGAGCTGGAATTAGAACCCACGACCTCTGAATGCCAAACCCGTGCTCTTGTCCCTAAACCATGCTGCTTATCTATTAATGCTCATCTCCCTGTCTAGACTGTAAACTTGTTGTGTCTACTGATTCTGTTACAATTGTACTTTCCTAAGCATTTAGTACAGTACTCTGCGCACAGTAACAGTTCAGTAAATACCAGCGAAGAAGATGAGCAATGTGATGTTCCTCCCATCAGCTTCTCAGGGTGTTCGGTCTTTCCTTTTTTTCCCTCTTGCTCTTGCTGCCACAACTATTGTGTAATCTGAGAAACCAAAGGGTCTGTAGGACTCTCTGTGGGGAAGTGTTGCTTTCTCGCCAGCCCCTATGTAGTTGCAATTTTCATACCACAAGACTGTTCATCTTCAAGGTTCACATTCCATTCAGGGTGGGGTTGTAATAGGCAGAGCAACTTCCACAACTGACCCGTTAACCACACATGCTGTCCCAGCAGTTTCTATAAGCTTCCGGGAAAAAAGATCTCTTCTTTGCTGTATATTAGTGCATGGAGCTACTGTGGCTTTTAGGGAGGCAGCTTTTGTTGCTCTAGGTCAATCTTGGCTCAGATTTTTCTGAGTCAACATTCCCACTAGGTGGCAATTTCTCACATCTTTGTGCAATGATACTTATAGCCACAGTTAAGGATCTATTTTTCCACTGGGCACATTTTCAGACTACAACTTTTTTTGTTATACATTGACAAATCACTGCTTATTTCTTTTAGGCTCTTTAAAAACACATACACACACACAGAGCATGCACACACAAAACCTCCCCAGTAACGTCTACCAGTAACAGTGGGTGGGATATCTTGGCGGAATGCCCATGACCTTGTAAAATTTTAATCATTCTCCAAATGAAATTAATGAAGCCAACTGAAATGCGTGAATTCCAATGAGATATACAGCTTTTATCGAATGAACTTTGATTACCTACAAGTAAAGCTTTAATCCATGCCTACCATAAGGCTCCTCAAATGGTTAAAAAGCATCAACCCAGCAGAACCAATCATAAATAATGGTATAAACTCTCTGGAATTTCTTGTCTAATTTGCTTAGCCTTTTAAAAGAGGGATATTTGTTTTCTACTTTGCTCTTTCTGTGTTGGAAATTCCCTCATCCCTCTTATTACCAATACATGGCAAAACCTTCTGTTACAAGGTGAGATGAGCCTGCTGATTGAAGCCCAGGTGATGGACTGAGCTGTAGCATTCTGAAGGCTTCAAGAAAGGTTTTTACTCAACATTTCTTCCCGCAGGAGTTTACATTTTCTGTTTTATCTCTGGGAGTGAGCTTAGTGACAGGCACACATTGAAAGTCTATGAGAAATGTCATGGGGACTGCTAACAGCATTCAGATGCAGAGATGGCATTTGATTCTCAGACATCTCTCAGGCATCCATTTTATAAGTTCAAATCAAGGGATTTTACAGGGTGTCTGGAAAGAAGACCACCAAAATGCAAGGCTTTACTGCTAAAGGCTGGATTGTTTATTTGAAACCCAGCAAAAAAAAAGGTTAAGAATCCTAAATAACCAGCCCACGTTTTATTAACGTTTGTCCAAAGTAGTAAATAAAAGGGGACCTAGATAAGAGTTTGTGGCATAAGTATGTATTGTGATTGATCTTTTGCAATTGTATATTTTTCTACTTAATATATTGCTTATGTCCATTTACCACACATACATTTATCACACACTAAGCAATTCATAAATTTTATATTTTATTAACACCATTCTTTGTGTCCCATTGTTGAGAAAAACATTCAAGAATAAATTGTTTCATAGGCAGTAGATTAATTTCAAACCTTTATGTCTCTTCATATATTGCAATACACTATGATGGATCTATTGAATTGTTGCAGGCATCCTTCGAGACACAAGAAGGGGACTTCAAAGTCTTTCAGTACTTGAGTTCTTGATGTAGTTATATAATAGAACTATTTTGTGGTTCCCTCAATATTCTTGTGTATTTGTAATCCATTCAGTACTGTGAAATTAACAAAGCTACCAGATAGGAGGTAATTGACTAGATGGAATAAGGGATTACAGAAATATAATCACCAAAGATGAGATATGGGGCTTTGTGATGTCAGAAGTCTGAATTGTTGATGAAGTTTGAAATGATACCATTTTGTATGATATTTCTAAACTCACCTAAAACAATTGATTTCAACTTGAAACCTTTGAAGTGCGAAGAATTAACCTCCCCCTCCAGACACGATGCTTAAGGTTAAATATAATAGAAACATAAATCTTCTGTAAGTCATATTAAAGAAGAAATATCTGCAGTATCTGAGTTAGATTTCTTTCACCCCAAAACTCCCATTCTGAAATGCTACCATTCTGACAGTGTGACAAATTGCTGGAACAAATGCTAAATAGTTAAATGGACAGGTGATGGATAGCCTCATAAGCCTCACAGGGCAGCCTGTGTAAGATACTAATTGGTTCTGTGGAACTGGTTTTAGTCAATAAATTCACTTGAGAGATTTTTTTTGTGTGTTAGACATCTTTAAAGAATGCAGCGCTCTAGGTGACAAACCACTTGCAACATATTAGGCCACCAACAACTTGATTTCACCCCCTGTACTTGATACCTCTTTTCTCAGAGCTAACCACCACACCAGCTCCTCTCAACGTTCATTATTAATGTCCCAGTGGGGTGATTTCTTTCATCTTCTCATTTCCACTAGTCTATGGGTCATGCCGACTGAGCTTTCAGACTGTAAAAAATAGCAAGTCTCCAGCTCTTCTAGGCATTACACCCTTAAGCCATTTTGGTAGGCATTTAGATGATGAAAGCATTATTCTTTAGCCGAGCCAGAGCTCAAAGAAGACCTTTTTTCTCTCCTTCCTCCCCTCTTTAATGATGTGGACTGTAAATGT
Source organism: Ornithorhynchus anatinus (assembly GCF_004115215.2). Taxonomy (NCBI): domain Eukaryota; kingdom Metazoa; phylum Chordata; class Mammalia; order Monotremata; family Ornithorhynchidae; genus Ornithorhynchus; species Ornithorhynchus anatinus. The sequence continues at coordinate 84,237,862 of NC_041731.1, forward strand.
AGCAACAAAAATTATAACTATTATCAAGTTTTCTAGAACAAAACCATTTCCTCGGCCAGTAATACTTACGTCACAAGGACATTAATCATTCACAGAAATGGGAGCCTACCTGCCAGTTGAGGGATTCACTCTCTAATTTAGTGAAGATTATCGAAATTCTCTCTGTTAGTCCAATAAAAAATTGAATTTGCAAAATCCATAGAGTATCTGATTCTGGATAGTCTCTGATGATATCCCAAGCTAGACCATACATTACCTTGAGATAAATCTCATCTTAGTAGGGATTGGTGTTCCATTTCTGGAACAGGGAGAGTAAAAGTAAATCTGTTCACTGCTGATGCCAGCAATTTTTTAATACTTAACTTCAGTCTTGTCATTGAACACTCCATTTTGTTCCCACTTACCAAAATACCCAAATCAGTCAGGGTACATATATCCATAGATCTTAAGGGAGTCTGCTAAGTAACTCATAGTAGACTAGACAATAATCAGTTCCAGTAGACCTGTATTAGTAAATGTGATAGCAATAGTTGATTTGTTTAGCCGTACAACTTTTATTTAACCATCTCATTCCATTTTTAATATCTCAATAAAAATGAGAATGTGTTTCATTGCATTACTGAGAAAGGCAGCTATTAATAGACTATTTATTTGCAGGAGACTGCAACCTCTAAAAGAATTGAACTCTCATACTGCAGTCAGCATCCTTATTCACTAGTCTATAATGAAACCCAAGTATGGTATTATTGACCCCCAGAGAGGGTCTATATTGCAATATGAGTTTAGCAAAAACATAAAAACAGTATTGGAAACATGGATTAACTTCTTCACTGCTGCTAGGTCTTACAGAGATTTCCAACCAATATTTGGTTCTTAGTTGTTTTCCACATGTACATTTTGCTACATATCTGTTTAAAAAGTCAAAGGACAAGGGGAGAAATGGAGTGACTGGCTAGCTATTAGAACGGTTTAAACTGGGGAATTTAGTGATTTGGTTTCGGGGTATGTGCAAATGGAAATGAACTCTGGCATTGATCGATTTCTTAATTCAATACATATTGATTCATTTATTCATTCAGTAGTATTTATTGAGCACTTACTATGTGCAGAGCACTGTACTAAGTGCTTAGAATGTACAATTCGGCAACAGATAGATCCAATCCCTTCCCATCGACGGGCTTATAGTTTAACTGAAACAGACAAAAACAAGACAACTTAATCACAATAAATAGAATCAAGGGGATGTACACCTCATTAACAAAATAAATAGGATAATAAAATAAATAGGGTAATAAAAATATATACAAATGAGTACACTGCTGAGGGGAGGGGGAGGAGCAGAAGGAAAGGGGGGAAAGGGGGCTTAGCTGATGGGAGGTGAAGGGGAGGCAGAGAGGCAGCAGAGGGAGCAGAGGGAAAAGGGGAAGCTCAGTCTGGGTAGGCCTCTTGGAGGAGGTGAGCTCTCAGTAGGGCTTAGAAGAGGGGAAGAGAGTTAGTTTGGCGGAGGTGAGAAGGGAGGGCATTCCAGGACAGCGGGAGGACGTGTGGCCCAGGGGTCAACGGCGGGATAGGCGAAAATGGGGGACGGTGAGGAGGTGGGCGGCAGAGGAGCAGAGCGTGCGGGGTGGGAAGTAGAGAGAGAGAAGGGAGGAGAGGTAGGAGGGGGCAAGGTGATGGAGAGCCTTGTAGCCTAGAGTGAGAAATTTTTGTTTTGTGCGGAGGTTGATAGGCAACCACTGGAAGTTTTTAAGAAGGGGAGTGACATGCCCAGAGCGTTTCTGCAGGAAGATGATCCGGGCAGCGGATGAAGAATAGACTGGAGTGGGAAGAGACAGAAGGAAGGGAGATCAGAGAGAAGGCTGACACAATAATCCAGCTGGGATATTATGAGAGCTTGTACCGGTAAGATAGCCGTTTGGATGGAAAGGAAGGGGCAGACCTTGGCGATATTGTAAAGGTGAGATTGGCAGGCATTGGTGATGGATTGGATGTGTGGGGTGAATGAGAGAGCTGAGTCAAGGATGACACCAAGGTTGCGGGCTTGAGAGACAGGAAGGGTGGTCATGCCATCCACAGTGACAGGTAAGTCAGGAAGAGGACAGGGCTTGGGAGGGAAGATAAGGAGCTCAGTACATATCAGGAGTTGTGAAAGAATATATTCAAAATACAACTCATATTTATTAGAAAATGCAATTTTGTTTTATAGAAGGGAAGTGTCAACCATGCCAAAGTCAGCAAAAAGGCCCTCACCAATAATAAGGAAATGAATTGCTCAGGTTGGAGTTACTATCAGTCATTCAAGCAATTGTACTTATTAAGCCCTTATTTTGTGAAGAGCATTGTACTAAGCACTCTAAGTGCTTAGAACAGTGCTTGGCACATAGTAAGCGCTTAACAAATATCATCATCATCATTATCCACTTGGGAGAACACAATACAACAAAATTAGCAGGCAAGTTCCCTGCCACAGCCTTCATATATTACATTTTCCTTCAGTACACTCAATAATGATATTTTTTTTTAAGGAGAGAATGACACAGTGGAAGGGATAGGTTGAAGAAAAAAACAAAGTTGAGGACTCTTATTTTCTTATGAACTCTATTAACTACTGACAGCAACAGAAAGACTGGGACAGTCTTTCTAGACTGTGAGCCCATTGTTGGTTAGGGATTGCCTCTATCTTTTGCAGAATTGCACTTTCCAAGAGCTTAGTTAAGTGGTCCACACACAGTAAGTGCTCAGTAAATACGAATGAATGAATGAAACACACCCAGTCGGGTTTTTTTGAGCCATTAAGTAAAGGGTGAAAGACCCCTCAGACCACACAATGATGGACATTCTGAATGGCTTATTACCTTTTTATATCTACATACAGAGATCTACTTTGATCTCTCCATTCTCCCTGCATAGTTCATCCATCCCTTGTCTAATGTCACTGATCCCTCTCAATGCTTATTAATCTATTCTAATAACATACTCAAAGATAATTAACGAAATATGTGAGGCCACAGTTGTGTCTACTACCCTTGAAGTATTAGGAGGCATTTGGATTCATTACCACCACCTGTAATCCCTACCAACCATACACAATGTTTGCTGCTGGACACAGACAGACCATACAGGAAGGGTGGATGTCTCAGCATAAACCTTCACCCCTAATGCAAAAGCATTCATTCATTCATTCAATCATATTTACTGAGCGCTTACTATGTGCAGAACACTCTACTAAGCACTTGGATAGTACAATGCAGCAGTAAAGACAATCACTGCCCACAGTGGGCTCACAGTTTAGAGGGGAGGAGGCAGATATCAATTCAAGTAAACAGGCATTAATATAAATAAATAGAATTATAGACATATACATATCTACATAAGTGCTGTGGGGGGGGGAGCAAGTTGTGGTGATGTGGAAGAGAGTGGGACCTGAGGAAAAGTGGGGCATTGTTTGGAAAGGCCTCTTGAAGGAGATGCGCTTTCAATAGGGCTTTGAAAGGGGGGAGAGTGATTGTCTGGTGGATTTGAGGAGGGAGGGCATTCAGGCCAGAGGTAGGAGGGCCAGGGGCGGCAGTGAGACAGGTGAAATCGAGGCACAGTGAGAAGATTAGCACCAGAGAAGCGGAGTGTGCGGACTGGGATGTAGAAGGAGAGAAGAGAGGTGAGGTAAGAAGATGCAAGGTGATGGAGAGTTTAGTAGCCAATAATGAGGAGTTTTTGTTTGATACGGAGGTGGATAGGTCACCACTGGAAATTTTCGAGGAACTGGGGAGACATGCCCTGAACAAGAGTGTGTCCTGCTGGTGATGGGCCATATCTTTCCCATTTTAACCTTTGGTGTCAGAGCAAATGTGTCTCCCAACTCTTTTGTTCTGTACTCTCCCAAGTGTTTAGTACAGTGCTCTGCACACTCTAAGCACTCAATAAAAAATATTGATAATGATGATGAATGGCAAGAAGTAAGATCTACATCTCCGCCCCTGTCCTCTCCCCCTCCCTTCAGTCTCGCATCTCCTCCTGCCTCCAGGATGTCCCCACCTGGATGTCAGCCCGCCAACTAAAACTCAACATGAGCAAGACTGAGCTCCTCATCTTCCCTCCCAAACCCGGTCCTCTCCCAGATTTCCCTATCACCGTGGATGGCACGACCATCCTTCCCGTCTCTCAAGCCCGCAATCTTGGGGTCATCCTTGACTCGTCTCTCTCGTTCACCCCACACATCCTATCTGTTACCAAGACCTGCTGGTTTCACCTTTACAATATCGCCAAGATCCGCCCTTTCTTCTCCACCCAAATGGCTACCTTACTGCTACGGGCTCTCGTTATATCCCGGCTAGACTACTGTGTCAGCCTCCTCTCTGATCTCCCTTCCTCCTCTCTCTCCCCGCTCCAGTCTATTCTTCACTCTGCTGCCCGGCTCATCTTCTTGCAGAAACGATCTGGGCATGTCACTCCCCTTCTTAAACACCTCCAGTGGTTGCCTATCAACCTCCGCTTCGAACAAAAACTCCTCACTCTAGGCTTCAAGGCTCTACATCACCTTGCCCCTTCCTACCTCTCCTCCCTTCTCTCTTTCTACCACCCACCCTGCACGCTCCGCTCCTCTGCCGCCCACCTCCTCACCGTCCCTCGGTCTCGCCTATCCCGCCGTCGACCCCTGGGCCACGTCCTCCCGCGGTCCTGGAACGCCCTCCCTCCTCACCTCCGCCAAACTAATTCTCTTCCCCTCTTCAAAACCCTACTTAAAACTCATCTCCTCCAAGAGGCCTTCCCAGACTGAGCTCCCCTTCTCCCTCTACTCCCTCTACCACCCCCCTTCACTTCTCCGGAGCTTAACCCTCTTTTCCCCCCCATTTCTCTCTGCTCCTCCCCCTCTCCCTTCCCATCCCCTCAACACTGCACTCCTCTGCTCAACTGTATATACTTTCATTACCCTATTTATTTTGCTAATGAATTGTACATCGCCTTGATTCTGTTTAGTTGCCATTGTTTTTACGAGATGTTCTTCCCCTTGACTCTATTTATTGCCAATGTTCTTGTCTGTCTGTCTCCCCCGATTAGACTGTAAACCCGTCAAACGGCAGGGACTGTCTCTATCTGTTGCCGACTTGTTCATCCCAAGCGCTTAGTACAGTGCTATGCACATAGTAAGCGCTCAATAAATAAATACTATTGAATGAAAGTAAGGGGCCAGAAAATATGCACTACTATATTTTCTTTGGGTAATGATTCTTAAAGACACTCAAATTCATGGACACAGTCTCACCATTGACAATGTCAGATTGAGAGCTCCTTGTGGGCAGTGATTATGTCTATCAACTCTATGTATTGCACTCTTCCAAATATTCAGTAGAGTGCTATGTACACAGTAAGAACTCAATAAATATCATTAATCTTAAATTTCCCCAATCTATCCCCTAGGAACTAGAATCAATCTCCTTCCCCTACTCATGCATAATAAATTTTGAAGTACATTATAGGGCCCTATAAGCCCCACCCCAGACCCTGCAGTCACCTATCCAGAAAGGTCACCTTGATGGGGGTGCTATGGTGCCCAAGCTCTTATACTGATTTATGGCCAGAAAGGATACTTCATCTAGGTTCCCTACTGATCTACACATAGTAAATACTAATAAACACCATTGATTAATTGGTTGACCATTTCTGCCCCTACTCGGCAAACTAGGGGCCAAAAAACTGAATCAAGGGGAGGGTCTCTGCCACCCCTCTCCCCGCCAGTGAGCTAGGATCTATCTGGGGAAGGGACCCTGAGCCCTCTGGCCCCTTCCCTTATGCGGAGATCTAAGATGGACCCAGATAGAAGGGCCGCTGACCATCCCAGCGCCCACTTGGCAAGATGGAGAGCAGAAGATTGAGGCAAAGGGAATGCAGCATGGTCTAGTGGATAGAGCACAGGCCTGGGAGACAGTAGGTCATGGGTTCTAATCCTGCCTCTGCTACTTGTCTCTGTGTGACCTTGGGCAAGTCATTTCACTTCTCTGTGCCTCAGTGACCTCCTCTGTAAAATGGGGGTTAATAATAATAATAATGTTGGTATTTGTTAAGCGCTTACTATGTGCCGAGCACTGTTCTAAGCGCTGGGGTAGACATAGGGGAATCAGGTTGTCCCACGTGGGGCTCACAGTCTTAATCCCCATTTTACAGATGAGGGAACTGAGGCACAGAGAAGTTAAGTGACTTGCCCACAGTCACACAGCCGACAAGTGGCAGAGCTGGGATTCGAACTCATGAGCCCTGACTCCAAAGCCCGTGCTCTTTCCACTGAGCCACGCTGCTTCTCTGAAATTGTGAGCTCCACTTGGGACAACGGACTATGTCCAACCCGAATATATCCAGTCCAACGTTTAGTACAGTGTCTGGCACATAGTAAGCACTTTACAAATAACACCATTATTATCACCCTCTCCACTCACTGGTCCCCGCCAGCTCATTCCCATTCAACCACTCTCCTACTCGTCACCCCGTCCCCACTCCATGCACCCTCTCTACAGCCTCAGACAAATGCAGCTTGTGGGACCCCTGTTCCATCATGGGAAAGCTTCCCTTCATTTTTGACCTGTTCCTGTCCCAATCACTTCTCCTCCTCGCCACCATTGAAACCTGGTTCTTCCCAGACAACACCGTCTCCCTTGCTGTTCTCTCGCAGGGACTCATCTTCACCCAATCCCCCAGACACACTAGGAAGGGAGGAGCTGAAGGCTTCCTTCTCCAACCCCAGTGTTGCTTTCACACCATTCCACCTCCCCAATCCTCTCTTTCCCTTCTTTCGAAGCCTATATCATCTGCTTCATCTGTTTTGTTTTGTTCTGTTTTGCTTGCTGTCTGTCTCCCCCGTTTAGACTGGAAGCTCATTGTTGGACAGAGATTGTTTCTGTTGCCAATTGTAATTCGGAGTCCTTAGTACAGTGCTCTGCACAAAGTAAGCGCTCAATTAATGCTAGTGAATGAATGAATGAATGAATGCCTCTACTACCTATTCCAGATTCTAACCACGGTCATCTATCACCACTCCCAGGTACTACCAGCTTCAACTTCTTTAACCATTTTGATCCCTTATTCAACAATAACAATAACAATAGTAGTATTTGTTAAGCGCTTAGTGTGTGCCAAGCACTGTTCTAAGCACTGGAGTAGTTATAAAGTAATCGGGTTGTGCCACGTGGGGCTCACAGCCTTAATCCCCATTTTACAGGTGAGGTAACTGAGGCACAGAGAAGTGAAGTGACTTGCCCAAGGTCACACAGCAGACAAGTGGCAATTCTAGGATTAGAACCCATGACCTCTGATTCCCAAACCCGTGCTCTTTCTACTAAACCATGCTGCTTCTCACGTTCCTTCTCTTGCTCCTTGTTTATACTGACCCTTGAGGACTTCAGTGTAATAATAATAATAATGGTACTTGTTAAGCGCTTACTATGTGCCAAGCACTGTACTAAGCTCTGGAGTGGATACAAGCAAATCGGGTTGGACACAGTACCGGTCCCGCATAGGGCTCATACTCTTAATCCCCTTTTTCAGATGAGGTAACTGAGGCCTAGACAAGTAAAGTGGCTTCCCCAAGCCCAAACAGCAGATGGGGTTAGAATCCATGACCTTCTGATTCCCAGGCCCATTCCTGTGTTCTCTACTGTGTTTCTAGTTGGTTCTTTTCTTACCAAAGCACCTTAAATTATTTAGTTACTTACTCCTTACAATACTCCTATGGCTGAGAAACTGAGGCATGGTGAGGTTAAGTCACTTGTCTAAGGCCACAAAGGGAACAGATATCAGAGGAGGACTCGAACCCACGACCTCCGGTTTGAGGCCCATGGCTCTTCCAGTCGCGTTACACATCCTACCTCCGGCCTGGAACACCCTCCCTCCTCATATCAGACAGATAATTGCTCTTCCCCACTTCAGAGGCTTATTGAAAGCACATCGCTAAAAAGCCTTCCCGGAGTAGCTCTAATCTCTCATCCTATTCCTCTGAAATCCCTCTCTCAGACCCTCTCACCTGCCTCCTCTCTCACACTCTCTCCCCCTGAAAATCTGTTCTACGCCCCCACAGAGACCTCGACTCTCTTGATCCCATCCATCTCTCCAAAAGCATCTCTCCCCACCTTGCCCCCCATCCTCTCTTCCCACTCTTGATGATCAGGTCACCGCTCTCAACTCCACCCTCTCTACTTATCTCAACTCTCTCACCCCTCTTTCCCTCCGCCGCTCTCACTCCACTAACCCACAGTCCTGGGTCACCGCCTCTGTCCCCCTCCTAAACTCCTATGATTGAGCTGCCGAGCGATGCTGGCAGAAGTCCAAGAACCAAGCCGACCTTATCCATTTCAACTTTATCCTTTCCTGCCTTAACTCTGCCCTCTCCTCCGCCAGGCAAAACTTCTTTTCTTCCCTCATTGACAGCTATGCCCGTCACCCCCGCCAATTGTTCCGGACCTTTAATTCTCTCCTCAGGCCCCCTGTTCCTCCCCCTCCCCCATCCCTTACCCTCAATGATCTGGCCAAATACTTCATCACGAAAATTAGCACAAGCGGGTCTGAACTCCCCAAAGTCACCCCTCCCCCTCCTGCTCCCCCCGCATCCCTCTCCCCTACTTTCCCATCCTTCCCTGCAGTATCCTCAGAGGAGATCTCCTCCCTCCTCGCAAGTGCCACCCCCTCCACCTGTGCCTTGGACCCCATTCCCGCTCACCTTATAAAAACCATCGCCCCTGCCCTCCTCCCCTCCTTAACTTCTATTTTTAATAGCTCACTCTCCAATGGCTTATTCCCCTCTGCCTTCAAACATGCCCATGTCTCCCCCCATCCTAAAAAACCCCTCTCTCGACCCCTCTTCCCCTTCCACTTATCGCCCTATCTCCCTACTACCCTTCCTTTCCAAGCTCCTAGAACGAGTCGCTACACTCGCTGCCTAGAATTCCTTAACTCCCATTCTCTCCTGGACCCCCTCCAATCTGTCTTCCGTCCCCTCCACTCTACTGAGACTGCTCTCTAAGGTCACCTATGACCTCTTTCTTGCAAAATCCAATGGCTCCTACTCCATTCTAATTCTCCTTGACCTCTCAGCTGCCTTTGACACTGTTGACCATCCCCTTCTCCTCCACACCTTATTTTACCTTGGCTTCACGGACTCCGTCCTCTCCTGGTTCTCCTCTTATCTCTCTGGCCATTCATTCTTGGTCCCCTTCGCAGATTCCTCCTCCCCCTCCCATCCTCTAACTGTTGGGGTTCCTCAAAGGTCAGTTTCTGGCCCTCTTCTGTTCTCCATATACACTCACTCCCTTGGTGAACTCATTCACTCTCACAGCTTCATCTATCATCTCTATGCAGATGACACACAGATCTACATCTCTGCCCCTGTCCTCTCCCCCTCCCTTCAGGCTCGTATCTCCTCCTGCCTACAAGATGTCTCTACCTGGATGTCTGCCCGCCACCTAAAACTCAATATGTCCAAAACTGAGCTCCTCATCTTCCCTCCCAAGCCCTGTCCTCTTCCTGACTTCCCTTTCACTGTGGATGGTAAAACCATCCTTCCCATCTCTCAGGCCCGCAACCTCGGTATCAGCTTTGACTTGGCTCTCTCGTTCACCCCACACATCCAATCCGTCACCAAAACCTGCCGGTCTCACCTTTATAATATCGCCAAGATCCGCCCTTTCCTCTCCACCCAAAAGGCTTTCTTACTGTTACAGGGTCTCATAATATCCCGGCTGGATTATTGTGTCAGCCTGCTCTCTGATCTCCCTTCCTCCTCTCTCTCCCCACTCCAGTCTATTCTTCACTCTGCTGCCCAGCTCATCTTCCTGCAGAAACGCTCTGGGCATGTCACTCCCCTCCTTAAAAACCTCCAGTGGTTGCCTATCAACCTCTGCACAAAACAAAAAACTTCTCTCTAGGCTTCAAGGCTCTCCATCACCTTGCCCCCTCCTACCTCTCCTCCCTTCTCTCTTTCTACTGCCCACCCCATAGGCTCCACTCCTCTGCTGCCCACCTCCTCCCCATCCCCCATTCTTGCCTATCCCACTGTTGACCGCTGGCCCACATCCTCCCGCTGTCCTGGAATGCCCTCCCTCCTCTCCGCCGCCAAACTAATTCTCTTCCCCTCTTCAAAGCCCTACTGAGAGTTCACCTCCTCCAAGAGGCCTTTCCAGACTGAGCTTTCTCTTTTCCCTCTGCTGCCTGTCTACCCCCCCCTTCAGCTACCCTCAGCTAAGCCCCGTTTTCCACCACTTTCCCTCTGCTCCTTCCCTCCTCCCTTCCCCTTCCCTCAGCACTTTGCTCTTCCGCTCATTTGTATATATTTTTATTACCCTATTTATTTTGTTAATGAGATGTACTTCACCTTGATTCTATTTATTGCTATTGTTTTTGTCTGTCTCCCCTGATTAGACTGTAAGCCCATCAGTGGGCAGGGACTGTCTCTCTCTGTTGCCGATTTGTATATTCCAAGTGCTTAGTACAGTGCTCTGCACATAGTAAGCGCTCAATAAATACTATTGAATGAATGAATCCTATCCCAACTGGATTATTGCATCAGCCTCCTTTCTGATCTCCCATCCTCCTGTCTCTCCCCACTTCAGTCTAAACTTCACTCCACTGCCCGGATTATCTTTCTGCAAAAACCCTCTGGGCATGTCACTCCTCTCCTCAAAAATCTACAGTGGTTGCCTATTAACCTTTGCATGAAGCAAAAACTCCTCACTCTTGGCTTCAAAGCTTTCCATCACCTTGCCCCCTCCTACCTCACCTCCCTTCTCTCCTACAGCCCACCTCGCACACTCTGCTCCTCTGCTGCTCACCTTTTAATGATGCCTCGTTCTTGCCCATCCTGACATCGACCCCTGGCCCACGTCCTACCACCGACCTGGAAGGCCCTCCCTCCTCAAGTCCGCCAAACTAACTCCCTTCCCCTCTTCAAAGCCCTACTGAGAGCTCACCTCCTCCAGGAGGCCTTCCCAGACTGAGCCCTCCCTTTCCCTCTGCTCCTCTTTCCCTCCCCATTGCCTCTACTCCTTTCCCCTCTCTACAGCACTTGTATATATTTGAACATATTTATTGCTCAATTTATTTTATTAATGATGTGCATTTATCTATGGTTCTATTTAATAATGTTGGTATTTGTATTTGTTAAGCGCTTACTATGTGCAGAGCACTGTTCTAAGCGCTGGGGTAAACACAGGGGAGTCAGGTTGTCCCACGTGGGGCTCACAGTCTTAATCCCCATTTTACAGATGAGGGAACTGAGGCACAGAGAAGTGAAGTGACTTGCCCACAGTCACACAGCTGACAAGTGGCAGAGCTGGGATTCGAACTCATGAGCCCTGACTCCAAAGCCCGTGCTTTTTCCAACTTATCTACTTTGATGATAGTGATGCCTGTCTACTTGTTTTTTGTTGTCTGTCTCCCCCTTCTAGACTGTGAGCCTATTGTTGGGTAGGGATTGTCTGTTGCCAAATTGTACTTTCCAAGCACTTAGTACAGTGCTCTGCACACAGTAAGTGCTCAATAAATGATTTAATGAATGAATGAATGGATGAATGACTGAACCCTCCTCTCCTCTTCTCCCACTCCCTTCTGCATTACCCTGACTTGCTCCCTTCCTCCATCTTCTCGACTGTGAGGTCTCTGTGGGCAGGGAATCTGACTCTTGTTGTACTGTACTCTCCCAAGTGCTTAGTACTGTGCTTTGTATACTGAAGTTGCTCAATAAATAACATTGAATTAACTGAATCTTACTCTCTTTTAGAATTTCAATATTATGTACTTCTACATAGTATCTTCTTCATGTTGTTTGGAATTCTTGGCTGCTTCAGAGCCACGCATTTTTCTCTGCCACTGGTTTTATCCCTTACCAGCTTTCAATTATTTCCCAATTTACATGACTAATTCTTGGGTGTAAACTCCTTGTGGGCAGAGATCAACTCTGCCAACTCCCACTTCCCCCTCTAGTTATCGCCCTATCTCCCTACTACCCTTCCTTTCCAAAATCCTAGAACGAGTCGTCTATAATCGATGCTTAGAATTCCTTAACTTCCATTCTCTCCTAGACCCCCTCCAATCTGGCTTCCATCCCCTCCACTCTACCGAGGCTGCTCTCTCTAAGGTCACCCATACCTCCTTCTTGCCAAATCCAACGGCTCCTACTCCATTCTAATCCTCCTTGACCTCTCTGCTGCCTTTGACACTGTCGACCATCCCCTCCTCCTCCATACCTTATCTCACCTTGGCTTCACGGACTCTGTCCTCTCCTGGTTCTCCTCTTACCTCTCTGGCCGGTCATTCTCGGTCTCCTTCGCTGGAGCCTCCTCCCCCTCCCATCCTTTAACTGTTGGAGTTCCTCAAGGGTCAGTTCTTGGCCCTCTTCTGTTCTCCATTTAAACTCACTCCCTCGGTAAACTCATTCGCTCTCACGGCTTTGACTACCATCTCTACTCAGATGACACGCAGATCTACATCTCCGCCCCTGTCCTCTCCCCCTCCCTTCAGGCTTGCATCTCCTCCTGCCTCCGGGACGTCTCCACCTGGATGTCGGCCCGCCACCTAAAACTCAACATGAGCAAGACTGAGCTCCTCATCTTCCCTCCCAAACCCGGTCCTCTCCCAGACTTCTCTATCACCGTCGATGGCACGACCATCCTTCCCGTCTCTCGGGCCCGCAATCTCGGTGTCATCCTTGACTCGTCTCTCTCGTTCACACCACACATCCTATCCGTTAACAAGACCTGCCGGTTTCACCTCTACAATATCGCCAAGATCCGCCCTTTCCTCTCCACCCAAACGGCTACCTTACTGTTACAGGCTCTCGTTATATCCCGGCTAGACTACTGTGTCAGCCTTCTCTCTGACCTCCCTTCCTCCTCTCTCGCCCCGCTCCAGTCTATTCTTCACTCCGCTGCCCGGCTCATCTTCTTGCAGAAACTACCTGGGCATGTCACTCCCCTTCTTAAACACCTCCAGTGGTTGCCTATCAACCTCCGCTTCAAACAAAAACTCCTCACTCTAGGCTTCAAGGCTCTCCATCACCTTGCCCCTTCCTACCTCTCCTCCCTTCTCTCTTTCTACCACCCACCTCGCACGCTCCGCTCCTCTGCCGCCCACCTCCTCACCGTGCCCTGGTCTCACCTATCCCGCTGTCGACCCCTGGGCCACGTCCTCCCGTGGTCCTGGAACGCCCTCCCTCCTCACCTCCACCAAACTGATTCTCTTCCCCTCTTCAAAACCCTACTTAAAACTCACCTCCTCCAAGAGGCCTTCCCAGACTGAGCTCCTCTTCTCCCTCTACTCCCTCTGCCACCCCCCCCTTTACCTCTCCGCAGCTAAACCCCCTTTTTCACCTTTTCCCTCTGCTCCTCCCCCTCTCCCTTCCCATCCCCACAGCACTGTACTCGTCCGCCCAACTGTATATATTTTCATTACCCTATTTATTTTGTTAATGAATCGCCTTGATTCTATTTAGTTGCCATTGTTTTTACGAGATGTTCTTCCCCTTGACTCTATTTATTGCCATTGTTCTTGTCTGTCCATCTCCCCCGATTAGACTGTAAGCCCGTCAAACGGCAGGGACTGTCTCTATCTGTTGCCGACTTGTTCATTCCAAGCGCTTAGTACAGTGCTCTGCACATAGTAAGCGCTCAATAAATACTATTGAATGAATGAATATTGTATTGTATTTTTCCAAGTGTTTAGTGCAATGCTCTGAAAAGAGCAAATACTCAATAAATACTTTTTGACTGTTAATGCCACAAATGTGCCAACTTTTTATGTCATTAAAATCGTGCTCTTTCCACACTGATTCATGATGTTGTAAGAATTTTCCCTAATTCCCCAACAGTCTTCTAACAAAACACTTAATGAAAGTGTTTATTTTATTTTATTTTATGCAGTAAGGACATATAAAAATATATGTTAGGACACTGAAAGAGTTAAAATTGTATTTGTGGTGAGTAGGTAAGCCTAAATTTTCAACTGGACAATTTTTGTATTTCAATATAAATATGTAGATTATATGAAGCAATATAGACTTACATTTCAAACGGGATAATAGCAATCTGTTTTCACAATTTTATATCAAAGGTATCTTGGGTTTTAAATTTATCATAATAGAATTACTGTTCTATTCAACTTTGACATAATTCCATTTGAAGAGCAAATAAAAGTAAAGTGCCAACTTATATGTGAGAACTAGCAACTTTATCTTTCAAGTTAGCTGCTAAAGATATACAGTAAATTGCATTGATTTGTAGCTATGTTTCAGATATACTTCTCTTGTTTCAGTGCTGTCATCAAATAGGGGGCATGTTACAAGAGTTAATAGCTAAACTGTTAAAGAAGATGGGCTGAATTTGTAGTCATCTGAGAGTCCACTGATAATACTGTGGACTTTCTTCTTGCACTTAATCAGACTCTATGGCTCCACAATAAAAACCTTTAGTCTTTTAGGAACAAATTTATAATAAATATTTTATTTTATTCACATAAACAATTGTGACCATGCACCAAACTGAATAAAAAGAATTGTTACAGGATTTCCAATATTCTTTCTATATTTATGCACCATAAAAATCAACAATAGACTTGTCTAGATTATTAAACTATTACGTTTAACTAGTGAATTAAATCTAGCTAACAGATGAGAAATTTGGTCTTTTTGGTTTATAAACTCTTGATATTCCTAGCAAACATAAATTTTTATCTCATGCATTCTAAAACACACTTTAGTCTATTCATAAGTCTGTTCTTGGCAGATAATGAATGTTCCTATTAGGGTGAGGTATCAAAAAGTGTCACTGATAATAAGCTTTCTTAGAAGGAATTCTAAATTCCAACAAAGTTACTGTTCTATGAGTGTGGCCATTTAATGATAATGGAGAATTATCTGGAGAAACTGCTTTGGAATCAATTTATCTTCTAAGCACCTGCTATGAACAGAGCTCTGTAATCCTCTGAGAGAGTACCATAGTGTTAGTAGACACAATCTCTGCCCTCAAGGAACTTACAATATTGCAGGGGAGACAAAATTAATTAAGCTAGGAGGAAGAAGGCAAAGATATGAATTCATACTTAAGTAGTAAGACAAGTTGATATGTATAGAAGAACTTTGATTGGTTGCGAGTTCACCAGTGTGTAGTTGCTGCAGAAATGCTGAAACGGTAATTGGGGGCTATAATATGTGGGGAAAGAGATATTGACTGGGCAGTACCTTCTGCAGGCCATATGACTGAGCAGCAGAATGGCACAGTGGATGGAGCACAGGCCTGGGAGTTAGAAGGATTTGGGTTTTAATGCCGGCTCTGCCCACTTGTCTGCCGTGTGATATTGTGTTCTCTGCACCTCAGTTACCTCATCTGTAAAATGGCTATTAAAACTGGGAGCCCCATGTTGGGATCCAATCTGACTAGCCTGAATCTACCCCAGTGCTTAGTACAGTGCCTGGCCCATACAATAAGGACTTCATAAATACCATAAAAAATGGTATTTATTTAGCACTTACTTGGCCCAGGATACTGTAGTAAGGTCTTGGAAGAATACAATGAAGTAGACAAAATCCCAACCCTTGAGAAACTTACAATCTAGAAGTGCTTTTATTATGGGGAGACCTATCATCTGGCATATTTGGAAGTCCAGGCCCAGGATAAGGACGTGAGCAAAAAGTCAGAGGCTGGAGGGTTGAGAACGAGATAGAGTAGGTTATTTGAGAGGATTGTAGTGCTGATTCACAAAGTCATTGAGTTGGAAGCATGTGACAGGAGGGCAGAAATGTAGTTAACACCTCTACCCAGTTATTAAAGGGAGAATTTTGGAAGTATTGAGAGCAGATAAGTAGAAAGGAGAGAGCTGAGTTCCTGGAAGTCAATGGTCAGGAGTTTGTTCCTGATTTGGAGAGGAATAGGTAAACCACTGAAGATTTTTTTTAGAGAGAGGGAATATGGACAGAATGATTATATGGAGAAATATTCCAAGCACAGCATAAACTGTAAACTGAAGATGGGAGAGACTGGGGACAGGAATAATAATAATAATAATATGTGGTATTTCTTAAACACTTACTACGTTCAAGGCACTCTTCTAAACACTGGGGTAGATACAAGGTAATTGGGCTGGACACAGTCCCTCTCTGACAGAGGGCTCACAGTCTTAATCCTCATTTTACAGATGAGGGAACTGAGGCCCAGAGAAATGAAGTGGCTTGCCCAAGGTAACACAGCAGATACATGATGGAGTCAGAATTAGAACCCATGTCTTTCTGACTCCTAGACCCGTGCTCTATCCACTAGCCTATGCTGCTTCTCCAAGACCAAATAAGACCTGACAAAGTAGTTAGGCCATAACATGACAAATGCCTGGACTAGTATGGTGACTTTTTGGATGGAGAAGTAGAGGAGAATTCCTGTAAATGCTGTGGAGTAAAAACTGTCAGAAATCGGAGACAGACTAAATAAGGAGATTGAGTGGAAAAGAGAAATCAAGGGTACGACAAATTTCCAGGCTTTAGAGGTGGGAGGATATTGGTATTATCAACTGTGATGAGATGTTATATGATGTAGAGGATTGAACAACAGAGGAAATTCCTGGTCCTTAGGTTTGATAAGAGAAAAGCAGTTGACCTAGTGAAAAGAACATTGGTCTGGGAATCAGAGGACCTGGGATCTAATCCCGACTCTGTCACCTGTCTGCTGTGTGACCGTGAGCAAGTAGCTTACCGTCTCTGTAGCTCAATTTACCTATCTGTAATACAGGGATTAAATACCTCGTCTCTCTCTTACTTAGGCTACAATCATGTTTGGAAAGAAACGTGTATTTTCAGAATTTCCAAAAGCTTTTGGTGTGTGGCAACCCTTTGCAAGAAATCCAAGAGAACTACCCTCAAATTAACAGAACCAGGAGTAGTATTAATAGGTATTGAATGGTCACTGGGTACAATACCCTATACTTAGCACTTGGCAAAATAGCACAGACCTTATAGAAGTAAACATTGCCTGTTTCTGTGTTTCTTAAAAAAAATCATCCTTAAATCGTTGCACCACCTACTAATGACAAATCAATTGACCAAAGGTATTCATTGTTTTTTGTTGCTTTTAGAGTGATCAATGTGGGGTTTTCTGAATCGTAGTAGTAATAATAGTGTACCTTAAGTACTTTCTGTGTGCAGAGCACTGTACTAAGTGCTGGAAAAGAATACACAGGTGGGAATAAGATATGGTCTCTGGCCCTTGAGCGTCTCACAGAGTCTGCTGTGGACAGAGATTGTCTCACTTTATTGCTGTATTTTACTTTTCAAGCACTTAGTTCAGTGCTCTTCATATAGTAAGTGCTCAATAAATATGACTGAGTGAATGAAAAAAATGAAAATGGGGAGAGGGGATTGGCAACTGGTGACAGATACATAGGAGAGTTGAAACAAAATCCTGAAACAGTGTAAGAAAAAAACAAAGATCGCTAAGGTGCTGTGATAAGAGGAGCATATTTCAGGCTCCCCACAGCTCAGACTCCACAATCACAACTTCAGGCACAGTGAACACTACAGCAAAAGCCTTCACCAACTTTCCTAGGTTTTATGGAAGCGACATGATGCTGCAGTTGCTTTTTTCTGTCCCGCAGGGTGATGCTGGGCTTTTCAGGATGTAGGATCCCCAGTGAGCTGGAAGCCAGTGGCAGGGTCCCAGAGAAGTAAAGAGGTGATTTGTTGAAGGAGGATGCCAAAGGCCTGGATGTTGTGGTGGGAAAGCAGCAGATATCTGGTGGAGTCACTTGACCATCTGGTGGAAGAGAGAAGAGCAAAAAAAAAAAAAAAGAATGTGTTTGGACAGTCTTAAGAAGTGACATCCTTTAGATAATAGAGGAAAGCAGCATGGTCTAGTGAAAAGATCATGAGCCCAGAAGTCAAATGACCTGGGTTCTAATCCTGGGACTGCCAATTGCTTCCTGTATGACCTTAGGCAAATCATTTAATCTCTCTCTGCCTCAGTTACCATATCTGTAAAATGGGGATCAAATCATCTTCCCTCCAATTTAGACTGTGAGCCCCACGTGGGACATGGACTGTGTCTAAGTGATAAACTTGTACGTACCCCAGCATTTAGAACAGTGCTTCACACATAACAAGACTTAACATGTACTATAAAAATGAAGAATATATTTGAAAATCATAAAAGATAAGTGAAAGCAAGAAAACCCAGAAAAGATGTTCAGAACCACTATCAAACACTCTAGTAACTTTTCCATAGTTATAGTTTCCCTTTCATGGGGTCTAGGTCATGGGGTCTGAAAATGGGGACTGTCTCCTTTTTGAGAGATACTTTCACCATCATTCTCTAATAGAGCTCGAAGATATAGCAAAAGACCTGGATTCAGGAGTTAGAGTACCCCTCTGTCTCCTGGGAAACTTTTCCAACTAAAGAGCCTTCAAGTATCAACTACTTCTAGAGGGAATCAGTCAGTCAAAAATATTTATTAGGCACTTAAAGTGTGCAGATCATTGTACTAAGCACTTGGTAGAGTACAAGAAAACATAAGACACATTCCCTACCCACAACAAGCTTACAGTCTAGAGGGGGAGACAGGCATTAATATAAATAAATTCCAGATTTGTACATAAGTGCTGTGGGACTGCGAAGGGGGATGAATAAGGAGAGCAACACAGAAGGGAGTTGAATGTATAGTCAGGGAAGACCTCCTGGAGGAGATATGCCTTCAATAAGGCTTTGAAGGTGGGGGGAATAATTATCTGTCAGCTATTAGGAGGGAGAGCATTCCAGGCCAGAGGCAGGACGTAGGCGAGAGTTTGGCAGTGAGAAAGCCGAGACTGAGGTAAAATGAGAAGGTTAGCATTAGAAGAGTGAAGTGCGTATACTACTGGATTGTGTAGGAAAGTAGTGAAGTGAGGTAGGAGGAAGCAAGGTGATAACTGCTTTATCCTGAGGACTGCACTCTAGAGACATACACCCAAGAAGACACCATTTTGACAAATCACTCAGGTACTATGGACTGACAGTAAGCTGAAGGTACCAGAAATCTCTTCATATGACAAAAAAAATAAGTTTTGGAAACCCAGTGGGAGGGAAAACAAGCATTTAAACCTCATTTAACAGATGAGGAAATTGAAGCGCAGAGATGTTGAAGGACTTGCCTAAGGTCTCCCAGAGCAGGCAAGTGGGAGAGTCAAAATAAGAACCCAGGTCCCCTGATTCAAAGCCCTGCATTCTTTCCACTAGGAGAAAACTGCTTCTCTGTGTATGCACCATGTGGTCAAATATACTAAATATACTGTGTATAGTAATTCAGTCTAAGTCAATGCATGATATGCATTAATTATAGTATATTTTAAATAGGAGAAAAATGAAATTTATGCTCTCCTTGCTCTAGAATAAGAGTCAGGGTGAAACTAAGTAAACTTTTCAAGATTTGTTTTCACTGCCTTTACTCTGTTTTTCTGGTTCCATGTTCTTGATAGTCTCCTAAGTGGGCTTTTTAAAAGGATATTTATGGTGAAGATTACCATAAGAATAGGAAAGAAAATAAGGATAAGGGACTACTCCAGAGAAAATAAGGAGGGATTATTTTAGCTGAACACAGAATTAACCTCCAGCACATTTGTGCTCCTTTATTGGAAACAATATGCCCTTTTCTTTTTTAGTGGATGAAAATTCTTCTAAGTGTTTATGTGTATATATATGTAATTTTTGCCCATTCAAGGCAAACTCATAATTTATCCTTTGTGTTAAGTGGTATGCAGAAAGCACAAGCTTTTATTTAGTGAACATTAGCCTGAGTGATTGACACAGAGATTGACAACCCTTCAAAATTTCTAATTGACATTTGACCCAAGTCAACTGGAAAACCTTACCTTTCTTTTCATGTATAGCCTTCTACTTTCATAGTATCTTAAAAATGTTTTTAATTACAGGTATTTCTCATTATGTGACTACTTGATACATATAATTCATTACAATTAGGCTTGCCATATCCTTTGGGTCTGGGGAGTCCAGGATTTCATGGGTATCTTCAGATAAATTTGACAAAATGTTTCCACAGTTGTTACCACATTGTTTTCAGCTAGGTCACAAGTCAAGATTCACAAGCTGTGCTCAAAGGAACCTCTATAATTAAATTGCCTGCAGGAGTGTCTCATAGCTCCTCCCCTCTCCACCACTCCACTCATAGACTCCAATCAGGTGATTAGAGTTGAACAAAGTTTCTGAGTCAAGGGGCTTTGGTCTAACAAGTAAAAATCATGAGTGTGCCATCCTGAAATGTTGGCATAGAGAAGCAGACCAAGAAAGAGGGTAAGAAAGAACTTGATGTTATTCCCTATCTTCTTTTTCCCCCACCTAAAAGTGTTCAAGCCTCCAAAGAAAACTGTTCCCTGTCTTTGTTCTCTTTGGCTTGTGAGGAGAGATGGGGGATGGAGAAGACTGATATCTATGGGTAGGAATCTTCCTTCTCCTTGCTACTTCCTCTCAGGAAGGCAATCCTGGGAAAATAGGGGGAAAGGTTTAATGGTGAAGAAGGAATGCTCTTTGATTCCCCTTTTCCATTCCACCATAAACTTTGAGTAGGATTAGGAACTGCATAAACTGATGCAGGTAATGGGAGTGAAATTCTCTCATCTTCTAAAGGGAGGCTAGCTGGGCCAAAATGGACTTTCTTAAGATGTACTTGGCTGAGGAGAGAGAAATCTGGCACCCTGTTGCCTGGTAAATAGAAATTATCTTTCTCCAAACAACAAGCTAATTAGAGTGTTAGTTTGGGACCAAAATAGCAAAATTCTCTTTAGAGTAGGAATAAACATAAACATGGCACATCACTACCTCCAGTCCCATATAAAATGATCCCTTGTCCACACCTTGTTATTGTGATACGATAAATGTTGGTATTTGTTAAGCGCTTACTATGTGCAGAGCACTGTCCTAAGCGCTGGGGTAGATATAGGGTAATCAGGTTGTCCCACGTGAGGCTCACAGTCTTAATCCCTATTTTACAGATGAGGGAACTGAGGCACAGAGAAGTGAAGTGACTTGCCCACAGTCACACAGCTGACAAGTGGCAGAGCTGAGTCTGACTCCCAAGCCCGAACTCTTTCCACTGAGCCATGCTGCTTCTCCAAATGCATATATGCATATAAGGATAGACATATGGGTGTAAGGATATATATGTGTAGAGAGAGAGAGAGATCAGTGGTATTTATGGAGTGCTATTGTGCTATACTCCTCAAGGAGTTTACAATCTAAAGTATACAAACTGGTGTATACAGTCAACATGCTGCATTTAGAGTGCTGTAGATGTGTATGAATTCCACATAGAGTATTCTTCATATGGCATGTCATAGGTTTTATCAGTAGGGATTCTGAACACCTTGTATTTCTCTCAAGCCCGCAACCTCGGTGTCATCTTTGACTTGTCTCTCTCGTTCACTTCACACATCCGATCCGTCACCAAGACCTGCCGGTCTCACCTTTCCAAATCGCCAAGATCCACCCTTTCTTCTCCACCCAAACGGTTATAGGCTCTCGTTATATCCCGGCTAGACTACTGTGTCAGTCTTCTCTCTGATCCCCCTTCCTCCTGTCTCGCCCCGCTCCAGTCTATTCTTCACTCCGCTGCCCAGCTCATCTTCCTACAGAAACGTTCTAGGCCTGTCACTCCGCTTCTTAAAAACCTCCAGTGATTACCTATCAACCTCCGCTCCAAACAAAAACTCCTCACTCTAGGCTTCAAGGGTCTCCATCCCCTTGCCCCTTCCTACCTCTCCTCCCTTCTGTCTTTCTACTGCCTACCCCGCACACCCCACTCCTCTGCCGCCCACCTCCTCACCGTCCCCCGTTCTCGCCTATCCCGCTGTCGACCCCTGGGCCACGTCCTCCCGCGGTCCTGGAACGCCCTCCCTCCTCACCTCCACCAAACTGATTCTCTTCCCCTCTTCAAAGCCCTACTGAGAGCTCACCTCCTCCAAGAGGCCTTCCCAGACTGAGCTCCCCCCTTTTTCCCTCTGCTCCCTCTACCCCTCTCTTCACCTCTCTGCAGCTAAACCCTCTTCTCCCCGCTTTCCCTCTCCTCTTCCCCCCTCCCATCCCACCCCCTCAGCACTGTACTTGTCCGCTCAACTGTATATATCTTCATCACCTTATTTATTTTGTTTAATGAGATGTACATCACCCTGATTCTATTTATTTGCCATTGTTTTTATGAGATGTTCTTCCCCTTGACTCTATTTATTGCCATTGTTCTTGTCTGCCTGTCTCCCCCGATTAGACTGTAAGCCCGTCCAAGGGCAGGGACTGTCTCTATCTGTTGCCGACTTGTTCATTCCAAGCACTTAGTATAGTGCTCTGCACATAGTAAGCGCTCAATAAATACTATTGAATGAATGAATGAATGAATTTCACAAATGCAATTCTCAACAGTTTATTCCAATTTAAGTGGAAAAAAATTTTACCCACCCAATATACCAATATCCTAAGAAATCATTTTGAGTTTGATGCTAGGGGCACTCTTTAAATTGACTCTATATCCAGGATAATTTGTGAACTTCACTTTTCTTCAAATAGAAGATTGACTTATTTACTATACTTTGTGAATAGGGGTAGGCTCTGAAAGGCAGCTAAAAAGGAAGAATGTGTTAAGCAAGGAATCTTCCCAGGATAACTGCCCAAACCTCTGAGGTGATCTATCTACAGCCATGAACAATACAGAATTTTCTGAAAATTAGGGCAATTTATGAGATATTTGAAAAAAAGGGGTTTTTAAAAATCCTGGACCTTGCAGGTCTAACATTTTTGTAATCACTGCTCCCCAATTCGCTGTTCCCTTTTTTTGGTATTTCCATTGAAGACTTTTTTTCTCGAGGTGTATGGCAACCAGTTCTGGGCATTCTCAAAGTGATTCTGGGGGCTCTTTCAGCTGGGATTTAGGGCTGCAAATCCCTGGTTAGGGCATAGGGGACAAGAATGACAATTTCAAACTGCATTATCATGGCTTTGACAGGTTTTCAGTTGTGATTTTTTCTATCCACACATTAAAAACATTAACACTGTAATAATAATTGTGGCAATTGTAAAGTGCTTACTATGTGCTAGGCACTGTTCTAAGCACTGGAGTAGATACAAGATAATTGGGTTGGACACAGTCCCTGGCCCTCCTGGGGCTCAGTCTTAATCCCCTTTTTGCAGGTGAGGAAACTGAGTCACAGAGAAGTTAAGTAACTTTCTCAAGGTCACCAGCAGACAAGTGGTGGAGCGCGATTAAAATCCAGCTCCTCTAACTCCCAGGTCTGTGCTCTTCCCACTAGGCTATGCTGCTTCTACGTTTGTGAGTTATAAGTTTTACATACACAAGAAATAGCAGCAGTAAAAAGCATTTGTGATGGTTCCATATTCATGGGGTGCTTAAACACAAACAAATTCAGTCACACAAATGAAAACAGAAACACTCTTCAGATGTATAGAGATCCAAAACCATGGAGCAAGAATGACTAAAAAAGCCGTTATGTGTCTGATGTTGTTTGTGGATAAAGATGGATAATTACTAAACTAATAGTATTAATCCATACATGGCCTATCTGTTTTTGAGATAGTCATTGGTTTTCTATTTGGTGTTGCGCTACACGTTCACTAGGCATGGTCTTCTTGGTGGGCCAGCCTAGAGTTGGGTGTGTCTACTGGGCAACGTTCAGTTGTACTAGTATTTATTAAGCTTTCACTGTGTACAAAGTCCTGAAGCATGCATTGGAAGATAATATTCACTTGGAAATTCAACATGGTCCCTGTCACTAGTGGGCCTCACGATTTAAAACTAAATCTCATCTGTTTAGGGCAATTTGATATTTATTTCTCAATTGCCTTTGTAATTTCCTCCTCTAGACTATAAACTCCTAGTGAGCAGGGAACGTATCCATCAACTCTATTATATTATTTTTCTCAAGTGCTTAATACAGTGGTCTGCACACAATAAGCACTAAATAAATATGATTGCTTACTGTGTGCAAAGCACTGTACAAGCATGTGGGAGAGTACAACAGAGTTAATAGAGATGTTCCCTGTCCACAAGGAGTTTCCAGTTTCTTGGGCATATTTTCTAACCCTATCCACTCCAAAATAGAGCTGCTCAGAGACTCAAGGAGACCCCAAAATCTCATCTCTGCCTTTTCAGAGATTCAACAACCAAAGTCTCAAGCCATCTACTTACTACAGACTTGTTTAGGATAGGGAAAGGAGTCATCCACATCCAGAAGAACATTTGCTTGGTTTTTGGCATAATGGGGATGCTTAAGATGAGCCATCCACACTCTCACCTGGTTCTCTTGTGACCCACAGCAGACCCTGACAGATGGTTGATCTGGTTAGGCTGAGAAACTAAATATCTCTGTGAATCTCTGCAGCAGCATATGCTTCTGTGTCCTCATCTGCTTTTTACACCATTGTTAAGTTTGGCGTTCACATCTGCCGTGTTTAGCTAAATGGGGAAAGCTAATTCTGTTTAGGATGTTTGGATCATTTAATATGGAAACTAGAAATAGTTTCACACATGAAAATTGGATTCAGGCATGGTAATCATGATGGGACTTCATATTTTTTAAAAGTTTCATTGTTTTCCATTTGCACAACCATTGATTTCAATAGCAGAACTAACTTTAAGGAAGTAGAACTGATGAAAATGAAGAAAGGGAAATGGGGCAATTTTGAAATGAAATTTTAGCCCATGACAACCTAATGCCATTTGAAAAAAAGCCTGGACTCTTTCTGTGTCTTTGAGAATCTAAATAGGTCCAATCTGTAAATCATCTAGGTATTTGGGGTTTTTTTTAACCAATATTTTGCCACAGTTTAATTTAGCAGGGTCAAAGGTGATAGCCTAGGGTCATGCAGACATGGAAATTTGGAATTTCACTGGCATTTCCAATTTCAACCCAGGGTACTCCTGATTCATGGTTACTCCTGGGGAAACTGAAAGCTTTTTACCCCACCAGGTGCTGCCTCAGAGGGACATATCTGAAAGACTCTATGTCAATCAAGCAGCCATGCTGACATCAAGGTGTGGTTCAGAGGTGGCCTCCCTAATAATCTCTTCGTTGACACTCTTCCCATGAGAGTTAGCTGTTAGCTTGAGGTTCGGCATGTGCTAATAGTCGCCCGCCATCCCCAGCAGCAGCAGACTCAGGTAAGAGGAAGGGGAAGATTATTATTCTTTTGGATTGGTTCTGATTTTGAATTTGTTTTTAACATGTTCCCTCCCTTGAGCCTTCAAACTAATTACAGGAAAGCACACGTTACTTGTGGCTTTGGATCCTCGATCCCATCCCATTCTCTCCTCGAGGCCTTCTGAGTCAGCCGAAGAACCAGAGCTACATTGTTTAGCAAGCATAGGCTTTATTGCTGTGGTCCTCCACTTTGGGAACTTTCCAAAGGAAGCTTCTCAACCTGATCCCCAACAAATGGGGAGACTTCATGCTGCAGCAGGGTATAATGGATAGAGCACAGGCCTGGGACTCAGAAGGTCATGGGTTCTAATCCCGGCTCCACCATTTGTCTGCTGTGTGACTTTGGGCAAGTCACTTAACTCATCTGAAAAAAAAAAAAGGGAATTAAGAGTGTGAGCCCAATGTGAGACAGGGACTGTGTCCAACCTGGTTAATTTGTATGTATTCCAGTGCTTAGAACAGTGGTTGGAATATAGTAATCATTCAACAAGCACCATTATTATTGAGAAGCAGCATGACTCAGCGGAAAGAGCAAGGGCTTAAGCATCAGAGGACATGGGTTCTATCCTGGCACCACCATTTGCCTGCTGTGTGACCTGGAGCAAGTCACTTAACTTCTCTGTGTCTCAGTTACCTTATCTCTAAAATGGGGATTAAGATTGTGAGCCCCATGTGGGACAACCTGAATACCTTATTTCTAACCCAGTGCTTAGAACAGTGCTTGGCACATAGTAAGAACTTAATACCATAATTATTAGATTGAAATATTTATTTATACATGCCTATCCATCAGTCCACCCCTTCCATGATGTGCAGCATATCATAGATTTTTCTGACAAGTTTCATTTTTGTTAAAAGAAGAAACAGGTTTTAAAGAGGCAAACAGTTTCTAAGATGGTCTGGTCTATGACTTGCCCAAAGTCACATAGCAGACAAGTGGTGGATCTGGGATTAGAACCCAGGTTGAGTGCCTGGCACATAATAAGAGTTTAATAAACACCATTTAAAAAAAGGTCCTTCTGATTCCTAGGCCCGTGCTCTATCCTCTAGGCCACTCTGCTTCTCATCTGTTTGTTGTCATAGTGTACTTTCCCAAGTGCTTTGTACAGTGCTTTGCAAGCAGTAAGTGCTCAATAAATTGAATGAATGAACTTGGAAAGTCCAGGGTTGATTCTAGTCCACTCAGGATAAAAATCACCAAATTAATATCACATAGTTATTGGAATAACACCAATCTTGGTGTTTAGTTTTATCTACTGAGGTTATCTAATTTATTTCTTTGTGGTTATATAACTTTCAGTATACTCCACTGATCTTTATCCTCTCCATGGGACTTCCATCCCTGGCCTCAACCAGTTTCAGATAAAATGCTGTGGTGCAGTCTTTGTTCTGTGCCTTCTGACTCAGTGACTTGCTTTCTTCTGGAGGTCTCCACCTGCTCCACAGGAGTAGACCTGTCGCCTATTTTTCAAGACTGGCTTTTCATCTTATATCTGGCCTTCCGCCTAACATCCTGTTTGCAATTCTGACTTTTCACCTTACATTTTCTTTGCCAACTTGGCCTTTTGCCTTATATTCTTAAGTAAACCTGGTATTTTATGCTCCAATCTGTAGCTCTATTGGGATTTCACAGGATCTAGCCCCAGTAGTCCTCAGCTCTCTCCTGTTAGAGCTGTTGCCCACAGTAACCAAATTATTTGGTTCTTGGTGTTTGGCTTTATCTACTGATGTTAGTCTGTGAAATCTATTCTCAGTGCTTTAATTTTAAACCCATGGGAGATTGCATCATCATCATCCTGCTCATGCTCTTTCTAGTCCTTCTCATCCTTCCCCTTTCCTACCTCTTGACTCCTTTTTCCTTCTCTTTCTCCTACTCTTGGAACTTCCTCTGTAATTCCTTCTCTTTCTCATCTTCCTTTTGCATCTCTCTCTCTTTCTCCTTCGATTCCTTCTCCTTATCAATTTTTTAAAATAAAAATGTTCTTAAGAATGGGTAAAATAAGAAGTAGCAGATATTATAGAAATTCTGAATCTTTGTCTAACCCCTTCTAGAACTCTTAGGTTGAGAATATTGTTCTCTCTAATACTATGTATTATATTTCTAGTTTACACATATACTGCATTTTTCTATCATCTGTAAATATACATATCTGGGAAAAATTTTTTTAAATGAAATGTCTTGTGAAAGATTATAGCAGAGACAAGGTTAGGGCCCTAACCCTTTGGATTTTTCATTCTGGGTTGGTAAGCATTGAGATTTAACTCTTTTTCTGCAGAACAGCCATATATTTTATTGAATGCCAAAAATGTATTAGTAGATTTCACATTTCACCCTTTCCAGGAAGGGCTTGTAAAACTATAGAGAAAATAATGGTCATGGAGTTTCATCAGGTATAAGGTTTTCAGTGAGACCAGGGAGGTGGTGTTTCCAGAGTGACTGTGAAAGCTAGGGAAAGTGAAAGCTAGCATGCCACAGTTGCCCAGAGGGTCTAAAAAGCAATATCTGAAGAGCTTTAGAAGGTCTAAAGGGATTTTAACAAAGAGATGAGAGAGCTGTCTCAGGTTAACTAAAATATAATGGGATAAATGTATCTTCATCACCACTTGAAGTATCCTAAAAATGTTATATAACCATGAAGAATAAATTAGATACTAACCTCAGTACTTATAAACCTCCAGTGGTATTCCCATGATTATGTGCCATTAATTTGGTGATTTGTATCCTCAGTGGACTAGAATCAACCCTTGACTTTTAAAGTTGAGAAGAACCATGGCCTAGGGGATACAGCACAGGCCTGAGAATCAGAAGGACCTGGGGTCTAATCCCTGTTCCACCACTTGTCTGCTATGTGACCTTGGGCAAGTCACCTCAGCTACCTCATCTGTAAAATGGGTAATAAGCCTGATGTGGGACATGGATTGTGTCCAACCTGATTAGCTTGTATCTACCACAGTATGTAGTACAGTGCCTAGCACATAGTTAAGTGCTTAAGAAATACCACTGAAAATACAAGTTAGCTTTTCAGTTTATCATCTCAAGAATACCAAACTTTCTACAGGACCTGGTTAAATACAGTCTCCTTCTATGGTCTGTTACTTTAGTTCAGATTCCCTTATGATTTCTTGTGATTCATCTAATTGGGAAGTAGCATGACCTAGTAGAATGAGTTTATGTCTAGGAGTCACAAGACCTTGTTGTCAATTCCATTTCTGAAACTGCCCTGCAGTGTGACCTTGGGCAAATCACTTACACTCTCTGGGCCTGTTTCCTCATTTTATAAAATGGAGATAAATTGTGATCCCCAGCATGGGCTAGGTTTGTGTCCCATATGATTCTTTCAAATACCTCAGTGCTTAGCATGGTGTCTGGCACATAGTAAGTTCAAAATAAGTACTATGAATTAATTTAACTGAAATTAGTGGATTTCCTGGTGCCAGATGTGCCAAAAATATAAC
This sequence comes from Ornithorhynchus anatinus, assembly GCF_004115215.2. Taxonomy (NCBI): domain Eukaryota; kingdom Metazoa; phylum Chordata; class Mammalia; order Monotremata; family Ornithorhynchidae; genus Ornithorhynchus; species Ornithorhynchus anatinus. Next base: position 84,266,519 of record NC_041731.1, read on the forward strand.
AAGAACTAAAATTTCTTTAGCATTCCAACATTTTTATTTTGAGTCAAAATTTAAGGGCAGGAATCAAGAAGTAAGTGCCTCTCTCTAGATTTGCATAGTACCTTCCTTCCCAGAGCTCAAAGCAACTAATAATATTGGTATTTGTTATGCACTTACTATGTGCCGAGCACTGTTCTAAGCGCTGGGGTAGACACAAGGGAATCAGGTTGTCCCACGTGGGGCTCACAGTCTTAATCCCCATTTTACAGATGAGGTAACTGAGGCACAGAGAAGTTAAGTGACTTGCCCACAGTCACACAGCTGACAAGTGGTGGAGCCGGGATTTGAACTCATGACCTCTGACTCCAAAGCCCGTGCTCTTTCCACTGAGCCACGCTGCTTCTCTAACTATAATCTCTAACTATAAACTCTAACTCTAACTGTAATATCTAACTATAAACTCTAACTATACATCCACTATTTCATTTGTGTTCACAACATCCCCTTAATGGACGGGGAAGTGGTTAAATGACATGAGGATATAAATTTAATATCTATGTACCAACTGGAACCCTTATCAATCAATCAATCAATCATATTGGGCACTTATTGTATGTAGAACACTGTACTAAGCTCTTGGTTATACTTGATTCCTGTGACTCTTAAACTATCAAACCCTGATTCAGGAGGAGATACTTGGGAGAAAACCTGGCTCTATCCTTGTATCCCATAATTGTTCAGGGACCTTGGATGAGGGAGAGGAGTTTCAGAAACCTCTTAAGCTGTCCTTGCAAGATAGAATGCCAGCAGGCTCCCTGTGGACATGGGCATAAAGATAGAATTGCTGCATTGTCAAAGTCTCTATGAAGCAGTGGATGTCTCTGCTTCCCTCCTGGGCAGGGGAACCAGTTGGAGATCTTGCAGATCATTCTACCTAGTAATAATAATTGTGGTATCTGTTAAATGATTACTATGTGCCAAGCACTGTACTAAACATTGAGGTAGGTACAACATCACGTCTGACAAATTCTCTGTGCCACGTGAGGTTCACAGTCTAAGGGGAAGGACAGTGGCTGATTAATCCCCAGTTTACAGATAAGAAAACAGGCAAAAAGAAGTTGTCACTTGTCCATGGTCAAAGTGGCAGAGCCAGGATTAGAACCAGCTCACAGATAAGAAAACAGGCAAAAATAAGTTAAGTCACTTGTCCATGGTCAAAGTGGCAGAGCCAGGATTAGAACCAACTCCTTTGATTACCAGATTCATGCTCTTTCCACCAGACCACACTGCTTCTTTACTTCATGTGAGCTATAATGAGTAGGGATTGGATTGACTGAGGGAGATGAGTCAAGGTTAATGTTGTTATGGTCTTGTGCGTCAGGGATGAGTAGTGGTGTCTTCAGTGATGGGAAGGACAGGGGAAGGACAGGGTGTAGGTGGGACAATGAGTTCTGTGTCGAGCATGTTAAATCTGAGGTGTTGGGGGAAAATATCTGACCTCTTAAATCTGAATTGTCAGTGGGACAATCAAGTAGATGTGTCTTGAAGGCAAGAGGAAATGCAAAAATGCAGAGAGGGAAAGAAGTCAGGGGTGTGAGCTTATTGTGGGAAGGGATTGTGTCTACCAAACTCCTACAACAACTCCATGTACACTGCTATTTGGATATCATAAATTTTATATCCTGTAGCTGCCTTGGAGGCCCAGTATATGAGCTCATTGACTTAGTGATGAGGTTTTGAGTCTCTCAGGCCATTTGGTGACTCTAGTTCTTGTCTTATGCTGATGAGTCATCTCTGACCAATAGCGACTCCATGGACATATCTTTCCCAGAACTCCCCACCTTCATTTGCAATCATTCTGGTAGTGTATCAAAGAGTTTTCTTGGTAAAAATATGGGGTTGGTTTACCACAGTCTCCTTCTGTGCAGTAAACCCAAGTCTCCACCCTCAACTCTCTCCCATGGTGCTGCTGCCCAGCACAGGTGAGTTTTGGCTTGTAGCAGATTGCCTTCCATAAGCTAGCCAATGTTCAAGCTAGGAATGGAATGGGTATGCCTCTGCTTGACACTCCCTTCTCCAGCCGAGAGTGGTAGAGTACTGGAAACTCTCCAAGTGTGATCCTGAGAGGGGATGACCCTAGTTACCAAAAGGAAAACAAATGCAGGGGTTTGAACTATCTTCCCACGTTTACAATGTCTTGGCCTTAAAGTAGAACAGAGTCAAATAGCATAATCTAGTTTTTCCAACTAGATTATTCTACATATCATCTTAAAAAAACAGCTTTGATCAACTCTTAAAATGTATTTGATTTGTGGCTAAAGCTCAATTAGATTCTTTCACTGGGTAAAGGTCTTCACTTCTGCTAGTTATACACTATACTGTAAACAGTGAGCTTATCTTCCTGTAGAGACAGCCTTATTAAACTCCTAATTGGATGGAAAAATCACTTTTAATAGATCGTTGATTAATGCTGAGTAACTTTTCCATTTCCTGAACTAGTATATAAATTTGGATATTATATATTGGAGTCTGATTTTAATTTACTGTGAGAATTAACCTACAGAATACTTTCTGCATGCTTTCCTTCACATTCATGGAGCAGTTGGGCAACAGTAAACGACAGGGTGAGCAAAAGTGTTTTGATTATCAGAAGTGTAGTGTGAGTGTATGTTAAATTTTTCATCTTTGGTTTTCTTATATTCCAAAGAGTTAAATGTTAGAAGTGATAAAATGAAATGAGCAGAAAAGCAGAAACTTGGTAATAATAGAAACGCAGAAGACTTAGCAAAAGTTCACACTTTTCCACCTTTATGTTCTACCATTTTTAGCTTGAGCTGTTAATTATTCCTGTGGCTTAACTCTTTGTTTCAGTAGCTGTAAGTGTGGTGCATATACTGGCTCTGGTTGTATATGTAGGCTTTTCTCCTTCAAAGATCTCTGACATCCAGAAAACATTGATCATTTTTCCAAAATGATAAGTAACATGTCTCTTTTACTCCTGACAATGAATGCAATTTTGCTGAGTAGGAAATTTGAGAAGCCTGGTGACAGATATCTAAACAGCAAGGCCACTCAAAAAGGTGCTCTTGCAAGTCAAGCCTAGTCAGAGGGGCCTAGCAGTAGTCTTAACTGCAACCTATGGGTCAGTAGTATTTTTTGAGGGTTTACTGAACTCATAGCTCTATACTAAGTGCTTAAGACATGAGAGGGATGAGAGGCAGCATGGTGTAGTAGATAGAACATGAACTTGGGAGTCAGAAGGTCATGAGTTCTAATCCTGGCTCCACCATTTGTCTACTGTGACCTTGGGCAAATCACTTCACTTCTCTGGACCTCAATTACCTCATCTGTAAAATTGGGATTGAGACTGTAAACCCAAGTGAGACATAGAGAAGTAGCGTGGCTCAGTGGAAAGAGCACGGGCTTTGGAGTCAGAGGTCACGGGTTCAAATCCCAGCTCGGCCATTTGTCAGCTGTGTGACTATGGGCAAGTCACTTAACTTCTCGGTGCCTCAGTTACCTCATCTGTAAAATGGGGATTAAGACTGTGAGCCCCACGTGGGACAACCTGTTTCCCCTGTGTCTACCCCAGCGCTTAGAACAGTGCTCGGCACATAGTAAGCGCTTAACAAATACAAATACCAACCATGGGCTGTGTCCAACCTGATTTGCTTGAATCCACCCTAGTTCTAAATACAGTGCCTGGCACAAAGTAAGCTTAACAAATATATTAATTCAGAGTGTTCAATAAAGCAGAATTGGTTGGCACATTGCCTACCCACAAAGAGCTTACAGTCTGGCTAAAAGGGAGAAGGGAGAGACCTTAGTGAGGGAAGATGCTTGAAGGAGATGTGCTTCTAAAAGGGCTTTGAGGTTGGGGAAAGTATATAAGGGGGGAAGGAGTTCGAGGACAGAGGGATGATGTAGACAAGGGATTGGCACGAAATACATAGGATCAATTTGCAGGGATGATGATGATCATGATATTTGTTAAGCATTTCCTATGTGCCAGACACTGTACTAAGTGCTGAAGTGGATACAGGCAAATCAAGTTGGACACAGTCCTTGTCCCATGTGGAGCTCAGAGATTCAATCCCCATTTTACAGATGAGGTAACTGAGGCACAGAGAAGTGAAGTGACATGCCCAAGGTCACACAGCAGACAAGTGGTGGAGCAGGGGATCAGAACCCATGACCTTCTAACTCCCAGGTCTTTGCTCTATCGTTTTAGTAGGCTAGATGATGGAGGGTTTAAAGCTGCTGGTAAAGTGTTTCTGTTTGATGCCAAGGTGGAAAGGCAACAACTGGAAGTTCTTGAGGAGTGGGAAAATATGGACTGACCTTTTTTTCAGAAAAATGATTTAGGCAGTGGAGTGAAATATGGATGGTAGTGGGGAGACACAGGAGGCAGAGAGAGATCAGCAAGAAGGTTGCCAAGGATGAGCATAGGAGCCATTTGGACAGAGAGATATTTTGAAGTTGACAAACAGTGTTTAGTGACAGACTGAATATGTGGATTGAATGAAGGAGTTGAGTGAGTGGAGGATAATGTCAAGGTTGCGCTCTTGCAAGATAGGGAGAATAGTGGTGTTTGCAGTGATGGGAAAGACACAGGGAGGATAGGATGTGGGGGGGAGATTGATTAATTCAAATGTATTTATTGAGTGCTTAGTGTGTGCAGAGCACTGTACTAAGCATTTGGAAAGTACGTTACAGCAATAAAGAGAGACAATCCCTACCCATAATGGGCTTACGGTCTGGGGGGAAGACAGACATCTAAACAAGTAAACAGGAATCAGGATAAATAGAATTATAGACATATACTTATATACATGAGTGTGCTGTGGGGCAAGGAGGGAAGAGCAAGGGAGTGAGTCAAGGCATCGCAGAAGGGAGGGGGAGCTGAGGATATGGGGGTTCAATCTGTGTAAGCCTGTTGGAGGAGGTGTGCCTTCAGTAAGGCTTAGAAGGTGGGGAAAAGTGATTGGCAGATTTGAGGAAAGAGGGCATTCCAGGCCAGAGGTAGAGCCAGGGGTTGGAGGTGAGACAGGCGAGATTGAGGCACAGTGAGAAGGTTAGCACCAGGGTAATGGAGTGTGAGGGCTGGGATGTAGAAGGAGAAAAGGGAGGTGAGGTAGGAAGGGGCAAGGTGATAGAGAGCTTTAAAGCCAATAGTGAAGAGTGAGAAGTTCTGTTTCAGACCTGTTAAAATTGAGGTGTCAGTGGGACACCAATCAAGTAATGATGCCCTAAAGGCAGGAGGAAATGGCAGACTTGGGAGAAGGAAAGATTTCAGGGCGGTGAGCTTGTTGTAGCAGGGAACATGGTAAAACTCGGATGTATTGTATTCTACCAAGCACTTAGTACAGTGCTCTGCACAGAGTGAGTACTCAATAAATACCATTGATGATGATGATGGAGAAGTAGATTTGGAAATCATCTGATTAGAAATGATAGTTAAAGTCATAGGAGTAAATTAGTTCTCTGAGGGAGTGGGTGTAGATGGAAAATAGAAGGGGATCCAGAACTGAACGCTCAGGGATTCCCAGTTAGAGGGTAGGTGGGTAGAGGAGAAAGAAACTGAGGAGTGGAGGGAGAGCTAGGCGAGACAAGAAAAGACCATGTCAATGAAGCCAAAGTTAGATAAAGTTTCCAGTAGAAGTGGACGGTCAGCAGTATTGAAGGCAGCTGATAGTCAATAAGTAATATTAGGAAGGAGTAGAGGCTGCTGAATTTGGCAAAGAGAAGGTTCCCACTTCCAGGGATCCTCAGCTCCAAGCAGGACACAGCGTTGTCCCTGCCCCAAATGCCTTATGAGGGACCCAGGGCATTCTAGGGGGGCCCGAAGGGACCTCAATTTTGGGGATGCTGCTGCTTAGGTCAAGTGCTACTGCCACTGCAGTCCCCTCTGTCTCGATATCCCCAAAAGACAGAACACAGTACCTGTCTGCTGGAACCAAAGGATGGAGCCCTGATTGGCAGGCGTGCCTGCCAATATGATCCTGTTTGTGGCAACCAGTCAGAGGATACAACTCGTGAGGAGCCCTTAAAGCAATTCTTTCAATTAGTGGGAAAGGATCAAAACCCATCTCTCAGGAACCAATCATTTCTTGGTCCTACATACTTTAGCAGTACATATTATTCTCATGTATCTACTTGAGGGTGGCACTGATGAAACTACTCTAAAAGCTGGATGGGTTTCTGTATCTGGTTTGGGTCATTTAGCTATGGAGGAGAGAAGTACCACCACAGTCTTATAGACCCTCAAGTAAGTATGGAGTTTGATGCTTCACTGTTGCCCCACTTTGGTTTTTACATCTAGTCACCCAGCAGTATAGATCAAGGTATGGGGGTAAAAAGAGATCTTCAAGAACACCCTTCAGGGAAGAATACATAGCATTAGTGGTCACTTTTCCAAAATAGCTTGAAATATTTATTAGTGCATTTTCATATGTATTAGAAATTCTGCCTATTTATGTAGTGTTATATGTAGAATCAATCATTGTGGAGTTACTGGGAGAGTGCAATAGAGGGAATAAACATGATCTCTGTCTTCAAGGAATTTACATGCTGTTTGGAGAGAGAGATAATTATTTACAGAGGAAGAAGAAAATGGAAAGGTGAATAAATTAGTGCTTGAGGTAGAGTATGTAAATCGATATATTAAACAGAGGGTTATTGAGAAGCAGCTTGGCCTAGTGTGGATAGAGCATGGGGCTGGGAATTGGAAGGACCTGGCTCCTAATTCTGGTTCCTTCACTTGTCTGCTGTGTTATCTTGGGCTAGTTGGTTGCTTTTCTGTGCCTCAGTTACCTCATCTGTTTGGGACTCAGTGAAGTTAGTTTGGGAAGAACCAAGAATGTGACCTGGGAGAAGAGGAAAGAACTGATGGAATGATTTACAACCATTGGTCATTAATTCTAGATTGATGCAGATGGACTCAATCAATCAGTGGTATTTATTGAGCACTTACTGTTTGCAGAGCACTATTTAAGTACTTTGGGAAAATATAGTACAACAGAGTTGGTAGACATGATCCCTGCCCACAAGGAGTTTACAGTCTAGCAGGGGAGACATAAAATAAATTGTGGATGTGTGCATAACTGCTGTAGGGATGAGGGTGGGGTGAATATCAAGTGCTTAACGGGTACAGATTCAAGTGCATAGGGGATACAGAAGGGAGAGGGAGTAGGGGGAATGGGAAACATTGAAGATTTATAATAATAATAAAAATGATGGCATTTGTTAAGCACTTACTACATGCCAAGCACTGTTCATTTATGAGAGATGGAGGGATTTGTGCAGAACAACATTTTAGAAAAATTACCTGGACAGCAGAGAGAAGTATGACTGGAGAGGGAAGATGCTGAAAATAGGGAGGCCAGTGAGGAGGCTGACTACTAAGACTACTAAGTCTTAACTAGAATATGAGTGCCTGGACAAAGATAACAGCCGTAATCTGACTGAGGTGGAAGGAGGGAGAAAGGACAGATTCTGAAAATGCTGTGGAGGAAAACCCAGGAGGAATCGCTGACAGACTGAGAATTGAAAGAAGGTATGACATTACTTTATATACAGATCCACCTTCGATTTGGCCCAGTTATTTGAATCTAGAATGAGGCTATCAGGAAATCTGATTCAATACAATAAATACAAGTGAATGCAAGAAATCCAAATAAATGAATCAGAATTCATATGAAAAGCACTTAATCACCTCTTTTAAAATTACCTTAACCTGGATTACACCATCTCTTTTAAAATTACGTTAACCTGGATTACACGCTACTGAACTTTTCCCCCTAGGTGGAGGTTGCCAAACTGTTGCAATGTGGCTGATTTTGTGTTTTGGACAAACTATTTACAAAGGAATGGATAGACTAGACCTTCAGTTTCATCTGCCAACTAGATTTTTAGAAACAAAATCAGAATTTTTCTATTTCACTATTCCTCTTTGCCAAGAGTTAATTATGATTTCTTCAGGACTGAGAGTTGGTTCATTATTGTGTAGCCCTTAATTTGAACTGCAACTGTGACCATCAAATATTCAGAGCAATCTAGAAGAAAAGAGGCTGTATACACCTCTGTCAGGATCTGTTTTAAAAAACCAAGATATAGTGGAATTGATTTTAAAGGCCAAAGTCAATATTTCATCAACCAGTCAATCATATTAATAGAGCACTTACTGTGTGCAGAGCACTGTACCAAGTACTTGGGAGAGTACACTATGACAATATAACAGACATATTCCCTGTCCCAGTGAGCTAGAGGGGGAGACAGATATTATTATGAATAAATAAATTACATATACATATGTGCTGTGGGGCTGGGAGGGGGATGAACTGAAAGGAGCAAGTCAGGGTGAGGTAGAAGGGAGAGGGAGAAGAGGAAAGTCAGGGAAGGCCTCCTGGAGGAGATGTGCTTTAAATAACGCTTTGAGGGGGTGATGTCAGATTTGAGGAAGGAGGGCATTCCAGGCTAGAGGCAGGATGTGGGTGATAGGTTGGTGATGAGATAGATGAGATCAAGGTACAGTGAGAAGGTTAATAATAATAATAACGTTGGTATTTGTTAAGTGCTTACTATGTGCCAAGCACTGTTCTAAGCTCTGGGGTAGATACAGGGCAATCAGGTTGTCCCACTTGAGGCTCACAGTCTTAATCCCCATTTTACAGATGAGGTAACTGAGGCACCGAGAAGTTAAGTGACTTGCCCAAAGTCACACAGCTGACAGGTGGCAGAGCCGGGATTAGAACCCATGACCTCTGACTCCTAAACCTGTGCTCTTTCCACTGAGCTGAGCGTTGGGGGAGTAAAGTATGCGGGCTGAGTTGTAATAGGAGAATAGTGCGGAGAGGTATGATGAGCAAGGTGATTGAGTGCTTTAAAGCCAATGGTGAGGAGTTTCCGTTTGTAGAGGTATATGGGCAACCCCTGGAGTTTCTTGAGGGCTGGGGAAACTTGGGTTGAACTAATTTTAGAATAATAATTGGGTCAGCAGAGTGAAGTATGGTCTGGAGAGGGGAGAGACAGGAGGCAGGTAGGTTAGCAAGGAGGCTGATACACTTATCAAGGGGGAATAGGATAAATGATTAGATTAATGCAGTAGCCATTTATATGGAAAGGGAAGATTTTAGCTATGTCATGAAGTTGAACCAACAAGTTTTAGTGATGGATTGAATATGTGGATTTAATGAGAGAGAAGAGCCAAGGTTATGGGCATGTGAGACAGGAATGATGGTTGTGCTATCTACAGCGATGTGAAAATCAGGTAGAGGGCAGGGTTTGGGTGGGAAGATATAGGAGTTCTGTTTTGGACTTTTTTGTGATATTCATTAAGTGCTTACTATGTGCCAGGCGCTAGGGTAGATATAAATTAATCGGGTGGGACACAGTTCAGGTTCCACATTAGGCTCATCAACTTAATCTTCCCATTTTACAGATGAGGGAACAAAAGCATAGAGAAGTAAACAGACTTGCCCAAGGTTACCCAGTAGACAAGTGGAGGAACTGGGGTTAGAACCCGGGTCCTTCTAACTCCCAGGCACTTTTTTTTCCACTGGGCCATGTTGCTTCTTGAGGGGTTTCATATTTTGTAGAAATTATGAAGGATGTTTTAATAGCACTTTGGGATGTTTATTCAAAGGAAAAGGCAAGTCACAGTTATTTCATGCTTTAATGATGAGAACGGTGAAATGAAGTTTCCTGCTGAAGCACGGTGTTTTATATGGAAGGGAAATAATAGGTCCCAAGAGGGCTAACCTAGAAACTTGCTTTTAATGTATGAAGATGCCGAGATGTCTTCGGGGCTTCTGCCAATCTTTTCCTTTGACGTATGTAACATGTGGACTCTTGTAGTTGTGACCACCCCTACCTGTGGGAGTTCTCTGCCCCCTATTGAACCTTCATTCTATTAAGAAATCTTTTATTTTCTCATGTTCTATGCAGTCTTGGAAATTTTGAGCAGATGTTTTTCCTTAAGGACTGTGAAGTTCTAGTCTCAAGGGGAAAGAGGGAGAGAGACAGCACTAATTACTTTGTTTAAATGACTGGGGAAACAGGCGTACAGAAAAATAGGACGTGCCATATATCTTTATTGCCCAAGAATTTGCCTCTCTGAACAGGCCATGAATTGCTGATTGAGAGTATATTGGTAGGTTTTCAGCTTCTCTTCACATTCTTACTTCTGTCTCCTTGGCTATGTTTTCTGAAATAGCTTCTCTTTTGAGTTCTGGATGGAATCCAGCCCAGGTTTTTGCAGAACCAAAAATGTCATCTACTTATTCAACACAGCATGAAGCCTCCAGTGGGATAGTAAAGTTTGGGGCAGCTCTCTGAGGAAAGAGGAAAGAGTATACGGTCATCCCAAGGAGAGAAATGGGGGAAAGGTCATATTTATTGAGTGCTTACTGCAGGGAGAGCACTGTACTAAGCATGTGGGAAAGTACAATATAACAATAGAGACAACCCCTGCCGACAGTGAGCTTACAGTCTAGTAGGGGGGAGACAGACATCAATACAAGTAAACAGACATCAGTATAAATAAATAAAATTACAGATATATACATGAGTGCTATTGGGCAGGGGGGGATGTGGGGGGAAGAGCAAAGGGATAATTATGGTATTTGTAAAGTGCTTACTATGTGCCAGTCACTGTACTAAGCGCTGGGGTAGATACAAGCAAATTGGGTTGGACAGTCCCTGTCCCATGTAGGGCTCATAGTCTCAATCCCCACTGTACAAATGAGGTAACTGAGGCCCAGAGAAATGAAGTCACATGCCCAAGGTCACACAGCAGACAAGTGGTGGAGCCAAATTGGTGTGGATTGAAAATTTTTAGAGATTTTCCAGGTTTCCCCTTGATGATTTACTACTTAGGGACAGGTGTTTTACAGAAAATATCTCTAAAAAACCTGTAAATTTATAAAGAAACAATGTTATGCTCCTTCCCCTCCATTGCTGCCCTATCACTTGCCCCTGAGCTTTCTACTAGTTAGGGTTTAAGAAGCACTAATAACAGCTACGTCTATTTAAAAGGCATTTTTTTAAAAAAAGAACCATACTTTGAGCTACTTATTTTTCCTTAAGATTGTTTTAGCCATCTAGACATCTAGAAAAGCTGTGAGGCCTAGTGGAAAGAGCATGGGCCTCAGAGTCAGAGGACTTAGTACTAATCCCAGCTATGCTACTTGTCTGTTGTGTGACCTTGGGAAAGTCACTTGACTTCTCTGTGCCTCAGTTCTCCCTCCTACTTAGACTATGTGCTTCATGTGGGACTGATTATCTTGTGTCTACTCCAGTACTTAGTACAGTAGCAAGCACATCATTATTATTATTATTATTATTATTATTATCTTTAATAGAAAAATCTTGCTCTATACAATGTTACTAGGTTTTCAATTTTTATCCTTTGGAAGTAGTTTAAAACAGCTTAGGAAGAACTGCAAAGACTTCAGGGAATGTGATACCCGTATTGCAGTGCACTGGTGATAGCAATTTCCTTTGACTGCCAATCAAGGTCATCAGAGTCAACAAGTACAAAGTGTTTTTGTAGAGGTGGCACTGTGAAAAAATAGTAAAAGGCACATGATCTCTGCTCTCCAGAAGATACTAATGAGTCTTTGAAAAAGACCACCAGATTAACTGCAGAATCAGAGGGTCTGAACTGTTAAATAATTGTGATATTTGTTAAGCATTTACTATGAGCATAACACTAGAATAAATAAACAGGATAATCATATCAGACACAATCCTTATCCTACCTGTGATTTACAGTCTTAGGAGGAGGGAGAATAGATATTTCGCATATTAAGGAAGAAGAAACTGAGGCATAGAGAAGTTAAGTGGTTGCCTAATGCACATAGCAGGCAATAGCAGAACTGGGACTAGAATCCAGGTCTCTTGACTCCTAGTCCTGTATTCTTCCCACTAGGCCTTACTGCTGTTGGAGTGAATTTGTGGGGTTAGAAGTTGCACAAAAGCCTCAGGAATATTAAAATCTCCAATTAATAATAATGATGGTTGTGTTTGATGTTCCACATGGGTCTCACAGTCTAAGTACGAAGGAGAACAGTCACTGAATCTCATTTTAGAGATGAGGAAGCTGAGAACCAGAGAACTGAGTAACTTGCCTAAGGTCACACAGCAGGCAACTGGCAGAGTTAGAATTTGAACTCAGTTCCTCCAAGTCCCAGGCCAGTACATTTCTCACTTGGCCATTCTGTTCCTACTAAGGTTTGAAAGACACAATACCTGACCACAAGGAGCTCCTCTAATTCAGAGATCATGTCATATTTTCAAAATTTCCTCCAAGTGTTCATTATAGTGGTCTTCATCTTTTGGGTGCTCAATAAATATAATTGTTGATGTTTGTGGTAGTGTGAAGATAACATAAAGAAACTGAATAATACACTTAGAAGCCAGGATAAGTGTGATGTAGAACTCTGAGTTGTGGAGAGTGTTGCTTGTCTAGAGAACTGGGGGAAAACGGGAAGGGAGGTACCAACCTCACCTTCCATTAAAACAAGACAAAGGAAAATGTTGGATTTCAGAATATCACTTCTGCCCTTGTGGTAGCATTTGGCTTGAAGCTCATTTTATCCCCACTGTCCCCTATGAGGCTCTCTACACCTTCAGCCTTTCCTCCAAAAGTGGAGACCCTGAGTATTAGGCAAATGGTCTTTTAATAGGCAAATTACATTTTTATACACACTTAGGTTTCAATCTTCCCAGCCATTGTCCCCAGTTTCTCTTTTTTCAGGAGTTCTATGAACTGCAAACTTCAATCTCTTCTCATATCTTTTTTTTTTTATCAGGAGCCCTTGCCATCTCCTAAAACTGAAGCTTTAGGTTCTTAGTTTCCATCCCCTAAATGTACTAGATTGCCTATGGTGATGTACTAGAGTAGGGATGTGTCAATCATCTGCTGATATACTTTCACCTTTAATTTCTTGTTCGCCAAAGGTTGAAGTAACAGCTGCGTCTCTTTACTTTTTTCTGTAAGCCCATTTCCAGCTCACTAATGAACTTACAAAAATAATTGGAATTATGTCTCAACTGAAGGAGATATTATATGCACTTGTCTATAAAAGAAAGGTAAGAATAACAACAATAATTTAGGAAACAAATATTAAGTTGTCTTTGGTCAAGCCACTAACAGTGTTTTCTCTATTAATCATTTTAATTGTCTAATTTAACTAACCAAACCAAAGTCATCTTTCCTACTACTTTTAAACATTTTAAGCTTCATTTATTTATTAAGCTTCATCTATTCATTTATTTAAGCTTCATTATTTATTCATACATAAATGCATAATAAATACCTGAGATTCTAGGGTAATTGGGAAAGTTCAAAGTGTTAAATGGCATATCTACAACCAGAAGGATGGTGGCATGAAGAACAATGCTTCCACTATGAATCAAAGTAACGCAGTCATGGTAATAATGTTGGTATTTGTTAAGCGCTTACTATGTGCCGAGCACCATTCTAAGCGCTGGGGTAGACACAGGGGAATCAGGTCATCCCACGTGGGGCTCACAGTCTTAATCCCCATTTTACAGATGAGGGAACTGAGGCACCGAGAAGTTAAGTGACTTGCCCAAAGTCCCACAGCTGACAAGTGGCCGAGCCGGGATTTGAACCCATGACCTCTGACTCCAAAGCCTGTGCTCTTTCCACTGAGCCACACTGCTTCTCTATGGTCTGAACCCAGCATTGGCATTGCTGACATTCTCACTGCAGTGTTCCAGCTCGTTGTTACATTGTGTTCCGTAAAGTTGCTACATTGGGGATATGGCCTATTCCCGGTTCTCCTGGAAAGATTTCTGGGCCGGGTGCTCCTCCTCAGTTTCCTGGCTTTGCTTCTTTATGGGACAAGCTGTCAGGGATGTATATACTGTTTTAGAGTCCCTCAGTCTTGGGATGACTTGGAAGCAGATGTCCTGAGCCATTCAGGTTCCAACACCCTCTTCCCCTTTTCCCTGTACTCCGAACCACCACTCACAGGACCCAGAAACTCAGAACTTTGAGAAGCAACGTGGCCTAGTGGATAGAACACGGGTCTGGGAATCAGGAGGACCTGGATTCTAATCCTGGATCTGCCACTTCTCAATTATGTGACCTTGGGCAAGTCACTTCTCCTCTGTGCCTAAGTTACCTCATCCATAAAATGGGGATTAATGCTGTGACCCCCATGTGGGACATGGACTGTGTGTCTAGCCTGTAGCTTAGTGGATAGAGCAAAGGCCTTGGAGTCAGAAGGTCATGGGTTCTAATCCCAGCTCCACCATTTGTCTGCTGTGTGACCTTGGGCAAGTCACTTCACTTCTGGGCCTCAGTTACCTCATCTGTAAAATGAGAATTAAGATTGTGAACCCCACATGGAAGAGGCACTGTGTCCAACATGATTTGCTTGTATCTACCCCAGTACTTAGTACAGTGCCTGGCACATAGGCACTTAACAAATATCATAATAATAATAATGATAATTATTAGCTTTTATCTCCTCCAGTGCTTAGAAGAGGGGTTGATACATAGTACCTGCTTAACAAATACCATTATAATTACTGAGTTGATTTGAATGGATGTCCTTGGGGTGCAGCAAAACTCCTAAACTCCACCCAAAACTCAGCATGTCCAAGACTGAGCTCCTTATCTTCCCTCCCAAACTCTGTCCTCTCCCTGGCTTTCCCATCACCGTGGATGGCACTACCATCCTTCCCATATCACAAACCCATAACCTCGGTGTCATCCTTGACTCAGCTCTCTCATTCACCCCACACATCCGGTCGGTCACCAAAACCTGCCGGTCTCACCTTCACATCATTGCCAAGATCCGCCCTTTCCTCTCCATCCAAACTGCTATCATGCTGGTACAAGCTCTCTAATATCCTGACTGGATTATTGTGACAGCCTCCTCTCGGATCTCCTTTCCTCCTGTCTCTCCCCACTCCAGTGTATTCTTCATTCCGCTGCCTAGATCATCTTACTACAGAAACACTCTGGGCATGTCACTCCCCTCCTCAAAAACCTCCAGTAGTTGCCTATCAACCTTCACACAAAGCAAAAACTTCTCCCTCTTGGCTTCAAAGCTCTCCATCACCTTGCCCCCTCCTACCTCACCTCACTTCTCTCTTTCTACTGCCCACCCCACACACTCCGCTCCTCTGCTGCTCACCTCCTCACAGTCCCCGTTCACGCCTCTCCTACTGTTGACACCTGGCCCACCTCCGCCTGCTGTCCTGGAATGTCCTTCCTCCTCAAGTCCGCCAAACTAACTCTCTTCCCCTCTTCAAAGCCCTACTGAGAGCTCACCCCCTCCAGGAGGCCTTCCCAGATTGAGCCCTCCCTTTCCCTCTGCTACTCCTCCCTTCCCCATCACCCCTTCTCCCTCCCTCTGCTCTACCCCCTTCCCCTCCCCACAGCACTTGTGTATATTTATATATATTTATTACTCTATTTTATTAATGTGTTTATATGTATAATTCTATTTATTTTGATGGTATTGATGCCTATTTGTTTTGTTGTCTGTCTCCCCCTTCTAGACTGTGAGCCCGTTGTTGGGTAGGGACTGTCTCCGTTGCCAAATTGTACTTTCCAAGTGCTTAGTACAGTGCTCTGCACACAGTAAGTGCTCAATAAATGTGATTGAATGAATGAATGCAACCAGCTCCCTCCTCAACCACTCCCTATCCACCCCCACAAGGATGCTCCAAACTCCCGGGCAGCCCATCCAGCAGTAACTTCCAGCTAAGCAGTGAAGCTGGGATAGAGCAAAGACAAACTGACATGGGTGTGGCCCGAGAAGTAGGATTGCACCACTGGGAGTTCAGGGAGCTCAGGTAAGGACACCTAACCTAACAGCCTTGTGCAGAGTTTAGCCTGAGAGGGATAGGAACAGAGGAAAAGGGATTAAATTAATCCTGAAGCAAAGTGTTTTTGAATCTTATTTGCCATCCACACTGATGGAGCAATTAAAGTTACATCCTGAAAACAAACTGCAAGGTTATAGTCACAGTATTCACAGGATTTATATTCTTTAAAGGACACACTTTTTTATGGTAATTGTTAAATTCTGTTGCTGCACCAGGCACTCTCCTAAATGCTAGGGTAGACACAAGCTAATGAGGTTGGACACAGACCAAATAATAATATTAATAAATATGGTACTTGTTCAGTGCTTACCAAGCACTTTTCTGAGCACTGGGTTGATACAAGTTCATCAGGTTGGACATAGTTTCTGTCCCCCCTGGGGCTCACACTCTTAATCCCCATTTTACAGATGAGGTAACTGAGGCCCAGAGAAGTGAAGTGACTTGCCCAAGGTCACACAGCAGACATGTGACAGAGCCAGGTTTAGAATCCATGACCTTCTGACTTCCAGGCCTATGCTCTATCCACTAAACCACTCAATTATTTATATTAATGCCTGCCTCCCCCTCTAGACTGTAACCCTGTTCTGGGCAGGAAACACATGTGCTAAGTCTGTTGTATTGTACTTTCCTAAGTGCTTAGCATTTGATGATTAACTGATATGATTGAAATTGGTTGCTAAACTTTGAATTTACAGATTTAGAGAGAAAAGTGCACTTCATAAAAAAGGCATTTTTTTTAACCTCTCAGATTACTGAAAAGCTGAAGTAGCTCTATGGAATAAAATTAGGGCATAATTACACACACCATTATCTTGGTTATTGTGGTGATACTCTCCACGCTATTTAAAGGCAGGCAAACATGTTTTAAATCTCTACTCTTATGATACTCTAGAACTGTCACTGATTCCAAGTGTTGTGAAGTGAATGGAAAAAGGCTTCATATATTTTCTATAGTACATACAGCAAACAAAAGTCTGAAATTTAAAAACAATTAGCACCGCTTTCTAGTATATCGGCCTGAACTTGGTAGCTGGTTGACAAAGCAGCGTGGCTCAGTGGAAGAAGCACGGGCTTGGGAGTCAGAGGTCATGGGTTTGAATCCCGGCTCTGCCACTTGTCAGCTGTGTGACTGTGGGCAGGTCACTTAACTTCTCTGTGCCTCAGTTCCCTCATCTGTAAAATGAGGATTAAGACTGTGAGCCCCACGTGGGACAACCTGATTCCCCTGTGTCTACCCCAGCCCTTAGAACAGTGCTCTGCACATAGTAAGCGTTTAACAAATACCAACATTATTATTATAGAGATGATAGTTGAAGCCATGGGAGCGAATGAGTTCACCAAAGGAGTGAGTGTAGATGGAGAACAGAAGAGGGCCAAGAACTGACCCTTGAGGAACCCCTACAGTTAGAGGATGGGAGGGGGAGGAAGATCCCACAAAGGAGACCGAGAATGAACGGCCAGAAAGATGAGAACCAGGAGAGGACGGAGTCCATAAAGCCAAGGTGAGATAAGGTGTGGAGGAGAAGGGGATGGTCTACAGTGTCAAAGGCAGCTGAGAGGTCAAGGAGGATTAGGATAGAGTAGGAGCCACTGGATTTGGCAAGAAGGAGGTAATGGGTGACTTTTGAGAGAGTAGTCTCGGTAGAGTGGAGGGGATGGATTGGAGAGGGTCCAGGACAGAGTTGGAGTTAAGGATTTCAAGGCAGCGAGTGTAGACAACTCGTTCTAGGAGTTTGGAAAGGAAGGGTAGGAGGGAGATAAGGTGATAACTGGAAGAGGAAGTGGGGTCGAGAGAGGGTTTTTTTAGGATGGGGGAGACATGAGCATGTTTGAAGGCAGAGGGGAAGAAGCCATTGGAGAGTGAGCGGTTAAAGATAGAAGTTAAGGAGGGGAGGAAGGAAGGGGCTATGTGAAGAGGAGGAGGAGAGGAAAATGGGGGCTCAGTCTGGGAAGGCCTCCTGGAGGAGGTGAGCTTTCAGTAGGGCTTTGAAAGGGGCAAGTGAGCTAGTTTGGTGGATGTGAGGAGGGTGGGCATTCCAGGTCAGAGGTAGGACATGGACCAGAGGTCAACAGCAGGACAGGTGAGGATGAGACACAGTGAGGAGGTTAGCGGCAGAGGAGTGGAGTGTATGGGCTGAGTTGTAGAAGTAGAAGAGAATGGAGGTGAGGTAGGAGGGGGCAAGGTGAAGGAGCGCTTTGAAGCCAAGAGTGAGGAGTTTTTGCTTCATGCAAAGGTTGATAGGCAACCCCTGGAGATTTTTGAGGAGGGGGTGACATGCCCAGAGCATTTCTGTAGAAAGATAATTCAGGTAGCAGAGTGAAGTAGAGACTGAAGTGGGGAGAGACACGAGTTTGGGAGATCAGAAAGGGCGCTGATGCAGTAATCCAATCGGGATGTGATGAGCGTTTGTAGTAACAAAGTAGTGGTTTGGATGTAGAGGAAAGGGCAGATATTGGTGATGTTGTGAAGTTGAGACCAAGTTTTGGTGATGGATTGGAAGTGTGGAGTTTAATGAGAGAGTAGAGTCAAGGATGACACCAAGATTGTGGGCTTGTGAGACAGGAAGGATGGTAGTGCCATCCACAGTGACAGGAAAGTCAGGGAGAGGACAGAGTTTGGGAGGGAAGATAAGGAGCTGAGTCTTAGATATGTTGAGTTTTTGGTGGTAGACATCCAGGTGGAGATGTCCTGAAGGCAGGAGGAGATACAAGCATGGAGGGAGGGAGAGAGAACAGGGGAGATATAGATTTGGGTATCACCTATGTAGAGATGATAGCTGAAGCTGTGGGAGTGAATTTCACCAAGGGAGTGAGTACAGATGGAGTATAGAAGGGAACCAAGAACTGACCTTTGAGAAACCCCTACAGTTAGGGGATGGGAGGGGAGGGAAGAGCCCATGAAGGAGACTGAGAATGAACAGCCAGAAAGATAAGAGAAACAGGAGAGGAGGGAGTCTTTGAAGCCAGGGTTGGATAATGTGTTGAGAAGAAGGGGATGGTCAAGAGTATCAAAGGCAGCTGAGAGGTCGAGGAGGACTAAGAGTAGGAGCCATTGGATTTGGTAAGAAGGAGGCATTGGTGACCTTTGAGAGGGCAGTTTCGGTGGAATGGAGGGGACAGAAGCCAGATTGGAAGGGATCCAGGAGAGAGTTGGAGTTGAGGAATTCGAGGTTAGCGTGGGCATGTTCGAAGGCCCAAGGGAAGAAGCTGTTGGAGAGGGAGCAGTTGAAGATGGAAATTAAGGAGGCGAAAAGGGGAGGGGTAAGACTTTTTATAAGGTGAGAGGGAATGGGGTCAGAAGCATAGGTGGATGTAGTGGCACTTGGGAGGAAGGAGGAGATCTCTAAAGATACTCCTGGGAAGGATGGGAAAGTATCTCACTCATCTCCTACCCATTTCGCTCCTTAGGGCCAGTTTACTCACTGTGCCCCAATCTCAACTCTCACTGCTGACCCTTTCCCATTTATCCCCTTGGCTGGAACTCCCTCTTCTCCATGTACACCAGACCACCACTCTTTCTACCTTCAAAGCCTTATTCAGGCTATAACTCCTTAAGAGGCCTTCCCCAGTTAAACCCTCTTTTCCCCAGCTCCCTCTCTTTTTGATATCATCTGTGCATTTGGATCTGTGACATTTGGGCATTTGATATTTGTCCTACTCAGAATCTCCCTCTACTTAGGTACATATCTTTAAATTATATTTTATAAATTCTTTATATTCTCTCACTCTCTCCATATTGTAAGGTCACTCTGAGCATGGAACATATCTACCAACTGTGTTGAATCGTACGCTCCAAATGTTGAGTAGAGTGTCCTGTGCATAGTAAGTCCTCAATAAAGATGATGATCTGTGATAACTGATGATGGAGCATGGACCTGCTATCAACGGCATATAACATAATACTTCATCTGAGTTGGGTAATAATAATAATGATGGTATTTGTTAAGCACTTACTATGTGCAAAGCACTTCTAGAGAAGCAGCGTAGCTCGGTGGAAAGAGCCCAGGCTTGGGAGTCAGAGATCATGGGTTCGAATCCCAGCTCTGCCACTTGTCAGCTGGGTGACTGTGGGCAAGTCACTCCACTTCTCTGGACCTCAGTTACCTCATCTGTAAAATGGGGATGAAGACTGTGAGCCTCACGAGGGACAACCTGATGACCCTGTATCTCCCCCAGCGCTTAGAACAGTGCTTGGCATATAGTAAGCGCTTAACAAATACCAAAATTATTATTCTAAGCCCTGGGTAACCGGCCCAAGATGTCCAGATCATATTGCGAGCACCAGAGTCCTTCAGTCTTGTTCAATCATGGATGCTGAGGTGAGGATGATCATGATAGGGCTCATGTGTAATGATGTGGACAGCTAATAACATCTGCATAATAAAAGGATTCCCAGGATGATCTTTCCTGAAGATGATCTCCTCTTTTACTGAATTTGATTCTGAAGGTCATGATTTTAAAAAAACCCAAAAAAACAAAAAACCTAAGAGTTTTGTAGTAATTGTGGGGGGTTTGAAAGTAATAGGCGAATATTTTCTGTGAAAAAAAAAGGAAAGAAGAAAAAGATAAGGTCTTAAAGGGTCACACATTAAGTACTTTTCAAGCCTCCTGTAAGTGTGTGTGCATATACTTAAAGAATAAAAACTCATCCTTACTTTGAGTGCTTATTTTAGGTTCAAAATTTCACACCTCCAAATAATTATTCAAAATAACTGTGAAAAAATACTTCTTAGCACTTAGGAAAAAGAATAGTGACATCATTCTTTCTAAAAATATTCTTTCAAAATATACCAAATAACTTCTCCAAGGGAAGTGCTGGTCTGCATTAGATAATTTAAATCAGTGGAGGTCATCCTTAGTAGATTTGATCCCTTTCCATTGGAGGGTAGGGTTCATGTGGGAAAGTTCCACATTATTTTGAACAGACAAAAGCACACTGTGCCTGAACATGGTGTCACCTGCTTGACCCTTTGGGTACATTTCATTCAATCATTCATTCAATCGTATTTATGGAGCGCTTACTGTGTGCAGAGCACTGTACTAAGTGGTTGGAAAGTACAATTTAGCAAGAGCTTGAATAGAAATAAATGTAAGTCGAAATTTAAATTATTAAAGAGGTACAAGCATAAAAATGTTGAGATGAGAGATATCAAAGATAGCTAGACTGCTAATCCCAAAATGGTAATTATTGTATGATTATTGATGGCAGGGCAGTCTACAAGGTACTTGGGAAAGTATAATACAGTAGAGTTGGTAGACATGATCCCTACCTTCAAGAGACTTACACCCTACTGAACATTTTGGGCAGCTGATGGTGAGTCTACCTTAGACATTAATTCATTCAATTGTATTTATTGAGCACTTCCTGTGTTCAGAGCACAGTACCAAGCACTTGGAAAGTACATTTCAGCAACAAAGAGAGAGAATCCCTGCTCACAACAGACTTACACTTTAGAAGGGGGGAGACAGACATCAAAACAGGCATCAATAGCATCAGTATAAATAAATAGAATTAGAGACATATATAATAATAATAATGTTGGTATTGGTTAACCACTTACTATGTGCAGAGCACTGTTCTAAGCACTGGGGTAGACACGGGGGAATCAGGTTGTCCCACGTGGGGCTCACAGTCTTAATCCCCATTTTACAGATGAGGTAACTGAGGCACAGGGAAGTTAAGTGACTTGCCCACAGTCACACTGCTGACAAGTGGCAGAGCCAGGATTCGAACTCATGATCCCTGACTACACACATCAAAACAAGTAAACAGGCATTAATATAAATAGAATTATAGATATGTACATATATACACAAGTGTTGTGGGGCGGGGGAGTAAAGCAAAGGGAATGAGACAGGGCAATGGGGGGGAACCTGAGGAAAAGGGGGCTTAGTCTAGGAAGGCCTCCTGGAGGAGGTGAGCCTTCAGTATGGGACCACCCAGAACAACAGGGTGTTTGGGGCCTTAAAGACAGCCTACCTATAGCCCTTTTTTAGGGTCCCTAGGGCCAGGATCACAGATCAGCCTCAAGGGACCTGCCCAATAGAGCAGGTACCCTGGAGTGATTTGGACTGGCACAGTGATTTCCCTCTTTCAGAGAATACTTACAGAAAGTGCAGAACTGAGCATAACTGTGAAGGGACATAAAGTTAAAGAGTTCCATCTTTTTTTTTTCCAGAAGTAACCTGGTGTTGCTTAAACCAAATAGAGTGCTAGCAGAAATTTTAGGAATAAATTATACTCTCACACAATTGCCAAGGTAATGAATAACACGTATGAAGGAAGGCCTAGGGGTTGTTTTCAGAATATAGAGTTTCTTTGACAGCACTGTGTGAATGATTGAAAAGCACATCTTATAGCCAAATAAATAAATAAGTAAAATCAAGAACAAACTGGTTCAGGAGCTCAGCATCCTGAAGCTTTTAGCTTTAGTGCATTGATTTTTCAGCTGCCTGCTCAGAGCTTCCACATAAGCTGGGGATTCAAATTCACACTTAGTGCCACTTGGAGATTCACACTCGGCACTGGATCCATCTGTGGATTAGAGTGGAAGTTGTGCCAGCGTCTGAACTCTCCATCAGGCTATTTGGAGTGGGACTGGAATGGATTATTGCCTTGACCATTGTTAGTTAAGAGCTAATTTTTTTTTAATATTAATTAAGCCCGAAGTTACTCCAAGTGGAAAACAGCTCTAGAATATGTAGCATTCCAAGAAAAGTTTGTATTATAGACATAGAACCACTGAAACCAAGTCAGTCTCCAGAACAGCAACTGGGAGCCAAAATAAATGGAGCCCTGATTTGAAGGTTCTTAGGTTCAGTTTACTGTCTCTCTGGCCTATGAAAGCAGCAACCAAGATACAGGCTTTGTCCTGAAGGTGTAAGGTGTGGGTGTGAACTAATGTTGACTTTAATTCTGAAAGATATATTTAACTGGTCAAGGGGAGGCAAGTTAGAGGACAAGATCAGGAATAAGTATGAAGATCACTTATTATTGAGCTAATCTGAAAGCAGATATCAACTAATTAAACCATAAGATGCTATAAGGTGTTCCTTTCTGAATAATTACCCCACTCCTTTTTATATTGCCTCTGCACTTTATTCACCACCCCCCTTCAGTCCCACAGCACTTAAATACATATTCATAATTTATATGTTCATACCTCTTCCCCTCTAGAGTGTAAGCTCCCTGTGAGCAAGGACTGTGTCTACCAATTCTGCTATATTATACTGCACACAGTGAGTGCTCAATATAAATGATGATTATCACTCATCATTTATATTGAGCACTCACTATGTGCTGCACACAGTCACATCTTTCAAATATGAAAAGAAAAGCTTTAAACCTATTATGATAATCACACCTTTAATATACCTCAACCAAAATACCATACCTCCTATAATTTGGAGATCCAACCCAATTAGCTTGTAACTACCCCAGCCCTTAGAACAGTGCTTGGCACATAGTAAGTGCTTAAGAAATAGCATTATTTAGTCTGAGTGAATTCTATTAGCTGAAAGTGTTAGTATCCAAAGCTCTGGTCATATTCTTCTAACATTGATTATGGCCATTTTGTGTTCATTTCTGGGTAAACAAACCGATTTCTAAAGTTCCCTGAAAGCTTAATCTGTTGAAATTGGAAAGGGTGTCCTTTAAGGGGAAAAAAAGTCTATAAATTGTGCCTCCTAAGATGACCAACAAGGTGCCCTATTAAATTGAGCTAGAGTCACCCACCTCTTTCAAAGGTGCTTCTTACAGGGATGAGTGATCGGAAGAGATTATTCCCCCACTCGTTGAAGGATTGTCTGGTGCTACTATGTCTTGAAAGATTTCCCAGATAACACTTCATTCAATTCAAATGACTTTTGAGGTAAGGACTGCCTTGACATTGGTTCATTATTTTGGCCCCAAGTTCTGCCCTGAAACTTCCCATTAAACCAGGAGCCAGTGGAGTTTCAACTTGATTGTCCTGAAGTGTGTCAAACTCTGAGCACTTAAATTTTTCTAAGGTTTGAGATAATAATAACAAGGTTGGTATTTGTTAAGCGCTTACTATGTGCAGAGCACTGTTCTAAGCACTGGGCAGCGTAATCAGGTCATCCCACGTGAGGCTCAAAGTCTTAATCCCCATTTTACAGATGAGGTAACTGAAGCACAGAGAAGTTAAGTGACTTGCTCACAGTCACACAGCTGACAAGTGGCAGAGTGATGTTACAGGGGCATCATTTTTAACTCAAGGAGAGGTTATTACCTAAGAACTCTGTCTCAGAACCTCTTGCAGTTAATATAGGAATAAATATAGGAATACTGTTCACTATCCAATGGCTTCTTTCCCACTGCTTTCAAACATGCCCATATCTCCCCTCTCCTAAAAAAACAAAAACCCTCCTTTGCTCCCACAACTCCCTCCAGTTATTGCCCCATCTCCCTCCTACCATTCCTCTCCAAAATCCTTGAGTGAACTCTCTATACCCATTGCCTCAAGTTCCTCTCCTCCAATTCTCACCTTGACCCCCTCCAATCTGGCTTCTGTCCCCTTCACTCCACACAAACCCCCCTTCTAAAGGTCACCAATGATCTCCTTGCCAAATCCAATGGCCTCAACTCCTTCCTAATGCTCCTCGACCTCTTAGCTGCCTTTGACACTGTCAACCACTGCCTTCTGCTGGAAACATCCAACCTATGCTTCGCTGACATACTGCTCTCGTGTTTCTCCCCTTATCTCTCTGGCCACTCACTTTCAGTTTCTTTCGCAAACTACTCCTGTTCCTCCCATCCCCTGTCTGTGGGTATCCCTCAAGGTACAATTCTGGGTCCCCTTCTTTTCTCTATCTAAACCTACTTCCTTGGAAAATTCATTCACTCACACAGCTTCAACTACCACCTCGATGCTGACACACCCAAATCTACATTTCCAGCCACGATCTATTTCCCTCTCTGCAGTCTCCCATTTCCTCCTACCTTCAAGATATCTCTACTTGGATCTCCTCCCGTCACCTCAAATTTAATATGGCTAAAACTGAATTTATCTTCCCACTCAAACCCTTTCCCCCCACTTACTTTACGAATACTGTTGATGGCATCACCATTCCTCCTGTCTCACAAGCCTGTAACTTTGGCATTATCCTTGACTCCTCTCTCTCATTGTCCCCCACACTTTCAAGCCATCACTAAATCCTATCAGTTCTACCTTCACAATAACTCCAAAATCCACCCCTTCCCTCCAACTAAACTGCTACCACATTAATGGAAGCACTTATCCTATCCCACCTTGGTTATTGTTAACACCCTTCTTACTGACCTCCCTGCCTCCTGTCTCTCCCTACTCCAGTTCATACTCCATTTGGCTGCCCGAATCATTTTCATTCAGAAATGTTCAGACCATGTTTTCCAATTCCTCAAGAAACTCCAGTTGTTGCCCATCCACCTCCACAACAAACAAAAACACCTCACCATTGGCTTTAAAACACTTAATCACCTTGCCCCCTCCTCCCTCACCTTTCTACTCTCCTACTACAACCCAGCCTATACAGTTTGTTTCTCTAATGCTAATCTCACTCTACCTCTATCTTGACGCTGACCTCTCTCCCACATCCTACCTCTGGCCTGGAATGCCCTCCCTCCTCATCAGACATATAATTGCTCTCACCTACTTCAAAGCCTTATTAAAGGCACATCTTTAAGAAGCCTTCCCTGACTAGTCTTCCTCAATCCTTCCCTTTGATTGGTCTGGCTAAGTATTCACAACTCTTCCTAGGAGGAAGAGCTACTTACTTGCTGCCTTACTATGTGCAGAGCACTGTACCTACTGCTTGGAAGGGTACAGTATAATAGCATTGGCATACCCTCAGAGAGCTTACAATTTAGTGGGGGAAGACAGATATTAAAATATGTTACAGATGAGAGAAGTAGCAGAGTGAAAGACATGCAAATAAGTGCTGGGGTCCTGGGTGTGGGACAAGTATTAAAGTGCTTAAGGGCATCAGACCAAGTGCATGGGAGATGCAGAAGGGAGGGGAGTAGGGTTACAGAAAATTGTGGTTAGTCAGGGAAGGTGTCTGGATAGAGACAGAATTTGAATAGGGCTTTGAAGATGGGAAGAGTGACAGACTGATGAATATGAAGTGGGAGGGGGCTCCAGGCAGGAGGGAGAATGTGACAAGAGTTCTACTGAAGAATACTTCAAAATATATAGTTGCTATTTCTACTTGAAGGTAGCACTACTCACAGTAGTATTCAAATGTGGCTGGAAAGATTGGAGTATGAATGACATTCCCCACTGAGTTGTTACTTCAAAACAATTCCTTTCTATTATTGTTGCATTTGCCCCCTGTGGAGATTCTTTCTATTGTAGAATTTATCTCTTAGGAACCTGATTTTTGTGAACCCTGAACTCAAGAAGAACAAGCCTTCTCATGATTTCTGTCCACAGGCTGCCGTCTCTAACAATCCACTGCTCTGTACACCTGAACGACAGACTAATCCATTTTTAAGGGCCCATCCCCACAACTCTCAGCCCCATATTGTTCTGTTGGGCTCTTGCCCCACCCACCTAGAAATTAAGTTTAATTTGCCACCATCCCTCACCTGGAGAGGGCTTTTTTCCCAATGATATCTATTAAGTATTTGCAAAGTGTCAAGCACAACTCTAAACACTGGAGTAGATAAAGTTTATCAGCTTGAATACAGTCTGTCCCACATGGAACTCATACTCTAAGTAAGAGGGAGAACGGGCACTTAGTCACCATTTTACAGATGAAGAAACTGAGGCACAGAGAAGCTGAATTTTACAAGGTCACACAGTGGGCAAATAGCTGAGGTGGTGGGCTTAGAACCCAGATCATTTGATTCCGAGACCCATGCTGTCTCCATTAGGCCGTATCTTTGTTTCTCCTGACCCAGGTGAAGGGGGAGACTTGGTTTCCACAACTTTGAGGACCTTCAACTTTGTCCATTGCTCAGTGGCCCATAGATTTCATAATGTCAAATTCCTAAAAGCTGGATTAAAATCATTGTTTAACTTTACATCCCATGGGGTCAAATGACTTTTTACAGAATTTGGCATGACTACCCACCTGAGCATTACAATACACTATTGTTTCTCTATTGCTAATCTCACTCTACCTCTATCTTGACGCTGACCTCTCTCCCACATCCTACCTCTGGCCTGGAATGCCCTTCCTCCTCATATCAGACATATAATTGCTCTCACCTACTTCAAAGCCTTATTAAAGGCACATCTTTAAGAAGCCTTCCCTGACTAGTCTTCCTCAATCCTTCCCTTTGATTGGTCTGGCCAACTTGGTCAACTTGCCAAATTTTAGATTCTATATAACGTACCAGATTGGGAAAAATAAAATTGTGATATTTGTTAAGTGCTTCCTATGTGCCAAGCAATATACTAAGTGCTGGGGTAAATGTAAGATGATCAGGCCAGGAACTGCCCCTGTTCCAAATAGGACTCACAACCTATGGGGGAGGAAGAAAAGACATTTGATCCACATTTTACAGATGAGGAAACTGAGATACAGAGAAGTTAAATGATTTGCCTAAGGTCACACAGCAGTCACATTGCAGAACCAAGATTAGAACGTAGTTCTTCTGACTCTTAGGCCTATGCTCTTTTCAATAGACTCTGTTGCCTCTCAATCTCTAGAGTCCTCAAGATTATTT
The DNA here is from genome assembly GCF_004115215.2 of Ornithorhynchus anatinus. Classification (NCBI taxonomy): domain Eukaryota; kingdom Metazoa; phylum Chordata; class Mammalia; order Monotremata; family Ornithorhynchidae; genus Ornithorhynchus; species Ornithorhynchus anatinus. Next base: position 84,294,042 of record NC_041731.1, read on the forward strand.
TTCCTATCTCTTCATTGCTATTTGGCATTATTGGATCATTTGTTCAATCATATTTATTAAGTGCTTACTGTGTGGAAATCACAGTGTGATTCGCTTGGGTGAGTACTGTGTGCAAATCACAGTGCTAAGCGCTTGGGCGAGTACTGCCATGAGCCAGTCTCTGAGCTCCTTGAGCTGCCTTCCCTGCCTTAGATTGCTAAGGATTTACCTTCCCCTACCATCAGGCACCCACCTTTGTGAATCCATTTGTGAGGCTACTCTCTCATGTTGGTCTCCAGGAGTCAGGTGCTCAACCTGTGAGCCTGTCACTGGAGACTCACTCCCGTTCTGTCAGGCCCTCAATGTCAAGTTCAAAATGAAACCAAACCACTTTCAATTCTTAGTTTAAATAATAATGTTGGTATTTGTTAAGCACTTACTTTGTGCAGAGCACTGTTCTAAGCGCTGGGGTGATACAAGGTGATCAGATTGTCCCACATGGGGCTCACAGTTCTAATCCCCCTTTTACAGATTAGGTAACTGAGGCACAGAGAAGTTAAGTGACTTCCTAAAGTCACACAGCTGGCAAGCGGCAAATCTGGGATTAGAACTCATGACCTCTGACTCCCAAGCCCGGGCTCTTTCCACCGAACCACTCTGCTTCTCAATCCCACAGGCTGTTAGTCCACACCTCTGGCAGTCTTTCTTCTGCCATGTAGTAAGGTCATTCAGTACCTCCTCAATTTCCTCCTTTGTTGTTGTTGTCCGCAGGGTCAAATAACAGTCTCTTAAAAAATGGCTTCTGTGTCACAGAATGGATTCACTCTTGCTCACCGCAAGTACATAAGTGTTAGTGATGGTATCGAAGCATTTATGCTATATATGCTGGCATATAGACAGGTTTAGGAGGCCAGACATTAAGGACTGTCTAATTACAAATCCATAAATGGAGTGATGACACCCTGAAGAGTTGACTCTCCAGATGAATGTGTATCTAGTACTTGTCTCTGTTCGTCTCGCTTTGCTCAGGACTATGATGTTACTTTTTTACATCTTGCCAATTCATGAGATACAAGTGCCATACTTTTTTGGGGAAGACTGATATTATCATCCAATAGATTAATTTTCACCACCCTAAATCGTGTGAACTCAACAGGCACCATTAGCATTTATAAACTGTGCAACCCTCCTTAGTACTTATATAGATATTGATCTCAGTTCACTACCAATCTATTCTGTTGTTTATTCATCTTACTATTAGAAGTTATGCATTTGTTCTCCCTGTCCCTGCTGTTCGCAAATAGTTTATATATGTCTCTGTCTCCCATTAGACTGTATGTCCTTGAGGACTGGGACTACATTTTTTTAATGGTATTTGATAATAATAATAGTGTTATTAAGCATTTACTATGTGCTAATCACTGTACTAAGCTCTGGGGTAGATATAAGATAATTGTGTTGGACACAGTCCCTGTCCCACATAGGGCTCACAGTCTTAATCCCCATTTTATATATGAGGTAACTGAGTCACACAGAAGTTAAACCCAAGGTCACACAGCAGGTGAGTGGCAGAGAAGGGATCAGATCCCAGGTCTTTTGACTCCCAAACCTGTGCTCTTTCCACTAGCACTTACTATTTCCCAAGCATTGTTCTAAGTGCTAGGGTAGATACAAGGTAATCAGGGTGGACATAGTCCATGTCTCCCATGGGGCTCACAGCCCTTATCTCCATTTTACAGATGAGGCAGCTGAGTCACAGAAACTTGCTCAAGGTCACACAGCAGTGTTTGGCTGAGCTGGGATTAGAGCCCAGTTCCTTCTGAATCCAATAGGCCACACTGCTTCCCCTTAATAATAATAATTGTGGTATTTGTTAAGCACTTACTATGTTCCAAGCACTGTACTAAGTTCTCGGGTAACTACAAGATAATCGGGTTGGACACAGTAGCTGCCCACGTAGGGTACACAGTCTTAATCCCCATTTTACAGATAAGGGAAGTGAGGCATGGAGAAATTAAGTGAATTGCCCAAAGTCACACAGCAGACAAGTGGTTAGCCAGGATTAGAAGCATGTCCTTCGATTTGCAGGGCCATGCTATTTCCTCTAGGCCACGCCTACTTCTATGGTTCTCTCCCAAGATCACAGTAAGTGCTCAATAATACTTTAATTGTTAGACTGAAATATTATGATGGTTATTTTATTTGTTTTCTATTTTTTTATTCTACTACTGGATGAAAGTTCACCATTATCCCAGTTTTGAAATTGGTGAGACAGGAGATTTTTAGTGCATTTCTTCAAGGCCCTTAGGAGTGAACATTTGTTCCCAAATAGGAATAATAAGATAGCCAAGCTGTCACTCCATACCACTACTACTAACATTTGTGTTCAATTATCTCTTATCGACTTTCCAGTAGAGTCAAGAATGGGCATACACCAATGTTGGTAAGGATGTGCACAGAGTTGTTTCTTTAGTAGTGAGGTCTTGTGTGGAGTCATTCTTATAAAATTCAAGATAAAAGGTATCATCAGCTTGTTTTAAGGTTGAGCCAAAGGGAGGGTGAAACAGGTGAAATGATGGAAAAAGAGAAGAGTAACAGGAAAAATCACTTTAAAAGTTGCTTATTCCTAGTACTCCCTGCACAGATCCTGACCTCCTCCCTGAGTTCTTTTAGATCTAGAGTTTCACAGATATACAAAAATCCCTTGAAAACCCTCACAAAAAAGAGAAATAAAAAAAAGAAAGACATGGGATTAAATTGAATTGGGGCCCTTTATGCAGTTTTCATTAAGTCTTCTGCCTGATTTCCTTTAGGCTCACTGATTTCTTTCCAATCCCGGGCCTAAGGGCACATTTCCATTTTCATCTATAGTTGAACATCACACAACCCAGGAGTGGAAAAGTAAAATAAAATTAAAGATCCCAAAATGTGTACTTTCCAAGCCCTCAAGATTCCAGTCTTGGTTTCACACACAGGGCTTTTTGCAAATCTACTTGGCTCTATCAGGGTCATTTTCCTTGCTGGAATTAATTAAAAGCGTGTCTCACAATTATCTTATGCCTCATATGCTGTGAGAATCTTTTAGGGGATTTTTTCACTTACATCTTTAACTTATCCTAGCCCTGTAGGCTTTATTTGCATAAAAGTTAATGAACAACCTCCCCCTGAGCTAGTAATTTCCTCATATTACCTGGAGCCAGGCCCTAGCTCCTTCACCTCACTCTGATAACAAAGGGCAGTCATTCCACTCCTGGCATTTCTCTACTAACGGTAATCAGTTCTCCATAATCCCTGGCATTATATCATGACTTCTCTATTCTGAATTCTTGACCATTTGTAGATGTGAACTTCCAGGCTACAGTGAGATGAAGCCTGCCATTAACTTTCTTGGAGCCAGTCCTCAAGGAATGACGGTTCTCCAAATGATTCCTATTGATCAATAATAACATGGAGGCATTATGGGGTGGTGGTAATGGAAGTACAGTGGTGTTCCCAAGAATAAATGAACGATGTTTCAAATAAGACATTGGAATTTAAGAGTGTCTAAAAGCACTTCTGATTTATGGTTATTTGCTAACCCATTTCCAAGTTGTTGAAGTATTAAGGAATAGATTTTATCTATATGTAATCATCAGCAAATCTAGGAAAAAAATTCAATTTTCACATCCCAAATATAAATTATTTAGTTATCTCTGTGTGCTAATAGAAGTAAATGCTGCTGAGTAAAAGTTTAATGATTCCACCTGCTCAGAATCAGATTTTGAAAAAAATGTAGGCCTGGGGTAATGTGAACAGGATTGGGGAGTGGGAGAAGGGAAGAGAAAAACTGAGACAAGAGGAGGGAAAGTAGATAAAGGAAAGAAGGAGAAAAGAGGAAAATAGAACAATACTACAGGAGCAAGGACAGGGGTAGAGCAGGAATTGTTTTTCCAGGGCCACTGCTTCACTTGGCAAATAGCCTTCCCTTCATCCTAGTGGTTGTTCAGAAAATGTGGGTGAATGGTCACTGGGCAGGAGCAGGCAGCTGTAAGCTGGCAACAACCACTACTCCCAAATCATGCCCAGGCTGGCCCTTCCAGACTAAAAATATGAGTTTCCAGTGTAGCCAGATGATGAACCAAAAACTCTCATCGACAGCTTGGAAGGGTCAGTTGAGCTGTACAGGGGCTGAGGAAAGCTGTACCCTAAGCCAGCCTAGAACAAGACCTGTTTAGGTCTTCTGGGTGATAGGGCCGAACTCGTAACGCTTTTAACTGTCCTGTCCAGTTGGCCCCTTCTGGCTGTTTTAGTCTGATGCTTCCCAGGTAATTTTTATGGAAAATCAATTACAGTTGTTCTTTGAGGTTTCATTTCAATACATTAAATACAAAAGTATAAGTAGCAAATCATATTTGAATGGAATGGCACACACTTACTGTTCCCAGAAATGGTTACTTTCACAAGATAAGTGACTCACCAAGATATCAACAAAACTTCATGGATTTTATATGTCAGAGATTCAGTATAAGATACGAAATTAAATGTAAAATATAATTAAAGGTGTTTCATAGAAATAGCTTGATCGAGACAATGAAACCGAGTGAACAGAACATTTAATTTCTTTTTCCATGCAAATGGATTTGCTCCTACAGAGGAAAGACACAGCAGCACATTTTGAGATTCATTTTCCTCTCTCTGGATTATACTACCATAATACTGTAAGACCAAGTCCTGCTGCCAATTTGTAAACATAACGCAGAAAATGCAGAGCATCTTTATGTTCTTGCACTATTCATTTTATTTTCTATGAAGGTGTTCTCTTGATTTCCTTTATTTTGAGTGAGTTTCTGTTTTCAAACAAAGGCCATTTTCCCCATTGCAGTATGGATCTCCTTTAAGTGTCCTTGAGGGAACACTGCCAACCATGAACCAATCTGTGCTCTTTATTGTGAACCTACTAGAAACAATGTAGCCTAGTGGAAGGGGCACAGGACTGGGGCTCAGGAGACTTTGGTTCTAAACTGGATTTCACCACTTACCTACTCAGGGACCTGTAAAATGGGAACTCAGTAGCTGTTCTCCCTTTCCCCATAGACTGTGAACCCCATGTGAAACAGGAACTGTGTCTGACTGTACTGTAATTTGTCCCTGGGAGAGTACAAAGAAGCAAGAAAGAATTTCCTGTCCCTCAGAGTCTCCTAGTCAACATTATTCCTTTTATTCAATTCCGTGAAGAATCAGTCTTGATACCATCCTGGCTGGTCAGCAACTTTAGGGTTAAGTAGTTTTGTTTCTTAATATATAGAGAAGTAACCTCCAAAACAAGCTAAGATTGTATATTTACATCAAGAATTGAAAAGAAAACAAAATTAGAACATTTCTTGTTTATCTTTCTCATATAGACATAGGAAGAATCCTTAGAAAATTGACTCGTTAGAAATTGTTCAAAACTGAAAAAATATTGTAGCCAATTCTTGAGTTTTCTGCTAATGGGAAGGAACTCAAGCTAAGGAAAAACAAAGCCCCATGGATAATCCAAAATTAACTTTAGTAACTGGTTTCTGGCTTTTCCCCCTGGATCCTTTTTATTGAAGCTGATACTTCTGTGATTTGAATTTGTTGCCCTTCCTGAGGAACTGAAATTCCTTATGAAATGGAAGTGATAATTTTCTGATTCAAAATATTTTAAAGTTGCATTTCAGTAGTTTTCTCACTTTACTGACATGTTTAGGGATTCCACAGATCATAATAGTGATTATCATTATCATCATCATCAAAATAATGATAGTCACCCAGGAAGCAAGGGGCAGGATTAGAACCCAGACCTTCTGACTCTCAGACCTCTGCTCTTTTAGGTAGGCCATTCTCCTCACATTACTTGAGGTGCCCTAAATTTTAGACTGCTGTACTATTTTCCATCATTCAATCATTCACCTGTATGTATTTGGAGCATTACTGAGTGCAGAGCACTGTACTGTTTGGGAGAATACAATTCAACAGATTTGGTAGACATGTTCCCACCCCATAAGGAGTTTACAGTCTAGGGGGAAGACAGACATTAAATTGCAGATATGTACATAAGTACAGTGGGGCTGAGGTGGGGTGAATTAAGGATGCAAACTCAAGTGCAAGGACAACACTGAGTGAAGTGGAGTAGGGGAAATGAGGGGCTCATCGGAAAAGGAAGGTTGCTTGGAGAAGATGTGATTTTACCAAGGTGGGGAAAGTGATCTTCTGTTGGATATGCAGGGGGAGGGAGTTCCAGGTCAGAGGCAGGGCATGGATGAGAAGTCTGAAGTGAGATAGAGGAGATTGAGGTACAAGGAGCAGATTGGCATTAGAATAGTGAAGTGTATGATCTGGGTTGCCGGTGCAAATCAGTAAGGTAGGAAAGGAGGGGGCAAGGTGAAATCTAGATGATAACTTTAGAGCCACTGGAAAGGAGTTTCAAAGGTGGATGGACAACGACTGGAGCTTCTCGAGGAGTGGAGAAAAATGGTTGATGATTGATGGCTGAAGGGGTCTCCAAACATCCTGCTTTAGGCAGGGGAGGTTGACATGATAACAGAAATGGTAGTGTCTGGCAGTGGAGGTCTGAACACAGGCCAGGCTACTAGCAACATCAGGAGAGCAGGAAACAAAAGTTAGAGGGAGGGATCCAGGCTGCCTTTCACCTGCTGCTACAAGGGAAGTGGCTACCATTACTGTGGGCTGGAGCAGAGGCTGCAGCTGCTTCTAGGAACTCATCTAGTGCAGAGCAGGATTGAAACCTTAGCCATGAAAGACAGCATCAGGACCTGCCTCCCTCTTGCTCCTGCTCAGGTTTTTTCTCTCTGGTTCTTTGCTGCAACAGGTATGCAGCAACTACGGAATGACTCCCTGTCAAATGAAAAGTTTGCTGTCAAATCAGAAATATGTCTTGCATCTGATGGATTATATCATTTGAGAAGCTTTTCTTTTTGTCTCAAGTAGCAAGTAGACGGCAGTCCCACCTGCTCCCATCAGCAAATGTCTTCCTCTTCATAAAGCGCTTGTGAAATGATAGACCAGTCAGTCCCCTTTAAATAGAAAATTTCAGATGCACTTTTCAAGGTGAATATACATATTTATTTTACTACAACAGAATTCCCCTTGGTTTGACAAACTATGGATAATAATCTATATTGATAACTGTCTCCTAAAACTCAAAAGTATGGAAGACAGACTTTTCCTAGAAAACCTGAGAAATGAATGATGAGGGAACCAATATTTTTCACTTGAAAATGTTTATCAGATTATTTTGTTTCTTTAAATAAACATCAGAACTGGGTTTTTAAATCTTTCATTACTTTTATTGTTAATTCTTTCATTACAGTGACTAATTTTATCATGTTGATATTTTATAAATATCCCTATGGTACGCTCAAGTGCTAAGTGAACCGGATGCCTAGATAATACATTTTATTATTAATTCTCCTCTCATTACAAAGATTAATTTGATTATATTGATATTTTCATTGTAATTTACAAATGCCTGAGTCTAGATAACAAACTCAAATATTCCATTTAAATTGAAACTATAAACCAACTGTAGTTAAAAATTTAAGTCAACACCCACTCACCTTATTTTAACATAGCTGATTGCTTTAAACACAACAAGAGAATGAAACTTTTAAATAATCACTTAGCTCAAATGTCTGGGGGTGAGTAAACTCATGTCAATCAATCTTTTTCACAGGTCACTTAACAAAAGTCCTTACAGCTCTCTTAGGCTTATCTCAAGCAGATTATATTGTGTGTATATGTTTGTGTGTGCTTATGACCTGTTTCCCTCTTTATTTTTTTCTATCAACATATCTCCTTGTGCTTCTTTTTTCCTTTCCTTCTCTTACTCTCTAACCTTCGTCTCTGGCCCTTATGAAAGTCCCAGTCTCTAGAAGACTTCCACATACTCCTTCATGACTCCCACTTAGAAATCCAGAAAATATGATTATTTAAACTTTAAGCTACTACAAATGATGGTGCCTTTTGTGAGAGTTCTGTTTTGCAAGGAATGAATCTGATGTGTTCTTCTTGTAACTAACCTAGAATAGTGCTTAACAAATAGTACACACTTAATCAAGGTAAGTAGTTTCTTGGGCATCATTGTCCTAGATTTAGTTTGCAGAGGAACCTATACCATCTCTCATGAGGAAAACAGTAAAAAAAAAATTAAAGAAAGTAGCTTAGTCATCACATACCCCTCTCATTCCCTGAGTGACCTCAGGCTTAGTGTGAACAATATATAACAAAGACGTGTCTGGGAAAGTTACAACGACATTTGAAGAAAAATTTTGAATAATGCCTCTTGGAGGCATATTTTACAGTTAGAGCCAGCCTTAATGTGGCTTTGCCTACCCCTGGGAGCCTATATTGTGTACCACCTCTAGATTGTAAACTCATGGGCAGAGACTGTGGCTACCAACTCTGTTATATTTCACTCTCCAAAGTACTTAGTACAATGCTCTGCACACAGTAAGGGCTCAGTAAGTGCAACTGATTGAATCATTGATCTACATAAAAGTCAATTTTTAAGCAGTCCTGGCTAATGCAGCTCATTAGCACAGTAGAATGACTTTCTCTACAGACTAAGAAGAGGTGGTAATTTTCTTCTCTGTTCACAGTATCTGTTAATTTCCTAGGCTTTGGAGAGTCAATCTTTGAATTTTTTTCCTTTTCTCTCTTTTACTCTCTCTAAACTCACATACTCTATGAAGAATATATTGTACAGTATATATTGTATGATTACACACAAACATGAAGGTAGATAGTAATTTAGATTGATGTTTAGTAGTAACAGTAAATGGAACTACTAAATAGTTCCATTAATTGAGCACCTACTTTCTGCAGTGAGCTCCACTAGAAATTTGGGGAATATAGAATAACCAACATGATCCCTGTCAGAAGAAGCTTATTCTCTCCAATGAGGTGATTAAAGATAAAAACAATTTTCAACAAGAATGGTCAAATAAATTGAGCAGACATATGTATGCCTTAGCATGTGAGTACTTACAAATACATTTATAAGTGCTAGAGTTGGTTGAAGAGATGGTATATAATTCAGGGTGCTGGAAAATTAATTGGAGATAAGATTTTAGGAGATATTTGAATATGGGGAGAGCCGAGGTTTGATTTGGGGAGAAAAGGAGTGCCATGTCGGGGAACAACATGGCCTATTAGACTGAGGGCTTGGGAGTCATAAGGACCTGGGCTCGAATCCTCTACTTGTATGCTAAGTGACCTTGGGACAGTCACTTAACTTCTCTCTGCCTCATACATAAAATAATAATAATTATGGTATTTGTTAAGTGCTTACTATGTGCAAAACACCATTCTAAGCCCTGGGATAGATACCAGGTAATCAGTTTGTCCCACTTGGGGCTCACAGTTTTAATCCCCATTTTATGGATGGAGTAACTGAGGCACAGAGATGTTAGGTGGTTTGCTCAAGGTCACACAGTAGACTAGTGGCATAGCCGTGATTAGAACCCACATCCTCTGACTGCCAAGTCTGTGCTCTTTCCACTAAGCCATGCTGCTTCTCTATGGAGATTAATTCTCTGAGCTCCATGAAGGATGTGGACTGTGTCCAAACTGATTAGCTTGAATCTATGGCAGTACTTAGTACAGTGCCTGGAACAAAGTAAGCACTTAGCAAATACCATAAAAATAAATGTGAGAAAGGCGGGAGTTGAAATTGAAGGCTTGACTTTAGTTTTTAATTTTTCCTTTTTACAAGCACTTCCCTGCAAAAGACACATTACTTTTTCAATTGGCAACCATGGTGAGGACTAACTGTATATCAACAGATTAGGGAATTGTGTGTCTTGGAATATATTTAACAGCTTTAGAGTGTAGATGGTCAAATTATATGATAAAACTATTTTTAATTATGTTTGAGAAGGAAAGAGCAGGGGACTGGGAGTGAAGAGACCTGAGTTCTAAGTTTTGACTCTACCACTTGCCAGGTGTTTGACCTTGGATATGTCTTTGTTCCTTAATTTTCTCATCTGCAAAATGAGGATAAATTCACTGTTCTACTTGCCAGTTGGGCTGTGAGCCCCATGCTGGGCAGGGACTGTGTCCTATCTGATTATATAGTATCTCCCGCAGCACTTAGGACCTAGGAAGCACTTGAAAAATATCATCATCACTATTATATTATTATTCAATACAAGTCAACTGAAACTTTAATAAACTTAACCCCAAGTTCTGAACTTTTCTTAGACCACCAACATTATTTTCCAAACCTGAATGTTAATGGTTGAATAATTGGCTTTAAGGTATAAATGCCACATGAGAATATGTGTGATAGAACTGAATTCCTGTATATGTGCAAAACAATCGAACTAGAGAGAGAATTTTGTCAGTTGAAACCAGTAGAGACTCCCCTGCAATTCTTCAAGGGATGTTTGATCCTTAGATAAAGCATTTGTTAATACTTTTAAGTTTTAACTTAAGATCTATAAAGATTCTTTCTTTTCTGAGGTGGAAATGTACTGATGCGATAGTTTTATTTAAGTATGAAACTTCCTTCAGTATCAAGAATACCTCCAGGCATTTTGAACTACTAACATACTGAGTAGAAGTGAGAGAGGATTGTGAAGTAAAATAATATTATTTATTATTTTAATACTATATACTTTAAACAACAAGGAATCTAATTTTAAAATTAAGTATTTTTTTAGTTTCTCTGTTTTAAATGAGTTATTGAAAAAAGTAAGAGGTTTCAATGGTCCATCTTTGAGTACATATATCCCCAAAGATCAATTTATATCATGATTGTAATATAAAACTACAGGCCTCTGAGGTAGAGGAAAGTGCTGACTTATCTCCCGTTAAAATAAAAATAAGATGACTTCTAATTTTACTAAATCAACAAAAAGAGACACAAAAGGAATTTTGGGAGCTTGGAATGGATTTTGACTGGTTGGTTTTGGGAATAGAGAACAAACTTTTGCCTAACATCCCCAGGTAAGTTAAACTTAAGGTTGAATTATTTAACTCTGTAACATTACTGGGGTTTTTATCACAAATTCTGGCTGATGCAGCCTCTGGAGTCATTTAAAAAGTGTCGGGCACTGATCAGCTGAGGACTGGATGCTGAAGCCTCCAACTCTTCTGTTCTTTAAATGCAGATTTGGGGATTTTTTTTTTTCATTTTCCCCTGTACCCCTCTCACTGACACCACACTCTGACTGAAGCTGAGGTAGTTCCCTGACGGTGAAGGGGTCATTCAGAAGCAGCCTATCACCACCCTCCTGATGCTGGCTTCCTTCAGAGGTTGACCAGGGTACAGGCTCCTCTAGAGTAAGTATTTATTGACTGCTTACTGTGTGCAGAGCACTGTAATCATCACTTGGGAGAGTACAATACAACACTAAACAGGCCACAAAGAGCTTCCTCCCCTCCCCTGTCTGTCTGGAAGATCAGAACATGGGCCGAGCTCATGCTGCAGACCCTGGACAGACACAGGGCACAGGGAGGGATCAGAGAAGGTCACTGGAGGTTCAGAGTATAACAGCTAGGACTTCAGAGTATCAAAACTCTTGTCCCTGAGCATAAGAACATGAGCCCCGAGATGCCTGTGTAGTAATAATAATAATAATGGTACAAGAACCAAGTGACAAGCACTGTTCTAAATGCTGGGGTAGGAACAAGTTAGTCAGGCTGGACACTGTCACTCATGCCACATTAGACTCACACTCTTAATCCCCATTTTTTACAGAGGGAATTTAGGCTCAGAGAAGTTAAGTGACTTGCCCAAGGTCACACAGCAGACAAGGGGTGGAGCTGGGATTAGAATCAATGACCTTCAGACTCGCAGGCCTGTGCTCTATCCACTATGCCTTGCTACTTCTCATGCTTCTGTGAGGTACAGAGGACTCTGGAAGGGAAAGCAGTAGATTCAGGGAAAGGCTAAATTGGATTTGTTTTCATTTGTTACCTTGTTGAAAAGTTATTAACTGTTTTCGAGATCTCAGGTCTTGCTGTCTGTCTGTGGCAGAGGCTGGAGGAAAATCCCAGGGCTGGGAGACACAAGAAATTGATAAGCTAAGAATTTAGGAGTGAATGATTTCTCTACAACCTTCCTGCAATCGGCCCCCTAGAAAGAGTGAATGTTTAGTTGCCAATTACCTCTATGGTTTTGGGGAGAAGCCTAGGCTTCAAGCATAGACTGGTGGCAGTGATAGGGATGTAGGAATTTAGGGAGTAAGGAGGACATACCCAAAACCTGTATTAGAAAAACAAGAGAGATGGAGGGTTTTTGAAACCAGCAGAGGTTGACCAGAGTACAGGCTCTCCTAAAGTAAGTCTAAGGGGCTCTTTCAGCTTGAATTTCAGGCTGAAAGTGCTTCTTCATTTAAGCACTTTATTGAGCACTTACTGTGTGCAGAACACTGTACTCAGAGCTTGGGAGAGTACCATACAGCAATAGCAGCCCACAGTGAATTTACAGTTTGAGGGGTAGGGGACAGACATTAATATAAATAAATGAATTAAAGGTATGTACAACAGTGCTGTGGGCCTGGGAGGAGGTATGTAATAATAATAGTAATGATGGAATTCGTTAAGCGCTTACTATGTGCCAAGCACTGTTCAAAGTGCTTGGTGTTAGATACAGGGTAATCAGGTTGTCCCACCTGGGGCTCACAGGCTTAATTCCCATTTTACAAATGAGGTAACTGAGGCATAGAGAAGTTATGTGGCTTGCCCAAAGTCACACAATTGACAAGTGGAAGAGCCAGGATTAGAACAAAGGGAGCAAATCAGGGTGATGCAGTAGGGAGTGGGAGAAGAGGAAAAGGTGTTCTCAACTAAGTATTTACACACTTCCCTGGGTGGGGAAGTGGGGGGGGGGGGCAACCAGACCAGCAGTCACACCCACAAGTGGACTTTGGCTGAATTGGATTTGCTTTCATTTGTTACCTTGCTAAAAAGTTAACTATTTTTGAGATCTCAGGTCTTGCTGTCTGTGGCAGAGGCTGGAGGAAAATCCCCAGGACTGGGGAAGACACAAGAAACTGATAAGCTATGAATTTAGGGGTGAATGATTTAAACATTTATGGAGCAAAGCTTTCAAAATCCATAAATTAAAATAATAGTACCTTTACCAAAAGGTTACATTTGGAAATGAATTGAATCTACGAAAAACAAGTTATGAAAGTAAGTGAAGCATTGGTGAATTTAGTCCTTTAATCATCATCTAGATTGAATCATCAATCAGAGTCACACTAGCGTTAAAAAGAGGAAGTGTGTTTCAACTAAATTTGTACTGGAGTCAGCATAGCATCAAGTGAAAGTGAAGACGTAAAAACATTTTGGGGGAATAACAACGATAAAGTGGTAATTTACTAATGGTTTCCCTAAATGCCTGAAAAAGATAGTTTTATTTGGTTCCTTGAAGGGTTACCATATTTTGAGCTAGTAACCTTTAATCAGGTGAAGTCCTTTAAGATGCTCTGTAAATGACTTCCTTATTGCAGCACCTCCTCCATTGTCTAGGTGATTTAAATTATGTAGCCTCTGGTCGAGTGAGACTGCGAGCATGGAGAAGAGGGAGGGTGGAACATTCCCTTATCCTACTCTTACCCCTTCGTGTCCCTCTGCTCCCCTCTTGTTCTCCAGAGGAGAGTCAGAGGACATAGGTTCTAATCCTGGCTCTGCCACTTGTCAGATGTATTACCTTGGGCAAGTCATTTAATTATCTGTACCTCAGTTACCGCACCTGTAAAATGGGGATTAAGACTATGAGGCCCATGAGACACAGGGCCTGTGTCCAATCTTGATTAGCATGTATCTACCCCAGCTCTTAGTACAGTACCTGGCACATAGTAAGTGCCTAACATATACCAAAAAACTGAAAAAACAACAAGCAAAAAACAGATACGAGCGTTGGCAGGGATGACAGCATAACACTTTTAGAATCCTTCTGTGCCTTCTTTCTGTCTTCTGGAGGGACCGCAGAGATGTAACACCCTCAGAATCCCCAATTCCTTCTCTCTAGCCACTGGAGGAATAATGCCAGGGACAAGGTGGTAGTATCATAACACCCTAGGAGCCCCCCCCATGCCTCTGTCTCTGTTCTCCAGAGGAATGGTAGTGAAGGCAGCACTGTAGTCTTTTGTTCCCTGGAGAAGCAGTGATGGTGGTATGAAATCCCTGGAGCCCCCCTGCACACCCTCTCTGTCCTCCAGAGGCGCATTCATTCATTAATTCATTCAATCGTATTTATTGAGCACTTACTATATGCAGTGCACTGTATTAAGTTATTGGAAAGTACAATACAGAAATAGAGACAACCCCTGCCCTCAATGGGCTCACAGTCTAGAGTGGGGAGACAGACATCAATACAAGTACAGGGGCATCAATATAAATAAATAGAATTATAGATATATGCATAAGTATGTGGGGTGGGGAAAGGGAGGAAGAGCAAAGGGAGCTAGGGTGATGTAGAAGGGAGTGGGAGCTGAGGAAAAGTGGGACTTAGCTTGGGAAAGCCTCTTGGAGCAAGTTTGCCTTCAGTAGGGCTTTGAAGACGGGGAGAGTGATTGGTGGATTTGAGGAGGGAGGGCATTCCAGGCCAGAGGTAAGATGTGGGCCAGGAGTTGAGAGCAGAACAGGAGAGAATGAGGCACAGTGAGAAGGTCAGCACCAGAGGAGCAGTGTGTGTGGGCTGATGTAGAAGAGAAGGGAGGTAAGGTAGAAGGGAGCAAGGTGATGGAGAGCTTTAAAGCCAATAGTGAGGAGCAGTAATGGTGGGGCCAATGTCAGGACAACCTAGAAGCCTCACTGAATGTCCTCTCTGCCTTCTGGAGGGGCAGGAGCGGTGAGGCCTGGAGGTTATAGCAGCAGATGTGACACCATCCCGAAGAGCCAGGAGGCAGCCTTGTGAGGCTCATAGTACAAACCTGCCTCCCCAAAGCCAGGACAAAGTGGGTTGAAGCTTGTGGGGGATGTTTGAGACTTGTTGGGACTACCCCTCCTACCCCAGGAGTCAGGACACAGCACTGTGTGACTTGGGCTCTTTCTAGACACAATGCCTGAGTCAGATTGTATCATATGACAATCAGAAGGGTTGTGACTCAGCAGGTCATAAATTAACATCTTCAACTAGTGGGAGGTAGGTAAGTAGGCACATCTATAATCAAATCAAATGTGTCTTGTGCAGATAACATCCATGACTTGCCCCCACTTTATAATTACTTAAATCCCTGACTACTGGAAAGTGCAATGTTAGAAAAAAAAATGTAAATTGAGATGTATCAGGGATTATTCTTTACTAAATGAGTAAATCACTCAACCAAACATGGATATTTATTGAGCACTTATTGAGTGCAGATCACTGTACTGAGCCTGTTTGGTAGAGACTGTCTCTCTTTGTTGCCAAATTGTACTTTCCAAGCACTTAGCACAGTACTCTGCACACAGTAAGCGTTCAATAAATACAATTGAATGAAGTACAACACAATAAAGTTGGGGGATAAAATCCTTGCTCAGAAGGAGCTTACAGTACAGAGGAAGCCATTAGAATATGCTAGCATTTTCTTTTATTGTTCAATAATTAACCAGAAATAATCACCTTTCTATGAGAACAAGGAACTATCAGATTCAGCATCTATTCAAAATGTGTTACCATATACTGTATGTACTTTAGAGAAGCAGTACTTCTCTGTGGATAGAGCCCGGGCTTGGGAGGCATAAGGCCCTGTCTTCTAATTTCAGCTTCTCCACTTGTCTGCTGGATGACCTTGGATAAGTCACTTAACTTCTCTCTGCCTCAGTTATCTCATCTGGTAAAATGGGGATTAAGATTGTGAGCCCCATATGGGACATGGGCTGTGTCTACCCCAGCCCTTAGTACAATGCCTGGCACATATTGTCTTGTCTTACACTGTTGAGTCATTTCTTACCCAGAGTGACTCCAGGGACATATCTCAGAATGTCCCACCTCCATCTGCAATACTTCTGGTAATGTATTCATAGAGTTTCCTTGGTAAAAATACAGAAGTGGTTTACCACTGCCTTCTTCCATGCAGTAAACTTGAGTCTCTGCCCTCAACTCTCTTCCGTGCTGCTTCTGCCCAGCACAGGTGAATTTTTACTTGAAGTTCATTACCTTCCACTTGCTAGTCACTGCCCAATCTAGGAATGGAATGGGTATAATAATAATGATGGCATTTGTTAAGCACTTACTATGTGCAAAGCACTGTTTTAAGCGCTGGGGAAGATACAGGGTAATCACTTTGTCCCACTTGAGGCTCACAGTCTTCACCCCCATTTGACAGATGAGGAAACTGAGGCACAGAGAAGCAAAGTGACTTGCTCAAGGTCACACAGCTGATAAGTCGCGGAGTGGGATTAGAACCCATGACCTCTGACTCCCAAGCTCGGGCTCTTTCCGCTGGACTTGGCTCTCTCTCCCATAGCTGAGACTAGTAGTGTACTGGAAACTCTCCAGGTGTGATCCTGAGAAGGAAGCTTTACACATAGTAAGTGCTTAAGAAATACCATAAACAAAAATGTCTTTGCTTAACTGCAACTTAAGTTCCTTGGGGACAGGAATATGTCTAGCAACTCCGTTAAATTGTACTCTTCTTAAACGAAAGCAGTTATGTATGTGTATGTATAGTCAAAGAGCAGAAAGGTGAAACAAAGTTTATGCTGATGGTTATGACTAAACAGTAGTGAAATCTGACACATACATTTTAATTAGTTATAAAAACTATATTTGAAGATGAAAATTCATACAGCGGAAAAGTACATGTGATTTGTATACATTATTTTCTCTTTATTTCTCCCTTATTTTTCTCCTCATTCTTTTCATCACTTTCTCTGGAAACTTGTTTTGCTCCTTCCTTTATACCTGAACTAACCACAAAACCTACTCATTACTGGTGGTTTCTCTCTGTTGCCTTGAGAAGCTTCTGGGCATTCTAGTGGAAAGGATAATCCTTGTTCTCTTGAAGGCAGTCAGTTAGTACTGTAATCTCAATAGAGGCTTCAAGGCACATATCATAGATACTTCGTAAATTTTCACATCCAGCAGTGAATCAATCAATCAGTGGTATTTACTGAGCACTATCAGCATGCAGAGCACTGGAGGGTTCTTGTCTACCAACTTTGTTTGCTCCCACATAACTAGTACAGTGTTCTACTTAGAAAGTGTTCAATAAATACTATGGATTGACTACATCGTAAGCGCCCTTGAGCCAAGGATCATGTCCACCAACTGTATTGTACTCTCCCAGGTGATTAGTACAGTTCTCTGCATAGGGTAAGCACTCAATAAATGCTATTGACTGACTATATTGAAAGGGCTTTGACAGCAGGTATTTTTTCTACCAACTGTATTGCACAGTGTGATCCTGGTAGGGCAAAGCTTATACTTGGGTCACTAACTACTGCTCTTACTGACCTAGCTTCATTTTTGTTGTGCAGCAGGGGTCAGTTGCTTCCTTGTGTAGCAGCAAACTGTAAACTCATCATGGGCAGGGACTGTGTCTACCAAGTGCTTGGGAAAGTACAATATAACAGAGTTGGTACAGTTCTCTGCACACAGCAAGCACTCAGTACAATTTGATTGATTGAGGAAAGAGCATGGTTCCTATGAAACAGAGGACTGGGTTCTAATCCTAGCTCTGCCACATGCAATCTCCATTAAATAGAGCAAGTCCCTTAATTTCTCTATGCCTCACTTTCCTCAACTGTGATGTGGGGATTAAAAACCCATTCTCCCCTCCTTGCTTAGACTGTGAGCTCAATGTGGGATAAGGACTGTGCCCAACCTGATTAATTTATATCTACCCCAATGTACAATGTCTGGCATTTAGCAAATACTTAGTAAATATTATCATCATTGTTATTATATTATTATTTAATGAGTCCCCACTGAACACAGTGTGTAGGACCAAACACAGATTGCAGAAGGGTTGTGTGCTGTTCCTGAAGTCAGTGAAAGGAAAACTTAACTTGGAAGCATCCTGGCTTGGGTGCAGTGGATGGGAGAATTGCTCATGGTAGTTACATGACCTTGCCCCAACCAGCAATGTACCATCAGGTCTGAAGAGCAAGACTGAGGGAGAAATGTTGGACTGTCAAGTGGATTCAGGTTGGTGTGTGAATAAAAAAGCTTGAGACCAAATGAGCAATCCTGATACTAAATCAACATTTTGAATTATTTTTAATGGCCAGGCTTACCTCTTCTTTGGAAGCTGGAATACTGGAATCAGAATTCTTGTAAAAAAGACACAACAGATTATGATTAATCAAGCTTTATAAATGCAAATATATTAGTTGTAGTACTTTTGTTATTATTAGCATTATTATTACCACACAGCATAGAAAGATTCAATATTTTCCATTCTTGTCAGGGATGTATTTCATTTTATAATCTATTACAGGTCCAGAATTGTCCCCATTAAAGCTCAACCATGGAGGAAAATTGTAAGGAAAAGTTTTTTAAAAAAGGTTTTCTCAGCAAAGAATAACTTTCATTTTTGACAGTTTATATGACCCCGAGCAGTGGCCTTCCCCACCTAAGTCCTCATTTCGCCTACTCTCCCTTCCTTCTGTGTCACCCTGTATTTGGATATGCTCCCTTATGCTCCACCCTCAGCCTCACAGCAGTTACGTATATATCTGTAATTTATTTAGTTATATTAATATTTCTCTCTCCCTCTAGACTATAAGATCCTTATTTGGAGGGAGTGGGTTTACCTACTTTGTTATATTGAACTCTTCCAATTGCTTAGTGCCCAAGAAATATGATTGATTAATTGTGTATAAATACTAAAATTCATTCAATAGAATTTATTCATTCAAAAGTATTTACTGAGCACTTACTATGTGCAGAGCATTGAACTAAGTGCTTGGAATGGACAGTTCGGCAACAAATAGAGACAATCCCTGCCCATTGACGGGCTTATAGTCTAATTGGGGGAGACAGATGGACAAAAACAAGACAAATTAATCACAATAAAAAGAATCAAGGGGATGTACACCTCTTTAACAAAATAAATAGGGTAATAAAAATATATACAAATGAGCACAGTGCTGAGGGGAGGGGAAGGGAGAGGGGGAGGACCAGAGGGAAAGGGGGGAAAGGGGGCTTAGCTGAGGGGAGGTGAAGGGGGAGAAGAGAGGGAGCAGAGGGAGCAGAGGGAAAAGGGGAAGCTCAGTCTAAATAAGGTTGGTATTTGTTAAGTGCTTACTATGTACAGAGCACTGTTCTAGCTGCTGGGTTAGATACAGGGTGATTAGGTTGTCCTACGTGAGGGTCACAGTCTTCATACCCATTTATCATTTTCATCATCTTTAATCTATCAGTAGGATGCTCAGAACATTGTCTTAGGTGCTTGGGAGAATAATAAAAGTTGAACACATAATATCTATGCCATTTCTCTATATCCTTAGTGGAAGAGGTTAGGGCAAATTCAGAAGTATTAGAAAAAAATGTTTCAGATTGAGGATGATCTCTCCCCTGTCTTGTGGGGACTTGGAAGTAGATTTGGTTAGGGTGGCACTGCATATTTCACTGCCAAATCTAAACTGGCAGGAAGTAAATGTAAATTTTTATCACTGGGACTAGAGAAACACTAAGGTGCAAACATAACACACCTGCTAAGAGGAAGCCCACCAGTGGTGCCGCTTGAAGTATGATGGATCACTCTTGCCAACTTGCCATAAAAAGCTATTAATTTTCTTTGTATCTCTGTCCTATCACATTAATCTCTTAGCATATAACTTTTAGAAATGCCGCATACCAATACTTGCATGTTTTCTTAAGTATTTTGGGGGTGATATTTTATGAAAATATTACTTACTGCTTTATTCAATTATCACTTTCTCCTTAACTGAATGATAAGCACAATTAAGTATGAATAGTCACTATTTTCTACAACAAAAATGTTTGATGCATTTTGCAATCTCTGCTTTACATGATGTAGTACACATGATATTTTCATTAAGGAACATTATTTCTTAGGCAATAATGTAGACCATTTTTTCCTCATGGAAACATAGTATGCTGCAACTATTTTCTTTTTCAACAATTTGCCCATTTATTATAGAATCATCCTAATCTTCATTCTAGTCCTCCAGGAGCGATTACCTATTTGAAATAAATTTAATTTTTGGTTTGATAAGTAGAATTAAGTGATGGATCTCAGTTAGCCAGCAATGTCCTAGTCTTTATGGTGGTGGAGAAGCCCCCTACATCCTCTATTTGTTAATTTTATTCCTGTTTTCTCTCAAATAAAATAGTCATATTTAGAATTGGTATTTACCTCAAGTAAATTTTATAAGCCTCTTTGTGGATTTTCTTGCATTCAGATTTTCCCCTCTACCCTATATTCTAAAGCACGATCTGTATTTGGAAATACCAATCAACTCCCGTCATTTCCCTCCTCCAGATCCTTTAATGATTCCCTGTTACCTCTCCTATACAGAAAAAACCCTGGGCCAGAATTTTTAAGTCAATCTGTCACTCATATTTGAGTGCTTGCTGTGTGCAGAGCACTGTGCTAAGCTCTTGGGAAGGTACAATAAAATAATATAGCAGACACATTCCCTGCAAGGCCTGCCATCACCTGGTTCTCTCTTTCTTAGCTGTTTTTCTTCCTGCTCCCTCCTAGTGTCAGCTCAGATTTATGTTAAAGAATCCTTTAATTATTCTCCACATCGATTCCCCTGATTTAAATTTATCAGATCCAGTACTCAACCCACTGAAGTGCCACTGTACCTTCCCTCAATCTATAAATCTGTTTAATCTATAAATCAGTGGTATTCATTGGACACTTACTGTGAGCAGACCGTTGTACTAAGTGCTTGAAAAAGTACAATTCAACATTTAAAGCTCTAATTGAAACAGCTCCACCATTAGGTTTTCCCTAATTTATAATTCTATGACACCTAAGTCTTGCCATTTTTATGAGCTATTTCAAAACTTGGGTACATGCATATGAGTGTGTCTGTGTATGTGTATACATATGATTCATTTGTTCTGTTCATGTTTACCTAGTCAGGCTTCTTTTGGAGGAGAAATCAATCAATAGATCATTGGAATTTATTGAGCACATATGTGCACAGCATTGTACTAAGAGCATGGGAGATTATAAGACAACAGAATTAACAAACACATTCCCTACCTATAATGAGTTTACAGTCTAGAGGGGGAAACAGCTATTAATGTGAATAAAGTAATTTATAATATATAATATAATTTAAAGGTATGTACATAAGTGCTGCAGGGTTGGAGGTGGGATGAATATCAAACGTCCAAATGTCATAGATCCAAATGCATAATTACTGAATTTAAGGGAATTAGATGTATTTAAAAAAGCTCTACATTTCCCAAAAGGTAGAACGTCTACCTCTTCCCTTCCCTATCCCTTTGTTGATTTCGTTGTTGATCTCGTACCACTAACTCACAGCCCTAGATCACCTCTAGAGTCTAACTCATTTGTTCCTCTGCATGAGCCACAGAGTGTTGCTGGTGGAACAGCCCAATTTCTTCCACTTCAGGTTTATCCTTACATGCTTTAACTCTGCCCTCTCATCTGATTGGTAATACTGTTTCTCCACCCTTACTGACACCTATGCCTATCGTCCATGCCAGTTGTTCCAGACATTTAACTCCTTCCTTAGGCTCCCTGTCCCCCTGCTTTCCCCATCCCTTGCCCCCAGTGACTTGGCACCGAATTCATCAACAAAATTAACAATATTAGGCATGATCTCCTGAAAGTCTCCTCTGACCCTGTCCAGTTGCTCCCCACTCCTGCCCCTACTTCAACTCTCCCATCTTTCCCGGCAGTATCTCTAGAGGAAATCGATTGTCTTCTCTCAAAATCCACCCCCTCCACCTGCTTACCTGATCCCATTCCTTCACCTCTCATTAAAACATTTGCTCCCTCTCTTCTTCCCTCCCAAACTGCCATCTTCACTCTCCAATGGCTTCTTCCCCACTGCTTTTAAACATGCCCATATCACCCCAAGTCTAAAAAAAAACCCTCCCTTGGTCCCGCAGCTCAATTCCTCTCTTCCCATTTTCTCCTTGACCTCCATCAATCTGGTTTCTGTCCCCTTCACTCCACAGAATCCACCCTCTTAAAGGTCACCAATTATCTCCTTCTTGCCAAATCCAACAGCCTCTACTCCATCTTAATCTTCTTTGACCTTTCAACTGCCTTTGACACTGATGACCACTCCCTTCTCCTGGAAGCATTATCCAATCTCAGCTTCACCTACACTGTCTTCTTCTGGTTCTCCTATCTCTCTGGCTGCTCATTTACAGTCTCTTTTGCAGGCTCCTCCTCTGCCTCCTATCCCCTAACTGTGGGTGTCCCCCAAGGTTCAGTTCTGGGTCCCCTTCTTTTCTCCATATACACTCATTCTCTTGAAAAGCTCATTCACTCACACAGCTTCAACTACATCTCTATGATGATGATACCCAAATCTACATCTCTGGCCCTTATCTCTCCCCTTCTCGGCAGGCTCATATTTCCTCCTGCCTTCAAGACAATCTCTACTTGGATGTCCTCCCCTCACTTCAAACTGAACTTATCTTCCCAACCAAATCTGTCCTCCTGCTCACTTTCCCATCACTGTTGACAGCACCACCATCCACCCTGTATCACAAGCTTGTAACCTTAGTGTTATCCTTGAGTCCTCTCTCTCATTCATCGGACATAGTCAAGTCATCACTAAATCCTGTTAGTTCTCCCTTAACAACATTGCTAAATTTGGTCCCCTTCTCTCCATCCAAACTGCTACTACATTAATGCAAGCTCTTATCCTATCCTGCCTTGACTACTGTATCAGCCTCTTTGCTTACCTTCCTGCCTCCTGTCTCTTCCAACTCCAGTCCATACGCAATTCTGCTGCCCAAATCACATTCCTTCAGAAATGTTCAGACTATGTTTCCCCATTCCTTAAGAAACTCCAGTGGTTGCCCATCCAACTCCACATCAAAAAACCCCTACTCACCATTGGCTTTAAAACACTTAATCACTCTTATACTCTTACGTCACCTTGCTACTCTCCTACTATAACACAGACTGCACACTTTGTTCCTGCAATACTAACCTTCTCACTGTAACTCGATCATGTCAATCTCACCACCGACCTCTTGACCACATCTTACCTCTGGCTTGAATCCCCTTCCTTCCTCATATCAGATAGGTAATTGCTCTTCCCCCATTTCAAAGCCTTATTGAAGGCATATTTCCTCCAAGAAACATTTCCTGACTAAGCCTTCTGCTCCTATTCTCCCATTCCCTTCTGCACAGCTCTTACTTGCTCTCTTCATTCATTCTCCCTCCCATCCCCACAGTACCTATGTACTACATGTACCTATGTTCTTCCCTTCTGTGTTGTCCATGCACTTGGATCTGTGACCTTTGGACATTTAATATTCACCCCACCCCCAACCCCACAGCGTATATGCCCATATCTATAAAATATATATTATAAATTACTCATTTAAATTAATGGCCATCTCCCCCTCTATACTGTAAGTTTGTTATGGGCAGGGAACAAATCCATCAACTCTGTTGTACTGTACTTTTCCCCAGTGCTTAGTACAGTGTTCTACAGAAAGTAACCACTCAGTAAATACCCTTGATGATGAAGCCAGATTTCAGGGAATCAGAGTGAGTTGGAGGAGAGGAAGCGGCCCCTATACCTTATGTATTATATTAAATTCAGTCCATAATTTCTGGTTTTAGTCTTTTTTTCCCATGGTATTTGTTAGGCCCTTACTATGTTCCAGACACTGTACTAAGCACTGGAAAAGATATAAAATAATCTGGTGATACACAGTTCCTGTCTCACATGGAACTCACAGTCTTAATCCCCATTTTACAGATGGGGTAATTGAGGCACAGAGAAGTTAAATGACTTGCCCAAGATCACAAAGCAAATAAGCAGTGGAGCTGGGATTATTCATTCATTCAACAGTATTTACTGAGTGCTTACTGTGTGCAGAACCCAGGTCATTCTGACTCCCAGACCCATGTTCTCTCCTATGGGCCATGCTGCTTTTCTATTTTAATACTTCTCCTACTGGCCAGAATTGTAGGTTTTCCTTCGGAGGGTATTGATTGATATAGGGGCTGAAGGGCATCGTGCCTACAATAATGATCTTATGAGGTAGTATTTTTAGATGCTCATGGATAGGGTGGCTACTCATCCAGTTTTATCTGATTCAGTCCAGTTTTCCACTGGTTTCAATAAATAGTATTTACTGAACCCCTACTGTGTACAGTGATTGTTCAAAACTCCTGGGGTTTGTCCCCTCCCTGATTATAAATGTGGCAATGGATGGCACTGTGTCTGCTATTTCTCTTTTCAATGCCCAGACTACTTTCGTCTCAACTCTATATTCAGAGCAAATGGGAGCATCAAGTAACACAGGGTAAATGATCTAGTTTTAGGGAGATTTGGAGGGGAATTGGACAGAACCACTCAAAAATCATCCATGTACAATGTCATCAAGTTAATGTTCAGGCCAGTGTAAAGTTTGAGATGCTATGTGTGCTGGGTCCAATTTTTCTCTTTTGGTGGCATCGATGGCCACCTTTGTTAGAACAACAAGAATCTTAATCAAACCTCTCCATCACCTGGCCCACTCCTATCTCACCTCCCTTCTCTCCTTATACAGTCCACTCCGTACACTCCAGTCCTCTGTCGCTAACCTCCTCCCGCTATCATCCCCTGGTCCATGTCCTACCACTGACCTGGAATGCCCTCCCTCCACACATCCACCAAACTAACTCTCTTCCCCTCTTCAAAGCTCTACTGAGCTCACCTCCACCAGGAGGTCTTCGCAGACTGAGCCCTCCCTTTCCCTCTGCCCCTCCTCCCCTCCCCATTCCCCCTCCTCCCACCCTTTGCTCTATCCCCTTCCCCCCCATAGCACTTGTGTATATTTGTAGATATTATTTATTACTCTATTTTATTAATGATGTGTATATATCTATATTTCTATTTATCTATTTTGATGCCTGACTGCTTGTTTTGTTTTGTTGTCTGTCTCCCCCTTTTAGACTGTGAGTCCATGGGTGGGCAGGGATTGTCTCTATCTGTTGCCGAATTGTACAATCCAAGCACTTAGTACAGTGCTCTGCACGCAGTAAGTGCTCAATAAATATGATTGAATGAATGAATTAATATATAGAGAGGAAGGAGAATAATTTTCTTTCCACACAAAGCAGTGCTACTTCAAGTCAGGCCCATCTTCCCATTGCCACTCTATTAGCCCAGCCCACATGGGGTGATTTTAGAGATTATCGTCACTTTAACTTAGAGAAGCAGCATGGCTCAGTGGAAAGAGCACAGGCTTGGGAGTCAGAGGTCATGGGTTTGAATACTGGCTTTGACACTTGTCAGCTGTGTGACTGTGGGCAAGTCATTTAACTTCTCTGTGCCTCAGTTACCTTATCTGTAAAATGGGGATTAAGATTGTGAGCCTCACTTGGGACAAACTGATTACCCTGTATCTACCCCGTGCTTAGAACAGTGCTCTGCACATAGTAAGCGCTTAACAAATACCAACATTATTATTATTATTTTACCTTTTGGGAAGTCAAATTTCTTCTAGATATCCATCTCCTTGACCCTGTGATGTATTCAAGCGAAAAATGTGTGATTAAAACATTTCTGAAATTCATGATTTGTTTAATTGTGGGAAAATTAAAATTATCTCGGCCATTTGCTTTCTACTCTACATGCTATAGAATGTAATGTTGTACATTTTTACATTTCTAATTCATGGTTTATCAATTTCACTATCATTTCCAATAGTGTTCTGTTTTCCAACATCATTATGCTATAGTAGGCAGGACTTCTAACCAAATATATTGCTTCAGTGCAACAAGCTAGGTTTAATTTTGTACCAGTCTTGTCATATTAACATCTTTCAGGAGACCTGTCATTAAAGTATGGCAGGAGAAACAGACTCTAGGAAAGAAACATTGATGAGGGGAGCTATATGCTAAGATTTCTCAAGATTTCCCAGGAGAAGACAAACAAGTCATTACTCTGGTTGCTTCCAGGTGAATTAGGGTATTTCCTTTATTCCTAACATTTTAGACATTTTTCAATTCAGACCATCAGCCAAATGAAGAACATGCTGACAGATCATGACCTGTCAATTGACGATTCATAAAGATTGGGAGTGTGGTGGCATTGTAACTGGCACTGAGTGGATATGCTTAACAAATATCAAAAATGGGCATAGAGAGGACATCTGTTTATAAGGAATATTGACACTGTCTCAGTATTCACTTAATGGATATCTGAAACCATTTTTCATGTATAAGCTAAAAGCATCAATTTATTATTTTGAAGTAGTACTGATTTGGGGAGAATAAAGGAAGATGATAAAAGAGTAGAGAAGCAGCATGGCTCAGCGGAGAGAGCAGCCTGGGAGTCAGAGGACCTGGGTTCTGACTGCTGCTTACCTGCTGTGTGACTGTGAGACCTTAAGGTAAATAATTTAATTTACGATGCCTCAGTTTCCTCATCTTTAAAATGGGCATTCAATACCTGCTCTTCCTCTTAATAGATAGTGAGCCCCTTGTGGATCAGGGCTCATGTCCAACCAGATTACCTTGCATCTACTCTTATGCTTAGTACAATGCTTGGCACATAGTAGTTGCTCAACAAATACCCCAGTTTAATTTAAACTGTTTGAAGAAAAATGAGGGTCATTTCTGCAAGGGTTTTTTTCATCCAGTGTGTACCTAGCACATCTAAAACAAGGGGATGTATAGTCCCATGACACAATGGATACCCTCACAATTGCGCTTAAGCAATTTACAGTTGAATAGTAAATTAACAGTAGTTGTAATAGCAAGAAGGTCATGGGTTCTAATCCCAGCTCCACTACTTGTATGCTGTGTTACTTTGGGCAAGGCATTTAACTGCTCTGGGCCTCAGTTTCCTCATCTGTAAAATGGGGATTGAGACTGTGAACCCCACTTGGGACAGGGACTGTGTCCACCCCGATTTGTTTGTATCCACCCCAGGGCTTAGTATAGTGTATGGCACTTAGGAAGGACTTAGAAAATACCACAATTATTATTAAGTATTATTTTTAAAGTGCCTACTGTATGCAGTGCAACACTTCTGGGAAAGCAGTGCATGTATTTCCTGCCCCCCAAGGTGAGAATAAGAGGAGTAGGGGACTGGCAATAGAACCATAAGGAAAGAACAAAACTAAAAGAGGCAGAGATGCCAATAAATTGAAAGCAAGACCTGCTGGAAAGAGCATGGGCCTGGGAATCGGAGGACCTGGGTTCTAATCCCAGCTTCACCACTCGTCTGCGGTTTTCCTTTGGCAAGTCAGTTCATTTCTCTGTTCCTCAGTTACCTCATCTATAAAATGGAGAATAAAGCTGTAAGCCGTATGTGGGGCACTGGTTTTGTAAAACTGGATTACATTGTATCTACCCAGAATTTAGTACAATGCCTGGCACATAATAAGTGCTCAACAAATCCCCTTAAAAAAACTGCAACAAAGGCAATAGGACATTGTGTCTAGAGGAGCAAGGTTTCAGGCACCTCGGGTCTCAGTTCAAAAGTCACATAAGTCACAGCTGCATCCATGACTGTGTCCTCCCCACTGTCTGGAAAATGATAAAGCCTCACAATGCTGGTATTTGTCTCGGGCTGGTGCAGCAGCCAATGATTATGGGGAGGAGGTAGCTTCTCTCCAGCCTGCTAGGAGCCAGTGATCCAGTCTAAGCAGACAGGTTGAGGCCTCACCCTCCTGCTGGTGTTTGAAAAATTCAAAAGGAAATTATTCCTGAGAGACTTCTCTCTATTAAGTAAGGAGATCTCATTACACAAATATGTTGAATTTGGAAACAACATCAGTGAGGGGATAGTCTGAGATAGATGAATAATTGAAGTAAGTAGCAGCATGGCCTAGTGGATAAAGCACAGGCCTGAGAGTCAGAAGGATCTGGGTTCTAATTCCAGTTCCTCCACTTGTCTGGTGTAACCTTGGGCAAATCACTTCACTTCTCTGTGCTTGTTACCTCATCTGTAATATGGGGATTATGACTGTGAGCCCCAGGTGGAACATGGACCGTGTCCAACCTGATTAGCTTCTATCTACCCCAGTGCTTAGTACAGTGTCTGGAACATAGTAAGTGCATAACAAATACAAAAAAACCTCTATAAACAAAAGGGTTTAGGAGGTATGCAATATGAGTGCTGAGGATGCCTATTGTGTTGATGCAGTTTGGGTTTGGGAAATTAATCTGGAAAGGCTTCTTGGAAGAAATAGGACTTGAGGAGTGCTTGGGAGATGGGGAGAACTGTGGCCTGCCATATTTGAAGTGGGAGGGACTTCCAGGTAAGAGGAATGATATGAACTGATCTCAAAATGAAGTTATTTTTGCAAATGGGAAAACCAATCATTTCATTGTAATTTCAAACAGCTAGGGATTTCTATAAGCCAGTAAGTATAGATTTTCTTTCAGTATCACTGTCCTCTTTATAAATTCTTAATTGTTCTTAGCATTCCCATTTTACATTTTTTAGTTAATTCTTCTCCCAATTTTATAGTAATTGGATGAGAAATATTTATACTCAAATGACAAAATGTCATAACCACTGTTGTTTAAGGAGCTCTGGCAGGTAATTTCTTGGTCACCGGCTTAGCGTGGTCTAGTTGAGGAACTCTTGGTCTGGGAGTCCATGAACATGGGAGTCCTTGTTCTAGTTCTGGCTTGAATACTTGTCTCCTGCATGACTTTGGGCAAGTCACTTAAATTTTCAGGAAGATATTCATTAATAAAAATGGATGCTTACTTATACATGGGTTTTAGGAGATTTTATTTGCATAGATAATTTCTGTTGTTTTCATTTTTCACGGGAAAATAAGTTCAGAAATAGAAAATGTATCACCCCATAGATCTGTAAATTATATGTACTGATTATCATCATGTTGCTGGTGTAGTTAATTACCATGTGAACACAAGTATTTTCCATTAACTAGGTAAAATGATGTTGAACTATCACTTGTATTAACATGACTTCTGGCACCGGGTATAAATACTGATGAGACTCCACCAAGATCAGAGGATACTGTGTATTACAAACCATTAATCAAATAATCAATCCATCAATTTTATTGAGCATTTATAGTGGGTAGAGTATTGTACTAAGCTTTTGCGAGCACAACAAATTTTGTTGACATGATCTCTGCCCTCAAGGATCTTATAGGAAGCAGTATGGCCTAGTGGCAAAAGCAGGGGCTTGAGAATCAGAGAATGTGAGTTCTAATCCCGGCTCCGCACTTGTCTGCCAAGTGACCTGGGGCAAGTCACCTAACTTCTCTGTGCCTCAGTTCCCTCATCTGTAAAATGAGGATTGACTTAAAGACCCACATGGGAAAAACTGATTACCTTGTATCTACCCCAGTGTTTAGAACAAGTGTTTGGCACATAGTAAGCACTTAACAAATACCATAATTATTATTATTACTATAATCTAGCAAAGAAGACAAATGGTTAAAGTATAGGTAGAAGGAAGCAGTAAATATATTTGTTCATAACTGCTAAGGAGAGATGGACAGGGAAGGAAATATAGGGTCAACCTACCCTGTGGTACCCTCCAAGTGCTTAATATAGTGCTCTGCAGACACTGAGGATCAAAAAATATCATTCATGAATTCATGATTGATGGCTAAGATGGTGGTCATCATCTGAAATAGGAGTTTGATCATATTTTGACCAATACCCTTCCCCCCTTCAAAATCCTATTGAAGGCACACCTCCTTTTCCTCAGCTCTTCCTCCCTTCTGTGTCATCTTGACTTGCTCGCTCCCTTTGCTCTTCCCCCGTCTTTCCACCCCACAGCACCTATGTAGTGTGGCTCAGTGGAAAGAGCCTAGGCTTGGGAGTCAGAGGTCATGGGTTCTAATCCCGGCTCTGCCTTTGCCAGCTGTGTGACTTTGGGCAAGTCACTTAACTTCTCTGTGTCTGTTACCTCATCTGTAAAGTGGGGATTAAAACTGTGAGCCCCACATGGGACAACCTGATCACACTGTATCCCCCCCCCAAGTGCTTAGAACAGTGCTTGGCACATAGTAAACGCTTAACAAATACTTGGGCTTGGAAGCTCTCCATCACCTTGCTCCCTTTTACTTCACCTCCCTTCTCTCTTTCTACTGCCCACCCGTTACACTCCGCTCCTCTGCTGCTCACCTCCTCACGGCCCCCCGTTCACGCCTATCCTGCCAGCGCCCCTGACCTATGTCATACCGCTGTCCTGGAATGCCCTCCCTCCTCACATCTGCCAAATTAACTCTCTTCCCCTCTTCAAAGCCCTACTGAGAGCTCACCTCCTCCAGGAGGCTTTCCGAGACTGCTCCCTCTGCTCCCCCTGGTCCTCCCCCTCCCACCCTCTGCTCTTCCCCCTTCGCCTCAGCACAGTGCTCATTTGTATATATTATTTATTACCCTATTTATTTTAATGAGGTGTATATCTCCTTGATTCTATTTATCTTGATGATGTTGTCTTGTTTTGTTTTGTTCTGTTTTGCTTGTCTGTCTCCCCCATTTAGACTGTGAGCTCGTCACTGGGCTGGGATTGTCTCTATCTGTTGCCGAATTGTACATTCTAAGCACTTAGTACAGTGCCCTGCACATAGTAAGTGCTCAATTAATACTATTGAATGAATGAATCTACAATTCTATTCTATTCAATTCTTCTCGACTGTAAGCCTGTTGTGGGCAGGGATTGTCTCTCTTTATTGCTATATTGTACTTTCCAAGCATTTAGTACAGTGCTCTGGACACAGTAAGCACTCAATAAATATGACTGAATGAATACTGAGTAAGGAAATAACCAACCAGCTTTGGAATCTTGGTGAGGACCTGATAGTTTCTAAGAGTCCCCCAAACAAGAACTGTTCATTTACTTATATTGGTCTTAGTTTGTTGATATGTTTACTTGTAGGGGTTGGAAAGTCAAAGTTATAATTGTAGTAATAGTAGTAGTATTTGAGTGTCAGTTTGGTGCAGAGCACTATACTAGGTGTTTGGGAAGTACAGAATAACAAAACATCATGCTCCTTGCCTGCAAATTGTTAAAACTAATTGCTTTCATATTTTAACCCCACCTGGATTATGAACCTCATGTAGGGCAGGGCTGTGTCTGATCCTTTATATTTGCATATATCTTACCCAGCAATTTAGCCCAGTGATGAGTCATATATATACACATATATTTATTTGTCCTTTGTATTCAAAAGACACCAATGAAGTTCATCTCTGAGTGTATACGTTCCAGAAAAGGTCAAAGTGAGATTTGCAGTCCCAGGCAATTTGGGCACATGAATAGGATGACTCTTGTGCTCCTGTTTCCTCTTTTTCCTTTTTCCCTCTCTTTCCATGTGAAGCTTTGGCTAAAAGAGAGTTACCTCAATTGTTTATCTGTCTTTTGGTCTATAAATATGTTTATATTTGTTTTCAGCCAACAGACTATAAGCACCTCAAATGCAAGGAATGTGTCTCTTTTGTTTTGTACTTTCCAAGCACTTGATACAGTGAATTGCACCCAATGGCTACTCAAAATACGGTACTCATACAACTACATCTATGGCATTTCCTGAGCTCTTACTATGTGCAGAGCACTTTACAGAGTACTTGGGGGAGTACAGTAGAACAGAATTAGCAGATACATTCCCTGCCCTTAAGTCCAGAGTGGGAGGCAGAAAGTGATATGAATAAATATTTTATAATATATAATTCAACATATTGTATATGTATGTGTTTATTCTACATATTACATTCAATATATGTAGATGAGTGCTGCCACATTGTGGGTGGGGTGAATATCAACTGTCTAAAAGTCACAGATCCAGGTCCACATACGAAACAGGAGGGAAAACGAAACAGAGAAAACAAGCCCTAACTAGGGAAGGCCTCTTGCAAGAGATGTAATGTTTTAAAGGTGGAGAGGGTGGGGGTCTGGCATATATGCAGTGGGAAGGAGCTCTATGCTAGGGGAAGGATGTGGGAAAGGGGTTGATGGCGAGATTGGGGCCCAGTGAGTAAGACAACACTATCACTGCCAACATTACTACGATTACTACTTTGTAGAAGAAGAATCGATGAACATATGCTCAGTCATTTTTCCCCAGACAGAATTGTAGAATGTAACTCAGAGTAATACCACCATTGAGTATCTATGAATTTACAGTCAGCAAAGCAAAAAGGAAAAGTGTAGTTTGACAATAGTATGCTGGAGAGGTGATTGGACAAAACATAGAAACTAGCATAAATCTGTTGTGAGAGTGCTGTAACATACCTATTAATTCATTGTTATTAGAAAACACAGCTGCACAAGGGTATGAAATCACCTCTTTGGAACACTATCACTACTAAAATGAAATGCTGGAGATAACCTTTAAATTTATAAAATGAACAACTAATGTATTAATTCACTTGTATTTAATCCAATGCTTAGAACAATGTTTGACTCACAGTAAGTATTTAACAAATACCATAAAAAAAATTAATGAACCATATTTTGGCTTCTAGTACTATGAAGCTCCTGTCCCATCTTGTCCCTGCTCCAGCTCCCACCTAAGTATGAGTAAATTTTATTTTTTATTCTTCCTAAGTCTTGCCCAAATCCCTTATTGTGGCTGAGACTTCCTGTGGCATATTAATGTGGTTACAGAATCCTTTTTCTTCACTTCTGATTCAGCACAATTGAACTCTAAAGTTCTGATTCAGGAATGTCATGTTGGGGGGTAATGCAGGGGTATGCCCAAACAAAGCTTGCAATCATACATTTTAGTGTGCTGTGTATTTTCTTACTCTATGCTGTGCTTTTAGGGGGAGTTAGTGTTTTGACAGCTAGAGTTCTATGAGGTTCTGGATAAAGGAGGTGGATTCTTAACATACAGGAGGGGTGGTGGCAGAGTGAGTTTTGCTTGGAATTTATGGAGGCAACAAAGAAATGACCATATCGAGTGTCAGAGGGACAAGATGAGGAAACATCAATCAATCAATATTTACTGAGCACTTCCTATAAGCAGAGCACTATACTAAATGCGATGCAGAGTTGGCAGACATTTCCTTTCCCACAATGAGATTACATATTAGAGGGGGAGACTGGCATTAACATAAATAAATAATTTATAACATAATTTGAAGATATGTACATAAGTGCTGTGAAGTTGAGGGTGGAGCAAATATTCAATGTCCAAAATCATAGATCCACAGATCCTACTAGACTGGAGGAGAAGATTGGGCATGAGAACAGCACAACCCAACCAACCAACTGCAGAAGGACACAGATGACATAAAGGACCAATAGACAACTAGCAAAAACACCTGGAACCAATGGACATGGGTTTTGGGGAGGCTCTGTAGGTGGGTAGATTGTAGTGATTGGTGTCATTCTCCAATAATTATTGAGCATCGATCATTTGAACATGTGACCATGTGGTGTCCATCCTTGTTATGTGACAATAATATACCTTCTTTGGATGGTCCTGAGTACCTTCTCATTGTGGATTTACAGCATTGATTCACCAGGGCTAACAGATAATTGCCCTGAAATTGCCTTCTTGATGTTTGTTCATGCATGGCAGATAACTGTTCTTACATGACAAACAGCTGGTTGCTGGATTTACATCTCTGACAGTAGTTTCCTTTGCTGTCCTCCATGATTTAAAACCCTACTGCCCATCACCAACTCTGGAATCAGGAAGGTAAGGTAGGAGGGGATGAAATTAGTGAGTGGTTTAAAGCCAATGGTAAAGACTGTCTGTTTAATGCAGAGGAGAATGAAAAACCATTTAGAGGTTCTTGAGAAGTGGGAAACATGGAGTGAATGGTTGTGTAAAAAAGTGATCTTGGCAGTAGAATGCAGTATGGACTCGAGTGGGGAGAGACAGAAGGCAGGGAGTTCAGCAAGGAGGCTGATGCAAGGCAAAATAGGTAAGTGCTTATGTGGTAGCAGTTTGGATGGAGAGGAATGGGTTTTTTTAGTGATGTTGTGAAGATTGAACTGACAGGATGTGGTGACGGATTAAATTTGTCGATTGAATGAGAGAGATGAGTTGAGGATAATCCCAAGGCTATAGTTATAGGCTTGTGAGACAGGGAGGATGGTAGTGTTAGCTATAATGGCAAAAATATACTTGGAATAGCAATGAAATGATTTAGGCCCATGATATCTACTCTTAATGTTCTGGAATATAAGATTTCTCTCTACATCCCTCTCTCTCTCCCCCTCATCCCTTTATCTATCCTACTTTTTCTCTGGTAACCCATGAGGGACTGTTTATTCACATATTTATCCAAACCCTCTTGAATCTGCTGATATTTTCAGCCTGCACTGTTTCCTGTGGTAGTGAATTTCATTTGCTTACTCTTAGTACAGTACTCAAGCACTTAGTACAGTGCTCTGCACTCAGTAAGCGCTCAAATAAATGATTGTATGAATGAATGAGTGAATTAATTAAAGGAGTGTTTTTTATGACCTTTAAGATTCAAGGCCTTTCATCCTGTTGTGGCATTTGATTTACCATTTGTCTATGTGCTTTTTAATTTTGCGGATTTTAATCATTTCTCTTTTTAGTCTTCATTTACAGAGATAATTGTTTTACACAGCCAATACATACCCTAAGGAGGTAAATGATTAAAAGTGAAAAAGAAAAATGGCTCTATGGACAATTTCCTTCTGATAATAACATTTAATTATAACAATGAAAATGATAATAATAGTAATGATAGTAATTGTTAAGCATTTAGAATGTGCCAAGCACCATGTTGGTAATGCCCAATAGAAGGAAAATGACACTGTTGATGAGAGGATCTGATTCCAGGCAGCTGAAAGAGTCTTGGCTAGAGAGTATGACGACACTTTGGGTGTTGCCCTGGGCCCAGAGAGAGTCAGTGTCGGAGACCCAGCATTTACCCTGTCCTTCCCAATTTCAGGGGTTGGAAAAGTCCCTGATGTCTGAACTTACACTACACCTGGATGGGAATCCAATGAGCACGGATCTAAGAGGAAGTGGGTCCAAATGTGACTTTTGGGGCATGCTCCATCCCCATTGTACAACCGAAGTCCAGGCGATAATACTGAATGTGTGGAAACCATTTCACATGCAAGAGCCATGCTCCAGCTGCCAGGCTATGACCTTGCAGTGCTAGAAACATTTGAAATAGGAAGTCTGCTGGGGTGCAGAGAAGCAGCGTGGCTCAATGGAAAGACCCTGGGCTTGGGAGTCAGAGGTCATGGGTTCTAATCCTGGCTCCACCGCTTGCCAGCTGTGTGACTTTGGGCAAGGCACTTAACTTCTCTGTGCCTCAGTTACCTCATTTGTAAAATGAGGATTAAAACTGTGAGCTCCACGTGGGACAACCTGATCACCTTGTATCCCCTCAGCACTTAGTACAGTGCTCTGCATATAGTAAACGCTTAACAAATACCACCATTATTATTACTATATCCAAACCCAACTCAAACCTGACAGTGTTCTGCTTTGCCAAAGCTGACCCATCCCATGGAAATAGGATAGATGGGATTTGCACATTTAGCTAGGCTCATGTTCAGCTGCTGTTCTTCCCCCTTCCCCTCTCCACAGTACTGTGCATATTTGTATATATTATTTATTACTATATTTATTTTGTTAATGACATGTATATATCTATGATTCTATTTATCATGATGATATTTACCCCAGACTCCTTGTTTTGTTTTGTTCTGTTTTGTTTTGTTGTCTGTCTCCCTCTTTTAGACTGTGAGCCTGTTGTTGGGCAGGGATTGTCTCTGTTGCCAAATTCCAAGTGCTTAGTACAGTGCTGTGCACATAGGAAGCGCTCAATAAATACATTGAATGAATGAATGAATCTCTTGGCTAGGAGCACGCTGTTCTAGTAGAGGATGGGGAAACTCCTCTCTCTGAGACTTTTTCAGCTGACTGGAATCTCATCAGTGATGTCGTTTTCTCCCCACTGGCCCATCTTCAAAATCTTATTAAAAGCACATCTCCTCCAAAAGGCCTTCTCCAATTAGGTCCTCATTTCCTCTTCTCTCAGTCTCATCTGTGTCATTCTTGCACTTGAACTTGCACCCTTTACTCACCCCTCCCTCAGTCTCACAGCACTTATGTACATAGCTTTAATTTATTTCTTTACATTAACATGTTTGTTGTGGGCCAGGTAGTTGTACACCAACTCTGCTATATTATACTGTCCCAGGTGCTTAGTGCAATGTTCTGCACACAGCAGAACTCAATAAATATGATTGATTATTAGAGACAGTCGATAGGCCCCTTGTCCAACTGAGTAAAGGCATTTTGTGTGGTTTTATGAAGTTATACTAGGCATCCTCTCATGAATAGAAAAGATTTACATTTTAGGAAAGGAAATTTCTTCAACTGGAAAAAAGTGAACGAGGAGTTAAAAAGAGTAGCCTACAAGAAGAATAGAGGTAGTATCTTAAAACAAAACAAAAACAACTTATTGGAAATCAAGGGAAAATGTATGCCCAGAACAACCACCACCACAAATAATATGTGATCAGAGGGGACCCCTGGTTTGCTAATTGGTAAAGGAAGTAATGATACAGCAAAAAGTCACTGTTAACCAATAGAAAGCTAGACAGTGAGTAAAATAGGAAAGCTCATATATAACGCGGGTAAGTACCAACAAGAAATTAGGTTGGGGACATTGAAGTATGGGAACTCCCTGCAAGGGAATTTGAGGCTAATGAGAAAAGGTTTTTCCAACTATATCAAAAGCTGGAAGCTGATTAGTGGGTGAATAAAACAACTTGACAATTGAAGATTAAAAGGTAGCTAAAGAATTGAAAAGACCTTGCTGAGAGTTTTCATGTATTTGCTAGGTTGATTTTTACTGAGGAAGATATTAGAGAGGATAACCAAATAGCTTTATGAAGCAAGATTAGCCGTAACGAATCAAACTGTGGCAACCATTAAGGATATTTTATACTCTATTGATGAGTTAAGTGCAAATACCTAATATCTAAGAAAAGATAGCCCGAGTTCTAATTAATAATGATGGCATTTGTTAAGCGCTTACTATGTGTAAAGCACTGTTCTATGCGCTGGGGGGGAATACAAGGTGATCAGGTTGTCCCATGTGGGGCTCACAGTCTTAATCCCCATTTTACAGATGAGGTAATTGAGGCACAGAGAAGTTAAGTGACGTGGCCAAAGTCACACAATTGACAAGTGGTGGATCCAGGATTAGAACTCATGACCTCTGACTCCCAAGCCCAGGCTCTTTCGACTTAGCCACACTGCCTCTCTAATTCTGACTCTGAATCTTGTCTACTATGCAGCTTTGGCCAAATCACTTGCATTATCTGGTGCTCAATTTTTCCATCTGTAAAATGTGGATTCATCACACAAGTTCTCCCTCCAATATATACTGTGAGCTTTATGTGGGAAAGGAAACAGATCCAACCTGATTGTCTTGTAGTATTTATCCTAGGGCTCAGTAGTACTTGGCACATAATAAATACTGAATAAATACTATTGTTATTATTATTAAAAATATTAATAAATGGGAGGGAATGTTACAAATACAAGGATGTTTATCCTATTATTACAAGTGAACATTCTAAAATGGCAAGCTGTGAATAACCATCTTATTTCCAATTATATAAGGAGTGCTAAACTATGGAAATACTTTTCCCAGGTAATACAGACACTGCCTTCAGAGAGAGTTTGTATACATCCAAGGATTAGATTTCCATCATGAGTTTGTAGAGGTAAACAATTGAGATTTGTGAGTAAAGTTGGAGAGGTTAGAAGGAAGAAGAATTTACATGGATTTATGACACCCGACCTATGATCACTCTCAATAAATCAAGAAAGTTAGGCATGTTGGAGGTAATTCCTTAATCCTGAGGAATGAAGCAAGAAAGGCAGTCACCAACCTGTTCTTCCATGTATCTTTCTTTACAAAGAAAAACAAGAGATATATCCCTGAACTGATTGGATTATCGGCCTTACCCAGCAATGGTATATCTCTGATGTGATTGTTCCGTGAATATTACAGAAATGAGTGTTTCATATAATTTATTTTCACTGGTTTCAGATCCTTCTTTTCATTTTATCAGTTGGTATCTCAGAACTATAAATGAGTCTTGCTTCCTTTTGATCACGAATACACATTTGTCCTTTCTAAATGGCAGCAAAAAATACTCACACTGACCCAGTTGCTTGAGATTGAACAGAGTGGGCCAAAACACAAAATTATGGTTTTGGTCATGACAATCCTTTTATTCGAATCATTTTCCTGCTTTCAAAATGTTACGCTATTCAGTGCAATACTGAAGCAACTAAGCGCTAAGTACAGTGCTTTGCACACAGTAAGTGCTCAATAAATACGATTGAATGAAAGCACCACAAAATAATTTACTGAAATAGAACCTAGCAATCATAGAGGGTGACTAAACAAAACAGGTCATTATTCTAAATATAAAAATCCCTCTCCTCCTTTAAAAGATGTATTATTTATCATTTTATAATCTCAAGGGACCAATCATATTTAGAATTCTAATTCAGAAACAGCTATACTAACTCCCACTTCAGAATACAGATAAACGTTTCAGAGATTTTTAAGCTCTTACTGACACCTGTCTTCTTAAAAAAAAAAAACCACTATACCTTTTTTTGGTTGTTTTTCATAGGAGTGGTATAGGAATACTATGGAATGTACTTCTAGTTGGCCATTTTATGGACTTGTGGTGTTAGTGTAATTTTAATTTGTAATTTAATTTGTAATTTAATTTTTGAATTTGAACAATGTTTTCATCTTCCATATCATCTTTAAAGTGATGATAAGTGGGTTGTATTGCAGACTGGAGCTTTTACTTAGGCATCTAATAACCTCCAAATTCCCATCTCCTGTAGACGATATGAAGGATCAGATTGATTCCATATTGAGAGTCTGAAAATCCCACACATGAGTTCTACAAAAACAAATGTCCTTACCACCTAATGCAACAGTCACGGTTAAGTGTTTTGCCAAATGTTAGGGTTTAGAATCCTTACCCAGCTTCTGGCAAAGCCTTTCTTTAGATCAAAAATATACTGTCTAAATAATAATACTAATATTAATAATAAATTATGGTAATTAACTGCCTACTATGTGCCAAGCACTGTTCTAAGCATTGAGGTAGGACAAGTTAATCATGTTGGACCCAGTCCCTGTCCCACACTGGGTTCATACTTTTAATCCCCAATTTTTACAGATGAGGTAACTGTGGCACAGAAAAGTTAAGTCACTTGCCCAGGGCCACACAGTAGACATGCGGGGCAGAGCTGGGATTAGAACCCATGACCTTCTGACTCCCAGGCCCTTGCTCTATCCACTACGCCATGCTGCTTCTTAAAGTAGCTGAATGAGAAAATGAGGGAAAGGAACATAGTGTTTCCCTTGTATAGCTTATCTTAGGCTGATTTTATCTGACTTTAGCATCTTTCCCACCAGCATTTAAAATCTCCTACCAAAACCTTGTAAGGAAAGAGAGTGAAGCAGTGCATTTTCTAAAATTAACTTTTTTTTTTTGGTTAATGGTATTTTTAACTACTTACTATATATCAAGCACTGATCTGTGTCTGGGATAGATACAAGTTAATCACGTAAGATACATTCCTGGTCCTTCATGGGGCTCACAGTCTAAGAAGGATGGAGAAAGGGATTGAATCCTCATTTTACATTTTAGGAAACTGAGGCACACTTCCTGTGCTCTGCTTGTATGGGGATGGGGTCCACTCAATCCCATTAGCTATAGGGGGAAGGCTGTCCCAGTTACTGGGGCTGTGAGTTTTGCTTACTGAAGAGGAACTGAATAATTGAGTCAGTTTGTTACCAGGTTTAATTCAACTTTCAGTGCTGTCAGAAATGTGTACTTTTAGAAAAATGTCTTGGTAATAAGGTCATGAAAATGTGTTAAAGTGGTTTCAAAATGACCCCGAATAGAATTTGAGATTCATACTTCAGAGCTTGGGATCACTGAAATTCCTACTTTCATTTCTTTCAAATAACAGGAAATAAGAAAAAAAAAAGGAATAGAATATAAAATATAAGAAAGTTTCCCAAATGATCTGTAGCCTACCAAAATAAAACATACCCATGTACCTAGATAAATATGACATGGCTTTAAAAAATCCCAATTTGATAAATGTAATTTGGTTTTCTATTTTATTTATTTTTGGATCTCTAGAGATCACTAAAAAACAGCAACCTGGGCTGCAATCTGACACTTCTTTTTTTGAGGAACGTGAGAAAATGAAATGAGCTACATCATTTCCCAGCGGCTTTAAAGTGATCATGTGGAAGCTACTGTTCAAAGCAAACCACAATGACAACAGAGCATTTTATCTGGTGATCTTGGCTGAAGAAGCAATCTGGAGGTGCTATTTATTTTTACTGATACCATGAGGCAAAAATGTATCTCCTGTTTTTCCTAAAATCTGGAGAGGTGGCAATCATAATACTGCACACATTCCTGAAGTAAAAAGGAGTTAAATTCTTAATCTTTATTATATCACCTCCATGTGTACAAGACATCACTATGGTAACTATCATTACTTTATTCTAAAATTAAATATTCATGCAAATCCCATGTTGGTGGATAACTGAGGATGAACT
The DNA here is from genome assembly GCF_004115215.2 of Ornithorhynchus anatinus. Lineage (NCBI taxonomy): Eukaryota > Metazoa > Chordata > Mammalia > Monotremata > Ornithorhynchidae > Ornithorhynchus > Ornithorhynchus anatinus. The sequence continues at coordinate 84,334,682 of NC_041731.1, forward strand.
GCATTTTCCCTATTTATTATAAAGATTGTTTAAATGGTATTGAAAGATGCTACTTTTCTTTGGAAACCATGCCTTTCTTTCAAGTCTTGCATAAACTACTTTTTATTTGTGCAGGATAATTTTTTTTTAACTTTTCTAGGAAATTTCACATAAATGTACCTTTATCCACTAACACTCCTGTGGGGTAGAAGAAGGGTGAGAGGGAGGTATTATTATGCCCATTTTAAAATTAAGAAAACTTAGCCAGAGAGCAGTTCAGTAACTTGCCCAAAGTCACAGAGTGGGTAGAGCTGGGACTAGAACTAATTAATAATAATACCACTGCTAATAATAACTATGGCAGTTGTTAAGAACTTATTAAGTGCTAAACACTGTTCTAAGCCCTGGGGTAGATACGAGTTAATCAGGTTGGACACAGTCCCTGTCCCTCCACTGGATTCATTCATTCAATAGTATTTATTGAGCGCTTACTATGTGCAGAGCACTGTACGAAGCGCTTGGAATGAACAAGTCGGCAACAAATAGAGACAGTCCCTGACCTTTGACGGGCTTACAGTCTAATCGGGGGAGACGGACAGACAAAAACAATGGCAATAAATAGAGTCAAGGGGAAAAACCTCTCGTAAAAACAATGGCAACTAAATAGAATCAAGGCGATGTACATTTCATTAACAAAATAAATAGGGTAATGGAAATATATACAGTTGAACGGACGAGTACAGTGCTGAGGGGATGGGAAGGGAGAGGGGGAGGAGCAGAGGGAAAGGGGGAAAAGAGGGTTTAGCTGCGGAGAGGTGAAGGGGGGTGGTAGAGGGAGTAGAGGGAGAAGGGGAGCTCAGTCTGGGAAGGCCTCTTGGAGGAGGTGAGTTTTAAGTAGGGTTTTGAAGAGGGGAAGAGAATCGGTTTGGCGGAGGTGAGGAGGGAGGGCGTTCCAGGACCGCGGGAGGACGTGGCCCAGGGGTCGACGGCGGGATAGGCGAGACCGAGGGACGGCGAGGAGGTGGGCGGCAGAGGAGCGGAGCGTGCGGGGTGGGCGGTAGAAAGAGAGAAGGGAGGAGAGGTAGGAAGGGGCAAGGTGATGGAGAGCCTTGAAGCCTAGAGTGAGGAGTTTTTGTTTGGAGCGGAGGTCGATAGGCAACCACTGGAGTTGTTTAAGAAGGGGAGTGACATGCCCAGATCGTTTCTGTAGGAAGATGAGCCGGGCAGCGGAGTGAAGAATAGACCGGAGCGGGGCGAGAGAGGAGGAAGGGAGGTCAGAGAGAAGGCTGACACAGTAGTCTAGCCGGGATATAACGAGAGCCCGTAATAGTAAGGTAGCCATTTGGGTGGAGAGGAAAGGGCGGATCTTGGCGATATTGTAGAGGTGAAACCAGCAGGTCTTGGTAACGGATAGGATGTGTGGGGTGAACGAGAGGGACGAGTCAAGGATGACACCGAGATTGCGGGCCTGAGAGACGGGAAGGATGGTCGTGCCATCCATGGTGATAGGGAAGTCTGGGAGAGGACCGGGTTTGGGAGGGAAGATGAGGATATGCAGAGGTGGTAACTGAGGCCCAGAGAAGTTAGATGACTTGCCCAGGGTCACACAGCAGGGAAGTAACCGAGCCAGAATTAGAACCCAGGTCTTCTGACTTCCATACCCATGCTCTTTCCACTAGGTCTTTCTACTTCTCAATCCCAACCCTAGACTCTTTCATTCAATTCAATAGCATTTATTGAGCACTTCCTATGTGCAGAGCACTGTACTAAGCACTTGGACTTGGTATTCAAGTGTCCAACTTGGTGTAGCACAATGTACTAGGTACTTGGGAATTAAGTTCCTTGAGGGCAGTGATGATGTCTACAACTTCTACCACTCCCCCAAGAACTTATCTGTGCCTCAGTTCCCTCATCTGTAAAATGGGGATTAAGATTGTGAGCCTCACAAGGGGCAACCTGATTACCCTGTCTCTCCCCCAGCGCTTAGAACAGTGCCCTGCACATAGTAAGCACTTAAATACCAACATTATTATTGTTATTATTTATTACAGTTCTATGCACTGAGTAAGCACTCAATATTAACACCAGATTGATTGATTAACATGGGACTCATTCTCTGCCACATGGAGCTTACATGTTATAAAAGGAGATAAACTTAAAACTATTTACAACTAAAATGGTCAAAATAAGTAATCAAGTGCACATATATACAGGCTGAGAAGAGATTCACTGTTAGGAGAAGGACTTCTCAATCCAAACTTGCATTGCTTGTGAACCTGTGTTGCTACAGTTGATTTTAAGTAGATGTCTTTCTGAAGGTGCTGCAAAGATCATGTCCCCTGTTCAGTGCTATGATTTGAAGTCAGACTGTGATTTTAGGAGCATTCATTTGATGACATTTTTTAGTATCCAATCCAGGAATATTCTGGCTAGAATCTTCCCAGTGCTGAAGAATAAAGAGATGACTCAAGGAATGCTGCAATCTGACCTTTTGCATTTCCTTCTGAAGATGGTGATGAGGGTGGCATCTTTGGAATCCTTTGGTATTTTCCTCAATGGACCATATGATGAGGAAGTTTATGTAAGTGTTTAAGATGCTATCCCCTCCATGGTTTTAGATCTCAACAGATAGTACACAGTCTCTCTAAGCAGAAGAGAGAACATGAGCAATGAAGAGATTTAACTAACTTCATAGGTTAGAATTAAGAAGGAATCTCTTATGACTTAACATTTGGTGTTTCTTTTGAAGGTATAGGTTGCAGGATAAAAGGGAAAAGGATTGGTCAGATATCAAATTTGGGACCGCATTTGAAAAAATATGGTTCAGAAAGCCCCAGGGTTAGTCGAGCTGATAAATGGGTAAAGTTGAGTAACAAGTAGACTGATTTCTGAAGTGAGAACTTCAAGCTAACATCAAAATAAGTCCACACATGTTTTAGGACCATTAAACTAATAAATCTAAGGAGGAAATATATCATCAGACACAATCAGAAATATGTCGAGATATCCTTTTCCTATCATTACAAGAACTACAGAAAATTACCAAGAAGTCTTTCCTGTAGATTCAGTAGTTGGGGTATAATGCTTTGGTGTGTTTTTTGGGGGTGGCAGGTGTGTACAGACTCACAGTAAAGGCACTTGGTGTGTGTGGAAACCTTAGAAAATATGGTCAATGTGTGGAAGGATATGGGAGTAAAATTCAGCCTTTACAACTGTCTTCTTCATGCACTAGTATCTCTAATGATCTAAGATAGAGTAATCTACTGTATTCTTGGGTGAGGGAGACAGGTGGGTTGATTGAGGACTTTTACATTAAAACCCTACTAAAATCTCTAAAGAAACATGCATTTCATTCTTTTCCATACTGTACTGAGGAAAAAAAATCCAATAAATATATTCCTCAGAGCTTACTTTTATACAAACTACATTTCCTTTTGTCGTTCTTTAGGTTATAAGGTTAAGATATTTTAAAAGAAAAAATCATGAAAGACAAAATTATTTTTGGAAGAAAAATATCACAGTAGAAAGGGCATTTACCAATTCTCTTCTGGGTACCATTTAATTTTAGTTGTAAATGGAGTTGTAAAATAGCTATATTAATATTTCATGGGATTCAGTCTGGCATAACTTAGTACCTTGTCTAAGCAATCAGCTCTTTTACAAACAAAAATCGGTGTTTTATCATTCATATTCGATTTCCTTCTCTCAGCTCATACATGGATAGTTGGTTTCTACTGTTCTTGCTCTAATCTTCATGCTTTATAAGATCTCTTGATTTTTTTGAAAACCCTGTATTGTGCAGTTAAGATCTATAGTGCAATTCGAAAACATAGGCACTAATTTTGTTTTACTAATTATATTGCTAAATGATTTTTCTCATTCTGCAGACTTACCATGTGTAATTCTGCTGTTGCTAGAGAACTGGATACTTATATTAAAAGATGCACATTGAACTAAAAATTGCAGAAACTTCTTTAAGATCAAGTGAGTAAGAAAAATTGAGTTATTAGCAAAATCAAATTGGTATAAATTTGCCTCAGTGGTATATATAACCTCAGCAAACTCAAGAACAATTTATTGTGGGAGCAAAGATGGATGTTTCCAGGGAATGTGAAGAAAGCATGACCTTTAAACACATCTGTTGGTATTTTGTCTCTTACTAAACAAGAAAAAGGAAATAGAAAATATGGCACATTGGTTTGTGAGTCTATTTGATTAAAACCATTAGCTATCCATGTAAATAGTTTGGAAAAATAAAGCGTAGTCTTCATTAAGAATATTGCATCTAGTAATAGCAGCTAGATTGCTGGAAGCAGTGTTCTGGAAAACAAACAGCACCCAGTGAACATCTTTTTTCCCTCCAGTTTTTGTTAGATCAAATACATTCCTATTATAAATAAAAATAAATAAAATAAATTATGGTATTTGTTAAGCACTTGCTATATGCCAGGCACTATACTAAGTGCTTGGGTGGATTCAAGAAAATCAGGTTGGACACAGACCCTGTCCTGCATGGGGCTCACAGTCTTAATCCCCATTTTACAGATGAAGTAACTGAGGTACAGAGAAGTTAAGTGACTTGCCCAAGGACACACAGCAGACAAGTGATGGAGGCAGAATTTGAACCCATGACCTTCTGAATCCTAGGCCTGTGCTCTATCCACTTTGCCATGCTTTTCTTGATTATTGAAATTAATTCAAGATTTAAGATTAAAAGCCAAAGAGCATTCTAATTTCTGGTTTACCTGATCATGAATTCCTTCTTAAATTGTGAATTCCAAGTAAGACAACGATTGTGTCTGAGATAATTATCTAATACCAGCCAAAACACTTCAACTTAGTGAGTTAATCTTTCAATCAAATGTATTGAGCGCTTACAGAGTACTGTGCAGAGCACTGACCTAAGCATTGGGAGAGTACAATATAATAATATAACATATTCCCTACTCATAATGAATTTACAGTCTACAATGAGTTACATATAATTAGAGCTTAATAAATGCCATAGAACTAAAGTAAGCTTTAATAAACTGGATAAATATTTAAATTCATTGTCACTTTTTTCATTCCATGTTTATTAATGAATGCTAAAATAATCTGATTTAAAATTAAATCAACAATATGATTTATATTTCAAATGGAAGATATTTATTTTCTTTGAAACTTCACTTAGAAGGCAACTAATGTGAATACCGTGAAAGTTATGCTAACTTTGCTTAGAGAATTTTTCAGAGAAAAAAAGCATTTGACCCAAAAGAGCCAATGAGCAAGAAGCAGGCTCACTGTTTCTGCCTCTCAGTGTGAGGACACTCACTCTCTAAGGCATAAATGATGTTTGTTGGCAAGAGAGCTCTGGGCAGGTTGGGGGAAGAGCATGAGATAGAGATGGTGCCACCTGTGTAGCCTCTTTGTGGTGACCCCAAAAAGGATTCCCATCCCAGGGATGCAAGATTTTCCTGGGTTCTCCTAACCACCTTCAGGTTCAGGTTATCTCAGTTTAACTAGGGAGTTGGGAAATAATAATGATAATAATAATAAAATAGTTAAGAGCTTACTACAGGATAAGCACTGTAATAATAATTATGATAATAATTGTGGCTTTTGTTAGTGCTTACTGTGTGCTAAGCACTGTTCTAAGTGGTGGAGAAGATTCAAGATAATAGCGTTGGACACAGTCCCTGTCCCATATGAAGTTTTCAGTCTTAATCCCAATTTTGCAGATGAAGTAACTGGGGCACAGAGAAGTGATGTGACTTGATGAGGGTCACACAGCAGTTATCTGGTGGAGCCTGAATTAGAATCCACATCCTCTGACTCCCAGGCTCATGCTCTTTCCCATAGGCCACATTGCTTTCCAAAGATTGATATACCAAGAACTGGGTAGCATGGGACTTTCAACCTAAGTAGAGGAAGAATGGGGATTAAATCATCATTTTACTGTTGAGGGAAACTGAGGTATGGGGCAGTTAAGTGATTGGCCCAAGGATACACAGAAGGCAAGTGGCAGAGCCAGGGTTAAAACCCAAGTCCTCTGAGTCCCTGGCCTGTGCTCTTTTCATTACTCCACAGCAAAGAATCCTACCAGGGTAAGAAAACCACCTGCCCCTACTATTGGATCCAATGAGGGGTATTGGATCAGCAATGCCATGGAGAAGCATGGCCTAGTGGAAAGAGCATAGACCTGGGAGTCAGTGGACCTGGGTTTTAATCCTGTCTCTTCCTCTTGCCTGATTTGTGACCATGGGCAAGTCACTTAACTTCTCATTTTCCTCATCTGTAAAATAGAGAATCAGTACTAGTAATCCCTCCTACTTAGACTGTGAACTCCATAGGCATCTTACAACAGAAATTAAAATTGTGCTTGACATATAGCAAACGCTTTACAAATATACTACTACTACTAATAATAGAGAAAAGGCATACCTTATAACAGGGTTACAGTCTTTGAAAAAGTAGGTATATCATGGGACATTTTTTCCCATATCTATATGTAAATTAGGATACATTAAAAAATCTCTAGAAAAGTAATACAAAATTCCATTATGTGCTGAATACTGAAATGATAAATGTCCCTAAACTATTGTTTATACTTTATTAAAAAGTAATCCAAAACATAACATACCTCTACACTGTAAACTTATTAGGGACAGGAAACATGGCTGCCGATTTCTCTTGTACTCTCCTAAGCACTTAGGTCAGTGTCCTGCACATAGCAAGTGCTCAGTGAATACCAGTGATTGATAACATTACAATATAAGTAAATGAGACATTTTGTTATGATTATGAGGTTTGTTCTAAAATAGAAATTTGTTCTGCTGCCTCTGGTGGTGTTTTTTCAACTATAGTGAAGGTTTTTGTTTTTTTTTCTAATTTAGTTTGAATTCAACCTTCTTGGCTTCATAAAGTAACTCAATACAAGTAAATTCCTCAATACCCCCTACTCAGCTTTGAAATCCTCTCTCCATTAGGATTTTCTATTTCTTCAGCCACATATGTAAATGTATTCCCTTCTTTTATCTGGTATTTATTTAGTCCTTACAGTTCCTATCCTACATAGGGTTCAAGCCAGTTGGTTATAGGCATGATAATCCTATGCCGTATCCCCAGGTGATTGTTTCATGGAGTAGTTGTCACCAGAAGAAAGGTCTCAAGCAGTTCAGTTTGTATCCTTGTGATGGCTGAATCTTATGGGGCTTGTAGTTTGTATTGTGAGTTTGGCTGTGAGCCCCGAGTTGGGCAGGGGCTGTGTCCTCTCTGATTATTCTTGTATCTATTTACTCAGGGCTTAGTGGTACAGTGCTTGGCTTTACAAATAACACTATTGTTATTTCTTATCACTGTCAACTGGGAGCCTAAGGAAACCCTGTCTACCTCTACCAATGGGAATAACCATTAAGTGAATCTGTGAGATAATACAAGCTGGAATCCTTTAAGACAGTGCTTTCTGGAAACGGACCATATCAGGATTGATTTAGTGAGAATGACACTGAGGTCAAACAGCTTGGCTACACATTCTTTGCAGCCAAGCAATGCATCATTAACGCCTTGTAATACCAAAAGAAAAAGGGAATAATGGAATGTAATTAGCTTCAGGGAAATTAAACTAAATATTTGTAATGATTTGGTTTAATTACTCCATATGTAAAATTAGTGAAATTGGCAATTAATCATTTCTCTAGTACCTTGATTTCAGTAAGCACAAATGATAACTGTGACATGAAATTTTTATTCAGTAGGAAGTCGTTAACAGATGCTACTCTGAGTTGTGTAGAAGTGGCTTTGTTCTAGGCATTCTAGTTCTAACAGTGTGCTACAGAAACATAACCTTGTGTTCTGTGTTGGCAATATTCCAGAAAGTCATTATACCACAGGCACAATCTCTGGACCTAAAAGTTAATTTTCAAGAGGCTAGGAATTAATCTGATTTCTTCAGGTCAAGGCCATTATCAATATCATAATAAAGCACGTGTAGCAAAAAGAAGTATGAAGTGTGCCTGTTTATTGTTATATTTTACTTTCCCAAGCACTTAGTGCAATAGGTTGCACAAAGTAAGCATTCAATAAACATGATTATTCACCAAATAATTATGGATATAAAGACATTCATAAAAAATAAATAGCAAAAACTTAGGCTAGAGGCCAGGTCAGTCAATGAAATTTTTTTTTTCACAATTGCCAGTCCCATCTCATCTTACATTAATGATGTACATAGCCTTGTCTACCAATTGTAACAAGCTCGGAAAATGGCAATGACAGTTAAATGCATTGCATCTCTAATCTAGGGAAATTAGGAAATTAATTAGGAAAATGTAAAGCTCTATACTAATGCAAGTTTTGTAAATGACCAGGAGAGTAAATCATAAAAAAATAAGTAATTTCTCAACATACTAAGGCTCATTATGTAATATTATTATTATGGCATTTGGTAAGCTCTTACTATGTGTCACACACAGTACTAAAAGCTGGGGTGGATACAAGCTATTTGGGGTGGACATAGTCCCTGTCCCACATGGGGCTCACAGACTTAATCCCCATTTTACAGATGAGGTAATTGAGGCACAGGGAAGTGAAATGACTTGCCCAAGGCCACATAGACAAGTGGCAGAGTCGGTATTAGAATCCCTGACCTTCTGACTCCCAGGCTCATGCGCTATCCACTACGCCATGCTGCTTCTCAAAGTTTATCAAAGTTTAATGTATTTCAGCTGATACAACAAGGGGCATTGAAAATAATATATGCTTATTACTAATGCAATACATCTAAATTCTATACCTTTCAATAAGGAGGATGAAAAAAACTAGTGGCAGATTATTTTGAGGGATTAGTCTTTTTCCATATTGTAAAATAGAATTTGGGAAGAAGTTGTTGCCAATTTTTTCAGGCAGCATCATTGAGAGCAGTAAATTTGGCATTTCATAAATTATATTCCAATGTCCAAAGAAACTAGTACAATTCCCAGAACAAGTAATTGATTTCAACCCCACTTAAGTAGTTTCACAGCCAGTAGACTCAACCCTATTGTCTTTCAGTTCACCCACTTGCATAGTTCATTCCTCAGTAGATGAGTTTGGAAATTTTCCAACCTACCTGCTTTTTCATACTTGTGATCCTCTATTACATTTCAGTGTAGTGAGAGGGAGAAGACGAGACCACTGTCCAGACTGTAAGGTCACTGAGGGCAGGGAACATGTCTACCAACTCTGTTGTACTGCACTCTCCCAAGACCTTAGTACAGCACTCTGCCGACAGTAAGCACTCAAAACAAACCATTGACAACAACGATATTGATACCAAGGCAAGTATACCTGTCAATTTATCAGAAGCAATTTGGTAGCATTCTCCTGTCCTTTCTTATTTGGTCACATTTGGTACCTGTGCTGAAGAGCATATCAGGACAGCATTATGAAGGGATTGAAGGTTATTAACAGAGTGGGGTAAGAAGGTTTACATTATCTCTGGTACATGTTTGGGTGATTAGTCTCCAGTTTATACATTCTAAATTTTGTTACAAGCTTGTGAGGGGAAAATCTGGTCATATGAAACATAATTCAACTTAACAGAAAGAGATGCAGTTTTTCTTAGGGCTGCAAAACCTAGCTCCTGAGACTATTTGGCTTGGATGTTACCCTATATCCTAATTGAAAAGACAGAAGTTCACCTGGGCTGGCAAACTGAGCAGCTCTTAATGCAGACTGATTGAAAGGAGGAATCTTATTAACACTACCAAACTGAATGGGTTTTTTAATGGGAAAAATGAAACCCCTTTGAAGTGTAGAACCATGGCCCTGTTAGACACTGCTCTACCAGGGCATATAATAATTTCTACCCATGTTTTGTAGGTGAAGAGTTCTGAATTCAGTTAGACCTTATCATTGTTCAACATCTTCCTGTCACTGAATTGTGCAGCTCGGCCCTTGACTGTGAATTCCACATTTAAGTGCATCATGATTACTATTCTAATTAGTTGATTTTAATTAGAATCAATACACTAAGGAGAAGCACAAGACAGTTAATATGATTTATTACTCATTCCGTAGGAATTTATCTTACTTTTGGCATTTATGCTATCTATCTCTTGAACAGCCCCTGCCTATTTGACAGCAACCTGTCAATGCCATTATGATTACTATATGCAGAGACTTTTAACTGCCAGCTCTTCCTACAGAGTTGGAAAAAGATCAGTCTGCAGTGTAATCACACCAACCCAGCATCATTTAAACACTTGCCTATAGCTACATCAATTACGAGAGCCTGCAGCTTAAATACATTATGCGCATACCTATAGCTGAGATGTACTATTAAAAACTATCAACACGGAGGAAGACAAGGACAGTGGCTGATTTTGGGTGGCTGGACTTTTGCAAATTTTCTCCCTTTCTCAGTGATGTTTTGCTTGTAATGTTACACATTCTAAAGAGAACTTTAAATACTGAGAAGATGGACAAGAATGTCAGGGGCTGAAGATTTTCTCAAGATCTCTCTTAAAAATGACAGGAGCCAGAGAACAGACTCTTTGAGGGCACTTAGTATATTTGATTAATAGCAAATTTAAGCCCTGAAGAAATACTAAGGATGATTTTTAAATGTAGAGCTTGCCCTAGGCTGCTCCAATCTCACCTCATGCGCCAAGTTTCTACTCTGGTAACTTGACCCTGTTTTTATTGATAAATCTTTTATTCTTCTCTCATGAATAATTCATACCATCTGTGCAGACCAGCTCGCTCTGAGAGAGAGTAAAGAGATCCTCAAAATAATATGCTGCCTACCCCTTTCTTAGCATCCAGTTGGGAGCCGAAAGGGTAAACAGGCTTAAGATTTCTCTCCCATAAAATGAATGCTACAATTGAATTCACACTGTCTTGCTCTGGAATAGTCTTTCTTCTGGAACATTTAAAAGAGTTAATTTTGTAGCTGTCTCAGGCAGCAATGCATTCAGATGAGGATGTTCTGTTGGAATGTGTATCGGGTCATGGTGATATGCTAGTCACTCCTTGCCTGAGAGACAAGGGGAGAGAACTGAATCCACTAATGATTGCATAATTGCATTACAAGGCAGAGACAGGAAGATATACAGAGGCGATAAGGACTCAAAAATTGCCCCAGACACTAAAGGATCACTAGGTGAAGAAATACAAGTACATGAAAATGAAGGATTAAAAAGAGAGGTTTAGGAAATATTTAGAAAATCAAATTCATTTTAGAGAGAGAAAACCTTTCTTCAATGAACAGACTTATGTGGGTGCATACATACAAATGTGTGAGTATATATAAATATATGTGTAACATGTTAGTATATAAACATATGTTTATATATTCACTTCTGATTTTACATATACTTGGCAAAATCCGAATTGTAAATCAATTTCTTTTAGAAAAGAAGGGACATAGTGAACACATTAGAATAAAAATGATAAAACAGAGCTTTGTTGTTCTCACTCTTTATGTCTAATTATGACATTTTTGGCTGCCCACTGATCCTTTCATGAGGCTATTTTTGTTTTATTCCTTGACTCATTTACGTAAGAAATGCATTAAGAAACAATGTAACCAACCCTTTAGTAATGCACATTCTCCGAAAGCTAATGGTCTGCACTCACCCACTTCCCACAACCACACATACACACACACACACGCACACACACACATACACACACAATTGAAGTGGGCACTGTCTGGGTTGTTGCCGGTCAGTCCCTTATCTGGGAGACAGTCTTAGGCGGCAATATTTCCTGGCCAGGATGTGAGTCATACATTCCCTCCTGCTTCTCAACGCAGTCCACGCCTGCTGGTGGAGCTGGTAGCCCTGGGTCCTGGTAGAGCAAGGCTACTGACAAAAAGGGCATCATCCACCTTTCCAGTGGAAAGCGTATGTTCCTGTAGATGAAAATTCTATTCCTGTTTTTCCACTTGCTTACTGTGCAGCCTGTAGGGAAGCTGCGTGGCTTAGTGGAAAGGGCAGGGGCTTGCAAATAAAGGGCGTGGGTTCTAATCCTGGCTCTGCCACTTGTCTGATGTGTGACCTTGTGCAAGCCACTTAACTTCTCTGTGCCTCAGTTACCTCATCTGTAAAATGGGGATTAAAACTGTGAGCCCCACATGGAACAACCCTGTATCTACCCCATTGCTTAGAACAGGGTTTGGCACAAAGTAAGCACTTAACAAATACCATTATTATTATTATTATTATAGCAAGTTCTTAACCACCCTGGGTCTCCATTTTCCCAAGCATAAAATGGGGATAAGATAGTCACTGTCCCACCTTCTTAGATGTGAGCTCCATGTGGGACAGAATGTATGTCTGTTCTAATTGTCTTTAAATCCATTGCTGATAAAAGAGAATAGAGACAAGCTGAATGGCTAAGAAGTGTTCAATATACAGTATTATCAATCAGTTGTATTAATGGAGCCCATACTCTGTGCAGAACACTGTTCAAAGCATGCGAGGGTACACTGTAACAGAGCTGGTAGACATGTTCCCTGCCCAGAACAACCTTATTATTGTTCTACCACTCTTCCAAGCCATTGCTTTCCAGCTACTCCATGTGATCAATTACAGTCATATTTTCTGCAAGAATGGATATCAAGACAAGTTCTGGGCATGGGATGTAGGGTCTGAGTAGCAGCGTGGCTCAGTGGAAAAGAGCACGGACTTTAGAGTCAGAGGTCATGATGTCGAATTCCAGCTCTGCCACTTGTCAGCTGTGTGACTGTGGGCAAGTCACTTAACTTCTCTGCACCTCAGTTACCTCATCTGTAAAATGGGGATTAAGACTGTGAGCCCCACGTGGGACAACCTGATTACCCTGTGTCTACCCCAGCGCTTAGAACTGTGCTCTGCACATAGTAAGCACTTAACAAATACCAACATTATTATTATCATTTTCATTTCTTTCAATGGTTTTTATTAAGTGTTCCACTATATCCTCTGAGAGTTGGGACTAATTGGAAAGACAGCAGACTTCCAAGACTATGCTCTTTCCCTAGGGTACACTGCTTCTCAATGAGCTTCCTCCTCCTGTCCAAGTGAGCACCACTTTCACTAGGTGTCCAAGCTCCACTGCTGCCTGGTGTAGTCCATAGGAACCAGAAGAACTGAGAACTGCAGGCAGGCCAGGTGTGAAAGCTGGAGTAATTTTTTTTTTAATGATAGGAGTGCCAGCTGGGTCAGGAGTTAAGATAAACCATGACAATTGCCACTGTTGAAGAAAACTTCACGGACTTCGCCTTATGGTCAAGAGGGTATGTCAGAAACACGTTTGTTTCTACTAGCTCTTGTAGGGAGCAATATTTGACATATAGGATTTCCGCAGAGAGCCCAAACCAACTCAACTCCAAGCAATACAGTTTCTTTATATGCAGTTGGTACATTATCCTATCTTCGCGATTGAAGATCAAAGAGCATGATACAAGATATATTCTTTGACAGGCAGCAGTAAATTTCTACTTGGGATAATTGCTCAGCCCTGCCTGGCTCTCATCATAATAGAGGCCAAATGGGCAAATTCCACTGATAAGCAAGCCATAGGTCCCAGTCTCTCTCTGGGAGGCACATCTCGATCCCATCCCGAGACTTAAACATGCCAGGCTCTCCATAAGGCAGACACCTGAACAGGATGAACAAAGTGAGGGAGGATACATGATGTCATGAGTCAGAGGTCATGGGTTCTAATTCCTGCTCCGCCACTTGTCAGCTGTGTGACCTTGGGCAAGTCACTTAACTTCTCTGAGCCTCAGTTACCTCATTCGTAAAATGGGGATGAAGATTGTGAGCCCTACGTGGGACAACCTGATTACTTTGTATCTCCCTTAGTGCTTAGAACAGTGCTTGGCACATAGTAAGTGCTTATTATTCTTATTCTTTTATTATTATGTCCTCTCCTTGAGTAGTGCCTTGTCTAGACAAAATGGAATCCAGGATTAAAGACCCATCACACTCACCCCTTGGTATCTTTCATCCCCTAGGGACTGTAGTCACTAGAGTTGCTCAAGATGGTTATAAAGCAAATGGGCATAGAGGCAAAACAGCTCAGAGGAGATCGGCTAAAGAGAAGGGATAAATGTAAGGCCCTGATCACTGTACTACTACATTCCCCCTTTTTTTTTCTTTTTAGCACAACAAACAAGGCAAAGTAAAGGAGCCATGTCTCTAGGACGCAAGCTTTTCCAGGTATCCTACACCCAGCTGGTTGCTGCTCACCATGGAAGTCTTTTTTTGGTCACACCTTGAGGCTTGGGCACACGACAGCAAAAGGCTGTTTTGATGTTGGGGCTTGGAAGACTTAGGGTCTGATTCCCATCATACCCAAACCTCTTTATTCAACCTCTTTTTTTCTTTGTGTTCCTTGATATAGGCTAGCTTGAACATCCTCAATGTTTGGTGATGTTTCAGTTCATTAGCTGAGCAACTACAGCAGAAATTTAAGAGCCTATAAGACAAATTGAGAGTGGTAAATGAAGATGATGGTACTTTTTAAGCACTTACTATGTGTCAAGCACTGTTCTAAGTGCTGGGGTAGATACAAGGTAATCAGGTTGGACAAAGTTCCTGTCCCAAATGGGGCTCGTCTTAATCCCTATTTTACAGATGAGAGAACTGAGTCACAGAGAAGTTGTGACTTGTCCAAGACACACAGGAGACACTTGGAGGAGGTGTGATGAGACACCAGATCCTTCTGACTCCCAGGCTCATCTTTCTATCCACTTGATCCACTTGGATCAACAAACCATTAAAAAATTCCAACCCCTATGTTTCCAGTAAACCATTCCCAAAAGTAGTTACTGTCATCATCAGAGAGGCTGCTTACCATGTTATGTATTTTAGGGTGGTGCTCACTTTGCCTTCATGATTGGGAATGATGATGATGATAGTATTTGTTAAGCACTTACTATGTGCCAAGCACTGTACTAAGCGCTGGGGTGGATATAAGCAAATCGAGTTGGGCACAGTCCCTGTCCTATGTGGGGCTCACAGTCTCAATCCCCATTTTACAGAGGAGGTAAATGAGGCACAGAAAAGTAATGTAACTTGCCCAAGGTCACACAACAGACAAGTAGCCGAGCCATGGTTAGAATCTGTGACCTCCTGACTCTCAGGCCCATGCTCTATCCAGTATGGCATGCTGCTTTGCAAGTCCAATATTCTTTTCCAGTAAGCTTACATACCCCAACTTGGCTAGCTAGGGTGTAACCCAAAGCCATCTGTTTTTGCAATACATTGTCCAGATGGCAGTCTGCTCACCCTTCAGGATTCCCAAAGCATTAGCTATGGCATATGCCCTTTCCTCCAGTATTGTTATGAGGATCCGAACTCCTTTAACAGTGTAAACCACTCCTTACATGGGAATTTAGGTGACCCAGAACTTCTCTATCTCAGAGATCGTGTGTGATTTCTAACTTTTCAAAATGGGAGTATTGTCAAGGGATGGATCGCTGGCATTATGTAACTCAAATAACAGCTACTAGATCAATTATCTGGAGCCACACTGAAATGCCCTATTACCACAAACAAAATATGTCCCTAGGGGATTTTGTCCTGCTAACCACAATAGGTAATTTAAAGGGTCAAGCTAAGAGGGTAATCAATTTGATTATATGAGGCTATGGAGTTGCAGCTACCCCCTTGATGAGACTCTACACAGCATCAGATGTATTATGATCACTGTAGTCCATTTTATTCCAGGGGACCAACAGCAAAGGTATTCCCCTAGGGCAACATGAGGAACATGACCACAAACCCAACTATTGCTCACATTCAGGTAAATGGTGTATTGTACCAAAGCTCTGAGGAGCAAAGTAGCCTCAGAAGGGTTACTGCCCCAAACAAGAGCCAATGTACAGCGTGGCTCAGTGGAAAGAGCACGGGCTTTGGAGTCAGAGGTCATGAGTTCGAATCCCAGCTCCGCCACTTGTCAGCTGTGTGACTGTGGGCAAGTCACTTAACTTCTCTGGGCCTCAGTTACCTCATCTGTAAAATGGGGATTAAGACTGTGAGCCCCACGTGGGACAACCTGATTCCCTTGTGTCTACCCCAGCGCTTAGAACAGTGCTCGGCACATAGTAAGCGCTTAACAAATACCAACATTATTATTACTACCATCCTAAGCGTTAAATGCCCCATTTTATTAATATTATAATATGCCTAAAAAGAGGACTAAAGAGATAAAGCAGATTATTCCTGGGCTTGCCTTGAAGTCCCAATAGGGGTCCAGGTTCTACCACACACTGGTGTGATTCAAGTAGATTATTTTGTTGGGAGAAAAAGAAGCCAATCCACTTGTCTCCATCTTTATCCATATGATGCTGATGCCCAAAGTCTCTGGACCAAGTGGTCTGGTGGGAACATGTGGGAACATGGGAGCTCCCACATTGAGCTCCCCTTTTCCCTCTGCTCCCTCTACCCCCCCACCTCCTTGCCTCTCCGCAGCTAAACCCTCTTCTCCCCTCTTTCCCTCTGCTCCTCCCCCTCTCCCTTCCCATCCCCTCAGCACTGTACTCATCCGCTCAACTGTATATATCTTCATTACCCTATTTATTTTGTTAATGAGATGTACATCACCTTGATTCTATTTATTTGCTATTGTTTTAATGAGATGTTCTTCCCCTTGATCCTATTTATTGCTATTGTTCTTGTGTGTCTGTTTCCCCCGATTAGACTGTAAGCCCATCAAAGGGCAGGGACTGTCTCTATCTGTTGCCGATTTGTACATTCCAAGTGCTTAATACAATGTTCTGCACATA
Organism: Ornithorhynchus anatinus; assembly: GCF_004115215.2. Taxonomy (NCBI): domain Eukaryota; kingdom Metazoa; phylum Chordata; class Mammalia; order Monotremata; family Ornithorhynchidae; genus Ornithorhynchus; species Ornithorhynchus anatinus. The sequence continues at coordinate 84,351,399 of NC_041731.1, forward strand.
GTAAGTGCTCAATAAATACTATTGAATGAATGAATGAACATGTTCTTTTCCCTGATATTTTAACTGAAAACAGGCTCTCTAGGAGTCAACTGTGCAATGATCCCTTCGTTGGACCTGTCTGGAAGCCAGTGTGTCTTACTGAGCCAAATACTAGGATGTTACAATCTTAACCACAGAATTGTTAGGCAGATAAGAACCCAGCAGCATCACATAGCCAGACAAAATTGATAAAATTTCTAATAGCTCTTTCCCAATGATATTGAACCATTGCACATATTCCCAATTATTATCCTGTTACTTTCCAAATCCCTGGATTCTTATGCCTAAAACTTTCCTCAGTCCCTTAAAAGGAAACATAGCTGCAAAGACAAAATAACAATCAGATCTTTTCTTAAGCATATGTGTATACTACACAAAGGGACAACCATTTATCTGCACCTCTCCTGATTTGTTAGGCTATAGTAGAGACAGCACTGTGGGCTCGTGTTTATTTTAACCCTTAACACATTGGAAATTTTATATTCAAGACTATTTGAACTAAAAGATCAATGTAATAAGCAAGGATGAACAGATAAACCCTGTTTGTAATACACTTAATTTCTAATGCTCACCAATTAAGTTTCTCTTGTAAGCTGTTTTCTCCTTATCACAGACTCTTTAGGATTAATAGTGGATAAAGTTTCTCAGCCCAATCCTATTCTAGTTAACCCTTAATAGCCATTTTGAGAGCTGGGGTTTTATGTGGACCTAAACCCCCCTGTAAAATAAGAAGGTAGCCCAAGATAGTGTAAAATGGTAGGCCTTTTGGTGTCTAATGCAGATTCCCTAGGTTCTCTTTAAAATCCCATTTGTGAAAAATCCAGATTAAATTAACATTCTAAATTCTCCCTTCCAACTTTACCTTTTTACTCGTAATACTTCTTTGCATCAAAGTTCTACATTCCAATTTAACTTTCAAATTCCTCCAAAATTATATAAGAAAGGAACACATGCATTCCTTACTTTTTTTCACCACACATTCAGTTGCATAGCAAATATATTAGGACAAATTTCCTTGTTCAAACCATCACATTTCTATCTGCCAGATCTAAAATGACAGCCTGTATTCAACTTGATTATATACCTGGGCTTTGGAGTCAGTGCTCATGAGTTCGAATCCCAGCTCTGCCACTTGTCGGCTGTGTGAGTGTGGGCAAGTCACTTAACTTCTCTGTGCCTCAGTTCCCTCATCTGTAAAATGGGGATTAAGACTGTGAGCCCCACGTGGGACAACCTGATTCCCCTATGTCTACCCCAGTGCTTAGAACAGTGCTCGGCACATAGTAAGCGCTTAACAAATACCAACATTATTATATACCTCTTTTACCAATTAAGCAAAAATCTACAGCAAATCCAGTAGAATTTCTGATAACAGTAATTAAATGACCACGCCCACAGGCATCCCTAACCTGAAAGAGCAATTGTAAATTCTTCTCTTCCAATTACCTCCTTTACATTCTCACACTGAATCAGTTGGCAACTTGCTTCCCCTACAATGATACCCACTTCACAATAAAGCAAGTTAACTATTTGATTGTCGGAGGTGCCTTCCCTCAAACACATTTTCTATTAGAGAAGCAGCGTGGCTCAGTGGAAAGAGCACGGGCTTTGGAGTCAGAGGTCATGAGTTCGAATCCCAGATCTGCCACTTGTCTGCTGTGTGACCTTGGACAAGTCACTTCACTTCTCTGTGCCTCAGTTACTTCATCTGTAAAATGGGGATGAAGACTGTGAGCCCTACATGGGACAACCTGATTCCCCTGTGTCTACCGCAGTGCTTAGAACAGTGCTCTGCACATAGTAAGCACTTAACAAATACCAACATTATTATTATTATTTGATCTTCTAAAGGGATAGATCAAGCCCACTAGTTTTTTTTTTTAATTCCCAATATCTCCCTGAAAAACTAGTTTGTTCCCCATGCCTCAGTTGCAGATTCCCTACAACTAACTTGGTAATTTCAGGATTTGCTGAGAGAAAGGAATCAGAAACACCAAACCAATAAGATAACTGGCAACCTGTGAGGCTACCCAAATTCTGTTAGGACTCTGTCCCCACAATGCCCAACACTGACCAGTTGATTTAAAGAGAACTCACTTTTACACAGACACGAGGGTGCCCCCAATCCCTCCTGCCAAATGAGAAGCTTTCATTTCCCATTCCCCCAAAAAACTGAATGCTCAAATCTCAAATTTCACATTCTCATTCCTTTATGCCTCATACAGACTCCCCCATTAGCCAAATTAACTTCATCACTATCTCTTTTAGAAATGACACTTCTAGCCTTTCACTCTTTCCCATCTTGACAGCACAACACACAAATGGACTTTTCCTCATTCCTGCCCCATCCACATCCATATACACTTTTCTCTCTATAGGCATAATCTCAAATCTCTATTTCTTGGGTCTCCCAAAACATACTTCATAACCCATTACACCCACACAAACATGAGGGGTTTCCTAATTCCAACACATTCATACAGTCCTTTCAGCACCTTAAAACAGAACCCAGATGTTCTCTGGGCAGCTTCAGGAGCCTCTCTTCATTTGGCTGAGGCTAACAGAGCCTCTAAATTTCTTCTTCTAGGGATGTAAGTATCATGTTACAGCATGAATTGTCTTTCTCAGGTAAACACTGATGCTTCCTCAGTTGCTGGTTTGGTGCCTGCAATTCAAACTAGGTTAATGCCAATTTAAATATATACTTCAATCTCAGAAGTACCCAGGGTGTGATCCCATTTTACAGCTTTCATTGCTCAGACTCTGGGAGGCCCAAGGTCTGGGTGGGGTAAATACAAAGGAAGGATTCTTCTGTGACATGGTGAAGGACAATCATGTTTGAGATTCCTCTGGCACTGCTAGTAGAGTTACAGTGGAAGGATTGAGAAATCACAGGAACACAAGGCTGAATGACCTGCTCTGGTTTCAGTGAGGAAAGTGGCAGGGACCCCAATGATAGAACACTGAACTTAGGGGTTTGCTCATTAGTGGACAGAGTAATGGCTTATTAAAATCACAGTCTCTCAGGCTGTCCTAATGCTTAGGGACCTGGGAGGGTAAGGGTGGAGATGCAAGAAGTCCAAAGGGTTGACTGGATGGAGGGTAGAAGGGACATTCATTTCCATCAAGAGGTCCTCGTCATTCCTGCGGAATCTGGTTTCCATCTTTTCCCCATTCTGCTTTCCAAACCTTCTTTCTTTTTCTTTAGATTAGATACACAATGGTTCACCACAGTTACTATTCTTGTAATGGTTTGGTCTGCCAGTCTTCACAAATAACCTAAAGTTGGTCCTCTACTTTGGGAAGGAGTCCCTATATGAAAGCCGCAGCTATAGCTTCCTTTGCTTGTTCGGTTGGATCACCAATGCCTGAGTGTCTTTCAAATACTGCCTTTAGGCAATCCATGTAGGCTGCAGGAGATTCCCCTCTGTTTTGTTTGCAGTTATCAATTTGTCCCTCATTATTTTTTTTCTGGGACATGAAACATCAACTGCATCAACAAGCCTCTGTCTGAACTGGTCTATTTTCTAACTTTCTGGGGTCATCCTCTGGCCATAGGACCTGCAAGTATAGATATCTCTGTACCTCAGAAACAGCATGGCCCTTATTAATTGATTTATGTACTTGCAAGTGGGGCTATAATTGATGTCTTGTCTTATGTTGTGGAGTCATTTACGACCCAAAGCAACTCCACTGATGCATCACTTCCACAATACTCCACCTTCATCTGGTAGTGTTTCCATAGGGTTTTCTTGGTAAAAATATAGAAGTGGCTTACCACTGCCTTAATCTGCACAATAAACTGGAGTCTCTGCCCTCGACTCTCTCCCTTGCCGCTGCTGCCCAGTACAGGTGAGTTTTGACTTGTGGCAGATTACTTTCCACTCTCCAACCAATGCCCAAGCTAAGAATGGAATGGGTATGCCTCTGCTTGACTCTCCCTCCCATATCTGAGACTGATAGAGTACTGGAAACTCTCCAGGTATGATACTAAGAGGGAATAATAACTGATAATAGTCATCATTTCCTCTTTAAATTTCTAAGGGTCATCTCTTATTGGGGAATTCTTTAACAAGATTATGAAGGTCACCACGAGTCTATGAAGCATGAACAGTGACCAATTCTTCATCTGGCATCTGCCTATGAGGGGATTGAACTATACCCCCTAGTATATATATGCTTCTAGTATGACCAGGTACTGGTGAAAATGCCATCCGTTTCTCTGTTTTTGGGTCAGTAGTTTGATAAGGGCAAGGTGGAAGATTAGTCAAGGGTTGTCCTGAAATATCCAAAAGGTCCTCCATGGTCTCCATTTCCTCCTTTCCTCATTTCTTCCTTTGTTTCAGTGAGAAGAGAGAGAAAGGGAACTGAAAGGGTCATGGGAAACAAAGGAGATAAGCTATTAGATCCTCAATAAGTTTGTGTTTAGGATAAAACTTGGGATTTAACATCTCCTGAGAGTCCTTAAGACTTCTCATTTGAAATTCCTGGAATCTTTTATAATTTTTGTCATACCAATCAAAATATGAATTCCACTGACCTTGATCAATCTTACTTCCTGTAGACTTTAATGCTCTGCGGAGATGAACTATTTTATAATAATAATAATAATGTTGGTATTTGTTAAGCCCTTACTATGTGCAGAGCACTGTTCTAAGTGCTGGGAGAGATATAGGGTAATCAGATTGTCCCACGTAGGGCTCACAGTCTTCATCCCCATTTTACAGATGAGGTAACTGAGGCACAGAGAAGTTAAGTGACTTGCCCACAGTCACACAGCTGACAAGTGGCAAAGTCAGGATTCGAACCCATGACCCCTGACTCCAAGCCCGGGCTCTTTCCACTGAGCCACGCTGCTTCTCTAATAATAATAATGTTGGTATTTGTTAAGTGTTTACTATGTGCAGTGCACTGTTCTAAGAGCTGGGGTAGATACAGGGTAATCAGGTTGTCCCATGTGAGGCTCACAGTTAATTCCCATTTACAGATGAGGTAACTGGAGCACTGAGAAATGAAGTGACTTGCCCACAGTCACACAGCTGACAAGTGGCAGAAGCACGATTCGAACCCATGACCTATGACTCCCAAGCCCGGGCTCTTTCCACTTGGCCACACTGCTTCTTTAGATCAAAGGTTCTTTCTATAAGAAACTGCCTAGTGGGGGTTTGATCCATCATGAATTTCCTATATATATATATATGTATATATATAAAAAATATAATGTATGTATATATATATCAGGTAGCAGCAAGGCATAATGGATACAGCATGAGCCTGGGAGTCATGATTTCTAATCTCAGCTCTGCCACCTGTCTGCTGTGTGGACTTGAGCAAGTCACTTCACTTCTCTGTGCCTCAATTACCTCATCTGTAAAATGGGGATTAAAGTTGTGAACCCTATGACAAGGACTGTATCCAACTTGATTCGTTTATATCCACTCCAGCACTTAGTAAAATGCCTCACACATAGTAAGTGCTCAACAAATAACATAATCATTATTATGTATAATAAGCCAAAGTTCCCTTCAGTGGGAGTGTACTGAAGTGTTCAGTTCACTGAAGGGAACTTTGGCTTATTATGCATAATAATGATTATGGTATTTGGTATTTTATTGAGCACCCTGCACTCTACAATGCCCTATGACTATTCAACTGAAGGCTAAAGAAGCCTTCTTTCTAGCCTTGGCTAGAGAAGCAGCGTGGCTCAGTGGAAAGAGCATGGGCTTTGGAGTCAGGGCTCATGAGTTCGAATCCCAGCTCTGCCACTTGTCAGCTGTGTGACTGTGGGCAAGTCACTTAACTTCTCTGTGCCTCAGTTCCCTCATCTGTAAAATGGGGATTAAGACTGTGAGCCCCACGTGGGACAAGCTGATTCCCCTCTGTCTATCCCAGCGCTTAGAACAGTGCTCGGCACATAGTAAGCGCTTAACAAATACCAACATTATTATTATTATTATTATTAAACCTACACTTCACAATTTTGGTGCCCTGCATCCACTATAACTGAAAGCTTATCTATTCCTTACACTCAGTCATCAGTCAGGGAGGACACATAAAAGATTTCAGCTGGGAGTCAGTCTTGGCCAGAACTTTTACCCTTCCTTTTCCAGAGGCAGACAGGCTGCACAGAAGAAAAACAATTGCTTTTGGATTCACAAGGTTCACCCAAGGCCACTGATCATCTCAGAACAACACTTAGGATGTTGTTCTGAGAATCAGAGGAACTGGGTTTTAATTATGACTGCCATTTGCCTGCTTTGGAAATTTGGGCACATCACTTAACTTCTTTGTATCTCAGTTTTCTCATCTGTAAATTTTGGATTAAATACCTGTTCGCTCTCTGTGAGCTCCATGTGGAACAGGGACTGTATCAAACCTGATTATCTCTTAGTGTTATTATTATGGTGCATGTTAAGATCTTTTATGTGTCAAGCACTGTTCTGAACATGAGGATAGATACAAATTGATCAAGTTATACAATCTTGTCCCACTTGGGGCTCAGAGTCTAAGTGGGTCTCACTAAGTTGTATTTATTGAGCACTTATTGTGTTTGGGAGGGAGAACAGGTTTTGAATTCCCATTTTACAGATGAGGAAACTGAGCCACAGAGTAGTTAAGTGATTTGCCCAAGGTCACAGAGCAGACAAGTGGCTGAGCTGGAATTAGAACACAGATCCTCTGACTTCACAGACCTGAGCTCTTTCCACTCTCCATGCTGATGTTGAAACTGGGACAACTTATTGACTGTTAGGAAGGTTGGGACTATGCAAACCAAAGACAGTCTTAACTGGAGCAGTGAGGAGCCCAAGAAATGTTTATTCTATCAGTAATCTACTGCTTTGTTTGCAATTACTGCTGCTTTAAAAAATTTTCATAGGTTTTCAACCTTTTAACTCTTTACTGGTGTGTTTGCCACACTCCTCCCCGATCTCAAGCCCTCTTTCATTATAGATTGGGAGAATCCTGTAGGCAGGGAGGGAATATTCAATATCTTTGGAACCTTCCCAAGTACTTAATACAGTGATTTTTGCATTGTCAGAAATTAAGGTATTTTATTAGTAATAATATTAATAGAAGAAAGGCAGTATAAAATACATTTTACAGGACAAATATAAATATCACTGGGCAAATTGATGCAACTCTGAGAAGCAGGGAAGTAAAATGTTGACATTATATATATATATATATATATATATATATATATATATATATGTGTGTGTATGTTTATATACAATGTGGCTCAGTGGAAAGAGCACACGCTTGGGAGTTAGAGGACATGGGTTCTAATCCTGGCTCCGCTGCTTATCTGCTATGTGACCTTAGACAAGCCATTTAACTTCTCTGTGCCTCAGTTACCTCATCTGTAAAATGGGGATTAAAAGTGTGAGCCCCATATGGGACAACCTGATTACCCTGTATCTACCTCAGAGCTCAGAACAGTGTTTGGAACATAGTAAGTGCTCAACAAATACCAGAATTATCATCTTATTATTATTATACACATACATATATAGCCATGTAAGTTATCTATTTACATATATATATATATATATATATATATATATATATGAAATGTGGCCTAGTGAATAGAGCATGGGCCTCCCCGGAAATCAGAAGGACTGAGATTCTAATCCTGGCTCTGCCACTTGTTTCTTTGTGATCTTGGGCAAAACACCTAACTTCTCAGTGCTTAAATTACCCAATTTGTAGTGGGGTCTAAGACTGCGAGCCCCATGTGAGACATGGACTGCATCCAGTCTGATTATCTTGTATTTATCCCACTGTTTGGTACTGTGTCTGAAACATAGTAAGCACTTAACAAATACCACAAAAAAAACAAAAAAAAAGCAGGTCGAGGAAACATACATCACTGAAAATGCAGAAAGAAGATATTGTCAGGGTGTATTGAACAGCAGATTAAGCCAGAGGTGTTGGATACATTGTTAAGTGAAAAGCCCTTTTGAGGGCCATACCATTCTTTCTCCATGCTTATTGACACTTGTACTGTGGATCAGTAAACGGAGAATTGTTAAACTCTTCCAAGTATAGAGTCAGTCAACACATGATAGAGGAGGAAATCACAAAGTTCTACTATTTCCTACAAGCAGTTTTGCAGGTTCCAATGTATACAATTGAGGAAAAAATAAAATCACAAGTGTCATAATATGGGAATTCTATGTCAGTAAATCCTGCAGATTCAACATGAATAAGTATGGAACATGCCTAGTGCAATTAGCTCAAGTGTACCAACAGCACATGATGAGCACAAAATGTCAAAAGGCTGAGAAAAGGCAGATGCAGTGGATGTACAGAATGCTAAACAGGAACATTCTGAATCAAAGCCCGTATGCCCTCCTGGACATACCCAGATTAATTCCCGATGTCTCAGTCATTAGCAAGAATACCACTATGTGGGGTTGGATAACTGATCATTATCAAAAATGAATGCTGACAACAGTGTGAAAACCCTATAATGCACTCAGAGAAGATCACAAGATATAGTTTTAATACATATTTAAATGAAAATGTCCTTGCAGATAAGCTGAAGAAGAGAGGACTGAAATGCACTCAGTTCTGTTGTAATACATGTTGTCAGTACACATTTTCCCTAGACTTTAATTAGGGAATTAGAGAATGTTTTTCTAACAAGGTGAGTTTTGTGTAATTTAGCATGATACATTACTGAAGAGAAATTTTTTGCACATGCATGGGGCATCAGAACAGGTGAGCCCTACAGTGTGAACAATTCTTACTGTGAGAATTTAGACCTCTCAGCTTGTAGGAGAACCGGCTATTACAAAATTGAACTAGAACTAGAGGACTAGCCTGTGGGCTGTGAATGTGTTTATTGTTATACTGTACTCTCCCAAGCACTTAGTTCTCTACACATAGTATGCACTCGATAAATGTATTATTTGTTAAGTGCTTACTATGTGCCAAGCACTGCATTAATCTCTGGATAGGTACTAGATAATCAAGTCCCACATGAACCTCACAGTCTAAATAGGAGAGAGAACAGACATCAAATCCCCACTTTGCAAATGATAGAACTGAGGTACAGAGATGTTAACTGACTTGCCCAAAGTCCCACACCAGGTAAATTGGCATAGCCAGGATTAGAACCCAGATTCTCTGACTCCCAGGTCTGTGCTCTTTCCACTAGACCAAACCGCTTCTCTAGCAAATCACATACTGCAGGAGGGCAAGAAAAAGGGAATACAGATGAGAAAATGCAAAGGAACAGTCCGGTCACTTTAGAAACCCTTTTGCTCACTGAAAGAAGAGAAAATATGATGGCAAGAAGGAAAGTTGTGGATGGAACAGAAGCCTCTTCACAAGAGAATAGGAATGCAAGTAAGTAAAGCTAATGAGCATTCCACCTGCAATGCGATTGCATATGCAGCATGTTAAGGAAGATGGCCTCAAATTGAAAGACTCAGAAAAAGAGGAAGGCGGAAATCAGCAGGAACACCTAATCCCAGAAGCTTTCAGGGATGTTAATACATCCTGTTGCTCACAAATGTAGTATTCGCACCAGGTTCTTCAGCTATCAGTGGTGGTTCAAAAGGTGTGTGGTTGTGGAGGGACACTTCAGCCACTTCCCTATATAAGCTAACCCAGGTTAGATACTTGTAAAATATCAGACACCAGAAAAATCCCCTGGTGCTGTTGACTTTTTTATGCTGAGGTTAAAAAATAACCTTAGGAGCACCAGAGTTTACCCCCAGTTGATCCATCAATGGTATTTACTGAGCACTTACTGTGTGCAGAACCCTGTACTAAGCACTTGGGGGAATACAACACAGTAGACTTGGTAGATAATGATCCCAGGCAACAAGGAGTTTATAGACTATGGGGGAGACAAGTGCTCAGTACAATGGAAGCGCTTAATACAGTGCTCGGCACACAGTAAGAACTCAACCAACACAACTGAATGAATTAATCAAAATAAATTCCATATTGGGGAAGTGAAAGAGTGTAAGGAAATGTACACAAGTGGTGTCAGAGTGGGGTGTCATAAATATCAGAGTGCTTAATGGATACCAACCTAAGTGCATAGGTGGTGCAGAATGGAGAGAGGATGAGGGAAATGACGGCTTAGGAAGATCCCAAAAGTTGCTGCCACCATTCTATGACTACTTGCACGACTGCATTCCAGACGGTGTAAGAACATCTGAGATCTGGCTGGCCAGTCCTGCTTCTAAAGGGTTGGTTCATGGGGCCTGAGTTTCTTTTTCCTTCTTTTTACTTTGCCCTGCCTAAATGATATCCCCAGTGGACATAATTCCCACACAAGCCACTCTCACAGAATCTGAGGTTTTGTAGCCATCTTTAACTCAAAATCACCTTGCCGCCTCCTACCTTATCTCACTGCTCTCCTATTGTAATGCAGGCCACACATTTTGCTCCTCTAATGCCAACTTACTAACTGTACGGATATCATCTGGCTCACTACCAACCTCTCACCCACTTCCTGCCTCTGTCCTGGAATACCCTCTATCTTTGTAGTCATCAGACAATTACTCTCTCCATCTTTAAAGCCTTATTTATATAAGGCACATCTCCTCCAAGAGGATTTTACCTAAGACTTCCTCTTTTTCCATTCCAGTCTGCATCACCTTGATTTACTCCCTTTATTCACCCCTCCCTCATCCCCACAGCACTTATGTACATACCCATAATTTATTTATTTATATTAATGTCTGCCTCCCCTTCTAGACTGTGAGCTCAGTGTGGGCAAGGAATGTGTTTACCAACTCTGTTATACTGTACTCTCCCAAGTGCTTAATATAGTGCTCTGCACACAGAAGGGCTCAATAAATAAAATTGATTGACTGATCGATCCCTAATGCTGATCACTCTACACAAGGGCTGCCGAGAATTGATGGATTGCAACCATGACAAGTATAGAAGAAGAAGCTGTGGGAAACAGGGGGAAGAACAGGGTTTGCAATTTATCATGTAAAATTAGGAGTTGAGCCAGAGTTGACAATATATGATCAAAATGGCTTCGAGCAGGGAGACTATCAGGTGTCCAGTCCTTAATGGTTCAGGGAATAAATAAAGAACACTGAAGCTTCAAGCGTTGGGAAACACATGAGAAAATAGACCTATAGCTATCCTTTGGGTTTGAAGGAAGCATACTATTGGAATGAGAAGACCAATAAATAACTGTCTATCCATTCCACAGCTTGGGCACCTAAAGATTGTCCATGCTATACTGTTGCATGTAGTTAGTATAATGTTTATTAAGCAGTTGTTCAGCACTTAGCACTGGCCTTCATACAAATATATAAGATCAGATACAATTTCTGTTGCCTATGGGCTTTACAACCTAGGTACGCTACAATGTGGGATACTCTAAAATTTTAACCTCTGTTCACCTCCTACCTCAGCTCACTGATCTTATAATAATAAAATTATAGTATCTATTAAGCACTTACTCTGTGCAAAGCACTCTACTAAGTGCTGGTATAAATACAAGGAATACATGGAGCTCAAAGTCTAAAAATTAGGAGGGAGAACAGGTATCGAATGCCCATTTTTTGATGATGAATCTGAGGCACAGAGAAGAGAAGTGACTTGTTCTACTAAATCCAGCCCACGTATTTCATTCCTCTAGTTGCAACCTACCCACTGTACCTTGATCTTGTCTATCTCACCACTAACCCCTTGCCCATATCCTCCTTCTGGGCTGGACTTTTTTCCTTCATATCCAACAGACCACCATTCCCCCTACTAAAATCACATTTCCTCCAAGAGGCATTCCTTGACTAACCTTTCATTTCCCCACTCTATTTGCCCTCCCCTCTGCATAACATATGCACTTGGGTCTCTAGCTTTTGTGCATTTTGATACTCATCACAACTTACTGAAATTGATTTTAATGCCTGTCTCCATTTCTCAACTGTAAGCTCACTGTGGGCAGGAATTGTTTCTTCCAACTCTATTGTACTGTACTCACCAAAGTGCATAATAGAGTGCTATTCACAAAATAAGTACTTAATACCATTTACTGATTGATTTAAGGCAACCATTCAATTTCTAATTTCTGTATGTCAGGATAAGCTGTCTTCAGCAGTTGCCTCACACTGAGTAGCTGTTTGGGTATTCATTCATTCATTCAATCGTATTTCATTGAATTGAATGGGTATCCTGCTGTTGTTCATTCTCTAAAATCCCCACCAGGTAATAATAATAATAATTATGGTATTTGTTAAATGCTTACTATGTGCCAAACACTGTTCTAAGCTCTGGGGTAGATATAGGGTAATCACAATGTCCATGTGGGGCTCATAGTTTTCATCCCCATTCTACAGATGAGGTAACTGAGGCACAGAAAAGTGAAGTCACTTGTCCAAGGCCACATGGCAGACAAGTGGTGGAGGTGGGATTAGAACACATGTCCTCTGACTCCCAAACCAGTACTATTTCCACTAAGCCATGCTGTTTGTGACATGACTAGCATTGTTTCTATGCTGGCTGGGTTTCAGTACCTCATTGTGTGAATGGACAGAGACCTTATTTGACTGGCAGGTGTTGATGCAGATGACATTAGCAAATCCTACATGGGAGCTAAATTCACTGGGGAAGTCTCTTTCTCCTCCATAAGGGATCATCAATTCACTCAGATAGCCACAGTGCCTGTTAGTAATCTTTCCAGATGAAAAGGTGCCACTTTTAACCATAAGCACTTGATGCAGCTTTTCAGCATTCAGTCCGTACTTGACTGGCTGACAGATGACTGCTTGACTAAAAATGTGTACACTTGTAATTACTATTCACCTCATAGCTCATCAGAAAGAGTATGAACAATCTATCTTTTATTGTTTTTCCCCAAGTGCTCATCAGTCTTTCACAGTCAATTTGTTATGGATACCCACAGATGAAAATTTTCATGATCAGTACTTAGCCGGATCCTGCCTCAGAATTTTACATCTAAGCAGCATAAACTTCAAAGATGCACTGGATAGTAAAAAATAGAAAAACAGAACACAAAAATATCAACATGTCCTTAATAATCTTGGCATTTGTTAAATGGTTACTTTGTACTGAACATTTTATTAAGCACTGGAGTAGATGCAATATATTTAGGTCAGATACAATCCCTCATCCCACAGAGGTTGCACTGTCTAAATAAGATGGAGAACAATTATTTAATCCCCATTTGAGAGATGTAAAAACTGAGGTCCAGAGGTATCAAGTGTCTTGATCAGGATCATACATTAGGCAAATGATAGAACCAGGATTAGAACCCACAGACCATGACTCCCAGGCCTATGCTCTTTCCATTCAGTCATACTGCTTCTCTTTAGTCCTTAACTCCTTATGAAAACTGTAAAGTTTAATGTGACAAGAATGTGGCATTAAGGTTTGATTCTTGGAAGGCTATAAGGTGCTGGCTCTAAAATAGTGTCTAACTTTCAATGCTGCCAGAAGGCCTAGACCTAGCACAGAAAACTCACATGACTTCTTAACATTACCTGCATATCATGACTAAAATGAAATCCCCAGACTGAATGAAGACACATAATACCAGAACCCAGTAATTCTAAAATGTTGAAATAATTTCACAGTAAACAATCAATCAATATATCAGTACTGTTACTGAGCACTATGTAACTGATTACTGAGTACTGTATATGCAGAACATTGAATTAAATATTTGAGAGAGTAGAATAGAATTAGTCAACATGGTCCCGCTTTCACAGAGTTTACAATCTTGATGGGCAGTCTGACACTACAGTAAACCTCAAATAGGAATCAGAAGGAATAAGGATATTTATGTGTGTTGGTGTGTAGGGCATGTAAGATACGCATGTAGGTGATCCACAAAGATTATAAACATTCAAGTGCTTAGGTGACACAGGTGCTGAAGAGAGGGATAAAATCAAAGGATATTAGAAGTTAATCGGGAAAGCTTATTACAGGAAATGTGATTTCAGAAATACTTTTAAAATAGGGAGCGTTACAGTCTGTAATTTGAAGGGCAAGGGAACTCCATGAGGTGACATGAGCAAGAGGTCAGTTGCAGGAGAAGTAAGAATGAGATGAAAGTGTGTGAGCTGAGCTGTAGTGGATGTAAGTAAGTAAGTTGCAGAGATGGAGAGGGCTGATTGAGTACCTTAAAGCAAATGGCAAGGCGTTTCTCCTTGATGTGAAGAGAGATAGATTGGAGGTTGGTTATTGAGTGCTAACTCATGTACAGAATAAGTTTGGGAAAAGTGATCTGACAGGAGAGTAAAATTTGGGTTGGAGAGGAGAAAGACTAGAGAAAGGGAATACAGAAAATAAAGATGGAACATAGTAAATGACGCTACCAACGTGGTGGAAAGAAAGGAACAGCACCTGGGAATATGCGGAGAAAAGGTCAAGCAGGATTTGGTGACAGCCTGAATATGGGGCTTGAAAGAAATAGAGGAATCAAGGACAATGCCAAATTTACAGGTCTCAGAGATGGGGGTGTTGATGGCATTGTTAACAATGAGGGGAGATTAAGGTGGAGGATAAGATTTGGGAAAGAAGATAAATTTGGTTTTGGTCATATTCATTCATTCATTTAATCATATTTATTTAGCACTTACTGTGTGCAGAGCACTGTACTAAGCTCTTGGAAAGTGCAATTCGGCAACAGAGACAATCCCTACCCATCAACGGGCTCACAGTAGAGAAGAAGGAGGCAGATAACAAAACAAGAAGTCAAGCATCATTAGCATCAAAATAGATAAATATAATTATAGATATGTACACATCATTAATAAAATAAATAGAACAATAAATATGTACAAATATACACAAGTGCTGTGGGGCAGAGAAGGGGGAGGGAGTAGGGGCAATGGGGAGGGGAGGTCGAGCAGAGGAAAAGGGAGGGGCTAAGTCTGGGAAGGAGGTGAGCTCTCAAAGGGCTCTGAAGTGGGGAAGTAAGCTAGTTTGGCAGATGTGGGGATGGAGGACATTCCAGGCCAGAAGTAGAACATGAGCCAGGGGTCAATGGGGGGACAGGCGAGAACGAGGCACAGTTAGGAGGTTAGTGGCAGAGGAATGGAATGTGTGTGGGGTGGGCTGGAGAAGGAGAGTGGGGAGGGGAGGTAGGAGGGGGCAAGGTGATGGAGAGCTCTGAAGCTAATAGTAAGGAGTTTTTGCTTCATGCGTAGGTTGATAGGCAACCACTGGAGATTATTGAGGAGGGGGGTGACATGCCCAGAGCATTTTTGCAGAACTTGAGGTTTCTGTGCAACATTCACTAAGACGTGTCCTTGAAAGGAAGAGATATGAGACTGAAGAAAGGAAGAGCAACTTAGGTCCATGATGTTGATTTGAGAAATGAGTGTGTCAGAAAAGTGGAGCTTATTCTTTCCAGAAGAAGGGAGTGGTCCACGGTGCCAAACACAGATAGAAAAAGATCACTGGTGACCTTGGAGAGAAGTCAGTTGAGTGCAATGGGTGGAAAATGGATTTTTGAAGGTGAAGAAGGAAGTTGGAGAAGATTATTTGGAGATAGCTGTGTGTACATCTCAAAACAAGAGTGCAGACAGGATTAGGAGGAGGGAGGTGGGAGCTGAAACAATAGTTGAGGGGTGCAATGGATCCCAGGATTTTGTTGTTTATTTTGAGCAGAGAGTTGTTACGGGATATTTGAAGGCCATGGGGATGGACCCAAGTGAATGAAGTGGAATTTACAGAGGGGAAAAGAATAGATCATTCAATCAGTGATATTTATTGAGCACTTACTGTGTGTAGAGCACTGTACTATGAATATATCCTCATGCTCTGTTGCTTCCCTCTCTAATTTATTTTATCATCTGTGTCCCCGACTAGATTAAAAGTTTCTTGTGGGCAAGGATCTGTCCTCTAACTCTACTGTATTTTTATAACCAATTAGTACAGTGTTCTTCACATAGTAAGTATTCAATGAATATTAGTGTTTGACAATTAGGGATGGTAAAGTTATAATATTTGGTATGCCATATAATAATTGATTTAAAGTAGATTCACACTTATGGTATTATTGATGTAATTATACCTGATACCACAGTGAAACCTGATACCTGATACCACAGAGAAGCAGCGTGGCTCAGTGAGAAGCAGCGTGGCTCAGTGAGAAGCAGCGTGGCTCAGTAGAAAGAGCATGGGCTTTGGAGTCAGAGGTCATGAGTTCGAATCCCAGCTCTGCCACTTGTCAGCTGTGTGACTGTGGGCAAATCACTTCATTTCTCTGGGCCTCAGTTACCTCATCTGTAAAATGGGGACTATGACTGTGAGTCTCACGTGGGACAACCTGATGACCCTGTATCTCCCCCAGCACTTAGAACAGTGCTCTGCACATAGTAAGTGCTTAACAAATGCCAACATTATTATTATTATTGAAATAGATTTCATAAGGTTATTAAAAGTATGTCTACTGTTTTATATGAAAATCCCAATTTTATCTCAAAATTTTGGAAAATGAACCTCTGAGCCATCTTCATTTTTTCATTTGAGGAATCCCCTCCTTCAGTCAATCAATAAATTACATTTATTGAGCACTTACTATATGCAGATCACTATACTAAACTTTTGGTAGAGTAAAATATAATTGTTTTGGTAGATAAATTCCCTACCCATAATGAGCTTACAGTGTATAGGGGAAGACAGGCATTGATATAAATGAATTCATTCACTTATTCAGTCATATTTACTGAGGACTTACTGTGTGCAAAGCACCGTACTGAACACTTGGGACAATGCAATACAATAGGAGAAGCAGCATGGTTTAGTGGAAAGAGCAAGGGCTTGGGAGTAAGAGGTCATGGGTTCTAATTCCGGCTGCCATATGTCAGCTCTGTGACTTTGGGCAAGTCACTTAACTTCTTTGTGCCTGTTACGTTGTCTGTAAAATGGGGATAAAGACTGTGAGTCCCACGTGGGATAACCTGGTTACCTTATATCTACCCCAGCAAATACCATTATTATTATTATTACTACAATACAAGAACAGACACATTGCTGCCCACAGTGAGCTCATAGTCTAGAGAATAAATTACAGATGTGTATGCAAGTACTGTGGAATTGAGGGTGTGGTGGATAAAGAGTGCAAATCCAAGTGCAAGAGCAATGAGGAGTAGGAGAAGAAAAACTGTCAGTTTAGTTGGGGAAGACCTCTTGAAGGAGATGTGTTTTTAACAAATCTCTGAAGTTGGGGAGAGTGAACGCCTACCAGATATTATGAGGGAGGGAGTTCCAAGCTAGAGGCAGGACATGGGCAAGAGTTTGGCGGGGGGATAGATGAGACAGAGGTACAGTGAGTTGGTTGGCATTAGAGAACTGAAATGTGAGTCTGGGTTGTAGTAGGAAATCAGGGAAGTAAGGGAGATAGGGGCAAGGTGATTGAGTGCTAGGAAGCCTCTGGTAAGGAGTTTGAGTGCGATGCAGAGGTGGATGGGCAATCACTGGAGGTTCTTGAAGAATGGGAAAACATGGACTGAACGGTTCATAGAAAAATGTGCTTTTTCAGGAGGCAGTCGAAAGTGTATTGAGAGGAACTGCAATTTCCCTCAGGACTTGCTAGTACAATTCTCTTGGTCAAATCTTTGGATTCTAACTCAGGTTCCTCGGGGACTGGTATCTGCCTTTTCAAGTTACAGTTCTTCAATCTATGGCTTGTTATAATTCATAATTTTATGGACTGTGTACATGAGAGATTTAAACTTGTGGAAATTATTATCACTTAAAGTGGCAATAAATCTAAAGTGTTGCTGGAGGAGATGGCTTTTGCTCTCAACTTAAAAGATACAGCCTGTCATATTGAAAACAAATTGCTTCTGTATTTGATAATGGGACGGGAATGCACCTATATGGCACTAGGAGACAATTTGGAAAGCGATGGCCATAACCATGTGTTTTGGAGAATATCATCCTCTTGAATTAATGTTGTATCTTGGTTGGTGCTCTCACTAGTAGTAATAGTATTTATTAAACACTTACTGTGTGTAGAGCACTATACTAAATGCTGGAAAATAATTTATAGTTGGGAATTAGACACACACAGTCCCCTTGGGGGATCACAATATAAAATGGTTTTATGAAATTAAAATGTTAAGTGAAGGGAAAGAGCTCTAAATGAAATATATAATTTCCCACAGGAAATAATAAAGTATAAAAATGCACTCCCCAAATCCAAAATACTGTCCAAAATGCTATGCTTACATCAAAAAAGAAGATAAACACTATAAATATATAGCTACATGATCAAATAGGAATGGAAATATGTACCAAGAATGAAGTTGGGTTTTTTTGTGTACTTATGAAAATACAGTATTTAATTTTCAAAGTGTTATCTTTTACTTCCTATTCATAAAATAGCAACTCATGCCAACACACTAATGTGCTGCTCTTAGCTATGCTAAATATATTATGTTATCAATAATTCAGAGGGAGGGAGGAAAGTGCTTACTTCAAGGTAAACTCTGCAGCATTTTCTTGAAGTGAGAGAGCCCTGTAAGCAATATAAGCCTGAACATTGACTAACACTATTAAATCAATCAATCAGTGGTATTTAGTAAGTGCTTACTATGTGCCAAGCACTGTTCTAAGTTCTGGGGTAGATACAAGGTATTTAGGTTGGACACAGTCCCTGTCCCACATCGGGGTCACAGTCTCAATCCCGCTTTACAAATGAGGTAACTGAGGCACAGAGAAGTGAAGTGACTTGCCCATGGTCAAAGAGCAGACAAGTGGTGGAGCTGGGATTAGAACTCTTGACCTCTGACTCCCAAGCCCATGCTCTTGCCACTAGACCATGTGACTTCTCTACTTTTAGTGCTCTACACATAGTAACCACTCAGTAAATACAATATAATTAATAACTGAATAAATAGCATTGGTTGATGGGAAGAGTGGTGGTCATACTTTCTCCGCATGACCTGGAAATCCCACCCCAGTCATATAAGGCGAATATGAATGGGGTGGGATTTCCAGGTCATACAGAGAAAGTGGGGAAAGGGGTCAGTGGCAAAAGACAAGATTATCAAGAGAATATTATTATTATGGTATTTGTTAAGCACTTACTATGTGTCAAACACTGTTCTAAGTGCTGAGATAGAGACAGGTTATTCAGGTTGGACACAGTCCCTGTCCTGTATGGAACTCATAATCAAGTAGGAGGGAGATGAAGTATTTAATCCCCACTATCTATACAGTGGAGGAAACTGAGGCACAAACAAGTTAAGTGACTTGCCCAAGGTCACAAAGAAAAAAACATTGACCCAGGACTGGAACCCAGGTCTTCTGACTCCCAGGCCCATGTTCTTTTTGCTGGCCCATGCTGCTTCTGTCTGGGGGCTGCACAGTCAAAAACCAGATAATGCCTTCCAAATGAGTAGAGATAAAGGCGAACTAATTTGCTCAGCGGTGGCACAACATTTGCAAGTGCATGTTCCCAAACTGTGGCTATTATAGCAATCTGAGATCATTAGTATATTCAATGTTACTCAAATTCAACAAATAAGAATCTCAATCCATTCCTCCAGCTCTGCTGTCCCTTAATCACTCAATTTCAGTATCCAGAAATTAGAACCATTATTAACCGGAATAATTTGATTAGCTAAATGTTGTTTTTACCACAGAGCACAGTATTAAAATGGACTTTTGCAATTTGGAAGGACAATTTCATTGAAGACTGTTCTGGAAGGGGCATGACTGTACTTGGAAGGTGATGAGATGTTATGTTTTTCAGACATTTTTAGAGATATGCAAACATCCTATTACAGATATTGGAAGTATACTGAAAATGAAGAGCAAGGAATCACGTTTACCAAGTCTACTGTACTCTTCCAAGTGCTTAAGGAACTTCTCCACACACAGCATGGGCTCACAACAAATACCATGGGGTGACTGATTAAAATGGCCCGCGTTTTCAGTTAACCAATCATATTTTTTGAGTGTTATGTTGACCACTGTATGAAGCACTCGGGTTAGTACAATACAACATAATTAGTGGGCATGTTTTCTGCCTATAATGAGTTTACAATCTAGAGGTCTGCCTCTAGAATCTAGAGGGAAAGCAAGGCAGGCGTTCCTGTACCCATCTCCCTGATCTCCTGACTTAAACTAGACATAGACTCTCCTAATATCTGAAGTACTCAGATACATCTTGTATAATGTTTTCACCCAAACCTTCCTCTAAGATACTGGCAGCCTCAATTTACAGATGAGGAAATATCAAGATCCAAGTGTTAGCTGACTCTTCTCGGAAACAGAATGGCAAGGTAGGTGTAGATATTGAGTCTGACTAAAAGAAAACAAAAAACAAATTGCTTAATGCTCCATGCCCTTCCCTTTCACTCATTTTGAATTTGGTTTTCATTATATATCTGTAGGGCAAGATAACCTTACTCACTTGTAAGGAGAGCAAATCCCAGTCTACAAAACAGATAAAGATGAAGACAGAAGTACTTGGCATTTCCCTGCAGATAGGTATATGATGAGTAGTACAAGTGTGGCCTACTGAAAAAAGCACAGGCCTGGGGATCAGAGGACGTGGGTTCTAATCCTGTCTCCACAACTTGTCTGCTGTGTGACCTTGGGCAAGTCACTTAATCACTCTGTGCCTTAGTTTCCTCATCTGTAAAAGGGGATTAAGACTGTGAGCTCCTTGTGGGACAGGGACCGTGTTCAGTCTGATTATCTTGTATCTACTCCAGTGCTTAGAACAGTGCTAAGCACATAGTTATCAGTTATCAGATAATACTGATAACTACTGTTATCAGTAGTAGTAGTAAATATGAAACTAATTGGATTAGTAAAACCTGTCTACATCATTTGGTGCAGAAAGATCACTTAATATCAAACACAGCTTTCCAGCAAGCATTAATAAATTAATTAAGATGCACTGGCCTAACATTAAAGTAGAAAGCAGCTCCAGAAACTGAAAAAAATAAAGTTTCAATCTCTTAATGAAACAAATTTTTCAATGAAAAACTGGACCTCCAGACTACTGAGACAGCAAGTTGAAGGTTCTCTGTGATCTGCAGCTAACCATTAAAGTTAATGTTTGTGCCATGTTCACTCTCCATGTTAATCATTGGGAAAAAAAGCCAGGTTAATTTAAAAAGATATCAAGGACTGGCATTCCAGGGGCCATGTGTTCATTGCACACACTGAGTAAGTAAATCTGACTTTACTGATATTTAAAAATCTGTGCAAATTGCCAGCTACTGAAGAAGAAAATACGTGTAGAAGTTTCATTCCACAGTGAGGAATGCGCAGATTAATACTTTGGCTACACTGTTAAATGAAATATCATTTTGCAAAGTTTTTCTAGAAACAGTGGAATATCTCATGCCTAGTGTGTAAAGCTCTCCTGTTCTCTTTGCAAAGTCATTTGTTTGGATTGAGAACCAATTGCTAGGGCCAGGAGCACAGAGTGAATATTATTATAGATAGGATTTGAAACAAACACAGGAGAGCAGAAATATAAAATGCCTTTACTATATGAATCACATTTATCTCATATGCCACAGTTGACCGAACATCAAGAAGAGCCATTTATAATGTGCAATGACCGTGTGCCTTCTCTGACTGTAGAGTATGACGATAGGTTAACTGGAAGGTGTCATGGCAAGAAATAACATTCAAGCAGGATGACTGGTGAGATGATGACTAGAGGTGGTAAGTAGTCCATTTTTACATTAAAAATAAAATTAAAATGATGTATTTGCTTTTAAAATTTGCTAGTTTCAGCTCAATAACAAATTTGGGGAATGAATCCCAAATCCAAAGTCTTCTAATCAAAAGATTTGTGAGGCACATACAGCTTATGATTGGCAGACTTTGGCTTTTCCCATTATCCTAAATTCCAACATGAGGTTAGCAAAGCAGGTGCTTAAATAGAAGCACTCAATATTTTCATTTATATATATATACATATACCCGGGATATGGTATGCAGCATGGCATAATGGATAGAGCACAGGCCTGGGAGTTAGAATGTCATGGGTTCTAATCCTGACTCTGCCACTTGTCTGCTTTGTGGCATTGGGCAAGACACTTAACTTTCCAGTGCCTAAATTACCTCATCTGTAAAATGGGGATTAAGAATATAAACCCCATGTGGGACATGGACTGTGTCCAACCTGATTTGCTTGTATCCACTCCAGTGCTTAGTACAGTGCCTGGCACATAATAATAATAATAATGGTATTTGTTAAGCACTTACTATGTGCAAAGCACTGTTCTAAGCGCTGGGGTTGATACAAGGTGATCAGGTTGCCCCACGTGGGCTCACAGTCTTAATGCCCATTTTACAGCTGAGGTAACTGAGGACCAGAGAAGTGAAGTGACTTGCCTAAAGTCACACAGCTGACAAGTAGCGGAACCGGGATTAGAGCCCATGGCCTCTGACTCCCAAGTCCAGGCTCTTTCCACTAAGCCACGCTGCTTCTAAGCACATAGTAAGTGCTTAACAAATACCATAATAATAATAATAATAATAATGATAATAATAGTAATATCACCTCCCTCCCACAATAGCACAACAACATTGCACATCATATAAGCACTGGGGTATTAACACCACTCCAGAGCACTTACGTCATATCTTTACACTCTAACGCTTCCTCCTATAATAATGTTGGTATTTGTTAAGCGCTTACTGTGTGCAGAGCACTGTTCTAAGTGCTGGGGTAGATACAGGGTAATCAGGTTGTTCCACGTGAGGCTCACAGTTAATCCACATTTTACAGATGAGGTAACTGAGGCACAGAGAAGTTAAATGACTTGCCCAGTCACCCAGCTGACAAGTGGCAGAGCTGAGAGTCGAACCCATGACCTCTGACTCTGAAGCCCAGGCTCTTTCCACTGAGCCAAGTTGCTTCCCCATTTATTTTAGTAATTTATTTTAGTGTTCATCCTCCCCATTAGACTGTATGCTTCTTGAGGGTAAAGGTCACTTCTATTAACTCTATTACACTCTCTCAAGCATTATCTGCGCTTATTAGTTGCTCAATACACACTATTGATTGACCAATCATTTCATTCTTACTCTTTGGAAATTTACTTGCTTATTATATATTCCACATACACCTTTCTTCTCCACTAGTGTGGCTTGATTCATAGATCTCAGAAAGAAGCTGTCTCCAGGGCTATCTCTTCCAGTATCAAAATGCTAAATTTCTCTAAGCCAGAGATTTGCACAAAGGGAGAAATTAGAGTTTAGAGGTTAGGGGATACCATAGAACGTTTCAAAATGAAGGGTGACATTATCAAGGATCTTTTTAAATAAATGATAATAACGATGGTTCAAAATCCTTTTTCAGGTATCTCAGATAGGGGGAACTTGAAACTCTATTAAGAACATATTGGAGGGATTTGTTTCAGAGTACAGTTCTTTAATAGCATTTACTTTCATTCATTGGTAAATGTGCTTTCTTCTACATGTGCAGTCAATTTAAAATCAATCTATCTCATTGGTCACACACACATAACATTCAATCAATGCTAATTTCCTTTAATTTTATTTTTCTTTCCTCTCTCATTTTCATAGTTTCCCCACCTCCCAGTTGCACCATTGAAAGTGTTACATTTGCACTATCAAAGAAGATTTAAATGAATACCAGGTCTATTGAAATTATTGAATTTGGGTGCCTGCTAAAGCCATTTTTCCAGGAACACATTATGGAACTGAAGAATAAGAAGCTGGCAAAACCATTTTTAATCAGGTCCATAGTGAGTAGTTTGAAAATAATAAACTCTGCATATACAAAGGTGAATGTAATTAAACTGAAGCCCAGAGAACCCGCTTGTTTCCTTTTCACAGACTGCAAATTGCTCTTGTCTCAGTTTCAATTCATTTGGTTTTACAACCATTGGATTTGACTTACAGTTCATCTAAATGTCTTGGGTGTTTAACTGCCAACTGACCTAACACATAGATGGTAGAAATGACATAGTTCCGAGTGTTTTCTGAGACTAATAGATATGCTGAAGAAAAATTCTTTTTCAGCCCCTGGAAGCCATTTTTTTTTTTGTAAGCCCATGATTTAATGACAGGAGTGGTAAACTAGCTAGTATTAAACAGGAAATTGATGTGGATAGACAGAAACACAAATGTTCCTTAACTGATGGAGTGTGAATTCTTCACAAGCAGAAGAGGTAGGGGAGCAAGGATCAAAGATGAAATTAGTGACCTTTCCCACCCTGTGTCTCCTGCTTTACAGGATCCTGCACTAGTAACAGCTCTGAAGATTCCCTGAAATCTTTGTGAGACTGTGGGATTATGGATAAAAATAAAATTCTTGATTAGTTCTACCGAATAGAACCTCGGACTACCAAATCTTGGGATCCGACAGAATAACTTTCTTTCTGGGTGAAATCCTGGAAGAAAATCTCTTGTATCTTTACCCTACTCCCTCTCCTTTCTGCATCCCCTTTGCATTTGGATCTGTACCCTTTAAACACTTGATATTCATCCTATGCTCAACCCCACACCACTTATGTGCAGATCCATAATTTATTTGTTTATATTTGTTTAGAGACCCTACGTTTCTAGTGGGCAGGAAACGTCTATCAACTCTGTTATACCCTCTCAAGCACTTATTACAGTGCTGTGCACAAACTCAATAAACACCATTGATTGATTGATTGACTATCATTCTGCTTTCTCCAAGATCCCCTTAATCCAGCTGGGAAAACCAGTTCAGTAGAAAGTTAATTTATCTGAACCTTGGTCATCTGACTTACTGGTTATCCAAAATGAGGCTGTTTAGAAAAAACCTTACCACAAAGCATTCGGGTTCAGCGCTACCTCAAATTTGATTAATTCCAATTAATCACATTTATTGAGTACCTACTTTGTTTAGAGCAGTATACTAAATGCTTAGGAGAGTACAATACAACAGTGAACAGACACATTCCCTGCCCACGATGAGCTTATTGTTTGGAGGAGGCGGCAGACAATATAAATAAATAAATTGAAGATATGTACATAATGCTGTGGACTGGAAAGGGGGAGGAGCAAAGGGAGAAAATCAGGATGATTCAGAGGGGAGTGGGAGAAGAGGAAAGGGGGGCTTAAGGAAGGCCTCTTAGAGGAGATGTGTTTTCACTAAGGCTACAAAGGGTGGGGAGAGTAATTGTCTTTTGGATTTGAGTTGCGGGGGGGTGTTCCAGGCCAGAGGCAGGATGTGGGCGAGGGGTCAGCGGTCAGATAGATGAGACTGAAGCTCAGTGAGACAGTTATAATATAGAGGAGCCAAGTGTGCAGGCTAGGCTATAGTAGGAGAGTAGTGAGGTGAGGTAGGAAAGGGGCAAGGTGATGAAGGGTTTTGAAGCCAATCGTGAGGAGTTTTAGTTTGATGTGGAGGTGAATGGGCAACCTCTGGAGTTTTTTGAGGAGTGGAGAAACATGTCCTGAATGGTTTCATAGAAAAACAATCCAGGTCGCAGAGTATGGACTGGAGTGGGAAGAGACAGGACACTGGAAGGTCAATAAGGAGGTTGATACAGTAATCCAGGCAGGATAGGCTGAATGATTGTATTAAACTACTGAATCTGTGTAAGAGAAACCAAACACATTTATAAGAATACATACGTACACAGGATTTTCTTACTATAGGTATGTACATTAGCATATATGTTAAAAACTCACATATTTCAAAGCCCTAAAAAAAACTGGGGGAGAACATATAAAATTAATCCATTATCAATCATACATATTGAACACTTTTCCATGTGCAGAGCATTATACTAAGCACTTAGGAATGTACAACACAACAGAGCTGGTAGATACGTTCACTGCCCTCTAAAAGCTTGTAAGGTAATGGGGCAGATAATAGACATGTATCAAGAGGTAGCATGGCTTGCCTAGTGGTCAGGGTGTGAGGTTGGGAACCACAGGACAAGCATCAGAGTCACACCTTATCACCAGCTTGTATGTGACCTCAAAAAGTCACCAGTTATTCTCTGTGCTTCCAATTCCTCATCTATAAATGTCTCCCTCTCCTGATCTCACAGAGACATTAAGACAATAATCAGGTAAGAAATGTGAAAATACTTGGTAAAAGTAGAAAGCATTATACAGATCCAAGATACTATTATAAACAAAAAATGTGAAATTAAATAACTTGTGGTATTTGTTAAGTGCTTACTATGTGCAAAGCACTGTTCTAAGCGCTGAGGGATACAAGGTGATCCGGTTGTCCCATGTGGGGCTCACAGTTTTTTAATCCCCATTTGACAGATAAGGTAACTGAGGCACAGAGAAGTTAAGTGACTTGCCCAAGGTCACACAGCTGACTAGCAGCGGAGCCGGGATTAGAACCCGTGACCTCTGACTCCCAAGCCCGGTCTTTCCACTGAGCCACGCTGCTTCTCTGTACTACAGTGAGGAGAGATAAAATAGATTTAAATGATAGATATGAGTGAATAAGTATCAAACAAAGAAGCAGAGAAGTACATTAATCTAAGAAGGCTGATAGTATAGCATGGCCAGGAAGATAGATGGGGTGAATGATGTTTTGCTATGCAAGCACAGGAAATCCCAGAATCCAGGATCTGCTCATAAAGTATGCTTGCTCTATATTGCTATATAAATGTAGAGTTTTGTATTCTCTATAGGCACTGACTTCATAGGAGTGAGGGGACTGACAGCCCACCCAAGATGTTAGCTGATCTTCTCAGGATCACACCTGGAGGTGTTCCAGTACTCTATCAGTCTCAGCTGAGGGAGGAAGAGTCAAGCAGAGGCCTACCCATTCCATTCCTAGCTTGGTCAGTGGCTAGCAAGTGGAAGACAATCTGCTACAAGTCAAAACTCACTTGTGCTGGGCAGCAGCAACATGGGAGAGAGTTGAGGACAGAGACTCAGGTTTACTGTGTGGAAGAAGGCAATGGTAAACCATTTCCATATTTTTACCAAGACAACTCTATGGATCTACTATCAGAATGATTCCAGATGGAGAGTGAAGCATTCTGGAAAACGTGTACATGGAGTCGTCATGAGTCTTTTCTCGACTCAACAGCATAAGACAAAAGATGTTAGCCACATAGCCATTAGCTTCAACCCTGTAGATATTTGGTTGGGACAGAAAGCCAAGGCTAGCTCACCCCATTCTTTCAATTAGGAAATGATTCAGAGTTGGAGGGGATGTGGAAGGAAGAAGAGGAAGGAGAGGAGGAAAAAGAGAGGGAAGATGAAGAAGAGAAAAAGAAAAGAATGCAGCAGGACATAGTGGAAATAGCCAAGGACTATAAATCAGGAGACCTACGTTCTAATCTCAGTTGGGCCATTGGTCTGCTGAGATCCTGAAAAAGTCACATAACCTCTTTATGCTAGTTTTTTTAATCTGTAAAAGGATAAGAAGATGCCTACTCTCCTTACCTCATAGACTGTAAAAAAAAAAAAAAAAAAAAGGAGAAGGATATCATCGATTCCACTGTTACTTTTTATGGTCCTCCCTGGGGTTGGGTGCCAGGGGTTCCTCCCGTTCCCACCCAAATCTCAATGAGGAAGAGACATCCCCTTGCCTTCTCCCCACTCAATTCACACAGACAGGAATGGGGCATTGAGGTCAGTACTCTGGAGCTACTGAGGTGGCTGTGAGCCACAGGTTTGCTGCACGATTTTGGGGGACTCTCTGCTTACCATGGTTGTTTACTGCCATCACTCAACAACTGGTTAATTTCCCTCAGCTATGGACAATATGTTCTGCACATGGGATAGTGGTGGCAGAAACCTCTCCCCTAATCCTTGGGTCTGGGGAGTACCAGAAAAATAACAGTGTTATTAGAGAATGGAGAGGAACAGAAAAAGGAAGCAAGGAAAATGAAGGAAGAGCAATAATAAGATGAAAAGGCAGAAACAGTCCATGTCAGTGCTTGCTTCTCCCTTTCCCTCCTCTCTCTCCCCTTCCCTCTGACCTCTTGTAGCTCTCTTTCGCCTCTACCTCATTTCCAACCTCCCTATTTTTCACCCTTCCCCTCATCCTTTCTTTTTTCCCCTCTGTTCTGCTCAACCCTTCTTCTCTGGCCTGAAAGTCCCACCCTTCAAAGATCCTCTCCCAAAGCCCCATCAGCTAGATGCTCTGTTCCCAGGTGTATCCCCTGCCATTCATTATGAAACTTTTGACATTTTATAATTGAAAACCAGAATCACAGAGATAAACTACAGATTCTGGCAATTGAAATGCATCCAGAATCCCATCTTGAAACTGTGTCAAACATTGGTTTTTGAGGCTCCTGCATCTTTCATCACTAAGTGAAAACCAGTAGTTTCAAAGTGGAACTTGGACATTTGTTACTTTATTCCATTAAAACCAACTAATTTGTCCCTCCATCTGAGGAGAAGTTCATCAGACTGACTTAAGTTCAAAGGAAATCCTGCTGTTTTGAATCTTGGAAACAAACCCCCAACCAGATGTTCTTTGAATGGTGCTTTGTTCCTCAATGGAGTCTGTGCTAAGGCTCAAATTAAGTGTTGCTTTTTCTACTGTTTATTCTCCGGTGTTTTGGATGTAGGAAGGCTGAAAGAACAAAAAAGTGCACTTTACATTTGGTATAACCTTGAGATTCCTCTAACAGTTAAATGTCAAATTGTTTTATTACAGGGTCTTATTATCCTCCAACCATCACACATTCATTTAATTGATTTGATGTTTGGGAGATAAACGCCTTGGGTTACATATAACAGAAAACACAGCACAACATAATGCAATTTCAAAAAGGATCCTTCGTAATTGCTTATCACACATGGCTGTGTATGATAGATAGAAATAATAAAGGAATAAATGAAAAATATTTTAGCCAAACTGTATTACTGAAATGGTATCAAGTACTGTCCTGAAATACATTTTATTGGAATATGTTCAGATGAGAACAGTGAGGAACCAGCATTCTCTCAGATCTCTCTGGGAGTGCATTAGAAACTGTGGGGAGTAGCCGATAAAAAGCTTTACCTTCCAAATCATTAAGATGAAATGTGGGAGTTTTAGAAAGACAAACAGCTGATTCAAAGCTAGAGCTGGTACATATGGAGTAAGAAGCTCATTAGAGTGCTTGGAGCAAGGCCATCAGATGATAAAAGCAAAATATCAAAAATGACCCTGCCGTTAATATAAACTCGATGCAAAGAGCTTAAATATGAAGAAAATGCCAATCCTTTTAAATGCAAATAAGTACACAGATAATTTAGTTTCAGTCAGATTCAAGGCTCAGAGCAAGTGACGTTAATTTTGATTGGAAAATAGTCATTTTGGTTAAATTGAATTAAACCTCAGTATTTTCCTACTAGTATTTCCTAATAATGTGTTTCAAAGAGTATTAAAATAGTAATTTAATACGGAAATCATGTATTGACCTTGTATGTCTTCGCTCCATAACTGATGACGTTTCCATAGATTGTTCTGAGGGGATCTTATACTTCTTTTCTTTCCCAAATCTTTGTAGAATGTTCTTCATACAAATGGTGCTCAGGAGAGATCACTGATTGACTGACTCATTGAATCCCACAGTACTGCACGACTGGGCAGCCACTCTGTCAAAGAAAGGAGTTGCCAAAAAAGGCATGTTCTCAGACTGAAAAATTTTGGGTACAAACTGTGCAATAATATGCTCTTCTCGAGTATCCCATCTCTCAATGCCTCCATTTATCATACATTCTTTCCTCTTCTCCTTTTCATGTTTATTGCTTGAGCAAAAGACATTCAGGTCATTTTCTATATGTCACCTATCCTCCTCACTATCAATGGGCAGCATGATTTAGTTGTGCTGAGGAACAACTGCACAATTGTCTTGGCTTATGTTGTCGAGTCATTTCCAACCCATAGAAACTCCATGGATAAATCACTACCAGAACACTTCACCTTCATCTGCAATTGTTCTGGTAGTGTATCCATAGGGTTTTCTTGGTAAATATGGAAGTGGTTTACTATTGCCTTCTTCCACAAAATAAACTTGAATCTCTGCCCTCGACTCTCTCCCATGCCGCTGCTGCCCAGCACTGGTGAGTTTTGACTTGTAGCAGATTGCCTTCCACTCGCTAGGTAGTTGATGGGTGTATATGATTTTGGGGTTTTGATAATCAGTTAGGGAAAGTTCGTTAGAAGAGGACAGGAGGTCTTGTTGAAGGATGTGGGCATGGCTGAGGTCTGACAATTTTGGTGAATGGGAGAGAGAATTCTAAGCAAGGGGAACAAGCTGAGGCAAGAACTAAAAACAATCAATCAATCAATATATCAATCAGTGGTATTTACTGTGTAGAAGACTATTCTAAGTATTTGGGAAAGTACAACAGGATTGGTAGATCAAATTCTTGCTCACAAGGAGCTTGCAGTCTATAAGAGAGCCAGACCTTAAAATTTACTTGGGATAGGAGGAAAGAGAATATTTATATAAGCATTGTGGGGCTGGGGTGAGGTCAGTGTGCTTAAGAGGTACACTAAAGTGAATAATTGATACAAGGTGAGGGCGGATAGGAAAAATAAGGAGTTTGGTGTGGGAAGGCCTCTTTGTTCAATCAGTCAATCATATTTATTGAGCACTTACTATGTGCAGAGCACTGTACTAAGCACTTGAAAAGTACAATACAGCAACAAAGAGAGACAATCCTTCACAGTCAGGTGGGGACTGGTGTGGGGGGGAGGCAACAGACATCAGTAAACAGGCATCCATACAAATAAATAGAATTATACATATATATGTATACTAAGTGGGGTGGGGTGGGGTGGGGAGGGGGTGGAAAGCAAAGGGAGCAAGTCAGGGTGACCCGGAAGGGAGTGGGAGCTGAGGAAAAGGGGGACTTAGTTTGGGAGCTGTGATTTTAGAAGGATTTTGCTGGTGGGAAGAGTGGTGGACAAGAGGGACGGAGATCCAGTTTCAAAGGAGAAAATGTGCAAGATGGTGGTGGTGAGATAGATGGGATGAAGGTACAGAGAGTAGGTTAGTGTTTGAGCAGTGAAGTGTGTGGGTTGGATTGTAGTAGGAGATCAGCAAGGTTAGGAAGGAGGGAGAGAGATGATTAAATGCCTCAAAGCTGATAGTAAAGAGTTTCTGTTTGATGAGAAGGGGGATAGACAACCACTCGAGGTTTTTGAGGAGAGGGTAGATAAGGACTGAATGTGTTGTTGTTTTTGGGTGTTTTTTGTTTTGTTTTGTTTTTTTCAGAAAAATTATCTGGTTACTAGAGTCAAGTTTGGACTGCAGAGGAGAGAGTCAGGAGGCAGAAATGACAATGAAAGGGTTGATGCAGAAGTCAAGATGGGAATAGTGAGCACTTGTTTCAGCAGGATAGCACTTTGGGTGAGGGGAAATGGTGGATTCTAGAGATGCTGTGAAGGTTGATCCAACAGGATTTGGTGACAGACCGATGAGATGAATGAGAGAGAGAATGGAAGACAATGTCAAGATCATGTCCTTGTGAAACAGAGGGGATGGTGGTAATGTCTAGAATGATAAAAGTCATGGAGAGGACAACAGAGTTTGGGTGGGAAGATGAGTTCTATTTTGGAAATATTAAGTTTGAGGCATCAGCAGGGCATCCAAGGAGCGGTAGATTTGGGAAGCATCTGTGTGCCAATGGTAGTTGAAGCCATGGAAACAAATGAGTTCTCTAAAGAGTGGGTGTAGATAGAGAATACAAGGAACCAATTATGGAACCTCGAGGCACCCACATTATTAAAGGGTAGGAGGTAGAGGATGAGCTTGCAAAAGAGACTGAGAAGTAGTAAGTCAGAGATATAGGAGGCAAGTCAGGAGAGGACGGTGTCAATGAAGCCAAGGTTGGATATTATTTCAATCAATCAATAGTATTTATTGAGTACTTACTGTGTGCAGAGCACTATACTAAGGGCTTGGGAGACTATAATACAAAAGACTTGGTAGACACATTCTGTGTCTACAATTAGCTTCAATTTAGATGAGGAAGATTTCCAGAAGAAAGGGGTGCTGAAGGCATCAAAAAGGTTGAGGAAGACTAGACTGGGTAGTAGTGGCCACTGGGTTTTACACAAAGAAGATTATTGGTGACCTGAAAGAGGAACGGTTATGTGGAGTGGAGAGTAGAGGAAACCAAATCATAAGGTATAGAGGAAAGAACTGGAGAGGAAGTGGAGGTGGTGACTGCAGATAATTTACTTAAGGAGTTTGGAGAGGAATGGTAGGGGTGATAAATGGAGGGTGATGTAGGGATAAGAGAGGGGGTTTTATGATGGGCATACATGGGTGTGCTTAAAAGCAGTGGGAAAGGAGCCATTGGAAAGTGAGCAGTTAAAGAGTAGAGGAAGGGAGGGGGCAATTGCTTTGAAAAAGTATGTCAGTATGAGGTCAGAAGCACAGATGGAGGGGGTAGAATTAGAGAGAAGGTGGTAAATCTCTTGAGATCCTGATGGGAAGTATTGGAAAGTCAAAAATGGGGTTGGAGGAGGGAAAGATTGTAGAGAAGCAGGGAAAGCTTAGGGAAAAAACACCTGTGGTGTTGTGTCGGGGAGAGGGGCACATGTGGCTTAAATATCCGTTCTCCATCACCTTTAGGCTGTGAGCCACCATATGTCTACCCTGTATCTATTTTATCCTATATCTACCATCTACCCCAGCAGTTAGTAGTGTTTCACACGTAGACAGCATTTTACAAATATGACAGTTATTATTGGTAGATGTTTCAAAACCTCTATCAAATCAACTTCTAGTTCCTATAACTCATCTGTTCTTCAATACAACCTAGGTTGTCACTGAAGGTGTAATACTGTTAACCTAAAATATTCCACCATTGTTGAATCCTATATTTGTATTTATGAGTTTTTTTGTTCAGAGTCTTCAATTTAAGACTATCATATGACATCCTAGAACCGAAAAAAAAAAATACACAATCAACTAAAAATACTAATATGCTATTATCAGTGATATTTTACAGATGTGTTTGGGTTTGAATGCAAAGATCTCTTTATGGGTAACACACTATTCCACATTGTAAACATGAAAAAATGGTGCTATGTCACTGTCACATTTGACACTTGTGATGCTCACTGTTATTTTCAAATCTGCCTCTTATTGATGGTTAGGAAGATTGCTCTCCTTATTACTCCATTCTAAGCCATTCTACCTGCTACAGTTGTCAGCTGTTTGCTGTTATGCCTCAATCTTTGAGAATGGGCTTCTCTCTGCCTTTAAATTATATGTTGTGCCCTTCTTGCTTATACATGCACCAATTCAGCTTGGAATAGAGGAGCTACTTGGGCATCCTTCTACAATCCATTTTCCTCATATGCCTTATTAATTGAAGCTATGTTCCAGTGAACATTTCCCATATGTTATTTGAGCACACTTAGTTCCAGGACCTCATTACTGGGGACCCTGTCGGCATCTGATGCTGACCATGGCTCATAAATGATGTGGGGTTAAGTCCCATTTTCACAGCCATGTGGAATGTTGGCCACTAAAACAGCTTTTTAAACCTTCAATTAGTGTGATACATAATGCCCCATTGCAACCAAACACTGGCTGTCTGTCTCCCAAGGGACGTGTTGACCTTCTGGATAACAGTTTCTAATTTTTGTCCTCTGGGCATCTTTGGATAGTGATTGGCAATATTAGCCTGTTCTATAATGCTGATGACATCCCTCCAGAATTCCATAAAAAGAAAGATGAGAGGTGTCTATGAAAACTACCAGGTCAGCTAACTACATTCCACCGACAGAAAATGATAGTAATTGTGGTATTTAATACGCACCTACTCTATGAGAAGAACCACACGTAATGCCATGACCAATACAAGGCAATTGGAAAATAATGACGGTGGCATTTGTTAGGCACTTACTATATGCCAAGCACTGTTCTAAGAGCTGGGGTAGATACAAGGTTATCAGGTTGTCCTATGTGGGACTCAGTCAATCTCCATTTTAATAAAAATTAAAATGATGACATTTGTTAAGTGCTTACTAAGTGCAAAGCACTGTTCTAAGTGCTGGGAGGATACAAGGTGATCAGGTTGTCCCACGTGGGGCTAACAGTCTTAATGCCCATTTTACAGTTGAGGTAACTGAGGCACAGAGAAGCTAAGTGATTTGCCCAAAGTCATACAGCTGACAAGCGGCGGAGCAGGGATTTGAACCCATGACCTAGATGACACACAGATCTACGTCTCTGCCCCTGTCCTCTCCCCCTCCCTTCAGGCTCGTATCTCCTCCTGCCTCCAGGACGTCTCTACCTGGATGTCTGCCTGCCACCTAAAACTCATCATGTCCAAAACTGAGCTCCTCATCTTCCCTCCCAAGCCCTGTCCTCTCCCTGACTTCCCTATCACCATGGATGGTACGACCATCCTTCCCGTCTCTCAGGCCCGCAACCTCAGTGTCATCTTTGACTCGGCTCTCTCGTTCATTCCACACATCCAATCCGTCACCAAAACCTGCCGGTCTCACCTTTATAATATCACCAAGATCCGCTCTTTCCTCTCCACCCAAACGGCTACGGGCTCTCGTTATATCCCAGCTAGATTACTGTGTCAGCCTTCTCTCTGATCTCCCTTCCTCCTCTCTCTCCCCGCTCCAGTCTATTCTTCACTCCGCTGCCCGGCTCATCTTCCTGCAGAAACGCTTTGGGCATGTCACTCCCCTTCTTAAAAACCTCCAGTGGTTGCCTATCAACCTCCACACAAAACATAAACTTCTCACTCTAGGCTTCGAGGCTCTCCATCAACTTGCCCCTTCCTACCTCTCCTCCCTTCTCTCTTTTCACTGCCCACCCCACACGCTCCGCACCTCTGCCACTCACCTCCTCACCGTCCCCCGTTCTCGCCTCTCCCACCGTCAACCCCTGGGCCACGTCCTCCCGTGGTCCTGGAATGCCCTCCCTCCTAACCTCTGCCAAATTAATTATCTTCCCCTCTTCAAAATCCTACTTAAAGCTCACCTCCTCCAAGAGGCCTTCCCAAACTGAGCTCCCCTTTTCCCTCTGCTCCCTCTACCCCCCTACTTCACCCCTCCTCAGCTAAGCCCTCTCTTTCCCCCTTTCCCTCTGCTCCTCCCCCTCTCCCTTCCCCTCCCCTCAGCCCTGGACTCGTCTGCTCAACTGTATATATTTTCATTACCTTATTTATTTTGTTAATGAGATGTACATCACCTTGATTCTATTTATTTGCTATTGTCTTAATGAGATGTTCATCCCCTTGAGTCTATTTATTGCTATTGTTCTTGTCTGTCCGTCTCCCCTGATTAGACTGTAAGCCGGTCAAAGGGCAGGGACTGTCTCTATCTGTTACCGATTTGTACATTCCAAGCGCCTAGTACAGTGCTCAATAAGTACTACTGAATGAATGAATGACTCCCCAGCCCATGCTCTTTCCATTGAGCCACGCTGCTTTCTATGTGCTCAGCCCTGGAGTAGAACCCATGACCTCTGACTCTCAAGCCCGTGTTTTTTTGGATGTAAAGATAACCATACAGATAACTACTTGAATTGCAATGTGGATTCAAATAAAATATGGCAGAATAAAAATGATCTTTGCAGACCTACAGAGACAGGAAAGAGGAAGGGAGTATCACTTAGACCACTGTCCTATCACCATAGATTTTTCACAAATATTTCACACCCACAAGAGAACAGGGCTCTGAAAATGGCTTGAATACATTTACCTTACCAGTGAAATTCACCAAGTTCTTTTGGCTACTGCACAACAGAATGGTTGTTTGAGTTTAACTTGACCTCTTCCTCCTCACTATCGGAGTAAGTGTGAGATTGTCCAGTAGCTACAATCCCATTCAATAACTTCCTTATCATCATGGTTAAGGCTGAACAGAAAATGTGGAGGCTTCAGTCAAAATTTGCTTATGTTTTCAGGAAACCCTTTCAATTAAAGATGTTCTGAGCATCGTCGAAGTCTTGTCCGTAGCCATCACTCAGCAACTGTTGTTCTGGATGACTGTGCTCATGAGGCAGGAACACAAAAACCTAACAAGTTATTTCACTAAGGCAACATAGTACTAAGGATTACCATGGAAGGAACATGGCTTAGTGGACAGAGCACAAGCCTGAGATTCAGAGGACCTGGGTTCTAATTCCAGCTCTCCTATGTGCATGCTGTGTGGCCTGAGCAAGCCACTTTATATCTCTGTGCCTCATTTCCTCACCCACAAAATTGGGATTTATCATCTGTTTCTCTTCTACTTGGACTGTGAGCTCCTTGTGCGTCCCAATTATCTTGTATTTACCCACAGAGTAAACTCTTAATCACTAGCATAATTATTATCATTTTTACCCCTGGAGAAAACTGCCTACATCAGGGAATGTTCAGATAAGTAGCTTGACCTAGTGGAAAGAGCATGAACCTGAGAGTCAGAGGATATGGGTTCTAATCCAGTTCCACCACTAATCTGTGTGTGATCTTCGGCAAATCATGTAACTTCTGTGTGCCTCAATTTCCTAATCTGCAAAATGGAGATTAAATTGAAGTCTTCCCATTTAGACTGAGGCCCAAATTGGGCAGGGACTGTCTCTGCCCTGAGTATCTATCCCATTACTTAGTCAGTGCTTTGCACATAATAAATGCTTAACAAATACCATTAAAAAAAATAATTTTCTCAAATGAGGTGGACTTTACCTGAAGTCAGATGTATAATCCAAAAATATTCTTCACAAATGTGTGTGGTCTCTCATTGTCTAAATTAGCTATTCAGAAGTATCCAAAATAATTTAATGAAGATCTAACATTTATAAGTATGCAATATACATATAGTTCTCTCCTACTGTGGGAGTTATATTTTTGCAAAATTTTACTTTAAGGAAAACTTGTACCATGTGAGCTGTTCTACCTCTTTCCTTAATCCTATTGTGCCCCTCCCTCAAGACATCAGGTTTCCCAGAGTCCCCTGCTTCACCCTGAGCAGTGTGGCCCAGTTGAAACAGCATGGGTCTGGAAATCAGAAGATCTGGCTTCTAATTCCAGTTCTGCCTCTTCCCTGCTTAGAGAGGCAGTGTGGCTCAGTGGAAAGATCCCGGGCTTGGGAGTCAGAGGTCATGGGTTTGAATCCTGGCTCTGCCACTTGTCAGCTGTATGACTGTGGGCAAATTACTTAACTTCTCTGTGCCTCAGTTACCTCATCTGTAAAATGGGGATTAACTGTGAGCTTCACCTGGGACAACCTGATTACTCTGTATCTACCCCAGTGCTTAGTACAGTGCTCTGCACATAGTAAGTGCTTAACAAATAGCAACATTATCATTATTATTATGATCTTGGGCAAGTCACTTTTCTGTGCTTCAGTTTCCTAATCTGTAAAATGGGGATTTAACACCTGTTCCCCCTCCTACTTAGACTGTGAACCCATGTGGGATAGGGACTGTGAGCAACCTGATTCTCTCTTATGTAGTACAGCATTTAGTGCAGTGCTTGCTACATAATAAGCATGTAAAAATACAGCAGTTGTCACTGACCATCTGCAATATTGTGAGCCCTTCCACCACTGCCCCCGCTCCCAAAGCCCAGGACCCAATGTGCCATACTCCCTCTCCCACAGGACGCTGAAGTTCCCATAGTTTTCTCATCCAGCCCAGGGAGGGATTCAACTATCTCTAGCAAACCTTCCAAACTTTTACAAAGTGGAAAAGGTCACTACCAGGCTGCAGCTGTGATATACATGACTGGGGGTCTGACCTGTGAAGAGCCTGAAATCCTGCTGCTCCTTTCATGTTTATCATTATCTTCGCCTTTTGTAATTTTGTCACTAACCCACCCTCCTGCCCTGAGCTCTGCCCATTCTTGGATCGTCAACCCCTGAGGCCAGGGACCGTCTATATCTCATCTATGTATTTATCTCCCAGCACTCAGTGTAGTGTTTTGCACATAGTATTCACTTGTGTCCAAGGGCATGTAGTTGCATATTAGTCATTTCTTCCAATACCATCCTGTACTGTATCCAAAAAGACTAGCATTATCCAAAGAATATTTGCTAATACCCCAACAGCTTCCTAGCCAAAATCCACAGTGAAATTACACATTATGGCAGAACCTAGTGCACACTAGGAATTGCAATTGAGAAGCAGCATGGCCTAGTGGGAAAATCATACGACCATGAGTGAGGAGAATTGGGTTCTAATTCTGACTCTGCCACTAGCTTGCTGAGTGTGATAAGCAACTCAACTTCTTGGACAAGCCACTTAACTTCTCTGTGCCTCAGTTACCTCATCTATAAAATGGGGATTAAGACTGTGAAGCCTATATGGGATAGGGTCTGTGTCCAAGATGATGATCTTGTATCTACCGCAGACCTTAATAGAGTGACTGGCAAGTAATAATAAGAATAATGTTATTTGTTAAGCGCTTACTATGTGCAGAGCACTGTTCTAAGCGCTGAGGTAGATACAGGTTAATCAGGTTGTCCCACGTGAAGCTCACAGTCTTAATCCCCATTTTCCAAAAGAGGTAACTGAAGCACCGAGAAGTTAAGTGTCTTGCCCACAGTCACACAGCTGATAAGTGGAAGAGCTGGGATTCGAACCCAAGACCTCTGACTCCCAAGCCCGTGCTCTTTCCACTGAGCCACACTTCTTAGTAAGGCTTAACAGATATCATTTTCTTAAAATGCTGAAGTGGCAGTTGGGATGAGGACAGTAGGGTAAAGAAATGAGAT
The DNA here is from genome assembly GCF_004115215.2 of Ornithorhynchus anatinus. Lineage (NCBI taxonomy): Eukaryota > Metazoa > Chordata > Mammalia > Monotremata > Ornithorhynchidae > Ornithorhynchus > Ornithorhynchus anatinus. The sequence continues at coordinate 84,390,028 of NC_041731.1, forward strand.
ATTCATTAGGGAAGGGTTCTTGGAGGAGACTGAAGTCTTGATATTGCTCCCTGCACTTTTCCTATAGTTTATCAGGCTGCAAAAGGAATGTCCATTATGTGTGCTATGATCTTAAAGCTAGAATGGGAATTTGTAGTGCTCAGTCAATGTTAACCTTTAATGGCCAGTCCACCTATACTTTGGCTAGGCAAAGTATTGCCTGCAATAGAGAGTAATCTAATGCCTTGATAATTGCCATAATCTGCTCTCTAAAGAAACAGACTGGCAAAGTGGAAAGAGCTCCAGCCTTGGTATCAGGGGATCTGGGTTCCAATAATAATAAAAACAATAATAATAATGGTATTTGTTAAGTGCTCACTCTGTGCCAGACACTGTACTAAGCTCTGGGGTGGACACAAATCATGTTGGACACAGTCAACGTAAGGCACTCGGTCTCAATCCTCATGTTATAGATGAGGAAACTGAGGCACAGAGAAGTGAAGTGACTCTCCCAAGGTCACACAGCAGACAAATGGTGGAGGTGGGATTAAAATCTATGACCTTCTGACTCTCAAGCCTGTGCTCTATCCCCTACACCATGCCGCTTCTCCCAGCTCAATCATTTCAAGCAATCAATCAATGATCTTTACTGAGCATTTACTTTTTTGCAGAGCACAGTACTAAGCACTTGGGCTAGTACAATACAGTTCATAGACACAGTGTTCACTCCCAGGGAGCTAATAGTCTAACGTGAGAGATAGACTTGAAAATAGTCTTGTCTGATGCTGAGTTGTCTCCGAACCGTAGCGACACCATGGACACATGTCTCCCAGAATGCCCCACCTCCATCTGCAATCGTTCTGGTAGTGTATCCATAGAGTTTTCTTGGTAAAAACAATATGGAAGTGGTTTAACATTGACCTCCTTCAATGCAGTAAGCTTAAGCCTCCACCCTTAACTCTCTCCCATGCCTCTGTTGCCCAGCACAGGTGAGGTTTGACTTGTAGCAGATTGCCTTCCACTCACTAGTCACTACCCAAGCTAGGAATGGAATGGGTATGCCTCTGCTTGACTCTCCCTGCCATAGTTTAGTCTGGTAGAGTACGGGAATCTTTCCAGGTGTAACCCTGAGATGGGGGAATTAAGCATTAGGAGAGTGAAAATGAATTACAGGTGAGTAAATTAACTGAATAGAATGATATGTACATAGCATGATGGCTTAAATTTTGTTGATGACGTAGATGGCATATTGAGAGCTCACCTCCTCCAAGAGGCCTTCCCAGACTAAGCCCCCCTTCCCTCTGCTCCTCCTCCCCTCCCCATTCCCCCTTCTCCTGCCCTCTGCTCTTCCCCCTTCCCCTCACCTCAGCACTGTGCATATTTGTATATTATTTATTACTCCATTTTGTTAATGATGTGTACATATGTGAAAGAGCCTGGGCTTGGGAGTCAGAGGTCATGCGTTTTAATCCCGGCTCTGCCACTTGTCAGCTGTAAGACTGTGGGCAAGTCACTTTACTTCTCTGTGCCTCAGTTACCTCATCTGTAAAATGGGGATTAACTGTGAACCTCACGTGGGACAACCTGATTACCCTGCATCTACCCCAGCATCTATACCAACATTATTATTCTATTTATCTTGATGATGTTGTTTTGTTTTGATCTGTTTTGCTTTGCTGTCTGTCTCCCCTGTTTAGACTGTGAATCCGTTACTGGGCAGGGATTGTCTCTATCTGTTGCCGAATTGTACATTCCAAGCACTTAGTACAGTGCTCTGCACATAGTAAGCGCTCAATAACTGCTTTTGAATGAATTGATTGAATGAATGAATGGCTTAATCACAGGAGGCCAGAGATAGGGGAGGGAGAGGCACTGGGATATAAGGAGAGAGTTGAAAGTCAGAAGTAGTTGATGAGGACAGTAAGAATGAGAGCCAATAAGGGTGAAAAAGTATTGTTCCTGGCCAGAGTCACAGCAGATGAGGCTGAACCTCTGATAGATGAAGTCATTTTGGTGTCTGGATTTCATTCAATCGTATTTATTGACTGATTTATTGATTTTCACCGTAGCACTCAGGGTATTGAATACAGGAGCAGCGAAAGTATATTGTGGAGGTGAGTCAGGGGTGTAGGTGTGTAGTATTGTATTGACTGAGGCGTAACGGAGTTGACTTGAAAGAAGAGAGAGACATTGAGTGCATGGATTTGCATGACTAGAAAGTGGAAGTTGGATAAAGAGACTAAATGGGTAAAATGAGCTGTAATACTTGCTTTTCCTCTTCCCTCCCTGACAGTCATCTTCAACGGTTCACTCTCCAATGGCTTCTTCCCCATGCATTCCCTATTTTTAAAGTCTCTCCCTTGATCCCATGACTCCCTCCAGTTATCGCCCCATCTCCCTCTGATCATTCCTCTAAAAACTCTTGCTTGAGTTGTCTACTCTCATTATTTCCAATTCCTCTCCTTTAATTCTCTCCTTGATCCCCTCTGCTCTGGCTTCCACCCCTTTCATGCCTCAGAAACTGCCCTGTCAAAAGTCACCAATGATGTCTATCCTAACAAATCCAACTTTGTTTACTTCACCCTAATCCTCCTCACCATCTCAGTTGCCTTAGACACTGTGGATCATCCTCTTCCCCTAGAAACATTATTCAATCTTGGCTTCACTGCCACTGTCCTTTCTTGGTTTTACTCCTATTTTGTTGGCCACTAACCCTCTTTTGTGAACTCCTTCTCTGCCTCTCATCCACTAACTGAGAAATCCCTCCAGGGCTCAGTTCTCAGTTCTGGGTCCCTTTCCATTTTCCATCTACACCCATTCTCTTGGAGGGCTCATTTGCTCCCATGGTTCCAACTGTCATCTCAAAGCAGATGATTCCCAAATCTACATCTCCAGGCCTCATCTCTCTCCTCTGTAGTGTTCACATTTCCTCTCGCCTTCAGGAAATCTCTATTTTGGTTACCCTGCTGACACCCCAGACAGAGCTACCCATATTTCCACCCAAAACCTGTCCTCTCCATGACTATCACTGTAGACAGCACCACCACCCACCCATCTCACAAATCTGTGGCCTTGGTATCATCCTCCACTCAACTACCTCTTTCAACCCACATATTCAGTGCCACCAAATCCTGTCATTTCTACCTAAAAAACATTGCTAAAATCTGCCCTTTCCTTTGTATCCAAACTGCTTCTATACCAATCCAAGCACTTATCCTATCCCGCCTTGATTACTGCATCAGCTTCTTTGTGGACCTCCCTGTCTCCTGTCTCTTCCCACTCCATTCCATTCTTCACTCTGCTGCCTGGATCATTTTTCTTAAAAAAGTTCAGTCCAGGTTTCCTTACTTTTCAAGAACCTCCAGTGGTTGCTCATCCACCTCCACATCCAACAGAAACTCTTTACCATTGCCTTTAAAGTACTCTATCACTTTGCCCCCTCCTACCTTACTTCACCGATTACCTATTACAATCCAGCTTGACCATTTTGTTCCTCTATTGCCAACCTGTTCACTGTACCCAGATCTCATCTATCTTGCTACTGTCCCCTCTCCCACATCCTGACTCTGGCCTGGAACTCCCTCCCCATTCATCTCTAATAGACCATTATTCTCTCCACCATCAATGCTTTATCAAAAGCACAACTCCTCCATGAGGCTTTCCCCAACTAAGCCCTCATTTCCCCAAATCCTCCTTTCTGTATCACTCTTGCACTTGAATTTGTATCCTTCATTCCCCTGACCCTTAGATCCAAAACAGTTATGTAGATATCCATAATTTATTTTTCTGTCTGTCTCTCCCTCTACATAGTAAACTCCTTTTGGGCAAGGAGCATGTCTACAAATTTTGGTATATCATACTCTCTGAAGTACTTAGTACCTTGTTCTGCACACAGTAAGTGCTTAATAAATATGATTGATTGACTGAAATCAGAGGTTTCTGTTGGAGAAAAAGACAGTCTTGATCTTTCATCTATTTTCTGAAAGAGTGATGATGGTTGTATCTTTAGTATCTTGTAGCAAATCCTCAGTGGTGCAATAATTGAGGAAGGACTTGTGTAGCTATTCAACCAGTGCCTTCTCAATGCTCCTAGATCAATCTATCAGTCATGTTTATTGAGCGCTTACTGTGTACAAAGCACTGTACTAAGTACTTCGGAGAGCACAGTATAACAATGTAAAGGACAAATTCCCTTCCCACAACAAGCTTACAGTCTAGACTTCTAGATCTCAATGGGTATGCCATCAGTGCCAGATACCTTGCAATTTCTTTCTGACTGCCATAATGATTTCTGCAATATATTTTTAAAAAATTTTAATGGTACTCAAGTGCTTATTTGTGCCATGCATTTACTAAGCTCAGGGGTAGAGACATGGTAATCAGTTGGACAAAATCTATGCCCTACATGGGGCTCACAGTCTTAATTCTCATTTTACAGGTGAGTTAACTGAGGCACAGAGAAATTAAGTGACTTGCTCAAAGCCACACAATGGACAAGTGGAGGAGCTGGGAGGAATGCCATGTCTTCACATGTTGGAAGGTTTCGCATAGAAAGGTTTTGTCTTGAAAAGAAGAAGATATATTGAGGAGAACATTGAATGGTTCCAGGATCTTTTCAGGATTATTTCACAAGTGGTAGAGGGAACTGAAAGGTTGTTATAACTTCAGTTGTGGGGAAATAATCGAGGAAGGTTTATTACATCAGGTGGGATTTTAGGAAGAGTTTAACCATGGGGAGAACTGTGGTTTTATGGACTACCAGACAGAGGGAGGAGTGTTTTCCAGGCTAGAGAGTTAGAGATGGGTTAGTTGAGAGTGAGGTGCAGTTAAAGGGTTAGCTTTGGAAGAATTGAGTGAGATAGCTTATGAAACAGCAGATGAATAAAGCTGGTATTTCTGGAAATAGGAAAGGACTCAAGCCTCATGAAAGGAGATTTTGTAATGGGAGAGGGAAATGAAAGCTAATGGAGGTTTTTGAGGGGTAGGAAGATGCATGCTATGTGACACTTCAAGAAGATGATCTGTGGTGTAACATGTGGTGGGGGAAGAGGCTGAAGGCAGGAGCAATTGGGGAAGAAACTGATACCACAGCCCAAACAAAAAAATCGCAAGATGTCAGAGTCAATTGGGTGTAGAATACAGACACAATTTCTATGTTCATCTGTTAGGAGAGAGTCCTATGAGGTTTAATGGATAGAAGAGCAGCAAAAATCAGGGGGGACAGGGACAGCTTAGTGGATAGAGCATAACCCTGGGAGTCAGAAGAATCTGGGTTCAAATACAAGCTTCAAGACTAATCTGCTGTGTGACTTTTGGTATGTCATTTTACTTGTCTGGGCCTCAGTTACCTCATCTGTAAAATGGGGATGAAGACTGTGAGCTCCAGATGGAATATAGACTGTGTCCAAACTTATTAGTTTGTACCCATCCTAAGCACTTAGTACAGTGCCTGGCATATGATCAGTACTTAACAAATACCAAGATTAAACAAATAATAAAAAATACCACAATGGAAATATGGAATATAAAAGCAAGGGGACCAAAAATGTGTGGCTCAGAAAAAGTAGAGGATTGTACTAGAGAAACCAAATGTTCCAAGGTAGGATGCACATTCAAAACGAGTTCTGCTACTAACATTTTGTCTTTCTCTCATATAGAAATGGTTAGAAACAGCATCAACAACAAAAGTTAGGAAATACATAAAAAGAAAGACAAAGGCACAGAAACAGAGACCCAGAGAAAAATAGTAAGGGAGCCATAGAGAAGTAGAGAAGGGCAGAGATGCACAGCTACTAAGAAGAGAGATAGAGAGCTATTTACAGAGACAGAGACAAAACATAATGTCTCTCCCTGTCCTATATATCTGACAGAGACTCTCCTCTTCCTTTCTTTCTCTGTTCTCTCTCTCCCCTAGTTTCTCTCATTCTGTATGGATTGACTTTAGCAGATGGGCAGAGTGTGAAGAAAAGACTCACACCAATTTATTGGGGACTTAGAAAATCTAGATGACACAAAAGGTGATATCAACATGTCATGCCCCTTCTAGAGACTTTCTCCCCAGGGAATCACAAACACTACAGTTCTTCAGCTCTTTATTTAAAAAAAAAAAATGCAGCAATCCGTCTGGCTGACTCTGGCTTTGGCTGCCAAGTACAAAATGCCTGCTGATTCTCTGGGCTAACACCCTCTCCAAATCTATTCTCAGTTTTAGAGGAAGAAGCTGTCAGGAAAACACATAGCATCATTATGGCAAGCATTCAATAAATTCACTTTATTATTGTGAAAGTGTTATGAAAGTGATGAGGTGTTTTTTTGGTGTGTTGTTTTTTTTTTCAGAACCTCCAAGCATTGCACGTTTTTCCTCTATCAAATGTAGAACCCAGCTGAATATAAGGGAAATAAATGACAAATTATTTCCCAATTTGTCATTGTGGAAAAAAAAATCCAGATATCATCAACACCATTTGTTGAGCATCTTAGTGTGGCAAGAATGCTGTACTAAACAGTTGCGACATAGTACAGTGCTCGGCACTTTGTGAGTGCTTATTATTATTATTATTATTAAAATTGATGTTTCAGTTTCCTTAACTATAAAAAGGGGATTCGTTATCTGTCCCCACTCCTACTTAAACTGTTAGCCCCATGTGGGACAGGGACTGACTGACTTGATTATCTTGTGTCATTGTGTCTACCCTAGGTTTTAGAACAGTGCTTGGAACATAGCAAGCACTTAACATGTACCATAATTACTACTGGGAACAAACAATTGAAGCAAAAGATGCAGTCAGATCATACAATAGGCAACTGAGGAAAAGGGTTCAATCAATCAATCAATGATATTTATTGAGTGCTGTCTTATGCAGAGCACTATATTAAGCACTTGGAAAAGTCCAATACAAATCCAAATGATAAATATGAACCCTGCCCATAAAGAGCTTAAAGTGTACAGGGTGTGACACATTAAGTTGAATTACAGAAAGGGGAAATAGTAGTGTGTAAGATATGTACATAAATGCTGAGTGGCTGTGGTGAGTATCAAAATGCTGAAGACAAGCTGATACTTCATAGATGACACAGAGCTGAGGGCAGATAAGGATGATACAAGTGATCAAAAGCAAAATAAATCATTAAATATTATTATAATTACTGTTATTATTATGTCTGTTAGGTGCTTAATATGTGTCAAGCACTGATTTAAGTGCAGGGGTATATACAAATTAATCAGGTTGCACACAGGCCCTAACCCACATGGTGGTCAAAGTCTGAGTAGGAGGAAGAAGAGATAGTTAATCCCTATTTTACAGTAGAGGAAGCTGAAGCACAGAGAGGTCAAGTGATTTGCCCCTGGTCACACAGTAATCAATTGCCCAAGGATTAGAATCTAGATGCTCTGACTCCTAGGCCTGTGTGTTTTCCTTTAGGCCATGCAGCTTCTCATATCTATGTCAAATGGACACAGACCTAGGCCTGAGGGATAGTTATTCAGGTGGTTGATGGGGTGGTTTGATAAGGATAGTGAGAGATTAGTGAAAAGGATTCAGTGAATTTGATCTGTTATTGAATAATTTCCTTCAGTGATAGATTAATCAGATACAGCCCTTAGATTTCAACCTAGGTTAATATTCAAGTAGGCCTTGTAAATGTTCTCGTAGCAGAATAACCTCTCTTTGAATTTTCCCTTGGTAACAGAATATCCAAAAAATGTCAGATTTTAGAAATGACTTAATTGGGAGTTACCTTGAAAGGAACATATTGCAAATGCTTATTGTTTATTTCATTGATCTTGCTTTAAAATTCATTTATACATAAACTGAAAATTGTAATATGCTGACTATAAATTGCAGAGGACCATGCACTAGTCTTCCTTTTCATTTTCCTTTTTCTATTTCTTCATAAGAGGGAATTCTTGAAAGAACTGATATATCAAGTGTCATGAAGTGACAGTCTCACTAGGAAAAGGAATATGTTAAATTCCTGACACTGTACGTGATTATGTCTTGGGCTGAATTCTAGCTATTGAGTGATCAATTAAACACCTCAAGGTCAACTGCAGCCATGTCTCTTGGCATGTGGAACATAACAGACGAGTTTGTTATACTGTAAAAGTGAAAAGAGAAGTCCAAAGCATGAAAGTAGCAACAAGCATGTCATGCTTAGCTAAGTGTTGCTTGGTGATAGCAACTCTGGTTTGCAGTTAGCTTTGCTGGCTGTAGAAGCCCAACTGTGGTTTCAGGATGTGGGGAAAGGAAGGGTGCCTTTTTAATTTAAGATGTTGAATAAATGTGAGGAAAATAGGTAAGTCTGCTACACTGTAAATTGCAGTTAGGAGATAAGTTGATGAGGCATATTTTCTGTCAGGTATTTAGCAAAATCCACTAAAGTTCCCTATGGTTTTAGAAACTAAACTTGTTTGGAAAGGGAATTAGAATAGGTTAATTTAAAAATTGAGTGTAATAACTATTTATTAGAAACAGCCATTTTTTTCCTTTTTCATTAGAAGCAGTGAAGCTTGCTGAACTATTTCTAATTACTGAAATGTGAACTCTAAAGCCAAGACCATGCAAGCAGTTTCTCTAATTGAGACTTAAACATACTCCTTGACATCTCTTTTCCCATTATTTCAGGCTCCAAATAATTTTTGCCTCAGATACTCATGTTACTAAGGCACAAAATTTGTTTGGGGACCTATATTAATCTGAGACCACTCTAGGACACATAGTGGCCATATTGTATGAAACATGTTACAACTATGTAATATTGAACTTGGAATCATAATGGCCCAGTGGAAAGGACATGGGTTCTAATCCCACCTCCTCCACTCACCTGCTGTGAGACCTTGGGCAAGACACTGAACTTCTCTCCACTTTAATTACCTCACCTGTAAAATGGGGATTCAATACCTGTTCTCCCTCCTACCTAGACTGTAAGCCCCTTGCAGGATCTGATTATCTTGTATTTACTCCAGCGCTTAGTATAGTGCTTGGTACATAGAAAGTGATTAACAAGTACCACTACCATTATTATTATTATCTTGAAATTCAACAAAGTACAAAGCCTTTTTCCTCCCTCAAACAGAACTCAAGTTCTGCAGGCTCAGTTTGTTTACTCTTTAAAATAAGACCCATTCATTTACATATTTATTTGTTCTTTTACAACTTTTGATTCACACTTTTCAGCTGATCCATAGTCTCATCTTCATCCTAGTTATCAATCAATGGTGTCTATTAAAAACTATTATGTGAATTTCTTCATCAAGCTTGCACTTGATTTGCACCCTTTACTTGCCCCTCCCTCACTCCCAAATTACTTCCGTATGTAGCCATCATTTATTTATTTATATTAATGTCTATCACCCCTCTAAACTCTAAACTTGTCACAACAATTCTGTTGTAATCTACCAAGCACTTAGTACAGTTCTCTGCAGAGAGTACTCAATAAATACAATTGATTGATTGACTAACTGATTGCTGAGCATCGTCCTGAAGCATTAAGTACACATTGGGTGCAAAACACAGTATTAAGTACTTCTGACAATATAACAGTAGCATATCCCTGCCTGCAAGGACAGTGCATTCCTGGAATTTGACCTCTGACTTCCCTGGAATCATGGTGTATGGAGTTTCTCTCCTGGCTCCAGACCTGTTTCTTTGAGACTTTACCTTCTCCAGAACTTGCTTTACACAGTCCCCACCTCTGCAAGCTCCTCAGACTTTTCAGGAGCTCAGATTAGATCCCTGGAGGGGCTGCAAGGAGCACACCATAGCCCCCAGGTCAGGGGTTCTAATCCTGACTTCATCACTTGTCTGTAAAAATGGGGATTAAGACTGTAAACCAAATGTGGGTCAGAGACGGTCTCCAACCTGATTAACTTATATCTACCCCAGTGCTTAGAACAGTGCTTGGTATATAGTAAGCTCTTTATAAGGACCATAATTATTATTATTATTAGTGACCTGAAGGCTACCGTGGTGGAGATTACCCCTTAGGTCTCTCAGAGAAATAAATCCTGCAAGACCTTCAAAATCCGCCTGGGCCTCAAATTTGTAAGCTTGTTGTGGGCAGGGAATGTGTCTGTTTATTGTTCCAAGCGCCTAATACAGTGCTCTACATACAGCAAGTACTCAATAAATATCACTGAATGAATGACCTAAAAGGAGCATTTATGGGAGCCCAAAGGTGTCAAGGTAAAAATGTGGTCTGGGATCTTGGGAGGAATGTAGAATGCTGGGAGAAGCCAGCATTAGAGGCAAGTCAGTTCCTGGGAATATGGCCCTTGAGGGAACAAGTGTCAGGAAAGGCAGATATTAGAAGGAATCATGATAATAATAAGAATAATAATTGTATTAAGTGCTTACTATGTGCCAAGCACTGTTCTAAGCGCTGGCGTAGATCCAAGGCTATCAGGTTGTCCCACGTGGTGCTCACACTTTTAATCCTCATTTTACAAATAAGGTAACTGAAGCACAGAGAAGTGAAGTGATTTGCCCAAGGTCACACAGCAGACTAGTGGCAGATCCAGGATTAGAACTCACTTCCTCTGACTCCCAAGACCAGGCTCTTGCCACTAAACCACGCTGCTTCTCTAATCTGGGGAGCAGAGAGGAAATGGGTCTGGGTAAACTTGTTATGGCAGGGAACATGTCTAGTATAGTCTCCCAAGTGCTTGGTACAGTATTCTGCTCATAGCAAATATCATTGATTGATTGATGCATGAAAGGCCAAAGTCAGTGTTGAAGGTAAGTGGAGTTGCTGGAGGTTTATTCCTTATCAAAATTCCTGGCCATGGAGAGAATGGGCCCCAATTTCTGGAAAAATTTGAAATAGTGGAATGGAATGGGATATAGTTTTCCCCCTCCCAAGGAGGGCATTTCTGAATACTTGTTCCTTCACATTAGCCTTGTTATTTTTGGATCTTGCCCCATACAAAGTCTGGGATCTGACAACACCAGGATCAGTGCTCTGAACAGAGTAAGAGCTCAATAAATACTATTGATTGATTAATTAATTCAGTCTTTACCAGCGCCTCAGGAAGGGGACGGTTAAAAAACCCTAAACTTTTTTTTAACTAGTAGATAAATGAACCAGCTCCCTTGCCATTCTCCCATTAGTCACTGTGACAGCCAGTGCTTATGGACCTGGGCCACAACCTCATTGAAACTGAGGCGGGGAGACTGGTTCTAGGGGGAGGCAGATTTCTGAAGATTTGGGGTTTGGTTTTCTCCAATTAGTTCAGCAACCTGTTTGCTTAGTTCCACTGCATGCTCTCTTTAGGTCAAACATAACATGTGTTCAACTGAAAAGCTTGTAAGGGATGAATCTCAAGGGTCATTTCCACCATTGTACTGGAGGAACAAATATAACACTGGTGAAAATTAAAGTAAGTGAGCATTTGTTTCCTGTAACTCTGTTGGGGCTGGGGAGAGAGTGGGGAGGAATGTGTCTACCAACTCCAATATACAATATATGGTTATAGTATAGTCTCCCAAGCATTTGGTACAGTGCCCCACACAAAGTAAGCACTTAATAAATACAATTGATAGAGATAGAAAGGAATGAATGAGAACTGTAGAGATGCAGCATGTAATATTAGTTTCTCTTAAAGTGACAGTTGTAACATTTCTATCACATATAAAAGCTAAAGGTAATTTCATCATTTTTAAAAATGCAGTTGTGAGCTTAGGCACAAAATCAGGGAAACCCATATGAAATAGTGCAGATACAGCTCTGCATTTACTTCCTTTTTAATACAATGATCCAAAAAAGAACTGCCATCCTATTTTCAGGCTCTCCTACCAGAGTGTCACTTTGAGAAGGTAGGATGGACACCTGGTGGGTTTGGTCTCAGAACACTATTTATATGGGAATTAGGAACATGTCCTGTTTTTTTTTTTCCCCCTCTGGTGCTTTAAATAAGGAGGATCAGCGGGATGCCAAAAAGAGAAGAGGCAGAAAGAGGCATTGTGATACTCAGAGGGGGAGGCACATTTTAGCTAGTTCAACAGCTTGTCCTTTGATCATTTTCTGAAGCTTTTCCTGTATCTTTCCCTTTTCTGTTTATTTCAGCAATAATGTCCGAATACAGTGGCTAAAAAATCCTGCACTTTTCCTCCTCTTTTAACTATCCTTTCAATTAGGCACTTTGTTAACCTGGTGACTTTTAAGATCCCCCATTACTTAATGATGCTTCACAAAACCCAGAAATACGGGGCTCAGTCAAAAGCATATTTTTTCCTGCATTAACAAATTGATCTAGATAACTTGGTTTTGCATTTGCTTTGCAGTGTCTGGAAGGAGAAGAAAGAGAAAGGTAGGAGGCAGGGAACAAGATCAAAGCATCTTGTAGGGTAAGGAAGAGGACTTCCTTTCTAGAACCATCATGTTCACTGAAGGGAGGTGTTTTGCTACCTCTTAAAACAGAGCATTCTGATAGACTGCAAATTATTTGAATTTAGTTTATTCAACAGAGGCTAGCCCCAAGCCATACTTTGTATACTAAATTCAATAGATGTCTTTCATGAATTAATATATTTGCACATCAGTAGGATCCAAATGCAGAATTGAATAAGTTCTTTCAGCCCATGTCAGTCAGAAATTTTACTGCAATAGGACTGTGGCCATTACTGGCTTCTATCCTGAGGAGAGTAGACTAGGGGAATCCAAGACAAGAATGGCATGTCAAGCACACCTTGCCACAGTGTGGATCAATATATCTCCTTTAACTATTTTTCCTCCAGCTGTCAAACAGTACACCTGATTCTTTTGCAATGTAAAGTTGCATTCTTGGAAAATCCTGCATTAAGGTAAACTCTCATTTAAATATTCACTGTGTTTGGCACCAGGTGCATGTATATGTGCATATATGTATACATAAGCATATATGCATGCATACATACATACATGCATGCATGAGGACATATGTTTTCTTCTCAAATGTCACTGTGCTGTATCCAAACAGCTTCGTGTTTTCAGATGGATTTTCCCTAATTCCTAGCCATCATTCTAGCCAAAACAAATAGGGAAAACTCATATTCTTCCATAGTTGGGAGCATTCAAATTTGAAGAGCCAACATTTGGAACCTTCAACCTTCAAAACATAGCTAAAAACCATGGTTTCCTCTCCATCCAAACAGCTACACCATTAATCCAAGCATTTGTCCTATCCAGTCTTGATTACTGCATCAACCTTCTTGCTGACCTCCTTGCCTCCTGTTTCTCCCCACTGCAGTCCATTCTTCATGCTGCTGCCTAGATCATTTTTCTACAAAAACATTCAGTCCATGTTTTCCCACTCCTCAAAACCTCCAGTGGTTGCCCAACCACCTTGCCATCAAACAGAAACTCCTTACTATTGACTTTAAAGCACTAATTTACTTTGCTCCCTCCTACCTCACCTCGCTGATCTCATACTATGACCCAATCGACACACTTCACTCCATTAATACCTCGATCACATCAATCTCACTGGCAATCTTTTGCCCATGTCCTGCCTCTGTTCAGGAACACTCTCCTTCATAGCATACAGGTGATTACTCTCTCCACCTTCAAAGCCTTATTGAAGGAGCATCTCCTTCAATAGGCATTCCCTGACTAGGCCCTCACTTCTTCTCCCATTCCCTTCTGTGTTGTCCTTGCATTTTCACTCTTTATTCCTCCCTCCCTTGACCCGACAGCACTTATGTACATATCTGTAATTTATTTTTATTTAGGGCTGTCTCCCCATCAAGACTGTAAGCTTACTGTGGACAGAAAATATGCTTACCTCCTCTGTTATACTGTACTCTCCTTAGAGGTTACTACAGTGTTCTGCACACCATAAGACTCAATAACTAGCAGTCATCATCATCAGTCTTCTGTACTTCATACCTTGAAACACTGAAACCCTTTCAAATTATATCTTATTCCCACCTAGTTAGTCTGTGAGCCCCATTTGGGACAAGGATTGGGTCTGTTCTGATTATCTTGTCTCTATCCTAGTGTTTAGTACAATGTTTGACATGAAGTCAGCAGTGAACAAGTACCATAATGATAATTACATGGTCAGAAATCAAGACAAAAGCTTTTCACATTGCCCCTAGTAGACAGAACCTTCAGAATAGAATTCATGCTTTGGACATACTGTCAGTTGAACTGTTTGGAGATGAATGGGGGTCTAGTTTAGAGACAACACAGAAATATAACGAGAGCCAAGGAGTAATGGTTGAGTGACTGAGATGTTCACCCAGAATTGATGGGATGGTGTGCACTGGAGACTGCTCTGTGACTGTTAAATTTCTTCTTGCTGGAGTGAGACACCAGTCTGGGATTCCGCTTGTTGAAGAATTGAAAACACACTAAGACAGAAAGAAATCCTGTTTGCTGTTGTTATTCTCCAATGGGTCAGAACAAAGAGAAACTACTAAAAGTCACAGAGGGAAATAACTACTAAATTCCATTTGAGGCTGGAGTTTGATAAAAATAATGCTGTAGTTCCTAACAGAAAGAATGTATGAGAGAAAGAATATGCAGAATCAGTGGTCATTTCACAGTGGTGTTTCAGATGTCTCAGTTAACCTAAGGATATTATGGGAATGTCACCAAAGAATCATACTGGGGAGACATATTTAGTGAAAGTTCGGAGGACTTTCAATTTCAAGTCTCCCAAACGAAGGAATAAATGGAAACACTTTGACTTTAATATCTACTTAGCAAAATGGCCATAACGTAAAGATAAAAGATTCAGGGTAGGTTTCCGAGACAAAAAAATTGACTATTGCATAACCACATTTGGACGCAGTTAGAGTAAATGAATCAGAAACATATGGATTAAATTTTCCCTGAACAACATGTGGGTTTATGCATAAGTGAAAAAAACATCATTAGCAGAATGTATTTTGGATTTGGCTCAATCCACAGCGTTTCAAAACTGGCTTGGAGTGCTTCAGTAGATTATTTCATTGGAAGCAAATATAAGTGAAATTCTCATGTTGGTGGAGGTACGTATTCTGTAACCTAAGTTTTGTGAAGGTGTGTGGCCATGTCCACCCAAATAAAAAAAGTATCACTTCGGCATGCAATGGAAAACATGGTGCTATACAGCTCCAGGTTCAACTATTAAGCAAGATGTGTAATTTCTTGTGATAGGGTTGATTCCGCCCTGTCCCAGAGTCTTCTAGTAGCCCAATGTCCCACTCTTCAGGCTGTTTTTGACAGTATGAATGGGAGAAAAGATCGGGACAAGGCCACCTCAGAATAGTGTTCATAATATCTTCTTGTCTCAGACCACTGGAGTGCTCCTCATGAGAAGGGATGTGAGGTGAGAAAGTGGTGAACTGATAGAGGCATACAACTTTAGAAAACCAATATTATAGGAAAATAACTTATAGACTGTGAGCTCATTTCTAGATTGTGAGCTCTTTGTGAGCAGGGAATGTGCCTGATTTTATATTGTACTCTCCCAAGAGCTTAATACAGTGCTGTGCATACAGTAAGTACTCAATAAATACAACTGTAATAATAAATACAGTGGAAACAAATAAGCTCAACTCTGACTAGTGCTGAATCAACTCCTTGCCCCCCATCCCTCCCATCCATCTTGTCTAGTCTTGCCAAAACCCAGTCCTGGATCACCTCCACATTTGTGCTGAGCACTGTTGGGGGGAATGTACGCTCATGCTGGCTTCAACCATTTCAAATTCTTCCTCACCTATCACCATCCTGCCCTTTCCTCGGCTCAGCAACACTACATTTTCCCTATTGATTTTGCTGCCTATTGCTTTCAACAACTCTTTCAGGTCTTTAACTCCCTCCTGGGACCTCAAATGCCCCCACCTTCCCGCTCCCTAGTCCATGATGACCTTGCCAGCTATTCTGTTGTTAAAATCTACACCCTCAGCCATGATCTCCTCCAACTCAACCACTCACTTCCTCAGTTCCTCTTAATCCTCTTCAATTCTCTTAGCCTTCTTGACCACCTCTCAAGAAGCAATCTCCTATCTGCTTTCAAAAATCTACCATCTCCATCTGCACCTCTGATCTCATCCCTTTACAAGAAAAGAGTCCACTTTTCTTCCCTACCTGACTTCCAGTTTCAATGGCTCATTCTCAGATGGCTCATTCCCCTCTTTCTAACACACTCATGCCCCCGGTAACCTAAGAGAAAACTTTCTCTGGATCTCTCACAGTATCATCCAACACACCTCCTTGGCTTGTAAGGCAAAGTGACAAATTATATCAGGGTTGTACCTGGAGAGTTTCCAGTACTCTAGCAGTCTCCACTACAGGAGAGGAGTCAAGCAGAGGCCTACCTATTCCATTCTCAATTTGAGCAATGGTTAGCAAGTGAAAGGCAAACTGTTACAAGTGAAAATTCACTTGTGCTGGGCAGTAACAACATGGGAGAGAGTCGAGGGCAGAGACTTAAGTTTACTACATGGAAGGAGGCAATGGTAAATCAACCTCTGTATTTTCACCAAGAAAACTCTATGGATACACTACGAGAGCGAATGCAGATGGAGGTGGGGCATGATGGAAGAGATGTGTCCATGGCATCGCTATGGGTTGGAGTTGACTCGACAGCATAAGACAAGTATATACTAACATTCAGCATGAAAGTTACTGGTTAAACATTCAACAACTTAGTGATACACAAAGCTTCAAGCTTCTTTTTCCCCTTGTTCCTCCTATTTTCATGGAGAAATAATAATAGTAATCATAATAATGGCATTTACAATGACAATATGAGATAAGCGATTATCGATATTTGTTAAGCGATAATAGGAAGCAGCATGGCAGAGTGGATACAGCATGGGCCTGGGAGTCAGAAGGTCATGGGTTCTAATCCCAGTTTCACCACTTGTCTATGTGTGGACTTGGGCAAGTCACTTAACTTCTATGTGCCTCAGTTACCTCATCTATAAGATTGGGATTGATACTTTGATACTGTGACCCCCATGTGGGACAGGGACTGTATCCAACCTGATTTGCTTGAATCTACCCCAGCTCTTAGTGCAGTGTCTGGCACATTGTAAGTGCTTAACAAATACCATTATTATATGCCAAGTATTGTTCTAAGTACTAGGATCAATACTAGGTTATCAGTTTGGAAACAGTTCCTGTTCTGTGTGGGGCTCACAGTCAAGGTAAGAGGGAGTAAAACTTAATCTCCATTTTACAGATGAGGAAACTAAGGCACGGAGAAGTTAAGTAATTTGCTCAGGGTCACATAGCAGACAAGTAGAAGAGCCAGAATTATAATCCAGGTCCTCTTATTTCCAGGCCCATGTTCTTTATGCTAGGCTACACAGCTTCTCCAAGAAAACAGAAAGGGAAATGTAGTCTTTAATCTAATAGCTGTCTTTTCAACAGCTACAGGACACATTTAAATGATTATGATTTTTCTGCAGACCAACATATTTTACTTCTAATCACAGTCCTTAAAAGCACTTTTTAATTAGCTGTTGGTGCATAATATGAGTGAGGAGGTTGATAAAGCCAGTTGAACAGACAGACTCATTTCGAGAACTTACTATCCGAGAAAAGATACCAATGATGTGGACAGATGATAGTCTTAAGCCCATGGAAAGACTTCATTCTTTAGTGGCTCCTTGCTCCCCTCTCTTTCTTGCTGTTCCCTAGTCTTCTCTGCAACCAATCAGTCAATCTCCTCTTCCATCCATTATCCCTTCCCAATTCTGCTACCTAAATGTTTTTCTTTCCACTTTGTTCCACTACCTGTGCAGTATTTAAATGTGATTTTTAAATGTAGTTTCCCAAAGGGACGAATGTTTATTTTAACACCGGCATCCCGGCCTCTTGTTGCAACCTCCAGCAGGGCTGCATCCACTATGTTGAAAAGGACCAGGCTTCCTACATATCCCTTTTCTACTTCACTGGCAATAGGGAACGGCTGAAGTGGGGCAACTTTGGCTCTGAGCCAGACAGTCATGATGTCACGAAGAAGTCGTAGAACCTTGATGAACTGTTCAGGACAACAAATTCGCTAATAATTTCCAGAGACCAAAGGCCTGTAATCAATCAATCCATCTATTAAGTGATGGTATTTATTGTTTACTGTGAGCTGGGCACTATACTAGATCCCACGATTAGACTGAAAGCCCGTCAAACGGCAGGGACTGTCTCTATCTGTTGCCGACTTGTTCATTCCAAGAGCTTAGTACAGTGCTCTGCACATAGTAAGCGCTCAATAAATACTATTGAATGAATGAATGAATGTTTGAGAGAGAACACTACAGTAGAACTGGTAGACATGATCCCTCTCCATACGGAGCTCACAGTCTAGAAGACGGGACAGACATTAAAACTAATTGTGTAGAGGCCTTGGTATTGTTTTCTGCATTTTCCAGTACCTGATCTGCAGCAAAGATTATTCCCCTTTTCCACAATGTGGCCCAAAGCCATTGTGATTCTGATTTATGAACACAATAATTTCTGTAAGCTTGTCTCTCTCAGTGGGCTATAAAATATTTGAGGGGTAGGGAAGGTGCCCTTTCCTAAAGGTATACTCTCTCCCCAACATCTAGAACAGTATTCAGGTCAGTAAATACTGTTGATTTATTAAATGGTTATCATAGTGACATGTTTTGTAGGTAATATTATGAATACTAAAAAGAGTGGCCTAGCTGCTATACCAGAAGCATCATGGTCTAATGGCAAGACCACAGGATGGGCACTCAGAAACCCTGGATTTTAATCCCTTTTCTCCCACTTGCCTCTTGGGAGACCTCGGGTAATTTTTTTCTTTTTAATGGCATTTGTTAAGCACTTAGTATGTGCCACACACTGTATTAAAGTACTGGACTAGATAGAAGGTAATCAGGTTGTCCACAGTCCTTGTCCCTCATGGGGCTCACAGTTTTAATGCTCAATTTACAGATAAAGTAACTGAGGCACAGAGAATTTACGTGACTCGCCCAAGGTCACACAGCAGACAAAAGGTAGAGCTGGAATTAGAACCCAGGTCCTTCTCACTTCCAAACCCATGCTCTATCCACTTGGCCATGCTGTTTCTTTATCATTTAATTTCTCCGTACCTCAGTGTCCTTATCTGTAAAATTGGTTTCATTACCTGTTCTCTCTCCCCACTAAGCTGTAAGCCGTGTGTCAGACAAGGACTGTATCTAAGTTGATTGAATTCTATATATCCCAGTGCTGGTAAAAAGTAACCTATTACAAAATACCAAAATTATTTACCCAACTTCCTATTACAGAATCGTAGTGACTGCGGTTTGTTTTGTAGTCTGCAGATTCCATCTTCTTTGATAAAAATGTTAGAAGAACAGTGTTGGGAATATTATTAATTATAATAATGGTATTTGTTAAGTGCTTACTATGTGGCAGGCACTGTTCTAATCCCTGGGGTAGATACAAGGTAATCAGGTTGCACACAGTACCTGTCCCACATGGGGCTCACAGTCTTAATCCCTGTTTTACAGATGAAGCAACTGAGGCCTAGAGGAGTGAAGTGGCTTGCCCAAGGTCACACAGCAGACAACTGGAAGAGCCAGGATTAGAACCCATGACCTTCTGACTCCCAGGCCCGTGCTCTGTCTACTACGTTAATCTGTTTCTCTATTCATTGCACTGTGATTCACAATATTCTTACTCAATATTCTGTATATTTCTAAATATCTACATTAATATGTAGCAAAATTATAAACATTTTCACCCTTCTCTCTCATTTCTCCATGTAGTCACTAGTATGTATTTGTTTTTGTCAATTTCTTCCCAACTATTGCATCAGCCTCTTCACTAACCTCCCTCAAGTATCCCTCATCTCCAGTCCATATACTTAATTCTGCTATCCAGAGCATTTTTATAAAATTTCATTGCATGCATGTCATCCCACTCATCATAAACCTCCAATCATTGGCCACCTCTCTCCACATCAAGTAGAAACCCCTCACCAATGGCCTTAACTTTCATTTCCATACTTATCCTTACTCCTCTGCTCTGATCTCTCTTGTTCTCAACCTCTATATTTCATGTCCTCTCTCCTGCCTGTAACTCCTTTTACCTTCAGAGTTGACAGAACACCATGATCTACATATTCTAAGCCTTCTAATATCACATCTCCTCCAGAAAGCCTTCCTTGACTAACCTTTCATCTCCCTGTTTTATTTCCCTCCACACTGTGACACCTATACTCTTGAATCCTTATCACCCAAGTGTTCAGGTATTTGTCCCCGGTCCCTCTCCTTATAAACAGGTTTTCACACACACCCCACTCCACGCAATAACACTTATGAACAGATTTTATTTCATTCTTTCATTTTTTTTGTTTTCTTGATGTGTAACTCTATGATAATCATCAATGGTTTATAATAATAATAATTAGGGTATTTGTTAAGCACTTACTATGTACCAAACACTGTTCTAAGGGCTGGTGTAGATACAAGGGAATCAGGTTGTCCCACAGGGGGCTCATAGTCTTAATCCCCATTTTACAGATGAGGTAACTGAGGCACAGAGAAGTTAAGTGGCTTGTCCAAGGTCACGCAGCAGGCAAGTGGCGAAGCTAGGATTAGAACCCACATCCTCTGACTCCCAAGCCTGTGCTCTTTCCACTAAGCCATGCTGCTTCCCACCTTCACCCCTTTAATAATTTGTATCTTTACATATAAAATATACAATTCAAGCTCCAACTTTGCATATTCTTCAACATATCTCCTATATAGAATGTCTACAATAATTAATGATCTCCCAGGAGAGCATCACACAATTTCATGTCAATCAATCACCTGATTAGATTTATTGAGCACTTACTATGTGTGCAGAGTAGAAGAAAGTAAACACCTGGGAAAGTCCAACACAACAATATAAAGGCATGCTTCCTGCCCACAACGAACTTACAGAGTGAGAAAGACATGAACATAAATAAATAGAAAGCAAGTCAGGGAGGTGCAGAAGAGAATGGGAAAAGAGGAAAAGAGGGCTTAGTCAGGGAAGGCCTCTTGGGGCAGATGTGCCTTCAATAAGGCTTTGAAGGTGGGAAAAGTGTCTGTCAGATATGAAAAATAGGGCATTTTAGGCCAGAGGCATGATGTGGGCAAGAGGTTGGCGGTAAGATAGTTGAGAGTGAGGTACAGTGAGGAGGTTGGTTTTAGAGGAGCGAAGTGTGCAGGCTGGGTTATCATAGGAGAGTAGTGAAGGCAGTAGCAGGGGGCAAAGCGACTGAGTGCTTTAAAGCCAGTAGTAAGGAGTTTCCATTTGATGTGGCAGTGGATGGTCAACCACTGGAGGTTATTGAGGAGTGGGGAAACATATTCTGAACACTTTTAAGTGAAACGATCTGGACAGCAGAGTTAAGTGTGGGCTGGAGTACTCTTCCAAGCACTTACTACAGTGCTCTGCAGATAGTAAGTGCTCAATAAATTCAATCAATTGATTCAAGGAAAAATGAAGCTTAAACAGTGTGATGGATAGCAGGCACGCAGCAGGAAGTGACAACATGGTATACCTGATTCAGATAAAAAAAAATTAAAGGCCCCTAGACCTATAAGCAATGCAATACCAAACTTTCATGCAGTTTTTCAAATGTCACTTGAAGTGCAATTCTTAATATGAAGTTGCAAGGCAATACTACATATAATCAGGTCTTGGAATATATTCAGTCCACCATAATCAAAGCCATCAAAAAATCTTTGGGTGAGGCATCAGCAGAGAGAAATTAAATTGACAAAAAGGTACTTTGGGTAGCTATCATTCTATGCAAGAAAGGAAAATATTTCTATACTACAATGTCAAAGAGCATGTCAGGCACTCAGTGATGTTATCAACCACTCAATCAATCAGAAGTATGCACTGAGAATTTACTTTGTGCAGAGCACTGTACTAACCTCTTGGGTTGGCATAGTGGATAGAATATGGACCTAGGAGTCGAAGGTCATGGGTTCTAATCCCAGATCAGCCACTTATCTGCTCTGTGGCCTTGGGCAAATCAATTAACTTCTCTATGCCTCAGATACCTCATCTGTAAAATGGGAATTAAGACTGTGAGCCCCATGAGGGACAGGGACTGTGTCCAACCTGATTTGTCTGTATCCACTCCCGTGGCCCAGAGTAAGTGCTTAACAAATACCACACCAATATTAATTAATATTATTATAACAATTCAGATATCTTAATAGGTAGATATGATCCTTGTCTTTTTCTCCACAAAGGTAGACACTGAAAGAACAACAAGAAAAATGTTTATTAAGGCTGTGTGCAGAACAGTATTTTATGCTTGGTAATGTGAACTAGAAGACAAAGACTCCAGCCCCAGAGAGTTTATGTTAAAAGGAGCAAACGATGTTTAAACTGTAACCATTCTATATATCAAAGAGTTAGATCAGAAATACAAATGATATCCAAAATAGGCAGTTAGAGCTAATTAACTAACTACTAAAAAGAAATGCATGAGTACTAAAGCAGATGGTAAAATGTCATGTCTAGGAAAGCAGAGATTAATCTTGGTGCTCTTTAGGAAGGCTTTGAAGGTGAGGAAACTGTTCAGCAGCTTGAGAAGGAGCTCCATGCAGTGGGAAGGATGTGAGCAATGGGTTGGTGATTAGAGGGCCACAAACCCATCTTTAATTGAACATCCAAACCTTTATAATTTGAAAATGAGGATAATCGATGTCAAAAAAAAATAATGTCTAGATGTTTGGAAACATGGCACTCTCAAATGTCTCTAATCCATCCTTTCCAATGTTATTCTCTCTATCAGTCCATTTAGAGATTGAATAATAGACAAGTAGGAAGAGACAGATGCTACCTCTCTTTAGGCAAGGGACTTAATCTCTATATCTTCAGTTACAGCAGAATTTAGGTCCCTGACTTTTTTTCAGTTCAACCTGAGCAATGGCCAGAAAATGACACTCAAAACAAACACTTTAGAAGCAGGGAATTGAGGTCCTTTTCTCTCTAGAGGCCATTTGATTCTTTAAAATTGTACAAATCACTGCTTTTCTCTTAGAAATCATGGACGTCCATGTTAACAGTTCCTTCTGTCCTGGCACTGGATGAGGTTTGGGATCACATAATGATGGAGGGCTTGTACCCATTATAATGACACTGGAGTTAAACCCATAAAAATGTTTGCTGGGAGCAACACCTTTGAACATGAAGGAAAGCTGAACATATTCTGTGGGGAATGCACAAAGGACCTTGCTCTAAACAGGCCCTAAATGATCCGAAAGAGTGTATGCTCCTTCCAGAGTGCTTAATTCACCACTTGAGAAGAGCTATAGGATTAGGGAGATTGACCCCAAAAGGTGTAGAAAAAGAAAAATACTACCTCTTCTACTACCAATAATGGTATTTGTTAAGCTCTTACTTGTGTCAAGCACTGAGATGGATACAAGATAAGCAGGTGATAGTTCCACATGGAGCTCACAGTCAGAGAGTGGGGTTTAACTCTCATTTTTCAGATGACGAAACTAAGGCTTAGGAAGGTTAAGTGATTTACCCAAGGTCACACAGTAAGGAAGTGGCAAAACCAAGATTAGAACCCAGCTTCTCTGACTCCCAGGCCCATGGTCTTTCCAGTAGGCCATGCTCCGTCCCATATACCACTTGCTTGCTGTGTGACTGGTCTGGTGGGAGGGTGGAGTCGGGGGGTGGTGATGACCGTAAGATGTTGACCGGGGACAGGGGCGAGATACAAGGGCCAATCCCTCTAGATTGTAAACTCACTATGGGTAGGGAATGTGTCCATTATTCCGTTGTACTGCACTCTCCCAAGAGCTTAGTAATAATAATAATTCTGGTATCTGTTAAATGCTTACTATGTGCCGAGCACTGTTCTAAGTGCTGAGCACTGTTCTAAGCACCACTGTTAGTACAGTGCTCTGCACTTAGTAAACGTCCAATAAATATGATTGATTGACTGATTAGCCTTTACAGACTAAGCCCCACTTTACCACATCTCCCACTCCCTTCTGCATTGCCCTGACTTGCTCCCTTTGCTCTCCCCCAGCTCCATAGCACTTATGTATATATCTGTAATCGTATTTGTTTGTATTGATGTCTGTCTCCCCCTCTCTAGACTGTGAGCTCATTGTGGGCAGGGATTGTCATTGTTTACTAGTATAATATACTTTCCCAAGCACCTAGTACAGTGCTCTGCACACAGTATGCACTTAATAAATATGATCAAATGAATCTTTAGCAAGTTACTTAACTCTTCTGTTACTTAACTCATCAGTAAAATGGGGATTAATACTGTGAGAGGGGCTGTCACCAACCTTATTCTCTTGTATCTACCCCAGATCTTACTATTGTGCGTCGCATATAGTATGCCCTGAACAAATGCCATTTCAAAAAATGCAATGAATCAAAACCAGCAGAAATGATATCGGTTGATATCAGTAGATGTCTTGTGTTTCTCTTTTAGGCATAATTTTACCCAATGGTCCTGCTTTGTCATGCAGGCAAGACTCCTCCTTCTTCCCCTCCTCTATCCTTCCTTCTCTTTCCTCCTTCCTCCTTTACTCGCTCCCTTCTTTTTTCCCTTACCTTCGTTCTATCTCTCCCTTTTCTTCTCCCCCCTTTTCTTTCTCTCTCTGCCTCTTTCTGTTCCTACTCCCTCCTTCTCTTCCTCCCTTCCTCCTTTCCCACTGGGAATTCCTTTTCACCCATTTCCTGGGAAAGGAAGTGCTAATTCCTTTTCACCCATTTGGTAATTCACACTTGCTCCAGCTTCCTTTCATCTTTTAAATCTCCAAGCCTGAGACTTGCCAGCACCCTCTTTGTCTTCACTTCAAAATCTGAATCTATTCTATATGATTGTTCTTTTTAACCCCAGTTCCTTCCCTGTCATACAGGATGCTTGCTATACCCCTTGCTGAGGCCCTCCAGGACTGCTCAGAATTGGGAAACAGGCCCAGGAAAGTACTTCCCCAGCCTCCCACACTGGCTTAATCCTTGGTTAAATGATGAGGAAGTTATACGAGACATAGATTAAAACTGGATACTTTGGGGGATGATAATTGAGTAAGATCTGGAGAGGATACTAAGTTAAAATTGAAATGAGAGTCCTAAAAATGTGTTATATCAGATCTCGCTATGAGTAGTAACAGTAACACTCTTGGTTTAAAGGCACTCTAAATATTTTTTAGAATATTTGGAATTTCAAAGGAAGGGAACATTAAGAGGTCATAAAATTAATTTTTCAATCAATAGAACTACTAGATATACTTTAATTTTGAATGTCTACTCTTGCATCAAAAATAAATATGAATCTAAAGGTGCAGCTATTTAAATGTTAGAATCACACCAAATGGAGAATGTTATAATGTAGCTCATGAGCTCAGAGAGAAAGTGTCGCTCACCATGCTGCACACTGCTTCATGATGATTCTCAGTAAATGAGGATGACGATAATGCTAACGAAGTATCATATTAAACCTTCTACAAATTAAAGGACTAGTTCTCCTTTACAACTAAAGGAGCAGATTGGAAGATGTTTATAGAAAAGGCCTGGAGAAACAGGCAACTGGTAAAGGGCAGTCATGGGGTTAAGTGAAAGTGCTCCACTAACGCTTAATCACTGCTCTCTGGTGGCCTGTGGCCTTGCTAAAAACCAAGACCCTATGTTTTAGGGCCTGGTGTGCAATCAAAGACCATTGTTGTTCTGCTTTGTAGCAAGTATGATTAAAAAGTGCCATGATGCTTCTGGGACACATGATTAACCTTTGCTACTGTTTGATTTAAGAGAGCTGAATTTGGGCTTTCAAGTGCTAATTCATCCCATCCACTTAGTCATTGAGCCCTACTCTCCCTCAGGGTAGGAGAACAGTGACATCATGAAAGTAATTTTGTTGGGGAGGAGAGGCCAACATCCCTCATCTCCCTTACCTTCTCCCAGTCAGTCAATCAGTCAATCAATCAGTGGTATCTGAGGCTTTTGTCCCCTCTCTCAGCCACATCCTTCTGCAGGCTCAGTGGAAAGAGCACGGGCTTTGGAGTCAGGGCTCATGAGCTTGAATCCCAGCTCTGCCACTTGTCGGCTGTGTGACTGTAAGCCCGTCAAACGGCAGGGACTGTCTCTATCTGTTGCCGACCTGTTCATCCCAAGCGCTTAGTACAGTGCTCTGCACATAGTAAGCGCTCAATAAATACTATTGAATGAATGAATGACTGTGGGCAAGTCACTTCACTTCTCTGCGCCTCAGTTCCCTCATCTGTAAAATGGGGATTAAGACTGTGAGCCCCACGTGGGACAACCTGATTCCCCTATGTCTACCCCAGCGCTTAGAACAGTGCTCGGCACATAGTAAGCGCTTAACAAATACCAACATTATTATTATTATTATTATTTCACTGACTTCGCAGCCTTAAAAGAAGGCATACAAAGATATAGTTGGCAACTTTGTCTCAACCCAAGCGTCTGTTGCCTTGATGGATTCTGCAGTGCTCTCTAGAGGGAGAATGCCACTTTTGCTGATCTGCAATTATATTTTTTTAGCTTTAATTGTGGTATTTGTTTTGTGCTTACTGTATAGTAAGCGCTGGGGCAGATTAAATATAAATCGGGTTGGACACAGTCCCCTGTCCCACATGGGGTTTTCAGTATTAATGCCCATTTTGCAGATGAGGAAGCAGGCACAGAGAAGTTAAGTGATTTGCCCAAGGTCACACAGCAGATAAGTGATGAAGCCAGATCCTCTGACTCCCAGGCCTGTTCTCTTTCCACTAGGCTACACTGCTTCCCACGGTGGCAGACTTGACCACATAGGCTGCCATTTCACATGGTATGATTTTCTTTCCAAGAACAGATTAGAGGAGTGATTAAAGAAGAGATTTAGAGAAGCTTCTCTTACCTGTAAATCTTGTCTTATGACGTCGAGTCGTCTGCATCCCACAGAGACACCATGGACACATAAACACCTCAAGTGGTTGCCTATCAACCTCCGCTCCAAACAAAAACTCCTCACTCTAGGCTTCAAGGCTCTACATCACCTCACCCCTTCCTACCTCTCCTCCCTTCTCTCTTTCTACCACCCACCCCACACGCTCCGCTCCTCTGCCGCCCACCTCCTCACTGTCCCTCGGTCTCGCCTATCCCGCCATCGACCCTTGGGCCACGTCCTCCCGCGGTCCTGGAACGCCCTCCCTCCTCACCTCCGCCAAACTGATTCTCTTCCCCTCTTCAAAACCCTACTTAAAACTCACCTTCTCCAAGAGGCCTTCCCAGACTGAGCTCCCTTCTCCCTCTACTCCCTCTACCACCCCCCCTTCACCTCTCCGCAGCTTAACCCTCTTTTCCCCCTTTCCCTCTGCTCCTCCACCTCTCCCTTCCCCTCCCCACAGCACTGTACTCATCCGCTCAACTGCATATATTTCCATTACCCTATTTATTTTGTTAATGAATTGTACATCACCTTGATTCTATTTAGTTGCCATTGTTTTTACAAGATGTTCTTCCCCTCGACTCTATTTATTGCCATTGTTCTTGTCTGTCCATCTCCCCCGATTAGACTGTAAGCCCGTCAAATGGCAGGGACTGTCTCTATCTGTTGCCGACCTGTTCATCCCAATCGCTTAGTACAGTGCTCTGCACATAGTGAGCACTCAATAAATACTATTGAATGAATGAATGAATGAATACCCCACGGTAATAATAGTACCAAGCACATTGAGACTTTTGGTCATTCATGGGTAGGAAAATGGTATTTTGTCAACTTTTCCCTCCTTTATCAACTTTACAAATCCACCCTTCCATGGAAGTACCATGGCCAATTTTCCACATAGTAAAATAATAATAATTGTGGTTCTTGTTAATCAATTAATGGTATTTACTGAACACTTACTGTGTGCAGAGCAATTTACTAAGCTCTAAGGAGAATACAATGCAACAGAGTATATTCCCTGCAACGCGGCTCAGTGGATAGAGCATGGGATGGGAGTCAGAGGTCATGGGTTGTAATCCCGGCTCCGCCACCTGTCAGCTATGTGACTTTGGGCAAGTCACAACTTCTCTGCACCTCAGTTACCTCATCTGTAAAATAGGGATTAAGACTGTGAGCCCCATGTGGGACAACCCAATTGCCTTGCATCTACCCCAGTGCTTAGAACAGTGCTTGGCACATAGTGAGCAGTTAACAAATACCATTATTTTTTATTATTATTTTTATAATCTAGAAGGGGAAAAGCTATTAATATAAATTAAGCACTTACTGCATCAGGCACTGTGCTAAGCACTAGGGTAGGTAAAAGCTGTCAGATCAAACACATTCCCTGTCCCACTTGTGTGGGCTCACAGGCCAAACAGAAAGAGAAATGAGCATAGAGGAAGCAATTGAGGCAAAGAGAAGTCAAGTGACTTTTCTAAAGTTGCACAGCAGGCAAATGGTGGAGTTGGGATTAGAACCTGGACTCCTGACTCCCAGAGTCCTTCTAGGTCATGCTGCCAGAGAAGCCTGATTAAATATGTTTATTTTTCAATTATTAAATTTGAGTATTTTAAATGCACACTAATTTAAAAGGAGTATGCATTTGCCAAATAATAAGGTGGGCTCAGAGAGAGTTTATATGTGGAAACCATGTCCCTCAGTACATATAGAAAGTTTCATAAATTGTGCTTTGGAATAGTGATGGCTAACGGGAATAGTGATGACTATCTTCAGTTTCTCAGATTGGGTTCTCAAGTGCAGTGGGATTTATGCTTCCAGCTGCATACAATTCAATGCAATAGTATGCATGTCAATGGAAAAAAATGTTATTCCACTTAAGACTTTTCTATCTGCTCCAGTGAAACATAAAGCGGGGTGGATATTCTACAGCTTATTTTGGAGTTTCCTAGGCCAAGGTTTTTATAGTTTTACTCCTAAAGGCATGGCATATGTGTTCACAGCTGCACACTTATAGACCTACATTTTAAATTTTTATACATTACATCTGTAGTGACTCAGCTCTCTTTAACAGGAGGGCTTATGTTCTTGCGAAAGCATACATTGAAGAAAACTCAGGTGAGGTACTCATTGTTATCATACCCAGGCATATGAACCAAATCACTTTTTTCCAACATCTTACTCCACTGAATTCAGACAGACTTGCCCTGTCAGAAGAATGTTTCTTAATTATGCCAAGGAATTATAGCCAGAGTGCACAATGAAGATAGTCAGAATTAAGTGTATGTACAAATATATATGCCTACTCATACAAGCCATATATCCAAGCTGTAACCAAATTCTGTTGGTTCTACCTTCACAAGATCACCAAAATCTGCCATTTGCTTTCCAATCAATGAATCAATCAACCAGTCATGTTTATTGAGCACTTACTGAATGCAAAGCAATGTATCAAGCTCTTGGGAGAGCACAAAACAAAAGTTGATAGACATATTCCATGCCCAGAGGAGCTTAAATAATTTGGAAGGAGAGACAGACATTAAAATAAATGAGTCAGTTATAGATAGGTACACAAATGCTGTAGGGTTGAGAAAGCGGGAGAAGAGGAAATGAGGGCTCAGTCAGGGAAACATCTTGGTGGAAGTATTATTTCAAAAAAACTTTGCAGATAGGGAGAGTGGTTGTTTGTTGGTTATGAAGAGGGAGGGAATTCCAGGACAGAGGCAGGAAGGGAGCAAGAGTTTGGTGGAGAGACAAATGAGATAAAGGTAAAGTGAGTAGATTGGCTTTGGAGAAGTGAAGTGTGTGGGTTGGGTTGTAGTAGGAGAGCAGCGAGATAAGGTAGTAGGGGGCAAGGAAATTAAGTGCCTTAAAGCCTATGGTAAGGAGTTTCTCTTTGATGAGGAGGAGGATGTGCAATCACTGGAGGTTCTTGAAGAGTGGGGAAACATGGACTGAATGGTTTTATAGAAAAAAATCATCTAGGCAGCTATTGAAGTTTGGACCAGAGTAGGAAGAGATAGGATGCTGGGAAGCCTACAAGGAGGCTGATGCAGTAATCAAGACAGGATAAGATAAGTGCTTGGATTATTAAAAATAATAGTGATAATAATAATTGCGGTATTTCTTAAACACACTATGTGCCAAGCACTGTACTAAGCACTCAGGTGAATACAAGCAAATCACGTTGAACACAATCCCTGTCCCATGGGGACTTCACAGTCTCAATCCCCATTTTACAGATGAGGTAACTGAGTCACAGAGAAGTAAAGTGATTTGCCCAAGGTCACAGCAGAGAAGTGGCAGAGCTGGGATGAGAACGCATAACCTTCTGACTCCCAGGCTTATGCTCTATCTACTATGGGAAGGGAGGCCCCTTCTCTTCTGCACCTAATGGTTCTTGCCCAACCCCCCGCCCCCTTCCTCCTTTCTCCATATGGGTCAGGAGAGACTGTAGGACCTTAAAAGTGTTCTGTTCGAACAGTGCTCCGAACAGAAATCAGCCAGGGGGCCTACTGGAAATCAGGCTACGGCTCACAGAGAAATTGGGCAGCAGGCCTATAATGAAAGGGCTCTCTCTGCCTTTGGGACAGGCTTCCCAGGGCTCTCCTCCCAACCATTTCCCTCCACTCTGCAGAGTAGCAGTAATAGTATTTATTAAATGTTTACTGTGTGGAGAGATTCTAAGGGAACATGCCTACCAACTGTTATGTTATCCTCTCCCAAGATCTTAGTACAGTGCTCTCCAGACAATAAGTGCTCAATAAATACCAACTGATTGATCGAGATGTAATAAGTGCTGGGAAAAATAATAATTATGGCATTTGTTAAGCGCTTACAGGGTAATAGATACAGGGTAATCAGATTGTCCCACATGGGGCTCACATTTTTGAATCCCCATTTTTATAGATGAGGTAACTGAAGCACAGAGAAGGTAAGTGACTTGCCCAAGGTCACACAGCAGACAAGTGGTGGAGCTGGGATTAGAACCCACAACCTCTGACTCCCAAGCCCGTACTCTTTCCACTAAGTCACGCTTTGGGAATTAGACATGGTCCCTTGACCCCTCTGCTCAGATGGAGGGACTGAGACCCAGGGTCCTTTTGGAGGGAGGAAGGGGGCCCTAGACATGGGACCCAGGAGTCCTTGGGAAGCTACTTCTCCTTCTCCACAACCCCCATCTGAATCCTGGTTTGCCCCTTCTCCAGGAGCTCCAGCACCAGATGGCAGAAGTCAAGGATGTCTTGGTGACAATGGGTATGGACAACTGGTGTCATGTCAACCTGAGTGGCATCGTGGAGGAGGTGAAGGTCCAGCACGATGCCATCACACCAAGAGCCTGGAGGAGGCTGAGGCTTATTCCAGAAACAGGGTACGGACACTGGGCATGGGCATCAGGTGGGTGGCAACGAGGGGCGGGCATCGGGGAGATGCTAGTGGATGGGGGTGGAGTGGGGATAGAGAAAGACTGGAAAACCTGGAGTATGTGGAGGGAGGATGGGCAGCGGAGACCAATGGCCGGGGGCTATAGGTACCTGGAAGAGCAAGGGTAAAGAACAAGGCAGAATTGGGAAAGTTATTATTATTGTGGTTGATAATAATAATTGTATTCATTAATAATAATAATGATAATTGTGGTATTTGTTAAGCCCTTACCATGCACCTTATCATGAACCAAGCACTGGGGTAGATATAAGCCAACTGGATTGGACACAGTCCCTGACCCACATAGGACTCACAGTCTTAATCCCCATTTTACAGATGAGGCAACTGAGGCACAGAGAAGTGAAGTGACCTGCCCAAGATCACACAGCAGAAAAATGGTAGAGTTGTTACCAGACCCGAGGTCCTTCTGACCCCAAAGCCAGTGCTCTATCCAGTAGGCCATGTTGCTTCTCTGCACTAAGCACTAAGTACTGGGGATGAACACAGGTTGGATTCAGTCCCTGTCCCACCTGGGGTTCACTGTCTAAACTGGAGGGAAAACAAGTATTTCATCTCCCTTTGACAGATGAGAAAACTGAGGCACAAAGAAGTCAAGTGACTCACTCGAGGTCACACAACAGGCAAATGACAAAGCAGGGATTATAATCATGGTCCCCTGGCTCCCAGGCCTGCTTTCATCCCTTTGCTTGATTATACTTTCCAAGCACTTAGTACAGTGTGCTCTGCACACAGTAAATGTTCAATAAATATGATTGAATGAATGAATGAATCCCAGGAGGGATGGAGGGAGAGGAGAAGGTGTGAAAACAGATGGGGATAAAGAGGAGATGCCATGACACCCCAACACACACCATCCCGGGGCACCGGTGGTGGCCGGAGGAGGATCAGAGGTGGATGGGAAGATCTTCCTTCACTGCTTCCGGGCCTCACCCTTGGCCCTATCCAGGCCACACCTTCCACAGCTGAAGGAGGCTCAGTCAGCAGAGTTTGGGAACAACCTCCAGGCCATCCGGAGTGAGATCTCTGACTTGAACATTCAGATCCAGACACTGCACTCCCAGAAACTATCCCTCAAGAGTCACTTGAGTACCTCCCCCATTCCAGTCAGTCCCCAGCCTCAATGCAGGTCATGCACAAAACTGGGGTTGGGGGGAGCGGGGCATGGGGGGATGGTCACAACTCAGGACCCCCTAGGTTACTGGAAGAGGGGAGCCAGACCCAGGGACAGGCAAACTCCATGGATGGAAAGGACATATTTCAGTGATGTTGTGAAAGTTGAACCAAAAGGATCTGGTGACAGACTGAATATGTGGGTTGAATGAAAGAGATGAGTCAAGGATTCCTTAACTCCCATTCTCTCCTAGACCCCCTCCAATCTGGCTTCCGTCCCCTCCACTCTACCGAGACTGCTCTCTCTAAGGTCACCCATGACCTCCTTCTTGCCAAATCCAATGGCTCCTACTCCATTCTAATCCTCCTTGACCTCTCTGCTGCCTTTGACACTGTCGACCATCCCCTCCTCCTCCATACCTTATCTCACCTTGGCTTCACGGACTCCGTCCTCTCCTGGTTCTCCTCTTACCTCTCTGGCCGGTCATTCTCGGTCTCCTTCGCTGGAGCCTCCTCCCCCTCCCATCCTTTAACTGTTGGAGTTCCTCAAGGGTCAGTTCTTGGCCCTCTTCTGTTCTCCATTTACACTCACTCCCTCGGTGAACTCATTCACTCTCACGGCTTTGACTACCATCTCTACGCAGATGACACGCAGATCTACATCTCCACCCCTGTCCTCTCCCCCTCCCTTCAGGCTCGCATCTCCTCCTGCCTCCAGGACGTCTCCACCTGGATGTCGGCCCGCCACCTAAAATTCAACATGAGCAAGACTGAGCTCCTCATCTTCCCTCCCAAACCCGGTCCTCTCCCAGACTTCTCTATCACCGTGGATGGCACGACCATCCTTCCCGTCTCTCAGGCCCGCAATCTCGGTGTCATCCTTGACTCGTCCCTCTCGTTCACCCCACACATCCTATCTGTTACCAAGACCTGCCGGTTTCACCTCTACAATATCGCCAAGATTCACCCTTTCCTCTCCACCCAAATGGCTACCTTACTGTTACGGGCTCTCGTTATATCCCGGCTAGACTACTGTGTCAGCCTTCTCTCTGACCTCCCTTCCTCCTCTCTCGCCCCGCTCCAGTCTATTCTTCACTCTGCTGCCCGGCTCATCTTCCTGCAGAAATGATCTGGGCATGTCACTCCCCTTCTTAAACAACTCCAGTGGTTGCCTATCGACCTCCGCTCCAAACAAAAACTCCTCACTCTAGGCTTCAAGGCTCTCCATCACCTTGCCCCTTCCTACCTCTCCTCCCTTCTCTCTTTCTACCGCCCACCCCGCACGCTCCGCTCCTCTGCCGCCCACCTCCTCACTGTCCCTCGGTCTCGCCTATCCCGCTGCCGACCCCTGGGTCACGTCCTCCCGCGGTCCTGGAATGCCCTCCCTCCTCACCTCCGCCAAACTGATTCTCTTTCCCTCTTCAAAACCCTACTTAAAACTCACCTCCTCCAAGAGGCGTTCCCAGACTGAGCTCCTCTTCTCCCTCTACTCCCTCTGCCATCCCCCCTTTACCTCTCCGCAGCTTAACCCTCTTTTTCCCCTTTTCCCTCTGCTCCTCCACCTCTCCCTTCCCATCCCCACAGCACTGTACTCGTCCGCTCAACTGTATATATTTTCGTTACCCTATTTATTTTGTTAATGAATTGTACATCGCCTTGATTCTATTTAGTTGCCATTGTTTTTACGAGATGTTCTTCCCCTTGACTCTATTTATTGCCATTGTTCTTGTCTGTCCGTCTCCCCCAATTAGACTGTAAGCCCGTCAAACGGCAGGGACTGTCTCTATCTGTTGCCGACTTGTTCATTCCAAGCGCTTAGTACAGTGCTCTGCACATAGTAAGCGCTCAATAATTACTATTGAATGAATGAATAATGCCATGTTTGCAGATTTGTGAGACAGAGAGGATGGTCGTGCTGGCTACAGGGATGGGAAAGATCAGAAGATCAGGATGGGGAGATCAGGGTTTGTGTGGGAATGTGAGGAGTTTTGCTTTGGACATGTTAAGTTTGTGGTGCCATCAGGACATCCAAATAGAGATGTTCTAGAGGTAGGGGGAAATATGAGACTGCAGAGAAGCAGAGAGATCAGAGTGGAGATGTAGATTTGGAATAGTCTGCATAGAGATGGCACTGAAGCTGTGGAAGCAAATGAGTTCTCCTAGAAAGCGGATGTAGATGGAGAATAGAAGGGACTCAAAACTGAGCCTTGAGGGATTCCCTCAGATAGGGGGAGGGAGTCAGAGGATGAGTTTATTGTTATATTGTACTCTCCCAAATGTTTAGTACAGTGCTCTGCACACAGAAAGTCCTCAATAAATGTGATTGAATAAATCAATGAGTACTATATTGCTATGGACTAGTTGATTTTATATGTAGAAGAAAATCTTGCATAATTTCAGTGCAGTGTTGAAATCAGTGTATTACTAGTTAATTTTGTTAACTCAAATAAACAAACTGATTTATTTTTCATGCTTTAAGTGCATGGCCTTTATAAAATCTCCCACACTAAATGAGAATGCCTCAATTTCTTTCATTTTATTTCTTCGAAAGATAATAGTATGAGTTACTTAATACGTCACCCATTCCACATGAGCATTATAAAAAATGTAGAATATTTTATGGACTTATGGAATTGCTACAGTTCATCAACTTCTGGATAAATCATGATTTTGAAAATTAACTCAGTTCATATAAAATGTAAACCCTCTTTTTAGAGGGTTGTATGTCCCCTCTAGACTTTAAGCTCATTAGGGGCAAGGAACATGTCTGCTAATTCTAATAATAATGTTGGTATTTGTTAAGCGCTTACTATGTGCAGAGCACTGTTCTAATCGCTGGGTAGATACAGAGTAATCAGGTTGTCCCACGTGAGGCTCACAGTCTTAATCCCCATTTAAAGATGAGGGAACTGAGGCACAGAGAATTCTACTCTTTCAAGTGCTTACTAGAGTGCTCTGAACATAGTAAATGCTCAATAAAAAGCATTAGTTAATTGATTGAGCCCAAGAAAGAGACTGAGAATGAGCAGCCAGAGAGATAGAAGATGTACCATGAGAGGACAGTGTCAGTGAAGCCACGGGTGGATAATGTTTCCCAGAGGAGGGAGTGTTTCACAGGGTCAAAGACAGCTCGGAGGTCAAGGTGGATTAGGATGAATAGAGGCTGTTGGATTTGACAAGGACGAGGTCACTGATGACCTTCGAGAGGACAGTTTCAGTGGCGTGAAGGAGGTGGAAGCTAGATTTGAGAAGGTCAAGGAGCAAATTGGTGGAAGAAAGTGGAGACAGTCAATGTAAGCAACTAGTTCAAGGACTTGGAAAAGAAATGGTAGGAAGGAGATGAGGCGATAACTGGAGGAAGTTGGTGGGATCAAGGAGAGTTTTTTAGGATAGAGGAGTCATAAGCATGCTAGAAAACAGAGGGGAAAGTCATAGGAAGTTGAGGTTGACAATCTGGGAGGGAAGAAGGGAGGGGGCAATCATTTTGATAAGGTGCCATAGGATGGGTTTGGAGGTGCAGATGGAAGGGGTGAATTTTGAAAGAAGGTAAAAGTTCTTTCCATCCTAACTGCTACTATGCTGATCCAAGCACTTATCCTATCCAGCTTGGACAACTGTAGCTGCCCCATTGACCTCTCTGCCTCCTGTCTCTTTCCCAATCTAGTCCAGAGTTCACTCTGTTGCCGGAATCATTTTTCTAAAAAAAATTCAGTTCACCTCTCCCCACATATCAAGAACCTCCATTGGTTGCCCATCTAACTTTGCATTAAACAGAAACTCCTTACCATTGACTTTAAAGCACTCAATCAGATTTCCTACTCCTACTAATCGCCTACTGTGACCCAGCTCACATTTTTCACTCTTCTAGCACCACCTTGCTCTCTCTGCCTCAGTTTTGTCTATCTGACCACCAACACTTTCCCATTTCCTCCTGGCCTAGAGTTCCTCTCCCTTCATATGCCAGACCTTTACTCTCTCCACCTTCAAAGCCTTATTAAGGTTACATCTCCTCCAAGAGGGCTTACCTGATTAAGCCCTCTTTTCCAGCTCCATCTCCCTTCTGATTATCTATACAGTTGGATCTGTATCCTTTGGACACCAGATATTTACCGCCCCCTCAATCCCATGGCACTTATGTACCTAGACATTACTATGCATAAATAATGTATATCTCCCCCTCCAGACTGTAAGCTCATTGTGGACCGGGAATGTGTCCACCAACTCTATTTCATTGTACTCTTCCAAGTGTTTAGTACAATACTCTACACCTATTAAGCACTCAATAAATGTCATTGATGGATACTCCTTCAGAAGGCAGTATGCCTAGTGGAAATAACACAAGTCTAGAAGTCAGGAGAAGGGTTTCTAAGTATGACTCTCCCTAAAGCTTCCTGTAATCTTGGACAAATCACTTAGGTTTTCTGTGCCAGTTTCCTGATTGGTAAAATAGGGATCATAATGGCTCTCTCTCTCTTCCCCAGGGAGATGTTGTGCAGAT
Source organism: Ornithorhynchus anatinus (assembly GCF_004115215.2). Classification (NCBI taxonomy): domain Eukaryota; kingdom Metazoa; phylum Chordata; class Mammalia; order Monotremata; family Ornithorhynchidae; genus Ornithorhynchus; species Ornithorhynchus anatinus. The sequence continues at coordinate 84,426,891 of NC_041731.1, forward strand.
AAAATGAGATAACTGATTCATTCATTCAATCATATTTATTGAGCACTTACTGTGTGCAGAGCACTGTACTAAGCACTTGGGAAGCACAATTCAGCAACAGAGACAATCCCTGTCAACAATGGGCACACAGTCTAGAAGGGGGGAGACAGACATCAAAACAAGTAAACAAGCATCAGTAGCATTATTACAAATATAATTATAGCTATAAACACATCATTAATAAAAAATAGAATGATAATTATAAACATGCATATACATTCATAAGTGCTCTGGGGTGGGGAGAGGAGGGGCGTAGAGCAAAGGGAGCAAGTGGGGGAGATGGGGAGTGGACGGGGAGGAGAGGAAAAGGGAGGACGTGAAAGTGCTAGGTAAAATAAAGGTGCTTTACAAATTTGAGGAATTCTGGGTTCTGATTTGTGAAGCTAACAGCTGAAATCAATATAAGTCAAATGAGCATTGTTTTATACTGCAGCTGTCAAGCTTGAGACACCAACCACAGAGGGTCATCTTCTCACATGTAAAAGGGAAAATACTGAGGTGATGGCTGGGCACATATGTTAACTGTCCCCTCTCTGGTCATGAAGGGGAGAATTTGATTTCAATGCATCCAACCTCTGAACTATCCAAATGTCTGTGATAAATGAAAAATTTTCAGTGTACAAAAATTTTGCTTCAGAGAATGCAAAAGATTTTACTACGTTTCTTATGATCTGCAAAAAAATGAGAGGCTATTCAGTTAGAAAAAAACCACATTAGATATCAAATGGGGCTGAACCCTCCCCTCCCCCCATCCCCACCCACCCCAACGAATATGTATTTTAATTACTTGAATCTAACTAAACAAAGCCAGAGAAAGAGCCTTCCGTTCGGGCAAGTCGGCCAATATTTTTGGAAACAGAAATAAGTAATGCAATTCAGACAGCAGGTAAAGTGATTTGAAACTGCTGGGAGCCTCAATATGAAACCAAAAGAGTGGCTTGTTTGAAAGGTAGAATAATCCAGGGAAGGCTTCTTGGCCCAATTAGGAGACATTAGTTCTGATTTCTCCAGATCTGATTCCATTACTGAAGGGGAAATTCACATTGTGTTAATACATTCAATGAGGCAGGATTCACTGAGGGGAGTGAGAAGTAAATAAAAGCCATCTGGACCCAGTGATAGTCTTCTAAATCATTTCACCCAGAGTTGAATCCACTGAGGCATGCTAATGACACGTTTCTATAGCACACAGTTCCCTAAACTCCTCTGGATAAGAGAGGGGACAGAAGGAAGAAAGGAGTCATTGCCAGACGTCCCTCTGGCTCTTTATCTGAATATTCCTGGAAGCAAACATGGGCTTGAATTCATATTCAGTCCCGAATAAGATGAAACTGAAAAATTTGTGCCTGCTGGTCCTGAGGTATTTTTAGGCAGGCTGGGCTCAAAATACAATGACGGTCCTGTGGTGTTGCAAGTTATCAAATTGGCAGTTCAGCACCACTTTCTGAGGGGTGCAGGCAGGTGACAAACACCTCTGAACCATATGGCTGGGAGAGAGAAACAAAGAAGCAAAAATTAAATGGACAGTCTGTGGACTATTGTCAGGAATATAAAATAAGATGCTAAGCCTCCCAAATGATAGAGTGGGAATTCCCTGAGGCTAAAAGAAGAGGTCTGCAGTGATTTAGCAGGCTCTAGTTCTGGGGAAGAGGAATTTTGACTTTGACATTTCCCAGACGATGACTCTGAAGGAGCTGTTGAGTTTGGACTGGCCTCTCTCTCCTTCCTCCCCACCTCCCATCTCTACTCCCAAGGGATCAAGACCAGAGGGTTGTTATAGATGGCTGAGGATTTGGGAGCGATTTCTTTTGTGCAAACCTTATCTATATCTTAATCCAATGTCCAGTCTGCATAAAAATAAGCATTGGAGTGCATATAGACCTTTAAGAAGTTGTTTTGATGTTGATGGGATCGAAGCATTTTTCTTTCTTTTGGTTTGAAAATGAGTCACATCTTCTAGAGGGCACATATGTTTCATCAAACAAATGTTTTATTTGGGACCAACCCAACAGTCTAAACACAGATTTCAAAAGCAAGTGTTGTTTCACTGGCAAAAGATTTCCCATGGACTTGTTTGTTTCAGTCTTTGCAATGAAACAAACAGTTGCCATTAATTAAGATGCCCAGACACTTTTTTGGGGGGTACTTGTTAAGAACTTACTTTATGCCAGGCACTGTACTAGAGCTGGGATAGTTACAAGATATTCAGGTTGGACACAGTTCCTGTAACACACAGAACTCGCAGTCCAAATTGAAAAGAGGAGGATTTAATTCCCATTTTACAGATTAGGTAAGAGAGCCAAAGAGAAGTTAAATAATGTGCCCAAAATTACACAGCAGAAAAGTGGCAGTCAGGAATAGAACCCAGGTCTTCTGACTCTCAGGCCTAGCATATTTAAGACATTTCCTCAGATTGCCTATCACTCCATCTGCCTGACAGCTTTCCCAGCTAATGAAGATCCCAAGTGCATAGTAAAGTGTTCTGCACACAGTAATTGCTCAATAAATACCACTGACTGACTGATAGCAAGACAATCTTTGCCTACCCTCATCAACCTTAAAATTTAATAATGGACAAAAATTGTTCACAAATAGAGTAATGTTTGTTAGTTTGTAGTGAGATCAGGATGAAGCCAATCCTGAGAATGCGGAATTTGACTCTAGAGACTTCCAAATATATTTCACTCACTTTCCGTATTTTAATATTTTCTTAACTTGGTGTGAGATAAAGTTTTATCATTCTCCTACTTCCCATTTAGCAGGTTTAGTTAGCAATTCTCTTGACTTCCAAGGTGGTATATTTAATGAAATTAGCAATTTGGGGTAAATAGTATATGTACATAGTTATAGAAAACAATTTATATATACATTTTCTTTTTATTTTGATTAAAGAATGAATAGGACTAAATTTGAAGTTGTTGCTATAATGGTGTAATACTTATTCTATGCCCTTTAGTTTCTGGGCATGTAAATGCATGATAATAATAATAATAATGATGTTGGTATTCATTAAGCGCTTACTATGTGCAGAGCACTCTTCTACGCACGGGGGTAGATATAGGGTAATCAGGTTTTGCCACGTGAGGCTCACAATCTTCATCCCCATTTTACAGATGAGGGAACTGAGGCACAGAGAAGTGAAGTGACTTGCCCACAGTCACGCAACTGACAAGTGGCAGAGCCAGGATTCGAACACATGACCTCTGACTCCCAAGCCCGGACTCTTTTCCATTGAGCCATGCTGCTTCCCTATAAAATGCTAATTTACATTTACAATGATAAAGCTATTTACAGAGTAAATTCTTTTAGAAAAGGCACATTGAATGTTTTCAAGTTTGGTTGGGTTCCACTTAGGTAACAAAATTACTTTATTTCTTTTCCCTCTACTTTATATCTTACAACATTATCTCTGTGAAGAACTGTGACCTCATTTTTTTTTTTTACAAATAAGAAGTATCAACATTTATGACAATGGCTTTAAAAAATTTCAATTACTAGAATTGATACACCATTTTTGCCACAACATCTTTAAAACCAACAGAGAGTCAAAAGGTTCCAGCCTCGGGGATGGAAGATCCACTGGAGACTTTGTTTGCCTTTTTTAAATGCTATTTGTTCTTCGCTTATCATGCTCCAGGCCCTGTCCTAAATGCTGGGGTAGATCAGGTTGGACACAGTGTCCCACGTGGGGCTCACGGCCTCAGTCCCCATTTTACAGATGGGGTGGCCGAGGCCCAGAGAAGTGAAGTGACGTGCCCAAGGTCTCTCAGCAGATGAGTGGCAGAGCTGGGACTGGAACCCAGGTCCTCCTGACTCCCAGGCCTGAGCTCTACCCACTAGACAACCCTGCTTTTTAGCCACGTTGCTTCTAAAGACAGACTGTGAGTCGCTTGTGGGACACCAACTGTGCCCGACCAATGATCTCGTCTCTACCCAGCGCTTATAACAGTGCTTGATGTATAGTAAGCGCTTAGCAAATACCATAATAAAGCAGAGGAAAAAAAAAAAAAAGGCCTATTCTCCCTTCCCCCCATCCTCCAGAATCAGGCTGGGCCCGGCCCCCAGCAAGGATGGCTGGGGGGTCTAGGGGCACGATCTGATGCTCCCAGAAATGAGAGGCAGCGCAGCCTAGGGGAAAGAGCCCAGGCCAGGGAGTCAGAAGCCCTGGGTTCTAATTCCGGCTCCGCCGCCTGTCACCTGTAGGACCTTGGCCAAGTCACTTCATTTCCCCTGTGTTATGGTTCCCTCATCTGTAAAATGGGGATTAAGGGCGTAAACTCTTTGTGGGTCAGGGACTGGGTCCAACCCAGTGGTTGCCTATCAACCTCCGCACAAAACAAAAACTTCTCACTCTAGGCTTCAAGGCTCTCCATCACCTTGCCCCCTCCTACCTCTCCTCCCTTCTTTCTACTCCCCAAGCCGCAAGCTCTGCTCCTCTGCCGCCCACCTCCTCACTGTCCCCCGTTCTCGCCTATCCCGCCGTCGACCCCTGGACCAGGTCCTCCTGCGGTCCTGGAATGCCCTCTCTCCTCGCCTCTGCCAAACTAATTCTCTTCCCCTCTTCAAAACCCTACTTAAAGCTCACCTTCTCCAAGAGGCCTTCCCAGACTGAGCTCCCCTTTTCCCTCTGCTCCCTCTACCCCACCATCACCTCTCCACAGCTAAACCCTCTTCTCCCCCCTTTCCCTATGCTCCTCCCCCTTTCCCATCCCATCCCCTCAGCACTGTACTCGTATGCTCAACTTTATATATCTTCATTACCCTATTTATTTTGTTAATGAGATGTACATCACCCTGATTCTATTTATTTGCTATTGCTTTAATGAGATGCTCTTCTCCTCGATTCTATTTATTGCCATTGTTCTTGTCAGTCTGTCTCCCCCGATTAGACTGTAAGCCCGTCAAAGGGCAGGGACTGTATCTGTTACCGATTTGTACATTCCAAGTGCTTAGTACAGTGCTCTGCACATAGTAAGTGCTCAATAAATTCTATTGAATGAATTAGATTAAGTATTCACTTCCATGGCAGGAATGAATACTTCACAACTCACCGCAAGTATTGATTCTATTTATAAACCACATTTAAGTGTCATTACTATAAAACCAGGGACATGGGAAAATAGGGGCCTGTAGTATGGAAAGCATTAAAAAATAACTATTTTGTTTGATAGCTGCATTCACAAAATAATTTGGGAGTATTTGTGCGTAAAATAGAAACGTCTTTTGTAGGGTTCCTCTTTTCCTCCAATATTAAAAAAAAATTGATACCCCAACCAAAAATCAATCAATGGTATGATGTATTGCATACTGAACACAAAACTCAGTACTGAATGCTTGGGAGAATACAATACATACAAAAGTGTTGGTATACACAATCCTTCTCTTCAAATATCTTACAATCTATGTTTATACTGCCCTTATTATTCTTACTGTTGCTATTCTATCATTTATTATTATCCCTAATTATTACATTTGATTAAATACTTACCACTAAACTGTAAACCTTTTGAGGGCAGAGTTAAAGGCCTCTCAAAAGCATTGTTTGCACTCACCCAGTACTCTGCAAAAAATAAACACTCAATAAATACCACTGACTGATTCATTTATTGATTGGTTGATTGATTAATTGACTGATTGGTTTATGTCACCTACTCTGAGCACAGGAGTGGATAAAAGATGACCCTGTCCCATTTAAGTGCTCACAATCTAAGTGAGGATCATGGATACAGAGAAAATAAAAAGCAGTTACAAACAATAACACTAAATTTGAAAATTTTGAAAGATTAAAAAAACTATAGTGAGTAGATAAAACAGTATTTGGAGGACACAGCCTTCATGCTCAATGCTTCAGAAAATGCTTCAGAAATACTTCAGAAAACAGCTTCTGATTACCAATTGCTGCTACCTTTTCAACATTCTAAGAATGGTACAAACTCTTTAAGGCACTCCAATTATGTGTCACCAACATCTACAACCCACCTTGAGCTCCACTACCAATTTTCTGAACTACTTTGATCCTTTTTTCACATTCCTTCTGACCATCTGCATACTGATACTTGGGATTTCAGTATACCCAGGGATGATCCTAATGACCTGCTTGCTGCCCACTTTCTTTCATTCCTCAACTTCACCAACTTCCTGCTCTAACCCACCTTATCTACTCCCCATCTTGGGCACACACTCAGTCTCATCGTCTTTAGTCACTGCACTATCTCCACCAACCTTGAAATTCCACTTTCCAACCACATTTCCCATACCTTCTCTACCCCACCCCCGCGCCCTTGCTAATTTGTCTCATTCCCCAACAGAGACCTCTGATCTTTTGATCCCCTCCAATTTCCCAATGCCATCATGCTCTATTTGGTCTCCATACCTACTCTTCAGTCAAGGAATAGTATTTGTTGAGTGCTTACTCTGTGCAGGGCACTGTACTAAGTGCTTGGGAGAGTAGAATACAAAAGAATTGGTAGTTGTGGGTTCCTGCCCACAAGAAGCTTACATTCCAGAGGAATAGCTTGAGTTGTAGAGTGCTGCTGATGTAAATTCAGGCAATAGATCCACCTCATCCATCTCAAACTCATCTTCTCCTGATTTAATTTTGCCCTCTCCTCTGCCCTGCAGCAATACTTCACTATACTTATTGACTCTAATGCTCACTGCCTGTGTCAGCTATTTTAAACCTTTCACTCCCTACTCAAACTCCCTGCCCCTCACAGCCTCCCCCATTTCTTGCCACCTTGTTTTATGCTGTTGAGATGTCTCCGCTTTCATGGATACATCTCTCCCAGAACACCCTCCACCTGCAATCATTCTGCATATCCATAGAGTTTTCTTGGTAAAAATACAGAAGTGGTTTACCATTGCCTTTTTCAGCACAGTAAACTTGAGTGTCTGCCCTTGACTCTTTCCCATGTTGCTGCTGCCCAGCCCAGGGGAACTTTGATTTGTAGCAGATTGCCTTCCACTCCCTAGCCACTTCCCAAGCTAGGAATGGAATGGGTATGCCTCAGCTTGACTCTTCCTCCTGTAGTTGAGACTGGTGGAGTAATGGAAACTCTCCATTACTTGCCACCTACTTCATTGATAAAATTGAAACCATCAGGAATCCTCTCCCTAACACTTCGGTACCTCTCCACTCTTAAACTCCTCCTGTCTCTTATTTTACTCTCCCATCTTTCTCAGCAGCATATGAAAATATTTCCCATCTCATCTAAAAATCTACCCCTCCAACTGTGCCTCAGGGGACTTCATTCCCTCTCTCCTTAAAAATTTGCCCCTCCATTCTTCCATCCATACCTATCTTCAACCACTCACCTTCCGATTCTTCTTCCCTATTACTTTCAAACATGCCCATGTATTCCCTATCCTATTAAAAAGCCCTCTCTTGGCCCACGTGGATTGCCCTATTTCCTTCCATTCCTTTCCAAACTCCTCGAATGATCTGTTCACTCCAATGAGTTCCACTTTCGTTCCTCCAATTCTCTCTTTGACACCCTGCAATGTGTCCCTTCACTCCCAGGAAATTGCCCTCTCCAAGTCCACCAATGACCTCCTTCTTGTCAAATCCTATTACTTTTATTCTATCCTAATCTTCCTTGACTTCTCATCTGCCTTCGACACTATGGACCATCCCCATCTCCTGGAAACTTCATCTAACCTAAGCTTCATTGACACTTGGCCATTTCCTGATTCTCCTATCTTTCTAGCTTCTCTTAGTCTTTTTAGCAATATCCTCCTCTGCCTTCCAACCACTAATTGTGAGAGTCCCTCAGGGCTCATTTTGGATTCCCTTCTAGTTTCTATTCTCACCCCGCCCCCTTGAACAACTCATTTGATTCCACAGCTACAACTACTATCTCTACACTAATGATTCCCAACAGAGAGTCTTCTCTGCAGCCTCAAATTTCTTTCTGCCTTCAGGACATCTCTACTTGGGTGTCAGTGGGATATCTGACCTCAAACTTAACATGTCCAAAATATTACTCCTTATCTTCCCACCTAAGCCCGCTCACTGCAGGCAACCTTCTTGTGAACTTTTTGTCTTCTGTCTCCCCCATATCCAGTGCAAACTTCATTCTGGTACCTGGATTGTTTTCCTAAAAAAACAGTTCAGTTCACATCTTTCCATGCCCCAAAAACCTGCAATGGTTGCCCATCCACCCCTATATCAAATGGAAACTCCTTACCATTGGCCTTAAGTCTCTCAACCAGCTAAGCCCCTCTAATTTTACCTCATTTATTCCTCACTATAACCCAACCAATATACTTCACTCTATCGACAACTTTCTCACTTACCTTGATCTTAGCTGGCTCACAAATAACCCCTTTCCCACTACTTCTTATATGGAACTTACTTCCCCCTTATCTCTGACAGAACACCTCTTTCCCCACCTTCAAAGACCTACTGAAATCACACTTAGTCCAAGAGGTTTTCCCTGACTAAGCCCTTAAGCAATCAATCAATCATAGTTATTGACAGCTTATTGTGTGCAGAGAACTGTACTAAGAGCTTGGGAGAGTACAATATGACAGAGTTGGTAGATATGTTCCCTCCCCACAACAAGTTTACAGCCTGGAGGGGAAGACAGACATTAAAATAAATAAATAAATAAATAAATACATACATACATACATACATAAATAAATAAATAAATAAATAACCGATATGTACATAAGTGCTCTGGGGCTGATGAACTGGGGAATAGAGAGTGTATATCCTAGTGAAAGGATGATGCAGAAGGGAGAGGGAGAAGTGGAAATGAGAGCTTCATCAGGGAAGACCTCTTGGAGGAGATGTGCTTTAAATAAGACTTTAAGAGAGGGGATAGTGATCTGCTGTATATAAAGAGGAAGGGAATTCCAGGTCAGAGGCAGGATGTGGGAAAGGGGGCAATGGCAAGATAGATGATATCATTGTACAGTAAGTTAGCATTTAAGTAGTGAAATTTAAGGGGTCGGGTTATAATGGGAAATTGGGGAGATAAAGTAGGATGGGCAAAATGATTGCGTGCTTTAAAGCCTATGGTATGGTGTTTCTGTTTGATGCGGAGGTTCTTGAAGAATGGGAAAACATGGACAGAATGTTATTGTAGAAAAATAACCTGGGCACCAGAGTGAAGTTTGGACAGAACTGGGGAGAGACAGGGTCAGCAAGGAGACTGACACAGCAATCAAGGCAGGAAAGAATAATAATAATGTTGGTATTTGTTAAGCATTTACTATGTGCAGCACACTGTTCTAAACCCTGGGGTAATCAGGGTAATCAGGTTGTCCCACGTGAGGCTCACAATCTTAATCCCCATTTTACAGACAAGGTAGTTGAGGCACTGAGAAATTAAATGATTTGCCCAAAGTCACACAGCTGACAGGTGGTGGAGCTGAGATTAGAACACATGACCTCTGACTCCCAAGCCCATGCTCTTTCCACTGAGCCAAACTGCTTCTCTAATATATGGATTGATGTGGTAACAGTTTGAATGGAGAGGATAGGGCAAATTTTAGTGATCTTATGAAGGCAAAACAGGATCTGGTGACATATTGAATATATGGGTTGAATGAGAGAGATGAGTCAAGGATAACCCCAAGGTTATGGAATTGTGAGACAGGAAGGCTGGTGTTGCTGTCTACAGTGAAGGGAAAGTCAGGGGGAGGATAGAGTTTGGGTGGGAATATGAGGGGTTCTGTTAAGAACTTGATAATCCTTAAGGACTAGATATTCACCCCACACACAGCACTTAAGTACATATGCCTATACTCTCTTATTCTCCCATCTGTAATTTATTTCAATGCCTGTCTTCCCCTCTTCACTGGGACCTTCTTGTGATCAGGGCAATTAACTACCAATTGTAGTGTATTATTCTCTCCTGAATGCCTAGTACAGTACTTGGTGCACAATAAGCACTCAATAAATATGATTATTTGATTGATTGATTGGGAGCCTGCTTAAGGTTTTAAGGATTCCTCCTTGGATCTTGGAAAACATAGTGGAGAGACAACTCCAGCCACAGGTATGACACTTGCCTCCTCCATCAAAAGACCCTATATGGATACCAAAACTCAAAGTAGGAATTGGTGATAAATTTAAAAACTGGTTAAACAAGGAGACAAATATGAAAACACTGGTCCAATGGTGATGATCGGTAAATGGAAATAGTGAAACAGGAAATGTTAGGTACAATTAGACACAATTAAGAATCATTGAAGTTGTGGGAGCACAAAGAAAGCCCGTTTGTGGACAGGGACCTGATTTTCATCGCTATGCTTGAAATTATTCCACTAGGTGACATGATCAATAACCCATGTGTTGTTTCAATCATTTAATATCTTTGCATTTGCAGGAGAATAATTATGAACCTGGAGTATTTTAACTCAATTTTCAGGTTCAGATGAATAGTGAAACTTAGAAAATTAAAACCAGAAAAGCAACTTAGTTGCTTAGTTAGATGAATTGTCCATTGCCTCCTGTCCTTTAGTTTTATCTATACTGTTAAAAATAGTTTGCATCCAGGAATGATCATCCTTATGGAAACAATTGACACAAATCTTCCGTGTTCTCTTTGATGAGTTTTAATTTCAGTTTTATTAGAAGTCTATATTTAAATAATAATGTTGGTATTTGTTAAGCTCTATGTGCCAAGCACTGTTCTAAGTGCTGGGGTAGATACACGGTAATCAGGGTGTCCCACGTAGGCTCACAGTCTTCATTCCCATTTTACAGATGAGGTAACTGAGGCACAGAGAAGTTAAATGACTTGTCCAAGGTCACATAGCTGACAAGTGGTGGACCTGTTTGGTGATCATGCTTTTACCTCTGAAGTACTATTTCAAGGGCTAAATACAGTGATTTCCAAACAGTATGTGTCTGTTAAATAATAAATATTATTTCAAGATATGTAATTCAGCATTATAATGTTGCTACCACTCCATTCCATGGTTGAGAAAAGGAGATTGTGATCAGTATATCAATAATCAGGCTACTTTGTTATATTTTTCAGTGCTTACTTCCCTTATTTAGGTTTTATTCAGCTGTTTTCATAGTCTAAGTCTTTAACTCTCTTTGTCATTTCTCTAAACATTCTTTCTCCTAGTGAAGTAAGAAGAACAAAACCTGTGCCATCACTCCCTTACTGTGTTGATTATCTCAATCTACCAATAATTGAATGCAGAAAATCTATGGTGATAAAATTTTGTGCCAAGCGTTATTCCCACTGTGCAGAATTTTCACAATTTAGCTGTCCAAGATTTATAAAGCCAATACCATGCCTACACTTTGAGAGAAGCCCACCATTCTTCCTGTCTCACAAGCCAGGACCTTGACGATACCCTTGACTCCTCTCTGCCATTCAACCCACATATTCAATCCATTACTAAATCCTGTTGTTCACTAAAATCCACCCTTTCCTCTCCATCCAAACTGCTATCACATGAATACAGTCACTCATCCTATCCCACCTGGATTACTGCAATAAGCCTCCTTACTGAACTTTAGGCATCCTGTCTCTCCCCACACTGGTCCATACTTTACTCTGCTACCCAGATCGTTTTTCTACAAAAACATTCAGGATATGTCACCCCACTCCTCAAAAAACTCTAGTGATTGCTCTTCCACTTCTGCAACAAACAAAAACTCCTCATTACTGGCTTTAAAGCACTCCCCCACCTTGCCCCCTCCTACCTCATCTTGCTACTCTCCTACTACATCCCAGACCTCACACTTCACTCCTCTAATTCTACCCTTCTCACTGTGTCTCAATCTTGCCTATCTCACCGCTGAGCCCTGGCCCACAACCTGCCTCTGACCTGCAATGTCCTCCCTCCTCAAATCTAACAGACTATTACTCTCCCCACCTTCAAAGCCTTATTGAAGGTACATCTCCTCCAAGAGGCCTTACCAGGCTAAGCCCCACTTTTCTGCTGCTCCTACTACCTTCTGCATCACCCTGACATGCTCCCTTTGCTCTCCCTCCCTCCCAGCCCCACAGCCCTTATGTACCTATCTGTAATTTATTTGTATTGATGTGTGTCTCCCTGGCCCTAGACTGTAAGCTGGTTATTGGCAGGGAATGTGTCTGTTTATTGTTGGACTGTACTCCCCAAGAACTTAGCAGAGTGTTCTGCACACATGAAATGCTCATAAATAAATGGTGGTATTTGTTAAGCGCCTACTATCTGCAAAGCACTGTTCTAAGTGCTGGGTGATACAAGGTAATCAGGTTGTCCCACGTGGGGCTCACAGTTTTAATCCCCATTTTACAGATGAGGTAACTGAGGCACAGAGAGGTTAAGTGACTTGCTCAAAGTCACACAGCTGGCAAGTGGCGGAGCCGGGATTCGAACCCATGAACTCTGACTCCCAAGCCCGTGCTCTTTCCACTGTGCCACGCTGCTTCTCTATACAATTGAATGAATGAATAATAAAAGAAAAAATATACAAATCAAGCAAAAATGAAATGATCATCTTTGTAAGGTACTCCAGTCTCCATCAATAGTTACTATTGAACCCCTTGTTGAAGCAGTCCATTGAGCTAACCACTGCACCAAATTTAAATATAAAGAAATGATCTATGGATACCAAGAGGCCTACTTTTGTGGTTCTTCCTACCTGTTTTATCTTTTATAAATCAATATGAGAATATTTTCCTAAGCAATTCAATAAAAGGTGGTCCCGTGAATCATCAATCAATATTTTATTAACACCTTCAATGAGTTAAGCAATAAAACAAATTTTTTAAAATTGGTTTTCCAGAATCCTGCAAACCCTATATTAGTAAATATCTTGACAACAGCATTACATCCAGTTAAATAAGTTACAGTGAAATTTGTTCAAATAACTTTATACATTAATTTTCTGTCCATGAAGTTGGCAGTTTAAGAATCAAAGCTTGCATTTCATCTGTGTTAAAAGTCACACAACTTCAAGGTTTAACCAAGCACTTCTGTTCCTTTAAAGAGTAATTCTTGACTCCTGAGACCTCCTGCTAACTATTCAAGACAACTTTTTTTCAAAGTTTGAATGCATTTCACATGTGCAATAAATCCTCATTAGAATTTAGAATTATGTTGGGGGACAAAACCCACTCTTTTTCGCCCTGAAAGACTGGATTCTGAATGGCCTCAGGTGATTTCCTTTATCATTTCAATTTTGATTTTTTTTCCATTTGTAGTTTGAGTTAATGCTATCTTCTTACATGGAAAACCTAGCAACCATTCCAATGTATTTCCTCCCTTCACGGTGAGTTGATTCTCACAGTCTCCTGTTCTGAAACCCTCTCTGCAAACCCTCACATAAACAGACAAAGGCAATAGACACATTAGCCAAATTACCTCCATTTCAAATACTTTTCCTAATAGATTTTGAAACATGAGGAATGAATATCTCTCTATCCAAACAAGATGACCTCAGAAGCATGAATTCATTCAATCATATTTATTGAGCACTTACTTTGTGCATAGCATTGTACTAAGCACTTGGAAAGTACAATACAGCAATAAAGAGAGAAAATACCTGCCCACAACAGGCTTACAATCTAGAGGGAGGGAGACAGACATCAAAATAAGAAAAGAGGCATCAATATAAATAGAATTATAGATATATACATATATATTCATAAGGGCTATGGGAGAGTGGGGGAAGAAAAAAGGGAGCAAGTTGAGGTGAAGTGGAAGGGAAGGGGAGCTGAGGAAAAGGAGGCTTAGTCTGGGAAGGCTTCTTGAAGGAGGTGTGCCTTCAATTGGGCTTTGAAAAGGGGAAGAGTGATTGGCGGATTTGAGGTGGGAAGGTGTTCCAGAGGCAAGACGTGGGCCATGGGGTTGGTGGTGAGACAGGCAAGATCAAGGCACAGTGAGGAGGTTAGTGTAGGACATTGCTCAGCACATAGTAAGCGCTTAACAAATACTATCCACATCATCGTCATCATCACCAGAGGAGCAGAGTATGTGGGCTGGGATGTAGAAGGAGAGAAGAAAGGTGAGGTAAGAAGGGGCAAGGTGATGGAGAGCTCTGAAGCCAATAGTGAGCAGTTTTTGTTTGGAATGGAGGTTGATAGGCAACCACTAGAGGTTTTTGAGGAGGTGGATGACATTCCCTGAACATTTCTGTAGAAAGATAATCCGGGCAGCAGAGTGAAGTATGAACTGAAATGGGAGAGACAGGAGGTTGGGAGATCAGAAAGGAGGCTGATGTATTAATCCAGTCAGGAGAGGATGAGTGATTGTACTAATGTGGTAGTGGTTTGGATGGAGAGAAAAGGGCAGATCTTGGCAATATTGTGAAGGTGAGACTGGCAGGCTTTGGTGAAGGATTGGATGTGTGGGGTGATGGAGTTGAGTCGAGGATGACACCAAGGTTGCAGGCTTCTGAGAAGGATGACTGTGCAGTCCACAGTGATGGGAAAGTTTGGGAAAGGACAGGATTTGGGAGGGATGATAGGAGCTCTGTCTTGGACATGTTGAGTTTGAGGTGGCGGGAGGACATCCAAGTGGAGATGTCCTGAAGGCATGAGGACATATGAGCCTGCAGGGAGGGAGAGAGAACAGGGGAGGAGATACAGATTTCAGTGTCATCCGCAGCTCTCTTTCACAAGTCATTTGAGTGGAAATGTGTTTTGGAGGAGTAACTGATGTATATAGAAATATGGGTAAAGTAGCTGATACCATCAGGTGAAGAAGACTTCTGACACCCTATGGGGGGTCCAAAGGTTTGGTAGTTTAAAAAAAAAACCCTCTATGATATAAAAAGGCTCATCATCCACTTTGGAAACACAAAGAGAAGTCCAGGTAAAGTATAGAGTCATATAGATTTTCAAGGATTGTGAAAAGCAACTGATTTCGTTCTTAGTTCCCCTCCTTTCTAGGCTTTTCAGAGTGCCAAGTCTGCTTTTCCAGCTTTGATTATTGAAAAGGAAAGGTGCAGATAGAGAGCTAGAGCTTTAGATAAAAAATTGAGATTGGATAATAACTGAAAGAATAAGAGGCATGGGGATGAGTGGCATGGATATGCAGAGCAAGGGGCTTGGTTGGAGACAATTACCCATGTGAATCAACAGATTTATCTCAATCTCCACTGTGCAGATTTTCCTTGAGGAAATATCTTAGTCCAGGTATAGTAATGTTTCATTTTCAGGGTGACACAAATGACTGAGGATTCTCTTTAAACTGCAAATACCACTCCAATTTTCCTCAGGCCCTCATCATTTTCTACACCTTTCTCTCTCTCCCTTCTCTTATATGATCATGATGATCCATCTTTTTCATATCTTCATTTGTAAAAGGTAAAAAAAAATTTGGAACCAACCATTTTAAATGTTGCTATGGGATTACTTATTGATTTGAGTAAAGGTACTGTAAGAGGATTCAAATTTACCAGTTCCTCAACATTTGCCTGTGGGAAAGTAGATATTTGGATTTATTGGGTCTCATTTGAAATTAAGCTTTAAATATAACAATATATCTGAGTTTATAGTGATTACATAAATTTGCCAAATTAGATATTCTGCTTTTAATGAAAAGAATTCAATCTCTCAATTTTGTACTTCACTTTCCCATTTTACCTTTCTTGTACTGAAAATACACCAGAGAGCAGAGAGCATCACTAGCATGAACAAATATCCCACTAGAGCTGTGGCTAATATTTTTATTTTCTTCAGTAGTCCAATTTCATTATAGCATGCTTCAATTAAAATCTCTCCATTTATTTTCCTGCCATGGACCTGAGGGTCTGAGATCATTTGCATTGGATTGTGAGGGATTTAACATGTTGGACTCTCCACTTTACCAGCACACTCAATATAAAGAGATGATATTTCTTATATCTGCAGAAATGTGTCCAAAGTTAGTGAATCACATCTGCTATCAATTTTTGACTCTTTCAAAGAGTTAATTAATCACACTCACCCCTCTCAGAAGACCCCAATTCCCCAAAGAGTCAGAAAGTAGTGTCCCTTCAGGATTTTAGTAGTTACTGGACAGTCTTCCTAACTCGTTAGGAACATACATCTTTCCACAGTGAAGCTAGGCCAACAACACTCTGAACTGGTTGATTCTGACCATATGGTGGAGAAGTCCTTTAAAAATGATTTTCCCTCCACTTGCCTTTTTCTAACCTTTGTGTTGACTCTCCAGGAAATTCTATGAGATAAGGAGTTTTTGCATTGAGATTTGGATACCTGCTTTTCACAAAGGTGCTGTAATTCTGTTCTGAAGCACTGCTATAGGAAAAAAAAAAGAAAGCTGCTGTGGTAATTTGGTACTGCGGAATTGATGCTTGCAGCTATGTTGTCTTTAAGCAGTGGTTGGAATTTGGGCCAGCTCTGTGGATCAGAGTGTGGTTTGGAAATAAATGAAGTGGCAAGGGAAGTAAGTGAAGATAGGCAGAGGAATAATATAACCATGAAAGCTGACATTACATCAAATAATAATAACTATCATTGTAATTGTAATTATAATAATATATTTGTTAAGCCACTATTATGAACCAAGCACAGTACTAAGTTATGAGGTAGATAAAACATAATAAGATTAGACACACATCTCTGTCCCTCATGGGGCTCACAGTCTAACTAGAGGGGAGTCAATGGGTATTGGATCCTTATTTTACAGATAAGGACACTGAGGCACAGAGAAGTTAAGTAAGTTGTCCAAGGTCACACCGCAGTCAAGTAGTAGAACTACAATTAGTCTGAACTGAAGATATTCTGGGAATCTGAATACTGCTGCTATGAAATTTGGGAGTGGGCACTGATCCTTAAGGCTCCAAGCTATGCTTCAAGTTGGATATGCAATATTTACTCTTGCAGTTTGGCAGGCATTCTCCATCACATGGCTGTCACCTAGCTTCTGTCCTCTCTGCCAAGATTTTCATGAGACTTGATAGAAAGAGGTTGTGGATTAGATGAATTGGGGTGCCAAGGCACTCTAAAAAAGTAACTCCCCCACCCTAATCCATTGTTGTCTCTAGCAGAAATTGAACCTTAGGAAATAGGTAAAGATCATTCTAGTCCTTGGTAGCCAGGAGTTTTTTTTACTGTAGCTTTTAAAATTAATCTGACAACACTTGTGATTTACAATGTTTGGAGCTACAGCAAAATACAATCAATTTGCAAAAATGTTGTGATCATGGTATAGAAAAGAGCAGACAACATTTTTGTTATGCTTCCCAGAGGACCCTATTAAATATTCTGTTTCAGGAAAGCAGTTCTCTAATCTTTAGAAATGGATGGAAATCATAAGCCCATTTCCCTGTAAATAGATAATACCATCTTCCTTAAAATCCACACATATAGACATAAATATTTCAATACTTATGTATTTAGAAAATTCAAATAAAATATATGCATAACAATCTTGTTCCACTAAATATTATTTAGAATTTTCCTACGGCATCACAGTACTTCATAAAAACGGAATACCACTGCAGTTTCCTGATCAATTTACATATTTCATTAGTACACATTTAGGATATAAAATGATATTTCAGACATTTAAGATATAAAGATTATTCTTGCTTACTTCATTCTATATTGAAATATGGCCAGGTCTATTTAATTTTGTTTACAACATTTTCAAGAAATTACAAATATTGACATAAAGTGCATTTTAATATATTCACAATTATGCAAATCTTTCTTCTTAGTCACTTTCAAATGGCCAAAGGCTATGAACAAAAAAACATAATTTGAACAGCCAGATAACTCTTTGTAGGATCCAGGATAAAGACTTATTCTTTTTTTTTTGTGGTTCTTTATGCATGAGAGGATTAGTATAAGGATTTAAGTAACATTCACTCACATTAACTAATTTCAATTTAGTATCACCTCCAAAGTTCCATAATGGAGATACTTTTCATCATTTCTGTTTCTGCTATTGGTTTTCTTACTTGGAAGTAAGTGTGGATTTCTTTTTTTCCCAGCAGAATGGTGAGGCTTGAATATGAATTAAGTCCTAGAGCATTCTCTTTCAAGTTCAGATCACTAGGTTAATCTCTACATGAAACAGTTTGGTTACAGAGTGGAAGAGATGCCACGTGGGCTAAGACAAGCAAAGTCAAAAATTTTAGGGGATTTAGTATGACACATTCATCAGAAGTAACTTCATAAGAACCCTGTGTGGTCTACATAATCTAATGACTTTGAATTACTTTGATATCTAATTGAAACACAGTCTTGTGTTGCATCTTTATGTTTGCCACCAAAGACAGACCTAAAGAATGCCATCCCTTTGAACTACTACTATTGACAATTGTCAGATTAGTCAATCAACCTGGACTTCAGTTCTACAGGGCAGCAACAGATAAGATAACTAATGATAACAATAATTGCAGTATTTTTTAAGTGCTTGTTATGTGTCAAGCACTGTACTGATGTCTGGGGTAGATTTAATGTAATCAGGCTGGACACAGTCCCTGCGCTACATAGGGCTCACAGTCTAAGAAGTTTCATAAGCTTAAAGATAAATTATGAAGAAAAATTAATGCCTACCTTAGAACTGAAAAACTAAGAAAGGCAATGAAAAACCAAGGAATGATGTGAATTTTCACTCTACCTAAAGTTATCTTGATGAATCTCACAAGGTTATTAGCCTAGAATCTAAGCAACATATAATTCTGTAATGACACTTTTGGTAACTTGCTTAACTGGAGGAATTGGATTGATCCAGGAGAAAGGCAACTAATTCCTCCATGGTTGTAAATACACATGGACACATCTAGTGGAATTAAAGAATGATTTTTTTGTAGTGATGAATACTTTTTTATGAAAGTAGATTATAAAGGTGCAGATGTCAAGTATTGTTTTTTTTTTTAATAAGGAAGTGAGGACCACATGGTTTTTCTGTTAACAAGTGAGTTAATGAAATCCTCTAAGATTCTTGTTGAGTTCTTTCAATGTATCTAGGCTAGTTTAACCTGAATTGCCTTAAAGAATATAATAATTTAATTTGAAACAGAAAAAAATGTTGTAAAAGTGCAATAGTTTGTATTAATAGAAACTCAGACCTGAGGTCTAAATTTCAATATGGACTTTAAAATTGTCACCAATTGGAAATGCTTTTTTCTGATTTTAGGATGTGATGCTACAGCAGGATTGTATAGTTGATGTTTAACACATTCATTGAGTAGAAGGTGGCCATTGTTCTTTAGATTTCTGAATTTAGTGATCTAGTATATCCTCTCTACATATAGAGATATATAATAGATATATATCTATAACTAGTATATCTTCTCTCATGTCTCAGCATCACCACATACATGGCCATTAAAATCTCTTTGGTCAGCCCATCAGAAGCCAGCTTATTTTGTTCATTTAGCTTCTTATTCAATTATGTTTCCTCTTCATAGGTGGCAGCCAGATGGCAACATGAACATGGATGATGCTCGTATAGAATTTCTATTTTAAAGGAGGACTCTGGTCACTAGACACTCCCTAATATCCATCCCTTAGTTATCTCTCTATATCAGGGAGGCCCAAGCCTCATGAACCAAAGATCTGCAAACCAAAAACATGATGTAGCTGAACACTGGAACATCGATTTACTGGAACAGCAAGCAAGTCTTCTAGTGGGGTGCTGTCAAGGTTTTGGAGAACAGACATTCTTGGGGTGGTGAAGTAGTGGGGAATGAAGACAGGGAGTAAGAGACAGCCAGGGCCAGGAGAGGCTGGAGAGAATGATGGACATTTCCCCACTCCAAGACCAGGACTATGAAGGCAGGGACAATGGGGATAAAATGGTATTGCAACCTACTGTCACGACAAGATGATGAATAGTACTACCATTATTATTACTGATAATGGTATTTGTTAAGTGCTTACTATGTGCCAGGCACTGAAGTAAGTCCTATGATGGAGACAAGCAAATTGGGTGGATATACTCCATGTCTTATGCGAGGCTCACGGTCTCAATCCCCATTTTACAGATGAGGTAGCTCAGCCCCAGAGAAGTGAAGTAACTTGCCTGAGATCACACAGGAGACGTGGCAGAGCCGGGATTAGAATGCATGATTTTCTGAATCCCAGGCCCATGCTCTATCCACTATGCCATACATGCACGAGCCACATAGTGAATAAAGGAAAGAGGTGAGCCATACTTCAGATAACTGTGAAATCTGGACTTCTCACACAAGCCACATGTAACTTCTATTTTAGCATGCTGCTCAAATTAAAAATGGCAGGACAGACTCCCAAATAATGGGGTCCGGGAAGTTAGTTAGTCTGCTCCTACTAAAGCATTGTTTGTCCTATTACATCTTCACTGGTCCAAATATTTGAATAGAATCATAATCAATGAGTGGCTGATCGGTAAGATTGTACCTTAGTAGTTCTGTTATATTCCATTTTTTAGAGGACCTATCCAAGTAGCACATTAGGAAAGGTTAAAATAAGTGTAAGACATATTGAAGGTAAAATTAAAGTTAAATGTCAAACAATAATTAGTATTTCATCGCAACAGCTTCTGCTAAGAAAATGTTCAGATGAATGAAGCATAGGGTAATAGAGGATATGGCAGTTATCATCTGAACAATGGTTCACTTAACATTTTTCCTGATTTTTTTAATGTAACATCATAGAAGAAAATTTCAATGGCTGTGAAATAATTTATTTCTTTTTTGTCATGGCTTTTCATCATTAAAACTTTATCTGAGCTCTTACAGAATTATACTATTTGAAACACAAAGTTTAAGATGGCATGATTACATTGTGAGAAAAATGAGCAGAAAAATTCAGGTATTAACAAAGTCTAAAAGTTTAAATATAATCTAACCAGTCTTAGCTGTGTCCTAACTTTAAACACTATTTTATTCAAGTACCTCTCAAAGTAGGCAGCTTTGATGTAGGTGCTTAGTTTTTCGCCCTTCTCCAAAATTCACTTCCATGTGTTCCTAATTCCCAATACAACCCCACTGAGGTTATGGTTGTAAATGATGAAACTGTACCCTTCAGATATAGTTTTCTTTTTGTTTCTCCATTTGGATATATGGGTGCACACGCATACATGCACACAAACACCACAATTTCCCTACGTAAGTTAATTTAACTGATTTTTGAAAGACTTTTTTCCTTCATTAAAATGTTGGAAGACTGCCCTTCCTTATCTTTTAAATTAGTTTTCATTATAGAAGAATACTAGACTATTTTACAGGAGTCATTTTCCACTAAACATAAGTGATTAATGTTTACATCTTCTTACCTATGCTCAGGTAAGTGTACTAAAGTAGTAGTGACTGATAGAATGGACACATCTAAGAAGTACATTTGAATTTTTATGAACATTATTTAGATTTTAAATACCATTTCTGGGACTTCCAGCTCCTTTACAATCAGCTTTATTAGTTCCATAAGCTATAGATATGTGAAGTAGATCCAAACTGCAGTCAACGACTTTAAATTACAAAGGATATGATGTTGTTCTCCTGGGTTATCATCACCAGTGTGTCAGGGGCCGGGGTCAGACGAACCTGGTAAAGCGAAGTGGCTGAATACCTTAAGGATCTCCCACACATTGGGCACAAGATTTTCTGTGCCATGCTAAATCAAATGCTGGCATCTCTCCTCCTGTCCACACCTACAGGATTTTAAGAAATCCTCTGGGATTTGGCCACAGCGATGGCATTGATGGCCAAGGACCTGACAAGAGGTTAACGCAACCAAGGAAGGGAGATTAAAGAAGGGGATCTACAGCTGCTTTGTCATCATTGACACCTCATTAGGTGTGTGTTAAACAGCCCATCTAAGCTCTGTGCTACCTACCATAGGATCCCCACGAGTCAGTAACTGCAGTGGCAGAATCAATCAATGGTATTTATTTTGAGCAGAACACTTTACTAAGCAAACACTTTACTAAGCACCTGGGAGGGTATAATATATAAAGAGTTGGTAGGAACATTCCTTACACACAAGGAATTTACAATCTAAAGGGGGAGTCAGAAATTAAAATATATTACTCCCATAGAGATATGCTGTAGGGGTGAAGAAGGGATGAATATCATGTACTTCAAGTGCAGAGTCTCTGAGCTTCTTTTCTTACCTTCTCCTGCTCTTGTTGCTCAAATTTGTCTCAAAGATAACCCCTTCAGTGAGCAGAGCTTTGAATTCCAGGCTAAATGAGAGTGGTATGAGACTGAGTGAGCATGTGTGTACATTTACGTGTAGTCAATGTGTGACTTAGCAGGATCGACTGTGTGTATTTGATCAAATGCAATGTGCCTCTATCTCCCCTTGTCTATTTCTTTTAGCCCCCGGGTGGAGTTCTATATCTTACGCTTCCACAAGGAACTTTTTGATATTATGGAATAATTACATTTATTCAAGTGGATACTTGCCTAATGATACTTCAATTATAAACCCATTAACAAATGTCATTATTTTTGGAATTAGTATAGATAATTGTAATATGTATTTATACATATTAATATAAAGTAATATAGTCCTTTGTTTTTTTAAAGGTGTTAAGAAAGAGCAAAATGGTCAAAGCAAGACTATCAATCCTATTTGCATGGAATGCATAAAAACATCAATTTGATGATACAACTCCTGTTTGCAAAGTTATCTCTGTTTGTGAAGTGATCCCTTTGGTTCCTGACCTCAGAGGACCACCTCTATTGAAGAAAAACAAGTCCTATCCCAGAAGATGGTCTCTGCAGAAGTCACTCAACTTGTTATACAGCACATGGGGAAGGTGTCTGTTCAGTTCACCATGCACTGGTTTCTGGGGTACTCTGCCCAGTGGAGCCCCAAACATATTTAGCTACGATGCTGTGAGCATTACCCCAGTGCAGGTGAGCGGCCTGAGTAATAGGACCTTATTAGGAATACATTCTTAGACTGAAGGAATGTTGTTTCCTACTGTCAGGCTCCCTGGCAAGTAGGGCCAGCTCTTCTCTACACCATCAATGACCCTGTCATTTCTTCTACCACCCAGGCGGGAAAGAGAAAAGCACCTACAGCAAGAGCAGCAAGAGCTCTCCATATACACTCTGTTAGACCAGTGGCTGCATTAGTGGTGGTTGTGGCTATGGGTGTGATTTGGACCCTGAGCAATGAGGAGCCTGTAATTCTGCTCCTCTAGCCACAGGCCCCTATTGATTTTTGTTTTTATTTCATGCATAGTGTATTCGTCCTTGTCTTTTATGCTGTTTTAACATTTTACTGTTTCATTTCTCCTGTCCCAAATCCCCTCTCATGACTTACGTTCATAGATTGAGGGCCTCAAGATAGGCACCATGTCTAATTCCCACTTTCATATTATTTCCCAGGACTTAGTGTAATGCTCTGAACATGTAATAAATAGTATCACTACTACTGCTGAAGTGACTGAATGTGCATTCTGCGATCTGTGCTCTGCGCATAGTTAAGCGCTCAATAAATACTACTGAATGAATGAATGATAAATCCAAGTTGCCCAACACTATAGCTTTATAGGCCTTGAATTCGGCGTGAAACTCAAGTTTCTAATTGTTGCCCAACACTCTCAACCTTCCTCTAATCTTGCTGGCCTGTTTATTCTGGTATTTGATTCTTTGCTAGCTGTGCACTGTTTTATAGAGCCTGGTTCGATGATGAAAACTTTAATTTGGATAGGGGTTTCTGGATGTGGACTGGTGCATAGCTTTTTTTTTCCGGAACGACTGTCAGCTCATAGTGAGGTGTTATTAACTCTGCAAAATGATTCACAGTTATTTGCCTTCCTGCATATATGCTTTAACAGAACTATCATCAACATACAGTTCTCTGTACACAGTAAGAACTCAATAAATAACATTGATGGATTGACCATTTCAATGTCATTCATAGCCCATTGAGTATAAACGTTCTAGATGAGTGGAAGCAAATTCTGCCTCCAGCTTACAAGGGTCTTGTCAATTGTTCAAATACTGTGGTTCAATAGAACTAGATTATTGTTGTTATTGTAGTACTTACTAATTGCAGTATTTATTAAGCACTTAATGTGTGCCAGACACTATACTAAATGCCAGGTGGATACAAGCAAATTGGGTTAGACACAGTCCCTGTCCCAAGTGGGATTCACAGTCTCAATTACCATATTATAGATGAGGTAACTAAGGCACAGAGAGGTAAATTAATTTGCCCAAGGTCACACAGCAGACAAGTGGCAGAGCAGGGATTAAAAACCGATAACATTCTGACTCCCAGGCCTGAGCTCTATTCACTATCCTACACTTAAGTGCTTACTATTGTGCCGAGCACTGTACTTCAAGATCATCAGGTTGGGTTTACAGTGTAAGAAGACAGTAGGACCTAATTCAGGAAATTGATTAAATTTCAAATCCTCTGTCCTCTCAAATCAAGTTCTAATCTCAAGTCCTCTGACACTGAGGCCCGTGCTCTTTCCACTAGTCCACACTGCTTCTCAGCTAGATGTGCTATACATGAAAATGATGGAGTAAATGACCAGGTGGCTGGTGTAGTGGATATAGCATGGGCCTGGGAGTTAGAAGATCCTGGGTTCTAATCCCAGTTCTGCCACTTGTCTACTGTGTGACCTTGGGCAAGTCTCTTCATTTCTCTGTGACTCAGTTACCTCATATGTAAAATGGGGATTAAGACTGTGATCCCAGGTGGGACAGAGAGTATGTTAAACCCAATTTGCTTGTATCTACCCCAGTGCTTAGTACAGTGCCTGGCACACAGAAAGCGCTTCATACCACAATTATTGTTATTATCCTTTAATTATTACTCAACAAATAATATCTTCATGGAACAGAACTGAAATTGGTAAACTCAAAGCAAGGAGAGCCAAGGAAGTATTTTAAGGACACAGTAAAACAAACTTAAACAGCACTGCACCCCAGCTGAAAGATGGATGTCCGGTGCTGAAGACAGACCTGGTAGGTACTCTGGCATCAGAAACGTAGTGACTCTTCAAGCGAAAGCATTGTATGGAAAAAGAGAAAGAGAGGAAAAAGGGAAAACAGTTTCAGTTGCTGCAAACTTTAGTAAAGCAACACAATCAGGGAAAATCTTTTTGTGTGCCCAATGTGACTGAAACTGTGCAGCCCACATTTATCTTTTAAGACAAAAACACAAACACACACCCGCAGACAGGTAAACCTTCCTATTGATCGATCAGTAACTCAAAAGGTATTTATTGACTGTTTATGTTGGGCAGAGCACTATAATAAATGTTTGAGAGAGTACAATGCAATAGAGTTGGTAGACATGTTCCCTTCACAAAGGAATGGTCATTTGAGAGCAGTAGAAAGATATTAAAGATGGGGTAAAATATAAAGGTAAGCCCAAGTTCATAGGAAATACTGAAGGGAGAAAAAGGAGGGGGTTATGAGGAGTTCATAGCAAAAGGCCGCTTAGAATAAATGTGCTATTAGGGTGACTGAATCTGGGAACAGAGGATGCCTGTCTGATATAAATGGAGAGGGAATTCAGGGTCAGGGGGAGAATGTGGTCCCATCAAGGGGTTGGCAGTGAAATGAATTAGACCTATGGAGAGTAGATTGGCAATACAAGATCAAAGTATGAGAGCTGGGTTGATTAGATCAGTGAGGTAAGGAAGGAGGAGGAGGAGAAGATTGAGTGGCTTAAAGATGATGGTAAGGTGTATCTGATGCAGAGGTTGATAGGTAACCACTGGAGATATTTAAGGAATGGGGAGATATGGACTAAACCTTTTTTAGAATAATTATTCTTTACTTACCAAGCACTTAGTATGGTGATCTGCACACAGTAAGTGCTCAATAAATACAATTGAATGAATGAATGAATTTGGGCAGTAGAGTGAACTATGGCCTGGAATAGGGAGAGATAGATAAGGAGCTCTTCTAGAAGTCTGTTTCAGTAGCCAAGGTGAGAAATGATATCCTTGTCAAATACAAACAACAAAGGAGTATACACACACCCACACACACCCCTCCCCCCCTCAGAGGAGTAGTCATGGAAAATAATGATAATTATGGCATTTAAGTACTATGTGCCAAGCACTCAGGTAGATACACTACAGTTACAGTGCCTGTCCCACATGTGACTGGTTTACAGTCCAAGAGGTAGGTATTTATTCCATTTAACAGATAAGGAAACTGAAGCCGAGAGAAATTAAGTGACTTGCTCAAGGTCACATAGCAGGGAAGTGGCAGAGAAGGGATTAAAATCCAGGCCTCCTGACTTCCAGAATTGTCTTATTTCTACTGAGCCATGCTATCAATCATTCAATCATATTTATTGAGCACTTACCATGTTCAGAGCACTGTACTAAGTGCTTAGGAGCATACAATGTAACAGAGTTGATAGACATATTCCCTGCCCTGCTACTTCTCAGGATCTCACAAACTTTTCCAAATAACCATATTTGTTTAGGAGTTGCTAGTGTCCTATCCCGGTAATGATGCAAATTGTCTTTACAAGTTCTTTGAAAATAGTATAGAGTAGTGGTAGTAGTAATACATTTAATTCATCATCCAATGAGTACGTCACACAGTTCTGGGGGTTTTGGAAGTTTACAAAACAGAAAAATGATATATTTGCCTACTAGAAGAATTACATTGTAATGAAGGATACAGACCTAAAACATTTACTAAGAGTAATCAAAGAAAGCAATTGAATGTACAATTCAAACATATTAATACAAAAGTGCATAAAATAGTTATTAGATAAGGTTACAAGTCTGCAGATTGTTGATGGGTCTGTATGACTTTTAATGCTGGGAACTAACCTAGAAAGGCTTCTTGGAAGAGATGGGATTTTTAAAAGAAGGAATTTGAATTGAGGAGGACTGTGATTTCTCACATTTGATGGGGGAAGGGATTATAAAATAAGGGTTCTGCATAAGTGAGAGAAAGAGGTAGGAGAAGTGAGAGCAAAATAAAGATAACAGTGTACCTTGAAGAGGCAGTGAGTCCTTGAGGAAAGAACAAAGTCCTGAGAGCCAGAGGCCTTGGGTTCTAATGTTGCTCTGTCACTAGTCTGCTGTGTGACCTTGGGCAAGTTGCTTACCTTTTCTGTGCCTCCGTTTATCCGTAAAATGGTAATTAAGGATGTGAGCCCCTTGTGGGACATGGACTGTGGCCAACCTGCTTTGCTTGTATCTATCCCTAGCGCTTAGTACCTTGCCTGGAACTTAGTAAGCACTTGACAAATACCATAAAAACAAAACTATTTGCTTAACAGTAGCATGGAGCATAATCTGTGGTTTAGTGGGTAAAAAGAGCAGATATGTAAAATGTGAAGAGTATGAGGAGATTCTGCTTGATGTAGAAGGACCTAGGAAGTCGGGAGGGTTTTGAGGAGTGGAGCGGTGTGCAAAAGCAATTCTCCAAGAAAATGAAATGACACTGACACTAGCTTACCTTCCTACTCACCCAATCTCTTCTTCCACACACCTCAGTTCACACTTTATTCCTCTCAAGTTAACTTACACACTGTGACTCTCTCTCATCATCCCTCCATTTATTTTCATGTCCTCACCTGCCTGAATGTTTCCTCCCTATCCATTTCATATTATACAAATCACAGCTCTCCATCTTCAAAGCCCTTATGAAATCAAGTCTCCTCCAAGGAGGTCTGCTGTGATTAATTTCTAATCTCTACTGTTTATATACCTCCATTGCTTCTTTAGCCTTTCAGTGCTATTTAAGCACTTAGAATACCCACAATCCATTGTAGCCCTCTTGCACATATCTTATATAGTCTATTCCTTACTCCTACATGAAATTCACTTTAACTTCTTTCTTGATTAGATTTGTAACTCTCTGAGGACAGATACCATGAATATTAATTACGTTGTCCTCTCCCAAATGCTTAGTACACAGTTCTGAACCCAGTAAGTGCTTAATAAAAGGGACTGATTGATTGTTTGATAGATTATTGAAAAATTAGCCCTGGAGAAGCAAAAAGAGAGGGGATAAGCATGGACAGTAGATTGGTAGTGCTGTTTACAAGATGGTAACTGTCCCATGGTTCCTGATCCAGAAACTCAGTGAAAATTATAGCAGGGAATTCGGGGATGCTTGCTTTCAACACTGGGATAAAAATTCAAACTGAGTGTCTAGGGATTATTATCCAGATTGAGAAATAACTTAGTTTGCAATTTGTGTAACAGTTTTATACAACTGATGATAAAATTCATCCTGCATATTTTCTAAAATGTTCCTTCTAATATGTAATGTCGAATGTTCCTGTTGCAAGAAGATTTTTTTAAATCCCATCCATCTGTTTTACTGCTTGATTCGACAATGATGTAACAATGTTGAATTTGTGACATCACAACACATGGCAACCATCAAAATCATGCAGTTGTTACTTTAACTGTTACTATGTGATCAGTGGGAAGAGAAGTAGAAGATGAGGAAACCATCACGACCAAACACACATTGGCTCCACCCTTATCTGGAAGCCTCTCAGTTGGGCAACAAGCCACAGTGCTGAACATGTAGCAGCTTCAGCAGCAACAATATAGAATGAACACACCCACCAATTAGTAGGTAATTATTGAGCACCAACTGTGTACAAAGGACAATACTAGCTGGGAATCAGTTGTTGAGGATACAGTAGCATGGCAAACTGCTATAGAGAGAGGAACGGCTCTATCTGAAAAAAGTCTTAGCAAGGATCAATAAACGAGGGGAGGGAAGAAAACAGAGCTCCAAGCACTACAAATATTAAACATAACACTTCAAGGAGCATCTATTATATGTACACAATGTGCCTGGGACCACGGGTCTGCACTGGCTTTTTCAGCCACATAGGCAGTTACAGATAGTCATTGGTGCCTTCCTCAAATGGGTATATGATACAGTTACAAATTTCCTAAACTATGATTAGATTACACCATTCTGGGGTTAATTTGTGTCCCAGTTATGAGTTGTGTCCTCTAAGTAGTGCCTGCCAATATTAGCCACATCCTCTGATTTGTTTCTTCCCATTCCCAGACCAATTACCTTCTGCTCCTAAGGGTAGAGAGCTGGGGGCATCTGCAGTCACCCCAGATCCTTGGGGTGTGGTGCAGTGGAGGAAGCCAGAGGGGAGACAGAGGGAGGACCTGGTTGGGGTATTAGCAGACTCAAATGTCCCAGGCTATTCCAGAGTAGCTGTACATTTGTGTCGTAGGGGAGAGTCTGCTCCCTCTGCACAAAGCCCTCCCAAATATGAGCATCCCCCGGTCTTCTAAAGAGACGCCATATCCACCCATCCCCAGGGGACACTGAACTCCCTGAGCACACAGGTCTTCCCAGATTCAAGAGTCCAGTTCAGAGAAACCATGTGTGTGAATCCCCCAGAGACAGTCTACTCCCATACATACAGCCCCTCTTGGCTAGGAGCATCATCCAGTCCACTTCATAAATGTGTGTAAATATCCCCAGTGGATAGCCCATTCTCCATATACATAGCTTCTCTTGGATATGTAGCATTCCCCAGTTGGTCTGGGTGCCCTCCTCCAGGGTCTTCTAGAAAGCTCTGCCTCCTTCCCTGGCATCTCTCCCCTGGCACCGCACTCTGATAGGGAGACTGGGAGACCTCATAATTTAAAACTATGAAGACAATCTAACAGGAACTACTATTAACTGCTCATTTATTGAATCATCTTGAAGGATTTTTGCCTAATGTGTGATGGCAGAAAGTGTGCCAATCTGTCGTGGAACCCTTCAAATATAATGGATAACTACGTGTAACATTTATTTACAAATGTGTTGGAAACCATACAGTTTGTCCTGTTAACTCTTTTCAGGGACTCATTACTATTTTATTTTTTTAAACTATTATTCATTTCTTGTACTGACAACTTTTCTTAACCTCCATCATCTCTTCCTCCTCTCCTCAAAGCTCCTCCTTTCCCCCTTAATTCTTATATTTTCCATTGCCATTTTCCAAGATGTCTGTCCCTTCTCTGGTCCTTTTACATCACCAATTTTTGACCTTCCTTTTGACCTTGATTTCTTACTGTGTCAACCTCTTTTCATGTTACAGGACAGCCATCTTGAGGATGGCAGGAAGGCCTACCTCTTATTTGGTTGGATCAACTACAGATAATGACATAGAAGTATAATTATCCATCTTTTCTTTGTTCTTTATTTTCTCATCATCTTAAGGAGCATTTTAAAAATATTTGTTCTATTCATTCAGACAGAACTCTCAAGAGCCAAGGCTTAATGCTGCATCATTGCTAGGGCAGGATTTCAAGCTTCATTGTTTCTGAAACAGAAATTTGGATTTTGATACCAACAGAGACTGCTGCTAGTATTTTCATTAGCTGAAATGATTAGTTATATTGTTTGATGATAATTCAACTGAAGAGGGATGTGTCCCTTCTATAAATCCAAGTAAGACACAGAACAAGATTTCTCCTGCTTATAAAACAAATGCTAATATACTATCTAGTAAAATATGTCATTGTCAGACATGGACTGGAAATAGAAGTGACCCTTATAATACTCTTGGTAGATTTTCCCAAGTGCCATAGAGGAATAGACAATCAGCAATCAATAAGCTTTCCTTTTTCACTTAGGAAACTTGACCTCTTTACCTTAATGCTGACACCAGGAAATATTTCAAACTTAATAATAGACCATAAAGTGATTTCTTCAATGTTCCTGCAGTATTCATTTCCTCTTGTGCTTTCTTTAATTGTGTTGTGGAAATGATATGTTGCAATTACTTTAATAGCATTTGAAAATAGTTCTATGCCCTTCAGATTTAAAGCAAGAAGATAAATAGAAGGGGAATGATTGGGAGGAGGTGAGAGAATAAGCAATCACAGTGGATGCTGAACTGTTGTTGGGAACTGCAATGGCAGATCAATGATTTATATCTGACAAGTGATTAGTAGATTGCTCAGTGCATGAGGACTATCGTTAGATTTTCCAAGGTTTCAACGGGTCAAGCTTGAGTTTAAATATTTCTGAAAATGCTTTCTGTATATGAATGTGGATTATCAATGTCCTTCACACTCACATGATATCTGTAGAACAGTTTGTATTCACTCTTCCAAACAGCTGTCAACCCAAAACATGTCATATAGCCAAACTATTTGTCATCTATCTGCCAAATTCACAAATGTCAAGATGAGGATGTAATAAGGTCCAGAAATGAAGTCAGACCTCTATTATTGAAGCCAGATTTTAATACCTCATAACATTATTATAAAACTACTTGTGCATTTGTTAAGTACTTACTAGGTGTTTAGTGTTGTGGTAGAGTCAAAGATTAGTTAGGTATGGTAGGTGTTAATCAGGTCTGTGAGCTCCATGAGCGCAATCTGATTATTTTGTAACTACCCCAGCACATAATTCAGTGATTGGTACATAAGTGCTTAACAAATACCATCATCATCATCATGTCGGTCAGTCTCAACATCTCATAAACCCACTGGTCAAGGCACATGAGAAGAATGGACGACTATGATTAATAAACAGTGGTTTGGTGAGCAGAAACAGGAAGAAATTAAAACCAGCAAGAGGGAATATTTTTTAGACAAATGAAACATGAAGCAGTATGACACAATGGATACACCACAGGGCTGGGAGTCAGACTGACCTGGGTTCAAATCTCAACTCTACCACTTATCTGCTGTGTGACCTTGGGCATGTCACCTAACTTCTCTGTGCCTCAGTTACCTCATCTGTAAAATGGGGATCAAGACTGTGAGCCCTATGTGGAACAGGAAGTTGGACAGTGATTAGCTTATTTCTGCCCCAGTGCTTAGTAGAGTGCCTGGCACAATGTCCTCTTAACAAATGCCTTAAAAACAAAAAACAAAAAAAACCTTCCAGCAATTAGATTACAAGCTCCTCCATTAGACTGGAAGCTCCTTGAAGGAAGGGATCACATCTCATACTTTAACTTGATTCTCCCAAACACTTCATATTAGTGCTCACTACTCAGTAGATGC
Organism: Ornithorhynchus anatinus; assembly: GCF_004115215.2. Taxonomy (NCBI): domain Eukaryota; kingdom Metazoa; phylum Chordata; class Mammalia; order Monotremata; family Ornithorhynchidae; genus Ornithorhynchus; species Ornithorhynchus anatinus. The sequence continues at coordinate 84,458,772 of NC_041731.1, forward strand.
TTGATAAATACTATTGAATGGAATGTTAGTGAATGAATAGTATTGAATGAACAAGGTAGCCTAGCTGTGAACAGTTGGTAATAGCATACAAACAGGATTCAAGATTGGCTTGTGGCAATTAGAAATGGCATTCTTTCCTCAGAGCAGGAATTTTAAGAATACTGCTAAACCACAGGAGCATAATTTAAGATTTCATCACAACCACCTCAAGTAGAAAATGTGTGGCCCAGAGAGAGAAATCTGTACACACACTCCATGAGCATAAGATACCTTAACTTACCAATTTGAATCCGGTAGTGTTTTTTATATAGCTAGAATAAATATCTACTGTTGGGGAAGGGGTGGGGTCATGAAAATGGTTCTCTAGAATGTCGATTCCAAATCTATGCAAGTTCAAGAGTTGCCTGTGCCCTATTACAGGGACCCACACTAAGCTCCCCTTTTCCTCTGCTGCCCCTCCTCACCCCATTACCTCTGATCACCTCCTGTGCTCTACCCCCCTCCCTGCAGCACCTGTGTACACATGCATATTTATAATTCTATTTATTTTTATTAATGGTATATATATCTATGATTCTATTTTATAATGACACCTGTTTACTTTTTTGATGTCTGTCCATATACTCCCCCCCCCCCACCCTTCTAGACTGTGAGCCCACTGTGGCCAGGGATTGTCTCTGTTGCTGAAATTGTACTTCTCAAGCACTTAGAGTGCTCTGCATACAGTAACTGCTCAATAAATGATTGAAAACATGACTGCCTCGACAGTCAGTGAGAAAGGAGCTGGAGAATGGCAATGAAACGATCAATGAGGGCTCTATAGACCTCATCCCTGATCACCTGTGGGAGATGCATGGTGCAGTGATAATAACTATGGTATTTGTTAAGTGCTTACTATGTGCCAAGCACTGTTCTAAATGCTGGGGTAGATACAAGGTAATCAGGTTGTCCCACGTGGGACTCAGTCTTAATCCCCATTTTACGGAGGAGGTAACTGAGGCACAGAGAAGTGAAGTAACGCCCAAATTCACATAGCTGATAAATGGCAGAGCCGGGATTAGAACCCACAGCCTCTGACGCCCAATCCGGGCTCTTGCCACTAAGCCACACTGATGTGCAGCCTGGAGTTCTGATACACTACGGCAACCGTTTTGGTTACCCCGCTCTTGCGACAAATTGGTAAATGATGGCCCCCATCACTCTGCCCCAGTTGGAATGGGATGAAGGAAAGTTTGGCTTGTTTTACACATGGCCCTGGCCAGTGAGATCAGGGTGGCAGGAGAGAGGGATTTAACAAATCAAGATCCTTTAGCCCCAACACTCAGATCTGATGATTTTCTTTGATGCCTTTACCCCTCACCTTGATTTCAAGCCACCACTTTCCAGGGTCCAGCCTGACCCAGGGGGCTTCGTTTAGGGTGTGTAGAGAAGTGGGAGATGGAGGTGAGGCCACTGTATTGCTGGGTCTTCGGATTTGTTTATTGGGTCAATTCTGTGAATGGCTAGAGCTATTTATCCTAAGCATTCTTGGCTAAGCTTTGTAAAAGTCAATTAAGAGAGTTCCCGTGGTCCCAACTGTGGGGAACCAATACTTCCAAGCTCAAGGTCCACATGGAACCTCTCCTTCCTGCTGGAGTCCTGACCCCCAGAAAGAGAGGCGCTGAGGAGGGGCCCGCGGTCACAGTGGGAGGAGGTGGGCAGTGAATGTGAGATCTGTTGGCCTGGCATGCTCGGGCTAGGCTACCAGCTGGTGCTCTCAACCTATATCTCCTCCAAGAGGCCTTTCCAGACTAAGCCCCACTTTTCCTCATTTCCCACACCCTTCTGCTTTGCTCTGACTTTCTACCTTTGCTCTTCTCTCCCAGCCCCAGGGTACTTATGTACATATCTGTAATTGTATTTATCCCTTTGCTCTCTCCACCCCAGCTGCAGAGCACTTAGGGAATCAGCATGGCTCAGTGGAAAGAGCCTGGGCTTCGGAGTCAGAGGTCATGGGTTCAACTCCCGGCTCTGCCACTTGTCAGCTGTGTGACTGTGGGCAAGTCACTTAACTTCTCTGTGCCTCAGTTCCCTCATCTGTAAAATGGGGATTAAGACTGTGAGCCCCACGTGGGACAACCTGATTCCCCTATGTCTACCCCAGCACTTAGAACAGTGCTCTGCACATAGTAAGCACTTAACAAATACCTACATTATTATTATGTCCATATCTGTAATTTTATTTATGTCTCTCTCCCCACCCCTAGAGTGTGAGCTCCTTGTGGGCAGGGTACAGTTATTGTTTTATTGTACTTTCCCAAGTGCTTAATACAGTGGTCTGCATACAGTAAGTGCTCAATAAATACAATTGAATGAATGAGCAAAGTATCATTAGTCAAGCACATTTTTTAGCTACATTTGTATGCACGGATAACAGCTGATCACCCAAAGTACTGTTTTTAACCAAAAGAGGAAGTATACTTTTACTTTATCTCTTTCCTTCTCTCTCCTCCCTCCCTCACCCTCCCAGTACAATGATTTGGCCTGCAACGGTGCTGGTGGGAAGAGGGAAATCACAGGGAGTATTAGAGGATAGTAAGTGTTTCCCATCTGGTTATTCAACATTCAGTTCTGCTACACAGTAAAGGCATATGTGAAGATCAAAGTAACTGAATTCTCAATATTCTATAATTCCATTTAAAAGGAGAATCATTTCAGAAGGTAAGATAGGGAGAAATAAGAAAACATCAGTAAATTAGTGAGAACATTCCAACAGGTCTAAATCGAGGATACCTCTAAGTCATGAAATTCTATCAAAGTAGTTGTGAGGGAAGGAATTATAAATTGGCTGTGCTTTACCTGTTTCACTTGAGAGTGCTCTTGACTTGACTAATGTCATAATAGGCCATAGTCACTAATATCTCTTGCATAATTGGAAAAATTAAAAAAAATTACCACTAAGAAAAAAAAAAAATCAGTGAATTTGCTGTAATCTTGGACATCATCAAATTGTTCCTAGAACCATTAAAATGTTGGTTAATTTTAAAAATGAAATGCCACTCTCCACTCAATTTTTTGCTTTCTTATTCAGCTTGTTAGTCTTGTATATAAGCACCTTTAAAAAAAAAAAAACACAAATCCTATGAAATTAGGGGGACCTGTAATATTTAGCATTCATAGAATACTTTCTTCAGAGAATTTGATAAATATCAGCTAATGATATGTAGCAATACCAGTTCATTGAGATACTCTAAATTCTAAACACATCTCTGTGTACCACAAATAGATATTTCACCCATATTCTTTATAGATATATTGTACATCGCTGCCAGCAATCTGCACTTTGGAAAAATGAATGACAAGGTCAATCTGACAGCCTGGGCCGATGTTCATGTCATTCACAGGAATACCACTTTTAGGGAAGGCAATCTACTTCTAAATGACAAAATGAAGGATTTGAAGTGCAGTAGACCATATATATATATGGTATATTATATATATACACCCATCTTTGACTGATTGGTGACATTTTCCTGTCATTTTCTGATATGAAAACACAACCAGTGGAAATACTAATAGTCAATTAGGTATGTATTTCTCCTTTCATAGTTGCTTAATAGGCCAATGATTTGTGCTCAGAAGAGCATTATCTATGGGGCAGGATAAAGCAATCAGAAGCAGCTTGGAAATGTGAAATTTACTTTCAAGAGAAGGCAAAATAACTAGAAAGATACTTGGATTCACCAATATTTCATTTAATAGTATTTATTGAGGGATTACTATGTGCAGAGCACTGTATTAAGCACTTGGAATTACTCTCATATCTGCATGTAGTATGACCTGTTATGTTATTCATTTCTATGTGCCTCAGTTTCTTCATCTCTAAAGGGAGAATAGGATACTTTTTCCCTCTTTCTTAGATTGTGAGCCCCATGTAGGTCAGGGACTGTGCATTATCTGATGAACTTTTGCCTGCTCCCACAATTAGTACTGTTAGTACCATAAGAACCATTATTAATTAAAAATGAAAACTCTCTATTTATCATTTAGTATTCAAAGCAAAAGCACAACTACTGTTCCTAATGTTGAGAAACCTACATTTTGAACAGTGTAGAGCTCCTTTTTGTTTTCACTAAATAGGTTACGGAAACAAGGTCAGAATCATAATCAGCTAAGTGCTATTTGATATCCTAAAGTGGCCCAAAACTATGATTCATAAGCCACATGCAGCGTGGCTCAGCGGAAAGAGCTTGGGCTTCGGAGTCCGAGGTCATGGGTTCGAATCCCAGCTCTGCCACTTGTCAGCTGTGTGACTGTGGGCAAGTCACTTCACTTCTCTGTGCCTCAGTTCCCTCATCTGGAAAATGGGGATTAACTGCGAGCCTCACATGGGACAACCTGATTACCCTGTATCTACCCAGCACTTAGAACAGTGCTCTGCACATAGTAAGTGCTTAACAAATACCAACATTATTATGTGGCTCTTCTTCACTTGCTCAGACACATATCCTCTATTATTTATTAGTTAAGCAGTGAGACCTAGTGGAAAGAGCATGGCCCTGCGAGTCAGAGGGCCTAGGTTCTAATCACCACTCTGCCAATTGGTAGCTGTGGGCTGTGTTTGGTAGCTCTAAAACACTTAACTTCTCTGTGCCTCAGTTTCCTCAACTCTGAAAAGGGGATTCAGTACCTGTTTTCCCTCCCACTTAAGACTGTGAGCTCCATGTGGAACAGGAACTGTGTCCAACCTAATTAACTTGTACCTATGCCAGCGCTTAAAACAGTGTTAGATACATAACAGTTGCTTAACAAGTACCAAACAATGGGAATGGACTGCAGTGAGCCCGTTTTAGTCCTTTCAGTGGTGGGTGGGCCTGGTCTGGGGAGGGGTTCAGTGGCTGCCTTTCCCCCCATTCTTCCCCCATTCCTCCTCATCCTTCTCTTCTCACCCCTTTCTTCAACCACTACCTCAGCTTTGTCGTACTGATGCCACTTTGTCATAAGTAAATACTTTTTCGTGCAAAGCACTGTATTAAGTTATTCACTGTACTAAGTTCTTCGGAGAATACAATAGAACAATAAACAGACAATTCCCTACCAGGCTACTCACCATTCTTGCTGAATTTTTTGTTTGGATCTATGGCTTTGGGTCATATTACATTTTTAGTTTGCAGCTCATCAGTTAATGAGTTTAGCCACCCCATCCTAAGCACTTTCACTTAGAATCAGAGAGATAGGACATTTCTGAGGAAAGAGAAAGCATTTCATTCACCACTTGGTCACAGCAATCATGTTTGTTTTTTTTTTTTTTTTTTACATGAACAGATTTCAACTGATCCTTAGTTACATTCATGGAGAACAGCCTTGGTTCAGAAAAGATAGTGTTTATAACTACGGGTTATCTCTAGTTTTTCCCACAGTTTTTCCATTTGTTTACTGTGCCTCAAAATATTCTCACAACATTTAAGTTATATGAGTACATCTGCTCCCTCTGCTCTGCATCAAGTTTTGGAGATGGCATTCTGAGTATCTGGGTAATTGAAGCTGTTGTTTTTTGACAGCCTTTGGTTTCTTTACCCTGAACTGTGCCAAGACCTTTTTGCCCACGTTTGTGCCAACAGAGTATTTGTAAATTCATTTGACAAAATTGCTACAAACTATTTTAAAACAATAATATAACATTTTAAACCTTCTAGCCTGAGTTTGCAGACCACATAATAAAGAGCATCTTGAGTGTGAGACAAAGTGGAATACAGTGATGCTTAACAGCTCTGAGACCATTCAATAGGTATTACATTGTTTAAACTCTAATAGACTCAAAGGAAATAGCTTCAAGCAGCCCTTTCATGGTTATCCTGACTCATTTTGCTGCATGAAAATCCCATAAGATCTCTCACATTATTCCTCTTTTCCTGTTTTATGTTCAGTAATATTGTTTAAGGTAATAATGAATGTTAATGACCAATAAGGGCCTGGGAGTCAGAGGACCTGGTTCTAATCCCGGCTCCACCACGTGTCTGCTGTGTTACCTTGGGTAAGTAATTTAGCTTCTCGTTCCTCATCTGTAAAATAGGGTTAAATCACATCCCCCTTAGACTGTGAACCCCATGAGGGAGAGGAACTGTGTCCAAACTAATTAATTTATCCACCCCCAGTGTTTAGTACTGTGCTTGGCACTTAATAAGGACTTAAGTCCCTTTATCAGTAGCAACAATAGTAATAACAACAAGAACAATGAGGGTAGATACAATAAAACAACATAGGACCCAGTACCTGTTCCACATGGGGATTACCACCTAAAGGGGAGAGAGAACAGGGATTTCATTCTTACTTAACAGATGAGGAAACTGAGGCACATATAATTTAAGTGACTTGTCCAAGGTCACATAGCAGGCAAGGTGTGGAGCAGGGTTTAGAGCCAGGTCCTCTGACTTCCAGGTCCCTGTCTTTCCACCAGGCTATGCTGCTTTCCAAGATAGTCAAAATGTTAAGTATCAAATGTAGTTAACGTATAATGTTGTTCATCAAAAGTTGGTTCACTCTACAGAAATTAACTTGAATATTAGGAGTTTTACTGCCTCCATGTTGCTCAATACACACCAAACTTCCATTTGTAATAGAAAAGCACTTGGCTCTTTCTCTGAAGAAGTTAGCTTCATGGTTTTCAGTATTTTGTATTTAAAATGAACTTTCCCACTCAGCTCATGGTGAAATAAACAACTTCTTATTATTGATTTGGTCAGCTGATCAGCAGTATTTATTAAGTAGTGCTGGTTTCTAAATTGGTAAATGGGGGTACAAAGTGCCTAAGGTGTGTTTGTATAAGAGGCAGATCTGGGTACTCCTATATGTGAAAGGTTTATCTGGGTACCCCTATCTGCTTGTCCTCCACTCAGCTGAAGGGGTTTATTTATAACCCACTAATGAGCCACATCCACTGATTGGCTCCTGCAGTTGGGATCTAAATCACTGGACCATCAGCCAATCATGACAGAAGCTGATGCATATAGGTAGAGAAATCTAGTCAGTTTCTATAATTAATCTATGCATATCTTCTCCAGTTCATTAGCTAGGGGTAAAGGGGAGAGAAAATAGATCAGTTATGTGGGAAGATGTAGAAGGATGAATAAATGAAAATAAGAGTAGTGTGACAGTATCACTATAATCATTAATGAGTAATCAATGGAGTTACACATTGTAGAGCCTGTCACAAGCCCCCTGTTCATACCAACCAGAACCTTCCTGAATCAGCGGAGCCTCAGTGAACACAGTAAATTCAAGCTACATCTCTGATCACCAAGGTTAGTGTGAAAAGTTTTTTACTTACTTTTACCAGCATGCAAGGGAATGACACATACTCCACCAGAAGCCAAATACCAATCTGTGGTCAAAAGAGCCCATTCTGCCAATGCTTCTTCCTGCTACCAACGACTCTTCTGCTACAAACACTGCTGCTCCCAATGCAATGCAAAACAAACACCTTTTATTTGCCTTAGGCATCACAACTATGGCTCTATGTAGCAGTCATTGATTGGCCCAGCCTCATTACTGAATAGAACAGGAAGAGAAAGCCACGCCTCCCTCCATGCTCCACCCCCACAGGCCTGCAATCACCTCCCTTCAAGTGGAGCCCATAAGCCCCTTTGCAAAGTCTCCCCCTTGTTACTGTTCACAGGATCACTGTCATTAACAAGGCAGCCACAGTTGAGTCCTGGCCCTAAGGATTCAGGAGTGAGAATCTCCAGGAAAGAACTGTTAATGGTGTTAATGATTTTCACTGCATCGCTCACAATCAATCAATCAATCAATCACTTATATTATTTAGTGTTTACTGTGTGCAAAGCACTGTACTAAGCACTTGGGAGAGTACAATATAACAGAGTTGGTAGACACATTCCCATCCCATTATGAGCAAGCTGCAAGTCATTCCTCTTTTGGGGCCCAAGGTACCTATTTAAATGTATATGTTCTCTGGAGCTATGCACAGGTATATTATATGGGAGCTATGCATGTATATATAGGGAGAGATACATACATGAGCTATCTATAGATAACTTTAATTTTGGAGATGCCCAGTGGATTTCTGTTATCCAATCCCACTGGTTTACAAATAACTTCCATTTTCTTGCTGCGGTCCTTTCTCATTACTCTTTCTTCAGGGTGCTCCTGACAGGATCTCCTCTTTGCTGGCAGACCCCTCATTATTGAAGCCAAGGTCAAAGTCTGGGTAGCCTCTAGGACTTCAAGGCCTTATGCTTCCATCGGTTGATACCATGACCTCTCATTCTCTGGGAATAGGGATGAGCCCAGAATCAATAGAATGGACTCAATGGGTGAGGCAGTCTACTGGTTTCATTGCTGTAGTCTAGGTGGAAACAGTGCAGTTGAGAAGATATTCTCAGGAAACGGCATGCATCTTTTCTCTATCCATGCTTCAAATTGCTTGAGCACATCAATATGCATGTTAGCTTGGAAGTGATTAATAATAAAAAAATTCTGAGGCAGGGTGTTCATTCATTCAGTTGTATTTGAGTGCTTCCTTCTGTAAGCACTATACTAAGCACTTGGGAGAGAACAATACAACAATAAACAGACATATTCCCTGACTACAAAGAACTTAGAGTCTAAAGGGGGAAGACAGACAGTAATATAAATAAATTACAGATATACACATAAGTGCTCTGGGGCTGAGAGGCAGGAAGAACAAAGGGAGCCAGTCAGGGAGACACTGAAGGGAGTGGGAGAAGAGGAAAGGGGGGCTTAGGGAAGGCCTCTTGGAGGAGTTGTGCCTTCAATAAGGCTTTGAAGCAGGTAGAGCAATTGTCTGTCAGATTTGAGAAGGAAGGGCTTTCCAGGGCAGAGGCTGGATGTGAGTGAGGGGTCGGTGGCAAGATAGGAGGGATTGAGGCACAGTGAGAAAGATGTATGCAACAGAACTCTGATCATCTTTTCCATGACTTGTAACAGACACTGAAATTAGGAGAGACATCGTCAACTACAACTAGAAGCAGCAAAGGACACAGGCAAGCCTGAAATTCTGATTCTCTACCACAGTTCCATATAGACCTTTGTTGTTTTTTGTTGTTGTTCTTGTTATGCTATTTTAGCGTTTGGTCTCATCAGAGAAGCAGCATGGCTGAGTGGAAAGAGCCCGGGCTTGGGAGTCAGACGTCATGGGTTAGAATCCCGGCCCCGCTGCTTGCCAGCTGTGTGACTTTGGGCAAGTCACTTAACTTCTCTGTGCCTCAGTTAGCTCATCTGTCAAATGGGGATTAAAAACTATGAGCCCCACATGGGATAATCTGATCACCTTGCATCCCCCAGCGCTTAGAACAGTGCTTTGCACATAGTAAGCACTTAACAAATACCACCATTATTATTATTATTATTGAGAAGCAGCGTGGCTCAGTGAAAAGAGCATGGGCTTTGGAGTCAGGGCTCATGAGTTCGAATCCCAGCTCTGCCACTTGTCAGCTGTGTGACTGTGGGCAAGACTCTTAACTTCTCTGTGCCTCAGTTCCCTCATCTGTAAAATGGGGATTAAGACTGTGAGCCCCACGTGGGACAACCTGATTCCCCTATGTCTACCCCAGCGCTTAGAACAGTGCTCGGCACATAGTAAGCGCTTAACAAATACCAACGTTATTATTATTATTATTAATTTACCTGTCTCCAGACTCCTCTCCCTCTTCTTATTTTTGGATTGAGCTCTTTGAGGAATTGGAACCATGTCTAATTCTCACCTGTGCAGTCTTCCTCAGGGCTCAGCACAGTGCTCTGCACACAGTAAATGCTTAATTAAGCCTATTACTATTAGCTGCTCACTGTCCAGTCAACCTTCTTTTTCTTTACTGTAGTTTTTATTTGCTAATGCTTATGATTATCCATCTGGCCTGCTGCCTCCTTTCCTTCTCTTTCTACTCATTTAAACATCCTGCCCTGCCTGCTCCATTACCCATTATCCTCCTTCTTTCTTACACACAAAGGGAAACCATTTCTGACAAAGGTCTTAAACTGCAAAGAAATATTTAAACTGATTCTTCTGATTTCCCTTCTTTGGAGCAGTGTGGTCTGACCCAGCCACATCTCTCTCTGAATAAGCACTTTGATTTTAATCCCACCCTTACAACAGTTACATACATATCCATGTGTAATTTATTTTAATGTCCATCTCCCCTCCTAGTGTGTAAACTCTTTGTAAGCAAGGGATTGTGTCTACTTACTTTATTTTATTTTCCCAAGTGCTTAATACAGTGTTCTGGAGACGGTAACCCCGGGAATGATGTGTTTAGGGCAGAACTGTCCTAAATTACCTGTTTGGGGGCATGTTTACATGAATCTAGGTATTTATTTATTGAGCTTATTGTGTGCAGAGCACTGTACTAAGCACTTGGAAGAGTACAATTGTTATGTCCCAGTAGAGTCAACTATGTCTCATACTCCCACAGCATTGGTGTCATTCTTGACTCCACTCTCTCATTCACCCCACACATCCAAACCATCACCAAAACCTGCCGGTCTCACCTTTACAATATCTCCAAGATCCGCCCTTTCCTCTCCATCCAAATGGCTATTGTGCTGGTACAAATTCTCATAATATCCTGACTGGATAATTGTGTCAGCCTCCTCTCTGATCTCCCATCTTCCTGTCTCTCCTTGCTTCAGTCTATATTTCACTCTGCTGCCCGGATTATCTTTCTACAGAAATGCTCTGGGCATGTCACCCCCTCCTCAAAAATCTCCAGTGGTTGCCTATCAACCTTCGAATCAAGCAAAAACTCCTCACTCTTGGCTTCAAAGCTCTCCATCACCTTGCCCCCTTCCTACCTCACCTCCCTTCTCTCCTTCTACAGCCCAGCCCGTAGACTCTGCTCCTCTGCCGTCACTAACCTCCTCTCTGGGCCTCTTTCTCGCCTGTCCCACAGTCGACCCCTCGCCCACATCCTACCTCTGACCTGGAATGCCCTCCCTCCTCACATTATTTAGACTGTAAGTCCGTCATTGGGTAGGGATTGTCTCTGTGGCCGAATTGTACATTCCAGGAGTTTAGTACAGTGCTCTGCACATAGTAAGCGCTCAATAAATACTACTGAATGAAAGAATCCTCCAAACTCTTTTCCCCTCTTCAAAGCCCTATGAAGAGCTCACCTTTTCCAGGAGGCCTTCCCAGACTGAGCCCTCCCTTTTCCCTCTGCTTCTCCTCCCCTCCCCACGCCCCTACTTCCTCCTTCTGCTCTATCCCCTTGCCCTCTCCACAGCATTTGTACATATTTATTACTCTATATGTTTATATCTCAATAATTCTATTCATCTATTTTGATGGTATTGATGCCTGTCTACTTGGTTTTTGTTGTTGTCTGTCTCGCCATTCTAGACTGCAAGCCCGTTGTTGGGTAGGGATTGTCTCTGTTGCCGAATTGTACTTTCCAGGCACTTAGTACAGTGCTCTGCACACAGTAAGCTCCCAATAAATACGAATGAATGAATTAATGAACTAGGGATGTGGGGGGGGAGGGAGTTCGTTACTCAGCTTTACCGATGGAATAAACCAGGTGTTCAGTATCACAGTAAGAAAACATTTATTAACATACAGAAAAACAACAAATGCAACGGATCCTGCTTCTGTTAAGCCCTCAAACCGGAGGTATTGAGACTTTCCTATCTCGAGGTGATTAGTACCAAGTCGGTCTTCAGTCCGAGTACCAACTAAAGACCAACATGAGCATCCCTGACTAATATAGGTCTCCTACCCCAACCGTCTCTGCCATCCTTTCAACTAACAAGGCGCAGCACTGACAGGCCTTTCCCCCAGCCTTATAAACTATATTTGTAGACTGTTACATCGAACTTCTTCTGCCTAATTATCCTAATCCATCAATTACAGTTCCTTTGTGTTCCCTTTTTAGAAGGTGTCTTGCCTGGGGCCCCTTTGGGTGTGTCTTTTAATGGAGCCTATCTGTCGGGTTGGGATTACAGGAAGCCATGTGCCCAAGGGCATTAAATTTAACAAGCTGTTAATGCAAGGTACAAACTGCATTCTTCAACACTATATCTCCCCAGAGTAGAGAATGTTGGTGTGAGATCCCATAATAATAATAATGTTGGTATTTGTTAAACGCTTACTATGTGCCGAGCACTGTTCTAAGCGCTGGGGTAGACACAGGGGAATCAGGTTGTCCCACGTGGGGCTCACAGTCTTAATCCCCATTTTACAGATGAGGGAACTGAGGCACAGAGAAGTTAAGTGACTTGCCCAAAGTCACACAGCAGACAAGTGGCCGAGCCGGGATTCGAACCCATGAACTCTGACTCCAAAGCCCGTGCTCTTTCCACTGAGCCACCCTGAGATCCCATCACCCTGAGAACACAGAGTGATGCCAGTGTGAGGAAAGAACAAACAGAAACCCTTGAATATCCTTATGTGTTTTTCTGATTGAAGAAGGAGGAAAAGGTCTCCTTTGACTAGTAAATTATTTTTAGAAACAGGGGAACTCTCTGCCTACTGTTTAATAGATGTTTTAGAGTTCAATATTTAGTGGGTGTCTGTAGTGTAAGGGGTTTCAGACAGAATGGATATTTCTTGGGCAGCATTAACAATAGTCTATTTTTAGATTAACAGTCCATTCAACAGAGTAAGGATAATTAATTTAAGGTGCCAAGTATAAAGAGGATGGATGGTGTAACTTCTTGGGATTTTAACTACTTTTTTTTTACAAATATACATAAATGAATCCTATTGGGTAATTTTATAAACTATTACCACTAGAAACAATCAGAATTTTTTCTCTCTAAATGGGAGATATTTAGCTTTTCATGCTTGAATAATATTAGTTTATGTTCCAGATACTTCTGCTCATGAATTTTTGCAATCCGAACTCATGACTGCAATTGAAAAGACAAACCTTCCAGTCCATATTGAATGCAACTGTGTAGTTGTCATCATTATGCAGACTGTGATGTAATGATTGAAAGTGTTGGGTGCTGTAGTAGAAAAAAGTATGGAATTGCAGATAAACGTTGGCAATTTCAATATACTTTTTTAACAGGAAAATTCAATATGCATATAATTGGGTTTTATAAAAGAAAAAGAAAGTCTAACATTTTTAGGGTTGGTAAATCCTAGTTGGAAATTATAGAAACAGCTTCTAGTGGGAGGAAGTCTTCAAAGCTGGCTTGTAATGCAGTTTGCCTCTTTGCCCCGGGGTAGCTTCGGAGGACAGCACCTCCTATTTCTCTTGCAGAGTTGGAGATGAGTGTAAAAGCTATATTGGTTTGCAGAGGAATGAGCAGCCGGCTGCGTCCAAAATTCTTCGAAGCTCTTAAATCACATAGCCTTTTTTTGAATATCTTCTGCAACATTACCTGGTTAGAATCAAAACTTCCAAAAAGTGCATAAATGCTATGTCAGCCTAACATTGGAGGTATAAAAGAGGTTACTTCCCCAGTCTCCCATTTCAAATCATTATGAACCACTCAAAGGTGGTTATGGACACTTTGTACTAATGTAAGCTAGGAAAAAGCTGGGAAATGTAGCTCAAAGTTAAATATTTTTACTGGCTGCCTAGATCAGGAGATGGTCACTTAATTCTGCCAACCAGGCAGTGGGCCATCCAATAGTGGCCTATCTGATAAATAAATAGGAAACAGATTCAAGAACAGCAGGATGGGTGTTCTTACAAAAAAGTTAGGCCTCAGTCAAACGGAGCCTTGAACAATGCTGAATCCCAGATGAAAACTGGGAGTCACTACTGAGCACAAACCAGCATGGAGCATTGTCATGAAGAAGGGAGTAGTGTTATTTGAGAAAAAGCTTTGTACAAAAAGAGAGGCAGGAGATCGAGAGAAAATAGTGCAAGTACACAGTACATGAAAATAGTACATCAGCACAGCAAAAGGCAACCCTATTTGTGCGCTCAGTGTGCCCAAGACTGTGGGCCCCTCATTGGCCTTTTCAGCAACATTTGACCACAGAGGCAAACTTCACCTTCAGTATTGTCTTCCTCCAATAGGAAGGAAATATAGATATAAATATAAATATACATTTGAATGCATTGGCCAGTCACACCATCAAAGATTTAAACGTCTTTGATCATATAGATCACTTGTTTATAACTATTGCTTCGATTTTGACAAAATATTGCTGAAATAGGATATCTGGCATCTCATTCTGTCACCCCACAGAATTTTTGTCCCCTCCTTTCTACTTCACATTTCTGGGAAGGGAATCTGAATCAATTATAGAGGGATGGCAAGAAAGGATAGAGACTAGGAAATTCATCTTGAGGGTAGCAATAATGGAATTTTAACTTAGGAATTGCCAGAGAACAGATAGCATAACTCATATAGTCACATGTAAATTATATGGAAATAATATTGCAATGCATGGTGGCACTCCGATTTCATAAAACCTGAAGGTAGAGACTTAGTGAATTGTGTAATTTAAGATTTTTTTTAACCCTCACTACATTTTTTACTTGTAAATCCTTTGGAACTTCTATCTTTCCTCTCTTGGCAGAAGACAGTGAAAAATCAGTGATTCTCTTTTAAGCTATAATCAATTTGGGACAAATATAGTTTATAAGATATAATTTATTATCATTTATGATTATTCTCATACCCTCAGATATCATAAAATTAAGTAAATGCTGGCGGAAACCTTATTAGATTATAAATTTCTCCATAAGATTGTAAGATCCTCAGGGACAACTATCTTTCATTTTTATTTTGTGTTCCCAAGCATCTAGCATAGTGCTTTATTCACAGTAGCTGCCCAGTAAATACTATCAATGAAGGTATCAGCTAGAAATGGAAATTTGAAGTAAAAAATACGATTAATCTTTAATGTGCCTAGAAGGAGGCCATGTACTACAGTGCCAGGCAAACTGTCTTAAAATGTGTTTTACAGCAGGCTGTGCTGCTGTTTGTAATCCTTTAAACAACCCCAGAGTTGGACCAGAATCCGTTTATTCAAATATGAGTTTGACAAGTCAAATTTTCACCATGATAAAAAAATTTTGAGGCCTTTGATGACCCACTATCTACAGTCACACAGTAGGTCAGTGGCCCATCTGGGAAGAAAATGCGCTTCAGATTCCCAGATTGCTACTTTTTCCAATGGCTTCCTTTATATGTAATCTGACTAATAATGGAGGAACTCAAGGTTGCTGGGATGCAACACAGTTGCTAATGTCATAGCCTGAAGCAATTTGAAGTTGGGGTCCTGTGGAGTTTAGCTAATCCTACTTCCTTCAGGCACTAACAGTTTATTTTTTTCCAAGCAGCACCATGCCCTGCTGCAATAAAAGATGGCCCCAATTAGTTTCAAGAAAGATTTATCTGAAATGTTGGGCCTCTAAAAAGAATCCATCCTCTTAGACAAAAGCACCCCAAAAGTATCAGTTTTCAAGTATACCAGTTGAATCCCTTTCCATTTCATGGAGACAACAATGAATCACTTAACTCCCTGAATCACAATCTTCCTGCTAGAGTGAATGCTGGAAACCAAAAAGACAGTGTCATACCCTTTTGTCAAAGTGGAAATTGCATAGGGTTAATTGGGTGACAATGTTATCAAGAGGGTGGAATGTGCTTTTATAATAATAGTACCATCTTTTAAATGGAGGCACAAATCCTGAATCTGTAACTCACCTTGGAGTTAGAAAATCAAGAGGTTTTCAATGCTAATGGCTTACAGTAGAAAGTTAACTGGAGCACCTAACTTTAACTTATGCCCTTGTCCTGAGCTAGTCGTTTTATTCATTCTAATTATGGAACTGCAAACATCAAAGAAAAATGGTGTTTTGCCTGAGTGGTGATGGTGACTCAATTTAACTAGTCACTGAGGAGTAGGTTGTCAGTGTGTGTGCTTTTTTAATCACACAGGGCTCCAGTTGTCTGACTCATACCATCTTATTGTAAGAGGAAGGAACGAGAAGTGTTGTACTCACAAATGCCACCATATGAAATTTCAGTAACTTTCATAGTATTTGCTTAGCTCCTCATTTCTTTGAAGTCCCAGTCCCTCATGCGGTTAGTGGGAGTAATAGAAAATAAAATGATAATGCACCATGAAGTTACAAGTACTATTGAATGTGTATATTACAGAAAATAAGAGATGGAGAGCTACAACTAAATACTAATGGAAAAAATAAAGCACTTATCTTCCTTAATCACCTGCATACATTCAACCATTTCTAAGCTTGATGACTCATTAGGACTCTTTTTTTATAAGAAAGCTACATTTGTTTTCTTGCTCTGTTATGTTTACTTAGCATAAAAGCACAGATTACATTTTCTTCAAAAAAATCCACATTTTATTACATTGTTTACTTTTTTCTCAAGACAAAGAAGGCTAACACCTTTACTTAAAATGGCATAAAGCATAATATGAAAGGTAAACAACTATATTAATGTAGCATAGCATTTTTGTAGTCCTTGTAAATGTTACTAAATCTTGTGTATTAATTAGTGATACTAGGATACTAGTTGAATTGGCACTTATTGTCTGAGAGCAATGTAGTAACAACTTGGCGAGTTGTCTACACCCACTGTCTCAATTTCCTCTCCTTGACCCCCCCAATCTGGCTTCCCCCTCTTGGTGCCACATAAATTGCTCTCTCAGAGAGATAAGAGGAGAACCAGAAGAGAACAGGGTCAGTGAAGCCAAGGTTGAATAACATTTCCAGGAGAAGGGAGTGGTCCATAGTGTTGAAGGCATCTGAGAGTTTGAGGAGGATTAGGATTAAAAAGAGGTTGGATTTGGCCACCTTTGAGAGGGCAGTTTCTGTAGAGTGAAATCATATTGGAAGGGGTCAAGGAGAGAATTGGAGGAGGGGAATTTGAGATAGCAGGTGTAGACAACTCAAACAAGGAGTTTGGAGAGGAATGGTAGGAGGAAGATGTGATGATAACTGGAGGGAGCTGTGGGGTCAAGGGAGCGTTATTTTTAGGATAGGGAAGACATGGCCATGTTTGAAAGCAGTGGGGAAGTAGCCACTGGAAAGCAAACGGTTGAAGGTGGCTGTTAGGGAGGGAAGAAGGGAGGGGGTGAGAGTTTTGGTAAGGTGCAAAAGAATGAGATCAGATGCACAGGTGGAGGAGGTGTGAACTCATCTAGACTGTGAGTTCCTGGGGGGGCAGGGATGGTCACTCTTTATTGCAGTCTTGTACTTTCCCAAGGCATAGTTCAGTGTTCTGCATTCAGTAAACACTTAATAAATACATTTGAATGAATGGATGAGCATTTTCAAATCTTGTGAAATTAATCCAGTTATCGTCCTATCTCCCTACTACCCTTCCTTTCCAAAATCTTAGAACGAGTCGTCTACAATCGATGCCTAGAATTCCTTAACTCCCATTCTCTCCTAGACCCCCTCCAATCTGGCTTCCGTCCCCTCCACTCTACTGAGACTGCTCTCTCTAAGGTCACCCATGACCTCCTTCTTGCCAAATCTAATGGCTCCTACTCCATTCTGATCCTCCTTGACCTCTCTGCTGCCTTTGACACTGTCGACCATCCCCTCCTCCTCCATACCTTATCTCACCTTGGCTTCACGGACTCTGTCCTCTCCTGGTTCTCCTCTTACCTCTCTGGCCGATCATTCTCGGTCTCCTACGCTGGAGCCTCCTCCCCCTCCCATCCTTTAACTGTTGGAGTTCCTCAAGGGTCAGTTCTTGGCCCTCTTCTGTTCTCCATTTACACTCACTCCCTCGGTAAACTCATCCGCTCTCACGGCCTTGACTACCATCTCTACGCAGATGACACGCAGATCTACATCTCCGCCCCTGTCCTCTCCCCCTCCCTTCAGGCTCGCATCTCCTCCTGCCTCCGGGACGTCTCCACCTGGATGTCGGCCCGCCACCTAAAACTCAACATGAGCAAGACTGAGCTCCTCATCTTCCCTCCCAAGCCCAGTCCGCTCCCAGACTTCTCCATCACCGTGGATGGCACAACCATCCTTCCCGTCCCGCAGGCCCGCAATCTCGGTGTCATCCTTGACTCGTCCCTCTCGTTCACCCCACACATCCTATCCGTTAGCAAGACCTGCCGGTTTCACCTCTACAATATCGCCAAGATCCGCCCTTTCCTCTCCACCCAAACGGCTACCTTACTATTACGGGCTCTCGTTATATCCCGGCTAGACTACTGTGTCAGCCTTCTCTCTGACCTCCCTTCCTCCTCTCTCGCCCCGCTCCGGTCTATTCTTCACTCCGCTGCCCGGCTCATCTTCCTGCAGAAACGATCTGGGCATGTCACTCTCCTTCTTAAACAACTCCAGTGGTTGCCTATCGACCGCCGCTCCAAACAAAAACTCCTCACTCTAGGCTTCAAGGCTCTCCATCACCTTGCCCCTTCCTACCTCTCCTCCCTTCTCTCTTTCTACCGCCCACCCCGCACGCTCCGCTCCTCTGCCGCCCACCTCCTCGCCGTCCCTCGGTCTCGCCTATCCCGCCGTCGACCCCTGGGTCACGTCCTCCCGCGGTCCTGGAACGCCCTCCCTCCTCACCTCCGCCAAACTGATTCTCTTTCCCTCTTCAAAACCTTACTTAAAAATCACCTCCTCCTAGAGGCGTTCCCAGACTGAGCTCCTCTTCCCCCTCTACTCCCTCTGCCATCCCCCCTTTACCTCTCCGCAGCTAAAGCCTCATTTTCCCCTTTTCCCTCTGCTCCTCCACCTCTCCCTTCCCATCCCCACAGCACTGTACTCGTCCGCTCAACTGTATATATTTTCATTACCCTATTTATTTTGTTAATGAAATGTACATCGCCTTGATTCTATTTATTTGCCATTGTTTTTACGAGATGTTCTTCCCCTTGACGCTGTTTAGTGCCATTGTTCTTGTCTGTCCGTCTCCCCCGATTAGACTGTAAGCCCGTCAAACGGCAGGGACTGTCTCTATCTGTTGCCGACTTGTTCATCCCAAGCGCTTAGTACAGTGCTCTGCACATAGTAAGCGCTCAATAAATACTATTGAATGAATGAATGAATTAATCTAAACAATAAAATAACCGTGATGTGTTTATAATTCTATTTATTTATATTGGTGCCTGTTTACTTGTTTTATGGTCTGTCTCCCCCATTATAGATTGTAAGCCCAATGTGGGCAGGGATTGTCTCTCTTTATTGCTGAACTATACTTTCCAAGTGCTTAGTACAGTGCTCTTCACACTGTAAGTGCTCAATAAATACGATTGGATGAATGAATTAATAGCTCCTTGAGGGCAGAAAACTCAGAGCAATTTTTGGTGAGGTTAAATAAAAATGTCTCCCTCTTTTTAATGTTAGATCATATCATCTAGAAAATGTAGAAATGTAATTTATTAAAAATAATTCCTGAATAGGATTACAGTTGGGAAGACTGTGGATATGAGGGACAAAAGAATAAGCCTCCATTCTATAACAATTGCTTTTTATATCACTTTGGAGAGTAATACATAGTTTTATAAATAAACATCTATATATGCTAATCACTTCTTTTAATATATGATTATTTCTATCTACCCAAAGTTTTCCCTAATGTTCAAATTCAATCATATCTGCAGGTTTTTTTTTCCCACATGTGAATCTTGCCAAAATATGTTTAATTTTGTTTATGAATAAATTCATGAAGTTTTAGAATAACAACATAAGCCAGCCATTTTTCTACTTAAAACTGAGTTGAAAACTGGAAATACCAGAATGGTTGGTAGAGATGATATTGCAGATTTGATAGGCACTGTGTGCTCAAAAATATCGCTGAGTGGTGATAAAACTTCGCCTGCATTTTCTTTTCATTTATGGATAGGAAGAGATGAAATCAATCAATTGATCAATCAATACTCTGAAATATTTACTAATGATGAACACTGTATTAATCAATCATATTTCTTGAGTGCTTACTATGTACAGAGCACTGTACTAAGCACTTGGCAGAGAGCACTATAACAGAGTTACACACATTCCCAGCCCGGAAGGAGTTTATAGCCTAGAGGAGGAAGACATATTAAAATGAATTACAGATACTTTCACATATGCTCTGGGACTGAGGATGGTGCAAATCTAGTGCAAAGGGTATAAATCTGATTGCAAGGGAAACAAAGAAGAGAGCAGGAGAGAAACGAAGGATTATTTGGGGAAGGCCTCTTGAAGGAGATGGGAAGACTGTATTGAGTCTTCTGGAATTCATTTGTGGAGATGAAACCAGAGAAGTGGAAAAATTAACCACACCAGGCCTGATTAGCTAGATGAAGTTTCTGATGGGCTTTGAGGTTGGGGAGAGTTTTTCTTTTGGAGATGACTGCTGACAGTGACATCCTACAGTAACACAGTAAGCTCATTTTGGACAGGGAACATGACTACCCACTCTGTTATATTGTCCTCTCCCAAGCACTTAGTACAGTGCTCTGCACACAATATGGTCTCAATAAATATGATTGATTGATGGAATGATCCTTCCCCTATGTAGCCTAAAGGACAGATTTGTGGTTGATATTTTGGGCCACATGTTTACAGGTAGAGATAGATCCTTGTTACATTAATGGGTTTTGTCTCAAGCAGGGCCAGTCTCTCTATATGAGGGAAATTTGTATTTAGGGTGGTGAAAGGATTAAACCATCACAAGCACATCAGAACCCCCAGCCCACCTGACTCAAAAAACCCCAGTTCAGCTTCAGTAAATCTGAAAAAGGTGAGAGTCTCGTGATCTACAAGGAAAGAAGCGGAGACAGAAGATCACCTCCTTGCCTGTTGTCTTCTCTCCTTCATCTACTCCCCAAGTCCTCAGTAATGAGGGCCACAGTAGAGATGGGGTCACATCAGCTGTTGCCTCAAGAGAGGATCTGACCCAAGAATCACTATGCTAATTATCCTTCAATGTGAGAGACTCCTGGGACAGTCAGTCAGTTCTTTCTGGGCTGGGAGCAGGTTTGGGAGAGTCAATGAGGGGATCAGGGAAAGATAAATTGGGGAGGCAACTCCAGTGTCACCTTACACAGTGTGATGGAATTAAATTATCGATCACATGAGGGCCCCATTAAAATCCATAGGTCCAGTCTAACAGAGGAACAGAACATGGTCCAGCAGCTGTGATTAGTGTGAATGTTGAAACCTAAGCCAAAAGCAGCTTGGCCTAGAGGATACAGTTTGGGCCTGGGAATAAGAAGGACCTGGGTTCTAATGCTGGCCCCAGTCCTTGTCTGCTGAGACCCTGGGAAAGTCATTTCACTTCTCTTTGTCTCAGTTACCTCATCTGGAAAATGGGAACTGAGACTGTGAGCCCCACTTGACCAGCTTGTTTCTTCCCCAGTGCTTAGTATAGAGCCTACCATGTAGTAAATGCTTACAAATATCGTGAAAGAAAAAAAAAAGAGCCTGAAACTCTACTCCTCTCAGTATGGTCTCGATAGGGTACTCTATTTCTAGATTGGTTTTTTTTTATGTGCTTATCACTGTTCACGTCTTTTTTGTTGCTTTTAATTTTCTATTATTTTTTATTCCCTCATTATATGCTACTAGCCCCATCTATACCTGCTAGTTTTAGATGGTGAGCTCCTTAGCTTTTCCTGGCTTGTCCCATTTTTTTTTTTTTCCAGAAAATGCTCTGTAAGAGGGATATTGGGAAATTTAGTACTTAAATATCTTGAGGAATATAGCTCTCAGAAGGAGAGGGTTTCAAGAATAAGCTTTTTGTTGGCCTTTCCATGCTCTTTGATTAAAATTGTGCTCTGAAAAAGGGGCCTGAATATTTATTTAACAAGGGTTTTTTCAAAATACTTATAGAGTTAAGCAAGGCAAACAGGATCATTATCATTTTCTTTGAACTTGTTTCTTAGAAGTTTTTCCAACAAAGTAACTGGAAATCAAAGATCCAAAAGTTAGATCAACAATAATTTAGATTACTGGAATTTCAGTGAATGCATTAAGAACCAATTTCATGAGTTTTATATACAAACTGATGAACTATGTGCCCATGTACTGACATCACATTTTTTTCATCATTTAAAAATTTAGAATACCACATTCAAGAGTTATAAGCCTTTAGATAACATACCCAGTTGGCTAAAGCGTGGAATCCAAAGTGCAATCATTCTGTCTCCACAGGCATAAGTCCTGATAGTGGTTCCTTTGAGAGTTTAATCAATCTGTGGAAGATGCTAAATTGGGATGATAGCCAACAAGTCAAGGGATGAATTCAGGAGGACAAATTTGAAAAATGGTCCTATACAAACCAGCAGGCACAATTGCAAGGCTATGCACTTAGGGAGAAAATCTAATACAAATACAGGATGGGAAAAGATTGCCTTCCCTAAGTACAGCAGAAAAGTACTTGGGTACAATTCTTGATCAGAATTTGAATAGTAGATAACAATGTGGTGTTACTCAAAAGGCCATAATTTTGGACTAAATCAGCAAAAATATATATGACTTAGGAAGGAATCTCTCTATGCACTGATCATTATAATATCTTGTCCAATTTTTGCTACTCTTTTTTGAAAAAGGAAGGAAGAGTAAGAGTAAAGTAGTTGAAAATTATTTCCTGACTACAAGGGACTTACACTTTAGCTCCTCAAGGGCAGATAATGTCTATCTTGCTTAATTTGCACTCCCCAAAACATATTTTAGTGTTTTGTATTCAGTAGGCACCCAATAAAACAACAGTTATTGATTGAGAAAATGGTTAAATAACAAAAGATCAAAAATTTGGAGTTTTTCAGAGAATGCGAAGGAGTAACTTAATTCTCTCAAATGTTAGCAAAAGGTTTTTCATGGGAAAGGTGCTTGACTTGTTGTTCTCGATGCTCACCAAGGATTAAATGAGAGGAAATGGCTATTTAAATGAATAAAACAGGAGATATTTAGGTTACACATATTGACTTTTGAGGGTATAAAATACTGGAATAGATTCCCAATGGAGGCTGTGAAGTTTCCATTCTTCTAAATCTTTAAGAAAAAAAATAGGCCTCTATGTTTCCAGGTTGGCTTAGTTATTTACTTGTTTGGAAAAAAGGGATCTGAACTTGATAATCTCTCAAAGTTTGGTTCCACGTCTAGTACTTTTTTTGCAATTTTTATATATTTTCTAATGTCTTTTGAGTCTAGTGACAAGTATCTGTTCAATGATATTCCTAAGCTCTTTCCAATTTTTCAACCTCAAGGTAAATCCATGATTTGTCATTGTATTGGTTCAATTATAATTCTGTGAAAAGCTCAAGCATATCAATACTCCTTGACAATTAAAATTCGATGAGTTTTATTTGTCAACACTCAGAGATTTGCAGTTCAGAAACTAATTGGATCTCACCGTCAGGGAAAAAAACAAACAAAAAAACTGTATCTTACCCATATTTCCCCAGAGAAATATTCTTTTAACTTCTTTAAACCATGAAGATGTTGGAATTAGTGGATAGAAAGCTCATCTCTGAATCATGGTTTGCAAATAACCCAGATGAAACTAGCTCTATCCAACAAGACATGACAATTACACATGACAATTACACAGAACAATTACCTTTTGCTGGGTCACTAAGCTGAACTTCCAAGAGTGGAATTATGGTTTAGGACAAGCCACCCAGGCTTGCTGTTTTTCTCACCCACTTGGACCAGAAGTACCAAAAGATACTGCTAATGGCATAGACATCCCTAGCAGCTTATTGAATTTAAATTAATGAAAGTGCATTACTGGACACCTGTTTAGCTTTATTTTTTAGGGTGGAGAAAATATTTGCTAAGGGCTTACTGTGTGCTAGGCACTATGCTAAGTACTAGGGTAGATACCAGCTAATCAGGTTGAACACAGTCTTTGTCCCACATGGGGTTCAAAGCCTTAATCCTCATTTTATATATGAGGTAACTGAGGCTCATGCAGTTCCAATTGATACAGAAGAGGTGTAGCAACTGAACCCATTCACTATCATTATTGGTATTATCTATTCTGTCCCTACTGTCAGAAGCATTCTTGGACTGCTTTCAGAAGCAACTGTATCACAAGGAGGAAATCTAGAGCTATCAGAAGGGCTAATCACCCCAAATTTTCATATATTTGGCATTTTTCATCTTATGCCATTTGTACTTGTGATCTCCAGTTGCTCTTTACCCATTTTGCCTGCACCCAACCTTGTTGCACAATTCTGCACTTCAGTTGTCACAACCGTTTGTCTGATTTTGGATCTGACAGGCCAGCTAGTCTGTATCCCCTGTCTAGTAATTGTGCAGTCATCAAAGGGAAGTCTGATACCCTTGATTGCCATCAACAGCTACCCTGACCTCAGGTCAGTACATTGCCTGACCATATTGAGCTTATAGTCTAGACAGGAACCTGCATTCATCCTCATGGAAAATGGATAGAGGACAGGCCTGCAAGTCAGAAGGACCTGGTTTCTGATTCTGACTCTTCCACTTGTCTGCTGTGTGATCTTGGGCAAGTCACTTCACTTCTCTCTGCCTCAGTTACCTCATCTGCAAAATGGAGATTGAGACTGTGACCACTATGTGGGACAGGGACTGTGTGAGACCCAATTATCTTGTATCTACTACAGCTCTTTCTACAGAGCCTGGCACATACTAAGCACTTAACAAATGCCGTTATTATCATTATTATTATTATTTGAACAGATCTGGGATGAGATCGACAGACCGTAGTGTACAGGGCACACCAGGAATATAGGGAGCCAGCCATGATGGAGGGGATGAGAGGATGTCTAATGGAGGGATGTTTTCCTTGACAGCAAAATCTGCTGTCCAGGCCTGGTGCTATGGGTTTTGATGCTGGAAACAAAAATGAGGACAGATATGGCAGGAATCTTAGCTGGGACATGATAGCGGGTATGAAACTGAAAGCATAGTTGTGGGGTACCCTGGCCTGACAGTTCCTTGCCAGACTGCTCACCAGCACTCTGAACCCACTGCAATAGTCCTAATCTATTTTCTGTTACCTGACATTTCATTTCTGTGAAATGCCATTTGTTTCTGTAATTATAATTGAATAGTTGTGACATTTGGGTCGGAAGTTCAGTGTAATGGGTAGAGTGTAAAGTAGATGGCGGGTAGGGAGGCTCTGGAGGAATATTAAGAACAAGGAGAATATGTTAGAGCTGAGGTTTTATTGACTGATGTAGATTTTTTTTCCATTCAACTCTAGAGAAGAAAGAGTGTTGTATCTAGTGAATATATGGTGGAAAGGGAACAAGAGTGAGGCTCACAGTCCCAATCCCCATTTTACAGATAAGGTAATTTAGGCACAGAGAAGATAAGTGACTTGCCCAAGGTGACACAGCAGACAAGTGGTGGAGCCGGGATTAGAACCCACAACCTCTGATTACCAAGCCCATGCTCTTGCCACTAGGCCACGCTGCATTTTTAGAAAAAAAATGGAGTTGGGAGTCATGTTCTCACATGGAAGAAAGTCATTGGGCTGCATGGGGTGGATGAACTCAAAAGCCATGGCTTACCTTTTCTGATCAGATGGGCCAAATACCATCTCATGGTCACAGCAGACCCTATTCGGGTCACCTTAAGCCTGTTGAGTCGCTTCAAGCCTCTTGAATAGTTTGTATTACTGTACAAGACGTGTTGAAAAGTGGCCTCCAGAAAGCCAAGAAGGCTAAAGATCAAGCTAATTGAAAACAAAGGCATCTTTAAGGATGCATATGGAAATATTTCAACAGCCTTTTAGAATAGAAACTTGAACAGACATTGAGTACGGTCCCATGGGGTCACCAAGACTGATTTGATACAAACAACTCAGAGATAAGTCTAAATTCAGGGAAACAATTACTGCACCAACTGCACCTTGAGTCACTACATGACTGAGTCAGAGTGAAGTTTACAGAAATCTGTACCATGAAACCCATTCAAGTTAAACAACAGTTGTGACAGGTGGTGGGTTGCCAAAATGGAAGCCATTCAAGTCTCTGCAGCAGGTCATAACCACAGAACTTCTGCACATCGTTAAAAAGGATATATGGCTCCAAGCATGTCATTAGAGCTCTTCCATGTTACTTCTCCAAAGGTTCTAGAACAGACCCTAATTCAGGATTTGTAAATCTTTGAGAATAAACAGCAACAGTTTTAAGGAACATAATCTGACTGAATCAAGAGACAAGCTAGCATTTTGTAAACACAAAATCCATTGTGTAGGAAGGTAAATAATACAGAAGATCTAGATGGTGGGTATATAGGTAAGGAGAAATCCTTAATGACAATACCATCTCACGTTTAACTGAATGTAGATAAAAAATGGGCATATTTCATAAGGAAACATTTCCGTCTGAAAGCAATTAAGGAAATATAGTGTATACACAACTTTTCTGAAAAATGATACAAATGTACAATCGCTAAAATACACCTTTTTAAAGGAAGTTTTTACTGCTAACATTAATGGAAATCTCTGTGGTAAATTTTATTTTGCATTATTTAACCAAAACTCTTTGGCTCTGATTGCTCTCTTCTTAACCAAGGCAACCTGCATAAAGAAATGCAATTTAATCCAACATATTTATTGGAAATTAACTTATGTACAACCTGCTGAATAAAACTGCTAAGCCTAAATCTGCATATTGGACTAATAGAGAGTAGGACACATTTTGAGGTCTGAAACAGTAGTGGGGATAAACTGATGAGAACGAGGAAATGCATAAATGTATCCAAATATGTAAATGTATACAATCCTCTAGACTGTAAGATCATTGTGGGAAGGGAGGGTGTCTACCAATACTGTTGTATTGTACTCTCCCAAATGCTTAGTATGGTACTCTCCCAAATGCTCAGTACAGTGCTCTACTCAGTAAGTAACACTGATTAATTGATTGATGTGGTATTTACTATTATGTTACATTAATGATTAATTGCATCCTTATTTGTAGATGGCATTTAAAAGACTGAAGCATTTGTGATGATTTCACAATGAAAACATTAATATTGTCCTTTGCTGTGTTGTTGCATTCAATACGTGCAACACCTGTACCTGTATTAAATCATTTCTAAATTCTGTTTTGAGTTTTCAGTCATCTCCCAGTGGTGAATGATTTGAAAATGAGATCACTGTCAGAGTGTACTACATTTACTTGCTTACCTGCCCCAGTTTTTCACATAATCTTTTCCACCCCAAAACAGGAGGAGATCTATTACATGGTGTTGCATAAGAAGTAAGTCTAGCAATAAGTGAGAAGGAAAAAAAGGAGAAGAAAAAAGGTAGGAGAAAAGGTGAGAAGGAAGAGAAAGGGAAGAAGGCATTTAAGACTGTGACTACTTGGATTTTCCCAAGTTCTGCATACAGTAGCACTTATTGAATGAATGCCCCCTTCCCTCCCACATCCTCTTCCTATCCTGGAATCCATGTCTCAGTGAGGAAATTCCCACTCTAGCATGAGCCTGTCAGTTTGTCCTATCACAGAGTGAACCATCATTACTTCTCAAACAAATTCTCTCAAAAATTGGGTGTGGAGGATTGATTGTGTGGGTAAATATAGTACTCCACATCAGCAAATTGCTACACACAGTGATCCTAATGGATACATTCACGACTTATGCTTCTAAACTATACAAGCAGAAGAAACATTCCTGTCACCAAACAAAAGCATACTTTTGGCAGTGCCTTAGTTAAATTGTCCATTCTCCAGTTTCATTTTCTCCTTTATTTTACTAGTTGTTATAGTAGTATCTCTTGGCTTTCAAAACTCATACTAGCAAAGCTTAATGCTGAGAGTACTAAAAACATTTCTGTTTGGAAATATCAGCAGAGGCTGAGCCCCCTGTCTTGGACTCTTTATAGCTGACTGATGAAAATACATATAAGAAGGAAAGAGTTGCCAAGGAACTCTGAGTTGGATATGTGTAATTCTGATTCTCATTCAGTTCTGCATGAGAGAAGAAGAGAAGTAGAACAATAGTGGGCTGAGTTAAAGAAGCTGGACAGAACTTGCAGGTGGCCCAGTGAACAGAAAAAGGATCTGTAACTCCTGCCACTGGACTGCTTTGACCTTATTCTCAGAGAACAGCCTTTGCAGATGCAATACACATCTGCTGCTTCTCTAATTGCTCCTTTCCCTCTTTGGGAGCTGGAATGCTTTCCTGATTTTACCTGCTTGCCTCTGTAATCCACATTGCTTTGCCCTCTACTCCTCACAGAGCCTTGTTTCTAAATTACCTCTAAACATTCTAAGAGAATTGGTTTCTTTGCTTCTGAATTCCCCAGACACCGAGGCACAGAACAGGGAAATAGCACTCACTGTAGATCCCGGTTTGTTTTGACAGAACATTCTACACCTGCAAAGTCTCTTCAGCATTCTTTTGGAAAACCAATTTTGATGGTATCCCAGTGCCGGTTTCTAATAAAACACCAAGCACTGTCATGTGAAACTGCAGTTAACAACTGATCCATCTTTACGGTATGGAATTGTTATTTAAAATGGTGTATCTCAAATTTTTGGTCAGAAAATTTTCTTCGACTGTGCATCTTGGACAAGACTCAGTGATCCATGGGTGCTTTATCACTAATCAGCTCCTTCCCTTTTTCCCACCCTGGGCAATACAGGATGGCCAGCATTGCCAGGGCAGTCCTAGTTTGTGGGAGTTTGTCCTAGTGTCCTGGGAAAAGAGACAGCAATAGAAGCAGCAACAACAGCAACTGGGCCCTGTGAGGAAACAACAGGAGCTTTATCCATCTTCCCTATACACTGCTCAGAGGAGGGTTCTGGGCCACCTAGATGAAGTTGGACCATGGTGACCATGAACCATGGGAGAGAGGAGAACCCCACGAAGATGCAAGGATAGTCCTGCCCCCTCCCCAAATTCCTCAGTAGTTTAAAGTGGAAGGGGGAGGGTAAGGATGGGAGCAGAGGAGTGGTGTTATTGTCTCAGTGCTTTTTCTAATGTGCAAAAGACCTTCCCATACTAGGTTCTCATTTTCTCTACCTTTGTGTCAACTATGAACTTTGATCAGTATCTCTTAAGCATTTTAATATCCATCCCACCCTCATCCCCACACTATATATATATATATATATATATCTTCTTATACTCTGCCATTTCCCCTATCTGTAATTTATTTTGATGTCTATCTCTCACTCTAGACTGTAGGTTTCTTTTAGGCAGAGACTGTGTCTAACAACTCAATTGTATTACGTTCTGCCAGGCGCTTAGTCCAATACTGTGCACGCAGCAGCACTAAATATTATTGATTGATTGTTTGGGGGCAAGCAAGAGACTGAGGGCAAGCATAGGAAGGGAAAGTTTTGGTTTATTTTTTTTTCCTGAAGTGAAAAAACCTACCAAACCAAACATTTCACCTAACCTACTGCTCGGCCTAACCTCAAAACAGAAAATTGGTGTCCATGAGACTAATTTTCTTCAAAACTGTTACGATAAAAACCTACAAGCTTTCTGGATGTCATAAACATCCCTACTAAAGCGGAGCTAATGAGAAAATGCAGAAGAATATTAGCTTTGCCAAACATTGGAAACAAAGGTTCTTATATACCTGACAGTTAAGATTATTCCTATGCCTGTATTTGCTCTGCTAACTTCCTGATTGATCTCTTTTGTACTCCTGGCAAATTTCTTATATATTTGATAAATGTTTGAGTTTACAAAGGAAGTCTAGATGATGCTCAGATATATCCTCATTAATGAAGCACTGAAGTGAGTGAAGTAAAAGAAGCAAGAATGGGTGGTGTCTCCAAGTTCTGGTCGAATTATGCCACCATGGATAAAATACAGCAATAAATATAGAAGATGCATTTGGAAAGCACTGCTAATTGTTATTGTATCAAAACAGAACATTAGCATCAATGGAAGGTTTTAAGAGAGGCAAATACAAACATGCTGCATGTTAAGGACTCTGCTTGTAAAACACTTATGCAGTGACATTAAGTTGATTTAAGACTTTCCTCACAAATTCAGCTCAATCAATTGATAGCATTTATTGAGCACTTACTGTATGAGGAGCACTTTACTAAGTGCTTGGGAGAGTACATTGATACAGATTTAGGTAGACATGTTCCCTGCACCCAAGGAGTTTACAGTCTAGCACTCAAAGCTTCAGCCTGGCAGTTAGTCCAAAGATGCTAAGTCAGTTATGCACCAGCTCACACTCAGGAATATAATCAGCAACAGAGAATTTCCTGAAGCAGCCCTGTTTTGATGCTTAGGCAATTTATTTGGGAGCCGGGATTACAACCCAGTCCTGGGAGTTGTGCTCTACCCACTACACCATGCTCCTTGGTCATTTTGTAAGTAAACACCTTATCTGTTGGCTAGTAATATATGAGGAGATTTTGCACTAGCACTAAGTGAGAGGAATTCACTGGTATAGTTTTGTCCTAAGTGAGGCTGGCTGAACTATGGTCCTAGTTTTGACCTAGGTTTGGCCGGTAGTTTGGCCATAGTTTTGATCTAGGTGTGCCTGGTAGGTCAGCTGTAGTTTTACCTGACCATGTCTGTGGTGACTGTGTGAGGGGGACCAAAAATAAAAATACTTTATTTTGAAATACAACTTTGTTTTGTTTAGCTTCCCGGTCAAACTGGTGGGCATAAACTTTTCTAAAAATGACTAGTCATATCACATTTCCCTAATCCTCAAGAACCTCCAGTAGTTATGCCTCCACTTCTGCATAAAACATAAATTCCTTACCATTCTTTTTAAAGCATTTATTCAGCTGGTCCCCTCCTATCTTTCCTCCTTCATTTCCCACTACAACCCAGCCCACACACTTGGCTCCTCTACTAACATCTACCTGCTCACTGTCTTCAATATTATCTATCTCACTGCTATTTGCCCATGTCCTCTCTCTGAACTGGAACTCCCTCCCTCTTTATATATGACACACCACCCCTCTCTGCACCTTCAAAGTCTTATTATAATTATAATCACATCTCCCCCAAAAGACCTCCCCAGATGAAGCCCTCAATTCCATTACTCACTCTCCCTTCTATATCACCTTTGCACTTGGAATTGTACATTTAAGTACTTATTCCCCCTACCTACCCTCAGCCATACAGAACCTCTGCATATACCTGTAATTCATTTTGTCTGTCTCCTCCCTCTTAACTACTTGTGGGCAGGGAGTGTGTCTGCAAACTCTGTATTGTTCTCTCACAAGTGCTTAGTACAATACTTTGTACACAGTAACTGCTCAATAATTACTACTGATAGATTGACAAAAGAGAAAAGCGATTAGTGAATATGTGAGATTCTAATTGTGGCTTTCTTTGATCATAAGCATTACATGGAAAGAGAGACAAGAAGGAAAAGGAAAATAGCACCTGGTATTGTAAGCATTAAGTACAAAAACACAACAAGGGCAAACTTTATGTTTGCCCAGTGTGGCCAGGAATATGGATCCTGCACTGGCCTGTTGAGTTACAAATACACTCATAGGTGAACTTCACCCTCCAGACTATAAGCTCCTTGTGAGCAGGGAATGGGGCTGCTAACACTGTTGTTTTACACTTTCCCAATTGCTATGTACAGTGCTTCGCACAAAATAAATGACCAATAAATACCATTGATTGATTGAAGTTTTCTTAAACTACAAAGGACATTATGTTTGTATGTGTGTACATATATATATATATAAAAAAATATATATATGCATGTATACATATATGAAATATAGTTGTGTATATATAATCAGTCCATGAATTTGCCCTGAATGAAATTCACACAACTTATTTCAAAACCTCAATGAGCTTGAGGTTTCTTGAATGTCTCAGTGGTAAATGAATTAGTGGAACTTCATACTAATCCTCAAGAAGCTCCAGGTCCCTTGAGTGTTTCAGGGTCTATAGGAGAATAGAACTTTATACAAATCCTGGAGTGGCTTATGGACCCCCTCAGTGACCCAGATTTAACACAACAGCCTTTTGCTGGAGAGTTTCCAGGTGATGATGTGTCCCTTGGTTCCTGCCCAACCAGTTTGGTAGCAGTGACTAGGTGAACAAGGAAATAGGAAACAATATTTTGAAAAGCTGTAAAGATTTGAGTATGAGTAGATTGAGAAAGTCATTTCCAACATATCACACTCTTCTGTTATCATGGCTGACTACTAGAATAAACAGAGTTAACTGAGAAGTGGCTAAAAATTGATGGGGATGAAAAGCTGAGAAACAATGACAAAATGATTGCCCCTTAAATTAAAAAAAAATTATCCAATCATTTTCACTTCACTTCATACAAACACTGTGCCCAAAGCTACTATAGCTAAGTCAACCTAACAATGAGTAACATCACCCCAATATGGGTAGCAGGAAGGAGGGATGCAATATTTTTCCACAGTCCTAAATGAAATAATTATCACTCTGAATAATCAAGGGTTAACTAAAAAATGTCTACCGATGAAGCCAATTAGTGTAGAAATGCCATATAAAATTAGCAGAAGTAAATTTTCAAATAT
Organism: Ornithorhynchus anatinus; assembly: GCF_004115215.2. Classification (NCBI taxonomy): domain Eukaryota; kingdom Metazoa; phylum Chordata; class Mammalia; order Monotremata; family Ornithorhynchidae; genus Ornithorhynchus; species Ornithorhynchus anatinus. Next base: position 84,491,119 of record NC_041731.1, read on the forward strand.
CACCAACAGGTTTATTGGTAGACATGAATAGGTTAGTATGGAAATGTGTTTTGTCACATCACCAATCTAATGTGAAAGTTGATGTTTCCTCTGAAATCTAAAGGGAATTATATTTCCATCTTTAGTATGCAAGGAAATCATAACTTATTGTAATATCCCATTTAACATGTCTGGTATGAATTATTCTGCATATTCCGTGATTCCATCAACTCAGCTTTCACAAATCTCTTTAAAAAAAATCCCATAGGAAACCCTGCTCCCTGGCTTCAGTAAGCAAAACAAAGAAAGAAACAAACAAAAGTGAACATCTTATCCATATCCAAATGACAATAGTATTAGAATTTTACTATTTTAGAATTATACTATTATAATATTAATATTTTAATTATTTTAATTTATCAAAAGGAGGGTATCAAGAAAACAGTAATGTTGAAGAAATTAAGGCATTTATTTACTTTATTTTTCACTACAAACTAAGTATTGCTCTTTCAGTTTGTTGAAGTGAAATTATCAGTGTTGCTCTTTTAAAAATATATATCAAGATTATTTCAGCCATTACATTTCAGTATTAATTCTTTATATTTTCGCCTTAAAAATCCATTTTTAGCATAATGCAGTTATTGGGTTAAGCTGTCACACCTTTTCAGTTGAATCAATGTTAAGATGTTTCCTAAATGGACAGCATGCAGAATTTCTTACCCTTAAACTTGTATAAAGCTCTATAATTGTATTGCATAAAAGACCATAATTGCATTGATTTGTTTTTTATGTGAAAACTATCTAGACCAGTTGATTGAATAATGGAGTAATCTGATTATAGATTGTCAAATTTCTGCTTTAATCCATTTTCAAAATTAGATCCAAATCATTGCCAATCTGGAATGCATTAGCCTGTCCTGCCTTATGGTTTTGTGAAACTTAGCCTCTAAGATACATTTAAAATCCCTAAACAAATGGAGAGGGTATTCCTCGGGGAAGGCTTGTCAAACTTATTCTTGTGGATGGGAGTTTTTAGCAGTTCAACATCCAAATGTAGGCCATACTTTTAAAAGGCCACAGATTACTAATACCTTTAAAAATTAAATCATTAGCTTCTTGCTAATGCTTTTGAATGTGGAAGAGATTCTCTTCCAACAACAATCCCACTCAATACAACCTCACTACCTGCAGTGTTGTCTTCAAACCGAAGGTCAACTCTATATCATTGCATTAACAATTTAAGGAGTCAGCATGGCTAAGTGGAAAGCAGATGGGATTGGGAGTCAGGAAATCTGGCTTCCACTTCCAGCTACTCTACCATGAGTGCTGCATGGGACAGAGACTGTGTTGGGGTAAGTAAGAGACAGCGAGAGAGAGGGAGAGAACAAAGTCATGCACATATGCTATCTCCTTCTGCATCCTTTGGTCCAGTAAATGGGGAGACTTGATCAAGGCTATCTCCTTTGCTTCAGGACACAGATTCCAATCAGATTCCAGAATGGAGTTCCAGAGTGGGGTGAAAGCAGTGACCAGCTATCCAGAAAGCATTTACCTTTTAGTGTTAATGCATGCTCTTTTCCACTGTGTATCTTCAGTTGAATTGGAATGAAAATGTCTAACTTTCAGGAGGTTAAAGTTTTAATGATACATATTAAAGGCAATAACAATATTAGCTATTGTAGTAATACTGTTATTAGTGGAAACAGTAGGAGTAGTAGGAGGTATTGAACCCCAACTTGGTACCCTGCAATGTACTTGGCTCTTGTGAAATACATATAATGAATTGGTACATTCCTTGACCACAAGGAATAGAAAAGATAAACATAAAATCAATTACAGTTAGGATGATTAACAACAAATATTCATGCTCTTTGCTCTCCCCCACTTCTAGTCTCAGAGCACTTATGTCCATATCTGTAATTGATTTATTTTGCCCGTCTCTCCACTTCTAGACTGTAAGCTTGTTGTCGATAGGGAATGAGTCTGTTTAGTGTTGTACTGTGTTCTCTCAAGTGCTTAGTACAGTACTCTGCACACAGTAAGTGCTCAATAAATATGATGGAATGAATGAATGAATCATACATATACATGTATATATGTGAGAACTGAGGATGGGTATAAATAATTTCACAGGTGCTAGAATTGGTAGATGGAACTATATTGAATGCACTAGATTCTGAGTGCTAGTCCATCCCATCCTCAGTGATTATTTGCTATTAATTTATTATTTTGATACTTCAGTTCTTTTTGTTATTATCTTTGATTTATCAATTTAGCTCCTGGAGCAGGTTAATCATCAAAATGTGTGAACCAATGTTCACCCTCAAATGGCAGGACAAGATTACGAACAATTAAATTTGGAAATACAGTAAGCTCACTAGTAATGAAGCAATGCTCTCAGTAACACAGTCCCATTGGGCGGCACATGTGAGGAGAATGAATAATGTTGGTATTTGTTAAGCGCTTACTAGGTGCCAAGCATTCATTCAATAATATTTATTGAGCACTTACTATGTGCAGAGCACTGTACTAAGTGCTTGGAATGTACAGTTCAGCAACAGATAGAGACAATCTCTGCCACTGTTCTAAGTGCTGGGGTAGATACAAGGTAATCAGGTTGTCCCATGTGGGGCTCACAATCTTAATCCCCATTTTACAGATGAGGGAACTGAGAGCCAGAGAAGTTAAGTGACTTGTCCAAGGTCACATAGCAGACAAGTGGAGGGGCCAGAATTAGAACCCCAGACCTCTGACTCCCAAACCTATGCTCTTTCCAATAAGGCGTGCTGCTTCTGATAGTAGGATGTCTATGAAGTTGTTATATGGTGTAAATGTACTAACAATGTCATTAATAATAATAATAATAATTTGGGTACTTGTTAAGTGCTTACTATGTGCCAAACACTGTTCTAAGTGCTGTGTAGATACATGTTAATTAGGTTGTCCCATGTGAGGCTCACAGTCTTAATCCCTATTTTACAGATGAGGTAACTGAAGCACAGAGAAGTTAAGTGACTTGCCCAAAGTCACACAGCTGATAAGTGGCAGAGCCGGAGTTAGAACCCACAACATCTGACTCCCAAGCCCGTGCTCTTTCCACTGAGCCACGCTGCAGTAATAATAATGATGGAGTACCAACAAAACTAACTGTAGTATTTACTAAGTACTTACTATGTGACAAAGTACCATTCTACTAAGCCTTGAAGTAGATGAAATAAAACCAGATCCTACCCAATCCTTGATCTGCACTGGGATCCCCAAATTCAGAGGTCAGAACAACATATTAAAGAAATGATGAAGCAAAGACTGAAGCATAGGGCCAAAGCAGTACTGTTCAATAATATCAATGATGAAGATAATAATAATATTAATAATAATAAAGCAATAATAATAACAACTGTACTAAGCACTGGGGAAGATACACAATAATCAGGTCACCGAGTTCTTGTCCTACATGGAGCTCGCAGTCTAAGTGGAAGGAATACAGATACTTATTCCCGTTTTTACAAACAAGGTAACTGAGGCTCAGAAAATTTAATTAGCTTACTCAAAATCATCCAGCAGGCAAGTGGTGCAGTTGGGAGTTGAATCCAGTTTGGAAGACTGCTTCAGCAGAAAAGCCTAACAGAAGTTGGTTGTTGGAGAGACTGAGGCCTTAGGAGGATGAATTGAAAACAGAGACAAATCTATGTAGACAGAAGATATTTCACAAAACAAATCTCTATCATTATTTGTAAAAGTGTTAGAGGGCATAATAATCCTGTGTTGGTCTTTTCAACCACCTTTGTCCTTGTGGCTAGAATCTTAATATCTGGCTTGCTTCATCATCAAACACAAAGGACAGGTATAACAAGTATAACCTATGTGTGGTTATCATTTTAACTCTTTCACCTATTTTCCTTTTATTTGTGACTGCTAATTTTCCCCATTAAATTGTAAACCTTTTGAGGGTACTTTTTCAGTATATTTCCCAAATGTCAAGTTCGTACTCAGTCAACTGTTAATGGTAATGATGTTGAAAATGAAGACTAGGATGGTGATAGAATATTGGTTGTGATGAGAACAGTGATGATGATAATGATGATGATAAAAATGATAGGTTACAATGAGTGTGTAAAAATGATGTGTGGATAAGACTCATGGCAGTTCTGGCAGATGGGAGCCAACTTCATCATGGCTATGGCAATTCACCCTTTCTAGCTTCAGGAAAAGAGAAGCCATGTTCTCCCTGAAGGAAGCATAACACTTTTAATTCACTGCTGCTGACTCCCATATCCTTCCCTCATCCTAGGTATCTTTTGTGCACAGTCTTGACAACTGCTTGGAATACAGTATCCTTGAGAAATACTTATTATTTATGTACATTAGGAATTGTGGTTTGGTTTTTCTGTTTTATTTATATTGTTGTGATATTACCGCAGAGCTCCTTGAGGATGTCATTTCTCTTCAAGCATTCAATATTTAGATGTTTTGGTGGTTTGAAGGCTAATTTTGGACAGAATGGTTCTAATGTCAGTGTGAATTTGGAACTGGTGAGTCAGTGGTCCACTCAACATTCTGCTTTACAGAGTAATAACTGTGGTATTTGTTAAGCACTTACTATGTGTTGAATCGCTGTACATGCTGCACTGGGGTATGTACAAGATATAAGTCCCAGTCCTACACGTGGCTCACAGTTGAAGTGCTACCATATTAATGCAATCACTCATCCTGTCCTACCTGGATTACTGCATCAACCTCCTTGCTGACCTCCCAGTCTCTAGCCCGTCCCCACTCCAGTCCATACTTCACTCTGCTCTCCGATTCATTTTACTACAAAAACATTCAAGGCATGTCACCCCACTCCTTAAAAAACTCCAGTGGTTGCCCATTCACCTCTGTATCACACAAAAACTCCTCACCATTGACTTTAAAGCAGTCCATCACCTTGTCTCCTCCCACCTCACCTTGCTACTCTCCTCATACAACCCAGTCCATGCACTCTGCTCCTCTAATGCAAACCTTCTCATGGTGCTTCAATCTCGCAGACCCCTCACCCACATCCTGCCTCTAGCCTGGAATGCCCACCCTCCTCAAATCCAACAGTTATTCTCCCTCCCTTCAAATTCTTACTGAAGGCACATCTCCTCCAGGAGGACTTCTCTAACTAAGCCTCCTCTTCCCTCTTCTCCCACTCCCTTCTGCATTGTCCTGACTTGTTCTCTTTGCTCTCTCTCCAAGCCCCACAGCACTTAAGTACATACATATAATTCATGTATATATACATATATATATATATATATATATATATATATATATATATATATTAATGTCTGCCTTCCCCTTTCCCCCGGCCCCAGACTGTAAACTCTTTGTGGACAGGGAAAGAGTTTATTGTTGCATTGTACTCTCCCAAGTGCTTAGCACAATAGTCTGCATACAGTAAGCACTCAGTAATTGCAATTGAGTGAGTGAGTGAGTGAGTGAGTGAGTGAGTGAGTGAGTGAATGAATGAATGAATGAATGAATGAATGAATGATCAGTCCTTCAATCCAGGGTCCAGGCTCACTTACACATACCATAATAACTTCAAACCTGGCCTGTTTAAACACTGTTAGCAATGTTTTCAGTGAGCCTTGGGAAAGTACAATACTTCTTGGTAAGTGTTTTTTCTGCTTGTTTTTACACCAAAGACATATAGATTATCACTGCATTTGGGTGAATCAGACATTTTCTAGGGATACTTTCTCTTGTCCTCTTCCCCTTTCAGATTGATCGGTACACTCCTGGATAAGACTTTTCAGATATCTGGGGTGCTGATGAGTGAAGCTGTAGCCTCTTCAATATCCAAGAGGCCAATATATTGTATCTCCTATTCTGGGCTGACTTGTTAAATGCAGACGTGAGCCATCTCACCATCAATAGGACTTGTGCCTGAATTATTTTTTTATTAATGGGATAGTTTGCACTAAGCCATCCACACTCTCTTGCTCAATAATCCTAAAGCCAACAATAAGTCTTGCTAGACAGCTGGTTAGGGGGTATAGGATTATTTCCATTGCATTCTGCCATCTCAGCAGTAGAACCAGCTGTATCCTCAATTGGTGTCTAGATGAAGTATTGGAGAATAATGCACATCAGATGGGGGAAATGCCAATTGACTATTGAAAAATTGTTGAATGGAAGAGTGGTATATGAGGTGTCTGTGCATGCTTTAGTGTGAACAGACTAGTTAAATAAACTCCAATCATGACTTAATGCTATCTTGGACCTGAGACCTCCCATGACTCCTAAACCAAATTTAAAAATGATAATTTGTTGATGAAAAGATCACAATTGATCCTTTTAAAATTGGTAACTATAGCAGAGTAGAATCTTGGAAAGAAGTTTTTATCACTGTTTTTGTAAAGTTCTCCTTTGCTGTCCAGAATGTTTTATTTGTACAATCCTATTCGCACAGTATTTATAAAAAAACCCAAAAAACTGATTTGTCCTGAAATTTTCTTTTTTTTTGCAAGCCTGGGGAGGAATTATTTGCTTTTCAATAGAAATTATTTAAAGGTTTCTTTAAGTAGAATGCAACTCATTTTCTTCTCTAACTCAATTTTCAAAATTTTAATTATACATTTGGAATGACCTCTTCTATTTCCATATTGCATTTATCGTATAGTTATTTTACTCATTCCTATATTTACGCTATTTTATACTCAAAGGACTGTAATATTACTGCCCCCAGAGTTTCTGGATCCCTCATTTGTTATTATTCCACAGCAACCTGTTTCAGGTGTTACTTTGGAAAGATTGAAAGCTGTACTTCAATTCTATGCCTGACAGAGTCACAGTAATGAGATGACATGAAAAATAATTTAATACAGTTCCCAAGTAACATCTGTTCCCCTAAGGATTGCTTTTTCATTATAATTTGACTTAACATCTTGTTCAGATATTACAAAACTCAAATGAACAAAGTTGGCATCTGTATTTTGATGTTCAGTGACATATCTTCAGTTAATCAGGATATTTAGACTATGGGAACATTTATTTCATCTTTCAAATATGGCATAACAGCAGACACAGTGAGAACTACTGTGGCAGGTGGACCAGCCTGACATGCAACAGTCAAGAGAAGTTCTGGAAGATCAAGTGACTGGGAGGTAGATTAGAAAACAACAGCTGGTGCTACAAACTAAATACATTGGAGCAGCAAAGGACAATTTTTATCAATGTATTTGCTTAAAACTACAGAGTCATGTGTATGATAGACCTTATAGTAAATCGTAGTACCAACATTAATCTTAAGAATTTTTAATACAAAGACAGAGATTGCAAACACACATACACACACACATAGATAGATAGATAGATATATTCATATATATGTCACTATCTTTATATCTAGATATGTCTATGTCTCTATCTCCAAAAATCTGTATATATCAATGCATTTTGTTACAGATATTCTCTGTGATACCGCTGAAAATTTTTCCCCTAAATGTGTTCCCTGAAAATGTGACGGTATCATTACATGAATTTTTCATGGGTACATTTTCCCACTGGATTATATGTTATAAATTTATCCAAAACGTAGAAAAATATATTATTCTATGTGTTATGAACTGTTACAGTCAGGGTCATTAAACCATTGTTTAACTTTAGTTAATGTAACTCGAAAGATAACATCATAGCATTAAAAGAGGGATCGTAGTATGAGAGTAAAGAGCTTCCTGTCTCTCCCCACTCCAGTCTATACTTCAGTCTGCTGCCTGGATCATTCTTCTACAAAAACATTCAAAACATGTTTCTTCACTTCCCATGAAACTCCAGTGATTGCCCATCCACCTAGGAATCAAACAAAAACTCCTCACCACTGGCTTTAAAAACTCAATTTCCTTGCCCCCTCCTACCTCACCTCCCACTCTCCTACTACAACCAGCCCACACACTTTGCTTCTTTAGTGTCATGACTTAATGCTATCTTTGACCTGAGACCTCCCATGAGACCTAAACCAAATTTAAAAATGATAATTTGTTGATGAAAAGATCACAATTGATCCTTTTAATATATTCTGGCACTAGTATGCTTGTTAACTTGTATCTCATACCAAATTTGGAAGTGTTCAATTTTTTTAAAATATACTGCTAAAGTGGCTTAGTTCATCCGCAGGTATAGTCTTATTGCTATATGTAAAAGTCTTGTGTTTACAAAAAACTTTCTGCTTTAAGAGATTAAGTTATGCTCCTAAAGAAAAATGTAAACGATAGATGATAGATGGTAGAAAGATAGATGAATAAATGAGTAGATAGATAAGCAGTTGTTTCTCGATCTTGTCTATCCCATCACTGGCCCCTGCCCATGTCCTGCCTCTGGCCTGGAATATCCTCCCTCCTCAAATCTTACAGACAATTACTCCCCCTCCTTTCAAAGCCTTATTGAAGACACATCTCCAAGAGGCTTTCCCCAACTAAGCCCCCTTTCCTCTTCTCCCTCTCCCTTCTGTCCAACTCTGGCTTGCTCCTTTCATTCATTCCCCACTCCAAGACCCACAACATTTATGTATATATCTGTAATTAATTAATTTATATTAATGTCTCTTTCCCCTCCTCTAGACTGAAAGCTTATTGTGGGCAGAGAATGTGTCTGTTTATTGTTGTATTGTACTGTCCCAAGCATTTAGAACAGTGTCTTGCACACAGTAAGCATCCAGTAAATATTATTGAATGAATAAATGAAAGAATGAAGAGTTTGTTCTTCTCACTTTAGTAATGTTATTTTTTAAAAATTTCAGTAAAGAATCTGTCCAGTGTAGATTGTTTAAATAAGGCAGCCTCTTCCTGTTCTTCATAATGTATCTAGCTACAAGAACACCATTTCACACCTCTGAACTCTCTCATCAACTTCTTCTTCATTCAGTTTTATAAATTAATCTAAAATGCAAATGTTAATTCCCTAATTTCACCTGGTAGAGTTGAGACCATAATTTCTTCATTCATTTTCACATCATGTAGTGACACACTGGATTGTTAAAGTATCAGAAAATGCCAATGTAACCATGAATTGTATGCATCTTGGGTTCACTGAATTTGGGATAAGGTATTGACCAATAATGGCTTTATCTCTGGGTTGTATTTATCATAGGATGAGTGAAACCTGGGTTATGCTTCTATCTCATAATAATAATAATAATGTTGGTATTTGTTAAGTGCTTACTATGTGCAGAGCACTGTTCTAAGCGCTAGGGTAAATAAATGGTAATCAGGTTGTCCCTCATGAGGCTTACAGTCTTAATCCCCATTTTACAGATGAGGTAACTGAGGCACAGAGAAGTTAAGTGACTTGCCCACAGTCACACAGCTAAGTGGCAGAGCGGAATTCGAACCCATGACCTAAAACTCCCAAGCCCATGCTCTTTCCACTGAGCCACGCTGCTTATCTATCTACTCATTTATTCATCTATCTTTCTACCATCTATCTGTCATCTATCGTTTACATTTTTCTTTAGGAGCATAACTTAATCTCTTAAAGCAGAAAGTTATTTGTGAACACAAGACTTTTACATATAGCAATAAGACTATACCTGTGGATGAACTAAGCCACTTTCGCAGTATATTTAAAAAAAAATGGAACACTTCCAAATTTGGTATGAGCTACAAGTTAACAAGTATACTAGTGCCAGAAAATATTAAAAGGAAGAGGTTTTTTCTTGAGCATCCCTTTAAGTAAGTAGTACATGGGATTTCGATGGGTCCCACAATGACTTAAAAGGAAAAACATGTTCGTCCATTGGCAATAACCTGGGTAGTTATCAAAAGAGCAGGTTAATACTGAATTGTCACTCAGTTATATATTTCTCACTGTTTTATTGAAATTGACATTTCAAAATGATGTCTGGCAAAAGCTATGCTAGAGTTAGAGCACTAATAATAATTTATCAGGAAATATTAATGAACTCCAACTCCTAGGATCACAAATATTAGTAAGTTATACTTTAAAGAAGAGATAGAGAATCCAATTTGGACAATATAGGCTAAGAATCACCATTGTTCCACATCAGTATATTTGAACTTGAATTATTTAGATCATTGCTATTAAAAAAGGAGTAGCTCTTTTCAAGAAAAAACTTTGCAAGGAACAAGAGACAAGGAAACATAAGAGAAAATACCATCAGGGGCTGCAAACAATAAGTATGACTACACAATTAGGAAGAGTCTTTTTGTGTGCCTAGTTGGGCTGGGATTGTGTATTATGCTTTAGTTTTTGAGCCACATAGGCCCCCCATAGGTGAACCTTACCTTAATACATATATATATACACACACATATGCCACAGATTTCTATATAATTGCCATAGGTTTCTATATAATTGTCCCAGGTTTCTGTTTTAAATCACCTTTGTCTTTTACCAAGTAAACATTAAACACACATATACGCACACACACACACAGATTTATGCAGTCACGTGCTGTAATTTTCTTTTCTAGCACCAGTTCAGTGATCAGGAAACTCCTCGACAGAACTTTCTGTGCCAGTTACCCGCTTTCCTGTCCTGTTCTGCTTTGATTAAAACTTTTGAAGTGACCCTGAAGAATGCTGTTGAAAGTGCAGTAGATTGGGGAATTAGTTCCACAGTGAAGGGTCACGTTTCGTCTTCCATCTGCAATTCATTTTGTGACAGGGTTTTCTGCTTGGTGTTCTTACTACTTTTTCCTAGGAACCCATGAAACTACTTAGAATGTCCCCAGAGAAGTCTATTTTTTTTCAAATAAATTTCAAGCTCCCAGAAATTCAAATGTTCTCAAAAAATATACTCTGGTGAATCAACTCACTCATATTGAAAATGCCCTCTCTTGCAATTTAGTTTCAGATGGGAGATCAAGCTTTCATAATCTTATGACAAGAGAGAGATTAGGAACAAAGACAAAATTAATTTAGGGATATTAGTCCATATCTTTCTATAAAATCTTTTCTGAGAAATTTGAAAGTATTCATGTAATCTATGATTAAATTTGACTGCAGCTTTGATTGCATGCCTTTCTTATAATCTCTGTTTAAAAGAAATAAAGCATGCTCTCAAAAAAGCCTTTCCATTTCTATTCCGTTTCCATGCTTTACCTTACTGTGTATCATCTGTCTTTTCTGTGTAATAAATATATCATTCCCTGCTTGTTGTGTGATTGCTGCTTCTGGCTGTCAAGGAACTTTATTTTAAATTTCCTTGAAAAAGTATAAATTTTCCTCTTATCATTAAGGACAGTAAAGATGAAATTATTCTGGAGTACTATGTTCTAAATGTCCAAAGCACAGAACTTTATCAGTCAATCAATGGTATTTTTTGAGTGCTTACTATGTGCAGAGCACTGTGCTAAGCTCTTGGGAGAAACTACAAATTTATGTAATATCACAACATACAAACCACAGGAGATGTGTAGCTCTTTGCTATGCCTACAATCATGGTAACTATTCAATAGATAGAGGAGAAGGTGGCACTCACTGGTGGGTCATGTGAGGACAACAGACAGCAGGATTTATGAACATTGGCTGGTGGTGAACTAAAGTGAGTTACACCCATGCAAGGAAGATGGAAAAAAATTCCTAAAAGATATTGGGAAGCATTTTAAATGTTACATTAAACCCAAAAACATGGATAGACTTTCACCAGGAATATCATTAGCGGAAGTTGTTACCTCTGAACCACTCCATTACAGATTATGCCACTGAATAACCATTACCGAAAGGAACAACACACCAGGATCCTGGCTTTTAACATGATTAAAGTTACCGGCTGGCTCCATACACATGCCAGAGTACACCATCTCAGCAGCATTTGGTAGGCGCTTGACTTTGTAGCAAAGCCTTGAGCCTCTTATAGCTAAAGAAACCCAAACTCCCAAATGTTTCCCTAATGATTTCACGGTGGCTTATTTTGCTCTATGAAGTTTAATTCTTTGAGATACCATTAAATGGCACTTTAGAGAATCATCTGACCAGACCTCTGCTGGACTTTCTGAGCATCAGGGAAGAGGGAGGTGGGACTTTGAGCTAAAAGTCAGTGAGTCAATGGCAGTCAGTCATATTTACTGAACACTTACTGTGTACAGAGCACTGAACTAAGTGCTTGGGGGAGTACAATATAACAATATAGAAGATATATTCCCTGCTCACAATGAGTTTACAGTGGTATAATGCAATACAGTCCATCCCACATCCCAGAGAGGAAGGTGTCTTTCATGGCAGTCCTGCTGTTTGCGCAGAGTCAGTGCAAAAGCTGGTTTGTGAGCTAGGCTGGGATAAAATGGAGGTGGAAAAATAGAGAATGGAAGCTGGCAGGCAGAGAAGAGAATTTACAAATACTTAAATTATGCTCTTCTCACATTTTCAAGTCGAGAATTAATTACTAGGAAGTCATCTGCTTTTGACTCTGTCTTTCATCATTCTCTAAAGCATGAGTCAATCATCAGTTTGTGCTGAATATAGGTCCAGGCATTGGAGAAGATGCCCGCAAATTGTAAAATTTTACTTATATAGTATGAAGTAAACTTTTTGGAAGGGGATCTGTTCATTATTTTGACCATCCACCATCATGGCTAATTTAATTTGTATTTTAAGCTAAATCTGGTTTCTACAAGTAGAGCTGTTCCTTTTAAGCACTTGATGCTTATGCATCTGTATTTTAATGTCTATTTCCCACTTTAGACAAACTGCTGATGGACAGGGGATGGGTCTACCAACTCGATAGTACTGTATTCACTGTACAAGCACTTTGTTTAGTGTTCTACACATAATAGATGCTCAATAAATACTGATGACTGTGAAGACAATGAGGTACAAGAAGTTAAATGACATCCCCCTTGCTTCTCTCTCTTTTTCACTAAACCCCGAAGAGCAATCTAATTCCTCCCCCTCAGTACTTTCCCAGTCACTCTGTGCAGTGGTTTGCACTCAGTAAGTGTTCATTAAATACCACTGATTTATTGATTGATCTAAGTGTTCATTAAATACCATTGATTTATTGATTGATCTGAAGGGCCCTATAACTTGAGCAGAGTCAATGCAAAAGCTGGTTTGTGAGCTAGGCTGGGATAAAATGGAGGTGGAAAAAGAGGGAATGGAATGTGGCAGGCAGAAAAGAGAATTTACAAATACTTAAATTATGCTCTTCTCACATTTTCAAGTCGAGATTTAATTACCAGGTAGTCATCTGCTTTTGACTCTCAGCAGGCAGTTGGAGAGAATTGAAAATGAGCTGGGTGGAGGAAGGATTAGTTAGGGTTAATGTAGGGTTTTTCCTAAGAGGGAGACAGACATTAAAAGAAGTACAGATGTGTACTTAAGTGTTGGGGGTGGGGTGATTTTTTTAATTGGTATTTATTAAGCACTTACTATGTGCCAGGCACTGTTCCAAGGGCTGGGATAGATACAAGATAATTAAGATTGACATAGTTCATGTCCCAACTGGGGTTCACAGTTTTAAGCCCCATTTTACAGATGAGATAACTGAAGCACCTAGAAGTTAAGTGACTACTTGCCTAAGGTCACACAGCAGACGCATAGTGGAGCCAGGATTAGAGTCTAGGTCCTTCTGACTCCCAGACCCATGCTCTATTCACTAGGCCACCCTGGCGAACATCAAGTGTTTAAAGAAAACAACTCTATTGAAGTTAGAAATGGCTTAAAATACAAATCCTACTAATTAATTCCAAAATACTTAAATTTTTAAGCACCAACTAATGATACAACTGACTCATCTTGCCCCTGGAGCAAACAAGACTATAAATTATCCAAGGGGGAAAGGAGTAGACAGGGGAAAGGGAACTAGGGATTGCATCATATAACTAGGGAGGGGCAGGCAGTGCCATGCAAAAGAATATTTGAACTTTGCCTAAAGGTTGATAGAATTGATTGGAAGCTCACTCAATCAACCTCCAAAGCTAACAATATAATCATTCAAATCACATCTCTCTTGCAGCACTTCCTGGACGCCTGCTTCATTTCCAAGACTTCATTTCCAAATCCAACATAATGAAGGCAATAGGTGTATTTAATCCTTTCGGGGTATTTGGACATTCCCCTGTGTCTACCCCAGTGCTTAGAACAGTGCTTGGCACATAGTAAGCGCTTAACAAATACCAATACCTATGAAAAGCAAAGGATATATATATATATACACAAATGTATGTATATGTTTATCTCTCTCTATATACATCTCATAAAACACATAGGCAAAATCTCTTGAAATAACATGAATTGTGCACCCACGAATATCAGATTGGCTTCTTCTTACTTTGCTTTTGGATTTTTTTCCATTATCCTTGTGTATGTCCTAGAGATATTAAACAGAAATTCCTAACCATTAGCTTTCAGACAGTTAATCAAGTTTTTCCTTTTTATTATCCACTCTTTTCTCACACTATATCCCAGGTCATTCAATACATTCAATCATATTTATTGAGTGCTTACCATGTGCAAATCACTGTACTAAGCACTTGGGAGAGTACAATATAACAACAGACACATTCCTGCCCACAGCGAGTTCACCCTCTTTACTCCTCCCAAGCTAATCTGCTCACTGTGCCTCATTTTCATACTTAAAACCTTTTGCATACAACCTTCCCTGGGTCAGAAACTTCCTTCCGCTTCAATTCCACCAGAGCACAGCTCTCCCCATCTTTAAAGCCCTTTTGAATTTACATCTCCACCAAGAAGTCTTCCCAGTACATTTATCTTCCACCTGGAAGAAATCCATCCCAACTACCACTTCAACACTTCTACATCAACTATGCACTTGTGTACTCATTTTGCTTCACAACGACTTTTTAAAGTATTCTCTTTCCTCTGTTTTTGGGTATTAGTTCCACACTGAACAACTGCTTAGGGATATTGTTCATTCTTGCCCCTCAATTGTAGTTAGCCAGCTATGTTTTCTAGGTTCTGGATGTTGATTGTTTTTCTAGTAATTTAATATTGAATTCCAGAAATACTGGTAAACCTACTCAAAAGGTAATTATCAAAAAAATTTCATCCGAACTACCAAGAAGACTCGTGCCAAGGGCATGGAAAGTAAAGAAATCTGGAAAACATTTAGCAGTAAGAACAGCCTTCATGTAAGAAGAAAAACTATCTACAATTAAAGTGAACAGTCAAAGCACTTCTCTGAAATGTTGAAATTAAGACCGTGGGTATGGTAAGATCTCCAAGATTGATTTATTGAAAATAGATCAGAAATGTAAAATCACTTGCAGTGAAGTTAAAGAAAAAAAATCAGTTACATTCTGCAGTTCATCATGATCCTGACAATATGGAAGCCAACAAACCTTCAGTATTAAATGTACATCAGCAGTCTAAGAAAACCTGAAATGAATAGTGAACATCTAAAATAAAGAGAGCTAGAAACATTATGATTGTCCAAAATAAGGGCATTGGAGCATCACAAAGGAAGTTCTATAGTCCCAAAACACTACAATAGCACTACTGGATATGCATATGCAACCACTCATATTATGGTCACCAAATATTATCTGTGCAACCTGTACAACATCATCAAAATCTGCCCATTCTCCATCCAAATGGCTCCCATGTTGATCCAAGCACTTATCATATCCCACCTTGACTGCTGTATCAGCCTCCTTGCTGACCTCCCTGACTCCTGTCTCTCCCCACTCCAGTCGACACTTTACTTTGCATTTCAGCTCATTTATCTCAAAAAATCTTCAGTCCATTCTCCCCACTTCTCAAGAACCGCCAGAGGTTGTCTGTTCATGAAGAGAAACTTTGTACTATTGGCTTTAAAACACTTAATCAGCTTGTTCCTCCTACCGTACGTCACTGATTTTCTAGTACAACTCTGTCCTTACATTTCACTTCTCTAACTATAACTTACTCGATATACCTAGTCCATTGCCCAACTCTTTCTTTTGGTATGGGACTTCCTCTTCCTCTATTTATGACAGTAGTTCCCCGCTCTCCTCAGCTTCAAGGCCTTATTAAAATCCCATCTCCTCCAAAAGGTTCCCTTTTCTCCTACTGTTCTTCTCCCTTCTCCATAGCCTATGTCCTTGGATCTGTACCCTTGAAGCACTTGATATTCACCCCACCCTCAGCTCCACAGTTCTTATGCATCTATCTATAATTCATTTATTTATATTAATGGCGGACACCCTGTCTAGACTGTAAGCTCCATATGGACAAGCAGCATGTCTTACCAACTCTGTGATTGTACTTCCCCAGGCATTTAGAAGAGGGCTCTGCACACAGTAGTTGCTCAATAAACACCATTGATTGACCACTGATTGATTACAAAGAGAGAATCTTGAAAAAAAAATGACAGGGCACTTTTACAGACACTTCTACCATCGAGAGTAAGGTTTATTACAAACAACTTTAATTCATTGTGGACACTCCTTGTGCCAGTAATAGATATTCTCTTTCCTAGTATTTCGCTCTTTTGACTTGTCCTATTTATAGAATTTTTGTATAGATATCAAACCCTCAGTGCATTAATTTTTAGGCCAGATATGTTTTGATGATAAATGAGAAAATATATTTGAACTGTTTTAACTGATTCAATGTAATAAACATTCTAAACACAGTGGATTGTTAATCATTTGGCTCGTGAATTGGATTCATATTTTGTGTAAGGTTATGAAATGCTTACTGTGTGTAGAGCACTGCTGTAAGTGCTTGGGAGCGAGTACAGTACAATAGAGAAGCAGAGTGGTTTAGTGGATAGAACATGGGCTGGGGAGTCAGAAGGACCTGGGTTCTAATCCTGGCTCCACCACTTGTTGATGATGATGATGATGGTACTAGTTAAGTGCTTACTATGTGTCAAGCACAGTACTAAGCTCTGGGGTAGATACAAAGTAATCATGTTGGACAAGGTCCCTGTTCCGCATGGGGCTCACATTCTTAATTCTCATTTTACAAATGAGGTAATTGAGGGACAGAGAAGTGAAATGACTTGCCCAAAGTCACATAGCAGACAAGTGTTGGAACCAGAATTAGAACTCAGGTCCTTCTGACTCCAAGGCCCGGGCTTTATCAACTAAGCCACATTGCTTCTCTACTAGGCCAATTTTCTGCTGTGTGATCCTGGGCAAGTCATTCTTTTCTGTGCTTCAGTTATATAATCTTTAAATTGGGGATTAAGACTATGAGCCCCATGCGGGACATGGACTGCATCCAACCTGATTAGCTAGTATCTACCCCAGCAGTCAGAATCGATCTTCACTTACTATGTGCAGACCACTGTACTAAGTGCTTGGGACAATACAACAGAGTTGGTAGAAACATCCCCGGCCCACAGTGAGCTCACAGCCTAGAGCAGGAAACAGACATTAACATTTATTACCCTATTTATTTTGCTAACGAGGTGTACATCCCCTTGATTCTATTTATTGTGATGAAATTGTCATCTTTTGGTTTGTCTGTCTCCCCCGATTAGACTGTAAGCCCGTCAATGGGCAGGGATTGTCTCTACCTGTTGCCAAATTGTACATTCCAAGTGTTTAGTACAGTGCTCTGCACATAGTAAGCGCTCAATAAATACTATTGAATTAATGAATGTTTTTGAAATGAAAGATATAAACAGGTTGGAATTTTTTTTTAAGAAACCATGTTATTTTGGATTAAAGTTCTCATCCCACATAAAAAGAGGGATAATATGAACATTTACTTGAGAAATTGATCATAAGTAAACTAAACAAAAATAAATATCGACTGAGAAATATTTTATTCTATATTATTTAATAAGGCAAAATAAGAAAAGGCCGGACTAGAGGGTGCTAGCTGAGTCTATAGTGGAAAACTCCCACACCCATTTCCAAAAAACAGAAAGCAAATGAAACAAGCAAAGTAATGGATGTTAAATGAAGTGTCGACTTTCTTATGGTCATGGCCTTTGGTACTCTGGTGTTCTCCTGCAATGTACCTTTTCTGGATGATAAATGTTAGAGTGTTGTTTATTGTTCAATGCATGTTAGATGCCAAAAGGCATGAAAATGAAGGGTGGTTAGAGGAACATTGAAATGAAATGCTGAGCCATAAGAGAGATATCAGGCTTTTATATTTCAAATGAAGCCGTGATAAAAAACTATCTTAATAATTTCTTAACTCTATCTTAGGAACAGGCTCATTTTATACCTCCTTTTAAAATAAATGATTATAAATACTTTATGGGAAAAGGAAATAAATACTAGAAACTTGCTGAAAACCATCTCAAACATCTTTATCTGACATAATTCTGCCCTCTCCTCTCTCTGAACAGCAACAATACTTCTACCTTATTGACTCTCATGTACATTGTCCAGACTTGTAATTTACAAAATTGTTTGTCTCTCACACCAGATGGTAAGCTCCTTGTGGGCAGGCAATGTATCTACCAACTCTATTGTATGCAATACCCCCATGCACTTAGTACAGTACTCTGCAGATTTTAAGCACTCAATAATTGATTAATTGATTGACAAACTATTTCTTTCAACTCCCTCCTTAAGTCTCCAGGACCTCTGTCTCCCACATCTCTCCAAGTCAATGACTTTGCCATCTACTTCAACAAAATCAACATAATTAGGAGTGAATTCCAAGTCAATGACTTTTCCAAGCAGTGTGGCTTAGTGGAAAGAGCAAGGGCCTGGGAGTCAGAGGACATGGGTTCTAATCCCGGCTCTGCCACTTGACTGCTGTGCCTTAGTTACCTCATCTGTAAAATGGGGATTAACTGTGAGCCTCATGTGGGACAACCTGATTACCCCCATCTACCCCAATGCTTAGAACAGTGCTCTGAACTCAGTAAGCACATAACAAATACCAACATTATTATTTTTATTATTCTCTGGGCCTCAGTTACCTCATCTGTAAAATGGAGATTAAAAGTGTGAACCCCACGTGGGGAGACCTTATTTCCCTGTATCTACCCCAGTGCTTAGAACAGTGCTTGGCACATAGTTAAGTGCTTAACAAATACCATAGTCATTATAATTATTAATTATTGTTCAACAAAATCAAAATCATCAGCAGTGAACTCCTCTGCCCCATATGGGGAGACCTGATTTCCCTGTATGTACCCCCTAATTTCCCTGTATCTACCCCAATGCTTAGAACAGTGCTTGGCGCTTAACCGATACCATGATCATTACAATTATTATTAATTATTATTCAACAAAATCAAAATCATCAGCAGTGAACTCTTCTAAACCTTACCTCCCCAGACCTTAACCTCTCCAATCCCCAAATCCACTCTCAATCTTCCCAGCCATTTCCCAAAAGTAGGTTGCTCATCTCCTTTCAAAATCTTCCCCTCCTCTATCTTCTTGTAGCTTATAATTCCATCACGTGCCCCATTATTCTATCAGTCACCCCTTCTCTGAACTGTTCTTGAGCAGATTTGGCAAGGTTTTTTCTGGGGATGTTGGGGAGATGGAGGAAATATGTAGGTGGAGTTGGGCTTCTGCTGACCTCATTCAGTTACGCAGCCTTTGTTTCCAGTGCAGAGGCAAATCCTCCTTGATTTCACCCTCTCTGGAGAAGCCATGAGCCATGGCCATCAGGGTTTATGGACCTTTCTCCCCAGGGCAGACAGCTCCATACTTTATGCAGCCTCCACCCCTCCCCCACACTCAACACACTTTATGGTTTATTGTCTTCTCTAGAGGCAGGCAGGAGGAGTGTGAATGGTGGGAATTTGAGAGGTATTCAGTGCCTTTTTAAGTTGTTTGATAGGGATTTTGATAAAGCTTCAGGAAATGTAAAATTTAAAGCAGTGACTGAAAATATTGCCACCACCTCTGGCCCACGCAACTCCACGCACCCACATAGATCCAGTGGGTGCATTAGTGGCTGGGGTAATGGCAAACAACACTCCAGATGGTAAATGGGGTCCAATTTCCAGGAGAGCACCCACCAAGGGTACTTGCCCAGCAGAATGGGCTGTCCCTCAGCACCCAGGCTGAACTCCAGAAAAGGAAAACCCCTGGGCCCCTGACAGCTGAAATTCCTATCTGCAGACATTTTTCTGGCCACGGGCATGAAGGGGGCCTTTGGCAAAACCAATTTAAATCTCAGGCTGACCACATAATCATCCAGCCCTGTCTTCCCGGGCAGATCTGATCCTTAGGAGACTGACTAATGTGGAGGTTTCCAACCATCATCTTGCCACCAGGTGACGTAGTCCATAACCCTCTGCCTGGAGAGGAAGATAACACCACGCTTGTCCCTCTGCTTCTGAGGGCCTCTGGAGGGATGGGAGGATTTTGGGAAGATGGCCAGTCACCAAGAGAACTCTGAGAGGTGGCCACCATTTCATTTTATATTTGTTAAGTGCTTACTATGTTCTAGGCACTGTACTAAGTGCTAGGATAGATAAAA
The DNA here is from genome assembly GCF_004115215.2 of Ornithorhynchus anatinus. NCBI lineage: Eukaryota > Metazoa > Chordata > Mammalia > Monotremata > Ornithorhynchidae > Ornithorhynchus > Ornithorhynchus anatinus. The sequence goes on from NC_041731.1 coordinate 84,511,434, forward strand.
GATAATCGGGTTGAACACAGTCCCAGTCCTACATAGGTTCACACTCATAATTTGCAGTTTACAGATGAGGTAACTGAGGCACAGAGGAAATGAAATAACTTGCCCAAGGTCATAGGACAGACAAGTTTCAGGGCTGGGATTAGGTCCCAGGTCCCTTGACTCCCAGGCTCATGTTCTTTGTACTAGATCACGATCCTTTTCTGCCACTGTGTTGCCAAAGTCATATAATGCAATCACTGTTACCTTTATTTTCTTTCTCCCCTAGCCAAGATTGGGAGACTTTTCCATGTCTCACCAATCAGTTCTTTCAACTGGTAGAATATCATCATAGAAGGACCCTGAAGAACCATTGATTTCTTTGATCCTTTGGACCTTAGCAGATGGAGATTTTTCATGCACCCAGGCTAGCCATGGTTAGCCTATTGGACAGCAGGGAAGAGGGGTTGTTCTCTTTGAAGAGAGGCTTTGGGAAGATGGGGATAATGATCTGCCCAGGATCCTGGCCAACCTCCCACATTCCACCAACCACCAAGGGAGTACTTTCCTAACATTTAGAATACTTGAAAGGCTACAGCAGGTTGTGACAAAGAACTGATTTTCTAGAGCAGAGAAGAATCTGAGGACTGCCCCTTCACAGACTGTTCTGTCTGCTTACTTCATCCCACCTGACTATAAGCTCCTTGGGAGCAGGTGTCCTGACAACTCAACCTATTGTATTGTCTTATGCCATCAAGTCATCTCCAACCCTTAGTGACACCATGGACTCATCACTCTCAGAACACCCCACATACATCTGCAATTGGTCTGGTAGTATATCCATAAAATTTTCTTGGTATAAATATGGAAGTGGTTTACCATTGCCTCTTTCCACAAAGTAAACTTGAATCTCTGCCCTCAACTCTTTCCCAAGCTTCTGCTGCCTAGTACAGGAAAGTCTTGACTTGTAGCAGATTGCCTTCCACTTGCTAGACACTGCCCAACCTAGGAATTGAGTGGTAATGCCTCTGCTTGACTCTCCCTCCAGAAGTCAATACTGGTAGAGTACTGGAAACTCTCCAGGTGCAGCTCTGAGAATGTACATCCTGCTGTATTCTCCCAAATACTTAGCACAGAGCTATGTAGAGAGTAAGCACTCAGGAAATATTATTGACTGTTAAATTTGTAATTAGTTATTTGAAATTCACGTTATTATTTTCTGTATCTGACTAAGACTCTGAGCTGGAGCTGGACATGGATTGTATTTAATCTGATTATCTTGGAACTCCCAGAGCACTTAATGCCATACTTAAAATGCTTAATAAATACCATAACTAACAAACAAGAGGCAGATTTGCAAATGACATCAAGGGAGAGTAACAAAAATATATATATTGTTCCTTTACCTGAGGATGAGGATGAATAACAAGAAAAGCCGGATGCAAAACAATGAAAGAGGAGAGTAAATATCAATTATATGTTATCTGGGTCAACTTGAACTCATTGAATACATGCTGTGTAGCCTCTGATTTTCAAATGCAAGGTGACTTTTCTGGCTGACAAATAGTATGTTGCAGAAAGCCATAAAAACTAAATAAATGGGTCAGAACCATGGTTCAAGTGGACTCGAAAGATACCCCAAGCCGTGGCAACCAAGGATACCCTAAAGGCTTGTTTCCAGTCTTAACACCTGGACTTCTGGTTTCTGTTTTATATTCTTGTGCCCGTATTTTTTTTCTCCTTGAATTCCTTCAAATTCTTCTTTACCTTCTAATATTTTCAGCCTGCACAAATTTGTGGAGCAATAGATTCCATTTACTTGCCACCCACTGTGTGAAAAAGTATTGAGTGGTGTGTAGATTGCTCTATGTAATTGAGAGAAGTATATTCACTATCCATAGTTTCCATTTTTACACCTAACTAGCAACTTCTCTTGAAACTTGCTGCTCCTTATTCCCCCAGAACTGTTCCAAAAGTCTACATTGTATCTCTATCTAACCATATTAAAGTGTTCTTTAGTTTAACTTCCCAACAGCTTATTCGGTATTTATCCAATGCTACTGCTTTAAAATGAGAAGATGATTGTGTTAAGTAGATCTTATGTCAAAAAAAAAATTCTCTAGCCTGCTAAAGGATATCTGCAGAGTTGACTAATTAGTAAATCTTCATGTTTTATTTTTATTCACTTGGGAAAATATACAGAATTACTGGATATGATCCTTATGCTCAGAAAGCATATATCCTAACAGGGGAGAAAGACACTAAAATAAATTGCAGGTAAGAAGGCGAAATAAAGTCCTATAGAGTTTGTGCATGCCCAAGTACTTAGTTGCAACAAAAATGTTTTTGTGAAAGTGTTGAAGTGGCAGTTGAGGAGTTTACAGAAGGTGGAATTGGGGTGTCACATGTGCAGCCCTCATCCCATTTCCCTTTTAAAGTGTACATGTGACACTTCAAAAGGGAAATGGGATGAGGGCTGAAAAGGGACAGCATAAGGAGTGGTGGCAGGTTGTATGAGCATGGAGGTTTAGGGCAGAAGTGAGGGAATTAATGAAAAGAGGTGGGGCTGGTGAATGTCTTAGTTAAGTCCCTGTTCTTGAGGGTCCACAACTTCCAGGCCCTGGTCCTAAGAAAGTGCAACTTCCTATACTGTGAAGGTTGAAAAGGTTCAGCCACTAGAACAGCATATTCTTCTATGCCTACAATTTCTCTCTCTCTCTCTCTCTCTCTTGTTCTCACTCTTATAAAGTGTCAAAATCCCATTCCTACGCCCTCTAACAAAAGGAGTTATATTTCAAGCAAACATTACAATGAGTTGCCAGGCACATCCCTGGCACCTGCGCTGCTGAGGGGGAGCGAGGAATCAGGGAGCGACTGAAGGAATTTCCTGACCCATTTGGAGTGTTTCCTTTAAATTGTCAGCTAGTTGTGGGTAGGGAACAAGTCTGTCAACTCGGTTATATTGTACTCTCCCAAGCATTTAGCAGTGCACCCAGTAAGCAGTCAGTAAATACAATTGATTGGCTTCTGTTTGAGGGAAAAGCACACTGGCCCTCGTCAAGCACAGGGCTTGTGGAGGGATTAGGAGAGTAGCCCACGAGACCAGGCACAGAGAAACACCAAGTTGCATTGTGTTCTGAGGGAGGAGACAGGGCTGCTCTTGTGGGTTTTGGAATTCCGACTGGGAATTCTCCCCCCTAGACTGTAAGTTTGTTGTGGGTAGGGAATGAATGAATGATTGAATGATATAATGCCTAACCCTTACCCTAGACCTTTAGTAACCTTGTGAGGGTTACTAAAGAGGTGGAAAGCGTGTAGTTCTTGGGATCCTTGAACATTGGGCTTCCTGAAAAATGTAATTTATGGTGGAATTTCACCACTTTTTCTCTTCCTACTAATGAAATTAATTTCATTTTTTGGTGCCAATCTCTATCTTACTGAGATTTTTGTGTGCGTGTGTTTTATTTTCTTCTTTTCTTCTTCTTTAATGTAAGGTGCAGGAAAAATGTCCCTTTTGCTTTAAGTCTAAGGACAAAAAAAATTGTCACCTGCTTGGGTTGAGGGCAACACAAAGAGATGATTATCAATATATTTATTTCTAGTAAGGTAGAACCTTTATAAAAACAGGTACATTCATGCTGCATTTTATGGAAGGAATTGTTGGTAGGTTCTTGAAAGTCCAAATGAAGAAAGTGAAATAGAAAATCCGTAGGTTTTTTTCTTACATAAAATTAGAATTTGGCATGCTGAGAATTGTGTAACATTTCCTCTTTTCAATTTTAGAAACCTAATGTTAAAGGTGATATTTTTAAAATGTGTTCTCCTTTTTATGAAACTTAAAGTTCTAATTCTGTTATGTAAGTTCTTAATAGTTAGAAATGTATAGATAAGACCCTGGCCACTCATATCCTATTCTCCAATAGCTCAGAGTTCACAGGAATTAGACTTACTGAGGAATTTCAGTTATTTCTGTAGATTTAGGAAGTTGGTATGAATAACTTTGGAACTATATGGATATTCAAAATTTGCATGTATCAAGAAATTACTATTATATATTAACAATTTTAAAAGAATTTAATAAAATTGCTTCTGTCAACACTGTTGGTTCCTTGATATCTACCCTCCTGAAATTATGTTATTATTATTATTATAATTATGGTATTTGTTAAACACTTACTATGTGCTAAGCACTGATCTAAGCATTGGGGTAGATATGGGTCATCAGGTTGTCGCACATGGGGCTCACAGTCTTCATCCCCATTTTACAGATGAGGTCACTAAGGCACAGAGAAGTTAAGTGGCTTGCTCCCTCCCTTGCAAAATCCATTTGGTTTAGAAGATGAGAAAATCTGAAAGAAAAATAATTTTTAATCTCACCAAGGCACGGGCATAATCCATGAGGGTTTCCTGAAGGAATAAGATCATTTTGAATTGCTACTCTCTTATTTGGCAAAGTTCTCCAAGATGACTGGAAGAACTGCAGCAATATCTTGTCATCTGATCCACTGTCTAAGTAGTTTAAACTGCATTAGTTGCTGGTTTAGTAACAAGAGGGCAGAGCTGGGGCAGAGGGAAGTGGACACTCCGGTGATTCCTGCTCCTATGTTTTCATCAGCCACTTCTCTAGGTCACAGAAAGTGGGAAAAGGGGTAGGGGAAGGGGACTCTACCACCATAACCCCTGCTGTGCTACCTCCTCCTGCAACCTTTCGACTAAGCAGTTGTTGTGCTCATTTGGCCATAGTGGCATCAGCAGTGGCATCATGGCAGTAGGTGAGGAGGGCTGAAGAAGGTGAGTGTGGTGAGGAAATGGAGCTAGGATGGAGAAGAATATTGATTTGGATCTTTCAGAAACATTCTCTCTGTCTTTCTCTCTGTCTCTGTGTCCCACTATGATTTCACTGTCAGAAGAATGGCAGATCTTCCAAGCAATCAGGAACCAATTAGTGGATATGACTCTTTGGTGCCTTAAATCAATCCCTTCAACTGGCTTCAGAACAATCAGATATGGGAGCCCAGAGATACCCATAATCTAATCAGAATAATGATAATGACGATGATAATAATAATAATGTTCAAAAGATCTCACTGTGCACTAAGCGCTGTATTCAGTGCTGGAGTAGATGGAAGATAATCAGGTCCCACATGAGGTTCACAGTCTAAATATGAGAACAGGCATAAACACCCCCCCCCCCCTTTTGCAGATGAGATAACTGAGGCACACAGCATTTACATAAAGTCAGGATCAGAACCCAGATCCTCCATCTATTGCGGCCTACTTCTCTTAGTATCATTTTTTCTGCATGAGTTCTCCAGATTCAAATAGTGAAGCTCATTTTTGGATGTTAGGTCTATTCAGAGAGGTTTGAAACATTCACATCACAGTACACAATTGCTATTTATGTGCTTCATTCCCTAAACTCATAGACACATTTATCCTATACATCAGTTATCCTGTATCCTGTGCTTCATGACATATGAATGGACAGATGTCCATTGCATAAGCACTGTAAATCAGTCTTTGTCCCCAAGTCTTGCCAGCTGTACCCTGATACCCTAACACATGCTTATTTATCCAAAGACTTTTACACCAAGCTCTCCTTTTGCCAAAATCCATGCCTTTTAATGTGACTGAGCTCTCCTCTGACTGCAAAGCTTGCTGTAGAAAGAGACTGGAATGTGCTGAGCACTGAACACAATGGAGATTTGTAGTTATCATCCTGAGTTCTTAATTTTAGCTATTTTCACTAATTCCAAATTATAGATGCTTTTCCACCTTATTGACAGTTTTTTAAGAAAGATTGTATTACCATTCTCATAGCAAATAATGAAAAAATCATCGGCAAATTCATACAAGAGGATTTTTTTTTATAACTGTGGTATTTGTTTAGGGCTTACTATGTGCCCAGCACTGTTCTAAGCACTGGAGTAGACACAAATAGTTGGGTCGATCCCACATGGGGCTCACAGTCTTAATCCACGTTTTACAGATTAGGTAACTAAGGTCCAGAGAAGTTAAGTGATTTGTCCAAGGTCACATAGCAGGCATGTGGCAGAGCTGGGATTAGAACCCACTTTTTCTGACTCCCAGGTCCACGCTCTTTCCGCTAGACCATGCTACTTTCTGATGTTATAGAGCACTACTTTACAATCAATTAACCAATAAATCAATTTATTGAGTGCTTGTTGTATGCAGATTCTGTGCTAAGTACTTGGGTGAGAACAATTCAGTGGAGTTAGTAAACATGCTTCCTGCCTACAAGAAGCTTTCCAATGTCATCAGTGTCACAATCTTTCATATGTCCTATTCACCGTAGATTATGTCACCAAGAAGCAAAGGTCCCAATGATTTTATGGTGGAAGTGAGTTCTGCCCTCAGCAAAGGTTTCCTAAACAATAAGGGTACAGTGGTAATATTAGTGGTATTTGTTAAACACTTACAATGTGCCAAGCACTGCTGGTGTAGATGAAAAAGAAGCAAACTGGACACATGTGGTGCTCTCTGTCTAAGGGAGAGAGAGAACAGGTATCATCTTCATTTTTACTCTTGAGAAAAGGCACATAAGTCAAGTGACACTACGCCAAGGTCACAGCAGGCAAGTGGCCAAACCAGAAATGGAACTCAGGTCCCAGGTCCCTGTTCTTTCCACTAGACCATTCTGATTCCACTTTACCCAAAGTCTTCTGTCCCACAGGCAAAGATTGCACCCATACACCCAGCTGTCTTGCAATATATATTTTTTGTCCTTTTGGGGTCTAAACCAAAAAGTACATAGGGCTCCACACAGCCCATCATCATTATTTGGAAATTTACTCAAGTGCATATCATGGAGGGGGCAGGACATGCACAAGTACGTGACCTGACGAGATGAATGTCTGATGCTGAAAGCACTGAAACATCAAACAGCATTATTGTTATTATGATTATCATTTTTAATATTATTATTATCATTGATATTGTATTTATTCAGCAGCTACTAAGAGTCAAGCATTTTTCTAAGTGCTGGGGTAAATACATGTTAATCAGGTTGGATACAGGGCCTATCCCACATAGTGCTCATAGTCCAAGTAGAGAGGAGGAACAGGTAGTTAACCCCCATTTTATAGTTGAAGAAACTGAGGCCCAGAGAAGTTAAGTAACTTGTCCAAGTTCACACAGTATACAACTGGAAGAGCTGGGATTAGAGCCCAAGTCCTCTGACTTCCAGGCCCGTGCTCATTTCACTAGTCCACACTGTTTCTCAGTAGCACAATGGATAGTCATGCTGTCAAATTTAGTATGCACTGCTCAATTCAAATAGTGGAGATTAATTAATTCATTCAATTGTACTTATTGAGCACTTACTGTGTACAGAGCACTATACTAAGTGCTTGGAAAGTACAATTCGGTAACAGAGACAATCCCTACCCAACAACAGGCTCCCAACATGTTACTCCCAATATTTGGGTGTTCTGCTCAAAACTAGGCAGGGTATAATTGTAAACTGTAATCTTGAAGTTCACAATTCAATCTGAAAATGGGAGAACCAGTGTGCCTAGTGGAAAGAGCATGGACTTGGGAGTCAGAGGAACTGAGCTCTAATCCCAGCTCTGCCAGTTACTCTGCCAATTGTTTACTGTATGACCTTGGAGAAATCACTTCACTTCTCTGTGCCTCATTTTCCTCAACTGTAAAATATACTGTAGCTACTGTACTATGTATCTGTAGTGGAAACCATGCAGGCATACCTTGTCCCAGTGGACACTTCACTCCCTGTCCACAAATCCCTTCACCTTATGGAGTTTTCCTGTTCTCCCTGCTCTACCTGCCACTGCAGTGGAAACAGTGCAAGTGCACATGGACAGCGGACAGACTGCTCTCTGCCCATGGATCCCTCCCTCTTATAAAGCCTTTCTACTTTCCTTTCTCCAGGCACCGCTGCAGTGGAAATCATTCATCCTCATAGCCTTTTACTTCCTCTCCATCTCCGCTCCAGTGGTGGAAACCATTCACCCACAAAACCCTCCACTCCTTTTTTTTCCCCTGGTCAAATGGTGGAAACCACATGTGTATCCCACTTTACTTCCACATGCTTCAGTTTGGGAGTAAACTGTGCACATGTGGCCTCAGTGGATGGTGGACAGAGGCTTGTGGGCAACTCCCTTCCTCCCATAGTGCTTCATAGAAAGTCTAACCCCTCTCCTCGCCAGTGCTCTATCCAACTTGGAAGACTGGGGACATAATTTAAACAATGAGAAAATCAAATATTAGCCATTAAAAACCACTCATATGTCTTAATATCTTCAAGAATTTCACCTCATTAACATTTCACAATATAAAATTTCCCAACTCATTATAGAGCCGACTGCTCTAATTGGATGACTTCACATTAAATTGTCTCATTCAGGCTGGTCTTTCTACAACTACTGAACCCAAAGGCAAGTCAAACATTTGTGAATTTGGGTGTATGTGTAAGTTAGTGAGAATCAATTTTTTAAAACATTATCATTCAAAAGTAGAGAGAAAAGCATAATTGGCAGATATAAACTATTACATGACCAGAATATTTGACTGAATATGAATGACAAATTAATTTTAAAACAGTGAAATAGCTGACAGGTACTCTACTCTGCTTGATTCAACTAAAATGCATAGTTTGAGAGAAGTGAAGAAACATTTCTCTAGTCCTAAGAATGTTTTAATTTACTTTATAAGTTTGAAAATGGTTGAAAATTAGTAATGAAGAAAAAGAGACATTTCCTCCCTATAACAACAACAAAACAACCACAACAAAAAATTATGGGCTCTGACAACCTATATTGCTGGTGGGCATATGTTCAATTTAGTTGACTTGAACTGAGACTGATACAGAATACAAAGTAAGCAGTAGTATTTCCATTAGAAAGAACAGCACTAAAAGTTAAGGAGAAAACTGAAAGACAGGAGCTTTAAGTAAGGTTAATATTAAAATTACTTATAAAGTTTTAAATTAAAATTCATGATCTACTTGGTTTGAGTCTGTGGGTTTTTTTGATTGGAGCCTGATATTCAAATTTGAGACTTCCAAATTCTTATGTTATGGAATTTCCATCAAATAATTAATATAGTTATCTGAAAAAAGAATCAGTTCAAGGCATAAGTAGATGTTATAACTGCAGATAGAAGATACGAAAACTTTAACTTGAAAGCAATGGCTAAAATGTTCTATTATAATAAATGATATGAAACCAAGACCACAGTTATAACAATTTACCATATGAATGAATGAGCCCAACCTGAAAATGCCTGATTTGTGAATGAATCATCCTAATCAAAGAAAGTGGTGACATTTTGGAGAAACTAGATCTTAAGGAGAATGTAAGTTCCTTGTGGTCAGGAATCCCATCTACCAACAATATCATACCATACTTTCCCACAGGTTTAGTGTAGTTCTCTGCACACAGTAAGAGCCAATTAAATAACACTGACTGATTAACTGATGCAAAAGTCATCTTTTTGCTCTGGCACATGAGGTCCCTTAGCACTTGTCTCAGTTGCTTTCCTTAACTCTAGTTGATTTTGCTGTCTGTTTCCCCAGTTAGACTACAAACTCCTTGAGGGCAATCAATCATATTTACTGAGTGCTTATTATGTGCAGAACACCATACTAAGCACTTGGGAAAGTACAATAAAACGGAATTGGTATACAAATTCACTGCCCACAAGGAGCTTACAATCTAATGTGGGCATTTGTTAAGCGCTTACCATGTGCTGAGCACTGTTCTAAGCGCTGGGGTAGACACAGGGGTAGAATCTAGAGGGGGAGGGCAGAGGTCATGTGAGAGGGCAGAGACCATATCTATCAACTATTGTGCTAGAACAAGTGCTTAAAAAAGTGGTTTTCACAAAGCAAGCCCTCAGTAAATAACGATTGATTGCTGGTTCGATTGGGTCCAAATTTTTAAAGTTCTTGTCCCACCTTAAATCTTGTATAGGTTTTGAATTATGAGCTAGGGGTAGCCTCAAAATGACCCAGAGATATTGGTATTCACAAAGGTTCCATGGAATTGAGAAAATTGAGGACAACACAGCTATTACTTGTCATGGTAGAATGTTAAAATGACAACACACTTACAGGTATTTGACACTCTTTCTACTAGTCTTAAAGTAATGAACCATAATCAGGAAGAATGAAATCATAGAATGGAGTCAGGCTATTACCATTAAAGAGGTGTTTGTTGGCATAAAGCTTAGCTGAGAAACCTGATATCAGTCACAGACACCCTTAACACAGGTGTGACTTCCTCTCATTCCTTCTCTCTGTTCTGTCTTCAGTGCCTCCGTCCTCTGTTCTGCTTCTAAAGTAGAAGAACCAGTTTGGAGGACCAAAGTGTTTTTTATGACATCTTGTCAATCAATCAATAAATCAATCAGTCAAGTTTATTGAGCACTTACAGTTTGCTGAGCACTGTAGTAAGCACTTGGAGAGTACAGTACAACAGAGTTAGCAGATATGTTCCCTGCCCATGATGAGCTTATAACCTAGAGGGGGAGACAGACATTAATACAAATAAATGAATTATGATATAAGCAAAAATGCTGTGGATTGAGGGTGGGGCAAATATCAAATATCTAAAAGTCACAGATCCAAGTGCATAGACTACACTGAAGGTGGTGGGGCAGGAAAAAGAGGGCTTAATTGGAGAAAGCCTTTTGGAAGAGATGAAACCTTAATAATGCTTTGAAGGTGGGAAGAGTAGTGGTCTGGCATATGTGATTGGGAAGGGAGTTGAGGCGAGGGGGGTTTATTGAGTTCTTACCATGTATAGAGCACTGTACTTTGTGCTCGGGAGATTACAAAATGATAGAGTTGGTAGCCAGGCCAATAAGGAGCTTACAGTCTAGGGGGGAGATAGACTTTGATAGAAATTAATAAATCATGATATGCTCATAAATCCTTTGGGGCTTAGGAGGGTGGGGTGAATATCAAATGATTAAAGGCTATTCAAGTGCATAAGCAACACAGAATGAAGATGGAGTTGGAGAAAAGAGGATTTAATTGGAGGCTTCTTGGAGGAGATATGATTTTAATAAGACTTTGAAGGTGGGGAAAGTGGTGGCCAATGTATGTGGAAAGAGTGGGGGTTCCAGGTCAGAAGAGGATGTGTGAAATGGGTCAGTGGTGAGAGAGATTAGACTGAGGCTCAGTGAGCAAGCTGGTGCTAGTGGAGTGAAGCATGTAGGCTGGGCTGTAGTAAAAAATCAGTGAAGTAAGATTGGAGGGGGCAAGCTAATTAAATGCTATAAAAGCCAATGGTAAGGAGTTTCTGTGATGTAAGGGTGGATGGACAACCATTAGAGGTTCTTGAGGAGTGGGGAGGTATGGACTATTTTTTTTTTTTAGAAAAAATGATCCAAACAGCACAATGAAGAATGGAGTATAATGGGAAGAGACAGGAGGAAGGGAGGTCAGCAAAGAGGCTAATAATGTAGTCAAGGAGAAATATAATAAAGAAGGTACTGTAGAAGAGCAGAGAAAAATTTAGGAAGATGACACTTTATAGTTTCAATTTTATTGATAAAGTATAATAAAATGAAATAATTTTATCCATAAAATTGAAACCAATCACAATCTCCTTGAAATCTCTCATCCTCCTCTCCAGTACCTCTCATATCATAGCCCTTCTTAACTACTGCACTGGGGGCAGAGCTGGTGTTAGAACAGTGTCAGAGGTCCTCTGACACTCAGGCCTATGCTCCATCCACTAGGCCACACTGCTTGTCCATAGTGGTACAAGGATTTCTGGTATGAGATTGACGGATAAGAGTGGCAGGAGAGTCTAGAGAGTTGAGTTCAGTGGAGAGGGAGGTATTGAGGATGTTTTTTGTGCATCAAAATAAGGTAGTTTTGGTATGGAAACCAAATGGGGTATGTTGACTTTAGAATATTGGAGGGGGTAAAAAATGGGAGGCTAGTGGTGGAACAGTGGGGGAACAGGAAAAATTTCCATGGGATTGACATTTTTGGAAATGCCCTGAAGTCGAATGCGAGGTTCGGAGTCAGTCCAGGACTCCCAGTCCTATGGAAGGTTGGACAATAAAGGTGCTCTAAATACCTTCACTTTGATCTGAATCTCATTTGCCTAGTTGGTTCCACATTATTTTTGCTAGACTAGTGGACACCTTGGCTTTCGTAATTCTAATTTGAAAAGCATCATGACCTAGTAGATAGAGCACAGGCCTGGGACTTAGAAGGACTTGTGTTCTAAACCTACTAAGGCCATTTGTCTGCTTTGTGATCTTGAGCAAATCACTTAATTTATCTGAGCCTCAGTTTCCTCATCTGTAAAATGGGGATTAAGACTACGAGCCCCATGTGGATCATGGACCATGTCCAACCTGATTAGCTTGTATCTACCCCAGTGTTTAGTCCAGTGCCTGACACATAGTATTTAACAAAGGCCACAAAAAATACCGCCTTGACTAGCCTTGCATTTTGGGGTAATAAACTACTTACATTGCTGAATTCAGCTATATCTCTCAGCTGTGCATTATCAGCAGAGATTCTTCACTATGGTATAGGTTTGCCAAAGCTGATCTGATACATATCTACATTCAAATGGTAAGTAATAAGCTGGAAAGGTGATAAGGAAATCAGGACAGCGAGACAATACATACTTTTTGGCTACACTCTAGGCCACTGGAAAACAACCCGGCTGGATTAATGTGTTTGATCTCCCTTCCTCCTGCTTCTCCCAGCTCCAGTCTATTCTTCATTCCTCTGCCTGGATCATCTTCCTGCAGAAACGCTCTGTGCATGTCACTCCCCTCCTTAAAAACCTCCAGTGGTTGTCTATCAACCTCCGCACCTCTGCTCCTGCCCCTCCCCTCAGCACTGTGCTCATTGACTCATTTGTATAAATCTTTATTACCCTATTTATTTTGTTAATGAGGTGTACATTCCCTTGATTCTATTTATTGCTATTGTTTTTGTCTGTCTGTCTCCCCCAACTAGACTGTAAGCCCATGGGCAGGGATTGTCTCTATCTGTTGCCGAATTGTTCATTCCAAGAGCTTAGTTCAGTGCTCTGCACATAGTAAGTGCTCAATAAATACTATTGAATGAATGAATTAACAACGGGGACAGACAGGCATGATACAAAAAGATAAAGTCTAAAAAAGCAACTGAGTTTGCAAATAACAGTTGCAAAAAGGTAGCCAACATGAAGACAACCATTGTCTTTATGAATGCAAAGTTTGTATAAGACTGTAAATCATGAATTTTCCATCTAGGTATACTTGTACAAATAGAAAAAACTTCATCATCATTTGTGTCGCCTCCATATCTTAAAGTACTTATAGATTTCATCACTATGTATTCGGAAAATGTGCTATTGAAATTGATTTTAGAGGTATAACAGGTCTATTTAGGAATCCAGAAAATTAGTTTATATTGAGGCTCCAATATAAGATAATTAGTTTTTCAAACCTTTCTAAAATGTTCTGTAATGCAATATAGGGTAAAGTAAGGATAATGAATAAAGATCACTAGTAATAATTTAATCAGTGTTCACTCAATTTCTTAAGTAGCTTTAATGTAATCTGTTTTAAAGTTAATGGAGGAAAATGGGAGATTTATCCCCTTTCCATGATTTATCACTATTCTTTAAATCTCAACATCAATTTAGAGGGCAGGATTAATAGTTCTTTGTAACTTCCATCAAAATTTTTAGCAGGTTTTCTAAATACAGCTGGGACTAAAGGATGAAGTCATCAAATTCATTTTCACTTATGATTTGATTTACAGCTTGAACTATGGTGTCTGGTAGATTTCTAATTCAATCTAAATATAAAAACAATTTTGACACCTTAAGCACAAATACAATCTAGTCATCATCCTTTTCATTATAAACAAGTTTCAAAATTCAACTGCCTTTTTGGGCACTCCATTAATTTTCTAGGTTAGTTGTTGTTTTCACCTTCAGTATTCCATTCATTTAATTTCCCCCCTCAGTTTCTTGGCAAACACCTAGTTACATATGTAAAACAAGGTAAAGTCTTGCAATGCTTAGTAATATATATGGGAATGTACATTAAAGTGGCATGCTACCTATAATTTCATATTTCACTTCCAATCTTTATTTTCCATTGAGTGTAGGTATAATACAGAGCTCCTTAATCCCTCTGTCTATATATATGGTAGCATTCAGAACTGCATCGGCTTTGACTATTGATGCAATGAAAAATGTTCAGAGAACACAAAGGATTTTCTTGCTATTGTTCTGCCCTACGGTGCAGTTTGCCATCTGCATAAAAATGACCAGACTCTCTTAGTTGTATTATTTAACTATGTTCTTTCCTCTAGGGATAGGAGAATCTATTTAACACAGCTTTAAACTTACTCCAACTTCATGGGTTTGAAATTCACTTGTGATAAATGTCAGAATGGAAAAAAAATAAAAAGGGAGAGGTAGGGAAGAAGGAAGAATTGTGCCTAAGATTTAGAATAGGAGAATGAAATAAACCAGAAGAAAAAATCTGGAAATGTAAATATCTTATCAATGGCATAAAATGTTTAAAGTGAGAGACTTCAACTTGTCATGCAATTTAATCTCATCCCAGGAAAATCAGTATGTTTACAATACAATACTCTCCCAGTCTCAGAAAAGTCAAGTGATTAATGGAGAGGAATTAATCTACCTATTCAGTGTCAGGCAGTAACCTAAGTACAATGACTTTTATAAATACATCTTTAGGTGCATCTTTTCTTCTGAGGAGAATGAGTAGGAATCAGTTTTAGAAGGAAGAAAGAGTTTAGATTTGCAAGTTACAAATATAAATTCAAATTGATATATCTCAATTCACATTTAGACAATAAACCTGAATCCTTAATGGTTGTTGTCTAAATATCTAGCAACTGTTCGCCTGATAGTAAAATGAAACATCATTCCAAGAGTGACTTGGTTCTTCTGTTCTCTTGATCTATTAGCAGGTCCTGGGAAGGAAGGACAGGATGGATGCTGCTGTTCAGAAAAGCCGAGGATTGTCGTCTACTAAGGTTTGGCCTGGACACCTGAGGAATAGCAGAGTTCTCAAGACTCAAGGGAACTGGCAACCACCTCTCTGAATTTAGAAAGGAATTTTTGGAACCACACTCAATTACTTGATGGGTGGGAATTAGGAAGGTTTGGTGGTTGAATGAATTATTGTTCCAGTTTAGTACTGTTATCATAAGGTCTTTAACAAATACCAGCTATTTGCAGAACCTTTGATCCAATGGCAAACTACAAAGGAATCTGGAGATCTGGCCTTGCTTTGGAAGGCTTGCTAATCTGATGGGAAACAGTTTTCACGCTAGCTGAAATCATTAATCTCTACAGACTTTTCTTTTCAGTGGTAGCACTTGAGGTAGCCTTTTGTTGAGTTGCTTCCATTGATATAGAATCAATTAATTTAATGATAGGATTTATTCAGTGCTTACTACATGCCAAACTGAACTAAACACTGGGGTAGATACAAGATAGCCAGGGTGGACACATGGGGCTCACAAACTAAGTAGGAGGGAAAACAGGTATTCAAACACCATTTTACAGACAAAGAAACCCAAGCACAGAGAAGGTAAGTGATTTGCCAGAGATCACACAGCAGGCAAGTGGCAAAGCCAGGATTAGAATCCACATCCTTGACTCTCATGCCATACTCTTTTCTCTAGGTCACAGCAGATACTGGTAGTTTAGGTCTAGACAGGTAACATAAATGCAGCAATTATTGTTCTGTGCATTTATTTTGAATTATCTCATGTAGGTTTCCATAAACATTCTCATTTTTAATTTGTTACAAAGTTATTTTTCACACTTTGAAAACTTCACTGTTGCTACAAAACCTAATATGAATTTGACTCAGGATTACTTAATGTCTACTGTCCGCAAAGCACTGTATTAAGGCCTTGAGAATAATACAATTCAGCGTACATATGTTTTGTTCCCTCTCCCTCAAACTATAACATATTATATCATAATCATAACCTAAACAGTGGGATTAGGTTAAATTTAATAATACTGCCATATTAGAAAACTTCCAAAGTGTGGGATCAATAAGTTATCTGGGATTCTTTCTTGAGCAATTTGAAAGTAAGTTGCATTATCTTCTTGTTATAAGTATAATAGTACTTTACTCAAGATCTGTTTAAGATACTCCAAAATTTACATATAGCCATTTGACTGAGATTGGTCCCCCATTAAAATGAGGCTTACCTTTGTCTTCTTCTGGTTAATTAGTATACAGCTTGATTAGAGTGCAAGCCTCATGTGATTATCTTGATTATGTTATATCTGCCACATTACTTATCCTCTCAGAGTCACACCTGGAGAGTTTCCAGTACTCTACCGGTCTCAACTACGGGAAGGAGAGTCAAGCAGAGGCCTACCCATTCCATTCCTAGCTTGGCCAGTGGCTAGTGAGTGGAAGGCAGTGTGCTACAGTCAAGATTCCCCTGTGCTGGTAAGCAGCAGCAGGAGAGTAAGAGACCCAAGTTTACTGCGCAGAAGGAAACAATGGTAAACCACTTCTGCATTTTTACCAAACTCTAATAATAATAATGTTGGTATTTGTTAAGTGCTAACTATGTGCAGAGCACTGTTCTAAGCGCTGGGGTAAATACAGGGTAATCAGGTTGTCCCACGTGAGGCTCACAGTTAATCCCCATTTTACAGATGAGGTAACTGAGGCACAGAGAAGTTAAGTGACTTGCCCACAGTCACACAGCTGACAAGTGGCAGAGCTGGGAGTCGAACTCATGACCTCTGACTCCAAAGTCCAGGCTCTTTTCCACTAAGCCACGCTGCTGCTACCAGAACAATTGCAGATGGAGGTGGGGAGTTCTGGAAGAGATGTGCCCATGGCATTACTATGGGTCAGAGATGACACCAGCATAAGAATAAGACAAGACCACATTACTTGGGACACAGCAAGGACTAAACAAATACCAGAATTATTCCTCTTGATCTTATAAAGTGACAAAAACTTCTTAAATTGAAAATTGTAAAGTGCTTCTATTTCAAGTTTCACACGTTTGGACATTCCTTTTCTTATTTGCTATAGGTCATCAGATTTTGGTATGTGTTCTGTGAGTCATTTCTTAACAGCAATGTGTCAGTTCAGTACATTATAACAGATTCATTCCAATGCACACAAAATAAACATGTTTTTATATTGTTATCCATTGATAATTGGGGATTTCAGCTCTGACTTGTTTTTATAGGCATTGCAGTTACTAGATCTTATGCTATGATTATAATGTAAAACGTATAGCTGTGTAGTTGTCCTTCCTTTTGGAGGTGATATTCATTCAATAGTATTTATTGAGCGCTTACTATGTGTAGAGCACTGTACTAAGCACTTGGAATGTACAAATCAGTAACAGAGAAGGACAGTCTACTTAGAGTAAGATCATATAGACACAGATGTATCCGTGACTGAAAAGACAAATGAACAACTGTCAATCCATTGCACATTGTGTCCTCGTATAGTTTGTTCTCTGCCGTGCTGTGGAGTTTGACATACCGTAAAGCCTGTTTTGTTTTCGGGATTGTCCTTTAATATTCTGATCTTCATGAGGTTTCTACTTGGGAAGAATAAACTTCTCTATCAATAGCATGGCCTGGTGTAAAGAGCATAGGACTGGGAGTCAGGAGACATTTATGATATACTTCTCTTCAAATGATTTTTAGTCATTTCCTACCCATAGCGACTACATGGCCACTCCCTCTTTAGAACATCCCATCTTCTGTCATAAAGTCAGTCTGTTATGTGTATCCATAGTGCTTTCTTGGTATAGATATGGAAGTGGTTTAATGTTACCTTCTTCTGCACAGTAAAACTTTGAGTCTCTGCTGTTGTCTTTGATCAGTATTTTGATCACTTGATCCTCTGCCTGGGATTCTTTCCCATGCCACTGCTGCCCAGCACACGTGAAGAATCAACTTGGTCTGATGCTCTGGGTTAGACCTTCCCATTACTGGTAACCCTATATGGCATAGTTCTAAATTTCATAAGCATACACTAGCTCTCCTGCCAAGATAAGGCATCGATTCATAGGAGAGTTAGGATATACACATTTTGATAATTTTTCACACGGAAGTCTTGGCCAAGAGAAAAGTTCCAAGTTGTTCAATATAATCACACAACAAAGTGCTGTTACAGTTTTTGCTGCTAAGCAGTAAAATTGGCCTAATTCATCATTTTCCCTGCCGTGATTCATTTCAATTCTTGATCTTTTTCTGGTGCCCATAGTGAATCCTGTGTGGGCAAGGAACTGTGCCTGAATTATTATCTATGGATCTCTTCCCAGTTCAATGTTTCACATACTGTAGGTGGTTAGTACCATTGATTATTAACTATGGCAGCAATGATCTTTTGAATATGCCTTGCAAACATGTATTCCACTATCAATGGAGTGGTTAATCAAAGCACTGAAAATGAGTCATAAAAAATGTCATGGCGGGGGAAGTAACCTCTGCAATTATAGCCACGAAAAATTATAAAGTACCTAGATTTGATGGCATTCCCGCTTCTGCAGGAATCCATAAGGAAAGCAACAATGCCTAGTGGAAAAACCATTGGCTTGGATTGCCTGCTAGGTGACTTTGGGTAAGCCATTTAATTTCTCTTTCTTCAGTTTTCTCAGCTGTAAAATGGGAATTCAATGCCTGTTCTTCCTCAAGACTTAAACTATGAGCCCCATGTGGGACAGGAACTATGTCCGATTTGATTAACTCGTATCTACCCTAGCACTCAGAATAATGCTTGGCACATAATACTAATGCTAATAATTATAATAATAATACTTATAATTATAATAACTGTATTTGTTGAGCACTTACTATACATGTGCCAAGCTCTAGACTAAGGAGACATAAGATAATCAGGTCACTTGGGGCTTACAATCTAAATAGGAGGAATAACTAGTATTGAGTCCCCATTTTGCAGATAAGGCACAGGTAAGTTAAGTGATTTGCACAAGGTAACTGGCCAAACTGGGATTAGAATCCAGGTTCTCTGACTCCCAAGCTTGTGCTCTTTCCACTAGTCCATGTTCCTTCATTAAGCACTTAACAATACCATAATTAAGAGATCTGATCTTCAGACATTTGCATAAATTCTTCCTCATTTTATAGAATAATGAAGAAACACCTCAGAAGCACAAAAACGATGATGTACAGAAGTACATCATCATCTTTGAGAAGAAAGTCAAATCACCTCCAAGACCAAGGATCAGGCTTGGTTGATAAGGTCCTAGTGGAAAGACCATGAGACTGGAAGTCACAAGAACTGGGTTCAATTTATTATCATTATTCTTATTATTAGTAAGTACTTACTATGTACCAAGTCCCCTCTCAGGGTCATACCTGGAGAGTTTCCAGTACTCTTCCAGTCTCAGCTTTGGAAGGAAGAGTCAAGTAAAGGCCTACCCATTCATTCCTAACTTGGGCAGTGGCTAGTGAGTGGAAGGCAATCTGCTAGAAGTCAAAACTCACCCTCACTGGGCAGCAGCGACATGCGAGAGAGTTGAGGGTGGAGAGTAGTGTTTACTATGTGGAAGATGGTATTGATAAACCACTTCTGTATTTTTACCAAGAAAACTATGGATCCACTTCCAGAATGATTGCAGATGGAGAGCGGGGTGTTCCTGGAGAGATGTGTCGTGGTGTCGCTATGGGTCGGAAATTACTCGACGGTATAAGACAAGACAGTGTCCCAAGTACCCTTGTAAGCCCTGGGGTGGATACAAGGTAATCAGGTTGTCCCTGATTACAGTCTTAATCCCCATTTTACAGATGAGGTAACTGAGGCACAGAGAAGTTGTGACTTGCCCAGGGTCACACATGCCCTCTGCCCTCCAAGCCCGTGCTTTTGCCTCTAGGCCATGCAGCTTAGTAGAGTTCTTGGTCCATAATTAGCACTTAATAAATGCCATCATCACTGTTATATCAGGCTCTTTGTAGCACCAGATGCAGCACTTTAGCTAAGGAGAAGGATAAGGAAATTGACCCCTTACAGTTCTTTTTATTTGTTTTTGCCTGTTTTGATTGTGGAGGCTTTGGGGAATGGGGACCAGGTCCAATGAGCATATATTTACCCTTGTGCTTAGCATGTTTCTTAGCACATGGTTGATGTGTGGGTATATTTATGTTGTTCCTTTGTTTTTCCTACCAAGATAAAAAAAAGTTATTCAAATACCTAGTTGATTTTTGTATAACATTTCACATGAACTATCTCATTTTATCCTGATAGTATCCTTTTGAGGTAGGAGAACTTGGACATTAAAATCCCCATTTTACAGATGTGGAAACTGAGGTCCAGAAAGGTTAAGTGTCTTGCATAATGTCACACAGCAGGTTTGTGGAAGAGCTGGAACTAGAACATAGGTCTTCTGGTTCCCTGCCCCATGTTGCTCTCATTTTGTCATGCTCCAGAGGTTTGGTTAACATTATCAATGGGCAATTCCATTATTTAAGGAGGAATTTAGTTTTTGCTTTCCTACATTACTATTTATCTCATAAACAAATTCACCTGAATGTTTATTTTTGGGTAGGCTCTAAAAGGCAAAAATGGGTCATCAGTTCACTTGGAAAAATTCAAAGTATATTGTGTACAAAAAATACAAAGTATCTTCATTCCATAAAGTTTGTACACTTCATTGAATTCTATGTTTGTCTCTATTATGACACCATACAGTAAAACTGTAAGCTTATTGACCAGCTTTTGTCTGCAGCTTTGGAGATTAGTCATGGAATGCTACACCTTCAGGGCATCTCATGCTACAGTGAAATTGTGATTATACTGAAAATATCTTGTCTGTTTGAATTCTTTAGTTTACTTAGTATGGGAAAGGGGTTTTTTTTCAAATGAATCATAAAAAATTGAAAGAGAATATTGATCAATATTTTGTAAACAAAAAGGAAGCTGTGAAAATAGCAACGATATTCTGGGCAGATGGGGAAATAAATATACGATATATTTATTTATTTAGAAAGAAGCTTTATTGAAAGCTAAATAAGTTACAAATAGAGGGAAAGTAAATCCCATGCGACAGGCTGAGGTTTTAATATATATTAATGTTATTATTATTAATAACAATAATACATGATATGTGTATCTATACATACATATACACCTAAACTATACATAATCACAAACTAAACTGTTTTATTGCTATATAATAGTTCTACTTGCTGAAGTGAAAATGGTGGAATGCTTTTATAGCTTTACGTAAAAAGAATAATGAACTAGTCAAGAAGTCAGAGTACCATAGCTTTGGACTTGATCTGAAATCTCAGCTTGAAATGGGAATTAAAAGTTCCATATGGGCATTTAGCATTTAACATATCAAAATTATTTTATTTATATAGGAACAAGATGTAAATTATTTTTGGGATTTTGTCTATTCAACCCAATTTCTATCTTTTAATTAGGGTTAATTTTCCAAACCTCTCCCAAATTAAAGAAAAACAATTCAGTCCATTACTCCAGTGAAAATGTCAAGAAATCTTAAAATCGATTTTCAAATCCATCCTAATTCACTCATGGTTGACAAGTCAATTTAGCACATTTGTAAGATGAATTGTCAATGCACTGTTAATAAAATCTACATCCATTTTGAAATGTGATACCCAGAGGGTTTGTTGATTTTTAAATACACCATAAACATTTCTTTTCCAGGGCGAGGGTTGGTGTTTACCTTGTCTTTAATGAGTCTGGAGTTTCCTTGGGGAGCTGCAGGGTTGGAAGGGGTCAAACAAGCAAGCTAATAAAGACAGAGGGGTTCCCCAGGGATAGGAAAACCAAATACTTATGATGATGACGACAAAGTCAAAACTGGGGAGTGTGAAATTCTTGTCCTTAGGAAGGGAATATGTGCTGTATATAAATCCTAATTGCTCAGCTTAGGCAAGGCACAGAGGGAAAAGAATTGTACAGATTTAGATATGTCAAGAGTCAATTTTGTAGCCTCCTAGAAAATGACCACTTTTAAATCATGTCTACACAATCGAAGTGAATAGTCAGTTGAACAATTATTGACATGATGAATTTTGAGGTTGTGGACCCCTCCAATTTGATTACGCTGGTCTAAATCTACCATACACTCTCGTGCCCTCCACTGCCGCATTCCCTCCCGGATTGCCATTCCGGAATGCTCCTTGCCCAAGAGGCCGTGGATAAAAATTGCTACCACCCCTCTTAGTGAGCCTGACACCAGAAAGCCAGTCACACTTCCTGGGAACTGGCACTGGCTCTCCTCTCCATCATCAAGGAGACTCCATCCCATCTTGTCTTCCAACAAATTCAAGGGAAAGACAAAAGCAGTACACCTTCAGTGCTCCCCCAACCAGGACAACCAGCAATGCTGCCTCTCTCCACACCAATTCTGTACCATCTTCTACCACTCCCACCAGGAAAGAGGTCTCCACAAAACTTTGGGGAGACTGGTGGCTGCATTAGGACTTGCTGGGTAATTTGGGGGCATGCCTTAGATTCTGATCCTTACATTCTGCTACTCTAGATTCATGTACCTGATGATTTTTCATGAATTATCTTTGACTGTAAGTCCCCTGAAGGACAGGGACCATGTCTAATTTCCACCTTTGTATTAGTGCTTAGTAGAATGTTTTGCACAGAATTAGCACCTAATAAATGCTATCACAATTATTATTTCATATTTTTGAGTGTTTGAATGATCTGAGTTACCCACCTTCTTTCGCTTCATTTTTCAGCTGTCGAGATCCCAATATTCATTTTCTGAATAATATAAGCTTAGCATGAGATAAAGTAGCAGGGAAATGCAAATTAAGAGAAAGGCAGCTTTCAGGTGTCTTAATGGTGGATTGAGGCTCAACAAGTTGAAAAGCAGAGTGACCTACTGGATAGAGCATGGGCCTCAAAGTCAGAAGGACTTGGATTCTAATCCTGATTCTGCCACTTATCTCCTGTGTGGCCATGGGCAATTCACTTCACTACTCTATGCCTTAGTTTCCTCATCTGCAAAGTAGAGATTAAGACTGTGAGCTCCATTGGGGCAGGGACTGTGTCCAAACTGATTAGCTTGTAACAATCCCAGTGCTTAATAAAGTGCATGGCACCTAGTAAGTAACAAATACAATTAAAAAAACAAGTTCATCACCATTTCTGATTATTGGAAATTGATGATTTCCTTGGTGTGACTTTCCACAGATTACTTACAATTTCCCAACAAATGGAGGCCAATGATTGAATACTAAGGACCTGTGCCATCTGTGCCATCTGTGCCTCGGTCAGTGTGGTGCATACCCCATTTCCTGTGCATCTCTCTGTGTAAAAGGGCATCATGATGAAAGCGTCTTTCAGATGGATACCAACTGCTTCTATAGGACCAATCAATCAACAATCAATTGATGGTATTTATTGAGGGCTTCCAATATTTAGAGTGCTTAACTAAGCATTTACAACTTTGCTTAGTCTTCAGGGTTGGGGAGAAACAAAATAGATTTCCCTGGATTCTTGGTCCACTTGAGCCCAACAGCAAATTTAGCCAAGTTTGACTCTCAATTTGGCCTGGGCTAAAGAAGACTGACCCACGCTGATCCTGGAGAAAAACATGGATCCCACCTCTTGATGAAGAAGTAATTGGCATGTAAGGGCTGAAAGTAGCTTTCTGGCAGGAATTTCCCCTTGTTGGAGTGCTCTGTCTTTTGCAGTCGAGTCATCTCTGACCCATAGCAATGCCATGGACATATCACTCTCAGAATGCCCCACCTCCAACTCTAATTGTTCTGATAGTGGATCCACAGAGTTTTCTTGGTAAAAATCTGGAAGTGGTTTACCATTGCCTCCTTCCGTGCAATAAATCTGAGTCTCCACCCTCGACTCTCTCCCAAGCCGCTGCTGCCTAGCACAGGTGAGTTTTGACTTGTAGCAGATTACCTTCCACTCGATACCCACTGTCCAAGCTAGGAATGGGATAGGCCACTGCTTGACTTTCCCTCCCATAATGGAGCCTTGTAGAGTACTGGAAACTCTCAGGGTGTGACCCTGAGAGGGGAGTTGTTATGCTAAAGTTCCTAAATTTGAATTTCAGGCCACAATGGCATATTTTTCTTTCCAACTACTTTCTCAAACCATGAGTAATATTCAGAATCCTGGTTTCCAAGGTTACAGATTTTTGGAAAGGAGGGTATGCATGGAATTTGGAAAGTCCTTGATATACTAAAAGAGATATTGCAAAATATAGACTTTTAAATCAAATCTGCCACATTAGATTTTAATATGAGCACAAGCCTTTGATTTTTGGTTAGATTGCAATCTTCTAGGAAAATGATGGACTATTGACAACTGCTTGTTTAAAATCTAATCATATTTCATCATCTTGTGTGCTCCCATATTTCCTGCTCTATTTGTGAATGTATTGGAGTCGACAAATTGGTTTTTATTCATGTCAGTCAAACCAATTCCCTTTTAAGAGAGAAAGTAACTTGATTTCCCCTACCAGATCAGAGTGAGAACAAAGTGAACTGGGAAGGATGGAAAAGGAGGGAAATGGGATAGAAGAGAGACTATATATTGTGGATTAAACTGCTATGTTTACCTTTCTAAAGTAGTTAAAACTATTCTCTGAAAATAAAATTTTCTAAATAGATCCCTGGGAAGAAGGAGAGAAGAGCTAAAAATTTCCTTTCAACCATGCAAACTGATGAATTCCTTCATTCAGCTACTTTCATTAATTTACTCAGAATCCCTATCCTAATGAGCCCAGTCTCTTTCTATTGCTCTCCTTATGATTTTTTTTCCCTATTGCTCCCCTTATGAATACAAAAAGCAAACAGAAACATCTGCCTGTAGCAAATCCACTCGCCACGCGGCCGCCATCACAGAGCCCTATGAAAAGAGAACCAAAAGGAGGAGGAGAAGCCGAAATGAGATTACATTTCTCATTAGCTCTGACGCATGCCTTTTGCCAAGCCCACCATGGTTTCATTTTGGTTGTGATTCTGAGTAACCTTTGATTCTCATGGCTGATTAAGTAGTAGGCAGCTGTCAGAATTAACTGGCTGTCCCTAAATACACAAGCAGATTTCAATAGGGGTATGAAAAGCTGCTGGGGCCTCTTACCTAAAACGTCCACATTAGAGTGACAAGACGAGCCTGCTGAGATTCACAGGATGATCCATCAGAATAGGAGAATAAAAACATATTATGAAGGAGCTTAAAACTGATAAGAGGCAGACATATTTGAATAAAAAGGAATCTAAACCATGTTTAATCAGAACTAAGCTTACTCCAAATCACTTCACATAGATTTCTCTCCTCCCCAAACTCTTCTGTCTCTCGGTGCTATTTGTAATGAGGCCCTCCAGCAAACACCTTACGAAAATACAATTTGCAATGGGAACAAATTGGTTTTTAGCAAAGCTCGGAATGTGACACAGTTTGTTTGATACCACCTCCGCTTCAGCGCACCTCCCCTCACCAACCTTTTAAAAATAAAATCTGATACTTTGATAGTTCTATGAAGTCATTCTGGAAAGAAGATCCCAAAATAGTATTTGTGGGGATAGGAAAAAAATATATCTGCTGCCCTTCTGTCACTTGCACAAAATCTATACTGACTGCATATTAAAACATGACCCCTGATAGAATAGTGGACTAGATTAGCCAAATGGGATACAAATGGAATCTTCAGCTACTTTAGAATTCTGCAACTAAAGAACTTTATATAGCCAATGCACTGAGTCAGGGATAAAAATACTCAATTCATGAACTGTATGGGAGTGGAGTGAAATATATAGGGCTTTTAGAAATCCTACTGATTATTTGTAATGTATAACAATATTCCACTCTCCTGAAGAGCCACTGAGAGTACTTAACAGAAGATACAACTTCACTGCTGCTTTCAAAGGGATCAGGTTTAGATGACGAGGAAAGCATAATTTTAGAAAAACAAAACAGATTTGATGGGTTTATGTCTAGAGTCTAGAATAGATTTTAATAGGACAGCCTATTCTGGCAGGAATCAATGTATAATCCTATTTTGTATTTTTAGAACAAATCATTATGGATCTCCTAACATCTCAGCTATGAATTCAGTATTTCAAATTTGGTATGAATGTTTGGTTCCTATAGCTTGTATTTCTTTCAGAAAGGTGAAAATTATTATAGCTAGAGTTATTTCCAGATTTTTCATCTCCTGCCTTATTCTGGGAAAGGTTTGAACATTTCAGTACTTAGATAAACCTCAACAGCTTCAGGAACAGCTCCCAGGAACTGGTTTCTGAGCTAAAGTAAATGGAAGAAGGAATGGGTGAGGTGGGGCTGTAATGTCTTCTGTGTCCTCCTTGTGGGCCAACCATTAGAGGGCAACATTTTCACAAGTGGTTGAATGGAGAGTTTAGCCACCCAACAAAAGGTACATTTAAAGGAAAAGAAAATCGGGAAATATCACTATGAAGTATTTTCCATCTCTAGACTTTGTTCATGATGAACTCATTCCTTATTTGAAATAGATTAAGGATTTACCTAGACAAAAACTGAATATGTACATGGACTCTGAATTATGATATTATTTACTATGCCAATCATATGATGTACACTTCCCTCTCCCCTCCTTAACTACCATCTTCAAGTGCTCACTCTCCAATGGCTTCTTCCCCTCTCCCTTCAAACATGCCCACATCTCCCCCATCCTAAAAAAACACACCTTTGACCCCACAGCCCTCTCCAGTTATCGCCCCATCTCCCTCCTACCCTTCCTTTCCAAACTTCTGGACCAAGTTGTTACACTCACTGCCTTGAATTCCTCTCCTCCAACTCTCTCCTGGACCTGCTCCAATTGGCTTCTGCCACCTCCAGTCCACTGAAATCTCCCTCTCAAAGATTACTAATGACCTCCTTCTTGCCAAATCCTATGGCTCCTATTCTATCCTAATCCTTCTCGACCTCTCAGCTGCCTTTGACACTGTCGACCATCCCCTTCTTGTCAACATGTTACCCAACCTTGGCTTCACTGACTCTGTCCTCTCCTTGTTCTCCTCTTATCCCTCTGGCTGTTCATTCTCAGTCTCCTTCACGGGCTCCTTCTTCCCCTCTCCATCTCCTCCCCCCTCCCATCCCCTAACAGTAGGGGTTCCTCAAGGGTCAGTTCTTGGTCCCCTTCTATTCTCCATCTACACTCACTCCCTTGGAGAACTCATTCACTCCCACGGCTTCAACTATCATCTCTATGCAGATGACACCCAAATCTACACCTCCTTTCCTGTTCTTTCTCCCTCCCTCCAGACTTGCATCTCCTCCTGCCTTCAGAACATCTCTACTTGGATGTCCTCCAGCCACCTAAAACTCAGCATGTCCAAGACAGAGCTCTTTATCTTCCTACCCAAACCCTGTCTCTCCCGACTTTCCCATCACTGTGGGCGGCACTACCATCCTTCCCCTCATAAGCCTGCAACCTTGGTGTTATCCTTGACTCTGCTCTCTCCATTCTACCCACGTATCCATTCTGTCACCAAAGCCTGACTGTCTCATCTTCACAACTTCAGCAAGATCTGCCCTTTTCTCTCCATCCAAACCACTACCACATTAGTACAATCACTCATCCTATCCTGACTGGATTACTGCATCAGTCTCCTTTCTGACCTCCAACCTCCTGTCTCCCCCCACTTCAATCCATACTTCACTCTGCTGCCAGATTATCTTTCTACAAAAGCATTCTGGGCATGTCACCCCCTCCTCAAAAATCTTCAGTGGTTGCCAATCAATCTCCATATCAAACAGAAACTCCTCAGTATTGGTTTCAAAGCTCTCATTACCTTGCACCTTCTTACCTCACCTCCCTTCTCTCCTTCTACATCCCAGCCTGCACACTCGGCTCCTTGGTACTAACCTCCTCACTGTGGCTCAGTTTTGCCCATCCTGCCGTCGACCCCTGACCCACGTCCTACCTCTGGCCTGGAATGCCCCTCCCTCCTCAAATCTGCCAAACATTCACTCTTCCCCTCTTCAGAGCCCTATTGAAGGCTCACCTCCTCCAAGAGGCCCCCCTTTCCTCAGATCCCCCCACCCCCGTGTTGCCCTGACTCACTCTCTTTGCTATACCTCCCTCTCCCTGCCCCACAGCACTTACGTATCTATTTACATCTCTATAATTCTATTTAATTATAGTGATGCCTGTTTACTTGTTTAGATGTCTGTCTCCCCCCTTCTAGACTGTAAACCTGGTGTGGGCAGGGATTGTCTCTCTTTATTGCTGAATTATACTTTCCAAAGACTTAGGACAGTGCTCTGCACACAGTAAGTGCTCAATAAATGATTGAATGAATAAATATGCTTAATTTAATACAATATAATTTAAAATGATAATACATCTGTTTTTACAGGGGGAATGTAATTATCTCCTTGCTGTTTATTTAAGCATCTTGTTAATGAATATTTTTAGTTATACAGGGCCTGGCATCTATTTACTATATTCTTATCTTTTTATCTTTTATGCTCTTTTAAGTAGAGCTCTGTGAAAAGTTCACTGGGATCTTTATAAACCTGAAAGCTCACCTGTTTCCATGTCCTCATATAAAAGCTAAAGCTGATACTCTTAGTTCAATTTTGGGATTAAATTGATTGACATATTTTATTTGAGTATATAGGGAAAGTTCACATGAAGAAATCACTCTAGAGATATCCTGGAGCAGTAATTAACTGAGAGACACAATGAGTGGGATCAGTTTTCACAGGATAGAAATAATAATGATAACAATAACCATTAATAATAAATAATTAAATGATAATAACAATTAATAATAGAAATGATAATGATTATTAATAATAATTAAACA
The DNA here is from genome assembly GCF_004115215.2 of Ornithorhynchus anatinus. Classification (NCBI taxonomy): domain Eukaryota; kingdom Metazoa; phylum Chordata; class Mammalia; order Monotremata; family Ornithorhynchidae; genus Ornithorhynchus; species Ornithorhynchus anatinus. The sequence goes on from NC_041731.1 coordinate 84,540,224, forward strand.
CAATAATAACTATGTGCTTACTATGCACCAACACTCTCCTAAGCACCGGGGTAGATACAAGATAATCAGGTTGGCTACAGTCCTTGCCCCACTAGGGCTTACACTTTACAGATAAGGAAAATGAAGCATAGAGAGAATTTAAGTGACTTGCCCAAGGTCACACAGCAGGCAAGTGGCAAAACTGGGTTTAGAACCCAAGTCCTCTGTCTCCCAAGGTCATGCTCTTCCTACAACATACACAACCTTTTCTTCTTTTTTTAAAGATATTTGTAAGTCCTTAGTTTGTGCCAGGCACTACAATAAGCACTGAGGTAGATACAAGCTAATCAAGTGGGACACAGTCCATGTTCCACATGGATTTCACAGTCTTAGCCTCCATTTTACAAATGAAGTAACTGAGGCATAGAGAAATTAAGTGACTTGTCTAAGGTTGCACAGCATATAAGTGGTGGAAACTGGACGAGAACCAGGGCTTTGGGCTCCCAGACCCATCTTTACAGTAGGCCATGCTGTTTCTCAGCTGCTTCCTGGAATATACATATATATGTATCATTACAAATCACCCAGATCCTTGCCCCAGAAACTCTTCAAATCCTATTTCCTCCATTGAGCCTTCCCTGACTAATTTGGAGAGTTTACATTTCTTCCCCCATCTGCCTGTGCTTCCCTCCCAAACCCTGTCCTCTCCCTGACTTCTCTGTCACTGTGGATGGCATGACCAACCTTCCTGTCTCACAGGACCGCAACCTTGGTGTCATCCTTGACTCAGCTCTCTCATTTACCCCACACATCCAATCCATCATCAATGCCTGTCGGTCTCACCTTTACAATATCACCAAGATCCGCCCTTTCCTCTCCATCCAAACTTCTATTGTGTTGGTACAAGGTCTCATAATATACCAACTGGATTACTGTGTCAGCTTTCTCTCGCATCTCCCTTCCTCGTGTCTTTCCCCACTCCTGTCTATTCTTCATTCCACTGCCTGGATCATCTTCCTACAGAAACACTCTGGGCATGTCACTCCCCTCCTCAAAAACTGCCAGTGGTTGCCTATCAACCTCCTCATGAAACAAAAACCCTTCACTCTTGGCTTCAAAGCTCTCCATCACTTTGCCCCCTCCTACCTCACCTCCCTTCTCTCTTCCTATGCAACCCTCCGCCCGGCATACACTCCACTCCTCTGCTGCTTACCTCCTCACTGTCCCCCGTTTACGCCTATCCCACCGTCGACCCCTGGCCCACGTCCTACCACTGTCCTGGAATGTCCTCCCTCCTCACCTCTGCCAAACTAATTCTCTTCCCCTCTTCAAAACCCTACTGAGAGCCTACTTCCTCCAGGAGGCCTTCCCAGACTGAGTCCCCTCCCTTTCCCTCTGTTCCCCCTCCACCCTCTGCTCCTGCCCCTTTCCTCTTCCCCTTCCCTCAGCATTGTGCTCATTTGTATATATTATTTATTACCCTATTTATTTCGTTAATGAGGTGTACATACCATTGATTCTATCTATCTTGATAATGTTCTCTTGTTTTTCTTTTGTTCTGTTTTGCTCTGCCATCTGTCTCCCCCAGTTAGACTGTGAGCCCATCACTGGGCAAGGATTGTCTCTATATGTTGCTGTATTGTAATAATAATAATGTTGGTATTTGTTAAGCACTTACTATGTGCCGAGCACTGTTCTAAGCGCTGGGGTAGACACAAGGGAATCAGGTTGTCCCACCTGGGGCTCACAGGCTTAATCCCCATTTTACAGATGAGGTAACTGAGGCACCAAGAAGTTAAGTGACTTGCCCAAAGTCACACAGCTGACTAATGGCCGAGCCGGGATTTGAACCCATGACCCCTGACTCCAAAGCCTGTGCTCTTTCCACTGAGCCACGCTACATTCCAAGCGCTTAGTACAGTGCTCTGCACATAGTAAGCACTCAGTAAATACTATTGAAAGAATGAATGAATGGATGTGTCATCCTTTCCACTACACAAAAATGTCTGTGCTTGTATAGATACTCATTTATCTTTTGTGTTTATTTCTCTGTGTTTAGTGGATAGTGAATAATAAACAAAGAGAAGTATATTTTTATATATTGTATATTCATCCATCCTTTTTTAAACAGAGTTGTGTGGCAGGGCAGTTCCATATCTGTTCAACTTCTTCTTACAACTCTATGTTCAGAGTCAGCAGATCCACAGAATGGCATCTTTCTCTTCCAGCTCCACCTGTGCAGATTTGTACCTGGCAGAAAAGTTAAACTCCTCTGCTGCCCTTACCAGTGCCAACAACTTCTCCCTAAAATTACCATCTGCTTATATACTTAGATCAAGATGAACCTGCTGCTGTGGACAATATGTGTTCAACTATTGATGTTATCCTTGATATTATAACAGTATGCCAGTTTTTCCTTTTCATAATGACCTACTGTTTGCACAAAATTATGGTGTTGCATTGTAAAATTTGCTCTGGCACAGTCAATATTATAGGCCAACATGACCTGTATGTTAGAATCCTTCGTGCCAGTTACAATCTACCTTTCTTCCATGAAACACACATTTTTTGAGACCCGAGTGTGAAATAAGTTGAAATTCAATTTGTGGGTATAAATTTATATCTATATATACATTGAAAGAAGAGATATGTATTTCTATGTAATATACATATATATGTATATCTGTGGATGTATTTTGGGCATTGATTTTTTCATATTCAAGAGGAAACATTATGTGTTACCTCCTGGTAAAGATTTCTGACTGAAGAAATACCACAGCCATTTGATGAGGTGGACAGGCAATCAAGAATCCTGAAAAATAACGGGCAAACCTGGATAACAAAGATCTCAGTGGCTAACGAGGCAACAGCCTATTGAATTATTTCACCATAGCATAGGATATTCTGTGGTTAATTTGGATGTAATTAGGACCTGCTCATAAGAAAACTTTGCTGTCACTTCATAATGTGTAGCACTCCTGTCAAACTGTATCACCTCATGCCGGAGCAGTATCACCACTTGGTAGGGAGTAGAGAGGACTAAAGGCAAATGACTATAACTCTATTCCTATTCTTTTCTCAAATTCTTAATCTTAGAGACTCAGGACGGAGGCTTCTCTTGATGGGAAACTCCATCCTTATGTGGATTGTGTTCTGCATTTGTGAAATTTTCCAGAAAAGACTTTATTTACAAAATCATCCATGAATGATATGTCTAAAAGACATGATAAACTGCTAGAACAGACACTGATTATACTATGCAAAGCTGATAGAAAACTGAATGAAAGCACATTTAGGGGGAAAACTGTTGCCAGATGTTGTAGAAATAGATGAAAACAGAATACCATGATTGCAAACATGACTGTTCCAAAAGACAAGAAGGAGTTACAGAGGGCACTGGGCACGCCTCTTTTATTTGAAAAATACATCCCAAATTTGGCTCAAGAAATAAGTTTGACTTTTCCTAAAACTTTTTTTTAAAGGTAGTGACAGTAAGAAGGGTATCATCAGAAAGAGCTTGATAAGTTATAGCTATTATTTTAAAGAACACCATTATTAAGATATTTTGATGCTAATGAAAATGTTAAAACTGTAGTGGATGTTACAAAAAAGATATGAAAAGGAACTGGTAAAAATGTGATCTAAGATGAAGTCAAGTCACATAAATATCTAGGTCTATGGAAATATTCACCATACTATTAAATAGGCATGAAAAGTTTTGCATTTTTTTCTTTGTATGTAAAAAAAAAATTATATCCTTAACAATAGCTATGGTAATTGTTAAGGGCTAATTGTGTGCCAAGCACTGAGCAGAGTGCTGACTAAATATCAGATAATCAGGCCAGACACAGTCCCTGTCTCAGGTAAGACTCACAATCCAATGGGATTGTTATTCAATCTCCATTTTACAAATGAGAAAACTGAGGCACGGAAAAGTCAAGGTCACCCAGCAGGCAAGTGGGAGAGCTGGAATTAAAATGCAGGTCTCATGACTCCAGGCCTGTACTCTTTCCAATTGGCCAAACTATTTCTTATTAAGGAAACATACTGAGAGCTAAATTTGTGTTAAATATCCATGATTATATTTTCAATTGCATCTAAACAGTTTTATTATTTTTATTACTATTATTATTATTATCATTATTACTGTCCTTGTTAGCACTTACTGTATGCCAAGCACTGTTTTAAGCACTGGAGTAGGTAAAAGTCAATCATCTTAGATACAGTCCCTGTCCCACATGGAGCTCACACTCTTAATCCCCATTTTACAGATGAGGTAACTGAGGCCAGAGAAGTAAAGTGACTTGCCCAAGGTCACACATTAAACTTGTGTTACTGCAGACATGCTGTCTAGAATAAGAGATAAATAAATTTGGAATCTGAATAGGCTAATATATATGAAGTGTGGCCTAATGGAATGAGCATGGGCCAGGGAATCAGACTATTTGGGTTCTAATCTCCCCACTTCTAGACTGTGAGCCCATTGTTGGATAGGGATTGTCTCTATTTGTTGCCGAATTGTATTTGCCAAGCACTTAGTAGAGTGCTCTGCACACAGTAAGTGCTCAATAAATACGATTGAATGAATTATCTAGAATGATAAGCTCCTCTTCTAGTTGGTAATCTCCTTGTGGGCAGGAGAACCTGCCTCTGTTATAACTCTGTTATACTCTCCCAAGTGTTCTGCACATAGTAAGTGCACAGTGAATTTGATTGATTGATTGATTCTAACCCTGGCTCTGCTACGTGATTGCCATATGACCGAGGGCAAGTTATTTAACTTCTCTGTGCCCTAGTTTCCTTATCTGTAAAATGGGGACTCAATACCTGTCCTCCCCTAGTTAGAATGTGAGTTCCATGTGGTACAGGGACTTTGTCCAACCTGATAATTTTGTACCTGCCCCAACGCTCAGTACAGTGTTGGGCACATAGTAAGTGCTTGACAAGTAACACAATTACTATGCAATAGGAAGATGAATACGACCCAGAAGAACCTTCCTCATTTTAGCAACAACAGAACAACGCTGGTTCCCAAGAAATACTAACAACATTAATAGCAGTATATGAGTAGAGACACACAATGGAAGAACGAAAATATGATAAAATAGGAAAGTGTCCTCGAATATTTCTAACCACAAAATTCCAAGAGTAAAGAGCTTGACAGGACCAGATGTTCTGCCACTTAATTATGTACAGAAGGGAGAATTTGAGAAAGTTTTAGGCAGGTGGGATTTAAAGTAATGTGGACAATTGTTTCTAGGAGTAGGAATAGTGAATGGGGAAGACCTGGAGGTTGAGATGGATCAGAACTGAAAGTAAAGTAGGAGGGCCTGGAATCCAGATCCAGTTAAAGAAGAAGACCTCGAAAAGCAGCATGGCTTAGTCCATAGAGCATGGACTTTGCATTCAGAAGGACCTGGGTTCTAATCCCAGGTCCAGCACTTGTCTGCCTGTGACTTTGGGTAAATCACTTCACTTCTCTGCCTCAGATACTCATCTGAATGGGGATTGAGACTGTGAGACCCACGTGTAACATGGACTGTGTTCAACCTTGTAACATGGACTGTGTTCAACCTTGTATCTACCCCAGTACTTACTTCAGTGCCTGGCACATGGTAAGTGCTTAACAAAAACCATTAAAAAAAATTTCCATAAGGGCCAATCTGGGAAGAAAATTACTTTGGGACAGTAGACCTTTTGGAAGGTAGGGGTGGTGTGCCAGGGCATATAGGAGTTTTAGCTGCCACCAACCTTCTGATTTTCCCTCCTGGGGTGTGCTTTTAGCAGAAAGAGATGGTAGTTTGGAGTGGAAGCCAAGCCTAAATGGGCAGGACACTGTCCTAAGCCTAGTTTGGGAAACTCCTTGGAGTCATCCTTGTCTCCTCTCTCTCATTCAACCCGCATATTCAATCTGTCACCAATTCCTATCCATCTCACCTTTACAGCATCACTGCCCTTCCCTCTCCATCCAAACCACTACCATGCTAATAGAATCATTCATCCTATCCCGCCTAGATTACTGCATCAGCCTCCTTGCTGACCACCCGGCCTCCTGCCTCTTCCCATTCCAGTCCATATTTCACTTCATTCATTCATTGATTCAATAGTATTTTTTGAGCGCTTACTATGTGCAGAACACTGTACTAAGCGCTTGGAATGTACAAATCGGTAACAGTCAGAGACAGTTCCTGCCCCTTGATGGGCTTACAGTCTAATCGGGGTAGACAGTCTAATCGGGGGATTATACTCCACTGCCCGGATCATCTTTCTACAGAAACATTTGGGACATAATAATAATGTTGGTATTTGTTAAGCGCTTACTATGTGCAGAGCACTGTTCTAAGCGCTGGGGTAGATACAGGATAATCAGGTTGTCCCACGTGAGGTTCACAGTTAATCCCTATTTTACAGATGAGGGAACTGAGGCACAGAGAAGTTAAGTGACTTGCCCACAGTCACACAGCTGACAAGTGGCAGAGCCGGGAGTCGAACTCATGACCTCTGACTCTGAAGCCCAGGCTCTTTTCCACTGAGCCACGCTGCTTCATGGACATGTAACCCTTACTCTTCAAAAATCTCCAGGGGCTACCTATCCATCTCTGTATCAAAGAAAAACGCCTCACAATTGGCTTTAAAACACTCCATCACTTTGCCCTGTCCTACCTCACCTTGCTTCTCTCCTTCTACAACCCAGCCTGCACACTTTGCTCCTTCAGTGTTAACCTTCTCAATGTGCCTCACTTTCACCTGTCTCACTGCTGGCCCCTGACCCACATCTTGCCTCTGGCCTGGAACACCCTCCCTCCTCAAATCTGCCAGACAATTACTCTCACCTCCTTCAAAGCCTTCCTAAAGGCACATCTCCTCCCAGAGACTAAGCCCCATTTAGTCTCTTAGTTCCCAGACTAAGCCCCACTTTCCCTTATCTCCCATTCCCTTCTGCGCCTCCCTGACTTGCTCCCTTTGTTCTTCCTCCCCAACCCCAGCCCCACAACAGTTATGAATAGATCTGTAATTTTATTTATTTATATTGATGTTTGTTTATTTATATTGATGTCTGTCTCCCTGCCCAGCTCACCTCCTCCCCACAAGACTGTGAACTCATTATGGGAAGGCATTGTCACTCTTTATTGCTGTATTGTATTTTCCCAAGCCCTTACTACAGTGCTCTGCACACAGTAAGGTTTTAATGAATTTGATTGATTGATTGAATGAATGAATGAATGAATGAATGAATGTGGAGTTGATACAGGTCCTTCATTTGATGGAGAGATACTGATTCCATGCTGACCCATTGCACATTGCTCTCTACCTGCTGATCTCTTTCTTCCACTGTCTTTAGCTCATATGTCTCTGGTCATCCATCAAACAATTAACCATATTTAATGAGGGCTTACCATGTGCAGAGCCCTTTACTAAGTGTTTGGGAGAGTAAAATAAAAGAGAGATGGTAGTAGTGTGGCTCAATGGAAAGAGCACAGGCTTGGGAGTCAGAGGTCATGGGTTCTAATCCCGGCTCTGCCGCTTGTCAGCTGTGTGATTTTGGGCAAGTCACTTAACTTCTCTGTGCCTCAGTTACCTCATCTGTAAAATGGGGATTAAGACTGTGAGCTCCATGCGGGACAATCTGATCACCTTGTATCCCCCCCAGCACTTAGAACAGTGCACATAGTAAACAATTAACAAATACCATCATTATTAATATTATATGTTCCCTGATTATCTTAGAACTGAATCACACTGGAACTAATCAATCAATCAATCAGTGGCACTTATTAACAATAGTGGCATTTGTTAAGCCCTTATTATGTGACAAACACTGTACTCAGCATTGTGATAGAGGCAAGATAAATAGGCTGGACATAGTTCCTGACCCACAGGGGTCTCACAATCTATTGAGATCTTACTCTGAGCAAAACACTGTACTAAGCCTTTTGGAAAGTACAGTTATGCATTGCCATTGTAAATAAAATGTGGACTATTTCCACAGAGGTTACATATCAGGTTAACACAATGAAAAAAGTGATGAATGAAATTCACCTGGGAGATCTCATGCAATGATGAATGATTCACCAGTAAGATTCTCAACATTAGTGCAAGCACTTATCATCCCATCTTGATTATTGTTTCAGCCTCCTTGCTGACCGTCCTCCCTCTTATCTCTCTCCACTTCAGTCTCTACTCCATTCTGCTGCCTGAATCATATTCCTTGAAAAGCGTTAAAACCATGTTTCCCACTCCTCAAGAAACTCCAGTGGTTGGCCATCTACCTCTGTATCAAGCAAAACCTTTTCACCATTGACTTTAAATCACTTAACCACCTTGTCCCCTCGTATCTCACCTTGCTACTCTCCTCCTACGCCCCAGCCCACACACTTCATTCCTCTGGTGCTAACCTTCTCACTGTACCTCGATCTCATCTATCTCGCTGCCAACCTCTCGCCCACATTCTACCTCTGGCTTGGAATGCCTTCCCTTGTCATATCAGACAGATAATTGCTCTCCCCCACTTCAAAACCTTATTGAAGGCACATTTCTTCCAGGAAGTCTTTCCTGATTAAGCCCTCCTTTCCTCTTCTCTCACTCTCTTCTGCACTGTTCATACTTGCTCCTTCATTCATCCTCCCTCCCTTCCTCATGGCACATAAGTATCTATCTGTATCTATCTGTATATTCATTTATCTATTCACCTATTTATATTAATGTCTGTCTCCCCCTCTAGACTGTGAGCTCGTTTTGGGCAGGGAATGTATTTGATATTATATTGCACTCTCCCAGAGTAAAGTGTTTTGCACACAGTAAGTGCTCAATGAATATGATTAATGAATGTTAAATTTTGCCAGTGAACCTTTATTAAAGACAGGAATTTTGCATGGATGTTCCAAGTTCTACATCACAACGAAATTAGCCAGCCCCCAAAATATAGTATTTGTTTCCTTTATACCTATTCTTGGACCGGATGTAGGTAGAGAAGTAAAAAAAAGAACTGAGGAAATATTGGTCTTTGTCAAATTGCTCTACAGTTATCCTAAGTCTATCTCTTCAGGGGGAGAATTACATAACAATTTAGAAAAGTGATCTCCTCATCTATTTTCAGCAGCTTTCAAAAGAATTTCAGCAGCAGAACCTAAGGATATTTGTATGCTCCTGGCTATATTGCTAGCCATTCTATATTTTAGTTGAAGCAATATTGAGCTGCAAAGTTAGTGTGCCAGATGGAACCTCAGAGGTTATTTAGTTTACCCTCCACTCACAGGTAGGCTGCCCCCAGACTATTCAGGACAGATGGTTATCTATCCAATTTTAGACGTTTCCAGGAAAAGAGCTTCCACAACTTCCCTTAGTAATTCCTTCAAGCACTTAATCTTCTTAGAATCCAGGAAATTCTTCCTCATATTTAATCTATAGGACTCTTCCTATAATTTGAACTAATTTCCTTTTGTTTTTGCCCTCAGTGGAAATGGAAATACAGTTCCCTGAAGGTAATGTAGGCTCAGAGGACTATAAGAACATAAGAAATGCCATAATGTGTCAGACCAGTGTTTAATCTGCTCAGGACTTTGCCCCTGCAGAGTCCACCTAAAGAAATTCAGAGGAACAGTGTAATGACTGCACTCCTGGTAACCATCATCATGATGAAGGCTATGCTTTCTGATGTCCCTAACAATTTTTTTTAACTATCTTGAAGCACTGTAATTTCCTCTCATTCCTGCCTACTACAATTTCACAAATCTCAAAATATTTATTCTTTCTTCTTAATTTTCATTTTTAACCATTTTCAATTCATATTTTCTAAGCTTTCCCTGATTTCTTACCTATCATTCTGTTAAGTTGTGGAGAAACAATTTACTTACAAGATCACATTGTGAACAGTGTTTTTCACTGAACTCACCTCTGTTAATCCCACATCAACAATTCCCAGTCCGGGATCACCTCCATAGTTTGTTTCCTCCACCCTGTGCTCATGATTCCAAGAGCTACTGGAAGAAATCAAGGCACAGGCTGACTTTGGCCAGTTCAAATTCCTGTCAACTCTGCCCTCTTTTCCATTCAACATTACTTCTCATTCGACAATTCCCATCTCTACTGCTTTCAATAACTATTTCAGACCTTTAACTCCTGTATGAGTAGGCAGTGACCCCACCTCTTCCATTTCTTGCCCCTGCTGACATTGCCAACTACTTTGTTTACCAAACTGAAGAGTTCAGGCTGAAGCTCCCAAATGTCCTTCACCTCTCCCATCTCCAAATCCTCTCTCTCTCCTCCTTCTTAGTCATTTCTCAAGAAAAGATTGTCTACCTCTTTTAAAAATCTACCTCCCTCTACTCCGTCTACTTTGATCCTATTCTTCTAAGGGATACTAAAATACTGGCACTCACTCTTTTTCTTCTTTTGACAGTCATCAACTGCTTACTTTCTGATTGTTCCTTCCACTCTAGCTTCAACGTGTTCATGTCTTCCCTATCCTAAAATACCTTCTCCGGATCCTCTCTCTCTTCCCATTACTGTCCACTTTTTCACATATTTTGAATAAACTCTCTCCCTCCACTTATCTTCCTTTAACTCACCTCTACAATCCAATTTCTGCCCTCCTTATTCCATTGAGCCCATGATCTCTTATCAATGATCTCCTCCTTGTTAAATCTATTCTCAACCTTTCAGTTGCTTTCAAAACTGTAGAACATTCCTTACTCTTGGAAACACCACCTTCTTGGTTGTATGGCAAGACTGCCACTTTGATATCATCACTGACTCGAAACACCACCTCCTTCTTGGTTGTATGGCAAGACTGCCACCTTGATATCATCACTGACTTGAAACACCACCTTCTTGGTTGTATGGCAAGACTGCCACCTTGATATCATCACTGACTCTTCTCAATTCTCAATTCAGTCATTTAACCAAATATTGTCAGCGCTGTCATCATAACACTTCCAAAGTCCTCCACTTCCAAACTGCTAACATTTTGGTCCAGGTACTTGTTATATACTGACTCTTACTTTGCATCGGCCACCTCACTGACTCTCCTACTCTAATCTTTCCTCTCTATCTTTAGTTCATACTTCACTCCTTGGATCATTTTTCTGAGACATCATTCTGCTCACATCTCCCAACTCCCCTAAAACCATCAATAATTTCCTATCCATCTCCACATGAAACAGAAACAGCTCATTACTGGCTTTAAGACACTCAGTTAGCTCTCTCCCCACCTCTTAAGTTTGCTTATTTACCATTAACACCCAGCCCACAAAGTTCACTCTTCCTATGCCAACGTACTTACTCACTGTACCTCACTATCATCTTTCGCAACACTGTGCTTGTCACTCCCCTCTCTACTGCAAGCTCACTGTGGGCAGGGAATGTGTCAACAAACTCTGTTTTGTATTTTCCCAAGCACTTAGTACAGTGATCTGCACACAGTAACCACCCAGTAAATATGATTGATTGAGCTCCTTTCTGCCTGGAACTTCTTATTACTTCACAGCTGACAGGCCAGCACTCTTCCTATCTTCCAAGCCCTACTAAAACCACATCTCCTCCAGAAAGTCTCCCCATCTTATTTTCCTTCCCTACTGCATTAACCATGCCCTTCAATCTATACCCACTAAACACTTAGGGACTCAGAGACCTGCTATTTCCAAAAGACTTATGTACATATCCTTTATACTACCTCTAATTTATTTTAATATCTGTCTCTGCAACTAGGATGTTTCCAAGCACCAAGTAGAGTGCCCAGTACATAGTTGGAACAAAATAAATACTTGGAGGGGTAGGAGAAAATTGTGGCAGTAAAACACAATATAAATAATAAAATAAATAGTAAAAATTTTACTATTATTATAAATAATAAAATAATAGTAAAAATAATAACAATAATAATAATATAAATAGTATTTTATGAGCACTTACTATGCAGCAGGCACTGCAGGGGATACAAGGTTGGACATAGTTAATGGCTCAAATGGGACTCACAGTCTTAATCCCCAATTTAAAGATGAGGTAACTGAGGCCCAAATAAGTGACTTTCTCAAGGTCACACAGCTGACAAGTGGCAGAATCAGGATTAGAACCAGGTCCTTCTGACTCACAGCTCATGGTCTACCTGACTGCTGACACCTTTCCCACATCTTCTCCTCTCATAGTCAGTCAGTCATTCAATCATATTTATTGAGTACTTAGTGTGTTCAGAGCACTGTACTAAGTACTTGGGAAAGGAAAATACAACCATAAATGAAATATTCCCTGCCCACACCAAGCTTACAGTCTAGAGGGGGAGACAGACATTAATATAAATATATTACAGATATGTACGTAAGTGTTGTGGAGTTGGGAGGGGGGGATGAATGAATAAAGGGAGCAAGTCAGGGTGATGCAGAAAGGAGTGAGAGAAGATGAAATGGAAGCTTAGTTAGGGAGGGCCTCTTGGAAGGCTTTGCAGGGAGGGATATATCAGATATGAGAAAAGAGGGCATTCCAGGTCAGAGGAATAGAGGAATAGGAATAGAGCCTGGGCTAGAGGTCGGAGGAGAGAAAGATGAGATCAAGGTACATTGAGGAGGTTAGCATTAGATGAGCAAAGTGTGTGAGTTGGGTTGTAGTAGGGGAGTATCCAGGTGAGGTAGGAAGGGGTAGGGTGATGGAGTGCTGTAAAGTCAAAGGGGAGGAGTTTCTGTTTGATATGGAGGCAAATGGGCAACCTACTCGAGTTTCTCGTGGAGTGGGCAAACATGGCCTGAATGTTTTTCCAGAAAAATGATCTGGGCAGCAGAGTGAAGTATGGCCTGGAGATATGGAGGTCAGCAAGGAGGCTGATACAGTAATCTAGGTAGGATGGGGTAAGTCATTGGATTAACGTGGATGGAGAGGAAAGGGAGGATTTTATCAATGCTCTGAAGGTTCAACTGACAGAATTTAGTGATAAATTGAATATGTGGATTGAATAAGAGAGAGGAGTCAAGGATAATGCCAAGGATAAAGCCTTGTGAGATAGGAAGAATGGTGGTGCCATCTACAGTGATGGGAAGTCAGGGGGAAGACAGGGTTTGGGTGGGTAGATAAAAAGTTCTGTTTTAGATGTATTGAGTTTGAGGCGATGGGAGGACATCCAAGCAGAGATGTCTTGAAGGCAGGAAGAAATGAGAGACTGCAGAAAGGTCGAGAGATCAGGGCTAGAGATTTGGATTTGGGTATCATTTGCATAGAGGTGGTAGTTGAAGCCATAATGCCAAACTTCATCTCTCATCACCTTCAAAGCCTTATTTAGGTCACATTGCTAAGAGGCCTTCCCCAATTAAGCTCTCTTTTTCATGACTCCCTCTCTCTCTTCAATCCCTTCTGTCTTTGGACTAATATCTTGGAGTATTTGATATTCACCCCATGCTCAGCCCCTCAGCATTTATATACATATCCTAACAGTATTCATTTATAATAACAATAATAATACTAGTGGTATTTGTAAAGTGCTTACTATGTGCCAGGCACTGTACTAAGAACTGGAGTGGATACAACCAAATCGGGTTGGGCACAGTCCCTGTCCCACATAAGCCTCACAGTCTCAATACCCATTTTTCAGATGAGATAACTGAGGCACAGAGTAGTAAAGTGACTTACCCAAGGTCACACAGCAGACAAGTAGTGGAGCAGGGATTAGAACCCATGACCTTCCGACTCCCAAGGGCCACGTACCCTTCTAGACGTAAGTTCATTATGAGCAGGGGATGTATGTACCAACTCTGTTGTATTGTACTCTCCCAAATGCTTAGTACTACACTCAATAAATAAATACCATTGATTGATATAAGTAGGGTGGCTCAGGTACCAAGGAATGTTGCTGAAGGGCACTGTTATCACTTTATTCATGACAACCTGCTTATTCAGGACTTAAGTTTAGGATTAAGAGATACAAGGGAAAGGTGGTGATAGAGGGGAAAGGAACTTGATGTGCTTTCATGGGCTGTGCTGTGTCAAACACCTCTTGTTGCCTAATTCATTCTGTGGGCAACATTCTGTAATGTGAGACAGCTGGAAGCTTTAGCAAGTACAGTCTTTAGCCAAAGAGCAGATAACCTCCATGAGACCTCATCTGCCACAGATGCTGCTGGACTCATTATAGATTTTATAAACCATCACTGTGGGTTGAAGCCATGTTGGCCACCTATGAGCTGAGGCCCTTGCTTTGTATTAAAGCCAGTGGGCATGAGCTCTTAAGAAAAACATGCCAGAATTTCTGATGGGGCCGAAATGACAAAATCCGTTTGTTTCATAATTGACAGAGTGATGGAAAAAGAAAAAGAAAACAAAAAAAGAAAATCAAATACACTTCTACAGAAAGACAGAGTCCCTATCTTCTGGGAATTCCATTTTATGTGCTAAATGTGATACCCAAACACAGAAGGAAAAGACATTCTTCCAAATGATTAAAAATTATTTAATAATCTATGACCTCATTTTGGACTATAATCATTGATTTTCTGTCCTTTGGATTTACAGATGGGCATTATTGGCAGTGTGATATAATCTGTATCTGTGATCATTTTCTTTGTGTGTGTGTGTGTCATTCTCCTTGAGTATCATCTCTTTTCTAATTGATAAGCTATTCTGTCTATGCTTCTGCTTATCCATTGGCTTCTTGATTCAGTTTTCTAACTATATTTTTTCTCAGCACTCAGTATCTACAGTGCTCTGCACACAGTAAGTGCTTAATACATACTATTAATAGCATGAATTAGAGAATAATAACAATAATAATTAGAGAAGCAGCATAGCTTAGTGGAAAGAGCTTGGGGTTGGGAGTCAGAGGTTGTGAGTTCTAATCCTGGCTCCACCACCTGTCTGCTGTGTGACCTTGGGTAAGTCACTTAACTTCTCTGTGCCTCAGTTACCTCATCTGTAAAAATGGGGATTAAAAAATGTGAGCCCCACGTGGGACAATCTGATTACCCTGCATCTATCTACCCCCGGGCTTAGAACAGTGCTCAGCACATATTAAGTGCTTAACAAATACCATAATTATTATTAGTAGTTATAGTATATATTAAGCACTTACTGTGTGCAGTACTATTACGACTAGTATCACTACTTCTGATTATTCTTGCATGAATGTGCAGTGTACTGCCAAGTTGGAATAATTCAGTTGTAGTAGATCCTTAGGTGTATAAAACTTTTGCAGGAATGTCCTGGAGCAGAAGCTTTATCTTCTTCAGAATATCTGACAATACAAATGTTTTTGTGGGTTTTACCTGGGGCTGTGGCAGATCTAACTGGGTAAGCTCACTGTAGGCAGGACATTTGTCTACCATCTCTCTTATATCGTACTCTCCTACAGTTCTCTGCCCATGGTATGTGTTTGATAAATATGATTGACTGATTGAGGGAGAAGAGGAATTTATAACAGCTGGGGATGGGGTTAGCCCTGTTTTGGAACAAATGCATACAGAAATTAAAATAAATTAAATTAGGGTCTAGGAGGGGAAGGTGAGGTTCACTTCAATAAAACCAAGGGGATGGAGGAGTGGATTAGGGACTGGGGTTGGAGGGAGGCATATGGGAGCTGCTAAGAAATTACAATTAATGATTAAATAATTTTAGAATATATTAAGCCCTCATTTAATGTAAGCACTGGGGTAGATCAAAGTTTTGAGACCAGACACAGTCCCTGGAGAAGCAATGTATCCTACTGAAAAGAGCACAGGCCTGGGAGTCAGAGATCTGGATTCTAATCCCAGCTCTGCCATATGTCTGCTGTTTGACCTTGGGCAGGTCACTTAACTTTTTTGTACCTCAGTTTTCTCATCTATAAAATGGGTATTAAATCCTTCTCTCTCCCACCTAAACTGTGAACCCTATGTGGGACAAGGACTGTGTCCAGTGTGATTACTCTGTATCTACCCTGCACTTAGTTCAGTGCTTAATAAATATTATTATTATTATCATCATCATTATTTCCTGTACCCCAGATGTCTCCTATCTATCTGATCCAAATTTTAAAGATATGGAAACTGAAGATCAGAGAGATTGAGTGCATCACACAGCAAGACATGGACAGAGCTGGGACTAAAACCCAGATCCCTTGACTGCCAGCCCCATGTTTGTTTGTTTTTTTCTCTAGGCCATACAATACGGAAAGGAAGGGGGAGGAGTGGGAGAGCCAGGAGTGGGACAAGGGTAGGATGGAATGAGGTAGGTGGAGAGGTGACTGGGAACAATTGGAAAGGGGACAGGGATACTTGATCCACAGTCAGAGTCACCATAGATGTCTACACTTTTATCTTTAAGTGAAGAATTGTTTGTAGATGGTAAACATCATTAGTGGCATAAATTGCAACAGAACCAGGCTCATTTCCTGTGGGCAGGAAATATGTCTGTTCATTGTAATATTGTACTCTTCCAAGCACTTAGTAGAGTGCTCTGCACACAGTAAGGACTCAATAAGTACAATTGAATGAATGACTGACCCTGGGCGAAGAGGCAGAAATTCATTAATAGGAAGCCACCCTCCTTTTTGTTGCCTTATATATATATGTATATGACTCTGAAAGTATGAATCAGTCATATCTTAGCTCACTGATTTTCTATTATAAGACAAAGCATTGTGAACAGATCATCACTCCCCATACTTTCAAAGCCTTGCTGGAGTCACATCTGATCCAAGAGGCCTTCCCCAACTAAGCCCACCCTTAGCCCCTCAGCACTTACATTTATATCCATAAAAGTATCCATAATTTATTCGTTCATGTTAATGTCTGTCTCCCTCTCCAGACTATAAGCTCCTTGTGGACAAAGAACATGTCTACCAACTCTGTTATTTTGTACGCTCCTAAGTGCTAAGTAAAGGCTACACAGTAAATGCTCTGTAAATATGATTGATAAATTATGAAGTCAAATGATCACTCCAGCTGAATAGATTACTATACTAATATTGAAGCAAAAGTCATTTTTCCATAAATTGACATATTAAATATTCTTGGAAGAGGGAAGGTGAGGAAGGGGTGTATAAAGGATAATTTTGAAATATTTCTTTTTGTAGTAGAGATTTCAACTTTTCTCCTCAGCAGTGCAGGTTGGTGTGGGTGGGTCCATAGGCTTTGCTTGGCCTTTTGTCTATGAAACTGCCTCCCTTTAAGGGATACATCAAAAGTTTATAAACAGGCTGGCTTGTTTAATCATCCCCTAATCCTCTAATTGTCTAATTTAAAATTAAATGAAGAAAAATCTGAAGTACACTACAAACACTCTGTGCCATTAGAAGTATAATTGTTTTAATATAATTTAAGAGATTATTATTGCTATACCCATGAAATGATTAGGCATGACAGAGGAGAAAGCTTAAGGAAGGAATAAGCAATTGAACTTATTCAAGTGTATCATTTTCTTAAGGCAATTCTCCCTCAATGATTCTAATTAATTTTTGGATAACCTAATACTTCTCTCACAAAAACCTAAAATGGAGAGTTATCTTAGTGTGGTAGCTATCTGGGCAGGGAGTGAAAAACTGCTTTCAGGCACTTCTTAAGAATTTGTTTTTCTTACATGTCCACTGTTGCCCTTTCATTCTATTACCACTCTAGGACTCAAAATATTAACTTTAGCTGACCTTAACTACAGCTTATAAAAGTGTACACTTCACTTAAATTCTCTTTTAGCTGACCTTTCCTGGATCTTGGGAAGATGAATTTTTTTGTCTACCTTGTAGATGATTTTTTTCTTTCCCCTGAGATGGCTTTGTATATACTTTCTCAAGTGCACCATTATTAATAACCTGCTGAGTACACTATTTCAAATGGGTTTCTTCTCAGAGATTAGTGTATTCTTATTATGATTTACTAAAACATTTGAAGTGAATGATTTGAGCTCTAAGATACAACAAGTGCAGTATTCTTGACAATTATTGCATGCCTCGGGTGTTTTGAAACTCAAGCTGAAGGACAAATAGTTTTTACCACCTGAAACACAAAGCTTTTTAAAAAATGTCTTGTTCAGAATATGTTATCATTGAGAGGCAATTAAGTGATTTATTTAAAGGACATAAAGTATACACTTACTCTGTGATCACAGTTGCATCATGGGCATTTACTACAATGACACCAATGGGCAAAATTATTTGGAAACGCATTCTAAATGGGAATACAGTTTTAAAAGATAGCATTTCATTTTTCACTTTGAACTGAAAGGGAATTACTGAAACACAAATACTACTGTCTTATTTACACATGCTAGTTGTTTTTCTGAGTTTAGAAATTGCTTCTAGACAGATATATAGACATGCAAATTTGGCAAAGCTAAATCAGCCAGAAATCTAAAATTGTTTTAACATTCTGGAGTGGAATTAATTTTGCTTACTCTAATCAAGATGGTGGAAATATGAATCAGATCTTGGGTTGTGCTCTGAGACCTCAGCATGCCCTTCTGTTGCTTTGAACAGTATCCTCCTACACGATTTGAAAGGTACTTTTTAAATAATAAATTAGAACCATACTAAGCTCAAATAACTCAGTGCACACACAAACTTGTTTATGTGGGCAAGGGATGGGAGGTTTTAACGTTGATACCAAGATAAAGAAAAGCCTGAAGTTCTGGATGCATATGTCTAGTTAGTTGTCTATTAACTAGTAGCACATTGCACTAATAGGGAGTGTCAAATAATAATAATGATAGTAATAATAATAATTGTAGTATTTGTTAGGTGTCAGGTACTGTATTAAGTGCAGGGGTGATTGGGTTGGACAAAATCTCTGTCCAAAATGGGGCTCAATCCCCATTTTCTATATGAGGTAACTGAGGCAAATAAATGTGAAGAGACTTTCCCAAGATCACACAGCAGACACATAGTGGAGCCAGGATTAGAACCCATGGCCTTCTGACTCCCAGGCCCATGCTCTATCCACTATGCCACACTTGAAGAGGAAGAAGAGTGGCAAGAGGGAAGCAGGGACCTAAGCTGGGCCAGAGAAGAGACATGGTACAAGGACTGCAGCAGACTTCACCTCATCCCTGACCTGTTAGCTGGTCTAGAGCAGGGTCTATTTTAGAGGGCCTGGTTAGTGCAGCAAGAGAAACCAAATCCAACAGCCAGTTCCATCAATCCAATAGCCACCCCGTGCACTTTTGACTTCTCCTTAGGATCCATTTGCATCTTTTTATTTATATGTATCTCTTTCTTATATATTTATTTGGACTTTCAGTTCTTTGCACAGTTGCTTCATCCTGATATGCCTATACTGTTCTTCTTTGATTATCCTTCCACTTGCAGAATTTGTAAATAATTTCTGTTAATTTCTTGCAGTAGACTGTAAGCTCCATGAGGCCAGGGAGTGTGGGTCTTTCATTATTATTTCTCCCAAGTGGTAAATCAAGTGACCAGTACTCAGTAGGTGTCTACTGACATTAATTATTGATAAATCCACCTGCAACTGCCAAGGTTCCCTATACAGGGGATATAGGACAGGGAGTGAAAGTAAATTGAGGACCCAGTGTGGTTTACTGAAAAAAATCCATCAATCAATCAACAGTATTATTCATTCAATCATATTTCTTGAGTGCTTACTGTGTGCAGAACATTGTGCTAAGCACTTAGCACTGTACTAAGCACTTTGTGCAGAGTACTTTTCTAAGTGCTTGGGAGAGAACAGTACAGACTGTGAGCCTCTCGTGGGACAACCTGATTACCCTGTATCTAGTCCAGCGCTTAGAACAGTGCTCTGCACATAGTAAGCGCTTAACAAATACCAACATTATTATCCCCACTCTCAAGGAGATTACAGTCTTGCAGGGAAAAAGCACAGGTCTGGGAATCAGAAGATGTGGGTTCTAACCCCACAACTGCCATTTGATTGTTTTGTGAAGTTGGGCAAGTCACAAAGTTCTCTGTGCCTCAGTTCTCTCATCTGTAAAATTGAGGTGAAATACCTATTCTCATTTACTCTTAGACTGTGAGTCCTATATGGGATAGAGGGATTGTCTCTATTGCTATACTGTACTTTCCAATTGCTTAGTACAGTGCTCTGCAAACAGTAGGCACTCAATAAATATGATTGAATGGAGACTGTGTCCAAACTGATCATCTTGTATCTATCCCAGTACTTAGCATAGTGATTGACATGTAATAAGCACTAAACAAATACCACAGATATTATTAATATTTACATTAGAGAGAGTGGAGAGACGCAGCAAGGCCCAATGGGGCTGGGTGTCAGAAAGACCTAGGTTCTAATCCCGGTTCTGCCATATGTCTGAAATGATTTTGGACACTTCACTTCTCTGTGCCTCAGTTACCTCATCTGTAAAATGGGAATTAAAACTGTGAGCCCAATGTGGGACAGGGACTCTGACCAACCCAATTACTTTGCATCTACCCCAGCACTTAGGACAGTGCCTGGCATATAACAAGGACTTAACAAATACCACAGTTATTTTTATTATTATTAGGTCTGGAGTCCTACAGTTGATGGTTGCTTTAGGAGGTGCAAGGCAGTTAAGAAGGGGAAGACAAGCATAAAGCAATAAGGAATATTAGTAAGGAACAATAATAGGGCAGTGGAAGTATAGCTTTCCTCTTTAGTTCATAAACGAATCTTCTAACTTTTAATTCCATTCTATGTCTGCTTCCTGTGGATAATACAGGAAAGCTAGGAAAACCTTGATTTAAGCTAAATTCTCTTTGGTATAATATTTTTTAATGGTATTTGTTAAGTTCTTACTATGTGCCAGGCATTGTCCTAAGCATTGGGGTAGGTACAAGCTAATCAGGTTGAACACAGTCCATGTCCTACATGAAACTCACATTCTTAGTCCCTATTTTACAGATGAGGTAACTGTTGCACGGAGAAATAACTTGCCCACTGTCACACAACAGACAAATGGCAGAGCAGGGATTAGAACCTAGTCCTCTGAATCCCAGGCCTCTGCTCTTTCATCTAAGTTCCACTGATGTGATGACACTATTCTTACTTTATGACTCACCTTAAAACCCACCACAGGCTACTTAGAAATTGAGTTCATGACTTTCAGCGTGAACTCATCTTCCCAGTTCCAAAAGAATTATCAAAAGCTTCTTTTCCCCTATGATTTAGATACCAGTCTCTAATTGGGCACTAGTTAAGTGGATTAATTGAAGAAATCTATACATATGTGTTTTCTCTTGGTATGGCAGACACATAAACCACTGTGTTTTTGATATTTAGGTATGATTAGGCTGTGAAAAATGCATCAAGAGCCCCAAGAGCTTTGGAGCTTATTTAAAAATGCACACAGAGTTTTGAAGAGCAAAAATGGTTTGACAAGTAGGCAGGCCACGAAGAAACTGACACATCAAGGGAAGAAGATCAAACAGGAATATAGCAGGCATATTCATACCATAGACTGAACAGCCTTGGCTGCACTCCAAGGGGCTTGGAAAAACAAGCAGACATGAAATATAGAGAAAGTATAGAGACGGGGATCTAGAGGTGGAGAAATGAAAGACCATTTGACATTCAAAAATGATTTTTTTATTTTACATTTTTGACACACAGTCAATACATTCACCCCTGCTTAGCTTATTTAACTGGATGCAAAAGTTTTCTTACCCGTGATAGTACACAACATAAAGAAGATATAAAAAATTGAAATTGGCTTCTCTTTAGTAGCATATACTTCAAAATGTCTTAATCTTTTGCCAAGTCACTAAAATGAATGAATAAAAAGCAAGAGGCAGGAGTGCTTAGAAGCCCTGAAACTTAACTATGCATTGCATGTGAATTTATTACTCTACTATGTCTTCATTGATTAGAATAAAAAATAGTTTAGTGACTGAAGTGATTATGCATCATTTTATGATTTTAAAATTGTATCTCCAATAGTTATCATTAAAATAAAATATAAATTAAAATTATTTTGAATTTCAGTTTTATTTTTCTAAGTGTCTGTTTACCCTCAGATCAATCAGTTAATCAATCATATTTACTGAGTGTTTATTGTGGGCAGAGCACTTTACTAAGGATTCAGGAAATTATAATGCAACAGAGTCAGTAGACTTGATCCCTGCCCATAAGGAGTTTACAGGCTACAGAATTGTCAACCCTGGGTGTTACAGGCACCTAGTTCAATCTGTTTACATAGTAACCACCCACATATTTAGCACGGTGCTTTAAACGTAATGAGAGACTAATACTATTACAATCAATATTGAAGACCAGTACTACTATTAAGGGCATGCATGAATTAATAGATCACTTATACCTCTAGACTGATTTGGAAGGCTTAATACGCTGGTGGTTGTCTGAACATGAACCCAACTCCTGCTACTGATGTTGTCAATAATCATAATAATGATAATGGTATTTTTTAAGTACTTACTATGTGTCAGGCACCATACTAAGTGCTGGGGTGGGTATAAGCAAATTAGCTTGGATGCAGTCCTGGTCCCACCTGAGGGTCACAGTCTCAATCTCCATTTTACAGATGAGGTAACTGAGGCACAAAGAAGTGAAATAGTTTGCCCAAGTGGCAAAGCTCGGATTAGAACACATGACCTCCAAGGCCTGTGCTCTATCTACTATACCATGCTAGGCATCTCCAAAAGAATATGTACCCAGGATCTGCCTCCATGTGCTGCCCATCAGCAGGTAGCCAGTTTCCCACAGAACTGTGCTAATGACTCCTTATCATTCATTCATTCAGTAGTATTTATTGAGCACTTACTATGTGCAAAGCACTGCACTAAGCACTTGGAATGTACAATTCGGCAACAGATAGAGACAATCCCTACCCACTGACAGTCTTACAGTCTAATCAGGGGAGACAGACGGACAAAAACAAGACGACTTAATCACAATAAATAGAATCAAGGGGATGTACACCTCATTAACAAAATAAAGAGGGTAATAAAAATATATACAAATGAGCACATTGCTGAGGGGAGGGGAAGGGAGAGGAGGAGGAGCAGAGGGAAAGGAGGGAAAGGGGGCTTAGCTGAGGGGAGGTGGAGAGGGGGCAGAGAGGAACAGAGGGAGCAGAGCCAGCCAGCTCAGTGCTCCAAGAAGACTGGATTAATAATAATAATAATAATGTTGGTATTTGTTAAGCGCTTACTATGTGCAGAACACTGTTCTAAGCACTGGGGTAGATACAGGGTAATCAGGTTGTCCCACATGAGGCTCACAGTTAATTCCAATTTTATAGGTAACTGAGACAGAGAAAAGTTAAGTGACTTGCCCACAGTCACACAGCTGACAAGTGGCAGAGCCGGGATTCAAACCCATGATCTCTGATTCCCAAGCCCAGGCTCTTTCCATTGAGCCACGCCGCTTCTCAGGGGCATTAATGCAATTAATACAGTGGCATTAGAGATTTCAGCCCTAGACCCCGGACTATGAACTGTCTGGATGACCCCAGAGACACATGACTCAAGCCTTATCCTCTTCCACCTTCACAGTAGTAACAGTTACAGTAATTATTAAGTGACCACCTTGTGCATTGAGCGCTACTAAGTGCATCGGAACTGCAAAAGAAATGGATATATTTCCTGCCTACAACAGATTTTATGAATATGACACCTCAGGTAGACATCCCTGAAACAGTCTTCATTCATACCACCCAGTCTAGTCCTCCCCAACCCTCTCTCTGATTCTGTGCATGGAGAAACTTCGCTCTGCCACTTGTCTGCTGTGACCTTGGGTAAGTCACTTCACTTCTCTGTGCCTCAGTTACCTCATCTGTAAAATGGGGATTGAGACAGTGAGCCCCACGTAGGACAGGGACTGTGCCCAACCCTATTTGCTTGTATCCACCCCAGCGCTAGTACAGTGCCTGACACACAGTAAGCACTTAACAAATGCCATAATAATAATTATTATTATTGTTATCTGAGGGAAAGAACACAAGGAGCCACATACTTGGAGCTCAGGCCCAGTCATCACTACCTCATGCTGGCTCTGGTTCTACATATCATAAAATGATTAGAGAAGAAGCGTAGCTCAGTGGAAAGAGCATGGGCTTGGGAGTCAGAAGTCGTGGGTTCTAATCCCGGCTCCGCCACTTGTCTGCTGTGTGACCTTGGACAAGTCACTTAACTTCTCTGTGCCTCAACTCCCTCATCTGTAAAATGGGGATTAATATGGGGATTACAACTGTAAACCCCATTGGGGACAGCTTGATTACCTTGTATCTACCCCAGCGCTTAGAACAGTGCTTGGCATATAGTAAGCATTTAACAAATACCACCCTTATTATTATTATTACACCTTTTTCCACCTCTTCACTTGTCTCCATCCCTCATCCTCCAACAAGGGTACGACTGATTTTAAAGGAACACTGACCTTTAAATGGCTTAGCCACAGTTTGAATGAAGAGCCTGCACATCCCGGAGTTAGCACATGAGGTATTACTTTGCTATCTCCACTGCAGGTCGTGGTAAAATTTGTCATGGGAGAGACCCAAGATGGGTGAGAATCAGGAGGAAGATATTCATTCATTCATTCATTCAATAGTATTTATTGAGCGCTTACTATGTGCAGAGCACTGTACTAAGTGCTTGGGATGAACAAGTCGGCAACAGATAGAGACAGTCCCTGCCGTTTGACGGGCTTACAGTCTAATCGGGGGAGACGGACAGACAAGAACAATGGCACTAAACAGCGTCAAGGGGAAGAACATCTCGTAAAAACAATGGCAACTAAATAGAATCAAGGCGATGTACAATTCATTAACAAAATAAATAGGGTAACGAAAATATATACAGTTGAGCGGACGGGTACAGTGCTGTGGGGATGGGAAGGGAGAGGTGGAGGAGCAGAGGGAAAAGGGGAAAATGAGGCTTTAGCTGCGGAGAGGTAAAGGGGGGATGGCAGAGGGAGTAGAGGGGGAAGAGGAGCTCAGTCTGGGAAGGCCTCTTGGAGGAGGTGATTTTTAAGTAAGGTTTTGAAGAGGGAAAGAGAATCAGTTTGGCGGAGGTGAGGAGGGAGGGCGTTCCAGGACCGCGGGAGGACGTGACCCAGGGGTCGACGGCAGGATAGGCGAGACCGAGGGACGGCGAGGAGGTGGGCGGCAGAGGAGCGGAGCGTGCGGGGTGGGAGGTAGAAAGAGAGAAGGGAGGAGAGGTAGGAAGGGGCAAGGTGATGGAGAGCCTTGAAGCCTAGAGTGAGGAGTTTTTTTTGTTTGGAGCGGAGGTCGATAGGCAACCACTGGAGTTGTTTAAGATATGGCAGTTTGGGTTTTGCTAGTGGGTGTTGCCATGTTTCCCTCTGTTATTTACACAGGCTCACTCTCCTGTCCCATCCTCCTGGACAGAATCAGAGCCACATCCCCTGCAAGGGAGATCACCTGCCAGCCAGAGAGAGAGAATACAAACCTGCTCTGTTTAGGTCTCTGTGAAGCTGGATTTGGATTCTAACTCCTTCATGCATACATGCACAAACACAGCCTCTCATCCCATCCCAGCCAGAGTTTGGAGCACTATTGCATGTTGGCAAGGTGGGGGTTTGGGCCCAGCTACTGGCAATAGGTAAAGCTCACTGAGGACAGCCAGCTCCCAAGTTTTCCTCTTATCCCTTAGAATGGTTCCTGCTCCCTTCCCAGACTTCTCATCCAGACAGCAATGGACACCACAGCTTTTCTCTTCACCTCAGAGAGGAAGAGAGCCTCTCCAGTGACAATGGCAGGGGGGCCTGCAAGACAATAGATTCTTGGACCCTGGTGCAGGTTGATTTGATTTTATCC
Source organism: Ornithorhynchus anatinus (assembly GCF_004115215.2). Taxonomy (NCBI): domain Eukaryota; kingdom Metazoa; phylum Chordata; class Mammalia; order Monotremata; family Ornithorhynchidae; genus Ornithorhynchus; species Ornithorhynchus anatinus. The sequence goes on from NC_041731.1 coordinate 84,565,895, forward strand.
GTAATTCACATATTTACATATATTTATATAAATATTAATGTACCCTACTCTAGACTGTAAGCTTGTTGAGGGCATGGAATGCACCTACCAACTCTGTTATATTGCGCTCTCCCAGGAGCTTAGTAAAGTACTCTGCACACAGTAAGCACTAATAAATATGATTAATCGATTGGCTATAAGTGCTCTATTTTCTCAGAGATGAATGTTCTCATCTGCACACTGTGTCCTGATGTTCCAAGAAACAGTCTTTGTTTTCTTGGTGCTTTATCTTGTACAAGTCCCACTGTGTTAACCATCAATGAGACCATCATTTGGGGACTAATGGGAATTCACTTCTCCCCATGAATTGGGTAAAATAGAATTGACCAACTTATGTAAACACAGATAAAGTAATTTGATAGCATGTTTATCCAAACATTTATTTCCCGTTTCATATTTTGAGCCCTGGCCTCTTTTTGAAATGTCATCTATAAACATTACATGTCAGGGAGAAATTGATCTATTTTATGAAATTCATTTGAAAAAGAGAGTAGACTGCATGCTTTCTAGAGAATCAAATTACCATAAATTAATGACTTAGTATATCATATCTTCGTAATTGCTTTTTCTACCAAAGCAAAGAGCTAAATGAGAGCCTTCCCCTATTCTCTAACAACTATCCTGATTACCTGCAATGACCATCATGTCTGTCGTCCATCTCTGCTGGATAGCTCCATATCTCCTGGGATGCAGGGTTGTTGTTTTTTTGTTTGTTTTCCTAATCTGCTACTCTATTCCTACAGCTTAATTTTAACCCATACTCTATTAAGACAAAGTCCCGATTTATTTTATTGTTTACCCCTTGCTTTTATTTTTGAAGAAACACACCACCTCTTTTTATGTTCACTTTTCATGTCACTTTTGAACACTGGGCAATTATTTTGCACAGTGAAGAAGACTAAAGTGAAAAAGGAGTCTACAATTTTTGCAGCTAAAATAGCATGTTACAAAGTTCATTTGTTCTATTAAATTATCTAATATTTTAGAACAGCTGTTGTCAGCATTAAAACACTCTCTTTGCCCAGATTTAAAATTCAACATCATTTCCAGCCCGGGTACTCTTATTTTCAGTTATATTTGTCTTATATTTTCAAAGGTCTTTGAGATATACCTAGCCGAAAGGTAAATCAAATCTTCAAATCTCCATGAGTCTCATCTCACACACAATTGAGGGCTTGATGTGATCTATATTTGAAGAGGATAGCCAAGTATTTGATTTAATATGATATTTCTTGGTTTAGGATAGCACCTCTTTTCTGAAGAGTATGACATTCTCCTGAGATATTTAATTCATCCCCATGTATTCCATCCTCCCTGAGTCCTTCTTGAATAGAAAAAATCTTGGTATTAATTTTCCATTTTCACTTGAGGAAACCAAGGTCTACAGAGATAGGAAAATTAACTGTGGTTTCTGAGATGACCATCATTGGAGACACCATTTTATTCCAGGCCCAACTCCAAATTTAGTGCTCTTTCCAATGAGTCTTTTTGTTGTGTTTTTTTTTGTTTCAGGATTAATAACCAGAGAGTATACAAACTGTTGATAATGGTGATTTTGTCTCTATGCATCTAGAATGGAGGCAGAGGGGGCAGCTGTGGGGGACAAAAAGAGGAAAGAGAATGGATCTAATACAAGGATGAATTTGTGTCTTAAGGGCAAGCACCACTTGCCTATTCCCCTCTGACACTTTCTGCAGGACTCAGAGGCAGTAGATGGACTTTGACCTAGATTGTAATCACATGGACAGTGAGTCTTTGTTTGAGGTAGATGTCTATCAGCTTCAAATAGAGAATGAAAAAAGGGAGGAAGAGGCTGGCTCTCCCTTTAGTTCTTCCTGAGGGAGTGTTGCTGCATGCCACTTATGGATGACATCCTTAGATTCTACTCGGCAGGTAGTCCCAAAATGTAGAGTGGGGAGGGAAAGAAGAAGAGGATGGACATAATACTGTCATAATACTGTTATTTTTTTACTGAATTATCCAATTATTTTTTCTTTTTCTCTGATGAAAATTCCGGTATTTGATAAGTGCTTACTAGGTAATAAGCACTGAGTAGATACGAGGTTGGCCACAGTTCTTTTTCCCAAATGGGGCTCACAATCTAAATTGAATAATAATGTTGGTATTTGTTAAGCGCTTACTATGTGCAGAGCACTGTTCTAAGCGCTGGGGTAGACACAGGGGAATCAGGTTGTCCCACGTGAGGCTCACAGTCTTAATCCCCATTTTACAGATGAGGTAACTGAGGCACAGAGTAGTTAAGTGACTTGCCCACAGTCACACAGCTGACAAGTGGCAGAGCTGGGATTCGAACTCATAACCTCTGACTCCAAAGCCCGTGCTCTTTCCACTGAGCCACGCTGCTTCTCATGGGAGTACAGGTATTTAATCCCCATTATATGTAGAGGGAAACTGAGTTCCAGAGAATGTTAGTGACTTTCCCAAGGTCACACAGCAGGCAAGTGGTAGAACCAGGATTAGAACCCAGAGCTGTGCTCTTTTCACTAGGCCATGCTCCCCTACCTGTCTCTACTGATAATAGTAGTAGCATTAATTGAGCTCCCACTGAATGCAATACCAAGACCCTAAGGTAGTACAAAAAAAAGAAGTGACATGTTCCCTGCTGACAAGGAGCAACCACTCATGCATGGGGGAGAGATGTAAAAACATTTAAAAATGTGTAAATATCACATGGGCATTGGAGTGGGACTAAATTATTACCCACTTACCTTTTCCCCAGTGCTCAGGATGGTGCTAGGCAGTGTAATGCAGTGTAATTACCATAATACAGTATATGAATATATAAATACATCAATATATGAATAAATACATGTATGAATAAATAATTTGCGTTCTTTCAGTTTCTTTTTTCTTTGTTTATTCATCTGTGGTGTGGAATAATGCAGGGAAGCTTCAAAAACTTTGGGGCTTGCAAAAGGATTCTGATTCCCCAAAATAGATCTGAGTTCCTGAAAGGATGTTGGACAATCTCAAGCCTCACTTATTTGTCACCTGTTTTCACCACATGCTTCTCTGTATCTATAATGGGTATTTGAATACAAAGGTGTCCTTAATGGATTTCCTTCTCTCTTGCCCTCTATTGTAAATGAACTATTTGGCATGCAGCTTTTACTTGCCATTCTGTGGTTCACCTAGCCATTCCACAAAGCCCGAGATAATTTTCTATTCATGATCTTCTCTTTGTTCAGTTTCACTGTTCTACTTTTCAATCCTCGGGTTTCCTGAATGAAAGTGTACTGCACTCTGTCATTTCACTAGATTGTTTGGATACATATAAAGACCTATGTGTGACTTCAGATGTCTGCACACATTACAGTCCATTTTCCTCACTGTCCCTTTAACCTCCTTTTTTTTTTTTACTTTTGAACGATGTCATTGTCTTTTTTGTAATAATATGACCTCCTTGTTGTTTGATCCTTTAAGCTCCTTTGTCTGACTTCTGGATAAATGGAATTTAAAACACATTACATTGCTCAAGTGATATCTTGAAAGACTCCACAGAGGATGTTGAGGATGCAGAGGATTCTTTGCCATTTGAATAAGGATTTATGTATTGTATTTTTTTGTCTTTATAAAAAACACCAGACTACCTATAAAATGTGTAATAAAGAATGATTTAGTAAATGGGGACCTTACATTATGAAAATCATTTCATCAATTAATCAATAGTATACCATGAACACTTACTCTCTGTAGAACATTTGTACTAAGTCCTTGGGAGAATGCAGTAGAGTTAGTACACATGATACCTGTCCTCAAGGAACTTACATTCTAGTTGGGAAGGCAGACAACGAAAATAAATTATTGATGGGGGAAACAACAGAGTTTAAATATATGTACATAAGGGCTGTGGGGTGAGCAGTGAGTAACAAAGGGTTAAGGGAGCATGGACTCAAGTGGAGGTGGGATGGGTTGGAAATGAGATTGATCAGCCAGGACCCTCTGGCGGAGATGTGATTATAGAAGGACTTTGAAGATGGATAAAGTACTGGCTATCGAAGTATGAAGCGGGTGTTTCAGGCTAGAGGGAGGGCATGAGAAAGAGGTCCTCACAGAGAGAGACAAGAATGAGGGTTAATGAATAGGTTGGCATTAGAGAAGCAAAACATGTGAGAGAGCTACTTAAGCTACTTTAAAGCCAATGGTGAGGAATTTCTGGTTGACTAGAGAAGAATGGACAACCATTAGAGGCTTTTAAGGGTTGAAGAGTCGAAGGGTGAAGTGTGAACTACAGGGGGGTAAAGAGGTCAGAGAGGAGGCTGATAGAGGAGTCAAGTCAGAATATGACAAACATTTGGATCAGTGTGACGTCAGTTTGAAGAAAGAACCAAAAGGATTTGGAGACTGAATAGCCGAGTTGAAAGAATAAGAGGAATCTATATCTGAAGGTTGCAGGTTTGTGAGATGGGAGGATGGTGGTGGTGTTAACAGTTATGGTAAAGTTAGGGGAATGAGAGGTATTTGAGAGGGATGTGCAATTTGTTTACCTCCAAACATGAGAAGCGGCATAGCCTGGTGGCAAAACCACAATCCTGTGAGTCAGAGGATCTGGATTTTAATCCCAGCTCTACCTCATACCTGCTGTGTGATCTTGGGCAAGTCATTTCACTTCTATATGCCTCAATTCCTTCATCTGCAAAATGGGGATTAAATATTGTTCTCTCTCCTACTTAGACTATGTGCCTCATGTGAGACCTGATTACCTCGAATCTACCCCAGCACTGCCCCTCTCAGTGTCACACCTGGAGAGTTTCCAGTACTCTACCAGTCTCAACTATGGAAGGGAGAATAGAGAAGAGGCCTACCCATTCCATTCCTAGCTTGCTCAGTGGCTAGCGAGTGGAAGCAATCTGCTACAAGTCAAAACTCACCTATGCTGGACAGCAGGAGCATAGGAAAAAGTCAAGTGTGGAGACTCAAGTTTATTACGTGGCAGGAGGCAAAGGTAAACCACTTCCATATTTTTATCAAGAAAACTCTATGGATCCATTAACAGAACGATCACAGATGGAGATAGGAAATTCTGGGAGAGATGTGTCCATGGAGTCACTATGGGTCGGAGATGACTCGACGTCATAAGACAAGACCCTAGCACTTAGTACAGTGTTTGACAAGCACTTCACAAGTGCCACAAATGATGAATTTTTTATATCCAAATGTGGTTTTTGAAACAAGCCTGCTAATACTCAAAACTAATCATCATGTCGATTTTTGGAAAGGATAAGCTGTCTTACCCCTTGTTTTAAACTTAATGCAAACTGCTGGCTTTGTCCTCCTTTCCTCTCATATTCCCCAACCTGTACTTTCAAATCCTTCAAAGTGTTATGATAGAAATAAATCCAGTTTCTTAATGATCCCTGGGTCTTCTCTGCCTATCTCAACTTGATCTCCACCTTAAGGTTACAAAAAGATGCATACATTGGTTTAATGTTCTACAACAATATCCATAATTCAGAAAGTATGTCCTGGGTATGAGATAAATTTTGAATTAGAAAACAACACCTCAATGCAATTCTTAAAAGCAGTGTTTTAGTGATGCTATTGATCATTATCATCTTCACCATCACAATATTCAAAATGGATTTATTCAGTATTTATGGGTACTGTTATAAGAAAGTACATAAATCCATACCTTTCTAGGAGTTGAAGACAATTTGCATTCTCAAGCACATGCAAACACAAATACTGAACAAGTTAAAAGTTAGTGTAAGTGCTTAGTATGGTGCTCTCTATACTTTAGGCACTCAATAGATACCATTCTTAAATTGTTTGATTAATGAAGATCACCAACATTGTTTGAGAAGTTACAGAACTTATAAAAAGCCACATGGCCTAGTGGAAAAAGCAGGGGCCTGGAAGTCAGAGGACCTGAAATTTAAAGCCTGGTGTGCCACTTGCCTGCTGGGTAATCTTGGGCAAGTTAATTAACTTCTCTATGTCTCAGTTACCTCATCTGTAAAATGGGGATTAAGACAGAGACCCATGTGGGATATGTGTTGTGTCCAGTCTGATTAGCTTGTATCTACCATAGCACTTAGTACAGGCCTAGTCCATACCAAGCGCTTGACATATACCATTCAACAAACAAACAAACAAAAAGGTAAGGGAAATTTTCTATCTTTTTCAGTTCATCTAAGAAGGATCTATAGGTTAAGAAATTTATTAGAAAACCTCAATTTCAATAATTCACAATTGAATTTACAGTTACGGTACTAGTGCTTACCTTGTGCTAAATCCTAGGTTAAATACAGAGTTATCAAATTAAGCACAGGTCTTTTTGACATTTTTGTCAGGGTTGGAGATTAACATAACACTTGCTCCCCCATTTTCACTTTCTAAAATCTAATTTTTATCGATTATCTTGATTTCAGTCAGCATCTTCATAGAAAATAGACCATTTAGTGAAGAAAATGTGTCTCTATCTCCTGATGGTACCCACCATCAATCTTTTGTCTGATTCCTTTTCTGCATTAGGTCACATGTGTCATCTGGCTGGTTGGGCCCAATATCAGTGAAAGAACTGTTACTTGCCTGTTATGGGAAGACTAATAATTAGGAAGTGTATACCTCAACTCTGTGCTGACCAAATGGGAAAGTGGAAACTCCCATTTTAGGGACTTTCTGTAATCTTCTCCTTTCTCTTCCATGCCCATGTTCTCTCCAGTCTGATTCTACACATTACCCACACTGAACCTCCCCCTCCCCACACCCTATTTTCAGCTAAAGAAAACCCATTAATGATAATTCCTCAGCACTGATGTGCCCAGATATATAAACAAAGGCTTGGGAGATAAAGGTAACAACAATTTCAGTAACAATATAGTTTGTAGAACTCCCCACTTTTGTTTCCCAAAAATCTTAGTGTCTTTTCTCCATGGTATATGCTTTTCATATTAAACTGATAGTCCCCATGAGATGAGTTTCTAAGAATATTATTGATATTACATTTAATGGCTTGGAACAGCAATTTAATTAACCTCCAATATTAAAAATGACTTTTTCTTAATAAAAATAGAGTGAACATTATTTTCCAATTTTAAGTAATAAGAAACTTAATGTCTCCTGTATATTTCAGAATGCTACAAAAAATAAGTAGCACCTTAATAGAGAATATAGAGTTCTTCTTTGTCTTGCTTGAGGAATGGTTCATTCTGATATCCTCTGGGTAATTTTGGAGGCCTTTAGAATATTTAAAGCTGTGAATATGGTTTGGAGAGCATTTCATCCGGGCAGATAGATTGGGCAGGGAGGTGCTCAAATCCAACAGGCCTCAGAATATGGGGCAGAGAGGGTTTCTTTAAAGTCTCTTATTTTCATTGCATTTCATGACATATTTCCTGCTGGGGTTATGCCATCAATGATGAAGGTTTCTGACCAAAGGCCCAATTAGGCCTTTCCATGAGTTGGACAGACCCTGCAGGAAGCCTAAAAATATAGCTGACCCACCTGGTCGGCAAAGACCGAGGAGATTTCCAGGGCAACTGCTGACTGAATAATGGGCTATGGCACAACAGCAACACTGTGCTGTGACCACTTCAACAGTAAATGGCTTCTGCACATAAAAACCCTTTTCCAGTACTTCAACTTTGCGGTGTGTTGCTTAATAATAATAATAGCATTTGTTAAGCACTTACTATGTGCCAGTCACTGTACTAAGTGCTCGGATGGTTACAAGGAAATCAGGTTTGACCCAGTCCTTGTCCCACATGGGGCTCAAGGTCTCAATCCCCATTTACAGATGATGGAACTGAGGCCCAGAGAAAAGAAGTGACTTGCATAAGGTTACATGGCAGACAAGTGGTGGAGCCGGGATTAGAACCCATGAACTTCTGAGTCCCAGGCCCATGCTCTAGCCACTAGGCCATGCACTATTTGCATTCTGTGCCTTAATGGGAACTTGGTTGGAAGAAGAGTGTGAGAGGCACTGTGTGAACTAGAAGTGCTATCATTTATTCTTTTGTGCAGAATCTCAATCCTGAAGTCTCAGGTCCAAGACTCATTCATCAGCAGCATGGCTCCGTGGAAAGAGCCTGGGCTTCCGAGTCAGAGGTCATGGGTTCGACTCCCAGCTCTGCCACTTGTCAGCTGTGTGACTGTGGGCAAGTCGGTTACCTTCTCTGTGCCTCAGTTACCTCATCTGTAAAATGGGGATTAACTGTGAGCCTCACATGGGACAACCTGATTACCCTGTATCTATCCCAGCGCTTAGAACAGTGCTCTGCACATAGTAAGCGCTTAACAAATACCAACATTATTATTCCTGATGGAAGTCTGCATCATCATCATCATCATCATCATAGTTTAACAAGTTAAAGAGCTAATGAAGAGTTTAATTTACTGAAATTAGAGTGTTTGGGGTCCGTTTGAGATTTGTTTTATTCATTTGATATTAAAGATTTTGGCAATTCTTGATTAAGTATTTTAAAGTATAATTTTGGCAAGCATCTTGAAGGATAGTCTCAGTAAACAATATAGCAGACCATGAATTGCTTTTCCTATATATTAAAATGATTTGGGGCTTTGAAAAGATGAACAGATATTTCAACTAGTATGTTATAAACTGCACTGGGGAGAAACTATTTATCATAACTCTGTTGCTTGCTGTCATATTCATTCTTTTTCCAGTCCTGCACAGGAGATAAGCACTGCAATGTTCATTCTAATCTTCTCATTTCTCAAAATAATGGACCTCTAGTTTAGAACTTGAGATCTTTAATTTCAGGTTCCCTTTTGATTCAAATTTAAATTAAAAGGTAAAATATATCAAAATCTATGAGAAACCCAAATATTTATCTGAATAATTGTCTACATTTCAATTTTAAATTTTTCCATGATTTGGTAATTTGGTCTTTCTATTTTAATTCAATTAGCCTCAGACACATTTTGTGACTGCCTTGAAGCTGGGTTTCACTTTACCTTCCCTTCTGTCTAATTCAAGGTCATGAATAGTCATCCTCATATTTGAACACCACTGAGTTGTAAGAAGCTCTCCAGTTATTCAAAAGTACTCCAGGTAAATGGAACAAATCAGACTACAGAATGGATCAAAATGAGGGTAGGGTTGATATAACCAAAGGGCTTGTTTATTGTTCTATCTGAGGTAAGAAAAGGGAGCTGAGGACAAGAAGGGTCCAGATCAAAGCTTCCCCAATTTGCCTGACTAAATGTAGAAAAATAGAGAGAGAAGCCATTTCTTGGCACCAAGATGTACAGAGTGGACCAGAGTAAATCAATCAGTGTAAGAGCTGTAATGGGGCATTGTGCAGAGACTAGTTGCATCCTCCGGAATTAGAAATCAAGTGTTTGGTTCATCACATTTGCAGTCCTCACAAAAATGGGAGGGAATATAGACAACAGGGAAATAAGGGCAAAATTCAGCCAAGGAAACTAGGAAAAATTGACATTAAAAAAAAGAGTAGGGGATAGTAGTCAAGTTGAATGAGAAAAGAGACATTAAAATGATAAAATGTTGAAAAATCAAATTCATTCATTCAATAGTATTTATTGAGCACTTACTATGTGCAGAGCACTGTACTAAGCACTTGGAACGTACAAATTAGTAACAGATAGAGACAGTGCCTGCCCTTTGATGGGCTTACAGTCTAATTGGGGGAGACAGACAAAAACAATAGCAATAAATAGAATCAAGGGGATGAACATCTCATTAAAACAATAGCAAATAAATAGAATCAAGGTGATGTACATCTCATTAGCAAAATAAATAGGGTAAAGAAGATATATACAGTTGAGTGGACAAGTACAGTGCTGAGGGGATGGGAAGGGAGAAGGGGAGGAGCAGAGGGAAAGGGGGGAAAAGAGGGCTTAGCTGTGGAGAGGTGAAGGGGGGGTAGAGGGGGAGCAGAGAGAAAAGGGGAGCTCAGTCTGGGAAGACCTCTTGGAGGAGGTGAGCTCTCAGTAGGGCTTTGAAGAGGGGAAGAGAATTGGTTTGGCGGAGGTGAGGAGGGAGGGAATTCCAGGACCGCGGGAGGACGTGGCCCGGGGTCGACGGCAGGATAGGCGAGAAGGCAGAGGAGCAGAGCGTGTGGCGTGGGCAGTAGAAAAAGAGAAGGGAGGAGAGGTAGGAGGGGGCAAGGTGATGGAGAGCCCTGAAACTTAGAGTGAGAAGTGATGAAGAGATGGAAAGCAGGTCCATTATAAGGTGTCTAATCTCAGTGAGAGACAGTTAAAAGTGCATTCAAGGATGACTGAAAGTAAGAAGTTCTAAATGTCTTGATCCAACCAGGGGGCCAACCTAACCAACATTCTGTTTCTGGCAGTGGTAACCAAAGATCCTTGGAGGAATACAGTAACGGTTGATACCCATTTTCAAGGTCTTAGATGTAGCACTGAAAATCTATTTTTCCTTCTTTTCCACTTGGAATCTATTATCGGTGTATTTATTCAATGCTTTCATGTTTTCTAAAATCCCTGTCTTTTCCTAACATACCAATATTTCCCTTAATGGACTGAATATTTTAGGACGATATTGCCGGTCGATGTTCATGATATTCACAAAGGGAATGGGGAAATTGGCTTAAATTTAAGTAGATGCTTTTGTTGGAATCAAGGAAGAATATCCTGATGGTAACATGAGCATCCCTTGGAGAGCTTGGGAATTAGTTTAGCCATTGACTTGACTGAGACAACTGTGACCAAGTGAACTAGGAACAGTCCAGCTTTATGATCCTACATTGTTTCAAGTTTTCTGGGGGGTTCATATAATTAATACCCACAGGGATGGTAGTAGGAATTACACTGAACTATATACCTTAAAGTAGCTTTGAAAATTTTCATTTTAATGTATTATATACTAGCACATTTCAATTGCTGTGCATTGGAGAAATGCCTGTGTTACAATTTTCTTGTTAGTGACTGGGGCATTTTCCATGCATGACATGACTATGGTAGGCCCCTAGAGCACTACACCAAATGACAACAGAAATGGCCCTGTTAGTTTGAAAGGAACAGGTTTTTTGAATGACTGTCACATGCTTCTTCTGGGAAATTTAAAAATTAACATGGGTAATTCTAGGTGAGCAGAATTCAGATGTGAAGGGTGCTTATGCCACAAGAAATCTCGAAATTAAATATGTAATAATGTATTCTATATGAAAAATAGGACTGCTCAGTAGAATACTGTACTAAAAATCCAAACCAAGGAATAAACAAGGAAGGAGAACCAAGGAAACCTGGTTGTGCTATTTTGCAAGCATGTTAATCCTGAAAAACTCGGAGTTAGTGAAAACCTGTGGTTCATTCTGACAGTGTAATCGTACATAAAAGTCACAACTAAATAGGCTCACATTGTCTGTCATTCCCTAGTAATAATAATAATAATAATAATGACAATGGTATTTGTTAAGCACTTAATAATGTTGCTTTTTTAATAATAATGTTGGTATTTGTTAAGCGCTTACTATGTGCCAAGCACTGTTCTAAGCGCTGGGGTAGACATAGGGGAATCAGGTTGTCCCACGTGGGGCTCACAGTCTTAATCCCCATTTTACAGATGAGGGAACTGAGGCACAGAGTAGTTAAGTGACTTGCCCACAGTCACACAGCCGACAAGTGGCAGAGCTGGGATTCGAACTCTTGAGCCCTGACTCCAAAGCCCGTGCTCTTTCCACTGTGCCTGTCCTAAGTGCTGGTGTGGATACAAGCAAATTGGGTTGGACACAGTCCCTGTCCCATATGGGGGTCACAGTTGCAAACCCCATTTTGCAGATGGGGTAACTGAGGCATAGAGGAGTGAAGTGACTTGCCCAAGATCACACAGAAGACAAGTGGCAGACCCAGGATTAGAACCCACAACTTTCTGACTCCCAGACCCATGCTCTATCCAGTAGGCCATGCTGCTTCTCTAAGTTTCTAGCCAAAATGGCATAGTTATGAAAACTAAGCATAACACTTACTATGAAAAATTGTTGCACCTCTAAAAACAAGAGAAGTTCTACATATGTATATTTTATAAGTATGATTGAAAGAATGAATACAACGTTTTATAAAAAGGCTCCCACATGAAAATATGTGACAAAATAGTATATGATGCAGATATATATAGATATATATATATATAAACATTTGTTCACTTGTCCATCCTCTCAAGCCTTCAGTTCTCATGAGAGCCAGAGCAAGCAATATGTAAAAGAGCATCCCTTGCTTCAATCTATCAATCAATTGTATTTACTGAGAACTTAATGTGTGCAGAGCACTATACTAAGCACTTGGGAGAGTATAATATAACAGAGTTGGTCAACGCATCCCCTGCCCACAGTGAGCATACATTTTAGAGGGAGAGACAGATATTAAGCAGCATGACCTCATGGCAAAGAAAGTGGCCTGGGAGTCAGAGGATGTGGGTTCCAATCCCAGTTCTCCCACTTGTCTGCTGTGTGACCTTAGGCAAATCACTTCAATTCTCTGTGTCTCAGTTTACTTATCCATAAAATGAGGTTTAAGACAGGGACTATGTCCAACCCAATTAGAGGTATTCTCTCTCAGTGCTTAGAACAGTGCTTGGCACATAGTGCTTAAAAATACTATTATTATTACTTTTATTTTAAGAAAAATATGGATGTGTACATAAGTGCTGGGAAATTGATGGGGAGAGGTGAATAAAGGGTATACATCAGGTTGAAGCAGAAGAGAGTGGAAGAGGAAATGAGGGAAGGCCTCTTTAAGGAGATGTGCCTTCAAAAAAGGTTTGAAGATAGGGGGAGAGCTTCTAATTGCAACCCAGTCACACCTTGCTTCCTTCTATCTTAGACCCAAAAAGCCCTGTGGAACACTAAAAGGAAGTTTTGAAGGTGAGCAAAATGGGAATTAGGCCACCACAGCTCCTTGGACTGTGGAAATGTAGTGTGCTGCTTAAGATAAGGTCAATTTGACTGCTTAAAATTTCTCCGTATTACTTTATATACTACCCGAATAATACTGACAGGATGTGTGTGTGTATAGTCATTCTCCCCACTATATCATGATTATTATGATCTATGTATGCCTTTCATTAATCACTATTAAATGGCTTTATTAATTCTTTTTCTTTCCTTTGGTTTGTGATCCTTCATCACAAAAGATGAAGTTCTGTGCTCATTCTTGCAAATTTATGCTGGCATTTATGAGGCAGAATACCATCTTGTTTCTGGGTCGCCCATTTTTTTCTGTGTAAAAGACACAGATAATATTGGTAATGTAGTAAAAGTCCAACTGGTATTGATAAGAAACAGAGCCTAGGATCTTTTCTGAATTGAGGATACTAAAGCGAGGTCAACTGGTTTCAATAAATGTAACAGCCCATTAGAATTATTATAGCTGATCACTTAGATACCTAAGAACTGTTAATATAAATACTGATGATATTTTTAAAATAATTTCTTCAAGTAGTTTAAATCCATTAAATATTTTTAAATGATCAATTTTCATTTACTAAAAGTTTACATTTCCTTTGGGAATTTTGGAGGGAAATTAGATGTCTTCTGAAATTTACCTTCCGATTCAAGATTCTTCTTGAGTCTTGTTAAGTAATAATAGGGGATTTGCACTAAGATGTAATATTTGGGCAGGAAAATGGTAGAATAAATGTATTCTCTTAGATTCCTTGTTTATAAAAATGGCTTATAAAAATGCCAAATTTGAATAAATTATAGGAAGTACACAAAGACAATCCTTACCAGGAGTGATGTGCATCTGTTCACTCAATAAATCAATTTATCAATCACATTTATTGAGCACTTACTGGGTACAGAGCACTGTACTAAGTGCTTGGAATAGTACAAAATAACCAAATCAGCAGGCAAGTTCCCTGGCTTGAAGGAGCTGCAATCTAGAGGAGGAGACAGACATTCAAATAAATTACTAGTATGTACATAAGTGTTGTGGGACTGAAGATGGGTGTATAAAGGGTATAAATCCAAGTGCTGGGTGACACAGAGGTGAGAGACATTAGAGAAATGAGGGCTTAAGTTAGGGGAGGTCTCTTGGAAGAGATGTGATTTTAATAAGGCTTAATAAGAATTTTAATTCATTACTTAGTGAAGTTATCAATTTATCAATTAAACAATCATCCGTATGAAACAAAAACCTCTCATTCTAGGCTTCAAGGTTCTCCATCACCTTGCCCCTTCCTACCTCTCCTCCCTTCTCTCTTTCTACTACCCACCCCATAGTCTCTGCTCCTCTGCTGCCCACCTCCTCACCGTCCCCCGTTCTTGCCTATCCCACTGTTGACCTCTGGCCCACATCCTCCCGCTGTCCTGGAATGGCCTCCCTCCTCACCTCCACCAAACTAATTCTCTTCCCCTCTTCAAAGCCCTACTGAGAGCTCACCTCCTCCAAGAGGCCTTCCCAGACTGAGCTTCCCCTTTTCCCTCTGTTCCCTCTCTGCCCCCCCTTCACCTCCCCTCAGCTAAGCCCTCTTTTTCCCCCCTTTCCCTCTGCTGCTCCCCCCTCCTTTCCCCTCCCCTCAGCACTGTGCTCTTCCGCTCATTTGAATATACTTGTATTACCCTATTTATTTTGTTGATGAGATGTACATAATAATAATAATAATGTTGGTATTTGTTAAGCGCTTACTATGTGCCGAGCACTGTTCTAAGCACTGGGGTAGACACAGGGGAATCAGGTTGTCCCATGTGGGGCTCACAGTCTTAATCCCCATTTTACAGATGAGGTAACTGAGGAACCGAGAAGTTAAGTGACTTGCCCACAGTCACACAGCTGACAAGTGGCAGATCCGGGATTCGAACCCATGACCTCTGACTCCAAAGCCCGTGCTCTTTCCACTGAGCCATGCTGGACATCCCTTGATTCTATTGATTGCTATTGTTTTTGTCTGTCTCCCCTGATTGGACTGTAAGCCCATCAATGGGCAGGGATTGTCTCTATCTGCTGCCAAATTGTACATTCCAAGCGCTTAGTACAGTGCTCTGCACATAGTAAGCACTCAATAAATACTATTGAATGAAATGAATGAACAGTACTTATTGAGGGCTTACTCTTTGCAGAATATTGTACTGAGCACTTGGGAGAGTGTACTACAACGATAAAGAATTTACAATCTAGAGGAGGTTAAAGTCTAGAGGAGAGGCTTACACAACGAAAAGCAGCATGGGCCTGGGAGTCAGAAGGTTGTGGGTTCTAATCCCAGTTCTGCCACTTGCCTACTGTGTGACCTTGGGCAATCTAATTGGCTTGCATCCACCCCAGCATTTAGTACAGTGCCTGGAAAATACTAAGTGCCTAAAAAAGCCACAATATAAAATTAAATGAAATAACTTACTTTTGTTTTAATATAGGGCCTTGATTAATGATCCCAAAAAGGACTTCTTCTTGGAATGTTCTGCATTTTTGTTTGAAACTGAAAACATAGTTTTTGATTAACTTTGTTCTGAATATAATTCTCTTATACATTTGTGGAAGAGATCAACCATATGATTCATATAAGAAAGCTCTAAAAATATTAAGATGTATTTTCCTAGTCTATAAGTTTCCAAAATAAAGATCAAATATTCATCATTCTCTGCTTCCTGCAGCTTTACCTTGCTTTCATTAGCTTATTCTTCCCAAGGATGTACCAGAGGGTGTCTTTGGGTCACAGTGATACGCCTATACATGCCCACTCAAAACAAGTGAGGAGAATGGTTGGCTGACAGTATAGAATTTCAAAAGAGCAAATCCCAGGGGATGAAGGAATACAAGAGGTTGTTTTCACTTGTGCAAGAGGGGTACATTTCTCCCCACTGATGAAGGAAACACTCTCTGCCCTTTGGAACTTGTTAATGCAAAATGTATGATTTAGAACAGGAGTTTACAGGAGTTTATTCAGGAGAGTAAATCTTTCTAGGTGAGGCAAGAGTTTAGAAGGAAAGTTAGAAGGGATTGATGAATCAATCAACCAATGGAATTCACTGAGTGCATACTGTGTGTAGGATATGAAACACTTGGGAGAGTACAAGACAGTAGAAACATGATCCCTGGCCCCAAGGTTCTTACATTTTAGAAGAAAATTGGAAGTTTGGCATTCCTAGAAAGAATGAGTGAGAAAGATGAATGCAATATTTAACCAAGGGTATTGTTGATTCTCCATAATTAATATTAATTCTTATCCCCTTTAAGTTTTAATTCCTCTCTCTACGTTCTTTTTACACTTCCTACCAATTATTATGATCACATTCTTACACAATCTCAGTTCACCAGGAAAATTTCTTTTTGCAAAATTGTGTTCTCTCCTCTCACAGCTAATGATAAGGTAAGGTGTGGTCTAGTTCAAGAGGCCGATGGACTGAGAAATCAGAAAGCCTCTAGGCTGTGAGGGGTGGCTGGTGGGTGGATTAATGTTTTAGACCTGCTGACTGAAGCCATTTGGGTTTAGGATGAAATGATTGCAAGATTTAGGGGAGGAGCGGGTAGAACAATTTGGAAACAATGTAATGCTGAAACAGGGCTTTTATGGCAGCAGCACAATGAACAGCTCTGCAGAGATGCCTTGGAGAGTACTGAGCTGCTAAAAAAGTGAAAAACGGATCACTGAGAAGGACACACAAACATACACATATTGTGGTAATATATAAATACATTACCTCATAGGACAGCACAGTCACAAAAAGGAAACCCACTCAGAAACAGAGAGATGTATTCAAAAACAATCTCTCTCTCCCTCTCCTCCCCGCCCCCCTCCACACACACTGAGAAGTACACAGAGACAAAAGTGGAAAGAGTGGTACGAATAGACAATAGCACAAACTCAGAAATGCAGTCAGAAGTCTTCTGTTCATATTTAAGAAACTTTAAAAATATTAATAATATCCATTAACTGGCAAAAACTGTCATGTGATATTTTGAACTGGACCTCATTGCTCAACTTTTGTGCTTTTTAAAAATTTTTTCCCAAATAACAGAAGAGAATAATACTTCTGTTTCATTTATCTTTGCTGATTCCATTTAAAGGTAAAGAAGATTTTTTTTTCTAAGCATAGAATTGCTAATTTCTACTTAGCTGCTTGTTGGTGCTAAAGGTCATTTTCTGGGACACATTATTCTTGATCTGAATATTACCCTTGTGATCTAGCAGCATTAACAACACACAAAGCCCTTTTTCCAACTGGAAAAATACCGAGATAACAGAAATACCTGAAAAATATCGATAAAGAGTAGCTAAAATTAGCTTTTTTATACCAACCTCTAATATTCTTTTTTGGTCACATATGCATGACATTGCATAGGTTGTCTAAAGGTTACTTTACTTTAATTTTACTGAGGAATTTTGAATGAAAAGAAAAGGCACATTTAAGAGTACCGGAAAAAAAGGTGGAAAGGTAGAAAAGAGAAGGGGGAGAATTAAGGGTTTTCTTTTTTAAAATCACCTTCCTTGCAGATTATTTAAATAATAATAGGAGTAACAGTACTTTGGATTTGTGGAATATCTTATTTCCAGTGAGCTCTAAACCCTAGTGATATTAATAACAACATATCTGATTTCCATCTATATTTGTAATAGATGTATTTCTCTGTCAAATATATCTAGTATGTTTAATCAGGAAAAAAAAAATCCTGATAGTTAAACCGAATGATGGATATCTTAAAACTCAGGGTGCTTTATGCAACTACCCTTGATTTCGACTAGAATACATTATGTGTAAGTACTACATCTTCTGCTTTCCAATGTGTTCACCATTTACAGTGTCTGCCACTATTTTTGATCTCATGTACCAATCCTTTTTTGATTACACAAGCTGGGATTATCTTTCTGCTTTAGTTTTCTCTAGATGCACATGGCTATATCACATTTTTTGAGAGTGTGATTCACTATTTAAAAATATTTGTTTTGCCCTCCTTGCCGGCATATGGCTGGTTTAGTTCACAATTCAGCAGCTATTTGGTGTCCAGAAGTCATCTGTTATCCTCACTTGTTCCACTTTGCAAAGCTGTATTGTGGCGTATTACGATCCATTCTATGATGGTTCCCATCTTGTCTTCTTTTTAATGGCATTTGTTAATCACTTACTAAGGGCCAGGCACTGTACTAAGCACTGGGATAGATACAAGCTAATCAGGTTGGACACAGTCCATGTCCCACATGGGACACACAGCATTAATCCCAATTTTACAGTTGAAATAACTGAGGTACAGAGAAGAGAAATGACTTCCCCAAGGTCACACAACAGACAAGTGGCAGAGCCAGTATTAGAACCCAGTTCCTTTTGACTACCAGGCACATGCTCTATCCACGAGTCGACACTGTCCTTTGATCTTTATAGTTTATAGATACCTCTTACAGAACAGCTTGAGAAGAGTTTCATAAGGGATAGATCCAAGTTCCATATAGAAGGATGACTGTCACTACAATTTTGTAGACATTTGATTAGGAGGATCATGATTAGGATGGCTCTTAACCAACTCTTGTCTTTCAATCTCTAAAAGGCAAGCTGGTTTTCTTGATTCAATGTTCTATTTTATTGGAAGGGACGCTAAGAAAATTGCTCAAGAAGGAAGATGGACCGCCTATAGAAGGCCTAGATGAAATTGCCAGATAGAAAAAACAGTCATCAGTACAGTTTCAGAGACCTTCAACTTTATAGTGGCAGATGAGGAGAGAGAGGAAACCAGAGACAGTAAGAAGGGTTAGGAGAAGAGATGAAATGATGAAGGATGGAAAGCTTGGAGGATTCAGTGGAGCCCAAGGGTACCTGACAGCATGAGCCTGCTCTAGATTAAACAAATGACCAGGGATTGGGATATAATGGAAGTGGGAGATCAAGGGAGAAACAGGAAGCAAAACAAGAGTAGGTAGTCAAAGAGGAGACAGTTGAATGAGGGTGGCTAGGAAAAGAAGCTTGAGAGAAAAGAAAGAACAGAAATGGTTAAAGGAAATAGTTTTAGGGGAGGTTATAAGTAGGAGCAGGATAGACAAAATTGGAAGAGATACGTGGAAGAAGATATAACAATTCCACAGAGGAAAATCAGAAATGGGTAATAAATAAGGATGAGAAAGAATGATAGAATGGGGAAAGTGAGGGGAAACTGTAAGCTCCTTGTGAACAGGGATAATGTGTAGCAACTCTGACTCATATCTCTCATTCTAACCACATATTCAGTCTGTCCACCAAATCCTGTCAGTTCTACCTTCATTATATTATTAAAATCAATCCTATTCTCTCCACCCAAACTGCTACTACACTGATCCAAGAACATATAACAAACTGCTTCAACTACTGCGTCAGCCTTCTTGCTGCCCTCCCTGCCCTCCTACCTCTCCCCACTCCAGTCCATACTTCACTCTGCTACCTTGATAACCTTTCTACAGAACCATTTAGTTAATGTTCCCTCACTCCAGAAGACTCTCCATTGGTTGCCCATCCACTAACACACTAAATGGAAACTCCTTCCTATCAGTTTTAAAGAACTCAGTCACCTTTCCTGGATCACTTTTCTACAAAAACATTCAGTCGATGTTTCCCCATTCTTCAAGAACCTCCAGTGGTTTCCCATAGGCTTTTGCATCAAATGGAAACTCCTTACTATTGCTTAATCACCTTGCCTCAATCACCTTGTCTTCTCCTATCTCACCTTGCTGATTTCCAACTACAACCAGCCTGCCCACTTTGCTCTTCTAATGCCAACCTACTCACTGTACCTTGATCTTGTTTATCTCACTGCTGACCCAATTTGTTTGATTGCTGGATTGAAAGAAGGATAATATGGGGAAGGAGAACTGAAAGATGAAGGGACTGGGGAAGAACAGAAAATTGAAAATTCCCGTGAACATTTCAGCTAGTGAATGCTTATGAGACAAAATGTGATAATCTAAATGGTCATCATAGGGTAATTTTCTCTTCAGTATTATTTATTGAATTTCTCAGGTCAATTTCTATAAATAGTGATCTTTGAAGAATGAATTAATTGCTTCCGATTTATATATTCTGTCCGTGTCTACCTGGTGAATAAGAAGGATGATTACATTATTCTTAAGGTAATTATAAAAATTACAGTAATAAAATGTGATATTGTTAATTTTTGTAGGATGGCTCTATTGAATATCTAAACCCTGAACTACAGTAAACACATACAATCTTTCTAAGCCTCTTGATTTTGGGAGGGTTTACAGTGAAGAAAGAAATAGTAAGTAATAATGTTGGTATTTGCTAAGCGCTTACTATGTGCAGAGCACTGTTCTAAGCACTGGGGTAGATAAAGGGTATTCAGGTTGTCCCACATGAGGCTCACAGTCTAAATCCCCGTTTTCCAGATGAGGAAACTCAGGCACAGAGAAGTGAAATGACTTGCCCATAGTCACACAGCTTACAAGTGGCAGATTGGGATTCGAACCCATGACTTCTGACTCTCAAGCCTGTGCTCTTTCCATTGAGCCACGGTGCTTCTCAGTAAGTGTTGGAAGATACTTAAGGAACTCATTTTTTGAGTCACGGTTTTAAAATAGCAGTGAGATGTGAAAAGATGTGAAAGCCACTAAGGTATTTGTGGCTCTGTAACAGTCACTCAACCTAGCCCCACCCCTAGAAGCAGAGTAGAAACACCTCTCTCTCCCCACTCCAGTCTTTACTTCATTCTGCTGACCGATCATCTTCTAAAGAAACATATATTCCACATCTCCCCATTCCTGAAGGACCTCCAGGGTTTTTTTGTTGTTGCTTTGGTTTGGTTTTTAATGGCATTTGTTAAGCACTTACTATGTGTTAAACACTGTTCTTACCACTGAGATAGATACAAATTAATCAGATTGGAGACAATCCCTGTCCACATGGGGCTCACCGTCTAATTAGGAGGGTGAACAGATAATCCCCATTTGTAGTTGAGGAAACTGAGGCACAAAGAAGTAAAGTGTTTTACACAAAGTCATACAGCAGGCAAGTGGCAGAATTGGGATTAGAACCCAGGCCTGTGCTTTATCCACTAGGCTATACAGCTTCCCTATTCATTTATTGTTACTTAGCCATTTCTAAATTAATCTCCCACTTGAGCCAAGTCTTCTGAAATATTTTATTCAGTTCTTCAATGATGACAACAGATGCTTAGAGGAAGCACACAAGGGCTTACATCTCCTCACCAACTATCTGGAAGCAGCGTGGCTCAGTGGAAAGAGCACGGGCTTTGGAGCCAGAGGTCATGGGTTCGAACCCCGGCTCTGCCACTTGTCGGCTGTGTGACTTTGGGCGAGTCACTTAACTTCTCGGTGGCTCAGTTACCTCATCTGTAAAATGGGGATTAAGACTGTGAGCCCCACGTGGGACGACATGATTCCCCTGTGTCTACCCCAGCGCTTAGAACAGTGCTCGGCACATAGTAAGCGCTTAACAAATACCAACATTATTATCTAATAAATGCTCGCTGTGGTCAGGGGATGTGTCTGTTTATTGTTATACTGTACTCTCCCAAGTGCTTAGTACAGTGGTTTGCATACAGTAAGTGTTCAATAAATACAACCGAATGAATCAATGAATATGCTTACTTTTTTTTAAAATGGTACTTGTTAAGTACTTACTTTGGGTAAGGCACTGTTCTACACGCCTGGGTAGATACAAGCTAATAGGGTCGAACACAGTTTCTGTTCCACATGGAGCTCACTGTCTTAATCCCTATTTTGCAGTTGAGGTAACTGAGGCACCAAGAAGTTAAGTGACTTGTCAAAGGTCACACAGAAGACACGTGGTAGAGTCAGTGTTAGAACCCAAGTCCTTCCGACTCTATCCACTAACCCACAATGTTTGCCAAAGGGTGAAGAGGGATTTCCTTTTGTTATGAATCTCCCATCCTCAACTAACTATGAAGATCCAACTCACTCCAGTGTTGTGGTTTTGAGTGAGCAGCAATTCCGTGATTTTTCCATCCAATCTTCATGACCGTCATATCTGTTCTCAGCCTGAATCAGACCATTTTTATTTAGATTGGTAGTTTGCCTCCCTATTAATTATGGAGGGATTGTTGCATGGAAAAAATGAACCTAAACCTATAAGTGAAGTTTTGTTCATTCAACTTCAAAGTAATTTATTTTGTTGATGTGCATGAAACTATAAACAAGCATATTCAATAAACGTTATATTTGAGAATTTACTGCGTGCAGAGTACTACTAATTCATTGGGAGAGTACAGTATAAAAGAGTTGGTCAAAATGTTCCCTGTGAACAGGGAGCTTACACTTTAGAGAAGACAGACAATAAAGAGAATTACAGATATTTATATGAGTGCTGTGGAGATTGAACTGAGGTAAATGTCATGGTCTTAAAAGGTAAAATCCAAATGCATAGGTAATTCAGAAGGGAGAGGGAGTAGGGGAAATGTGAACATAATTAGAGAAGGCCTTTTGGAAATGATATGATTTTAATAAGCCTTTGATGGTGGGGTGAGTGATTGTCATGTATGGAGGAAGATTCATTCATTCATTCAATAGTATTTATTGAGCGCTTACTTGTGCAGAGCACTGTACTAAGCGCTTGGGATGAACAAATCGGCAACAGATAGAGACAGTCCCTGCCGTTTGACGGGCTTACAGTCTAATCGGGGGAGACGGACAGACAAGAACAATGGCAATAAACAGCGTCAAGGGGAAGAACATCTCGTAAAAACAATGGCAACTAAATAGAATCAAGGCAATGTACAATTCATTAACAAAATAAATAGGGTAACGGAAATACATACAGTTGAGCGGACGAGTACAGTGCTGTGGGGATGGGAAGGGAGAGGTGGAGGAGCAGAACCTCTCCTTTCCCATCCCCACAGCACTATACTCGTCCGCTCAACTGTATATATTTTCGTTACCCTATTTATTTTGTTAATGAATTGTACATCGCCTCGATTCTATTTAGTTGCCATTGTTTTTACGAGATGTTCTTCCCCTTGACTCTATTTATCGCCATTGTTCTTGTCTGTTCGTCTCCCCCGATTAGACTGTAAGCCCGTCAAACGGCAGGGACTGTCTCTATCTGTTGCCGACTTGTTCATCCCAAGCGCTTAGTAAAGTGCTCTGCACATAGTAAGCGCTCAATAAATACTATTGAATGAATGAATGAATGAAAGGAAAAGAGGGTTTAGCTGTGGAGAGGTAAAGGGGGGGGTGGTAGAGGGAGTAGAGGGAGAAGAGGAGCTCAGTCTGGGAAGGGCTCTTGGAGGAGGTGAGTTTTAAGTAGGGTTTTGAAGAGGGGAAGAGAATCAGTTTAGCGGAGGTGAGGAGGGAGGGCGTTCCAGGACTGCGGGAGGACGTGGCCCAGGAGTCGACGGCGGGATAGGCGAGACCGAGAGACGGTGAGGAGGTGGGCGGCAGAGGAGTGGAGCATGCGGGGTGGGTGGTAGAAAGAGAGAAGGGAGGAGAGGTAGGAAGGGGCAAGGTGATGGAGAGCCTTGAAGCCTAGAGTGAGGAGTTTTTGTTTGGAGCGGAGGTTGATAGGCAAGCACTGGAGTTGTTTAAGAAGGGGAGTGACATGCCCAGATCGTTTCTGCAGGAAGATGAGCCGGGCAGCGGAGTGAAGAATAGACTGGAGCGGGGAGAGAGAGGAGGAAGGGAGGTCAGAGAGAAGGCTGACACAGTAGTCTAGCCGGGATATAACGAGAGCCTGTAGCAATAAGGTAGCCGTTTGGGTGGAGAGGAAAGGGCGGATCTTGGCGATATTGTAAAGGTGAAACCGGCAGGTCTTGGTAACGGATAGGATGTGTGGGGTGAACGAGAGAGACGAGTCAAGGATGACACCGAGATTGCGGGCCTGAGAGATGGGAAGGATGGTCGTGCCATCCACGGTGATAGAGAAGTCTGGGAGAGGACCGGGTTTGGGAGGGAAGATGAGGAGCTCAGTCTTGCTCATGTTGAGTTTTAGGTGGCGGGCTGACATCCTGGTGGAGACGTCCCGGAGGCAGGAGGAGATGCGAGCCTGAAGGGAGGGGGAGAGGACAGGGGCAGAGATATAGATCTGCGTGTCATCTGCGTAGAGATGGTAGTCAAAGCCGTGAGAGCGAATGAGTTCACCGAGGGAGTGAGTGTAAATGGAGAACAGAAGAGGGCCAAGAACTGACCCTTGAGGAACTCCAACAGTTAAAGGATGGGAGGGGGGGAGAGGAGGCGCCAGCGAAGGAGACCGCTGGCGGAAGGAAGGAGGAAGAGGGATTTCTAGGACAGAAAGAAGATGTAGGCAGGGGTTGGTGGCTAGATTGATATGATCTAGGTACAGTGATTACGGTGGTGATCGCAGGGGTGAATGGCATGAGCTGGGTTGTGGTACAAAATCAGCAAGCTAAAATAGCAGGGGGCAAGTTAACTGAATTCTTTAAAGCTGATGGTAAAGAGCTCCTACTTGATGCAGAGGTAGATTGATAACTACTGGAGATTCTGCAGTGGGAAGACAGAGACAGAATATTTATTTAGAAAACTGATCTGGGCTGCAGAGTGAAGTATGGATTGGAGTGGAGAGACAGGATGGAGTTAAGTCAGCAAGGAGGTTGATGCAATAGCCGAGGTGGGATATGATAAATGCTTGGATAGGTGTAGTAGTAGTTACTGTGGTATTTGTTAAGCACTTACTATATACCAGGCACTGTAGTAAGCACTGGAGTGGATACAAGGAGCCCACATGGGGCTCGTAGTCTTAATCCCAATTTTTATGGATGAGGTAACTGAGGAGCAGGGAAGTGAAGTGACTTGCCCAAGATCACACAGAAGACAAGTGATGGAGATGGGATTAGAACACAGCCCCATGCTCAATGCATTAGGCAATGCCACTCGCGTGGAGAGGAAAAGATGGATTTTAATAATGATGTGAAGGTAGAATTTACAGTTGTGGTGACAGAATGAATGTGCAGGTTGAATGAGAGAGATGATTCAAATACAATGCCAAGGTTTTGGGCTTGTGAAATAGGGAGATAGTGCTGTTGTCTATGGGAATGAGAGATTGTGATTTTGAAGGAACAGTAATTCCATATTTTCTCTGACTGACCTTCATCACCATCACATCTGCAATTGAGGGACAGGGTTTGGGTGGAAAGATGAGGAGTTCAATTTTTTTTGAAGTGTCTATGGGACACCCAAGAGATGTTCTGAAGGTAGAAGGACATGTGAGACTGCAGAGAATGAGAGAGATCAGGGCTGGAGAGGTAGATTCGGGAATCATCAGCATAGAGATGGTCCGGGGATCAAATCAAATCCCAAGGGAGTGGGTATAGGTAGAGAATAGAAGGAGATCTGTAAACTGAGTCCAAAGAGATTCCCACAGTTAGAGGTTGAGAGATTAAGGAGGAGACTCTGAAAGATACTGATTAGAAATGGCCATAGAGACTGTGAGTCTCATGGGGGACAGGTTCCGTGTCCAGCCTCATTATCTTGTATTTACCCCAGTGTTTAGTATAATACTGGGCACACAATTAGCACTTAAGCACCATAATTAATTAGTTCATTAACCAGAAGAGGACAGTATCAGTGAAGACCAGGTTAGAGAAGTGTCAAAAGCCACTGAGAGGTTGAGGAATATTAGGATAGAGTAGAGGTCACTGGATGTGGAAAGAAAGAGGTCATTAGTAACCTTACAGGGTGCAGTTTCTGATAATCCAGTGAGCATTTTTGTAATTGTTCCCAGATATTTGATCACATTTTGACCTGTGTAGAACATAATAACTAATCCTATCTAGCTTGACATGCTGATTGTGAATTGCCTTTTTACTTCCCTGGCTCTTTAGGTTTGTCATGTCCTCAGTGTTATTATAAGCCATTTAAGAATGTTCAGCTAATCTGCTTGCTCAATCGGCTGAAGAGTCTTAACCTTATAAATGTGAATAGAAGGTTTGTAAAAACAGACCATTCATTGCAACTGAACTCAGGGGCTAAGAATGGTTTAGCTGATTGCAGTGCTTTGTTTAAATGGAAGGAAATTGCATCCAGGCTAGCAAGGAATTCAGTGTGTCAAGCTATAAGTGGGAACAAATATATAGAGTAGGTGGCACTCATGGGAAAATTACTCTCTTTTCAGTTCTAAATACTTAGGCTGGATTCTCTTTGGATCTATGGTGTCAAGCTAGGGTTATAATGGTAAAGAATGTTGTAGGCAGGGAATGTGTCTGTTGTTAAAATGTATTCTCCCAAGAGCTTAGCACAGTGCTTTGCACACAGTAAGGGCTCAATAAATACGACTGAATGAATGAATTAATGCCATAGATAGGTGTCCTTTTATGGTTAATGAAGAACTGAGAATTAAAACATTTATAATAATTATGGTATTTATTAAGCACTTACAATGTGCCAGTCACTGAACTAAACACTGGGGTGGATACAAGCAGATAGGGTTGGACACAGCTCCTGTCCCACATGTGGCTCACAGTCTCAATCCTTAGAGCATGGGCTTTTAAGTCAGAAGGTCATGGGTTCTAAACCTGGCTCCACCACTTGTCTGCTGTGTGACCTTGGGCAAGTCACCTAACTTCTCTGGGCATCAGTTACCTACTCTGTAAAAATTGGGGATTGACAGTGTGAGCCCAATGTGGAAGTGGGACTTTGTCCAATCTTATTATTGTTATTAATATTAAAAATACCCTGACTGTGATGATAAAAAGACTTCCAGAAAGTGCATTTACATCATTTGAGTATATATTTGAAAGGATCTATAAAAGTTCCAAGAACACCTGCACTGCAAAGTGCAAAAAAATGTCAATTTTAACGGGCATTTTCAGTGCACATTTCACTGCACCTAAGAAAGGTGCAGGTGAATGGTAAATGCCATTAAATACTATAAAAAGGAGCCTTGTATTTACAAGTAATTAATGTAGACTTAATTAAAGGGTTGTGGTAGTAAACAGATACCTGCCTTTTAAGGTATATAGATATACACCAGCAGCAGTTACCACAGTCAATATCACATTTTTATCCTTTCTTAACACTGCCATCTTTCTCTAGGGACATCCTTCAATTCTCAGATTGCTTTTCCACTATAAATCTGGGCAGAAAAGCTGCATATGTGTAGCCTAAGAGGAAACTGCCCCCCAAATAATTTGAAAAAGCAGCGGTCTAGCCCCTGTCCTAAATAAAGCTGTGCAGATACAAGCAAGGACTGAGGCGTGGGGAGGTCCCTGTGCAGGCATGTGATGAGATATTGGATTGGCTCTGTCTTGACAAGGCAATATTAGTGGTGGTACTTATTTGTGGTTTGCCTTACCCCAAATGGATGGATTGTTTTTGTTACATTAGTCACAGTGATTTAATTTAAACTACATACACCTACATTATTTTAAAAATAGCAATGTACAACCTGGTTGTTCTGTTTAGGGAATAGCAGTAGCAGACCATAAGAATATGTATAAGATAATGTTTTAGAAGATTCTATCAACTTTGGAAAAAAGCTTTTTTGTCAACTTCAAAAAGGAACTAAACAAGATTATTCTCTTAGCAACCGATTAGACTGTAAGCCCGTCAATGGGCAGGGACCGTCTCTATCTGTTGCCGATTTGTACATTCCAAGTGCTTAGTAGAGTGATCTGCACATAATAAACGCTCAATAAATACTATTGAATGAATGAACTTGAAAGGATAAGTATAGTTGACATGGTATACAAAATCATCCCCAACTCAGGTGGATTCCATTTGTGCAAAATATGAAAGACATTTATGACACTCCAAACATCTGAAAATCATATAAAAGATGCAAACTTCGGTGATAATTAATTTTTGCCAATTTAAAAGCATTTGCTTTAAAATTGTGAGGTTAAATCAATAGTCTTGGTTCATTATATATGTTCATTAATAATCTTCATTCATTAAAATACATTCATTAATTGTCTTGGTTCATTAAATAGGTTCCAAATTCCAGAAATGTTAAACATTCAGATCTATAAATTTGGGGCCAACAGACATTATTCTACAATTTAAGTTAAAACTTTTATACAAGAATATTATTAAAGACCCTGCAAATGTAAGTTCATTCACTTATTCATTCAATCATTTTTATTGAGCGCTTCCTGTGTGCAAAGAACTGTATTAAAAGACTACAAAATTAAAATAAACAGACATATTCCCTGCCCACAATGAGCTTACAGTGTAGAGGAGGCAATGGACATTAACATAAATAATTAAATTACCAATATGTACATAAATGCTGTGGGGCTGGGAGGGGGGATAAAAAAGAGAACGAGTCAGGGAAATGTAGAAGGGAGTGAGAAAAGAGGAATGGAGGGCTTATTCAGGGCAAGCCTCTTGGAGGAGATGAAAGCCTCATGGAGGAGATGTGCCTTCAGTAAGGCTTTGAAGGTGGTGAGCGTAATTGTCTGTCAGATTTGAGAGGGAAGGTATTCCATACCAGAGACCTGGAAAATAGACCTCCAGCCTATGTTTTCATTCATGCATTCATTCAATTGCATTCATTAAGTGCTTACTGTGTGCAGAGCACTGTACTAAGCACTTGAGATAGTAGTACAAACAGCAGTGAAGAGTGACAATCCCTGCCCACAACCAGCTCATAGTCTAGAGGGGGGAGACAAACATCAATACAAATAGACAACAATAAATAAAATAAAATTAATACATAAATGCTGTGGGATGGGGAGGAGAAGAAGAGCAAAGGGAGCAAGTCAGGGTGATGCAGAAGGGTGAGGGAGATGAGAAAAAGTGGGGCTTAGTCTGGGAAGGCCTTCTAAAGAAGATGTGCCTTCAGTAAGGTTTTGAAGGATGGGGAGAATAATTGTCTGGCAGATTTGAGGAAGGAGGGCATTCCAGGCCAGAGGTAGAACATAGGCCAGGGTTAGCACCAGGTTTTCTAAGCCTATATACTACTTAGCTATGAAGCTATCTAGAGACACCATCATAATATCAAATATACTTACAATGCTAGCTTTTAGGTTTAAAAAAGCCTTAACTGTATTCATTTACAATTTTTTTTTCTCTAGTTAGCAAATTGTCTGTACAAGAATTAGAGGGATAACGGATTTTCAAAATAAATGTGTTTCTCCAAGAGGTGTTACACTCTAGCCAAAATAAATTTCACAAGATAAATGGATATTTCACTAAATGCTTGAGTACTTTTCTCAGGTTAATCTATTATTGGTCCCTCACATAGCCAAATAAATGGTATCTCAAAGGAGAGCTGTTTGGCTTGACAGGAGGTGGTGGGGGTTTGTTTGTTTTTTGGTTTTTTTTTTGAATTTCATTTTCATTACCAATTCATTGGGCAAGTATCTAGGTTCACAGAGAGTATGAGGGCCATATGGGCCTAGTACAGAATTCAGAAGACTGTATTTGTAAAGGTGGTTTCTCTTTTGATTCACATAATCATATCCTATGCAACTTTTCCATTACTGATGATATTTTGTACTTCGATAGTTCGAGGACTACCTCTGGAACACACTGGATGCTAAGAGTTTGCAAATTGGGTAAAATAATTTGGGTGCCTCTTATTTGAGCTTCCATTACCTCTAATAGTAGGGTACCTGTCAGAGCTTAAACCTCTTGTGTTTTTTTGAAATCTTACATCAAAGTCTATTTCCAGCTGTGCTAAGCTACACTTTGTTTTATCCAGATATGAATCAGACTTATTCACTGACCTTATTCTCTATTCTTACCTGACCTTTCTCAATTTTAGTCAGCAGCTGCATTATCGCCACCATGCTGACAGCTCCAATTTGTGTTACTTCAGTTATCCTTTTGCCAACAACTTTCCATTATTCTTACAAAGAGCCTAGCCTGTCAACTAAATCATCACAGCATACTTATTCCTAGAGCACCCTTTTGAAAACATTTGGTCCCACTTATTAATGAAATAACAAATTTAACCAATAGCAATAATATTTCTCTAGGACATAATCTCTGTTTAGTCTCATATTTTCGTGAACATTCATCTATCCAATCTTCACATATCCAAATTTTTTCAGATGTACAGGAAAAATTCTGCCAAGCCTACTGAACAGTACTTGCAAATAAATTTGAAAGTGTTAATATGAAATCCTTAACTATTACTATAAATTGGTAATTACATATATATAGCTCTACATAAAATATTATATTATTACCTTATGGAAATCTTTAGAAAACGATAGCATAAAAACCTACCATTGGTATTGTTCTCAAATGCATACCTAGTAAAGTCAAATTGTAGCTTTTAAAATTACACAGAATTGGAAAGACATGGAATATATAATTTGTAAGATATAAAAAAATCTACTAATCCACAGCAAATGGGGGAAGCATTGTTTAAAGAAAATATAAAGAAAACTGCATCAAGCGAAACTCCTAACCATGAGCTTTTAAAGAACTCCATTAGCTCTATTCCTCCTTGTCCTTTCTCCTCTCCCACTACAACCCAGCCCACATATTTCCACTTCTCTAATGCTAATCCACTCACTGTGACTCGAACCTTGATCTCATTTTTTTCTCCATAATCTCTTGCTCACACCCTCCTTCCTACCTGGAACTTTCTCCCTCTGCATAGCTAGAAGAACACCACTTTCCCTATCTTCAAATCCTGAAGATTACATCTCTGATAGGAAGCCTTTTTTCACTAATTTCTCATCTTTTTAACCTAATGTTCCTCCCTACTTATGCACTGGATTCTTGACCTAAAAAGTACCTAGTCTCTGCCATGTGTAGAGACATGTTCACACCTTTATGCTCTGTTACTTCTCCCGGGCTGCAATTTATTTCAGTTTGTGCCCTCCCCACTAGATTGTAAACTGCTTGAAGTCAGGATATATGTCTACTATATTTTACTCTTCCAAGTATTTAGTTCAGTGCTCTGCAACAGAGTAATTGCTCAGTAAATACTATTGGTCAATTTGATAGAGAATAATTCCTATTTCCAGAGAAGAACTAAATAAGATTTGTCAGTTTTTATGATAAAATATATTTGCATTAAATACACTAAATTATTCTGATAAATCTGAAATGTACAGTCACTGAACAAGTAACAAAACAGGATTAAAAGCAATGAGACCTTGGAATACCATCAGATTGCCAGCACTGAAATGACACTTGTCTTATCAAATTTTCGCTGTAAAGGATATGTGAAAAAAAATATGGCATTTGTTAAGCGCTTAGTATATGCTGAGCACCATTCTAAGTGCTAGTGACTAAATGAATTATAGGAGGATACCCCCAAAATGGTCTAAAGTTAGCTGAAAGCAGGGCAATCATAATCAATGAACTGAAGAAACATTTAAAGACAGAAGGAAGCAAAACCTCAAATCACCTTCAAATCACCTCATATTTCAAAAAACCTCAAATCACCTTTCAACAGTGTAGAGTGGTGAGACGGCAGCAGGACAATTGGAACTTCTGTACAGCTATCAGTAATAGGGTGACTGTGTTGGAGAAGAGGTTTGGGGAAGATTGTAATATCAAGAGAGAGGAATAAATTAAACATTTGGCATTGTGGGTAACAGATGCAGGTAGAAAAGCAAAGAAAATAGATGACTTAAAATTCATAGACTATTTCCTATCCATTTAGTTGTCCTTTGGCACAACCCATTGCTCACACTATTCCCCCTGCATGGAACTCCGACCACCTTTAAATCTATTTAACCCTAACGCATCTCCAAAGACCTGACACCCCTTTAGTTGCTTTGCCTTATTTATTTAGTTGTATCCTTGTTATTACTAAGGGTAATCTGTGTTTATGCTCTTATTCTTTCCACTGAATATTTTCAGTTTATATCTGTTTCCCCCAGTAGATTGTCATCCACTTAAGGACAGGGATCAAGTCTTTTACTTACACTACATATTCCCAAAAGATTAGTACGGTGCTCTACCAACAATAAATATGTTCTCAATACATGCTGATAAAAATGATAGAATGGATAACCCTTCTTTCCAAACAAATTAGTTTGAATAAGAACATTTTCTGTAGACAAGACCACTATTCTCCCTGTTTCACAAGCCCACAAACCTCAACATTATACTCCACTCATCTCTCTAATTCAACCCACATAGTCAATCTGTTAACAAAACCTGTTGATTCACAATGTCTCTAGAATTAGTCCTCTCGTTTCCATCCAAAAAGCTACCAGGTTGATCCAAGCGTTTTTTTTTTTTTTAATGGCACTGGTAAAGCACTTACTGTGTCCCAGGCTCTGTACTAAGCAGTGGTATAGTTACAAGCTAATCAATTTGGAAACAGTCCATGTGTCACATAGGGCCCACAGTTTTAATCTCCATTTTACAGATCAGGTAACTGGGGCTCAGAGAAGTTTAGTAATTTGCCAGAGATCACACAGAAGGCAAGGAGTGAAGGTGGGATTAGTACCCAAGTTCTTCTGAATCCCAGACCCCCGCTCTACCCTGTAGACCACACTGTTCACACTTATAATCTCCTACACAGTCTGAACATTGACTAGTATCAAAAAGATAAAAGGAAATGTCATATGGGCCATATGTGAAAATGTTTTGTTACTTTAAATGACTTTTTGGTGGTGCCACAGAAAGAGTGTCCGGTTTGGTCAAAGAAAGGCCATCTAGAGGAGCTGTGAGAGATAGATTTGATAAGAACAGGGGAGAAAGTAGGAGAATAGCAAGGAATCCTTGGGCACTATCCCCAAGATCTCAGTATTGCTCTGATTTATCCATTCTCATTGTCTGATGCAAAATCTGAAAGATGTTCATGGTCCTGCCACTCTGCAGGACAGTAAGTGCTAAACTGACCATTGCTTAATTTTGTTTCTCATTATACATTTCAAACTTTCATTAATGAGAAGTTGATGAATTACTTCATTTTCTTGTACTTTTTTCTTCTTCCTTACTTCCATTTTCTTGACAATCCCAGCATTTTCAAAGCTGGATTAGGTGAATTTCAGTAGGGAAGAACAATTCAATTCTAGTAACAAAGAGTTTATGAAGTTTGTGTTAGGCAAACTCTTTTTTCTTCTCTCTCCTATATATTTTTCAATGGGTTTTAAAACTTAAAAGTGGTTTCATTCATATATCTTTTTTTTCTATTTACGAAAGAAAATTATGCTCAAGTCAAAAACTTATATTTATTCTCATCTTTTCTTGTTTGTTTTTTATTTCTTGTTGACATGGCTCTATAGCTCTTATTTATTTATAATTAAAGTTGTATGAGCAATGAATCACTCAGTTCATTTGTTTTTTGTTAACCCTGTGGGTATTCCTAGTAAGTCCTTACTTTCCTTAAATTGCCTATGAATTTCAACTTTGCTACTACTTCAGGTAGAAGATTTTAGTTTTCTGGAAAACGAATATTTATCACTGCATTTCTGCCATTATTCCTTAAAGCTACGGAGACTATTTGGAATCTGACATTCTGCTTATAAAGCAATGATCGCACTGTTATGTAGCTTATATCCTAAATCTTTAAAAGCTTAACCTTCAGATTATAGAAGTGCTTTTTGAGGCTGGAGAACCCTGTGTATGAAAGAGATCAGATGGGCCCAGAAAAAAGACAGATACAATCAGAACACTGGCCTGTGGAGGTTGTTTTGCTTTTTGGGTGAGCATTCAAAAACTTATGACTCCTGTTTGCCCAAAGCGATGATGGGAGTCTCAAGCAATAAAGGTTTTAGACAGTTGGTTTTTTTTCTCTGTGTGTGTGTGTGTGTGTGTGTGTGGTGTTGATTTTGTTGTTTTTTAATGATATTTGTTAAGCACTTACTATTTGCACTGTAGTGAGTGCAGAGATAATACAAGCTAATTGGGTTGAGGCTCACAGTCTTAATCCTCATTTTACATACGAGGTAACTGAGTAGTTAAACTGCTTGCTCAAGGACATAGCAGCAGACAAGTGGAAGTGTGGTATTAGAACCCAGATCCTCTGACTCCTAGGCCTATGCACTTTCTATTAGGCCTTGCTCCTTCTCCAGTGTTGTTCAGTCTCCCTGCTAACAGAACTACCAAGAGTTATCTTATATGAGGAGAACTGGATGAGAGTGAGGGAGCCCAAGTAGTAGTAATTCTAATCTCCTGCCAAGGAAGAGACCAAAGGAAATAAGAAAGGAAAGAGGTTGGAATGTCTCACTAATGAGTGAGAGTAGAGGGTATAGTTGATAGAACTCCCCTCTGAAAATGACATATGAATGAACCTTGGTCTTAAGATTTGAAAACTTTTGTGAAGAAGTACCACTTCCATCATGGCCTCATTGGGCCAAATAAAGCAGCTTGGCATCGACTGTCTTCCCTTATGCCACTGAGGGTCCTTGCTCTTTGCATGCTCCATGTGAGCCAGGTAGAAAAAAAAGGTCCCCTCACCCTTCATATGCTCTCAAATTCCTCCATTCCACCAAGATTTTGAGCCTGCTTTGTCTAATTGTTTGTGTTGTGTTTTCATGTTTAATCACTCCTGATCTGTCTCCAATCCCTTCTTTTAACTCTTAAATAGTGAGCCCCATGAGGGACAGGGATCATATCCAATTCCCATCTGTATATTTCCTCCTAGTACTTAGTACAGTGCTCTGCACACAGTAAACATTTAATATACTATATTACTACTGCTATTATTACTACCATTACCACCACTGGAGGGAAGTCATTCAGCACAGTGGAAAGTGTGCTTTTTTTCTTTCTTGAAAGAGTCCTTCATAACCAAAGCTGTACTTGTCTGCTGTGTGATCTTGGGCAAGCCACTTCACTTCTCTGAGCCTCAGTTACCTCATCTGTTAAAGGGGGATTAAAACTGAACCCTATGTAGGACAGGAACTGAGTCCAATCCAATCACCTTGTATGTACCTCAGTGCTCAGTACAGTGCCTAGCACATAATAAGCACTTAACAAATACCACAATTATTATTATTATTATTACTAACCTGTTGTGAAACCTTGGACAAGTAATTTAATCGGTATGTGCCCTAGTTTCTTCATTTGTAAAATAGGGTTAAAATATGTGATCTCTCTAACTTATAGGTTGTGAGCCCTGTGTGAGCCTGGAACTGTTTGATATGATTGTCTCGTATCTACCTCAGGACTGTTTGGCACATAATAAACTCTGAATAAAACCAAAATTATAATTATTTTAGGATTGTGCATGGTAGCAGTACTAGAAAAAATATTTTATTGGACATCCATTTGGTGGAAACCATTATACTAAGTGCTTGTTGGGAAATACAAACCAAAAAGGTGACATATTTCTTGCCTACATAGTATATTATTATTATTATTATTATACTTGTTAAGCTCTTACTATGTGTCCAATACTGTTCCAAGCACTGGGGTACATTTGAGTTAATCAGGTCATATACAATTAGCTTTCCTACATGGGGCTCACAGTCTAAGAAAGAGGAAGAACAGTCATTGGATCCCCATTTTATGGATTAGGAAATTGTAGAACAGAATTAAGTGACTTGCCCAAGGTCATGCAACAGGTAACTGGCAGAGTCCAATTCCTATGATTTTCCAGTCCATGCCCTTTTTACTATGCCATGCTGCTCCTAATACTCTAGGAAGGAAACAGACATAAATATTTACAATCATATTAGTCAAAATAAAATAGTGAATGTTTAAGTGAATAGAAACATATACAAAAGTGCCTAGGATGGATATAAACATATAAATACATAAGTACTAGAGATAGATCATAGGTTTGCACCAGTTGAAGTTCAGGAATTAATTGAGGAAGGTTTGTTAGAGGAGGTGGGATTTTGGGAAGGCTCTGAATATAATGAGAATAATAATTATAATAATTATGGTATTTAAGCGCATACTATGTGCAAAGCACCGTTCTAAGCTGTTCCACGTGGGACTCACAGTTTTCATCTCCATTTTGCAGATGAGGTAACTGAGGGACAGAGAAGTTAAGTGACTTACCCAAAGTCACACAGCTGGTAAGTGGCGGAGCTGGAATTAGAACCCACGACCTCTAACTCCCAATTCCATGCTCTTTCCATTAAGCCACACTGCTTCTCAGCATTATAGGATGATAAACTATTGGATTTAGGAAAAGAAGAAATGCCAAGATGGAGAAATTGTGTGAATGAGGGGGGTGGATGCTGGAGAGGGAGGGGGTGGATGCTGGAGAGGGAGGGGGTGGATGCTGGAGCGGTAAGTTAGGTATGGTTGAAATTTGGCTTGGGAGTAGAAAAGAGCAAATTGGAGAGTAGCAGGGAAAGGCTGATGTCATTTAATAATGAATGGCAAATGCTGAGATGTCCTCATGCTCTCTTGGATGTGTTAAAATAGCCAGCAACAATGAGGTAGCGAGTTCAGGAAGGATGATGCTAGCCCTGATGAGAGGAAGAGCATAGAATAAGAACTGATTTTGATAGCTTCTGATCTGGAGATGTACTTACAGAAAGTGGATCACTGAGGGGGAGACAGGAGCAAAGAATTCTCAACTCCACTATTCAAGTTTTTATTTTTTTTTATGGCATTCGATAAGACTTACTATGTTCCAGGCACTGTACTAAGAACTGGGGTAGATACAAGCCAGTCAGAATGGACACACTCCATGTTCCACATGGGGGTCACACATCTTATCACCATATTACAGATATGGTAGGGTGCCAGAGAGATGTTAGTGACTTGTCCAAAATCACACAGCAGACAAGTGGCAGAGCCAGGATTAGAAGCTAGGTCCCTCTGATTCCCAGGTCCATGCTTTATTTACTAGGTCACACTGTTTCTCTAATGGTGAATGACCTTGGCTTGCTGGTAGCGTTTAGCTATATAGCTTTCCAATTCATACCTGTGTTCTCTGTCCAAACTGGAGTAGTTGGGGAACTACTCTGTGAACAATTTCTGCAATGGAAAGAAACAGCTATGTGAGGAAACTAAACAATCCCAGCCGCAAGCCCTAGTAGCGGTTCATGGCTTGAGCCACACTGGATTAAATTTTCAGGTTAGTTACCCTTTTTACTCCAAATCAACCCAAAATTCCTATCCACTGGCTTCAGGGATCTGCACCAGCCCTAACTCTCTTATCTATATGCTCTCTCTACCCATTACACCCCAGCTGACATGCTTTACTTCCCAAGCCTACCTTCTTATGGTACTTGATTCAAGTTTACTGGCTTTTTTTTTTTCTCTATGATATTTGTTAAGCACTTACTGCTTACCAGACACTGTTCTCAGCTCTGGGATACATACATAGTAATCAGGCTCACAGTCTTATTCCCCATTTTACAGATGAGGTGCTGAGAAGTGAAGTGACTTGCCCCAGGTCACACATCAGACAAATGGTGGAACCAAGATTAGAACCCAGGCCCTTCAGGCTCCTAGGCCTGTCCTCTAGCCACTAAACCACACCTTCTGATGCATTGTTCATGGTTTTACTCCTTATCTCTCCTTGAGGGAAGGGATTTTGTCTACCAATTCTATTTCATTGTATTCTTCCAAGTACTCAATACAGTGCTTTGCACAAAGTAAGTGTTCAATAAATATCTTTGCTCTATTGATTATTGTCAGCCCCTTTATGTTGCTGCTGCCTGTTCCCTACTATGTTGCTATAAAACCACTAACTGTTCTGTCAGTGTCCTTATTACCACTACTTAGTTATTTACTAGAGAAGCAGCATGGCTTAGTGGAAAGAGCGTGGGCATGAAAGTTAAAGGACATGGGTCTTAATCCCGCCTCTGCCACTTAATTTCTCTATGCCTCAATTACCTCATCTGTAAAATGGGGATTAAGACTGTGAGTCCCACATAGGACAACCTGCTTACCTTGTATCTACCCCAGAGTTTAGAACAGTGCTTGGTACATAGTAAGCGCATAGTAAATACCATAATTATAATTATTACCATCACCACTATTCTAGCTGAAAGCAGAATTTCTGATCCCTGTAGATCCTGAGACCATGATATTTGCTTCAGAGAACAAAGATCCTGAACCAGCTAGTGCATGTGGTTCTCTCACCAGAAACAGGAAATGTGCAGAGGTCAGATTTACCTGAGAACTCAGCACTAGTCCAATTTGTTTAAGGTAGAGTTGATGAGACCTGACCCTAGGTACTCGTGCTTTGGGCTCTACCCATGCTGGGGTCCAAAGTGCCTAATAGTCAATGGGTCAGTCATGTTTAGAAATTGTCAAATGGGGATGTGAAAGTATGATGTTGATTAAGTATCTTAATGGCAGTTTTCTCTTCCTACTCCCTTGTCAGAGTAAGGGATATCCACAATCCAAGCTTCACTCTTAATACTTAAGAGGTACCAGCATTTGGATTAATCATGGAGGAAAACAGTTTTTCTCAGTAACACATTCCATTTCTTACTTTTTCACATATTCGGGCACTGAAAGAAGGGAAACTGAGGCCTAGACAACAGCCCCCAAAATGACAACACTTTTGAAAAGGTTAAACAAGCACAAAGTTCCGAATGCCCCCAAGACTTCTCACTCATAAGGTGACAACTAGCCAAATGGCAAGAAAAACTGAAATTTTCCAACTGAGCATCTTTAAAGTGAGCCTACCTCAAATCACATCTGCAGTGAACGTGGCCCATGTGAATCCAGGGATGTTCGGGCTCTAAAGAGAAAGAATAATTAATTGACATAACTCAGATCCTGAACCAGTTACTGCATGTGGTTCTCTGGCCAGAAATGGGAAATTTGCAGAAGCCAAATTTACATGTAATCACAGCACTTGTCTGATTGGGCTGAGGATACTTCATTGTTAGTAATAATAATAATAATTTTGGTATTTGTTAAGCACTTACTATGTGCCAAACACTGTTCTAAGCACTGGGTAGACACAAGGTAATCAGGTTGTCCCACGTGGGGCTCAAAGTCTTAATACCCATTTTCCAGATGAGGTAACTGAGGTACAGAGAAGTGAAGTGACTTGCCCAAAGTCACACAGTTGATAAATGGCGGAGCTGGGATTAGAACACACAACCCCTGACTCCCAAGCCCATGCTCTTTCCACTGAGCTATGCTGCTTCTCAAATGACCTTAGGGAAGTAGCATTGCCTAGTGGAAAGAGCACAGGCTTGGGAATCAGAGGAGATGAGTTCTAATCTTGGCTCCAACACTTGTCTGCTGTATGATCTTGAACAAATAACTTAATTTCTATGTGCTCCCGTTTCTTCATCTGTAAAATGAGAATTAAATCCTACACCCTTCTTCCTACTCCTACTTAGACTGTTAGTCCTTTATGGGATAGGGACCATTTATCTACCTCACCACACTTAGTACAGTGTTTGGCACAAAGTAAGCGCTTAGCAAATACCAATAAAAAAAAAGAACAACCCTCCACTCCTGGAGGGTGAGAGAGCTTCATAACAACTTATAAACCTGTAGATATTTGACTTGTTGGTGGGTGTTAAATACTTGGCTAGGTAGGGAGAGAGAAGGAGAGAAAAAGAGAAGGGGTAAAGAAAATCTTTCCCTCTCTGGCCTTAGCTGTCCTTCTGGTTTCTGTTATCCCTGTCAATGAGCCACAGTATTCTGTGACAGTCAGTAGCCCCCGACTGCCTGTGCAAACCTATTCTAGCCTCAAGCTTGGGTGGCTAGGACCAAAAGGCTAGCAAACCCTCCAATTAGTCTTTGGATAGAAATAGGGAGTTTTCTGTGCAGCACAGATTCACAGGAGGTTGGGCCTCCTGCTGTTATTGCCTTATTTTTCTATACTGCTCTCTCTAAACTGGACAGTTTGTCAATCGTATTTACGGACCACTTACTATGTAGAGAGCACTGTATAAAGTGCTTGGGAGAATATAAGACATGTTCCCTGCTCACGGTGACTTACAATCTAGAGGGGGAGGCAGAATTTAATATAAATAAATAAAATGTACACACAGATGCTATCAGTTACCATGAGCAATGAGTGTGATGACACTGGACAAGAGGAGGGCAAGGGAGTGGCTATATGGTATTGAATGTTCAAGGCATTGACGGATCTGGGGACAGACAAGTACGAAATACAATCCCTGCCTTAAGAGGCTTCCAGTCTAACAGTCCCTGTTGGGTGGACTCTGATTTTGATATTCCATCCCACTCTTCCATTGGTGCTGTTCCTCTGGTAGGCTGACTCTCAGGCTTTGTCTAAGACACAGAGATGTCTCACACAAGGGTCTCACAGTGTCCGACAGGCACAAGGTCATGGCAGCCCTGCATACGGTGGGCTCACAGCATAGAAAGGCCCAAGATAGTGGCAGTCCTGCCCTTAGGGGGCTAAGAGTGTGAGACAGGCCTAGGATCATGGCAGCACTCCCTTCAGGGGGCTCACAATGTCAGAAAGGCATAGGGTCACTGTGACCCTGTCCTACAGGGCCTTACAATAATAATAATAATGATGATGGCATTTGTTAAGTGCTTACTATGTGCCAAGCATACAATAATAATAATAATAATAATGATGATGGCATTTGTTAAGTGCTTACTATGTGCCAAGCACTGTTCTAAGCACTGGGGTAGATACAAGGTAATCAGGTTGTCCCACTTGGGGCTCACAGTCTTAATTCCCATTTTCCATACTTTTTCCACTAAGCCACACTGCTTACAGTGTTACAGGCCCACAATCATGGCACCTCTGCTCTTCAGGGTTTCACTTTGCCACAGGTCCATGGTCATGGAAGTCCTGCCCTCAAGGGGCTCACAATGTCAGGCAGGCGCAAATTTACAGACAGCAGCCCTACCCTCAGCAGGGAGGACTCAATATCATATAGGCCCAAAGTTGTGATGGTCCTGCCCTTGGGGAACTCACAACATAAGACAGCCCTACTCTCATGGCAGCCCTGCCTTCCAAGGCTCACAATGTCGGACAGACTCAAGGTTGTGGTAGCCCTTGTGGTGAGCAAGAATGACTCCATCTTGTATTATTTGGCCAGAGAGTGACAAGGCCTAAGGACTAGGGCCTAAGGGGAAAAGGGTGACCATCTTGTCCCGGAGATTATTTGACCCTGCAAGCAACAAAGCCAAAGAAAGAATTGGAGGAGAAGCCCTATTATCTTTCTGAGGAGTTATGAGGACCTGAATTGTTGGAGAGGAACTGAATTGTTTTACAGAGGGGTTGAAAAGGGGCTAAATTGCCTTGTAGGGGAAGAAAACAACTGCTGGATGTGGCTATGCCCACCTGGAATAAGCATGGGGCAGGACGGGTGGCCGTGCTCCCAGGCTTAGCTGGTAAAGAAAGCAAGATAGCAGCCCCCAGCTGCAAACCCCAACAAAAACAACAGATTAATGGGGAAAAAAACCGTCCCACTTCACCAAGCGTGAAACCACCTAAACCAAGCACTAAGACACCTAATGCTGCTGCGGCCAAAAAAGTCTCCTAAGACTAAGACTAAGACATCTCCAAGATGGCAATGAGCTTCAGGCAGTCAGACTCCTTGAAACTCTTCCAGTGTGGGATCATCTTCACACTGGGGGCAAACCAGTTGGATTGGTAACTATAGTGTTATAATTCATGTGTGTGTGTCGTATGCACCAGTATGCGCCTAAAGCCCTGTTTTTAGTAAAATAAACCTTCCCGTTATAACAGTGGTGTTCGGTTTCTCTTTTTGGAATATATCATTTGCACACCCAAATTAAGAAAGGAGTCAAATCCCTGTTGAAGGGCTTGCAGGTCAAGCACCTGATACTGTGAGAGAGTGATCCCTGGGATGGGGGCCATGACAGCTCTGTCCTCAGGGGGCTCACAGTATCAGATAGCCCCATGGTCAGGGTGGCCCTGCCCTTAGTGGGCTCACAGTATTGAATGGGCCCAGTGGACAGACCTAAAGTCTGTCATTTACTGTGCAGAGCATTCATTCATTCATTCAATCATATTTATTGAGCTCTTACTGTGTGCACAGCACTGTACTAAGCACTTGGAATGTACAGTTCAGCATCAGATAGAGAAAATCCCTGCCCAACAACGGGCTCACAGTCTAAAAGAGCAGCAGAATGAGCACAATTTCACATTAAGGGCATTTGATGAGCTCAGCTGCTTGCTAAACATTTGGGAGGATTCAGCAGAGACAAGACACTATCACTTCCCTTCAGGATTTCAGAATATGACATAGGACAGTACTCTGCGCACAGCAAGTGCTCAATAAATGCTATCGTTTGATTTGGTTGGAGATGAGTGTTACAATTAGCCAAGACAAACGAGAGAACGAGGGAGCAGGAAGCAACTCCCTGAGGAAGAGGTACAGTATCTGCCAACGTGCATTAGATTCTTGCCTGTTGCCCTGCAGGGGTAGGTAGAAGCAGTGGGCTGAGCACTGCGGCAGCAGGGGCAGCCCCTCCCTCATTATGACCTCCCTCATTATGGACACCAAACACTGGACACCAAACACTTCATTGAGCTCTGGGGGGGAGGACACTGTCCCTGCCCTTCGAACTCGTGGAAGCAAGGGGCACACAGAGGCAGACAGGCACACAAGCATGCACCACCTCATCGTGCCTCAGTAGAAAGGGCCTGGGCTTCGGAGTCAGAGGTCATGGGTTCGAATCCTGGATCTGCCATTTGTCAGTTGTGTGACTGTGGGCAAGTCACTTAACTTCTCTGGGCCTCAGTTACCTCATCTGTAAAATGGGGATGAAGACTGTGAGCCTCACGTGGGACAACCTGATGACCTTGTGTCTACCCTAATACTTAAAACAGTGCTCTGCACACAGTAAGCGCTTAACAAATACCAACATTATTATTATATACACCCGACATGTCCTATGCATCATCAGTAAGGTCACCTGTCTCAGCCCTCCAGCACCCTCAACCCCAAGTCCAGCAGTCACCCCCAAACCAAGTCTGAACTCCCCCAAGATCAAGGCCATCTGAGCCCAAAGTCTTCCCCCAAACCCTCCCCATCTTGCTTATGTCTCCCACCCCCTGCCTGAACAAACAAGGGCAGCTCTCAGCCTCCACCTACTCCCTGCTCAGACCCTCCCCCCAAGCCCTAGCCCAGCAGCAATATCGGAAGCATAATCAGAACGCCCAACACAGTCATCACTGCCCCAACCCCTCCCCACTTTCCCTAGTGCCCCCCAACAAGGCAATGAACAAAATGTTCACATTATCATCAGTCACAATCTATCAGTATCATTCACCCCAGCACTTCTCCCTTGTCCTCCCAACCTTCATCCCCTGACCTGCCTCCACACCCCCAGCACAACAACATGTACAACTCAATCATTTCTGAAACTCTGGAATCGATATTTATTACCCTATTTATTTTGTTAATGAGGTGTATATTTCCATGATTCCATTTATCTTGATGATAATGTCTTGTTTTGATTTGTTCTGTTTTGCTTTGCTGTCTGTCTCCCCCGTTTAGACTGTGAGCCCATTACTGGGCAGGGATTGTCTATCTGTTGCCAAACTGTACATTCCAAGCGCTTAGTACAGTGCTCTGCACATAGCAAGCATTAAATAAATACTACTGAATGAATGAATGAATGAATGATTCCCCTCTCAACCCAACGCTGATAACTTTTATTTCCCCAACTTCATCATCATCGTGGCTCAGTAGAAAGAGCCTGGGCTTGGGAGTCAGAGATCATGGGTTCGATTCCCGACTCTGCCACTTGCCAGCTATGTGACTGTGGGCAAGTCACTTCACTTCTCTGTGCCTCAGTTACCTCATCTGTAAAATGGGGAGTAACTGTGAGCCTCACGTGGGACAACCTGATGACCCTGTATCTACCCCAGTGCTTAGAACAGTGCTCTGCCCATAGTAAGTACCAACAAATACCAACATTATTATTATTATTATAATCATCACTAATAAATCAGGAATCAAGAATCCCAGCAACCTCAGTCCCAGGCCCACTCTAAAAATTGGGATTAGGGGTAGCTGAAGCAGCTAGAGCCCCTTACTCACCAAATCCCTAGGTGGGCCATGCTCTACCTTCTTTCCACTTGCAAACTAAGGCAGGCCTGACTCAGGAGCTTTATATAGGGCAGGGAAGACCCAGTAGCCTACGGGCCCTTAAAGGGGCATTGTTTCCTGGCCTCACTTAGAGACACCAAATCTCTTCCAAGAGGTCTCCAACTAAGCTTTTTTTCCCCCTTTTGGCCTTCCTTCGATGTCACCTCTGCACTTAGATCTGCACCCCCACCTTCCACTGAATCAGCAATTAAATATTCCTGAACCACCCCCAAGGCACTTATGCATATATCCCTAATCACTGCCATTTCCTCCATCTGCAATTCACTCCAATGTCTGCCTCAGGCTGCAAGCCATAAACTCACTGTGAGTAGGGATGATTGTATTGTATTCTCCCAACTTTGTTGCAGTGCACTCTCCCAAGCTCCAAATACAATATCCTGCACATCGAAAGCACTTAACAAGTACCATTGATTGATTAATGGATGGATACCCTGAAGTCACAAATGATCTCCTTCCTGCCAAATACAATGTTCTCTACTCTATAGGCCGCCTTCGTACGTTGATTTGCATGCTTTATTCATTCATTCTTTCATTCTTTCATTCTTTCTTTCATTCATTCATATTGATTGAGTGCTTACTGTGTGCAGAGCACTGTACTAAGTGCTTGGAAAGTACAGTTCAGCAACAGATAGAGACAATCTCTACCCAAGAATGGACTCGCAGTTTAGAAGGGGGAGACAGACATCAAAACAAGTAAATGGACATCATTAGCATCAGTATAAATGAATAGGAAATATAGATATATGCACATCATTAATAAAATAAATAGAAGAATAAATATGTAAATATATACACAAGTGCTGTGGGATAGGGGGGATTCATTTTTGCTTTCAACAGTATTTATTGAGCGCTTATTATATGCAGATAACTGTACTAAGCGCTTGGGATGTACAATTCTAGACTGTAAGCTAGTTGTGGGAAGGGAATGCCACTCTTTATTGTTGTATTATACTTTCCCAAGCGCACAGCATGGAAGGTGT
Organism: Ornithorhynchus anatinus; assembly: GCF_004115215.2. Taxonomy (NCBI): domain Eukaryota; kingdom Metazoa; phylum Chordata; class Mammalia; order Monotremata; family Ornithorhynchidae; genus Ornithorhynchus; species Ornithorhynchus anatinus. Next base: position 84,610,645 of record NC_041731.1, read on the forward strand.
GTGTTGGGGAGGCCGTGGCATGGCTTAGTGGCAAGAGCATAGGCTTGGGAGTCGGAGGATATGGGTTCCAATCCTGACTCTGCTACTTGTCTGCTGTGTGACCTTAGAGTAGCCACTTAACTTCTCTGGGCTTCAGTAACCTCATCTGGTAAAGGGGATTTAAGATTGTGATCCCCACCTGGGACAACCTGATTATCTTGTATCTATCCCAACGCTTAAAACAATGCTTGGAACATAATAAATACTTAACAAATATCATTATTATTATTATTATGTTGAGGGGGGAAATGCATGTGTGTGTGTGTTGGGGGAGGGGTTCCAGCGGGGGCAAAGGGGATGACAACAGCTCACTATTATAGCCCCCTCTTCCCAGCCGAATCGACCACCACATGGACTCTGGAGCTCTCCTTCCAGGCGGTGGTTCCTTGGGCTGCCTGCCCCCCGTTTCCAGCCTAGCTCCCTAGCAGCCTTTTGGCCACCGACCGCCGACTTTAGCGGCTTATTGGCCGCCGACCGCCGACTCATCCACGCCGAGACCACCCCCCTCTCCCGGGAAACTGAGCCTTGTCATCGCCCGGACCCTTGGAGCCATTACCTCGTGGGCTCGGGATCTCTGCTCCCCTGAGGCGCAGCCTCGGCCCACCCGGCCCCTGCCCCGATTCCCGACAAGCCCCCCTTCGCCTACAGCTCGCCGACTCATCTGCTCTTCCTCCCCCTCCACCGGGGAGCTGAGCCTCGGACCGCCCGGACCCGCGCCCGCCTCAGCCTTTCGCAACCTGGACCTCCGCACCCCCGCTCGGGAACTCCGACACTACGGATCTTCGCCCCCACAGACCCCCAGCCACCAGCTTCCAGTCCAGCCACCCCCCCGCTCGGGCCCGGGGACATTGCGCTCCCCTTCTCGATCCTGGGGACATTGTGCTCCCCTTCTCGGCCCCAAGGACATTGTGTCCTCGGGGGACATTGTGTCCCCCTGCTCGGGCCCGGGGACATTGTGCTCCCCAACCGCTCCCCCACTCCGCCCGAGGCGGCCATTTTAGGAAGCCCCCACTCTGCCTGAGGCGGCCATTTTGGGAAGGCCTCACTCCCTCTTCCCTCTTGAGGTGATTCATCTCTCCCGCCCCCGCCCCGGGCGACGACGTCCTTGTTCGCACCATGTTACCTTACCTTAGCCGCCGCCTACGGCCGCCACCCACCCCGGACAACCTCAGGGCCCCCCCGCCGCCACAGGGACATTTGGTCATGAGCTCTGGGACTCTCTCGGCCGCTGGCCGCTTGACTTGGAGTCTGATCGGGTAGGGTCGGCTCGTCCCCCGACCCTGGTCATCGCCTGCTTATTAACGCTATTGTAGTGTGCATGTTGCTATATTAGCGATCTCGCTTGTCATTGTTTATTGTCGTCAGACTTTGAATTTGATCAGGTCGCCCCTTAATCAAGTCTACCCCCGACCCTGATCATCACCCCTTTTATTAACACGACTATATTGTATCATACTGTATCATGTTGCTATATTAGCACTACTGTATTGTATCATACTGTATCATGTTGCTATATTACCGATTTCGTTTATTACTGTTTATTGTTGTCAGTGCTGCCACCCACCTCTCTGGCCTCGCCATGTCCCTCCTCCCCCCCTCCCCCCTCCCGCCCCTTCCTATCCTCCCCTTCCCCTTCCCCTCTCTCGCTCAGCTCTTTCCCGCTCTCTCCTCTGTCTCCTCCCCCCCTCCTCTCTCCCGCCCTAGAACCCCACTTTACCAGCGCTACCCCTCTTTCCCCCTCCCCCTACTCTTCCCCCCACCAAACCCCCTCTTCACCCCCTCCCCCCTTCTCTCTTCCCCACCCATGCCCCATCCCAGTCCTCTTGTCCCACCGCCACCCCTCATCCCCCTCTCCTCGTCCAGGGCCCCGCCACCTCCTTCCCATCCAAACCCACCCCTCCCCCCGCCCTTCCCCCCCTCCCCCCCTTGCACCCACAGCTACTTTCAAGTGTGGCCTCTGGAACCCCCGCTCTATTACAGGCAAGCTACCTTTCATCCATGACCTTTTCCTCTCCCGCTCTCTCCTCCTCCTCGCCCTTTCGGAAACGTGGCTCTCTCCGCCCCTGTCCTCTCCCCCTCCCTTCAGGTTCGCATCTCCTCCTGCCTCCGGGACGTCTCCACCTGGATGTCGGCCCGCCACCTAAAACTCAACATGAGCAAGACTGAGCTCCTCATCTTCCCATCCAAACCCGGTCCTCTCCCAGACTTCTCTATCACCGTCGATGGCACAACCATCCTTCCCGTCTCTCAGGCCCGCAATCTCGGTGTCATCCTTGACTCGTCCCTCTCGTTCACCCCACACATCCTATCCGTTACCAAGACCTGCCGGTTTCACCTCTACAATATCGCCAAGATCCACCCTTTCCTCTCCACCCAAACGGCTACCTTACTGTTACGGGCTCTTGTTATATCCCGGCTAGACTACTGTGTCAGCCTTCTCTCTGACCTCCCTTCCTCCTCTCTCGCCCCGCTCCGGTCTATTCTTCACTCCGCTGCCTGGCTCATCTTCCTGCAGAAACGATCTGGGCATGTCACTCCCCTTCTTAAACAACTCCAGTGGTTGCCTATCGACCTCCGCTCCAAACAAAAACTCCTCACTCTAGGCTTCGAGGCTCTCCATCACCTTGCCCCTTCCTACCTCTCCTCCCTTCTCTCTTTCTACCGCCCACCCCGCACGCTCCGCTCCTCTGCCGCCCACCTCCTCACCGTCCCTCGGTCTCGCCTATCCCGCCGTCGACCCCTGGGTCACGTCCTCCCGCGGTCCTGGAACGCCCTCCCTCCTCACCTCCGCCAAACTGATTCTCTTTCCCTCTTCAAAACCTTACTTAAAAATCACCTCCTCCAAGAGGCGTTCCCAGACTGAGCTCCTCTTCCCCCTCTACTCCCTCTGCCATCCCCCCTTTACCTCTCCGCAGCTAAAGCCTCATTTTCCCCTTTCCCTCTGCTCCTCCACCTCTCCCTTCCCATCCCCACAGCACTGTACTCGTCCGCTCAACTGTATATATTTTCGTTACCCTATTTATTTTGTTAATGAATTGTACATCGCCTTGATTCTATTTAGTTGCCATTGTTTTTACGAGATGTTCTTCCCCTTGACGCTGTTTATTGCCATTGTTCTTGTCTGTCCGTCTCCCCCGATTAGACTGTAAGCCCGTCAAACGGCAGGGACTGTCTCTATCTGTTGCCGACTTGTTCATCCCAAGCGCTTAGTACAGTGCTCTGCACATAGTAAGTGCTCAATAAATACTATTGAATGAATGAATATTAATGTCTGTCCTCCCCTCTGGCTGCAAGCTTCTTGTGGGAAGGGAACATGTCTACCAATTCTGTTTTAATGTACTCTCCCAAGCACTTAGTACAATTTTTTGCACATGGTAACAGATATATATATATATAGAGAGAGAAGCAGTGTGGCTCAGTGGAAAGAGCCTGGGCTTGGGAGTCACAAGTCATGGGTTCGAATCCCATTCTGTCACTTGTCAGCTGTGTGACTGTGGGCAAGTCACTTCACTTCTCTGTGCCTCAGTTACCTCATCTGTAAAATGGGGATTAAGACTGTGAGCCTCATGTGGGACAAGCTGATTACCGTGTATCTACCCCAGCACTTAGAACAGTGCTCTGTACATAATAAGCGCTTAACAAATACCAACATTATTATATAGGCATATATATTATCATATAATAATGATATTATATATATACATATATATATACACATATGAATGAGTGAATGTGTGGTATTTGTCACATTTACTGAGGAAGAGCAAAAAATTGCTATTTGGTCTAATGATCTGCAAGTTTGGGCAGATCCTCTAATTAAATCTCCCATGACAGTCAGTGTGCCAGTTATTGGTACTCTTGGGATCTATCTATTTAAATACTGCAAAGGTATTAATTTTCTTCACATTTCATCACTACCATAGTTAATAAACTAACAATTGTGGCAAAACACTTTTATTTCAGGTGTAGAAATTTAGATGGTCATGTATATTTTTCAGCAGATTTACAAGGCTCAAGACTATCAAATGATCAATTGACCAGTGACATTTGTTAAGCACTTACCATGTGCATTACACCTTCCCAGAGCCTGAACTAGAATTGGTAGACATCATCCCTGCTCTCAAGGAGCTCACAGTCTTGTGAGGATGACAGACACTAAAATATACCACAGGTAGGAGAAGCAGTAGAGTACAAGAATGCATGCACAAGTACGCGTACAGCGAGGGCTTCTCCCCGTCAGCAAAAAAGAGAAGGACAAGTACCTGGATGTCTGCCCCATTTCGCCACCCCCAGCTTGAGGACGTAGACACCCAGGTGAGCCTTGGCAGAGTCCACACGGCTTTCCTCGTCTCTCTCCCAGAGCGGGCGTTGGGGGTAGAGTACAAATCAAGTGCGTAAATAACACAGAAAGGATGTAGAATAGGGTGGTGAGATGAGAGGTTACCGGATTCTAAAACATGGAAAGTCTCTCCAGAATACAATATATCTCCCAGTGGTCACTGAGCTTTCCTTCACTCAAAGAGTCTACTTTCTCTTAGTGCTAAAATAACAAGTGGCCAATTCATGTGCAACAAATGATTCTCTTTTTCATGGGCAGTGACTGTTCTCATATTTAGGAAGCAGCCTGATGTTTGAGAGAGTCTACTTGCTGTAGTAGGGGTTAGGAAGGAAAGAGGCAGAAGCAAATTCAAGGGTAGAAACTTGTACATAAGACTATAAGCTTCCTCTAGACTGTAAGCTCCTTGTGAACAGGGAACATGTCTAGCAAATCTGTTATTTTGTACTCTCCCAAGCTCCCAGTACAGTGTTCTTCACACAGTAAGTGCTCAATAAATATGATTAATTGATTGATTAGGATGTTAGCAGAGAAAGATGATATATCTAATAATAATAACTGTGACATTTGTTAAGCTCTTACTATATGCCAAACACTTGGAGTAGATACAAGATAATTAGGTCGGACACAGTCTTTGCTCCGCATGGGGCTTGCTATCTAAGTAGGAGGGAGAACTAGTATTAAATTCTCATTTTATAGATGAAGAAACTGAGACCCAGATAAGTTATGTGAAGGTCACACAGCAGGTAAGTGGCAGAGACAGGAGGAATAAAACCCAGGTCCTCTGACACCCAGACACATGCTCTTTCTACTAGACCATGCTGCTTCCATGATTTTCATCTCAGGGAAACTTTGTCCAAGATTATTATTATTGTTATTGTATTTTCTAAGTGCTTACTATATGCCAAGCACTGTTCTAAGCACTGGGGTAGATACAAGGTAATCGGGTTGTCCCACGTGGAGATCACAGTCTTATCCCCATTTTACAGATGAGATAACTGAGACACAGAGAAGTTAAGTGGCTTGCCCAAGTCACACAGCAGACAGGTGGCAAAGAAGGGATTAGAACCCACGATCTCTGACTCCCAAGATCATGCTCTTGCCACTAAGCCACGCAACCTTGGGAATTATTGAAGTTCCTACTTAAAAAAAACATCAAAAACAAAGAACCCAGAGCATACTCAGACTCAGGGGAAGAGAACAGCTTTAGGAGATAGGTTAAAAGAGAGTTAGTGGAAGTCCTGTAAAGGAAGAGAAGAAAAAAGAGCCAAAGGTGTTCAGCTGATGTAAGACCAGTGAATTTAAAGTAAGAAGGGATAGGCATGAGCACATGACATCCTTACTGAGGGAGACAGTCACTGGAGGCCACACGTCCTCAGGGACACTTGCTGCACAGAGCAGACCGCACAAGACTGCCTGCTCTTGGAAAGGCTTGAGGAACTCGGGATCCTGCAGTTGCAACCTTATGACTTTGAGTTGAGTTCAAGTGTCTGGGTTCTTGGGAGCTCAGAGGGAGCTCAGGCCTCCTCTAGACCTGGCGGTCTTTCTCCTGAGTCTCATGTTGGCCAGATCTTTGCAGCCTTCCAGAGCAAGGCAGGTGAAGGGGTACCTCTTCGAGACAAGCCTTACTTGGTCCCCTGGACTTACCTTTGAGAATCAGGTTGTTTATCTGTAATTTAACACTAATAGAAACAATCATACTATTCAACTGCCACTAGTGTAGGCTTTTTCTTTCTTTAAATTCCCTCCAAAGGGATCCATGGTACTCATCACTTGGAAGTTCCATCTGGAACAAAATCGGTGATCCACAGAGTGCCATTCTTCTTTCCCCATTCTTCTTTCTTGATTGATTTGGTAGGGGCCTGAACTGTATCTTAACATTACCAGGGAAGATTTCTGCCAAAGAAAGCTGCCCCAACAAATTCATTCTGACACTCAGGAGATACAAAAAATAATGTCTTCTCCACTTCGTGACCCTATTGTGGGTCAAGTTGCATAAATGTGAATTAAATACTAGGCATGGGCATCATCTAGAAAAGAGATCGAACCCTATTAGAGAAGCAGCATGGCTCAGTGGAAAGAGCCTGGGCTTTGGAGTCAGTGGTCATGGATTCCAATCCCGCCTCTGCCACTTGTCAGCTGTGTGACTGTGGGTAAGTCACTTAACTTCTCTGTGCCTCAGTTACCTCATCTGTAAAATGGGGATTAACTGTGAGCCTCACGTGGGACAACCTGATTACCCTGTATCTACCCCAGTGCTTAGAACAGTGCTCTGCACATAGTAAGCACTTAACAAATACCAACATTATTATTATTATTATTATGTCTTGAGCAACTTATTAGGAAGAGTCAATAGGTAACACTCATGTTCATCCAAATAAAGCTAATACCCAACCAAACTCTGATAATCCCAAATTCCTATCCCTGATTGGGGATTGTCTCTTCCTCTGTACTGTGAGCTTGTTGTGGGCAGGAAATGTGTCCATTTGTTGTTGTATTGTACTCTCCCGAGTGCTTAGTACAGTGCTTTGCACACAGTAAGCACTCAATAAATACAACTGAATGAAATGAAAGCTTAGGCCATTTTTCTATCTTATCCAAGAGAAACTGATTATGGCATTAGGATCCATTCTCAGAACTTTCTCTTAAATGGTTCCTGGCCCACAGTGCCAATTAAATAATGTAAAGGCTCCCAAAGGGAATAACTTCCTTAAAAAGTCCCATTCTTATTTTTCCACTTGCATTATAAATGCTGCCAACACATGAGGATATTTGTTTACAAACAGCACTTTTTTAACTTGCCTTAACTCTCTCTTACTTCTTTCTCCTCTGTGTACTCTTTTTGCAATTATCAGATTCAGTCAGTCAGTCAATCATATTTATCATCATATCCCAGACTAAGGCCCCTTTTTCCTCAGCTTCCCCTCCCTTCTGCGTCACCTCGACTCGCTACCTTTGCTCATCCCCCCTGCCTCCTCCCCACAGCACTTATGTATTTATGCGTATATCTATAATTTTATTTCTTTATACTGATGCCTGTTTACTTGTTTTGATGTGTGTCTCCCAAATCTATACTGTAAGCCCTGTGTGGGAAGGGATTGTCTCTCTTTATTGCTGAATTGTACTTTCTAAGTGCTTAGTACAGTGCTCTGCACACAGTAAGAACTCAATAAATAGATTAAATGAATGAATGAATTTACTGAGCACTTACTGTTTGCAGAGAACTGTACTAAGTGCTTGGGAGAGTACAATATAACGATAAATAGACATATTCCCTGCCCACAGTTTTGGGGGTCTAGTCTCATATAAAGATTCTGCTTTTTAATCTATTCATAATGTTTTCAACCATGCCAGGTTAGGTATAAGCATAAAAGTTCTACTGGAGCACCTTAATTCCTAACAATATCCCTAAAGTTACAGTGGAATTGAATAGAGGGAAATGCAATCAATGAATCAACTAGTGGTGTTTAGAGAGTGTTTATTGTTAGCAGAGTACTGTACTAAATGCTTGAGAGACCATGGTTCTAGGATCAGAGGACTTGGGAAAGAATCCTTTTTCCACCACTTGCCCACTGTGTGACTTTGGGCAAATTACTTCTCTGGGTCTCAGTTTCCTCATCTGTAAAATGGGGATGCAATTCCTATTTTTCCTTCCACTTATACTGTAACCCCCATGTGGAACAGGGGCTTTGTATCTATCCCAGGGCTTAGTACAGTGTTTGGCATTTAGAAAGTGCTTAATAAATACTGCCATTATCATTATTATAGAGTAAGTAGTCATGATTCCTGCCTACTCTCAAGGAAATTAATAATATTAATGTTGGTATTTGTTATAATAATGTTGGTATTTGTTAAGCGCTTACTATGTGCCGAGCACTGTTCTAAGCTCTGGGGTAGACACAAGGGAATCAGGTTGTCCCACGTGGGGCTCACAGTCTTAATCTCCATTTTACAGATGAGGTAACTGAGGCACAGAGAAGTGAAGTGACTTGCCCACAGTCACACAGCTGACAAGTGGCAGAGCTGGGATTCAAACTCATGACCTCTGACTCCAAAGCCCTTGCTCTTTCCAGTGAGCCACGCTGCTTCTCTAATGTTGGTATTTGTTATAATAATGTTGGTATTTGTTAAGCGCTTACTATATGCAGAGCACTGTTCTAAGTGCTGGGGTAGATACAGGGTAATCAGGTTGTCCCACATGAGGCTCACAGTCTTAATCCCCATTTTCCAGATGAGGGAACTGAGGCCCAGAGAAGTGACTTGCCCACAGTCATACAGCTGACAAATGGCAAAGCAGGGATTCGAATCCATGTCCTTTGGCTCTCAAGCCCGTGCTCTTTCCACTGAACCATGCTGTTGCAGACTACATGGAGACAAACTGTCGACCATCCCCTCCTCCTCCACACCTTATCTCACCTGGGCTTTAAGGACTCCGTCCTCTCCTGGTTCTCCTCTTACCTCTCTGGCCGATCATTCTCGGTCTCCTTCGCTGGAGCCTCCTCCCCCTCCCATCCTTTAACTGTTGGAGTTCCTCAAGGGTCAGTTCTTGGCCCTCTTCTGTTCTCCATTTACACTCACTCCCTCGGTGAACTCATTCGCTCTCACGGCTTTGACTACCATCTCTACGTAGATGACACGCAGATCTACATCTCTGCCCCTGTCCTCTCCCCCTCCCTTCAGGCTCGCATCTCCTCCTGCCTCCAGGATGTCTCCACCTGGATGTCGGCCCGCCACCTAAAACTCAACATGAACAAGACTGAGTTCCTCATCTTCCCTCCCAAGCCCGGTCTTCTCCCAGGCTTCCCTATCACCGTGGATGGTACGACCATCCTTCCCGTCTCTCAGGCCCGCAACCTCGGTGTCATCTTTGACTCATCTCTCTCGTTCACCCTACACATCCTATCCGTTACCAAGGCCTGCCTGTCTCACCTTTACAATATCGCCAAGATCCGCCCTTTCCTCTCCACTCAAACGGCTACCTTACTGCTACAGGCTCTCGTTATATCCCGGCTAGACTACTGTGTCAGCCTTCTCTCTGATCTCCCTTCCTCCTCTCTTGCCCCGCTCCAGTCTATTCTTCACTATGCTGCCTGGATCATCTTCCTGCAGAAATGATCTGGGCATGTCACTCCCCTTCTTAAACACCTCCAGTGGTTGCCTGTCAACCTCCGCTCAAAACAAAAACTCCTAACTCTAGGCTTCAAGGCTCTCCATCACCTTGCCCCTTCATACTTCTCCTCCTTTCTCTCTTTCTACTGCCCACCCCGCACACTCCACTCCTCTGCCGCCCATGTCCTCACCGTCCTTCAGTCTCGCCTATCCCACCGTTGACCCCTGGGCCACGTCCTCCCGTGGTCCTGGAATGCCCTCCCTCCTCACCTCCGTCAATTAGATTGACGGAGAAAAGAGAAGCAGCGTGGCTCAGTGGAAAGAGCTTGGGCTTTGGAGTCAGAGGTCATGAGTTCGAATCCCAGCTCAGCCACTTGTCAGCTGTGTGACTGTGGGCAAGTTACTTAACTTCTCTGTACCTCGCTTCCCTCATCTGTAAAATGGGGATGAAAACTGTGAGCCCCACGTGGGACAACCTGATCACCTTGTATCCCCCCAGCACTTAGAACAGTGCTCTGAACATAGTAAGCGCTTAACAAATACCAACATTATCATTATAATTCTCTTCCCCTCTTCAAATCCCTACTTAAAGTTCACCTCCTCCAAGAGGCCTTCTCAGACTGAGCTCCCCCCTTTTTCCCTCTGCTCCCTCTACCCTCCCCCTTCACCTCTCCGCAGCTAAACCCTCTTCTCCCCCCTTTCCCTCTCCTCTCCCTCTCCCATCCCACCCCCTCAGCACTGTACTCGTCCGCTCAACTGTCTATATCTTCTTCACCCTATTTATTTTGTTTATTTTGTTTAATGAGATGTACATCACCCTAATTCTATTTATTTGCCATTGTTTTTATGAGATGTTCTTCCCCTTGACTCTATTTATTGCCATTGTTCTTGTCTGCCTGTCTCCCCCGATTAGACTGTAAGCCTGTCAAAGGGCAGGGACTGTATCTGTTGCCGATTTGTACATTCCAAGTGCTTAGTACAGTGCTCTGTACATAGTAAGAGCTCAATAAATACTATTGAATGAATGAAACATTGAAATAAATGACAGATGGATATGTCCACAAGTGATCTGGAACTGGGGTGAGTTGAATATCAAAATGCTTAAGGGGAACAAGTGTACAGGTAATGCAGAAGGAAGGTCAAACAGAGGAAGTGAGGGCTTAGTCAGGGAAGGCCTCTTGATTAGACTGTAAACCCATCACTGGGCAGGAATTGTCTCTATCTGTTGCCGAATTGTACATTCCAATCGCTTAGTATAGTGCTCTGCACATAGTAAGCGCTCAATAAATACTATTGAATGAATGAATGAAAGAGATATGATTTAATATGGCTTTTAAGATGGGGTCAGTGATGATCTTTGGATATGAAGGGAAAGATGTTCCAGGTTAGAGAGAGAATGAGCAAGGAGTTGGCAGTGAGAAAGAAATGTGGCCTAGTGGATAGAGAATAGACCTGGGAGGTAGAAGAACCTTGATTCTAAATCCGGCTGGGCCTACTTGTCAGAGTTGTGACTTTGGGCCACTTCACTTCTCGGTGCGTCAGTTACCTCATCTGTAAAATGGGGTAAAAATCTGTAGAAAAAACTGTAAAATCTATAAAAAAATCCTCAAAAGAGTAACACCATTTTGATCTGTGACCCATTTATCAGGCAAAGTCTTTCAAGAAGACCCAACAAGCAGCTGCTTTATCTTGGTACCTCAGTCATCTTCTAGGGTTTCAACTACGTAATCACCAGTTTACTGACAAGGAGGTGGAGCATTCCATGACCCTGCTCTTCCCTACCTTCCATTTCAGCAGTTACCAAGTATCTCCCCCTAGTCCTGTCCTCCAGAAGAGCAGTGGCTGCAGCAGTATGATACACTTAGAACCTCCCTGCTCTTATTCTCTGTCCGGGAAGACAGGGATGGCCGGGAGTTGGGTGTTTTGGTGGCAGATATGACATCCCCCTGAGAGTTAGAAAGCAGAACTGTGAAATTTCAAGGACACGTAAGGCTCACAGAGACAATCCTCCTCCACCCCAATCCCAACCGACACACCCCACCATGGCAAAAGCTGGAATGCAGTGTTGAGAGACTCATAGAGGTGTGTGAGACTCACGGGGAAAATGCCCTTGTGCTTGCCATATGTCTGAATTAGGTCGCCTCATATAATCGGCAGATGTTCCGCACAAATCGAATCCCATCTATAGGAATCAATTAGAGGATGTGGCTTATTCACAGGTCATAAATCAACCCCTACAACTGAGTTCATTCCAGTCATCCAATTAAACATACTTCTATCCTGTATCCTGGGTGAACCTACACTGCTCAACTTATTCACTGCCACCAATCCTGAGACTTTAGGTCAGGACTGTAAAGTTAATGTTCATAAAATGTTTCTGATTCAGTGAGAAGTATTACCAATTAAAAACATCATGGAAAGTCTTTCAGTTACCCATTTAGTAGTTACTATCTCCTGCTAACTGTGTGTGGAAAATCTAAATAAAGCCATGTTTATAGTCACGCACATATCAGAGCAACCTTATATACCATCAAAGATTTTAATCACTAACCAGAACTTTATGCTGTCAAACTTATAATGATGCAATTGAATTCTGTTACCACTTTATCACCTTATCTAAAAATACCTAGAGAGACAAAGAAATTAAAAAAAAAATAAATCTAGAAGGCAAGTATATTCTTTGGGGTAGTGTCAAAGAAAGTTTGGGAATAAAGGAGAATCAGGTTCCATACTATATTGAAATTCTGTAAAACTGTGTAATGTGGGTTTACCCCTCCACACAGTTGTGAGACCTGGACCAAAGTCTGGAGGCTCATTCAGCTTCTGAAACTAACAGGAAGCCATATCTGGTGTTTACAACTTATTGACAATTATTGGGTTATCTTGGCATTTGCCACATCTAAAAAGTTCCTTGCCTGAATCCCCTTGTACAAGCTCCTAAATCTTACTGTGGGTTCAGAGAGAGCACAGTACAGTGGATAGGCAATTAACATCACAATTGTCTTGTCTTCTGCTGTCGAGTCGTCTCTGACTCATAGTAACATCATGGACACCTCTCTCCCAGAACGCCGCACCTCCATCTACAATTATTCTGGTAGTGTATCCATAGAGTTTCCTTGGTAAAAATATGGAAGTGGTTTACCATTGCCTCCTTCTGCTCAGTAAATTTGAGTCTCCGCCCTCGACTCTCTCCCATGCCGCTGCTGCCAGCACAGGGGAGTTTTGACTTGTAGCAGATTGCCTTCCACTCTCTAGCCACTAGCCAAGCTAAGAATGGAATGGGTATGCCTCTGCTTGATCCTCCTTCCCGCAGTTGAGACTGGTAGAGAACTGGAAACTCTCCAGGTGCGACCTTGGAAAAATCCCAACACCCAATGCCAAGACCTCTATTGCTATTTATTTACAATTTAATAAAATATAAAGACACTCTACTGCCCTGTGTTGACATTGGCGTTGTCAACTAAACATGTTATAACCAGTGACAAGGGCAAAGTCAGTACTTTCCTCTTCTTGGTCCATAAAGTATATTTAGAATTCATTTCTTGTGAGAGTTGCTAAGCTTCTATCTGTTGTATCTTAACCTAAATTACTTCTATCCCTGGAGTCCTTCAGTGAGAAATCTTAGCCATCTGCTGGTGCTAACAGGAGACCAGAGGCTAACAATTAGGAAGAAATACTATCTGACTCTCATTACATTTCTGCTCTTGACTTTATCTATTCTGGTTTGTATTTTAAACATTATGGGTGTGGTTTAACCACAGAAATATCAAAAGGAATGAAGACATCACTGTTGGCCAAATCATATTATTCTAAATTGAAACTATCCATCTTGATCCACAATAAAGTATGCTTAAGAGCATTGTTATCCCTCTCAATAGTGTTTGGAACAGCTTCTGATATGTTTGTGCTATTAGTGACTAGTCAATGCTATAATCATAAACCATTACACCATGATAATTATCTTTAAATTCTCATGCAAAAGAGGTTTTATTGCAAACTATCTCAAAGAATAGTGGCTGCATGCCTATATTTGAAGGGCAAATCAATATAGTTAGTTGGTCATTTCCACCCTGGCCTGCTGGAAGGAACATAGGCCTGAAAGTCATAGAATAGGAGTTCTAATCAAGGTTCTGCCTCTTAAATTCTCTGTGCCTCAGTTTCCTCATCTGTGAAATTGGAATTAAAGATCTGTCCTCTTTCAGACGGTGAGCCCCATGTAGACAGGGACTATATTTGATCTGATTATCATGTATCTGCTCTAGCATTTAGTACAGTACTTGGCATATAGTAAGCACTTAACATAGAAGCAGCATGGACCAGTGGAAAGAGCACAGGCTGGGGAGTCAGCAATCATGGGTTCAAATCCCGGCTCCACCGCTTGTCAGCAGTGTGACTTTGGGCAAGTCACTTAACTTCTCTATGCCTCAATTACCTCATTTGAAAAATGGGGATTAAGACTGTGAGCCCCACGTGGGACAACCTGATCACCTTGTATCCTCCCCAGAAGTTAGAACAGTGCTTTGCACATAGTAAGTGCTTAACAAATGCCAACATTATTATTATTATTATTATTGTTAACAGATAGAAAATTTCAATTTAGCACTGAAAGTAGTTTACCTGTAATATCAAATAACAAACATCAGTCAATGAGTGTATTTATTGAGCACTTACTCTGTGCAGAACATAGGAATAAGTACTTGGGAGAGTGCAGTACACCAGCGTTGGTAAATATGTTGCGACCTTACAATCTTGAGCAATCAAGTGTCTGTCTATCCATCTATCTTTTCCAGGTTGTATTCTGATGACAATTTCCCTAAACAAATAAATCCAATTGTAAAACAAGGTCAAAATTAGTAGGTGAATTCCTGGATCACTGATTGATTTATTGAATTAATAATAAGATATGAACATTCAATTGTTCTCATGAAGCTTAAGTTATTACCTCTCTTTTGAATCATGCATTACATCAAGTATTTATGCATCCGAATTTTCTAACTGTGAAACCTTTGGCATTTTAAAACTGCTCAGTGTTAGAGCAGAAAATCAATTTCTATTCCATTCTCTGTATTTTTAGCTAGAAGTCTTCATTAATACCATTACTCTTGAGACAAAAACCTCAGGTCAAGTCTGCACTTAATTTTCATAGTTTTTGAGAATGTTAGATGAATTCTTCTGTTTAAAATGTCTCAGGTTTCATAACCTGATTTTAATATGTATCTCTCCCTCCATTTAAATATACATTAGTATTAGTTAATGAACAGAAGATTATGGAAAGTTGGGGGGGGGGGAATTGGAGATGTTTCAAGCCAAGAGAAAAAAGAGACTTTCTGATTAAACTATTCTAGGCTGCAGCAGGTTAATATTCATTTTCATGTATAAAACCAGATTCCCTAAACCACACCCTCTCTATCTCATGACTGTGTAGTGACACACTACCCATTGGGTTAACTGCACATTTGCCAATGTAGCATCAATAGACAACCAGGAGAAATTCAAATATAGGAAGATACAACAACCTCTGGAAGAGTAGCAGGGCATGGTGACAAACTTAAATATATATATATATATATATATATATATATAATGTTGTTTCCAAAGCTGTAGTGTTGTCTAATCCTCTATGGGGTTATGAGGTTTAGATTCTCCATGGAAGGTATACTGACCTTCTTCCTCAGTTTCAGCAGTCTCCTCAACACTGAAGTGGAGCACAGGATCAGTGACAAACAGAAAGCAGCAAAGTGAAAGCACCAAGGCAATATTTTTCACCTTAAGGTATAAGGTTGGTGTGCATTTTGCTAATCTACGCTTTCCACGATAAAGGAAAAGCTTCCAGGAAGCCAAATTTCCTCCCGCCCCCTTAGCAGTCTAATTCCTCCAGTCAGAATCTGATTGGGTGGGAAAATCTGCCGGTTGAGTCCCCTACCCCAGTGATACAACAATTCTCTCTAGTTTTGAGTGCAGGAGGGTGGGCATGGTGAGCATCCATCACTCACCCATTTGAAGTCTGATAATGAACTTCAAACATATAGGAGAGAAAACAGTAATATTATTTTATCCTGCAGTTTTCCTTATGTTTTCTGGAAAAACTCTGCTAAAAATACAGGACTCTTTATCCCTGGCTCCTCCTGTATCTAATATAATTGGAATATTTTGTGTGCGTGCTTGTGTGTGTGTGTGTGTTCGGTTTTGCTCCTGGAACTGAACTTTCAGCTCCTGATGTGTACCCTTTCCAAGATTTTGAGACAGCAGTGAAACCCATTCACATTGCCCCTTGATTATGCATGGTATTTGCCATATATGTTAAAATCTAAAAATCTCAGTCACCATTCAATTCAATCAATCAGTGGCATTTACTGAGCATGTCCTGGGGACCGAGTATTGTACTGGCTCTTGAGAGAAAACAGTACAAGTAAATGGCATAGTTTCTGTCCTCAAAGGAACTTAAAATCTAATGTGGAGGTGGGCAGTCATAAGATTATTTATAATTGAGGGGAAAAAGAGATGTAACTGGTTAAAAGACGAGAAGAGAAAGATGAATAAGGGAATGAATAAGTGCTTTAAGTGAAGAGAATGCACAGTGATATATGCATAAGCACTGTAGGTAATTGTCTTTTTTGTCCTTGGCTTAGTTTCTAAAGAAACGGGATCAGTGAATTCAACGGAGCTCATGGGGTAACTTGACGTTCAGGACACTAAATAGTACAGGTATGAATAAGCTTGAAATATCTGCCTCCCTGCTCTGTGGGGATTGGAAATGTCACTGAAGTGAGGAACCAAACTGTGTGATTCCATGACCAGCAGAGAGTGCTGCGTGACCTGGTGCTCAGGAGATAGTGGAACACTTCAAAGTGCTGCAGTTCCTACTTTCTGAAAGGTGGCAACTTCCTTACTTCAAAGAAGCAAAGAAAATGGTGCAAAGAAAGGGTCAAACTGAACGAACCAAGCTAAAAATTAAAAATGTTCTAACTCCTGATCAGTTGGAAAACTTTTCAACTACTTTCTGTAGCAAGTGAGGAAAGTGGGCTGACATTGCATAACCCACATTGAAATAGTAAGGTTATTTTCCTTTCCATATGCGAGCAAAGTCCAATAAAGAAAAAGCCTTCATAGACAAATGTGGTCAATAGGGAGAGCTTTGCTAGAATTTATAGAGTCACTATTATAGTACATGATCACAGACACTTGTTAAAATAAGTTGATTTTTTTTAATTGATCATGAATAGGCTTTGCCTGTGAATTCATTAAAGAAGCAGAAATTGGAGGGTAATGGGAAAATATTTTAAAGTGAAGGAACCAAAGCAATATCTTTGCAAATCAGTATTTAACTGACAGGGTATAGCTATAGTAAATTAATGAGGTAAGTAATTTATTAGCCAAACTACTTATATCTTGGAAGGTTAAAATTTCCTTATTTAGGCAGTCTTGTGAAATGCTAATTAACACATTTCTTGCAAATTAAATTTATTGAGAATTAAACACTCTTCAAGTGCTAGACAATTTTATAGTGTAGGAATTTTCTCCTATTAAACATGGAAAGCCACAAATGCACATATTTGCTATCAGTGGCTAATTTGTGGCAAAGTGGCAGGCATACACAGAAATTGAATTTATATGTGTCAATGAAAAGTTGACATGCAAAAGTGTTCACCACATTAACCTCATTAATCTATGTCAAAAAAAAATCAAAATCAGAGTTGATTATAACTAAAACAATCCTAATGATGAATTTCCTCTTTAGCCAAGAAACAAGAAGCAAATTTATCAGTCATTATCTTCTGCTGCTTCTATCACTAAGTAACGTTCCCAAATTGTACAAAGGGAATGACTCCTTTATTGATAGAATGTCACACAGGTCATGCCAGTGTAGGGATGCCAGCTACATGGGGTGGGGAGGGCAAAAAGTGGAAGGTAATGAAAATGAGAGTGACAGAGGGAAAACCTATAAAATGACAGGTTATCTGGAAAATGGAACAGGGATAGAGTTGACAGATTTGGCAATCTCCAATATCCAGTCTTGGTGGAAAATGGCTACTCTGAGTTTAGCTTTAGAAGGCTGATATAGTAATAATAATAATAATGTTGGTATTTGTTAAGTGCTTACTATGTGCAGAGCACTGTTCTAAGCGCTGGGGTAGATACAGGGTAATCAGGTTGTCCCACGTGAGGCTCACAGTTAATCCCCATTTTACAGATGAAGTAACTGAGACACAGAGAAGTGAAGTGACTTGTCCACAGTCTCATAGCTGACAAATGGCAGAACTGGGATTCAAACCCATGACCTCTGACTCCCAAGCCCAGGCTCTTTCCACTGAGCCATGCTGCTTCTCCAAGTAGTCATGGCAGGATACGATATATGCTTAGATTAATGAAGTAGCAGTTTGCTTGGAGAGGAAAGGGTAGATTTAGGCAATCCTGTGAAGGTTGAACTGACAGGATTTAGTAATATGATGAATATGTGGGTTAAAGAGAGAAGAGTCAAGGACAATGCCAAGGTTACAGGTTTGAGAGACAGGAAGGATGGTGGTGCTGTCTATGCTGATGAGGAAATCAGGGAGAGGAAAAGATTTGGGCAGGAAGACAAGAAGTTCAGTTTTGGACATGTACAATTTGGGGTATCTATAGGACATCCAAGTAGAGATGTCTTGAAGGCAGAAGGAAATGTGAAACTGCAAAGAGAGAAAAAGAAAGAGAGTGAGAGAGAGAGAAAGAGAGGGAGTACAATTCTGTTGAGTTGGCACACACATTCCCTGCCCACAGAGAATTCACAGTCTAGAGGCAGATCCTGACATTAATCTAAATACCTAATTAATAATATAAATACACCATTTATTTTCACAAAATGCTTGGCAAGTACATTGCAGATAAGTGACAGGTTTCCTACTCTCAAGGAACTTACACTTTTAGCAAAACAGGCAAAAGATATTTCCATAAAACCTAATTAAAATATATAATTGAAAGTGCAATTAAATAAAACATATATACAAAAGTGCTGAGGTTGGTTATCAATATATTTATAAGTGCTGGGATGGTTGATGTGTTTATATGACTTGGAGTGCTGAAACAATCAAGGAAGCCTTCCTGGAGGGGGTGGGATTTAGGGTGGTCTTGAATGTGAGGAGAGCAGTGTTCTGCTCAATTCAATTCAATGGTATTTATTGAGTGCTTACTGTGTGCAAAAATTGTACTAAACAATTTTTCAAAAATTGTATAATTGTACATAAGGGCAATATAATTACAAACAGACACATTCCTGCCCACAACGATCTCACAGCCTGGGGGGAAACAGACATTAATATAAATAAATAGATGAATAAATTACAGATATATGCATATGTGCTGTGGGGAGGGAGGGAGGATGAATGAAGGAGCAAATAAGAGTGGTACACAAGGGAGTGGGAGAAGAGAAGAGGGCTTAGGCAGGGAACACTTCTAGGAGGAGATGTGCTTTCAGTAAGGTTTTGAAGTGGGAGAGAGCAATACTGTATTTGATATGAGGAGGGAGGGCATTCCAGGCCAGAGGTAGGATGTGGGTGAAAGGTAGGCAACGAGATAGACAAGATCGAGGTACAGTGAGCAGGTTAGCATTAGAGGAATGAAGTGTACCGGCTGGGTTGTAATAGGAGAGTAGCGAGGTGAGGTAGGAAGGGGCAAGGTATGAAGTGGTTTAAAGCCAACTGTGAGGCGTTTTTGTTTGATGCGGCGGTGGATGGGCAACAGCTGGAGTTTCTTGAGGAGTGGGGAAACATGGTCTGAACATTTTTGAAGGAAAATGATTTGGGCAGCAGAATGGAGTATGGACTGAAGTAAGAAGAGACAGGAGAGGCAGCGAGGTCAGCAAGGAGACTGATACAATAATCAAGGTGGGATAGAATAAGTGCTTGCATTAATGTGGCAGCAGTTTGGATGGAGAGAAAAGGGCAGATTTTGGCGGTTGTGAAGGTAGAACTGACAGGATTAAGTAATGGCTTGACTATGTGGGTGGAATGAGAAAGAGTTATGGGCTTCTAAGACAGGAAGGACGGTAGTGCCTTCAGTAATGTTCTATTGGAACAAACACAGGCCCAGCCCCTGTCTTCTTTGGAGAGTATATAATTTAACCTGGTGAGAGGAGGAAAGGACATGGGTCTTGGGATTCTGCTTGAGGCAATTTGCTTGAGGTTAGCATCAGGGAGTCTCATAGGATGTAAGGGAGAAACCTTCAGTCTGATGGGTGCTAAGTGTGGGAAGGGGGAGATGAGGCTTTGTGGTGGAGTCTGGAGACATGTAGGATGGAGGAATGTGGGGAACCATGTTCCATTTCCCCTCGCTCATGTCCCTCCTTCTGCTCTTTCCCTAACAACTGAGAGGAAACACTTTATTCACACCACAGAATGAGGAGGCCAGGAGATTTGGTAAGACAAATCTTGGTCTTAGCTTGCTAAGAAGGGGGAGAATGGGGAGAGAAGGAGAGAGGAGTAGGAGAGAAAAATAGGGAGAGGGTAGGAGAGAGAGGAACATCTGGTTATTTTCTTCCTTCTCCCTTTTTATCACCTCCTCTTCTGCCACTACTTAACTGGATCTGGGCCTGGTAGAGGTGCCAGCCTGTGACAAGTACTTAGGACATGTGGCACAGCAGCTTAGAACAACCTTTTTCCCTGATGTTTCCCTTCCCAGTGTTTGGGCATCAGTGGGTGCTATCAGTGGTGCCTGTCGAGGGGGTGGCTCATGTTGCTTGTGGCCATATCAGGCTTAATAATAAATAATGTTGGTATTTGTTAAGCGATTACTATGTGCTGAGCACTGATCTAAGTGCTGGGATGGATACAAGGTAATCAGGTTGTGCCACGTGAGGCTCACAGTCTTAATCCCTATTTTACAGATGGGGTAACTGAGACACTGAGAAGTGAAGTCACTTGCCCAAAGTCACACAGCTGACAGATGGCAGAGCCAGGATTAGAACCCATGACCTCTGACTCCTAAGTCCGTGATCTTTCCACTGAGCCATGCTGCTTAAGAGGTCTCCTTCCCTTCATGGCAGGTCTGCCTTGATGCCACTGCTATTTACTGAGTGTGGGAGGAAGGCAAGGTACTTGGAGGGAAGACTGAAGCTTATGGGGCCAGAGCTGCTGTCTGATAAGGCATTGAGCCACCATATTAGCTCTTTTTCAGCCCTTTGCAGTGGGGGGCAAGCCAACTCTTCCCTGCCCACCTTCCTACAAAATTTTATGCTACTGAGGCAAAGTTAAGAACATCAACCCTCACTATATTGAGTCTGTAGCTGCCAATGCTCAAAAACCACATTTGATTCCAAGAACCATATGTTGCTTGAAATCATAGGTTCCCAATCCCAGTGTTAGTGAAATGATCAGGATCAGCTTCCTACCTCAGGCTATTCATAAACACTTAACTAACATCTCTATCTTCCACTTAACTGGCATCTATACCTTATGCAAAATCCTTTGCAGTTTATGCTCACAGCTTTCCATATGAATCGAAGACATAGAAAGATGGATGGACACTGAAACATATTATTCAGGAAGCTGAAAGAACACATTAAGGATGCCTAGAAAATCATTCTGGGTCAGTGAGTGAAGCTAGCAAGAAGGCTGGCAGAGCCTTATAAGAAAACTTTTCAACATTTATATGTACCACAGCTATAATGACTTATCTGGGATCAAATCATTTTCAGCATAATTCAGTACATGAGTTTCCTGGTTGGAAATATCCAGATAAGTGTTGCATTTTGGAACCTGATTTATTTAGATAACTTAAGAGTGTAGAACTGGCTTTCATACTTAGGCAACAGTAACAAATTTAAAACTTTTTTGTCTGAACTTATAAACATGAATCAATATTAACAGTAAGAAGGGAAAAAGGAAAAAGAAGGAATGAGGGACTGGGCAATCTTTTATTTATAACCCTACTTATGTGCTGCTTTACCTACCTGCTCATGGTCCTGTGTTACAGCTTGCTGAAATTAATTGATAAAGACCTGAATTGCTCAAGGCCTAGTCCCTGAGCAATGATCTGTCTCTTTGGAACACCCTCCTGAAGACTGTGATCAGCTGAAGCCTCACAGTTAATGGCCCTGAGTCTGAACTTCAGAGACTTAAACTGAAAACATTTCCTCTAGAAAGCCTTTGGCCCCAGGATATGCAAAGAGGAAGTAAGCTGTGGTTTAGAGAGTTTCTGGAATGGATTCAAATGGAATGATTTGACACCTAGTGGAAGGGATCCAAATTTAATTTGCTGAGCCATTTTATATGTTCACCCTTCTGGATGTGTTTTAATAGAAATGCAAACCTATTTTTCAAGGATGTTGAGGATGAGTAAAATATCATTTGGACAAGTGTCCTGTTCCCTTTAGAGTGTAAAGCAGTATTATCTTTTGAAACATTAGCAGTGCTTACAAATTCAGAGTACATTCAGTTCTGCCACAGTACTTGTTTTCCCTCTAAGCGTTCCTTTAACAACACAGGCCTGTCTTGATTCAAGGTGTCTGAAGAAACGGTTGTGCTCATTCATGCAGCATCAGGCACAGTGAGTAGAAGTACAATGTGAGGTTTCCTTAATGCAGTGTTCTGCAAGTTTGCAACACATGTTTTAAGAGAACAGAGTGTGTCTAAAATGCTAAAGTGGAAGTAGATAATAATTTTGGTACTTGTTGAGCACTTACTATGTGCCAAACATTGTTTAGAGCACTAGAGTAGATACAAGTTAACCAGTTTGAAAACAGTCCCCTCCTATATGGGGCTCACACTATTAATCACCATTTTACAGATGAGGGAACTGAGGTGCAGAGAAATTAAGTTAATTGCCCAAGGTCACACAGCAGCCATATGGCACAGCTGGTATTAGAAACCAGATGATTCTGACTGCCAGGTCCTTGTGATCTGAGATCCAGGCTGGGGGTGAAGAAGGGAGTTCTTCATCATTTTCATCAGTATTTATTAAGCACTTCCTATGTGCAAACACCGCCTCCCTTAGAATGTTTATGGTAAAGTAGATGTTTTGTGTCTTTATGCAGAGGACTAGAGATTTACAACATAACTAGAAAACAAGGTCCCTGCCCTTGAGGCACTTAAGTACGCTAAGAGGGCTGACAGCAGATGGATTTTAGGTGTCCATGATCCTGCAATCCCTGCCCAGGTGGCAGGTGCCATCCCTACAGTAGAAGTAGTATTCATTCATTCATTAGTATTTATTGAGCGCTTACCAGGCCTGGGAATCAGCCAGCCACTTGTCTAGTGTGTGACCTTGGACAATTCACTTCACTTCTCTGTGCCTCAGTTACCTCTTTTGTAAATGGGGATTGAGACTGTGAGTCCCATGCAAGACAGGGAATGTGTCCAATCCAATTTGTTCTATCCACCCCAGCAGTTAGTGCAGTCCCTGGCACATAGTAAGTGCTTAACAAATACCACCATTATCAATTATTATTATTACTAATAGACTAATAGTATTCATTAAGCACTATGTGCAGAACACTGCAGCGTGGCTCAGTGGAAAGAGCACGGGCTTTGGAGTCAGAGGTCATGGGTTCGAATCCCGGCTCTGCCACTCGTCATCTGTGTGACCGTGGGGGAGTCACTTCACTTCTCTGTGCCTCAGTTACCTCATCTGTAAAATGAGGATTAAGACTGTGAGTCCCACGTGGGACATCCTGATTCCCCTGTGTCTACCCCAGTGCTTAGAACAGTGCTCTGCACATAGTAAGCGCTTAACAAATACCAACATTATTAACATTATTATTAACACTGTACAAAATTCTGGAAAGACTACACAAGGGGGAATTAGAGTGTAGTGCATTTTACTCATTAATTCTGTCCTTTCAACAATGGAATGAGCCCAGAAGAAAGACAGATAAGGAGCATTCTCTGAGAACATGGAGAATGTCCCTGATGTCCATGCAAACCTATGAAAAAAAAGTTATGAAAAGATGAGGATATTACTTCTCTAAATCCTAACAAGGAGTCAGAGCAGTAGAATAAAAGAGGATTGAAAGCTTATTACAACATATCCAGAAGTCCTGCATCAGAGTTCAGCAAAGATTTCAATTTGTTTATAGCTTTAGAGTTTGACTTGTGAATTTTGACGGATAAAATCACCCTGTCATCCAGGTATTAGCAAGTGGGGAAAAAAAGTGTGGATTAAACAAATCAATGTAATTCAATATTCATTTTAAGTAGGACTAATATGGTTGTATGAAGTCCTAGTTTGGATATAATATATTCAGCTCGATTTCAAAAACTAGATGTTAATGAGATTAATCTTTGGACTGAAGCTGAAAGTTTCTGAATGCATCAGGGAATAAATCAACTCAATGTCCCTAATAAAACACTTCCAACCCTCCCAGAAATTGGTGATTAATGCATTCTCATTCCTGCTGAAGGAAAGGATAACAAGTTATCTTGGAAAGCCCATATTACTTTTTACAACAATGTGCCTGTTTCCAAAACTCTTGGGAAACATGAAATTAATGAAAGGAAAGTGCAGAATTGTTTGGCTCCCAAATGAATCTTATCTGATTGAAATATAATTAGAACATTTACAAATTGTTCTAACATGTGTCTTTTAACTATATGGACAGAGTCTGCTCTAACCATCTAAATTAGAGAGCTGTGTCTTTCCAACTTGGACTCCATATTGTGTAATTTCTTACCAGGGGCTTTACATTTGGATGGCAGAGATTTCATTTTCTCATCAAAGGGAGCGTAGGAGTAAATTTTGGCATGTGAAAGCTGAGCAGCTTTAAACGTGCACTTGAATAAAAATTCAGCTTTTGCACACTGCACAAGAAGAACCATTCCATAATACTGCAGGGGTAACTGTTGTCAGTCATTCAAATAGTGTTGCCCAAAATTCTTAGATGAACAAGTCGCACAAAGTTTCTTGATCTATTCTATCATGATTGGTGCAATGACAAGATAGTGGCATAACTTGACAACAATCTTATTCTCAAAGAGAACAAAAAACAAAAAGGATGGCAAAGGTGTGCTGCTAGGATGGTGGAAAAGAAGAACTGGGGAAGACATGATGAGTCACTGAATTTGGTTAGAGATTAATTAGCTAATTATGTATTATGATAATAATAATAATTATGGTATTTAAGTGCCTACTATGTGCTGAGCACTGTTCTAAGCACAGGGGAAGATACAAGGTAATCAGAATGTCCCACGTGGGGCTCACATTTTTTTTTAATCCCCATTTTTACAGATGAGTTAACTGAGGCCCAGAGAAGTGAAGTGACTTGCCCAAGGTCACACAAAAGACAAGTGGAAGATCCAGGATTAAAATCCACAACCTCTGAATCCCAAGCCCAGCCCCTTGCCACTAAGCCATGCTGCTTTCCTAAGAATTATAAGAATAATAAGAATAATAGCTAATCAATCAAATGTATTCATTCATTCAGTCATATTTATCAAACTCTTACTGCTAGCAGAGCACTGTACTAAATGCTTGAGAGAATATAAACTATAACAATAAACAGACACATTCTGTCCCCACAATGAGCTTGCAGTCTAGAGGGAGAGACAGACATTCATATAAATAAATTTCAGATATGTACATAGACAATGTATTTTAGGGCTTCCTGTTTGCAGTGCTTCAGAGAGTACAATACAGTGGATTGGTAGACAAGCTTCCTTCTCAAAAGCAGCTCAAAATCTAGTAAGAGGAGCCTGAGCATGTTATCTTCATGATAAATAGAAGAATAGTACATGTGTGTGTAGGGGGGGTGGCGCATGTGTCTGTGTGTACACATGCACATCTGTGGGTGGGTGTTTGAAGATGGATGGTGAGAGCTTATTTATGTGATAATATAGTTGAAAAGATTGATCATTGAGGATCCTTTCCTCTACATTGTGTGCCTAGAAAGACAGTTTCTAACTTGGCTAATACAGTTGACTTATAAAGTGATCTGCATCTGATTTCAAGACTGCCTATGCATATCATAATATTTTGGAAGTCTTTGAGGAGAGCAATGACTCTTTCAATTTTTGTCTGCCAGACCAATAGGTATGCTATATGATCTTGCTATGTTACACTGTTTGATCCTATGCTTTTTGACATATTTAACAACTTATTCTACCTTTTGTGCTTCATTCAATCCATTTAATCATATTTATTGAGCATTTACTGTGTGCTGAGCCCTGTACTAAACGCATGGAAAGTGCAGTTCAGCAACAAATAGAGACAATTCCTGCCCAAAATGGGCTCACAGTCTAGATGCTTGTATGCAACCCTTTTCAGTTCACAATACAGCAGCTGTCATCCGTTTTCCTCACTTGCTCCACCACAGTGGAGCTGTGTTGGTGTGAGATTGCCTCCATGCTGGTGAGCTGATGACATTCCAGACCATTTTGCTGAAAGACTTGTCAGCTCATTTGATGTTCACAATAATCCACAGATCAGTCAATTAATCAATTGTATTTACTGAGTGCTTACTGTGTGCAGATCACTGTACTATGTGCTTTGACTATTAAACACAATAGAGTTGTGGGACAAGATCCCTGCCCTCAAAGAGCTCATAATTTTGTTCCTGTTCAAGATGCAAGATGGGTCTACTGGAGTATGTTCAGGTATCAGTCACAAGCTTGTGGTCAGAGAACGTGTCTATCAACTCTGTTGTACTCTCCCAAATGTTTAGTACAGTACTCTGTATACAGTAAGCACTCAATAAATACCATTCATGAACCAAGATTGGACATCACAACAGCTTTACAGACCTACAAATGTATATGGATGCTTAATGTCCCATTGTCACCACAATGTTTCTAATGAGAATCCCTATTATAGTTTTGGATTTTATGCTTTTACATGCCAACACATATTATTGCATTTAAACATGCACACATACACATTTTGTATATTCATGCTATTACAACTGGTAGGGGAAATACATTTTATGTTCTGAAATGGTAATTTGTAAGAAAGAAACCATCTTTATCTTCAGAACTTCATATTTTCTTTTCCTGAAACCTATGACACTGTTTTTGTCTAGAGCCTGTATTAAATGCAATTGAAATTACATAAACTGTTTGTGGATTATTTTACAGATACCTTAATGCACTACAGCCATTGTTAAACAATTAGATGTTAGTTTTAAAAGTCACCTTCAAAATAACTGTTAATTGCTTTCTTGGCAATAATTCTGCAAGTGATGAGTGGAGAATTACATTTGCTCTGAAACTACACACATAAGGATTTATACATTTCACACATTTCTTTCTGCTTATTCTGTTTCAAAATGTAAAATAAATAAATAAATGAAGTCATTTAAATAAATGGGAAATGGTACATTACTTTGTTTTATAAAAAAATATTTTACATTTTTGTTTAATCAATGTCAATAATGGAATATATTTATTTCCAAAAGTGTTATCTCCATTATTGTAACAAAAAAAAGCAACGTTTATGTGATTTAATGGCTTAATGAACTTTAGGGTTCAGGAAAAAAAGCAAAGAACAGCATCAAGACATCTAAATTGTTGTTATAGACTTTAACCTTGAAATGCATTTGAGACTTTAGCAACTATTTAGTAAATTTAGCTGCCATGAAGTTCTCAAGATTATGAGATTACTCCATGACTGATTGGTCAGTCAGGTTATAATTGAGGGCAACCTGTCCTACTATATTTCTACAATTTGTGCCTTGTTCTGACACTTATTAGATTCTAAATTCATCCAGGTCAGGGACCATGTCTTCTACTTGTACTGTACTCTTCCAAATGCCTAGGAAAGTGCTCTACACACCTTCAATAAATTTTGTAAATGAGTGAATGAATATAACCCAAGTCTTCAAATCGGCAAAGCACTATATGCCAATAATTAATCTGAAAATAATGTTGATATTTGTTAAGCGCTTACTATGTGCCAAGCACTGTTCTAAGCGCTGGGGTAGACATAGGGGAATCAGGTTGTCCCACGTGGGGTTCACAGTCTTAATCCCCATTTTACAGATGAGGGAACTGAGGCACAGAGAAGTTAAGTGACTTGCCCACAGTCACACAGCTGACAAGTGGCAGAGCTGGGATTCGAACTCATGAGCCCTGACTCCAAAGCCCGTGCTCTTTCCACTGAGCCACGCTGCTTCTCGATGATGCAGCGGGATGAGGAGGAGGAGGAGGAGGAATGATGAGGAGATATTCCAGAAAACCCTAAACCAAACCAAGGATCAATGAAACAGCTCATTGCTGACACTGAGTTCTGTTTCCTGGACAGCACTACCCATTGATGGGGGGATACTTTAGGAGGTACAAAACTGAATCAGAAAGGTCACTGTGTCCTTTGAGAGATGAGACAGTATGAAATTGAATTAGCACCCAGATCAAAAACAAACCTATAGGTATAATTATGTTCAAGAGTAGTGTTCAAACTTCTTTATGGTTGTGGTATCTGTATTTACCATAGGCACTACGTTCAACTTCCGGTATTGAAATGGGATATAAATGTAATAGGATGAACAGAATAAATGTTTTACAGATCTATGACTCAAATGATTCAGCAGCAAACAGATCAGCTTGGAGGAAAGAATCAGAAATGGGGTTACAATTTTGTTTGAAAAGATCTTTCCAGTAAAAGGGAAAAATATAAATAGCATGTGCCACTGGAAGTAATTCATACAATAAATAGTGCAGCAAGGGACAATCTTCATAGGTACACAATAGAAAAGGGATAGCGGGTCACATCACGGATTATCCTGATCAACCACATAGGCTGATGAGCATGTGGCCCATCATAATGAACCCTGCTCTTCTCCACAAGAACTCTAAGAACTCTTGTCCAGGATTCAGTGCTTCATCAAAGTAGATAGGGAGACAAGAAACCCTTGTGGCTTTTCTAAAACCACAGTCTGTATACGTATTTCTGGAGTTCTAAGATGGTCACAAAAATATGTTTGTTAGTTTTTTATAATGACAATGCTAATAGGAAGAGAAGATTGGCAAAGTGGATATTTTGGCCACATCCTTAGACTGGCTCACTTAGACTGTGAGCCCCATTTGGGACTGGGCCTGTGTCCAATCTAATTAACTTTTAGTCATTCTTTCAATCATGTTTATTGAGTGCTTACTGTGCGCAGAACACTGTACTAAGCACTTGGAATGTACAATTTGGCAACAGAGACAATATCTTTTATCTACCCCAGTGCTTAGTACAGTGCTTGCCACATGATGCCATCATTTTCCATCTATGTCCTGTCTGATGAAGTAAAACACTATATTTCCTCTCATCCAGTGTTATATTACCAACTAGAATTTAAAAATGACACAGTTAAGGGATTTGGGTTAACAATTGGGAAGTATTTCATAGAAAAGAGGGTTATTCAACCCTGGGAATGAATTACTGATCACAAAGGTCTTAATGTTGAATCTTAACTATGAGATCAAGAACTTGAGGGAATTAAAGCAATTATTTTCAGATGTATGAAACCAAATTGACCTAACTAAAAATGCATGAATGTCTGTGACTATTTAGTTTTAATTCAGCTAATTACATTTCCCGCTAGGAGAAATACAAATCATCAAATCAAGCTCCTTCTGAATGCTAAGTGACACTATTCAACTTTCCGTTCCATCACATTACTAGAGTGTTTTGTGACTTTGGTAGATTTTGTGTTTTTCGCCATTAGATTGTAAACTACTTGAGGCCGGGAAGAATGTCTACCTACTCTTCATACTTTCCCAAGCAGTTAATGCAGTGCTCTGCACAAAATAAGTGGTCAGTGAAGACCATACTGATTGATTCAAATTTCACGTCATGGTTCCACACCAGAATAATGCTACAATCCATGTAATGTTTTTTAAAAGGAAGTTAACCATTGAAATGATAGAGACATTTCAAATCACTTATATATGATTATAAATTATTATAGATTAATAAAGGGGGATAAACAAATATAAAGTGGATGTGAGACTACAATTCATCAACACTTAGAGTGTGAGCTCATTTTGGGCAGGGATTGTCACTATTTATTGTTGTATTGTACCTTCCCAAGTGCTTAGTACAGGGCTTTGCAAACAATCAGTACTCAGTAAATACAATTGAATGAATGAACACTTCCATCATCCATTTCTAAATCAATTTGCTCCAACCACACTGTAACAAATCCTTGATTATCTACTCTGGAGGTTTCTTCAACACCTTGCAAATTTTATACAAACTCTGGCCACAATTTCCTCTAATGTTGATTTTTTAATTTCAGCCCTGATGGGGAGGGTGCATGGAGGGATTCACTGATCTGAAGCTCTTGGCCAGAACCTCAGAGCAGTTAGGTTTTTGCATGTGGAAAATCATCAAACAATATTGGTTGTTTCCTGGGTGATTTAATCTTACATTGGGTGTAAACCAGGATAAAGGTATCAAACAGCCACAGCTGTTTCCTTAAATTGTATGTCTGGATAAGAAGCAAGATGGCTTAGTGGGAAGAGCACTTATATATGAGTCAGGTGATCTGTGTTCTAATTGCAGTTTTTCCACTTGCCTACCCTGTGACCTTGCATAGGTCACATGACCTATCTGTGTCTTGGTTGTCTCATCTCCAAAATAGAGATTAAATACCTGCTCCTCCCCACCCCCCATTTAAATTGTGAGCCCAGTGTGAATCAAAGATTGGGTCTGATATAATGATAATGTTGGTATTTGTTAAGCACTTACTATGTGCAGAGCACTGTTCTAAACGCTAGGGTACATACAGGGTAATCAGGTTATCCCACACGAGGCTCACAGTCTTAATACCCATTTTACAGATGAGATAACTGAGGCACAGAGAAGTTAAGTGAGTTGCCCACAGTAACACAGCTGACAAGCAGCGGAGCTGGGATTCGAACCCATGACCTATGACTCCCAAGCCCAGGCTCTTTCCACTGAGCCACGCTGCTTCTCATCATATATATATATACCCCATATATATGTTTTATAAAATATATATATGTATATATATAATAATGCCATATATACCCCAGAGCTAAGTGTAATGTAAATGTTTAACAAATGTTAAAATTATTGTTATCATCATCATCATGGGTAGTTGTAGTAACTGGAAATTCCTTCACCATCATCACACTCTTCAATAGTCTAAAGTAGCTTTTCAGGCATTACCAGCTATATCATAGTTATTGGGGGGCTAGTTCTTACAAATCAGTCAATCAATGGTATTTACTGTGTACTAAGCACAGTACATAGTTTGTAGACATATTCCTGGTCCATTGGGAGTTTATGATCTAGAGGGGGACTTAAACATTAAAATAAATTATGGATATAAACATAAGTGCTGTGGGGCTGAGGTGAATGTCAAGTGCTAAAAGGGTATAAATCCAAGTGGAAGGAGAAGGAGTAGAAGGAAATGAGGGCTTAGTCAGGGAAGGTCTCTTGGAGGAAAAGTGATTTTTAATAGAGCTTTAAAGGTGAGGAGAGTGGTGGTCTGCAGTACAGGACGAAATTGGAAAAACAAAGAGAAGATTAACATGGCCCCTGCTCAAGGATGACACACAAATTCGTGAAGCGAAGCGTTCCATATTATTCTGATGCCTGTTTACTTTTGATGTCTGTCTTCTCCCTTCTAGACTGTGAGCCCTTCGTGGTCAGGGATTGTCTTCATTTGTTGCAGAACTGTACTTCCCAAACACTTAGTACAGTGCTCTGCACACAGTGAGCGCTCAATAAATATGACTGAATGAATGAAGCAGAGTGTTCCAAGCTAGAAGGAGGATGTGGGCAAGGGGTTGAAGTGAGATAGATGAAACTAAGGCACAGTAAATAGTTTGGTGTTGAAGGAGTGAAGCATGCAGATTAGGATGTAGTAGGAAATCAGGGAGATAAGATAGGAGGGGGGTGAAATGATTGAGTGTTTTAAAGTAGATGGTAAGAAGTTTTTGTTTGATGCAGAGATGGATAGGCAGCCATTCAATGTTTTTGAGGCGTGGGGAAAGGTGAGTGGAACACATTTTTTAGAAAAAATGATCTTAACAGCAGAGTGAGATAAGGACTAGAGTGGGAGAGATGGGAGGCAGGACAGGATAACTGATTGGATAAGAAAGCACAAGAAAATGATGAATATGAATTTAAAGGTTTGTTTTTAATATTTGTTTTATTTCAATAGTAGTACAGATGAGCTCAAGAGTTAGTGCATTAAAAAAACTATTAAATAGTAATGTTATGCAGGTCACTGTGCAGTGAGGCAGATAGAAGCAAAGAAGTTAGAGAAGCAAATCAAGGAGGCAGAATTTCCTTTGGGAGACTGACGTACAACCAAGCTGTAGACCTGGATGAAGATATATAGAGCCATTATGGTATCCCAATATACTGGATATCTGAGAAAACTAAACAACATTTTGGGAAGTTCAGCCAAGGGATACCAACATACGAATGGAAAGATGGGAAACACAAACAATGAAATCTGGGAATGTAGTAAGTCCACTAAAATTAAAGAAATGTTTGTTCCCTACCTTCATTGGATGGAACATGTGAGGAGACTAGTCATTTGATTTGTTAGCCTGGGGCCAACTTGTTAAATTACCTGCCAAAAGATGACCATCTTATTAAAGTATCTAGAAAAAAGAAGCTTAAAAAAGCCCTTCGTCACATCAGGCATTCAAAAAGAATAGAATAAAAATGACAACTTTGCCTTAGTTCTTTGAAGGGTTGTCAAAGGCAGGTAATATGTCTGCAAACAATATTTTAATTGGAGAAAAAATTTTAAAGAATGCACTAGTAGATTAAAATGAACACTACCCATGTCAACAAGAGACTATAAAACAAGACAGCTAACCCTTACCTTGATTTCACAAAAGAGTGACGTCAATTCAACTGATGTCAGAACAAAAATAAACCAGGCTTCCTGGAAAACTCTTTGAGAAACCTCTGAGAGCTTGCCTCTACCCAGGCCCAAACTCTTACTGTTCTGAAGTGTAGCAAAGCAGTCCCTGTGCCCACTGGGAAATGGAGCTCTTCCTTTGCCTGCCTTACAACTTTTTGGTCACTTATTAATAGAGCAATTAGAAGTGTTCTGGTTGTTTAAAATTACATCTTTTTTAATCAAAAACTCCTCTAATGATCTAAAAAAGAGAAGAATGCATAGATGAAAACAAAGGATTAATTTGAAAACTATAGCTGTGTATTATGGCTAGAGATCACTTTCTCACAGGAATAATGCTGGTGGCTCAGGGTCAATTCAAATTAAAATTTAATGACGTGTTCTCCCTCCCATTAAATTCAGCATAATTGGAATAGCATTACCTCTAGTTATATGTGAACATTGAAGATCTAGGGAATCGTAATGGGAATGGTAAAGGTATTAAGAAGATATATGATGCACAATCTCTATGCTAAAATTATACATATGAAAGGTGCTTTCTTCTTCATAGTTACAAAAATAGTTAATTGAAGGAGTACAGTGGTAATGCAAACAGAGAAGAGAATCAATAAAAAATTTCTTGTTAATAGGTTAACCAGTTATGATTACTTGGTTAAAATTAGGTGGCAAAGATTTGGGTAAATTGAATAAAAGACAGAGAAAAAGTATCACTCTTTCTGAGGTAACTAACCTTAAACCTCAGGTTCATCCTGGTGGATAGAACATAGAGGCTTCAGATAAGACAACTGAGCTTGAGGATGTTAATAACAAACCCTAAGCTTTGGGAGAAAGGTGGTGGAGAAAAGCTGCAATAAGTATTATAGGAGCGGAGATGGTTTGCATTAAAAAAATAGACTGAGAAAGAAATTTTAATCCAGTCATTTTAACAAGGTAAGTACCCTCTTAATAAGGACTCTGTCTTGATCCGTTCAGTGTAATCAACTATGCTAAAGGACAGGGGTTGAGAGAGACACTGATAAATTGTAATACTCACTGCAGGTGGTTTAAAATTGCAGATTGGAAACATACTTAGTCTTAATTTGACTGAAAAACTTTGGTTTTATCATTTAGACAGGGATATTTTAAAACACCATATAAAATATCAACAAAATGATATTAATTGTAATGAGAGAAAAATAAATAATATAAATGATTAAAAATAAAATGAAACCTAATACCTAAGGATCCAGTTCCCTTAGCATTTGGGCTACCCACAGGGACAATTATAAATTCCTAGCAAAATAGCAGCATTAAAAAAGGAATTGCTTTAAGAAGAGAACAAATAGTAAACAAATAAAAATAAAAACAGTTCAGGTATTCTATTCTTGAAGAAGAAAAGTGATTTTAGAATGTTCAGATAGTTAAGAATTAGGAGTGCAAAATATAGGTTCCTACATTATTAATTTTTCAAGTGTTCTAGAAAAAGTTTGCCTTCAATATTCTCAAAGTTTCATGACTATGTTAATGTTAAAGAATTTAAGACTCAATACATGTATTCTTGCATTAAAAATATATGTGAAATTTACTAAAGTCTCCAAAAAAAGACCTTTCATCCAAATGCAAAAGATGTGTTTTTTTAAATTTTGATGCCACACCTTTCACTCAAATAGGAGTCATTTCATTAGAAATGCAAATCATTATTGAGTATCAAATGCGGTATTAGTTTGGGAGACTTGAAAATCAAGGTCCCTGGATTTACTGGAATAAGAAGTGTCAGTCTTTAGGATACCTAACTTACACATTTGCAAAATTGAAATCATGGCAGATAACCTCAAATTTGCAACTAGAATACCCACATATTTTATCCCAATATTGGCTACCCACAATTTTGAGCTGAAATAGATAAACTTCACTCATTTATTCATTCATTCAGTCATATTAATTGAGCTCTTACTATGGGCAAAGCACTTTGGGAAGCAGTTGGGAGAGTACCATACAATAATAGACAAATTTCCTGCCCACAGTGATCTTACAGTTTAGGACCCTCCATCCCATTCTGCCTTGAACCTCCCTGTAGATAAGAAGCAAAATGGCCACAACTTGGGGCTGCTATCACACAACCTCAGGAAGGGTTTGGAGACTGCTGCTGGAGTAGTCACTGTGGCTATGGGTCTAATTTTTAAACTCTGAGCCACAATGGATTTTATTTTGTGTTTTCAATTTGTTTATTTCCCTTATGTGTGCCTGTTGCTAACTCCAATCGCTGCATATAGTTTAAGACTCTATTTCTCCAAAAGGTCCGGGACCATGTCTAATTTCTTTCTACCTGTACATTCCTTCCCATTGCTTAGCACATGGCTCTGAACTCAGTAAGTGCTTAGCAAATGGTATTATTAGTACTGTTTCTACTACTATTCTCACTGTAGGTATTCAATTTTTATTGGCTTTCTCCCTCTGAGTTTGTCTTTCAAGAACCAGAACCATATCCCAGACTTTAATTGTAG
This sequence comes from Ornithorhynchus anatinus, assembly GCF_004115215.2. Lineage (NCBI taxonomy): Eukaryota > Metazoa > Chordata > Mammalia > Monotremata > Ornithorhynchidae > Ornithorhynchus > Ornithorhynchus anatinus. The sequence continues at coordinate 84,645,404 of NC_041731.1, forward strand.
ATTAGTCAGTCAGTTAACTGTATTTATAAAGCATTTACTATGTTCCGAGCACTGTACTAAGCACTTGGGAGATTACAGTATAATACATTCCCTATCCACAATGAGTTTACAGTATAGAGAAGAGATTGCATAATACCAAGGAGGTAGTAAAGTGGTTCCAACCAGTACTGAAAAATAAATGAATGAAAGATAGGAGAGATGTTTTAAAGACCTAATGAGGTCATGACCTTGAGCAATGCAGCAGAGTTGTGGTCATTTAAGAAGCAGCAGCTAAAATACAGCATAGCATGCAACAGTAGGGAATATGTGGGCTTTTCTAGATAAGAATTAAACAATAAACCAATTTTATTTATTGAGCATTTACTGTGTGCAGAGCACAGTACTGAGTGTTCTTTTAATAAATGGACATGGCATCAAAAGGCAAAACGATAAACTGTTGCAGATTCATCAATGAACAAATGGAACAGTACGGCTGAGGAAAACGGATATGTGCTTCAAGGCAGATGGAGTTGAGGCCTTGCTGCACCAGATTTACAGAAACAGCAGCAGACAACCTCACCACCTGTGACAGCATCTTTGAACTGAAGAAAATGCTAAATGAAGCATGTTAATATATACTGTTAATGTGAAGTGTTGGTACTAATTTTACTGATGCTAATTACTGCTACTATTTTAAGAGTTTACCAACATTTCTGAGCCTTGTGTTTGAAGCTAAAAATTCAAGTGAAAAATTTTGCTAAGAGCAGACATTTGTCAGGTACCATCTCAGACTAAAATGGCAGTAACTTTGTTTTGTAGATATCTCCCTCTATTCACTCAAATATGACCAGGTCATAGCATGAAGATGCAACATGGCTTAGTGGAAAGAGCATGGGCTTGGGAGTCATAGGTCGTGGATTCTAATCCCAGCTCTGCCACTTATCAGCTGTGTGACTTTGGGCAAATCACTTAACTTCTCTGTGCCTCAGTTCCATCATCTGTAAAATGGGGATTAAAACTGTGAGCCCCATGGGGGACAACCTGATTGCCTTGTACCTACCCCAGTGCTTAGAACAGTGCTTGGCACATAGTAAGCACTTAACAAATACCATCATTATTTTATTATTATTATGTCACCCCTTCTAGAATATAAGCTCATTTTGGCCAGGGAACATGTTTGCTTATTTTGTCATATCGTATTATCACAAGCGCTTAGTACAGCGTTCTGCATATAGTACATGCTCGTAAATACAGTTGATTTGGGATGCTCATTTTCATACATAAATGAATAGAGGAATTTTTAACTTCTCAGGTTTTTTTATAATTGTGTTTTAAAATGATAATTATCAGAAAATACTTTTTTAATCAAATTTTACTACAGAATAACTTTTGTGCAGCGTGGCTCAGTGGAAAGAGCCCGGCCTTGGGAGTCAGAGGTCTTGGGTTCGAATCCCACCTCCGCTGTTCGTCAGCTGTGTGACTTTGGGCAAGTCACTTAACTTCTCTGTGCCTCAGTTACCTCATCTGGAAAATGGGGATGAAAACTGTGAGCCCCACGTGGGACAACCTGATCACCTTGTATCCCCCCAGCACTTAGAACAGTGCTTTGCACATAGTAAGTGCTTAGCAAATACCACCATTATTATATGTAGCTCAGAGGTATTCACTTTCATATCCTAAAATGAAATTCAATGTCCCAAAGATACAACCCCATGCAGTCCTTTCAGTTCACTCCAAAACTCCTATTCAACTTAATATTTCCTGAAATCTCATCCTAGGCCTTCTCATATTAAGAAACATTCAAAGAAGTTCCATGCTAACTATGGCTCAGTCACAGGGGAGGAGAACTCAGTGCTAACCCTATTCTTTAATAAATTCCTGATCAAGAAATCATGTCTAGCATATATCTGTCATGTATTTAAATGGTAGAACACAATGGGATACCACCCATTTTATTTAGCTGTATCTTGCAGACAATGCTTGTCATCTCAATCGACGTATTTTCAATCAATTATATTTATTGAGCACTTACTGTGTGCAGAAGGCTGTACTAAATGCTATTGAGAATGCAATATTACAGAGTTGATATACATGTTCCCTGCCCTTAATAAGCTTACAGTGTAAGGACTACTTTCCTCTATGATGGTGTTTGCATGGAAGTTACTTGGTAGGTAAATTGGAGATGTACTTAGTTCTTCCATAATGTTTGTTTTGACTGCACATTTGGGTAGAAAGCTGTTAAGGAGTTAAGGAATGTGTATCAGGCTGAATGAAATGAAATTAGGCATCAAAAGAAACAGTTTTGATCTTGCAGACAGCTTGCAAACAGCATAAATCAAAGCAGGCATCCAGTAGTGCAAATCTACCTTCATATATAGTTTATCATGAACATAATCCCTGCATAATAGTAGAACTAATAATAATAATTATGGTTTTTGTTAAGTGCTTAATATGTGCCAAGCACTGTTCTAAACACTAGGGTAGATACTAAGTACTCAGGCTGTCCCATGTAGGCTCACAATCTTAATCCCCATTTTACAGAGGACGTAACTGAGGCACAAAGAAGCTAAGTGGTTTGCCCAAGGCCATACAGCAGAAAAGTGATAGACCGGGATTAGAAGCCAGGTCCTCTGAATTCCAAGCTTGTGCTCCTTCCACTAAGCCACATTGCTTCTCAATATATCCTAAATATATCCAATATACCTTTTAACCACTAAGTGATAACTCTAAGAAAACCTATCTTGGCTCAACTAGGCAAACATTTTTTGAGGAGTTTTCCTCCATCTTTTCTTTTCCCTTTTGAATTTTCCCTCTCTAAAACTATCTTGTTTCGCAAATAAGAAACACCCTGAGGCTGACATGAGGAAACAAGCTAGCATCACTTACATTAGATATCACAGTTGCTTTTTGGGTGTGTAGGACCCTTGGGAAATATATCTGGGATGTTGTAGAAACTCAATTTTGATGATTTTTAGATTTCACTTTCATAGGGTTTTTAGCTTTAGAAAGGATATTATTATCAATAACATTATTAGTAATAACATTATTGATTTAATATTATTGATAATAATAATTTTGATAATGACATTTGTTAATAACTTTCTATGTGTCAAGCACTGTTCTAACCGCTGGGGTAGATACAGGCTAATCAGGTTGGACACAGTTCATGTCCCACATGGGGCTCGCATACTCATATTCTTAATCCCCATTTTACAGATGATGAGGTAACTGAGTCCCAGAGAAGTTAGGTGACTTGCCCAAGGTCACACAGCAGACAAGTGGATTAGAACCCAGGTCCTTTTGACTTCCAGGCCCAGCCTCTATCTCCTAAGCAATGCTACTTCCTATAATTATTATTATTGTTATTATATTTGTTAAGCACTTCCTATGTGTCACATACTGCTTTATGCACTGGGATAGGTATAAATTAATCAGGCAGGACACAACATCTGTCCCACATGGGGCTCTTTACAGTCTAAGTAGAAGGAAGAACAGGTATTGAATCCCCATTTATCAGATGAGGAAGCTGAGTTACAGAAAAGATAAGTAACTTGTTCCAGGTCACATAGCAGGTAAATCATGGAGTTGGGATTAGAATCCATATCCTCTGGCTTCCGGGACCATTCTCTTTCCACCAGGCTATGCTGCTTCTCATGAATTTCAATAGCATGGAGAAGGGAAAGATTTGTACCACTGAGTCACATCATTGGCTCTAAAAAGTCTACTCGTTTTAAGAAGCTGGTGCTCTCCCAAGGGGATTCACCCTAATTTTCAGATTCACATTTAAAGGATCAGTTCAAAATGACCAATGGGCCTTCCTGAAACTGAACTGGTCCTTCCTCTGTGCTAAGCCAAAAATTTCAAGAGTATTAGGCCAATGATGACCACCCAACAGAAGCAGCATGGCTCAGTGGAAAGAGTGGGAGTGGGAGGTCGCGGGTTCTAATCTCCACTCCGCTTGCCAGCTGTGTAACTTTGGGCAAGTCACTTAACTTCTCTGGGGCTCAGTTACCTCATCTGTAAAATGGGGATTATAACTGTGAGCCCCACGTGGGAAAGCCTGATCACCTTGTATCCCCCCAGTGCTTAGAACAGTGCTTTGTACATAGTAAATGCTTAAAAAATGCTACCATTATTATTATTAGCACACTGCAATTCTGGAGCTCGTTTGAACTCAAAGGGGTCTCTTCTTCCACCTCTCTGCAACATATGCTGCAGAACTGTATGCTGCGTGGCTCAGTAGAAAGAGCATTGGCTTGAGAGTCAGAGGTCATGGGTTCTAATCCCTATTCCGCTGCTTGTCAGCTGTGTGACTTTGGGCAAGTCACTTAACTTCTCTGTGCCTCAGTTACCTCATTTGTAAAATGGGGATTAAGACTGTGAGCCCCACATGGGACACACTGATCATCTTGTATCTCCCCTACCCCCTGTGCTTAGAACAGTGCTTCGCACATAGTAAGTGCTTAACAAATGCCATTATTATTATTACTATTATTATCATTAACTGGTCCGGGTCATAAATACCCAGGAAAAAATGTGCTCTCTGCATTCTTAGGTTGTGAACCCCTTGAAGGATGACAGCATTACAAATTCTCACCTGCATCCTCTCTCCTAGGGATTAATGCAGTGCTCTGTCCATAGTAAGTGCTATAATAATAATTATTATAACTAATATCCCAATAGGTAATGCAGTGTTGGACATATAGTAAGAACATAACAAAATACCACAATTATTATTAGTCTAAAATAGCAATAATAATCATTGGTAGAATGCATCGGATTTCTCATTCATTCATTTAGTGAGCAGAGCATCTTTTTCCACTGACATTCATTTCATTGCTTTGGAAATTTCATATTGATTTTATAAATTGCAAACAAATGAGGGTTTAGAAGAAATGTTCCATCAAAACAATTTAAAAACCACTGAAATTGGAGAAGGGATCATTGCATGCCTTGGAGCAAACGGCAGCAGAATTTTAGAACACTCCAGTTGTATTTCAATTACTGGCTCTTTCTACTATGGCAAAATATAGGGAGGAAAAAAAAAGAAAAAAACCCTTTAAAATCACCATTAAAAATGGGTCTGTAGAAACCTAATGAAATGAACATCAATAGCAAGGTCTTCATTGGCATTCTATAAATTGCTCTTGGTTCCTGCTCTCCAGCTAGATGATTGAGAGAGAAGTGAAAGAGCTTCTCTTCTGATTTGCTCTCTGTTGTGTTATGAAGGGAGTTGGAGGACAGTAGGAGTCTGTGATCCCAATTTAGGCTCTTGGCTCTTAGAGAAGAGGGAAGGGTGGGGAGCAGAGGGATTCACAGTGAGCTAGCAGGAGAAGCACAGAAGTCTTTGTGCCAACTCCTTGAGGACAGCAATTATGTCCACCAAAACTGTTACATCATACTTTCCCGAAAACTTGATACAAGTGCTCTGCACAAAGGAGGTGCTTGATAAGTATCATTGATTTATTGATTGATAATAGAATTGAAGAATGTCAACTCTATTAGTAACTCCAAGGTGATTGGGTGGTTTGGAAAGAATATTGTAGTCTGGAAAGGGGGTGAGACAAGGTGTGACTGTCCCTATCCACAATGAGCTCACAGTGTAGAGGTGGAAACATATTGATATAAATAAATAAATTGCCATTTTAACTTCTCTAGGAACTTCACCACCACCCTGCCAAAGTAGGAATCAGCAGTCATTTTTAGCTTCTGTCCATAATACTAGGCCCTTTAGAGTTGAATAGAACACGAAAAAGACTGGGGCTGATGATCCAAGAGTTTACCTTCAAGCTATCTTCTCATCCTGATTTTAAGATATTTGATTCAAATGCTTAATGTTATTTTAATTTAGCTTTTTACAATATAATTAGTCCATTATTTTATTCTGTGATCCACGGAGAAAATAGACTATGAAGTTGTAAAAGTAATTTTGGATTTATTTTATTATCCATAATGTACATTCTGAATGTATATTAGAACTGCTACTAAAGACCTATTTTGTTGAGAATGTTTTATTACCAATACTGTAAACCATTTAGCCAAGCACAAGCCCTGAAAATAGAGATTAATGAATATGTTGGGATATGATACTTTGACCAAAAAATATATCCTAAGGGCTGTGGATTGGGAAATATTTCAAACACAGGATACCAAATCTACAGCAGATATACTTGTAACTTTTAAGATGAGTTTCTGTAACATCTGGAAAATGGCATTTTTCAGATTCTCCATTGCAGTGAGCTAGAACATTTCAAAGTAATGCACCATAATCTAAATGGGAGCGTCATTGCAGAAGTCAAATGGTCTATTTGGGCTTGGGAAATTTCTAAGAATGAGAGGTGATGTTGGCTGAAAAATTGAAGCTTTAAGCTAAGCATATCTATGTCATCAAAGATTTGCTTGGGGACGTTTTTCTTCATTTGTGAAAGTAAAGGAACAAACTTATCTATTATTAATTTCCAATTAAATTTGGAAAATCATCTATAATTTTCCAAGTAAAATCATTCAGTAAGATTTCTTTCCCATTATGAAATATTTTGTATGAATCCCATAACACACTGATATGCAATAAAGTTGCTAAAGTAATGCCTACCCATCTAATAAAGGAAAATATGATATTTGTATATAGAGGCATAGTTTCTTCATATGGCTAGGTTCAATTTTTAAACTCATAAATTAAAATATACATAGAACAATTTCTTATTGAATGAAATATTTTCTGAACTAGCCCTACTGGTGCTGTGTCTGTTTCAGCATCTTTTCCTTTATTACAAAAAATGAAAAGCATAGGCATGCTTTCATCTTGTCAATTCAATAGATCAGAAGGGGAGAAGAAAGGCAGGAGAGAGGGAAAATATCAAGCATTTAAAATCATATCAAATTTTCATATAATGTCTGTCTCGTTTGTAAACAAAAGTTAAACAATAAAACTAATACCAAAAGTGCACTTTAAATATCAAGTAGAATATATTTTTACATCTCTGAAGCAGTGAGGGGGAAGATAAGTTGAACTATGTATTGGAGAATGGCCAAAGTTTTAAAAAAGAAAAAAAAATACTCGAATGTGTGTAAAGGAGGTTGGGAGAAATGGATAGGGTCATTGAGTTTTGGGTTGGCAGAAGTGTGTCAGAAAAGTTACTGATGCAACAGGAGGAGGAAGTGTGGAGGGAGTTGATTTAATGGAAGCAAGTAGATGCAACTTTGAGGCCCAATGTCAACAAAAACTGCATGTCATATCCCTTAAATGCATATGTTGGACCACAATTGTAACTTGGGATAGCTTTATATTATTATGTGAAAATATCCTTTTCTAAATATCTTAAAACTTGAAGTGTTGTTCAGCTTACTTAAAAAGTTACAGATATGCTATTATACATGAAAACATTCTGTGCCAAAAAAGGATGCAGAATCTTAATAACAGAATCATGCATGAGTTGCTATGATCTAAAGATTGTAGAAATTAAGTTTTGATCATCAATCAATCAACCAACCAATCAATGGTATGTATTAAGCTCTTACCCTTTAAAGAACACTGTACTAAGTTCTTGGGAGAACATAAAAGAGTTAACATAAAAGTAGATTTAATCCATAATATCAAGGAGCTTACAGCTGAGCAGGAAGACAGACATTAAAACTATCACAGGCAGGGGAAGCAACAAATCTGTATATATTAGTGCTGTGGTGAAAGCGACTGGGGTCAGTCAATACCTAAATGTTTATGGGGCAAGCAGTAAGAACTAAACGGGGTGGAAAGATAAGAGATTAATCAGGAAAGTCTTCAGGAGGAGATGAGATTTTTAGTATCATTATGAAGTTGGTATTAAGTACTAATTTCATGCATTGTGGCCCTGCTATCATATTTATCATATTTATTTAGTGCTTACTTTGTGCAGAGCACTCTCCTAAGCACTTGACAAAGGATGAGGTTCTAATCCCTACTCTGCCATTTCCTGCCATGTGATTTTTTTGAGTACATCACGTAACTTCTCTGTGGCTTAGTGTTCTTGTCTGTAAAGTGTGATTTAAATACCTGTTCTCCCTTAGCCAATGAGCCTCATGTCGGACAAGGCCTGTGTCTGTCAGACTGTGCTGTATCTACTCTAGTGCTGAGCACAATGCTTGGCACATAGTGAATGTTTAACCAATATTACTGTTAGTATTATTATCATAGATAATCAATAATAACAATAATAAACTTAGGTGCAGATTCAAGGTCATCAGGTCAGATAAGTTGCAGCCCACATTCAGGATATACAGTCTCAGATGGAAAGAGAACAGGCATTTTATTTCAGTTTTATAAACGAGGAAACAGAAGCATGCACAACTTAAGTGAGTTGACCAAGCTGATTCTCAGCAGCAAGTGGCAGATTTGGGAGGGGAACCAAGTCTTCTGACTCCCAGTCCCACAGTCTTTCCTTATGCAATATCCTTAATGCCATATTGCAAACACAGTCTGAGGAATTTTCCTGGACACTAGATTTGGTAGCCAAAATATGCAGTTTTTGTTTAAATTTGAATTGAGTAGTATATTACAGCCATAATCACTCTTCTGAGAGGTATTAGTGAGATTGTACAAGATTATATGTATGTGTGTGCTAATATATGATTAATAAATTAATCAATTAATGGTAATGTGTCTACTGAACTCTGTACTATATTTGGTCATGAGCTCTGGGACTCTCTCAGCCGCTGGCCTCTTGACTTTGAGTCTGATCGGGTAGGGTCGGCTCGTCCCCCGACCCTGGTCATCGCCTGCTTATTAACACTATTGTATTGTGTCTTACTGTACCATGTTGCTATATTAGCGATTTCGCTTGTTATTGTTTATTGTCATCAGTGCTGCCACCCACCTCTCTGGCCTCACCAGCCGTCTGACTTTGAGTTTGATCAGGTCGCCCCTTAATCGAGCCTACCCCCGACCCTGGTCATCGCCCGCTTATTAACACTACTATATTGTATCATACTGTATCATGTTACTATATTAACACTACAGTATTGTATCATACTGTATCATGTTATTATATTACCGATTTCGTTTGTTACTGTTTATTGTTGTCAGTGCTGCCACCCACCTCTCTGGCCTCGCCATGTCCCTCCTCCCCCCCTCCCCCCTCCCGCCCCTTCCTATCCTCCCCTTCCCCTTCCCCTTCCCCTCTCTCGCTCAGCTCTTTCCCGCTCTCTCCTCTGTCTCCTCTCCCCTCCCCTCCCCCACCCTAGAACCCCACTTTACCAGCACTACCCCTCTTTCCCCTCCCCCTACTCTTCCCCCCACCAAACCCCCTCCTCACCCCCTCCCCCCTTCTCTCTTCCCCACCCACGCCCCATCCCAGTCCTCCTGTTCCACCGCTACCCCTCATCTCCCTCTACCCGTCCAGGGCCCCGCCACCTCCTTCCCATCCAAACCCTCCCCTCCCCCCGCCCTTCCCCTCCTCCCCGCCTTGCACCCGCAGCTACTTTCAAGTGTGGCCTCTGGAACCCCCGCTCTATTACAGGTAAGCTACCTTTCGTCCATGACCTTTTCCTCTCCCGCTCTCTCCTCCTCCTCGCCCTTTCAGAAACGTGGCTCTCTTCCGAAGACACGGTCTCCGCCGCCGCTCTCTCCAGCGGAGGCCTCTCCTTCTCCCACTCCACCAGACTCACCGGTAAGGGAGGAGGCGTCAGCTTCCTCCTCTCGCCCCGTTGCCGCTTCCGCACTATCCCTCCTCCCCCCTCCCTCTCCTTCCCCTCCTTCGAAGCCCATATCATTCGCCTCTACCACCCCGTCCAGATACTTGTCGCTGTCATCTACCGCCCTCCCGGTCCCACCTACGACTTCTTCAACCACCTTGATCCCTTTCTCACCTTCCTTCTCTCCTTCTCTCTGCCCACTCTGATCCTCGGAGACTTCAACATCCATATGGATGTACCCGACGACTCCTCTGCCGCCCGCCTGCTATCCCTCCTCGACTCTGCCGACCTCCTCCTCCACCATACCGCGCCCACTCACCGACTCGGTCACACCCTCGATCTCGTCATCTCCTACCGCTGCACTATCTCCTCCCTCACCAACTCTGAAATCCCTCTCTCTGACCATAACCTTCTCACCTGCCTCATCTCTCACACTCCCTCCCCCTGCAAATCTTCGCTACTGCCCCACAGAGACCTCCGCTCTCTCGATCCCATCTGTCTTTCCAAAAGCATCTCTCCTCACCTTGCCGCCCTGTCCTCTCTTCCCACTCTCGACGAGCGGGTCTCCGCTCTCAACTCCACCCTCTCTACTCATCTCGACTCTCTCGCTCCCCTTTCCCTCCGCCGCTCTCGCTGCACTAACCCACAGCCCCGGATCACCTCCTCCGTCCGCCTCCTATGCTCCTATGCTCGAGCTGCTGAGCGCTGCTGGCGAAAGTCCAAGCACCAAGCCGACCTCACACACTTCAAATTTATCCTTTCCTGCCTTAACTCTGCCCTCTTCTCCGCCAGGCAAAACTTCTTCTCCTCCCTCATCGACACCCACGCCCGTCACCCCCGCCGATTGTTCCAGATCTTTAACTCTCTCCTTAAGCCCCCTGTTCCTCCCCCTCCCCCATCTCTCACCCCCAATGATCTGGCCACCTATTTTCTCACAAAAATCAACACAATCAGGTCTGAGCTCCCCAAAGTCACCCCTCCGCCTCTCCCCTCCCCCCCACCAACCCTCTCCCCTACTTTCCCATCCTTCCCTGCAGTATCCTCAGAGGAGATCTCCTCCCTCCTCGCAAGTGCCACCCCCTCCACCTGCACCTCAGACCACATTCCCTCTCACCTTATTAAAACCATCGCCTCTGCCCTCCTACCTTCCTTAACTTCTATTTTTAACCACTCAATCTCCACTGCCTCCTTCCCCGCTGCTTTCAAACATGCCCACGTCTCCCCCATCCTAAAAAAACCCGCTCTTGACCCCACTTCCCTCTCCAGTTATCGCCCTATCTCCCTACTACCCTTCCTTTCCAAAATCCTAGAACGAGTCGTCTACAATCGATGCTTAGAATTCCTTAACTCCCATTCTCTCCTAGACCCCCTCCAATCTGGCTTCCGTCCCCTCCACTCTAAGGTAACCCATGACCTCCTTCTTGCCAAGTCCAATGGCTCCTACTCCATTCTGATCCTCCTTGACCTCTCTGCTGCCTTTGACACTGTCGACCATCCCCTCCTCCTCCATACCTTATCTCACCTTGGCTTCACAGACTCCGTCCTCTCCTGGTTCTCCTCTTATCTCTCTGGTCGGTCATTCTCGGTCTCCTTCGCTGGCGCCTCCTCCCCCTCCCATCTTTTAACTGTTGGAGTTCCTCAAGGGTCAGTTCTTGGCCCTCTTCTGTTCTCCATTTACACTCACTCCCTCGGTGAACTCATTCGCTCTCACGGCTTTGACTACCATCTCTACGCAGATGACACGCAGATCTACATCTCCGCCCCTGTCCTCTCCCCCTCCCTTCAGGCTCGCATCTCCTCCTGCCTCCGGGACGTCTCCACCTGGATGTCGGCCTGCCACCTAAAACTCAACATGAGCAAGACTGAGCTCCTCATCTTCCCTCCCAAACCCGGTCCTCTCCCAGACTTCCCTATCACCGTGGATGGCACCACTATCCTTCCTGTCTCTCAGGCCCGCAATCTCGGTGTCATTCTTGACTCGTCTCTCTCGTTCACCCCACACATCCTATCCGTTACCAAGACCTGCCGGTTTCACCTCTACAATATCGCCAAGATCCGCCCTTTCCTCTCCACCCAAACGGCTACCTTACTGCTACAGGCTCTCGTTATATCCCGGCTAGACTACTGTGTCAGCCTTCTCTCTGACCTCCCTTCCTCCTCTCTCGCCCCGCTCCAGTCTATTCTTCACTCCGCTGCCCGGCTCATCTTCCTGCAGAAACGATCTGGGCATGTCACTCCCCTTCTTAAACAACTCCAGTGGTTGCCTATCAATCTCCACTCCAAACAAAAACTCCTCACTCTAGGCTTCAAGGCTCTACATCACCTTGCCCCTTCCTACCTCTCCTCCCTTCTCTCTTTCTATCGCCCACCCCGCACGCTCCGCTCCTCTGCTGCCCACTTCCTCACCGTCCCTCAGTCTCGCCTATCCCGCCGTCGACCCTTGGGCCACGTCCTCCCGCGGTCCTGGAACGCCCTCCCTCCTCACCTCCGCCAAACTGATTCTCTTCCCCTCTTCAAAACCCTACTTAAAACTCACCTCCTCCAAGAGACCTTCCCAGACTGAACTCCTCTTCTCCCTCTACTCCCTCTACCACCCCCCCCTTCGCCTCTCCGCAGCTAAACCCTCTTTTCCCCCTTTTCCTCTGCCCCTCCCCCTTCCCATCCCCTTAGCACTGTACTCGTCCACTCAACTGTATATATTTCCATTACCCTATTTATTTTGTTAATGAAATGTACATCGCCTTGATTCTATTTAGTTGCCATTGTTTTTACGAGATGGTCTTCCCCTTGACTCTATTTATTGCCATTGTTCTTGTCTGTCCATCTCTCCCGATTATACTGTAAGCCCGTCAAACGGCAGGGACTGTCTCTATCTGTTGCCAACTTGTTCATTCCAAGCGCTTAGTACAGTGCTCTGCACATAGTAAGTGCTCAATAAATACTATTGAATGAATGAATACTATACACCTAGGAGAGAACAGAATTAAGAAGCATGGTTTCTGCCCTGAGGGTCTCCTAGTCTACAGTCTAACATACAGTCTATGTAGATTACCTTTGTATTCAAAGAGGACACTCCTGAACATGAGTTCTTATTGTGCTCACCATACCAGTGGTCATTTTCCTTTTACTAAATTGTAAACTCCCAAACATGACTGTAATCTCCTTAGGGCAGGGATCCTGCCACCAACTCAATTGTACTGAATTCTCCCAAGAGCTTGAGTGTCCAAAAGTACCACTGATTGATTGATTCTTCCTTGGTGATCTGATTTTCCCAAAGCCTCTGATCCAAAACAAGCCCTATATATTCGTAATGGACTCTTTCCATCCTACTCATCAACTCCCTTTTCCCACTACAGCTCAGCTCATATTCTTTGCTCTTCTCAAGCACATTCTTTGCTCCTCTCTTCTTGTCTTATGCTGTTGAGTCATCTCTGACCCATAGTGACACCATGGACACATCTTGGCTCGGTAGAAAGAGCATGGGCTTAGGAGTCATAGGTCATGGGTTCCAATCCTGTCTCCACCACCTGACAGCTGTGTGACTTTGGGCAAGTCACTTAACCTCTCAGTGCCTCAGTTACCTCATCTGTAAAAAAAATGGGAATTAAGACTGTGAGCCTCACATGGGACAACCTAATTACCCTGTATTTACCCCAGCGCTTAGAACAGTGCTCCGCACATAGTAAACACTTAACAAATACCAACATTATTATTATTATTATTATCTCTCCCTGAAAGCTCCCACCTCCATTTGCAATAGTCCTGATAGTGTATCCATAGAGTTTTCTTGGTAGAAATATGGAAGCTGTTTACCACTGTCTTCTTCCGCACAGTAAACTTGAGTCTCTCCCCTTGCTTGACTCTCTCCCATGCTACTGCTGCCCAGAACAGGGGAGTCTTGACTTGTAGCAGATTGCCTTCCACTCACTAGCCACTGCCCAAGCTAGGAATGAAACGAATAGACCTCTGCTTGACTTTCCCTTCCATAGCTGAGACTGACAGAGTCCTGGAAACTTTCCAGGTGGAACCCTGAGTGAGGAAATTATTTGTAGGTCCTCTATTTCACCTCTTCTACCACCTACCTCTTCTCTACTCCCTTCCCCCTTCCTGGAGCTTTCTCCTCCTTCATGTCCACTAGACCACAGCTTTCCCTATTTTTGAAGCCAATTTGAAATCCCATATCTTCCAGTACACCTTCCCTGATTAATCTTCCTTCTCCTTAGGTTATAGTCACCTAACTGCCACTTTATCATTGTCATTTATCATTTACCATATTGTGATAGTTTATCATTACTTTATCATTTGGAGCAGCGTGGCCTAGTGGAAAGGGCATGGGTCTGAAAGTCAGAGGACCTGGCTCTCAGCTCTGCCAATTGCTTGCTGTGTCACCTAGGGCTAGTTACTTAACTTCTCTGTGCTTCAGTATCTTTGACTGCAAAATGGAAATAAAATATCTTTTCTCCCTCCTTACTTAGACTGTGAGCCCCAAGTGAGACTGTTTCCATCCTGATTAACTTGCATCTATACCAGCACTTAGAACAGTGCTTTAGATATGCTAAGTGCTTAACAAATAAAATGGCAATGATAAAAAACAACCTCGGCTTCACTGACACTGTCCTCTCCTAGTTCTTGTCTTATCTCAATGGCTGCTCATTCTCAGTCTCCTTCACGGGCTCCTTTTCTGCCTCCCACTCCCTAAATCTGAGAGTCCCTCAAGATTCAGTGCTGGGTCCCCTTCTATTCTTCATCTACACCCTCTCCTTTGGAGAACTCATTCGCTCACAGGGCTTCAACTACTATCTCTATATGGATGACACCCAAATCTATATTTCCAGCTCTGAGCTCTGTCTCTCTCTGTAGTTTTGCATTTCCTCCTGCCTTCAAGACATCCCTACTTGGATGTCCTCCCATCACCTCAAGCTTAATATTTCTAAAACAGAACTCCTTATTTTCCCACCCAAACCTTGTCCTCCCTCTGACTTTCCCATCGCTGTAGATGGCACTACCATCCTTCCTATCTCACATGCCCATAACCTTGGTGTCATCCTTGACTCCTCTCACTTATTCAACCTACGTATTCAATCCATCATTAAATCCCGTAAGTTCCACCTTCACAACATCACTAAAATCCACCCTTTCTGCTTCATCCAAACTGCTCCCAAGATCTTCTAATTACTTATTGTATCCCACCTTCATTACTGCATTAGCCCCCTTGCTGGCCTCCCAGCCTCCTGTCTCTCTACACTTCATTCCATACTTCACTCTGCTGTCTGGATCATTTTTCTACGGAATCATTCTGGAAATACTTCCCAACTCCTCAAGAAACTCCAGTGGTTGCCCATCCCCATCTGCATCAAACAAGAACTCCTCATTATTGGCTTGAAGGCACTCAATCTCCTGTCCCCCTCCTACCTCACCTCCCTACTCTCCTACTACAACCCAGCCTGCACACTCCACTCTTCTAATGCTAACCTTCTCACTCTCCCTCAATCTTGTCTGTCTTGCCACTGACCCCTCACCCTCATCCTGCCTCTGGCCTGGAATATCCTCCCTCTTCAAATCCGGCAGATCATCACTCTCTCCAGCTTCAAAGCCTTACTGAAGGCTCATCTCCTTCAAGAGGCCTTCCCTGACTAGGCCCCCCGTTCCTCTTGGAAAGTACAATTTAACCCCACCTGATTCTGTGTTGCCCTGACTTGCTCTCTTTATTCATCCCCCCTCCCAGTCCCACAGAACTTATACGCATATTTGTAATTTATTTATCCATATTAATGTCTATCTCCCCCTCTAGAGAGTAAGCTTGTTGTAAGCAGGGAATTTTTCTGTTTATTGTTGTACTGTATTCTCCCAAGTGCTTAGTACAGTGCTCTGTAAATAGTGAGTGATCAATAAATATGATTGATTGATTACAATTTAATAATCATCATCATCATCATCATCACCATCATCCTTTGTGTATTCTCAACTTCTGGGAAGCAGCATGATCTAATTTATAGAGCATGGGCCTGAGAGTCAGAAGGACCTGGGTTTTAATCCCAGCTCTGCCATTTGTCTGCTGTATGATCTTGGGTAAGTCACTTCACTTCTCTGTGCATCAGTTCCTTCATCTGTGGAGGTGAGTAAGACTGTAAACCCCATGTGGGATAGGGACTATGTCCTACCTGATTAGCTTTGTATCTACTTCAGTGCTTAGAAGAGTGCCTGACACATACTAATGCTAATAATAATAGTTACTTATTAAGCACCACAGGGGTAGCCTGATGGATTTTTCCCCAATTGGCCACAGTGATATTATTTTAATTACTAATATAGCCTCCTAGCCCTTTGGCAAGCTCACTTTGACTCTTCAGAAGCCTAGGAACCCTGCATTGTGACTGTAATGTCACCTGGTGCACAGAACTCTAAGCTCTTCAAAGAACTGACAGGTTCTCTGAAGGAAAGGAACCTGGGAAATGGAAGCTTTTGGGGACTTTAGAGAGTGGTTGCCTATCAACCTCTGTATCAAGCAAAACCCCCTCACTATTGGCTTTAAAGTTCTCCATCACCTTGCCCCTTCTTACCTCACCTCCCTTCTCTCCTTCTCCATTCCACCCCCCTCCCCCCTGCTGCTAATCTTTTCACTGTGTCTGGTTCTCACCTGTCCCACCATTGACCCCTGGCCCACATCCTACCTCTGGCCTGGAACACCCTCCCTCCTCAAATCCACCAACAACCATGCTTCCCCACTTCAAAGCCCTACTGAAGGCTAACCTCCTCTAAGAGGCCTTCTCAGACTAAGCTCCCCTTTTCCTCTGCTCCTCCTCCTTTCCCCATTGCCCCAACTCACTCCCTTTGCTCTAACCCCTCCCCGCCCCACAGCACTTGTGTATACATGTACATATTAATAATTATTTATATTATGTGTATATATCTATAATTCTATTTATTTATATTGATGTTATTGATTCCTGTTTACTTGTTTTGATGTTTGTCTCCCCTCTTCTGGACTGTGAGACCATTGTGAACAGGGATTATCTCTATTTGTTGTTGAATTGTACTTTCCAAGCACTTAGTACAGTGCTCTGCACATGGAAAGCACTCAATAAATATGACTGAATACAGAAATGAATGAATACTATGATATGATAAAAAAGTACCAATTTACATATCTAAATTATTAAATATTATCTCATGTGCCAAAACTTCTTTTATTTCTTCCTCCCATGTGAGAATTATTTTAATTTTAGTGAGAAGCAGTATGGCCTGTTGGAAAGAGCACATGCCTGGAAGTCAGAAGACTTGAGTTCTAATTTCGGCTCTGCCAATTGCTTTTTATGTGACCTTGGGCAAGTCATTTATCTTGTCTGTGCCTCAGTTCTCCTGTTCTTTCATTCATTCAATCATATTTACTGAGTGCTTACTGTGTACAGAGCACTGTACTAAGCACTTAGGAAAGTAAAATACAACAATAAACAGACAAAATACCTGCCCACAACGAGCTTACAGTCTAGAGCAGGGGAGACAAACAATAATATAAATGAATAGATTTCAGATGTGTTCATATGTTCATTGTGGGCAGGGAATATGTCTGTTTATTGTTGTAGTATACTCTTCCAAAAGCTTAGTATAGTGCTCTGCACACAGTAAGTACTCAATAAATATGAATGAATGAGTAAGTGCTGTGGGGATGGCAGAGGGGAAGGACAAAGGGAGCAAGTCAATGCAACACAGAAGGGAGTGGGAGAAGAGGAATGGGGGGACTTAGTCAAAGGAGGCCTCCTGGAAGAGATATGTCTTCAGTAAAGCTTAGAAGTAGGGGAATGTAACTGTTGAATTTAAGAAGGGAGGGAGTTCCAGACCAGAAGCAGGATGTGGGCAAGGGGTCGGCAGTGAGAAAGGCGTAGCATGGCATTACCATGGGCCTAAGAATCAGAA
The DNA here is from genome assembly GCF_004115215.2 of Ornithorhynchus anatinus. NCBI lineage: Eukaryota > Metazoa > Chordata > Mammalia > Monotremata > Ornithorhynchidae > Ornithorhynchus > Ornithorhynchus anatinus. The sequence goes on from NC_041731.1 coordinate 84,662,963, forward strand.
GGTTATGGGTTCTAATCCCAGCTCAGCCACGTGTCTGCTGTGTGTCCTTGAGGAAGACACTTCACTTCCCTGGGCCTAAATTATCTCATGTACAATGCAGATTGAGAATGTGAGTCCAGAGTGGACAAGGACTATGTCTAACCTTATTTGCTTGTGTCCACCCCAGAGTCTGTACAGTGTCTGCCAACAATAAGTGCTTAACAAAGACCATAATTAGTATTATTGTTATTTTCAAGACAGAGTGAAAAGTTAGCATTAGAGGAGTGAGATGTGTGTGCTGGGTTGTAGGAGTAGAGTAGAAAGGTGAGGAAGGTGGGACCAAGGTGATGGAGTGCTTTAAAGTCAATGGTGAGGAGTTTTTGTTTGATGCAGAGGTGGATCAACAACCACTGGAATTTTTTGAGGAGGGGGGTGAAGTCTTGAACGTTTTTGTAGAAAAATGATCCAGGCAGCAGAGTGAAGTATGGACTGGAGCGGAGAGAGTCGGGAGGCTAGGAGGTCAGCAAGGAGGCTGATGCAATAACCAGGCAGTATAGAATGAGCGATTAGCAGTTTGGATGGAGAGGAAAGCGCCGATTTTAATAATGTTATGAATGTGGCACTTCAGTAGGAGGTGTTGTTCCTCCTACTTAGACTGTGAGCCTCTTGCAGGACAGGGATTGGGCCCATTCTAATTATTTTGTATCTACCCTAATTGTTAGAACAGTGTTTGACACATAGTAAATGTTTAACAAATCCATTAAAATAGTCTGCCTCAAATATTTTTTTTTCCAGAACTACTTAATCTCCAACCCATTTGGGGATGCAGAAAGAAGTGGGAGACTCTGGCCTCAAAAAGAGGGGTAGGACTGGGGAAAATAATAATAATGATTCGTTAGGGCTTGCTTTGTGTCAAACACTGTACTAAGCACCACAGTAGTGACAAAACAATCATTTTGGACACAGTCCTGTTCCTCATGACTCACGATCTAAATCGGAGGGATAACAAGTATTTTAACCTCATTTTACAAATAAGGAAATCAAGGTCCACAGAACTAAAGTGACTTGCCCTAGGTCACACTTCTGTCAAATGGCAGATCTGGGATTGGAACCCCTGTCCTCTAACTCTCAGGCCCAGGCTGTTTTCAGTTGGAATGGCAGCCCTTACAAACTGGTGATCCCTAAAAGCAGTCCTGACTGAAATAGTCTAATAATCCATCTACTCCAATTTCTGATAGTGTTAACAAGATACATGAGGAGGAGCATTGCCTACTGGAAAGAGCATGGGCCTGGAAGTCAGAAGGACCTGGTTTCTAATCCACTTGTCTGTTATGTGAACTTGGGCAAGTCACTAAACTTCTCTGGGCCTCAGTTACCTCATCTGTAAAATGGGGATTAAGACTGTGCACCCCAAGTGTCCACCTCTGCACTTAGGACAGTGCCTGGAATATAGTAAAAAAAAAAGTATTTTTTTTTAAAAGTACTATGATTATTGTCCTTCTCGTCTTCCATTCTAATGATTATGACTCTCTTTTATTTCAATTTTCTTTCTCTCTATACCTCTATCTCTTCAGCTACCCATCATGGATGTCTTGTCCATGAATTTTTCTAAACTCTTCTTGAGCTATTGAAATGCTCAGTCTCCAAAATTTGAGGTGGGAATGAATTACATATGCTGTGTGAAGGGTTTGTCTTGAACCTAATATTTTTAAGCTTCAATAAGTGCCTCTTTATCCTGTTGTGGGCTTTAGGGAGCAGCGATTCTATATTTGCCCTGTCAGAACACTTTTTAAAATTTCCAGTGTGCTTTCTCTCAGCCTTCATCTTTACATACTGAAGAGTCTTGATCTTTGAGTCTAATCTCATAGGGTAACTGCTGAATTCCCCTGATCATTATGATTGCTCTTTTCTATGCCATCTTGGTTTAAAAAATGTGGTGACTAGAACCGCATGTGATATTTCAATTGTGGATGTGCTATGGTCTTAAAGAATGTCAAAACTCCTTTATTTTCTTCTTCAAAACTCTTCCGGATGAGGCCCAGCATTCTGTTGACCTTGGTGGCTGTCACTGTCCATTGCAGCCATGATTTGTAGGACTGATAACTCAGCGCCCATTATCTTGTAATTAACTGAACTTTGAATTTTCCCTAAATGAATAAACTTCCATTTGCATCTCCCAGGACTATTGTAGTGCTGTTACATTGTCCTTTAAGTTAAACACAGTTCTTTTATGTGACACTGCAACCCTACTCTCCAATCCTCCTGATCTTCACTTAATACAGTGCCTGGCATATAATAAGCGTGTAACAAATACCATAATCATTACTATTATTGTCCTCCCATTCTACTATAAATGTTTGTCAGTAACAATTATGTGCCAGCAAAAAGGCTGGATTAACCCACCCAAGTCCTGGGGACTGATCTGTTTTTTGAAGCTCCCTAATATATGTGATGAGTGTTGCCACTTAAACAGCATGGCCTAATGGAAAGAGCACAGGCCTGCAAACTGGAGGACCTGGTTGCTAACCCAAGCTCTACTTCTTGCCTGCTGTGTGATCTTGTGCAAATCACTTAACTTCTTGGTGCCTCAATTTTTTCATTTGTAAAATGGAAATTAAAAACCTGTTCTCCCTCCCCTTTAGGACTGTTAGTTCAATCTTGGACAAGAAGCATGTCCAGTAAGATGATTTTGAATCTAATTCCAGAACTTAGTGTAGTGCTTAGCACATAGTAAGTCTTTAATAAATATCAATGCTATTATTATTATTATTATTATAAAATATCAATAATATCAATATAAATATCAATATAAAATAATAATGCTGGTATTTGTTAAGCACTCACTATGTGACAAGCACTCTTCTAAGCTCTGGGGTAGATATAAGGCAATGAGGTTGTCCCACATGGGGCTCACAGTCTTAATCCCCATTTTACAGGTGAGGTAACTAAGGCACAGAGAAATTAAGTGACTTGCCCATGGTCACACAGCTGACAAGTGTAGGAGTCGGGATTAGAACCTATGACGTCTGACTCCCAAGCCCGTGCTCTTTCCACTAAACCACGCTATATTTGGAACCCTCCCGCTGAATCTGCCCCAATTCTACCCTAACCCCAAAGTTACTTTCCAAATCAGTGGAATGTGGCATGCACTGAGTTAAACTGATAAACCCGTAATTCTGGGGGTTAGTTTTAGGAACCCTTCTAATGATTCCCATTACAAGATTTGTTTACATCTAATTTCTTGGATTATTTGAAACTATCCTAGGCAGTTACCGCAATTTGATCCAGTGTTTCTTATGTATCTTACACAAAAAATAGAGTATTGACTTTTCTCTAATATTACCCTCAGTAAAGACCAAAAAAAAGAATCTGCCATTCTACATTCCTGGGGAGGGGCTTGTCCACTTCCCATGCTGCTTTCCCCACCCTCCTCCTCCATCCTTTTCCCACATCTTCCAGGGCCCCCAAAGTAGGGGAGAAGAGATGGCCAAGTGTAGACAGCAGTCATCCCCCAGCTTCTGTTGAGCTCTGAATCTTGCCTCACAGCCTGAGCTGCGTTGGATGATGGGACTGAACTCTCTCAGTGCAACTCCAGAGCTGGTCCGGCTGGGACGGAGTACAGGAGGGGGAGGAGGTGGTGGGAGAAGGTGATAAGGGGACTTTAAAATAGCATTCTGTCAAATCAGCTGACCCAGTGCAGTGATGGCATGTGGGTGACTGTGGGGAAGTTGGAACAGCTCCCACCAACCCCTTCATTCCAACCTCTCAATATTGGGAACCTCAGTGCTTTCAGTCCAGTCTTCCCCACCTCCCACAGGCCAGCCAGCCAACAATTTGTGGGTGGCAGCAATGGTAAATCCAGCCAACTAACAATAATAATTGTGATAACTGTCAAGTTTGAAAAGCACAGAATTGAATGTTAAGGTAAATATAAGAAGATGAGGTCAGACATGGTCCCTGTCTCATAAAGGGCTCATATAGGAAGAAGAGGTATTGAATCCCCACCCTACCCCTTTACAGCTGAGAAAACCAAGGCACAGGGATGTTAAGGGACTTGTCCATGGTCACATAACAGGCAAGTGATACAACTAGGATTAGAAGCCAGGTTCTCTGATTCCTAGGCCTGCACTATTTCCATTTAGTCACACTGCTTCTCACTGGGGATGGAGCTTACCTGGCAAGCAGAACACTGATGGGTCTTGGTAGGGGTCAGTACATGACTCAGGGATAGGGAGTGGATCCCCAACAGCTCCTGAACCAACATTTGTGTAGACAGTCAATCAGCCCCAGCCCCCATCTCCTCCCTGATTAGTTCCTACAGCAGCAGTGTGAGCCCCCAGCTGCTACAGGGAGGGAGTGGAGTTCCACTTTTAGATGAGTGATTTAGGTGGAGGCAAGCTTGGCCCAGCCATGCTGGAGGTTGCAGCTGTGGCTCATGAAGTTCAGAACTGTAACATAGGATGTTTGAGGCCTCCTCCCTTAGCCAGGGATGGCTAAACTCTGTGTTGATCTGGTCCTGATTATCTGCTCCATCACTCAGAATTGAAATAGGCTGCTTTGATGTCCATTGAATTTGGCAACATTTTTTTTGGATGGCCTCCACCTGAAAATGGTTCTGAACAAGTGCTAGCACTTATCTATCAATCAACTGATGGTGTTGATTGAGGGCTTACTGGGTTCAGGGCATTGCATTAGTGCTTATAAGGGTACAGTATAGGTGCCTGTTGAAATTACCAGCTCCATAAAATTGATTTAGTATTTATAATGAAAGTAGATTTTAGAATATTGGAAATGAAGCAATAGTATTTCTGAGAAATGACTTTATGCAAATGAAGATGCCAGAGAATTACTATCTTTGCATGGCAGATGATCTGTAGTATAAAATGCCACTTTTCCATTCTTTCATCTATTTCATATTAATAAATGTATGACTACTTGTCTTTCCTAATTGATGGTAAGCTTCTTGAGAACAGATTCGGGTCTTATCTTTTGCAAATCACCCACACTGACTAAAGTAGTTGTTGATACTCTTGATCTGGTAAGCGTGCTCACGGTCTAGAAACATATGGAACCATAATTTGTTTGCAGTTTATGACTGCCCCAGCACTATTGTAACGAGAACAAGAGGCTTAAATGAAGCTTGTAATGAAGGTTGTACCACTGACACTACAGGCACCTTCCTGTTACTGCCCTGTGATTCCAGATACTTGGGCCTATGAGTAATAAGTAATAAGTGTGCATTTGTTAAGTGCTTACTTATGTAGTGAGCCCACAACTAGTTGCCTTATTAGTGACTGTTTGTGATTCAATGAAAAACAACAGGGGAGACTGGCAAAGGCACTGATGGACTCTACTTGAGGACAGGTGATTACTGGCCTGTGGGGGCAGAGAATGGAGGGAGCAGTAAGTAGCCTTCATACCCTGTTCTACCCTCAACAGGCTTGGACCAATCAATGACTGCTATGTACAGCCAGCTGCTGTAAAGCCTAAGGCAGTTAAAAGGGGGTTGCTTGAATTGCAAGGAAACACCTGGAGCACTGAAGTATACAGACCAGGAGCAGAAGCAAGCATGCAGGGGGAAAGCATGCCGAGGAGAAGGAAGCATGCCGAGGAGAAGGAAGCATGCCGAGGAGAAGGAAGCATGCCGAGGAGAAGGAAGCATGTGGAAAGCAGCAGCAGCAGCAGCAGGAGGCCAACAGTAGAAAGCAGTAGAAGGCAGCAGCACTTGGAAGTGGAGAAGAAGCACTGACAGAAAGGACAGAATGGGCTCCTTTGGTGTGTATGTGTCACTCTCTTGCACATTAGTAAAACTGAGTAAAAAACTTTCCACTGTAACTTTGGTGGTCTGTGGTATGGTCTGACTTTACTATGTGTCGCTGAGGCTCCCCCAGTCCAGGAAAGTCCTCGTTGGTATGAGCCAGGGGAGCTTGTGACAACTATGTGCCAGAAACTCTACTAAGTGCTGGGGTGGATACAAGCAAATCAGGTTGGACACAGTCCCTGTCTTACTTAGGGCTCACAGTCTCAATCCCCATTTTACAGATGAAGTAACAGGCACAGAGAAGTGAAGTGACTTCATTTATTCACTCATATTTATTGAGAACTTACTGTGTGCTTACTTGGGAAAGTGCAGTACAGCAATAAAGACAAACCCTGTCCACAGTAAGCTCACAGTCTAGGAGAGTGGAGACAGACATCAGCACAAGTACAAAGACATCAATAAAAATAACATTACAGATATATTGATGAGTACTGTGGGACGGAGCCGGGGGGAGAGCAAAGGGAGCAAGTCAGGGTGATGCAGAAGGGAGTTGGAGATGAGGAAAAGCGGGGCTTAGCCTGGGAAGGCCTCTTGGAGGAGATGTGCCTTCAGGAAGGCTTTGAATGGGTAGAGTAATTGTCTGGTGGATTTGAGGAGGGAGAGCATTCCACGACAGAGGTAGAATGTGGGCGAGGGGTCGGCGGCGAGACAGGCGAGATCGAGGCACAGTGAGAAGGTTAGCACTAAAGGAGCAAAGTGAGTGCGCTCGGTTATAGAAGGAGAGAAGGGAGGTGAGGTTGGAGGGGGCAAGGTGAAGGAGAGCTTTAAACCAATGGTGAGGAGTTCTTGTTTGATACAGAGATGGATAGGCAACCACAGAGATTTTTGAGGAGGGGGTGACATGCCCTGAATGTTTCTGTAGAAAGATGATCCCAACAGTGGAGTGTAGTATGGACTTGAGTGGGGAGAGGCAGGAGGTTGGGAGGTCAGCAAGGAGGCTGATGTAGTAATCTAGGCAGGATAGGATGAGACATTATACTAATGTGGTGGCAGTTTGGATGAAGAGGAAAGGGTGGATTTTAGTGATGTTGTGAAGGTGAGACTGACAGGATTTGGTGATGGATTAGACATGTGGGTTGAATGAAAGAGAGGAGTCAAGGATGACACCAAAGTTACGGACTTGTGAGACGGAAAGGATGGTTATGCTGTCTACAGTGATGGGAAAGTTTGGAAAAGGATGGGGTTTGGGAGGGAAGCTAAGGAGTTCTGTCTTGGACATATTAAGTTTTGAGGTGATGGGAGGACATCCAAGTTGGCATGTCTTAAAGGCAGGAGGAGATGTGAGCCTGGAGGGAGGGAGAAAGATCGGGGAGGAGACGTAGATTTGGGTATCATCCACATAGTGCTTGGCACATAGTAAGTGCTTAACAAATATAAAGATGGATGCTCTGTGACTTGTCCAAGGTCACACAGTGGACAAGTGTCCTAGGCCTGTGCTGTTCTATTTACTGTGCCATGCTGCTTCTACAGACATCTTATGTCACATTGCAAATACCAAGGAAAGCTTCCACTCAGTGATTTTTAAAAAATTTTTTATTACACTGCCAGTTATTGGAGTGAAGGATTGAAAAATGGGTCATCCACAAATTAAGTGCTGGTTAATTAAACTAAAGCTGTAGTCTAAAGCATTAGCAGACAAACATGACATAAATACCTGAAATTAAATTTACCTTTTGCTTCTGTTGAAGATTTTATGAAAAATGGGTTGTTATTAAAAAAAATATTTTTGAAAGGAAATAAGAAACCAAATTCTTTATATATGAAACTTCTTTTATCATTCAGACATCCCTAGGAAAAAATGAGTGAACTCCCTTTGATTTCTATTTCTTCATTTTTTATAATTAAGCATTTTAAAGAGTAAAACATGGCAAAGGAAGTGTTAGGAGATAACACATGCCTTGTTGCATTATAAAAAAACAATCTTTGAACTGGAAATATGTTATCACTCACATACACCTTGGAGTGTCATATTGTAACTTGCAAATGGAAGTTAAAAATATACAACTCTTTTAAATAAAACATTTATTGCCCAGTCTCTGCTTATTAGTTGAAAGTTCCCTGTATCAGTCCCGGGGAAATAATTTGACAAGGCATCTCATTGTTGTTCTATACATCAATGGACTATTACCCTGTGGCTAACAACCTTTACCACCTCAATTCCATGGGCAAAAGCATTTGGGGCTAAATGTTCCCTTCATCATTTTCACTTCCATTTTTCATCTAATTGCACACTAGATGCAATTCAGTTTACCTTACTATTTTCAATGTACCTAAGGACCAAAAGGATATTATTTCCATGGCAACTATATATGATTTTTAGTAAACATCAGCTTTGAAGATGCTTGAAATTTTGGGGTTTGTATTTGGTAGTAATTCAGTCTACCACAAGAGAGATTTAGATTTCATTTAAAATCAGTGGATCAAATTTGGGGGAAAAAAGTTTTGTTTATTTTTGGATTTTTTTTTTAATCAAGCATGGTAGAGCGCTCTGTTTTTTCAATTCAGTAGATACTTGGGTGCTGAGTAATCCAGTAAGTAATTTAAAATTTTAAGAATCATTCCTGTCACTTGAGATGAGTTTACTTTCAACAGGTTTAAACTTGCTTTCTTGAGAACTGTGAATATTTCAACAGGTGATTTCTTTTCATTGTAGAAATATGATTCCATTCACCTTTAAAATCAAGCCCATGGTTGTATAGATTCATATGGAGTTATGGTGGAGAGCACATGAATCAATCTATCAATAGTATTTATCAAGTGCATACTAGATGTAGAGAGCTGAACTAAGGGCTTGGGAGGGTACGATAAAATAGAGATGGTAGAGTTGGTCCTTGCTCTCAAAGAGCTTAAAGTATATCTGGGGAGACGGATATTAAAATAAATTGCAGGGATAGTTATGTAAATGCTGTCATTTGGGGTTGGGATAGCTATCAAAATATTTATAAGGTACAGACCAAAGTGAATAGGCAATGCATAAGGAAAGGCAAATAAGGTGCTGAAAGAAAGGCTATTCAGAGAAAGCTTTTTGATCATTCAAGTCAATCATATTTATTGAGCTCTTACTGTGTGCAAAGCACTGTACTAAGCATTTGGGTGAGTACATGGGTATGAGAGTAGTAGGACTTTAAATAGGAGGAGAAAAGTAGTCTGTCAGATGTGAATTGGGAGGAAATTCAAGGCCAGAAAGAAGATTGTTTTGTTCTGTTTTGCTTTGCTGTCTTCCCCCGTTTTAGACTATGAATCCATTATTGGGCAGGGATCGTCTCTATCTGTTGCCAAACTGTACATTCCAAGAGCTTAGTACAGTGCTCTGCACAGAGTAAGTGCTCAATAAATATTATTGAATGAATGAATGTGAACAAGGGGTCAACAGTGAGAGAGACAAAATTGAGGTCTAGTGAATAGGTTGTTACTAAAAGAGCAAAGTGTAGTCTGGGTTTTGTTATGTTCTGGGTTTTTTAGCCCTAAATAAAGCCAAAAGAGCCTGCAGAGTCAGTTCAAGGGGCCCGAGACCCCTACAGCCTCCTCTGCTGATTCCTAAAGTCTTCCATCTCTCCTGTTCTTCTATCTCATGTTTTGGGGCATCCTACTGACTGGTCCCCAAGTCCCTGCACCTCTAACACTTTCACCACTCTCTGAAGTCCAGGCATAATGCCAAAGGCACAGATGTCATTGTAAAACATCATCCCTCTAGATTGCGAGCTCTTTGAGGATAGAAAATGTGTCTACCATCTCTGTTACACTGGACTTTCCCAAGTGCTCAGTGCAGTGTTGTGCACACAGTGAGCACTCAGTAAACACCAATGACTGATTAATTGATTGATCATAGCCTAACACCAAAATACTCCTTCCTGCATGGCTTAGTGGAAAGAGTAGGGGGTTCAGAGTCAGAGGTCATGGGTTCTGACCACGGCTGCGCCACTTGTCAGCTGTGCGACTTTGGGCAAGTCACTTAACTTTTCTGCGCCTTGGTTACCTCATCTAAAAAATGTGAAATGGAGATTAAGACTGTGAGCCCCACATGGGATAACCTGATTACCTTGTATCTGCCCCAGTGCTTAAAACAGTGTTTGGCCCATAGTAAGCGCTTATCAAATACCATCATTACTAATAGATTCACATTCCATGTATCTCCATGGCACACAGAGATTCTTGTCCTCTCTCTATTGCAGGCAGATACAATGATCTGAGGTCTCAAGACTGTGAGCCCATTATTGGTCATTGATTATCTCTTTCTGTAGCTGCACTGTACGTTCCAAGCACTTACTACAGTGCTCTGCACATAGTAAGCACTCAATAAATATGATTGAATGAATTTAATATGTTCTTAACAAGATATCAAATGAAAGTAAATCCAGTTCAAACTGACTTTCCCTGAATCTATTACTTCCCTTTCCAGGACCCTCAACATTTGTCTGTATATATGCCCCTGGGCTCATCAGTCAATCAATTAATCAGTCATGCTTGCTGAGTGCTTACTGTGGGCAGAACACTGTATTAAGCACTTGTGAGAGTACAGTATAATGGAGCTGGTAGACAAGTTGATGTTCATGTACTTCTCCCTCCAGGGGCAGGAGCTTCACCCCACAGAATCCTGGCTGCTGGACTCTGTACATCCAGGGGTCCTCTCTGATCCCTCCCTGTGCCCTTTGTTTATCCAATGGTCACAGCATTTGCTCTCCCAAGAATACTGCTAGCTTGCCCTTACTTTCAAGATAGTCAAGGGTCTTTTTCTTCTCCCAAAGTGGCCCTTCTACTTCCAGCCTAATCGCTCTCTGTCTGATGGGTTCAGTTGTATATCCAGGGAGGGACACATAGAGGCTTTACTGGCTTCCTCCTCCATCTTCTAATCTTGGGAGTCAGTGGCACTGGTTATTTCAAGGTAATTGTATGAGATCAGCAAGGGAAAGTAGGAGGGGGATAGCTTATTAAATGCCTTAAAGCTGATGGTAAGGCATTTCTGGGCAACCTTTGTGGTTTTTGAGGAGTGAGGAGATGAGAGTGCAGAATATTTCTTTTAGAGAAATGATCCATAGTGAAGTACGGACTGAAGTGGAGAGAAATTGTAGGCAGAAAAGTCAAGGGTGCTGATGCAGTAACTGAGGAAGGATATAATAAGTGCTTGGACCAGCTTTATGGGAGTTTGGCTGGAGAAGAAAGTGTGGATTCTAGAGATTTCCTGAATGTAGAACTGACAGGATTTGGTGAGACAGAATGTGCAAGTTGAATGAAAGGGATGAACTGAGAATAATGTTCAGTTTATAGGCTTCTGGAGGGTGGTGGTAATGTCTTCAGTAACTGGAAAGTAGAGGAGGATAAGGTTTGGGTGGGAAAATGAGGAGTTCTGTTTTGGATAAGCTCTGAGAGGGAGCAAATTATCCAAGAATGTGGGCATAGCTGAAGAATGGAAAGGGACCCAGCACTTAGTCTTGAGGGACTCCCACTGTTAGGGGACTGTAGTCAGAAGAGAAATCAATCAATTGTATTAATCGATCACTTTGTGCAAAGCACTGTAAGAAGTGCTTGTGAATGTATAATATAACAAAGATGGTAGACACATTCCCTGCCCACAATGAGTTTATAGTCTAGAGGTGACTGATAAAACCAACAAAACCACTGAAATATACTGAGAAAACTGGCCAAGGAGATGGGAAAAGAACCAGGATTGGACTGGGTCAGCGAAGCCAAAGTTAGACAATGTTTCCAGGAGAAGGAGTTTGTACACAGTGTTGAAGTTAGCTAAGAGGTTTTGGAGGATTAGGATGCAGTAAAGACCACTAGATTTGATGAGAAGGATGCTATTGGTGACCTTAAAAAGGGGCAGTTCCAAGGAGTGGAGACACAGTAGCCAAACTGTAGAGGCTCTAAGAGAAAATTGGAGGAGAGAATAGAGAGGTAGTGGATATGAACAATTTTCACAAGGAATTTGGAAAGAAAGGATAAGAGATGGAATGATAACATGAAAATTAGTCCATTTCTACTGATAATAATAATAATAAACAATAATAATTGTTATTTGTTAAGCACTAACTGCCAGGCACTGTACTGAGCACTGGGGTGGATATAAGCAAATTTGGTTGGACACAGTTCCTCTCCCATGTGGGACTCACTGTCTCACTCCCCATTTTACAGATGAGGTAACTGAGGTACAGACAAGTTAAGTGACTTGCCCAAGGTCAGAGAAGTGGCAGAGCCAGATTAGAACCCATGACCTTCTGACTCCCAACCCCTTGCTCTATCCACCATGCCATGCTGATGGCATTTCTATTAGTTGTTGTCTCCTGTAATGCTTATTATTGATATATCATCATCACCATCATTATAAATGGTATTTACTGAGCATGAAGATTTCCTCCCCCACACTTTCAGAAGTGGCAGATATTCCATTTGCATTTTTTTTTTCAAATTATATTCAGTGATCAGCAGAAGGGTCTCTTAGGCATATGTTTAATAAGTGTTTTAAAAATGCTAGATGAGAAGACTGAGCATGTCCTAGGAAACACTGGGGAAACAGCATAGCCTAGTGGAAAGAGCATGGGCATGGGAATTAGGAGGCATAGGTTGTAAACCTGGCTCTGTCATTTGCTTGCTACATTACCTTGGGAAAATCACTTAACTTCTCTATGTCTCACTCAGTTTCTTATGTAAAACTGGGATTAAATACCTGTCCTTCCTCCAGTGTAGACTGTGAACCCAATGTGAGACGTGACCCTGATGGAGAGAGGTGTTCAAAGCCATGAAAAGGCAGTGAAAAAATGTTCATAAGGAATTGGCCCACTACAAGGAATCTTTTAAAACAGAAAATTGGCTATTGTACCTAAATTTTTCTTTAACAAAACTGAATTTTAATAGAAATTAAATGATAATCCAGTGATCCTTAATATAATCTAACATAAAGAGAAACAAGAAGACAGGTTATTTTATATTCTAGGGGTTCTTGAATGGATCCCTATTTATAACACATGAGTCTGTGAAAATATAATCAACTGGTCATGTTACAATCATTCTCAGGAAACACCTGACTATAGTGAATTCCCTGAGTCTTTGGAAAAATGTGTACTATTATTTTCTTTACCATGTGATTAATATTGTTGGGGGGGTCGTTCAAGAAGCTCATTTTTCAAATATGGAGGAAAAGTCAAGATATTCACCAACAAGAATGGGTGAAAAAGCTGCTTTAGTAATTATAATAACTATGGTATTTATGAAGCCCTCATATATTATTATACTAAGTGCTAAGAAAGATACAATAAAATCAGATGGGACACAATCCCTGCCCCACACAGGCCTTGCATCCTAAGAGCCTGCGGCATGGCATAGTGGATAGAGCATGGACCTAGGAGTCAGAAGGTCATTGGTTCTAATCCCAGCTCCGCCACTTTGCTGTGTGGCCTTGGGCAAGTCATTTAACTTTGCTGTGTCTCAGTTGTCTCATCTGTAAAATGGGGATTAAGACTGTGAGTCCCATGCGGGACAGGAACTATGTCCAACCCAATTTGTTTCTATCCACCCCGGCTCTTAGTGCTTAGTACATAGTAAGCGCTTAACAAATACCACAATTATTATTATCATTATTGTGTCAGCAAAGAGATACCATGGGGCCTGATGTGTGGATGCTATGGAGTTTCTCCATTCACAGCTTGTGGTTTTCACCAGAGGCAGAGTCCTGGCCTGGATGGGCCATTAGTCTGGTACCATAATGGCATGGCTTATAATCTTATATGAGACATGTGTCAGAGAATGGAAAGTATTTCCCAGGGTTATTCAGAGGCATAACAGTAGCAGCACAGCACTGTAGGTTCATTCATTCATTCAATAGTATTTATTGAGCGCTTACTATGTGCAGAGCACTGTACTAAGCGCTTGGGATGAACAAGTCGGCAACAGATAAAGTCCCTGCCGTTTGACGGGCTTACAGTCTAATCGGGGGAGACGGACAGACAAGAACAATGGCAATAAATAGAGTCAAAGGGAAGAACATCTCGTAAAAACAATGGCAACTAAATAGAATCGAGGCGATGTACAATTCATTAACAAAATAAATAGGGTAATGAAAATATATACAGTTGAGCGGACGAGTACAGTGCTGTGGGGATGGGAAGGGAGAGGTGGAGGAGCAGAGGGAAAAGGGGAAAAAGAGGGTTTAGCTGCAGAGAGGTAAAGGGGGGGTGGCAGAGGGAGTAGAGGGAGAAGAGGAGCTCAGTCTGGGAAGGCCTCTTGGAGGAGGTGAGTTTTAAGTAGGGTTTTGAAGAGGGAAAGAGAATCAGTTTGGCGGAGGTGAGGAGGGAGGGCGTTCCAGGACCGCGGGAGGACGTGGCCCAGGGGTCGACGGCGGGATAGGCGAGACCGAGGGACGGTGAGGAGGTGGGCGGCAGAGGAGCGGAGCGTGCGGGGTGGGCGGTAGAAAGAGAGAAGGGAGGAGAGGTAGGAAGGGGCAAGGTGATGTAGAGCCTTGAAGCCTAGAGTGAGGAGTTTTTGTTTGGAGCGGAGGTTGATAGGCAACCACTGGAGTTGTTTAAGAAGGGGAGTGACATGCCCAGATCATTTCTGCAGGAAGATGAGCCGGGCAGTGGAGTGAAGAATAGACCGGAGTGGGGCGAGAGAGGAGGAAGGGAGGTCAGAGAGAAGGCTGACACAGGAGTCTAGCCGGGATATAACGAGAGCCTGTAACAGTAAGGTAGCCGTTTGGGTGGAGAGGAAAGGGCGGATCTTGGCGATATTGTAGAGGTGAAACCGGCAGGTCTTGGTAACGGATAGGATGTGTGGGGTGAACGAGAGAGACGAGTCAAGGATGACACCGAGATTGCAGGCCTGAGAGACGCGAAGGATGGTCGTGCCATCGACGGTGATAGAGAAGTCTGGGAGAGGACCGGGATTGGGAGGGAAGATGAGGAGCTCAGTCTTGCTCATGTTGAGTTTTAGGTGGCGGGCCGACATCCAGGTGGAGACGTCCCGGAGGCAGGAGGAGATGCGAACCTGAAGGGAGGGGGAGAGGATGGGGCGGAGATGTAAATCTGCGTGTCATCTGCGTAGAGATGGTAGTCAAAGCCGTGAGAGCGAATGAGTTCACCGAGGGAGTGAGTGTAAATGGAGAAAAGAAGAGGGCCAAGAACTGACCCTTGAGAAACTCCAACAGTTAAAGGATGGGAGGGGGAGGAGGCTCCAGCGAAGGAGACCGAGAATGACCGGCCAGAGAGGTAAGAGGAGAACCAGGAGAGGACAGAGTCCGTGAAGCCAAGGTGATATAAGGTATGGAGGAGGAGGGGATGGTAGGCAGTGTCAAAGGCAGCAGAGAGGTCAAGGAGGATTAGAATGGAGTAGGAGCCATTGGATTTGGCAAGAAGGAGGTCATGGGTGACCTTAGAGAGAGCAGTCTCGGTAGAGTGGAGGGGACGGAAGCCAGATTGGAGGGGGTCTAGGAGAGAATGGGAGTTAAGGAATTCTCTGCAGGTTCTGTCTTGGTCACCGCACTCATAATGTATTGTCAGTCTCCCCTAACTAAACAGTGCGCAGCTAAACAGAGAAGCAGCGTGGCGCAGTGGAAAGAGCACGGGCTTTGGAGTCAGGCCTCATGAGTTCGAATCCCAGCTCTGCCACCTGTCAGCTGTGTGACTGTGGGCAAGTCACTTAACTTCTCTGTGCCTCAGTTCCCTCATCTGTAAAATGGGGATTAAGACTGTGAGCCCCACATGGGACAACCTGCTTCCCCTGTGTCTACCCCAGCGCTTAGAACAGTGCTCGGCACATAGTAAGCGCTTAACAAATACCAACATTATTAACATTATTAGTGAGCTCTGTGAGGGAAGGGATCCTGTCTACCAACTTTATTGCATTCCTCTCCCAAGAGGTTAGTAGAATGTTCTGCAAACTTAATAAGCCATCCCTAAATACTATTGATTGGTTGATTGCAGCTGCTCTCTTAGAGCATCTCCTAATCAGAATTTAAAGAGCTGTGTAGATGGGAAGGTCTCAGATGGCACTGAAAACAGCTGTTGTGCAGAGAGTGATTTTCTTGCTTGACAGGGAAGCTTCGAGGTCAAATGGAAAACAGAGATGGGAACCTTTGGCAGTTTGCCGCCTTATCCGTAGTTCCCATAGGTTCATAGCTGCACTGTCAGGAACCTCAGATGGGAGGATCGAACTGATTAATATGCTTCATCGAGATAGTGAAACGGGGCCAGAACAATCCCAGTGCCTAAATGTGTTGATGTCCTAAGGGAGAGAAGAGCAATTGCTATTATCTGAACAGGATGTCGAGCAAAAGATGTACTTCTGTTTGGCAAAGCACATTAAATTGGGCAACACCCCCAAAGTGTTGGGTGTCAGTAAAGTAGCCTTGCTTATTATTGAAATGTCTTAATCTGTGCCTCATCTATTTGACTACTCAATATCCAACAGAATATGACTTTAATTCAAAGGCAGAGGACTGGAATTGTAGAAGACCATTTCATTACTATATCATCCTTGTGTTACAGCTACACATGATGAATGTGAGAAGTTAATGAAAACCACAGTGGAAACATGAACTGTGTAGCCCTCTATTCAATGCCTTATTGGTAGAGGATTGATATACTCCATATTTTTTGTTTAGAAGCATTGCAGGTATATGAAGATTTCAGGTCATTTCCCTTAGGGGTGTCCATCTGACAGATCTCTGCTATTAAGACTAGAGCAAAAGAAACACCTCTGGAAAGAGCAGGTGCTTGCGAGTCAGAGGTCATGGAGCAGCATGGCTCAGTGGAAAGAGCATGGGCTTCGGAATCAGAGGTCATGGGTTCGAATCCCAGCTCTGCCACCTGTCAGCTGTGTGACTGTGGGCAAGTCACTTAACTTCTCTGTACCTCAGTTACCTCATTTGTAAAATGGGGATTAACTGTGAGCCTCACGTGGGACAACCTGATTACCTTGTATCTACCCCAGCGCTTAGAACAGTGCTCTGCACATAGTAAACGCTTAACAAATACCAACATTATTATTACATTATTACATTAATTCCTACTTAGATTGACAAGCTCTGCCGCTTGTCAGCTGTGTGACTTTGGGCAAGTTACTTAACTTCTCTGTGCTTCAGTTATCTCATCTGTAAAATGGTGATTAAGACTTTGAGCCCCACATGGGATAACCTGATCACCTTGTATCCCCCCAGTACTTAGAACAGTGCTTCACACATAGTAAACACTTAACAAATACCATTATTATTATTATTATTATTATTAATAATGAATCTTGATTCCATACTCCTAGTTTTTCTTGAAGAGGTTGCCACTATAGTCACAATATTTTAAACCCTACTGTTTCCGGGGTCAGTCTCTCTAAGAAGAACTACTAGCTGATTGTCACAGTAATGTATGTATAGAACAGGATGGGGAAGTTTGGTACAAGTTGCTAAAATATTCTTAGTAGAGTTTTACTCATTCTGCAATTTTCACACATCATGCAGTTGATTTTGTTGCTATTAATGTGGCATCACGTTTTGTGTAATGAGGTGGGGCCAAACACTTCTCCAGGTGGATAATCTGCTGCTTATGAAAATGAGCAAAGCTATTTTGGATGATTGAGAATGGAGAAAGTTCTATGCTTTTGTCTGTGTTTATACCTGCCACAATTAACACTGCATAGCTGTGAGCCAGTTGGATTAGCACAGATGAATCTCAGGAGACCTGAGCTACTGGGGACCCTCAAAGACATAAAATGTGCCTCTCCCAGAAGCCCCTGCTCCAGCAAAAATTGCCCACAAGCTTACCTGATGAGGCACACTCTCTCTTCCACACCCTTCCCCTCCCTCCAGAGATGGAAGTCCATTCCCTCCCTGCAGGTCTGGCATGTTTCTTGGGACAGTGTGTTTAAGCAGTACAGGAAACACAGCTCTTCTCAATAGGCCCAAGGAGGGAGAAGCTGTACAGAAGCTGAAAATTAGTTTGCAGGTACAGTGTGGGAGGTGCAGCCCCAATTTACCATGCTCAGAACACTGCAGCTCAGTTTTGGTGTGTATTGAAGGAAAATGAGCCCTCAGACCTACAGGGAAAGAAGTGGGAATGGAGTATCACCCCTTCACCTCTCCTTCCCTTCATCTGCCACCAAACGTAATAGCTCCATCCATAATAGCCCCATCCATAATAGCACATAAACACGTTGGCTCTGATTACCCAATAAAAAACACTACATTTTTTTTTC
This sequence comes from Ornithorhynchus anatinus, assembly GCF_004115215.2. Lineage (NCBI taxonomy): Eukaryota > Metazoa > Chordata > Mammalia > Monotremata > Ornithorhynchidae > Ornithorhynchus > Ornithorhynchus anatinus. Next base: position 84,680,937 of record NC_041731.1, read on the forward strand.
TGAATCAAAAGAGAAAACAGCATGGGCTAGTGGAAAGAGCATGGGCTAGTGGAAAGAGCCTGGTCTGGTAGTCATGGACCTGACTTCTAATCCTTACTCTGCTACTTTCATTTATTCATTCATTCATTCATTCATTCAATAGTATTAAGTGTTTACTATGTGCAGAGCACTGTACTAAGCGCTTGGAATGTACAATCGGTAGCAGATAGAGACAGTCCCTGCCCTTTGACAGGCTTACAGTCTAATCGGGGGAGACAGACAGACAAGAACAATAGCAATAAATAGAATCAAGGGGATGAACATCTCATTAAAACAATAGCAAATAAATAGAATCAAGGTGATGTACATCTCATTAACAAAAGAAATAGGGTAATGAAAATATATACAGTTGAGAGGACGAGTACAGTGGTGAGGGGAAGGGAGGGGGGAGGACCAGAGGGAAAGGGGGGCAAAGAGGGCTTAGCTGAGGAGAGGTGAAGGGGGGACATGGGAGGAGCAGAGGGAAAAGGGGAGCTCAGTCTGGGAAAGCCTCTTGGAGGAGGTGAGCTTTAAGTAGGGTTTGAAGAGGGGAAGAGAATTGGTTTGGCGGAGGTGAGGTGGGAAGGCATTCCAGGACCATGGGAGGATGTGGGCCAGGGGTCGACGGTGGGATAGGTGAGAACGGGGAATGGTGAGGAGGTGGGCAGCAGAGGAGCGGAGCGTGCGGGGTGGGCAGTGGAAAGAGAGAAGGGAGGAGAGGTAGGAAGGGGCAAGGTGATGGAGAGCCTTGAAGCCTAGAGGGAGAAGTTTTTGTTTCGTGCGGAGGTTGATAGGCAACCACTGGAGGTTTTTAAGAAGGGGAGTGACATGCCCAGGGTGTTTCTGCAGGAAGATGAGCCGGGCAGCAGAGTGAAGAATAGACTGGAGCGGGGAGAGAGAGGAGGAAGGGAGATCAGAGAGAAGGTTGACTTGCTTGCCTGCCATGTGATCTTGACTGGACAAGTCACTTAACTTCTCCGTGACTCAGTTTCCTCAGGAAACTCTTCTGCTTCCTACTTAGATTGTGAACCCAATGTGGGACAGAGACTATGTCTAACCTGATTAATTTGTGTCTACCCCCGTGCTTAGTACTGTGCTTGGCACATATTAAGTGCCTAGGAAATACTATTATTATTATTGTTATTGTTAAGAAGAGGATTTAAATGAAAGGCTGCAGGTAAGCTTTCTCTTTGGGAATGATATTAAAGAGTTAAGAGTTCCCATTTTAGAAAACTTTGTGCCTTTAATCCCCTATTCTAGGGGCCAGGCTAGGCATGCTGGTTCATCACAGGATATTTTTCCAAAAATGACTTACAAACATCTTTTAAACTTCACAACTAGAGAATTTAACTGGTAGTGAATGTATCATAAATAACAACTTATTCCTCCATTTTCAAGAAACTGCTCAGCATTTGCAGCTTGGCATTTTTCCTGTGTTAAATTCAGATTCATGATGTGTATCAAATTTTGATAAGCTGCTCATGAATTGTTCAGATGTCAGTCTGATTAAAAAGTGATAAACCCATTAGATTAGAAATAAATTAACACTTGCCAATGCCACATTTTTTATGACAGTATATTCAGAAAGCAGAATCATGACAAAAATGTCTGGCTAGTTAGGCTGTTTTATAATTGCTAATTATAAAGTGCTTTCGACTACATTCCAAGATAACCAGAAATTAAATCATGACTAAAGACACTTATTTTGAAGTTGTGCTGGTGCTTAAAAAGATTGGATATTTCTCTAAGGAAATTTTTCATTTCCTTCTTTTGAAGAGCATAGCTGGTTCCACGAGCAACTGCTGCCTTGACAACCCCTGTTTCTATTGGCCTTTTGACCATATGGGCAGGGCACATGTCAATCAATTCTTTTATAATTCTTAGTACAGTGCTCTGTACATGTAAGTGCTCAATAAACAGATCAGTTGATTGATAAGCCTTTTCATTCATTTGCTTTTAATTGCCCCACTCTTTCCCTGCCTCTATTTGTCCCTCCCTTCCTTCAGTTACTTTTATATTTCTGTTCCCACAGCTGAACCCACCCATATATAACTATGAGCCCCCTTCTAGTAGTGATAGTATTTGTAATCACTTAAGGTGAGAAAAGCACTGTTTCAAATCCTGGGAAAGAATGCATAAATCAGAGTTAGACACTGTGCCTGTCCTACTAGGGCTCATAATCTCAAAATAAGATGGGAAAGGATTTGGTGAGGGACCCAATAAGAAAGTGAATAAATATGAAAACAAAAAGCCACAAAAGATGAAAGTCAGAGCCCCATGAGTGCCATGCTAAAGAGGGCCCATTGGGGTCTCAGGATGCTGCCACCCAAACCATTGAGAGTCCAGTCACATGTCCACCACCAAAATAGTAAACAGTGTAGAGGCTACGCTCCCTCTACTTATATTAACCTCAGGCCCACCTCCACAGGGTTGACTGGGAACAAAAGCCCTGGGAGTGGTGATGGCAATATAGCAGGGGTTACCATGAAGCAGCATGGAGTAGTGGAGAGAGGGTCTAGGATTCAGAAGGTTGTGGTTTCTAATTCCGGCTCCTCCACTTGTTTGCTGGGTGACCTTAGGCACGTCTCTTCACTTCTCTGTGTCTCAGTTATCTCATCTGTAAAATGGGGATTGAGACTGTGAGTCCCACATGGGACAAGGTCCGTGTCCAACTCAGTTTGCTTGTATTCACCCCAGCGCTTAGTACAGTGCCTGGCACATAGTAAGTGCTTCACAAATACCATTATTACTATTATTGTTAACACCAGCCGCTTTGTTTGGCAGTCCAGTGGGCAGAAAGAACAAGGGAAGCACTGTTTCATCTTGAATTCCCTGTGGCCCTGTGTGCTCAGGGAATGTCTGACCCAGGGACACTTGGTGTCAAGATGGGAGAACCAGCATGCCTATTGGATAGAGCATAGGCCTGCAGGTTAGAAGAATTTGAGTTCTAATCCTGGCTCCGCTGCGTGTTTGCTCTGTGACCTAGGGCAAGTCACTTAACTTCTCTGTACCTCAGTTACTCCATCTGTAAAATGAGGATTAAGATTGTGAGCCCCATGTGGAACTCGGATTGTGTCCCATCTGATTAACTTGTACTTACCCCAACGCTTAGTTCAGTGCCTCGCACATAGTAAGCACTTAACAAATACCATTTAGAAACAAACAAAAAAAAAGGGGAGGGCCACTCTTTGCATACCTCCCCCCATGCTCCCATCACTGAATGCACTCTTCATGGATCTTTCCACAGCAGTCAAATTTACAGCTACCATACTGCAGTGTTACTTTGGTGGCGATATTGATTGAGAATTTTTCAAAGTGAAGGGGCCGAGGTTTAGGGCTGCTGTGGGGCTACAGGAATCAGTTCAGTTACGGGGTGACAAGGGGAAGGAGGCCTTAGATAGCCACAGACACACGAACTGAAAGGGCATGAGTTGGTTTAAGGGAGGAAGAGCTCCCTAGAGCTGTCAGGAAGTAGGTCTAAAAGAGATGTAGGAAGGGCAGGTATGGGAGTGGAATAGGAAGATTTGGAGATCGGGAGTGGGGGGTAGAGAATATAGATGAGCAAATACAGTATGTGATCAATATGTGGAGATGTCTGGTGGGGAGAGAAACAAAAAAAAGTTTAGTATGAATCAACAGAAGTAGAGGATGCCCCCAAGAAATCCATCCAAGTTGTGATTTTTTCTGAATTCTTATGTGGATGTCTGTGTAAGAATGATAATGCTGGGATTTGTTAAGCGCTTACTATGTGCCGAGCACTGTTCTAAGCGCTGGGATAGACACAGGGGAATCAGGATGTCCCATGTGGGGCTCACAGTCTTAATCCCCATTTTACAGATGAGGTAACTGAGGCACAGAGAAGTTAAGTGACTTGCCCACAGTCACACAGCTGACAAGTGGCAGAGCTGGGATTCGAACTCATGACCTCTGACTCCAAAGCCCGTGCTCTTTCCACTGAGCTACGCTGCGCATACTTGTGCTAGAAAATTATACTCTACTTTTATTTCAGGAATATATGCATACATGTAAATTTCACATGAACTTCTTTCAGTCACATTTCAGAGGTAGTTTTCCATTTGGGCTTATTCATATGTTCAGAGGTCATAATACAATTTAATGATAACACCCCTGAGATGGGGTCTGGTTGTAGCTGTCAGTAGTTTAAGAAGTATGATCTCCCTTAGATTATCTGTTGCCTTTCATGCTTTAAATTTGGGGTTTTACTGTCATTATCATTATTATACTATTTATTAAGTATGTACTAAGGGCCAAGTGCTGGAGAAGATAGCAGATAACCATGTCATACCTAGTCTCTGCCTGAGAGAGGATAGGAGTTTTATCCCCATTTTACAGATCAGAAAACTGAAGCTTAGAGAGAATTAGTGACTTGCACAAGATCGTACAGCAGGCAGGTTTTGCCACTATTGTCACTGGATAGAATCATGTTTAAGTGATTACTCATATTTCTACTGGTACCAAGGAATTAAAATCAGGCAGAAAATTATTGTAAAAGATTTGGTTTGCTGCCTTTTGATGCTTTTACATTCTGCCTCAACCATTTGTACACTGATCCAGACGCCTCCTTTTCTGACTCCCAGATATATGTATGCTTGTATACTTTTGTGTTTCCATTTACACTGTAAAAAAATTGTAATCAGTTATATAAGAAAAAACATCCAGAAAAAAAATTAAAGATATTTGTACATTTCCCTAGAGTTTTTTCCCCACAACTTCTAAATAACCCTTTTCTCTCCCCTAGGTATTCCATGACTGATAACATGAATAAAATTCATACTGCAACTGCATGTTTCAGCAAGTCATCTCTAAAACCCAACATTAACAAGCACACCAAATTCCCATCTATGGGAAAGAAAAGATTGCATTATTTCTCTGGCACATTTGCTTAGTGCTCCCCATTCGGCAATTCAGTGCATAAAAGAAACTTAAAATCACCTCCACTTTCCTCAAGGCTATAATTATCCCTGCTTGAGGCTCTCTCACTGCCTGCACTCCACCTCTCCTTGTTTTTCCTTTGTCCCCAGAAAGGGGAACTGGGTAGAAACAGGGCAGTGGGACTGGGAGAGAACCAGAGGGGTACCATAGCTGGAATGCTTCTGGGTGGTCTTTCTTGTAGAGCACCCATCAGCAGAAGGGTGGTACCATGGTCTTTACAAGTATTTTCTGTGGCCACTAGTTTCTTTGCAACAGAGTTGGGATGAAAAGGGGTTCTTTCCCCCAAACCCCCTCCCATGTTTGGGAAGCTTCCCTTTCACTAGAGACCACTGGAGAGTAGTGGAGTAGGGGATGGAAAGAAGACTGCCTCTCTTGTCTAGACTTTAAGCTTGCTGTGGGCAGGGAATGTGACTATCAACTCTATACTGTATTTTCCCAAACACTTGGTACAGTGCTCTTCCCAGAGTAAGCACTCGATTGATTGATTGATTGATTGATTCACCTGCTACTCCAAGTTCACATTCTTTGCTTCCCTGGACTTAACCTCTTCTTGTACTTGACTCTCCTGCCTCTGTTAGTTGCCCATGCCCTTCCCACAGCACGGAACTTCCTTCCCCTCAAAACCATGCTCATTCCCAACATTAAGGCCTGGGTTTTTTAAAAAGGAAACAAACAAAAAAAAACCTTTTCCAGAAGGCATTGTGCAACTCCCTGATCAGGTCACAGGTCATTCCATCAGTCACTCTAAGTACTCACATGTATGTCATGAATGCATATATGTAACAAAAAAATAAACAATATTTATCCTCCTATATGCAAAGCACACCAGAAGAATCAAAGGAACCAAGACCCTTATTAGATCCTAGGCACTAGACCTCCCAAAGCCCTGGAAACCATGGTTGTGGTCAACCCTATTTTCTTGTATCTACCCTAGTGCTTAGTACAGTGCCTGGCACATAGTAAGTGCTTAAGAAATACCAGTACTATCATTATTTTCCAGACAGAATAATAGCCATAATATTTAGGATGTAGTAGAGGTCATCAGATTTGGCAAGAAGGAGATCATTTATGACCATTGAGAGGGCTACTTCTGTGGAGTGAAGGGGACGGAAGCCATATTGGAGGGAAACAAGGAGATAATTGGAGGAGAGGAACTTGAAACGGCAGGTGTAGACAAGGAGTTTGGGAAGGAAAGGTATAAGAGGGAGGTGGGACAATAACTGAGAGAGCCTTGGGTACACGGGAGGATTTTTTAGGACGGGAAATTTTAGATGATTGAAAGAAATGGGGGAAGAAGCCATTGGAGAGCAAAAGGTTGAAGATGGCTGTCAGGGAGGGGAAAAAAGGAGGGGCAAGTGTTTTGATAAGGTGTGAAAGGATGCAGAGATCCCTTCTTGAGATACTGCTGGGAAAGATGAGAGAGTTGAAGAGAGACAGGAGGAGGGAGGGACTGGAGAGAAGCAAGGGAGATTTTAGAGAGCTCATTCCTTGAAGTTTCAATTTTCTCAATAAAATAGATTGCCAGATCATTAGCAAGAGATGAGGAAGGCAAGGAGATAGGTCTTTGAAGAGAAAGTTAAGCATCTGGAACAACTCATGAGGACAATGGGCATGGGTGCCATTAAGACTGGAGAAACAATTCACTAAGTATAGATGAGATTAGAATCAAAAAGCATGCAAGGATGAACTTGAGGTGGTCAAGGTCGGCCTGGTATCTAGATTTCCTCCAGGAACACTGTACAACTGGTGCACAGAAGAAAAGATTGTGGACTGTGGAAGTGATCCAGAACTGTGGCTTTGTGGTACGAGATCAATGAAGGAATAGGGGAGCGGGTGTGTTGAATTCAGTAGAGAGGGTGATTTTCAGGTGTCAATTTGGTCAACAAGGGAAGGTAGGGTGGGTATGGAGGCTAAACGGAGTCAAAATATTGGAGGTCTCTATAGCAGAACAGGACAGATTTGTGGGGAGGAGATATGTGGGAGACCAGGCAGGTGAGAAGGTTGTGGTCAATTAGAGGCATGTCAAAGTTGGTGAGGGTAGAGATTGTATAGTGACTAGCATTTTGAGATCAAGTGTGTGTCCAAGTTGGTGAATGTTTGAGCTAGGATGCAGCAGAAGGTCAGTGGAGATGAGGAGTGATAAAAACATGGTCAGTGGAAGGGTCATCAGGAACAACTAAGTGGATATTGAAGTACCCAAAGATCAATGTATGGATGGAGAAAGAGAGAAGGAATGTGAGAAAGGGATCAAAATGGTTCAAAGAGTTGGAGGTCGAACCTGTGGGGTGGTAGAAAACTGTGACTAGTATCTGGAATGGGTGGTAGAGGGGGGATGATATAGGTTTCAAAGGAAGGGAAAGAGGGATAGGGGAGATGGTGTGAAAGGACCACTGGGGAGCTAGAAGGAAGCTGACTCCTTCTTTCTCAGTGAGTCTGGGGGAGTAAGAGAATATAAAGTACTTTTAGAGAGAGCGGTAGGGAAGACCCTGACATCTGGGGACAGCAAGGTTTCTGTGATCATGAGGAGAAGTGACTGGGCCAGGAACAGGTCAAGGATGGTGTTAAACATTAATTTGAAGTACCAGAAAAACACCTGTTGCCTAATTGTACATTCCAAGTGCTTAGTACAGTGTTCTGCTAATAGTAAGCACTCAATAAATACTACTGAATGAATCAATGAAATATATTTTAAAGGCATGATAAGCAACCTAGACATAGGCAGGCATGGCTTCTAAAATATTCTTAAGGAAAGTATGATAGTAAAACTTTGTTATCCCACAGTTGCCTGCAAAGTCAAAAATGTTGATGATTTTTAAGAGTCAAACCTCCGATACAATCAAAGATTCTGTGGATTTTTAGAAAGGATTGTAAGTGAACCTTAGCCAGGCTTAGATGCAAAATTAAAGCAAAACTCCTTGTTAATCAGAGCTAAAGTTGCTGAGGAAAACCATTGTGTTCTAATTACATACAATGATAGGATTGTCTAATGATCAGAAATTAAAATAGTTGACTATTCAAATTAGAAAAATGATCCAGGGTTGTGTCCAAATTATCTTATAACTACTTCAGTGCTTAGTATAGTATCTGGCTTAGTAAGCACTTAAAAAATACCATAAAAAATCCCAGGGAAACTACAAGGAGGGAAGTCAAATACTGTACTCTCTTTCTATGAGAGGTCAGTATTCCAAAATTGTCTTTGTATTAAGACCAACCAAGTGTCAATTAGCAAAGCTTTCCAGTTGGAAAGGTGTCAAATAACAGGGTCCCATTGTGTATGAAAACATCTTTGGTGTTAGGAAAGCAGTCTCTTAAAGTTCAATTAAGGTTATATTGAAGAGCTGGTCCTTAAGTGAAAATGAAACTCGACATTGCTCTCAATGGTTTCATTTGAAATGTCAGCTCACCATAGAGAATTCATGTTACAATTTTGTATGATATGCCTTTCACCTTTGTCTCTGATGAGTTAGACTAGACTATACACCCACCTATTTTTAAAGTTGTAGTGAACTACAGTGAAGCTGTAGTTCAGTGTAGGAGAAGAAATAGAAGGTACCATGGTCTAAGACTCCTTATGTGTCCAGGAATCACTGTATGAATCTCTCCATTCATGATTTAAGTAGCGGCATAATCATTTGAAGAATATAAATTATTTTCTTTTGAACCCTTTTAAATCAAAATGGTCAAAAATTCCCAGAATTTGTTCTGCTATTTGCAGAGGCCATGAAAGGAATTTATGAAACCTGGTTCATTAGCCCATGTAAATCAAACCTGTCCTCAGCAAGGCCTGTTTAGAGAGAAAGTAAACAATTTAAGGGAACAAACCAACATACCAGCAGCCAAATCACTCTAATAACAAATGCTTAGAACTCAAATCTATGTTACTATATGACAGACTGGAAACCAAAATGATAGAGAAAACTGAGAGTGTAGGAACCCCATACTGAAGAGATGCCATCATAATCATGCTTTGCCAAACAGGAAGAAGTAGAAAGTGGCAGATGTGAATGGTTGATTTGCATTTTTTTAAAATGGCACTTGTTAAGCGCTTACCTTATGCCAAGCACTATACTAAATGCTAGGGTAGTATAAGATATGTAAGATTTATATAGGTATAAATCCATCTCCCACATGGAGCTCACAATATATGTAGGAAGATTAAAGATTTAATCCCTATTTTATAGGTGAGGACATTGAGGCATAGATAAGTTAAGCAATTTGTCAAGGTCACACAGCAAAAAAGTGGCATAGTCAGCATTATAACCCAGGTCTTCTAAATCCCAGGCTCATATTCTTTTCACAAGGCCATGTTGCTTCCCTTGTTTGTTACTACTGCATAATAGCCACTGTTGTGGATAATCGCATTGGTTCAAACACCAGGTATGCAGTTCCTAATAATTGGCATAGCAATGACTCTGTAGTAGCATTGTTCTTAGATTAAAGAAAAAGAATTAACTTCTCCGTGACTCAGTTCCTTCATCTGCAAAATGGGAATTAAATACCTTTTCTCTCACCTACTAAAATTGTGAGCCCTATGTGGAACCTGATTATTTTGTATCTATCCGAGTGTTTGGTTTAGTGCTTGAAATATAACAAGTGATTTACAAATACCACAATCCTTATTATTTGATGTCATTAAGAGAAAAGGGAAAGATACTTCAGGGCACTCAAATGTTTTGAGGGACTAATATTCCTCCATTCATCTCTGATGTGCTGCAAAGAATTGGGGCTCCTCCTTGGCCTATGGGATTTGAAGGAAAAAAGTTGGGAATTTTGATTATTATTATTAATAATAATTTGTAGTGTTTGTTTATCACTTACGTGTCAGGCACAGTGTCAAGCACTGGGTCAGATACAAGATAATTGGTTGGACACAGTCCCTGGCCATAAAAGGCCTCACAGTCTCATTCCTCTAGATTGTAACCTTGTTGTAGGCAAGAAATGTGTCTGTTATATTGCACTCTCCCAGGACCTTAGTACAGTTCTCTGAACATAGTAAGTCCTCAATAAATACAATTGAATTAATCCCCATTTTACAGGTGAGACACAGAAAAGTTACATGATTTACCTCAGGTCACTCAGCAGCCAATCAGCAGAGCAGAGATTAGATCCCTTTGATTCTCAGGCCCAGACTCTTTCCACTAGGTCATGTTGCTTCTTGTTCATTGCCCTAGGGGTGATAAGTGAGAGGTAATCAAGTATAGGAATTGATTCTTGAGCACATCAGCTGTCTAGAGGTAATAATAATAATAAAGGTGGTATTTGTTAAGTGCTTATTATGTGCACAGCACTGTTCTAAGCACAGGGAGGAGACAAGGTAGTCAAGTTGTTCCACTTGGGGCTCACAGTTTTAATCCTCATTTTACAGATAAGGTAACTGAGGCACAGAGAAGTTAAGTGACTCGCCCAAACTCACACAGCTGGCAAGCGGCGGAGCTGGGATTCGAACCCATGGGCTCTGACTCCCAAGCCCGGGCTGTTTCCACTGAGCCATGCTGGTATGTGTTAAGCGCTTAGTATATGCCAAGCACTGTTCTAAACTCTGGGGTATATACAAGATAATTAGGTTGTCCCACATGGGGTTCACACCCTTAATCCCCATTTTACAGATTAGGTAACTGAGGCACAGAGAAGTTAAGTGACTTGCCCAAAGTCACACAGCTGACAAGTGGCAGATGTGGGATTAGAACCCAGGACCTCTGACTCTCAAACCCATGCTCTTTCCACCTAAGCCATGAGTGTCCAGAATTACTGCATCTAAGTTCTAGAATCCTACTTGCCAAAGGTGAAAATCAACTCTCCTAGGAATATTAAACTCAAATATAGTGGGGTAGAGAACACCAGTTTATGCTTACAAAATACTGGTGAACAAATCTGTGCCCAAAACATGTATGAGATGGGGAGAGGAGGTGGAATGTAGAAGCCAGGCACTGTCACCTCCCTTGCCCCATTCCTAGGTACAAGCTGTTATGATCACCAAAGCCACTAGCCCTCACATTTATGAGAGGGAGGAGGGAGACAGAAGAGTCATTCCAAGGTGACCCTCCTTGAGGGAAGTGTGGAGATTCAGAAAAAAACATTTTGGGGGGGAAAGATTGACGAGGAAGTAGGGGAATGGGCAGGTGATGAGAGAGGTGATGGCCCTAGGCCATCTGGGAGGAGAAAGGTAGCAAGCTGTGTACCTGGGAGAGCAGATCACAGGGAAATTTCATGCTGTGGACCCTGAACAGGTACAAAACACAGGAAGCTATCAAGAGGATCCTGGATTGGAGTTAGGATACTCGTAATCCTAATTTTTTCTACATATATTGTAAGCCCCTATAGGAGATGGACTTAGTCCAACCTCATTATCTTTTATGTACCCCAGCATTTAGTATAGTACGTGGCATAAGACATTAGACTGTGAGCTCTTTGTGGGCAGAAATGTGTCTGTTGTAATATTGTACTCTCCCAAGTGCTTAGTACGGCACTTGGCACATGGTAAGCATGGGAGCAGGAAAAAGTGAGAGGTGGAAAGGAGAAGGAGACAAGGAAAATGGGTAGAAAGACAAAGGGGAAAAATGGCAAAAAAAAGAGAAAAAGACAGAAGAAAGAGAGAGAGAATGCAAAAAAAGCCCTGGAATAGGGAGGACAATCACACACTTGCACAGAGAAAACACTCTGCTTGTCACATCTGATGATTCTATTTTCATTCAGCTCACTTAAAAATAGTACCTTTTAATTTTTAAAGTAAATAAACTCCAAGTAAAATATTGCTGTTGTGGATGTAAGTATGAAGCCCACAAAAATATTAAAATAGACACTATAACTGGCACAGATAAAGTTATTATGTCAATGTGTCTAATGGCTTCAGTTGGCTCCTAATGAATACTTTAATTATCAGCCTGGCCTTGCTAAGTAGGCACTTGAAAAATAAGTCAAGTGGTAGAGTAATTATGAAAGCCAAAATAAACTCCTTTCAATTATTTTGAATATTGATCAAAATATTTATGTGACTAGGCTTATGTTTTGTCAAGAAAATTGACAATTGCAATGTGTAGAAGAGCTCTTCAAACTGACTCCATACATTCAATTACCTGAAAAGTCTTATCCTAGACTGAAGCAGTGATTCAATTCTCATACAGTTGGGACAATAATATAAATTGATTTCTAGCAAACAAATTTCTCTTGCCATTTGGTAAATGGATATCTGAGGAGATTGAGAAAATATTAAAGATTTATTTAATTATTTATTTATTTTTGATCGCTGGCTTAAATGTCTTATCCCCAGGAAGGCCCCATTTAAAGTTAGCTAAAGATCAACAGTAAAGCAGAAGAGACAATACTGTTTACAGCATTCTGAGAAATGGCATCTGGTTTAACCTTAGCAATGTCAAATGACTTGATAGCTCATTTGCCCGCTGCCATTTAGAATTTGTAAAGCGATCTGTAAACAACAGAGCTTGTCTATACAGTGTGGCAGTTTTGTAAAATTTCACCTTTGGGATATTTTGTTTTTTTAAAAAAGAGCTTTCGATTCTCTTGTCTTTGTTTTTAATCTCTTTCCTTTTGGCCCTTCCATGCTACAGCTGGTTGCTCTATCACTGTGACTCCCACTGCTGGGACAATGTGGAGGCAGTTTTGAGGGCCATTTTCATCCAGATGGAGACGATTGCTTCAACCCTCTGTGATGAATGTAGAAAAAACAGTGGGAACCCTCCTTGCTCAATTGGCATGTTCCATTCACTTCAAATGCTCTGGCAATTCTAAAGCCTAAAATTGGATTCACATCTAAAAACTCTGTAGGAAAAGATAATTCTCCAACCTATATAGAATGCAAGCTAGGTCAGTGTTTTGTGCTGGGTGTCGCCTTTCTTCATGCTACCAGAAAAATGATTTTCCCCTTGCTTGGATTTATAAGGTAATGTCCATAAAAATGCTATTATTGATATTTATGGACTGGTTAACTTAATATGTGGGAGATAGGAAATTCACAGTAACAAAATCCTTTCTACCAATTGGGCATTAAAAAAAAACAAACATTTAGGGTGCTATAAGGAAAAGCGCAGCTTTGTCAATCTAGTAACAGGTATTAAAGCCAAAACAATTGGATTACCCACAATTGGAAAATTTCTCTCACAGTTAGCACCTCCTTCCATCAGCTGCTAGTTTTATGGACTATAAACCAATCAGGAGTCACACACTCAAAAGGGAGCCACACTACTGAATTGCTAGCTCATCTCTGTGAACCCACTTGAGGATACTTAAGGTGAAATTTAAGCACACCAAAATCCTTCATGCGATTGAAGTGGTGCCTGGTGATACTGCAACATTAAGAAATAGAGAGTGCCAATCAGAGCCTCTTATTTTTCTGCACCATCATGCAGACTGATCTTTGTAACCATAAAAATAAAGGGCTTCACAGGCAGATTAAATTTCGATGATTTCTTTGCCCCATTTCTCTGGGGTGAGTCATTTTAAACATGGGAGAGGAGAGATTTTTGACTGTCTTAGATAATTCATCATAAAGCTACAGCCTCGATATAGCATATGTTTTTCTTTGAAATACCTAGGTCTGTACACATATATTCAGTATTTTTCAATGTTATACCTTTTTTCCTCCGGCATTTACAAAATGGCTACAGGTAATTCTTCATGATAGGAAATTCCCTAGTACTAAGCACTCAATAAATACCATTGATTATTTGGTCTAAGGTGGTATGGCTGAGAAAAATGAAGAGTTTGGGCCATTTCTTTTCAAAGGTCATCCTCGATAGTAACTTAATACAACCCCAAACACAAAACTTACATTTCATTTTCCTAAATTACCTCACCCATTTGACTGGCCAAAAACTCATGAAACTAGAACTATTAATTCTTTACCTGAGTTTACAGAGGAGTCTGAGAGAGAGGCACACCTATTTGGGAAATACTACGTTGCTGTTCTCAGTTTTCAGAATCATCACTGTCCTAGAAAAGCACAAAGATGGTAGACAGCTATATGCTCAGTCACTGTACCCAAGGGCCAACAAAAACAGGAGCTGTTCAGAGCATCTTCAAACTTTTATGGTGAAATTTTTTAATATATATTTTAACAGCACAAATGATGACAGGAACTAAGGATGAAGTAATAAATATAGGAGATTCTCTATGGGAAATAACACTAGGAACGGTAAACAAGACTGACCCCGAGGTCCTGGATCCTTCCAGCATCAGTTCATGAAGGGAGAAGATTCTGGCTTTTTCTATTCTCTCTGTCTGGTGGAAAGAACACTCTTTGGGAAGGTGGTGGTAAAGGGGAGTTGCAAGAACATAGTAGCACTGATGCTGGGGTATCAAGTGGGGCCTGGATATTGTATTTTTTCTTTATGCTCTACTTCAGGAGACTGGGATTCGAATGAGGTGATGGTGGTAGGATGGCAGGTCCTTCCATATCTGCTCCCTTGCATCACCAAACACCAATTAAACAGAATGTTCAGCCTCCAGTACTCAAGTTATTCTAGAGTTTCACCAGTACCAAGAGAGAAGGTAAGTGGGAAGACAGTGGAAGTGCTTATTAAGTTTAAGGCACTGTATTAAGTGTTGGGGAAAATTAGACATGAAAACTAGAAAAGGACTCCATCCTTAAGGGGCTCACAACCTAAGAATAAAATGGGGATTGGTGGAGGTGACAGACACATAAGAGAAAGTGAGACAATAATCAATTTATAATACTAATTTTGTGCTTACTGGGTGCAGAGAATGGTACTAAGTTTAGGTTTAATAGAAAGAGCACATCCTTGGGAGTCAGAGTTATGGATTCTAATCCTGGCTCCGCCACCTAGTGACTTTGGACAAGTCACTTCACTTGTCTGGGCCACAGTTACCTCATCTGTAAATTTGGGATTAAGACTGTGAGCCCCACCTGGGACAACCTGACTATCTTGTATCTACCCCAGTGCTTAGAACAGTGTTTGGCAACTAGTAAGTCCTTAACAAATATCATTATCATTATTATTATCATTACTAGGTGCTTGGGAGAGTACAAAATAAAAGAGTTGGTAGACACATTCCCTGTCCATAACAAGCTCACAGTCTAGAGAGGACCAACAACAGTATGGGGATTGAAAGCACACTCAATAAATGCAATTGATTCTTCTTCATCTGTCTGCAGTGGATAGAGGAGGATAGGTCCTTATGATGAAGGGATTGGTAATATGGACTGCAAGGTGTCTTCCAGGTGTTATGGTTTGCATTCTGTTATCAGTGGAGCAGAAAGACCAGTCACAAACAATGCTATGATGGAAATTAGACCACCAAACTCAAAGCAATGACTAACTCACTGCATATTCACTGCATATGTCCTAACATATAAGGAGAATGGATGAGAACAGGCCATCCAGACAGCTGTTTGGTGGTGAGCTGGTTCCCCATCTATACTCACTCCCTTGGTGAACTCATCTGCTCTCACAGCTTCAACTATCATCTCTACGCAGATGTCACCCAAATCTACATTTCCTCCTCAGTCTTTCCCCCTCCCTCCAGGTTTGTATCTCCTCCTGCCTTCAGGACATCTCCACCTGGATGTCTGTTTGCCACCTAAAACTCAACATGTCCAAGACTGAGCTCCTTATCCTCCCTCCCAAACCCTGTCCTCTCCCTGACTTCCCTGTCACTGTGGACAGCACTATCATCCTTCCCATCTCACTGGCCCGCAACCTTGGTATCATCCTTGACTCTGCTCTCTTATTCACCCCACACATCCAATCCGTCACCAAAACCTGCTGGCCTCACCTTCACAACATCGCCAAGATCCATCCTTTCCTCTCCATCCAAATGGCTTTCGTGCTGGTATAATCCCTCATCATATCCCGACTGGATTATTGCAACAGCGTCCTCTCTGATCTCCCATCCCCCTGTCTCTCTCCACTCCAGTCTATACTTCACTCTGCTGCCCAGATTATCTATCTACAGAAACACTCTGGGAATGTCACTCCTCTCCTCAAAAATCTCCACTAGTTGCCTATCAACCTTCGCATGAAACAAAAACTCCTCACTCTTGGCTTCAAAGCTTTCCATCACCTGACCCCCTCCTACCTCACCTCCCTTCTCTCCTTCTATAGCCCACCCTGTATGCTCCGCTCCTCTGCCGCTAACCTCCTCAATGTGCCTTGTTCTCTCCTGTCCCTCCAACTCCTGGTCCATGCCCTCCCTCCTCACAACTGCCAAACTAACTCTCTTCCCCTTTTCAAAGCCCCACTGAGATCACCTCCTCCAGGAGGCCTTCCCAGACTGAGCCCTCCCTTTCCCCCTGCTTCTCCCCCCTCCCCATTTCCCCTACTTCCTCCCTCTGCTCTTCCCCCTTCCCCACCCAACAGCACTTGTGCATATTTGTATATATTATTTACCACTCTATTTTATTAATGATGTGTATATATCTATGATTCTATTTATCTTGATGGTATTGATGCCTGACTACTTGTTTTGTTTTGTTGTCTGTCTCCCCCGTTTAGACTGTGAGCCTGTTGTTGGGCAGGGATTGTCTCTATCTGTTGCCGATTTGTACTTTCCAAGCACTTAGTACAGAGCTGTGCATACAGTAAGCGCTCAATAAATACGATTGAATGAATGAATGAACCAGGATGGGCAAAATAAAATATTTATTGTGGAAATGAAGGAAAACAGTGAAGAGGCAGCAGAAAAAGACCGGCCACCCAGGGAGCATCGATTAAAAGTGGCATGACTATTTTTGATGCAGACATTTTAGGAAGATTGTGACAACTATGAGGGGCAAAAAAGCTAACTGCCAGGCACAACTGGTAACAAATGCAATAGGGCAGCAAGAGGCAACCTTTATGTGCCCCAATGCAGAAGAGATTGTCAGTCAAGCTTTGGTTTTTAGCAGCTCACCATGTACACTGATGAAATCTCGGTGTCAGTAGCATTATCTTCAAACCTGCAGGGCACTGCAGGGCACTGCAAGACACTGAGCTGTACCGACTCTTTTTTCCTTTTAGCACTGTTGGAGTGGGGTCGGTGTCCTGACAGTTAGTTAATAAAATGATTCCTTTATACTGAAAATAAGAATGACATCAAATATCTGGAGAGTAACTGTTTACTTTCTTAAAATGTAAAAGGTTCTGTAGAACCTGAAAGAAAACTGTGATACATTAACTGTTTTTTTTCCCCTGTTGGTATTTGCTTTTTTTTAATAAGTATTGGGGTCAACAACCATTTTATGAACACAAAGGGTTAGTGAGTACGTAAGGAAGAGGAGGACAAGTCCTCAAATTTATCTTTGAGAAGGCCCTACAATGTTAAGAGTCTTTCCCTCTTCATGTCCTTTCTTCATTGATTGTCTTAATTTTATTCTGATTCCCTAATCAAAACATCAGATTTACTACTTCTCCCAGATTTAGACCATACTTTGCATTACATTACCCCATCCAGTATCATATCTCACCACTAGTCTGTCAGATATTTGTAACACTACTTTTTCAGATTGATTCCTTCAGGTCACACACACTCACACACAAACAAAAATATACACTGTGCTAATTTAGACAACTGAAAATTAACCATCAATGTAATGTTCTTATTGTTCTAAATACATATTTACTAAAGTATAATACAATGAACTTAAAATAACTTTTAAAGATTGTAGTGGAAAAAGACAGTTCAGATGCAGGGTTTGTTAAATTCTGGAACTAAATGAATTGTGATAATCTGTGAATTAGTTGCAACTGTTGACACCCTTAATTAGTTCACAAACCACAATGTGGGACAGGACTATTTCTAACCTAATTGCCGCAGCATTTAGCACAGTGTTTAGCAGATTGTAAGTACTCATTAGTTACTACTACTACTACTACTATTATAGCAGAGAAAGGGAGTTGTAGGAAAACAATAATTCCGTCTCTAAGGGGCAATCTAATTGCAAATCAGCTGATCATACTTCCAAAAAAAATAAAGGTTCATAATTAAATTCAGAAAAGTGCATACATATAACCATAACCTTCCTCCCTTTTTCTCAAGCCCCAGAATTTGGCATTGTCCTTGAATCCTCTTTTTCCTTCAACATATCTGTAATTTATTTTTATTAATCAATCCTTCAATCTATCATATTCATTGATCACTTCCTGTGTGCAGAGCACTGTACTAAACACTTGGAAGAGTAAAATATGACAGTATAACAGATGCATACCCTTCCCACAGTGAGCTTAGAGTCTAGGCATATTAATACTTGTCTTCCTCTGTAGACTGTAAGCTCACTGTGGGTAGGGAATGTATCAGTTATATTGTTGTGTTGTACCTCCTCAATGCTTAGTACAGTGCCCTGCACACAGTAAGTGCCCAATACATATGATTTATTGATTGAATGAAGCCCTTCATTCAGTCTGTTGCAAAATCCAGTCAATTTTTTTCTCCACAAAATTTCCAGGATCCATCATTTCCTTTCCATTAAATAGTCACCAATATAATTCTAAGCATTTGTTTTATTCCAGCTTCACTCCTGCAGTAGCTTTGTCACTGTCTACCAGCTGCCAAGTTCTCCCAACCCCAGTTCATACTTCACTTTGCTTCCTGGATCATTTTTTCTAAAACAGTGTTCATTCAGTCAATCAATCATATTTATTGAGCCCTTACTTTGTACAAAGCACTGTACTAAGCACTTGGGAGATTACAATATAGCAATGAACAGACACAATCCCTGCCCACAATGAGCTTATGTTCTGCACATTCCTCTCTTCATAAAAAGCTGTAATTCCTGACCATTGGCTTCAAGACATTCAGTTAGCTTTCCCCCTTTACTTAATCCCTTTCTTATATCCAACCGCCTCTCCATTTTTCTAAAGACAACCGACTCAACATGCCTTGTTTTCTCTCCCACAACCAACCAACCCCTTGTGCACTCCCTTCTCGCTGCTAATACTTCCTCTTTCTTCATATACAATGGATCACCGTTCTCTGCACACAGTATGCGCTCAATAAATATGATTGAATGAGTTTAAAGCCCTTCCTCAATTAATTTTCAGTTTCTCCTTTTTCCTGCACATCATTACTTTTACAACACCTAAACATTTAACTGCTCACAATCCCCCTAAGCATTTACATTCATATCTTGTATACCTTATTATTTCCACAGATCTGTAACTGACTTTAGTGTCTGTTTCCCATGGTAGACCATAAGCTATTTTATATTTCTAAGTGCTTCATACAGTACTCTGCACCCAGTGGGCATTGAATAAGTACAATTGATTAGTTGATTAATTGGACTGACAGGATTTATGCAGGTGGTTTTCTTGGATTTATGAATCCATATAATCTTTTACTTTAAGTGGGAAAAGAAAACTTGGACACTGTATTGTCGTGTGAAGATTGAGAATGATATAGGACAGCTCTCAGCATCAAACAGCATATAAACACAGGGTAACTGGATGGCTCAGAAAGGAACAACAAAAGTAATTTCTACTGAAGTAGAAGGGATGGGACAAGATGAGAAGCAGCATGGCCTAGTGGAAAGACCATGGGCGTCAGAGTCAGAGGAACTGAGTTTTAATCCCAGCTCTGCAAATTGCTTGTTCTGTGACCTTAATTTATGTGTGCCTCAGTTTCCTCAACTGTAAAATGGAGATATAATACTCATTTTCCTTCTTACTTAGATTGTGAACCCCATGTGGGATAGGGCCCTTGTCCAACCTGATTAACTTGTATCTACCCCAGCATTTAGAACAGTGCTTGACACATAGTAAGTACTTAACAAGAAGAACAGTAATTATAATAATAACAAAGATGAATGAAGTGAGGTTGCATTGACCACTTTGAACCAGGGACTTGATGTTGTGGTTCAGGATTTCATCCTGATACAGAGGGCACTGAGAATATATGGAATTGTTTTTCAGGCCAAAGCCATGAATAACAGATATTAATTTGATGTAGAAACTTAGGTTAATTGCAGGAAGAAAGAGAAACTTCTACAGTGCTTTGTGTCTTCATGTAGCTAATGATATATAGAATGGAGGCAGATATGAGAGGCAATTGCAAGGCCTATTTAACCTCATTATTCCATATGCATTCAGAGATTACCAATACTCTCTAGATGAATGAGCAGCTGCTAAACAAAAGCTAGATCGGTTGGTAATTCTCCCCGCCATGAGTCCTAATTAGTGAAAGGAAACATGGAAAGTAGATTTGATATCCAGTAGAAACTTTCTAACTCAAACTTTGCTGATTTGGAATTTTTGCTCATCTGGGCTTTGCAGTACTTACTATAAAAAAAGGAAGTAGTAGAAAGCAACCCCCCAAAATGCCTGGCAAGATGAATGAATGGAGACCAGTGTCAGGGGACCAGATCTTTAAAAAAACAAACAACTAAATAAAAAATATCCTGCCGCTATGCAAATTTCACCAAAGGAAAGACCAAGCAGCTCACTAAAAATATTGAGCTCAGGCCATATATTTTTCAAGAGACATGTAAGCTACTTGAGCACATATATCAAGTCTATCAATTATACTGTACTTTTCCTAGAGCTTACTTAGTACAATGCAGTATACCCAGTAAGTGTCCACCTAATTAAAAACTTGTACATATCCCAGCACTTTGAACAGTGTTTGACATATAGTAAGCACATAAATGCCATAAAATTAATCAATATTATTGATTGATCGATTAATATATCTGGGATTGCCAGAAGTTAGATGTTCCTAACAGACAAAACAACACCACAGCATTTTCTAGTTTAACAGCAAAACCCCATGTACCTGAACTTCAAACCATGGAAGAGTTGAGTTGCAAAAACATCATAAGTAGAGGTATTAAATGTAAAATCTTTCTCATTATAGTCTTCATATATTAAAACTGAATGTAGAAAAACCTCCTGCTCAGTCAATGAAATCCATTCATTTTAGGATGGTAATTTTGATTATAAAATTTATGACTACATCTAACTGGTGTGTGAATCCACATTCATAATAGTCTTGCTCTATTGAGCAGAATTTATTGCTGCTTTCTAAGTAAAATGAAATAAAATAAACAATTTTCTACAATGATTCATCATCAAAAGAAGACTATTGTTTTGCCAATACTGGGAATGAGATTGATCTTAAAATAACTTCTAAAGATTGTAATGAGAATAGGCAGTTCAGGTGCAGGCTGTTTCTAATTCTGGGATAAAATGAATTGTGGTAATATTCTGTGAATTAGTTTCTACTGCTGCTGTTAAACAGTATGTTATGAAGCAATATTTTATATTACCATTGTTTTACCAGATATACAATTCTTGGTCAACTATTTAGCATTACAAGGCATGGGGGAATATTATTAGAACTGTACTTCAAATTATTTAAATCCCATAGTTTTATGCTGCTATTTCACTCTAATTAATTAAATTCTACACATGATGACTGTCCAATGATGCCTCAAAAATAATCTTTCTGGAAAAAAGGACATCTGACTGTTTCTATAACAAACAAGCAAGGCTTGAGTTAAATAACAAGCACCTTCCTTTTAGAATAGCCTATTAATATAATTTTATGCTAAATTATTCCATATGCTGTTTTTAACATGATTAGATTGTAAGGTCTTGGAAAGCAGGGGTTGTATCTACCAATTCTATTTCTACTCTCCCATGTGCCTAATACAGTTCTCCAAACAGACAGCTCAATAAATGTCATTGATTGCATTACAGAAAATTAGTTCTTGACAAGTCAGTCATCTTCCATTTCAATACTATAAAGATAAGAGCACACAGGACTCTCAGATGCTCCTGCAATTTAAATTAGACCTTCAAACCATATTCTTGAATGAATGTGTTATGGGTTTGCTTGACAGGGAGTAATGGGGATGGGATTATTAATTTAGGACCTGTGTCAAAGTCTCAGGGAAGGGCTCCTAAAAAAAAGGAGAAGGTTTCCAGGCTCACAAACACCAATATTTTTGATATTGTGCTAATCCAAATTATCATTGTGTGTTGTGATTAGTTAGCCTTAAAATGCAAAGTCTTCATAATTTCCCTCAACTAACTGGCATTTATTGAACACCTTCTGCATCCAGAGTAGGTCCCTCCTACTTACACTGTGAGGCCAATGTGGGACAGAGACTGTGACTGATCCAATTAACTGGTACCTATCCAGGGCTCTGAACAGTGTTTGACACATAGAAAGTGCTTAACAAGTATCATTAGTAGGAGTACTAATAGCAACAATTGTTACTAAAAAGTGTAATCTCTACTTCAGGAAGTTTGCAATCTAGTGGTGAAGGCAACATTCATTCGATAGTATTTATTGAGCACTTACTATGTGCAGAGCACTGTACTAAGAGCTTGGAATGTACAATTCGGCAACAGAGACAATCCCTGACCAATGACGGGCTCACAGTCTAATCAGACCTACATCAATGACTCTGAATTAACAAAAAGAGTATGAGGGTCATAGACAAATCCTCAGGAATACAGGAATACAAATGATTTATCAGTAACAAATAAACCAATATGAGCTGTTGCTAAGGGAAGTAATAGGATGGTGTACCTGGGCATGTGAGGGAAATTAATAAAGGAGTAACTCTTGGAGGAGAAAGCCTTTCCCAAGACTTTTGAAGGAGAGGGAGGGACTTTGTTTACTAAAACCAAGGGAGGGAGAAAATGATTTAGAGGAAAGAGCATGGAAAGGAGGGCCCTGGATTATAGTCCCAGTCCTTTCACTTGCTTGATGTGTGACCTTGGACAAATCACTTAATATTTGTGTTCCCTGGAAAATTTTCTCTTTCCCTCTTAGATCGTGAGCCCTAGTGGGAAGGGACTGTGTCTGATCTGATAGACTGTACCTATCCTAGTGTTTAGCAATGTTTTGGCAAAAAGTAAATCCTCAATAAATATTTTAATTATTATTTCATATAGGAGGAAAATGTGAATACTAGTTGGAGACAGGAAATAAAGATCAAAAAAACTCTAGATGACTTGAAAAGAGGAAAGAATATAAGTTTGGGTATAGCAGGAAAAGAGCATGATAAGAAGGAGACTTCATCCTTCCCAGCAGTATCTCTGGAGGAGATCTCCTGCCTCCTCTCAAAAGTCACCCCCTCCACCTGTGCATCTGACCCAACTCAGAGAGGCAGCTTGGCCTACTGTAAAAAGCAGGGGCTTGGGAGTCAGAGGGCATGGGTTCTAATCCCAGCTCTGCCACTTGTCTGCTGTTTGACCTTGGGTAAGTCACTTAACTTCTCTGTGCCTAAATTACCTCATCTGTAAAATGGGGATTAAGGCTGTAAGCCCCACGTGGGTCAATCTGATCTACCTTGTATCTACCCCAGCACTTAGAACAGTGCTTGTCACCTAATAAGTGCTTACCAAATACCATAATTATTTATTATTATTCATTACCTTATCAAACCTCTCTCCGTCTCCCTTCCTCCCTCCCTAACAGTCATCTTCAACTGTTCACTCTCCAGTGTCTTCTTCCCCATTGCTTTCAAACATGTCCATGTCTCCCCTATCCTAAAAAAAACCTCTCCCTTGACCCCACGGCTTCCTCCGGTTATCTTCCCAACTCCCTCCTACCGTCCTCTCCAAAGTTGGTTTGATATTCCTGTTGAGAGGTCAATTCTATCAATCCAATCAACCAATTGAACCAATCAATTAAACCAATCAATCGAGGCAGTATAAAAATTGGCAAGAGTGTGCATCTTGGATTCAGAAGACCTGGGTTCTAATTCCGCCTTTGCCACTTGCCTGCTGTGTGACCTTGGGCAAGTCATCTAACTTCTTTATGTCTCAATTTCCTCATCTGTCAAATGGGGATTCAATGCCTGTTCTTCCTTCTCCTTAGCATCCCATGTAGGATAGAGACTGTGTCCAACTTGATTACATTAAATCCTCCCCAGCACTTAATAAAGAACCTATATAAGAATAAAGAATAAATAAGGAAGTTTATTAAAAATAAGTGTTTATAAATACCACTGTAACTTATTATTAGTCAATTAATCAATTAAGTCTTCAAGACTTAGGAGATTTAGAGAATGAATGAATGTGGGAAGAAAAAGAAAGAAAGGAATCATAGGTGGCATGTTTATCCAACATGAGAATAGGTTATCAATTCAGGTGAGATATTAGGAGTAGAAGAAAGTTAAAAAGGAAAGGTAAGAAAATTTTGGACATATTTACCAATCTATAGTATTTACTGAGTTCTTATTGGGTGCAGAACATTGTCCTAAATGATTTATAGAGCATAATAGAGAAGGAGAAATGATCCCAGCATGACTTAGTGATTAGAGCACGGGCCTGGGAGTCAGTAGATTATGGCTTCTAATCCCAGATTCACCACTCATCTGCTATGTGACCTTGGGCAAGTCACTTCACTTCTATGGGCCTCAGTTACCTCATCTGTAAAATGGGGATTGAGACTGTGAGCCCCATGTGGGACAGGGACTGTGTCCAACTCAATTTGGACACAGTAGTTAATACAGTGCCTGGCACAAAATAAGTGCTTACATACTACACATTATTATTATTATTATTGTTATTATTATGTGTAGTGTATAATCTAGCAAGGAGACATATGACAATTTATATATGAGAGCAAGAAGTGCTTAACTACTGAGGCATATAAATTGATGTGTAAAGAAGCGTTAAGCTCAGAGGTGATTGAAAAACTGCTCCAGTGATTGGGAGGAAGTGACCTGGAGAAAAGGAAAATTTATCAAGTAAAGCATCCAAGTGGACGTGGCATTATGGACAGACTTTGATGATGGGGTGAATTTATACCTAGCAAACTTGAAGCGGCAGGGAGTTCCAGGAAGAAGGAAAGATGTAAACTAAGTGTCAGTGACGGGAGAGTAGAGAACAAGGCACCAACGTGAGCTCTGGAAAAATAGAGAATGAGACCTGGGCTGTATGGGAAGAGAGACAATATAAATTGGAAGATACTTGAGGCCAGGGATCATGTCTACGCTCCATCAATCAATCAATCAGTCAAAGAATGATATTTATTGAACACTTAGAGGATGCAGAACCCTGCACTAAGCATTTGCAAAAGTATAATACAATTTCTGCCTACAGGATCCCACAGTATGCAGATGGAGACAGACAGAAATAAATACAGATAAGGGAAATGGGAAGGTATAAAAATACGTACATAAGTGCTGTGAGACTGAGTAATATCAAGTGCTTAAGGGTGCAGAGGTGATACAGAAAAGAAAGCGAGTAGGGGAAATGAGGACTTATGGGGGGAAGGCCTCTTGGAAGAGATGTGATTTTAGGATGATTCTGAAAGTGGAAAGAGTGGTGGTCTGTCTGGTATGAACAAGGGCAAATTTCACGCATTATTCTATGGTATTCCGCCAAGCACCTAGAGCAGGGTTCTGTACAGAATTAGTTTGTTTTTTTAAATGGCAATTATTAACTGCTTACTGTGTGCCAGACACTGTAGTAAAGGCCGGGCATTCTACTAAACTCTAATTATTCAAAACATACTATTGATTTATTGAGAAAGAGAAAGCTGATGGAGAGCAGTAATTCCAATGATCAGGGGTTTCTGATGGATGGGAGAGGAATGGGAAATCACCAAAGATTTATGAGAACAGAAGAATTATGTGCAGATTGATATTTTATAAAGGAGTAGTATGGCTTATTTGGAAAGAGCATCAGTCTGGGAGCTATAGGACCTAGCTTCTAAACCTGGCTCTTACAGATGTTTGCTGTCGACCTTGCGCAAGTCATTTAACTTCTCCATGCCGCAGTTTCCTCCATGTAAAATGGGGATTAAATTCTATTCTCTCTTACCTAGATTGTGAGCCTCATGTGGGATAGGGACTGTGTCCAACCTAATTAGCTTGTATTTACCCCAGTGTTTACAACAGTTCTTGCTCAAATAAGCACTTAAATACCATAATAATAAAGATGATCTAAGCACAGAGTGATATATGGATTAGATAGGTAAGAGGCTGAAGACAGGGAGCTCAGTGAGGATGCAGAATTGCCAGGATTTGACAATTGTTAATACCAGGTTGGTAATTTGATAATGTCTTGAACTTGATAATTTTCAAATTCATACAGCCCTTTTATGCCTTAACACTTTCTCATTCACTGTTTCATCCTATTCTCATCTCCATTTTACAGATGAGGAAATTGAGGTCCAAAATTATCTGAATGACTACTTTGAGATCACAGTAGAATTTAGGTCCCAGAGAGTTAACAAAGAGTGATCAGAGTAGCAGGATAAGAAACAAGAAGGTACATAATTAAGGGATAAAATTGCTTGTGATACTAATAAATGGTCTCTTTAATATAGGCTTTGATAAAAAATTGAAAATCAAAGTACAGCAATGATTTATGGACTACAAAAGTAACAACTTCAGAGGAATAAGCATATTTTTTAAGCCAGACACAGTGACGTGAAACTTCAACTGGTATTTTTGTGGGCCATAGGAGGAGTAAAACAAAGGGCCAGGAGCTATCCAGTTGAATATTATTATGCTTCTAATGCAGTTTGGGAATCCATTTTTTGAACAAAGAAGGATTTGTAACAAATTGGCAGTGCCAATATACAACTGTGCTTTAATATTTGGATGAGTTTATAAGAAACTGGGGAACTGTTTACACTTTATTATGGCTTTTTCTGTTGGTCATACAGTTTTCTTCATCCGGCTAACCAGATATATATTTTCATAGCTCTTTTCAAACAATTCTATTATGAAGAACAACAACAATTAAAGTGTTAAATATGGGGTTACTAAACTTGTTTAATGGAATGAGCTGCCTGGAAAGAAACACGTAAATCATGGCTCAAATGGGATTTTGCCCTGCTAATTACAAACCTCTGAACTAGAGTTATTCTGGAGCTGTTGTTCAATGTGATACTTAGTATTATTTCAAGCAGTAGTAAGTCTGTGAATGAGGAGGGTAGATAATAATAATAATAACAATTATTATGGTATTTATTAAGCACTTACTATGTGCCAGGCACTCTACTAAGAGCTGGGATGGATACAGGAAAGTCCAATTGGACACAGTCCCTGTCCCACATGGGTTTGTAGTCTCATGCCTCATTTTACAGATGAGGTAACTGAGGCTCAGGGAAGTGAAGTGACTTGCCCAAGGTCACACAGCAAAGTGGCAGAACGAGATTAGAACCCATGACCTACTGACTTCCAGGCCCATGCTCTAGCCACTATGCCATGCCGATTTCCACAAATGTCCCGGCATATAAAAGATAATGACATGAAATCTAATGGACTTGAAAATAAGAGAGTACCATGATGCTATTTCAGAATCTTCCACATTCCTATTCTATTAACTGCTGAAGAAATCTGTATCTTGTGGGGAAAGAAGTGATGTGAAATTCAAACTGCAACATTATGTCAATCCCCAGGATGGTTACTGATTCTTCAGGAAAGCCAATATATATGTATTGAACTTTTTTTATTTTTACAAAATTGATTTCTATACAATTGATTCCATCCAGTGGGTGATAACTAATAATATATGTTCAATCAATCAATGGTATTTGTTGAGAGCTTACTACGTGATAAATTGTGAACCATAAATCATATAACAGATAAAATGCATAACAAATGTATTAAAAAAACTATGGTAAAAACTGTTATGTTCATTTTTAAAAAAGCAACTATGCAGGTAAAAAAATCATATTATAATTGTGTTCATTTGATTACATAGTAGTACTCAACAATAGTGATTAGGTTACAACTAAGAAAACATCAAACTAGGATAATAGGAAAAACTTATGTTAAAAACGACTTAAATTCCATACTTTTAGAAGGGAGTCAAATTTTGGGAAAAGTGAAACTTGTATAAATGCACTAACTTCTAATTATAATAATTACATTTCAATATATAAAACACAATGACTCTAAATTTAATAACTCTACATCACTGGGCTAGGACCTAAAGACTAAAAAAACCTTATATTTATAGAACCTTTTTAATTTTTCCCAAGTGCTTTTACATTTTTTTTATTTTGTTCTCATAACATTTCTGTAAATTAGGGAGAAGCAGTTATTATGCCCATCCATTTTATAGATGAGGAAACTGGAGCCCAAAACTGTTAAACTGCCCCAAACCAGAAAGCAGGACAATGACAGGGGCAGTAGGACCAGAACACAAGTCTTCTGCCTGAAAAATGAATGTTTTTGACATCAGGCACAATTAAGTATAGTGAAAGGAAAAACAATGCTTTACATACAACAGAACAGATTAGAGAATTTCATAGGAGCTTATGTAATATTTATGAAGCAGGTAGAATACAATAGAATAAATACAAACCCACTGAATGTTAGGTACTAGGCAATTTAATTCACTTCATGTAACACAGAATACATCAAACAAAGGCATTTACTGAGCACTTACAGTCTGCAGAACACCTCAGTATGTGTTTGAGAGAGTAAATGGCCTAGTGGATAGAGCACAGTGTTGGGAGTCAGAAGGTTATGGGTTCCAATTCCAGCTCCGCCACTTGTCTGCTGTGTGACCTTGGGCAAGGTACTTTACTTCTCTGTGCTTCAGTTACCTTAACTGTAAAATGGGAATTGAGATTATGAACCCCTCATGGCACATGGACTGTGTCCAACATGATTAGCTTGTATCCACCCCAGCACTCAGAACAGTGCCTGGTACTTAGTACGCACTTAACAAATACCATCATAATTATTATTATCACAATAGAATTAGTGTACATGATCCCTGGACTCATGAATTAACAATCTATTCCAACTCTTTAATATGCCCGCTAGTGCTTCTCCCAGATATAGACACAAAAAAGTTATGAAATGACTAAACAACATCTGATTGGAAAACAGTAATCCTGGTCACTCAATCAGTCCATTTCGGCTGAATTTACTAAGCATTTACTATGTGCAGAGCACTGTACTAAGCACATGGGAGACCACAGTATAAAAGATTTGGTAGACCCGTTCCCTGTCCAAAATGGGTTTTCAGTCTAGAGTGGGAGGTAGACATTAATTTAAATAAATTAATTTCAGATATGGACATAAATGCTGTGGGTAAGAGGGAGGGGTGATAAAAGGAGAAAATCCAAGTGAGAGGGTGATGAAGAAGGGAGTGGGAGAAAAGGAAATGAGAGGCTAGTCAGGGAAGGTCCCTTGGAGGTGATGTGCCTTTAATAAGACTTTGAGGATGGAAAGAGCGATTGTCTGTCAGATATGAAGTGGGAAGGTGTTCCAGGCCAGAGCAGGATATGAATGAGAGGTCAGAAGAGAAAGAGAAGAGATTGAGGAACAGTGAGATGGTTGGCATTAGAGGAGTGAAGTGTGTGGGCTGGGTTGTAGTAGGAGAGAAGCGAGGTAAGGCAGATGGGGCCAAGGTGATTGAGTGCTTTAAAACTGATGGTAAGGAGTTTCTGTTTGATGCAGAAGTGGATTGGCAACTCCTATCTGATCTTCCTTCACTCAGTTGAAGGGGTGAATTTATGGCAGGGTTAGGTGTGTGCTCTGATTTTTTTTTTGGGCCGACATGAGCTCTGAAGAGTTCTGGCTGACAGGTTCTGCTAGATGGTGGAGGATGGTGGTGCTGAGGAGGGAAAGTGGGGTGCTGAAGTTTAATTAAAATCTCTCCATTGCTAGGTAATAGTGAGATTAGAGTAGGACACAGAAACTTGGAGATGAAGAGAATATGTCTGAAAAATCTGAATCAGTATCCTTCAACATCACCAAGTCTCCTGGCCCCAATAAGGAGGAATAAGAGTTCAGCCAACTCTTCAGGGCACAGCACCATGGAGGGTAACAGACAGGAGGTAGCGGGGTGCATTCAGGAGGGGTAGAAGCCAGACTCACCAGTGGCAGTTTTATTTTTTTATTTTTAAATAAAAGAATGCATGCCTTCATGTCCCTCTGCCAGTCATAGCCACAAACTGGAGAGCCCCAGTGCCGGGCAGGGGATTTATTTTGTATTTAGACAGCATTAACAGCAACTATCTGGTTCCTTCCCCTCCAGTGGCCCTATCTTTTTCAATTTCATTTGTATTTATTGAGCACTTACTGTGTGCAGAAAACTGTACTCACAGCAGCAGTGGAGGCAGGAGTAGGAGCTCTCTGCATTTGTCCAGGAGACACCTCCCTCTTCCCCCCTCCCTCTGGGCTGTGGTGTCCCAGAATGGGGTCCCCCCACTGCAGGGGTCAGTTCTATGTTCACCACAATCATCTACAATCATCTTTGGTTCCTTCCCAGTCCCGAGGAAATTCTCTCCTCCCACAGTGCCTTTCCTTACTCATCATCCTGTCATAGAACCATCCAGGCTTGAAAAGGTTATTTTAAGCATAAGAGATTTCACATCAAAGGAGATGTTCTCTTTATTATATGCTTTATCATTATTAATTTGTCATGCCATTGTCTTGCAATTCACTCTAATGTGAATGAATGCAAGGGCAGAATTTGGACCGTTATTGCTTAATGGGAATTAAGGGGCTTCACTGCATCCTCTCCAATAAAAATTCCCTCTAGTGGTTATGAATCTATTCTAAACCTATGTATATTAATGAAATTCATTTGCCCTCAGCACTGTCATCAGATGACCCTGCAGTTGTCAGATACAGTAGCTGTTTGTTTAAATGATTTACTGTGCAATCAGAATATTCATAGCAACTGGTTTGTTTGCACAGAGCCAGCATAGAGAATTGTATTCTAAGAGGATTCCCACTTGGTTCTTCTAACCCTTGTTATGATATTTGTTACACAATTTTTTAAGCACCTATTATTTACAAAGAGTGGCTTAGTGGAAAGAGTCCAGGCTTGGGAGTCAGAGGTGGTGGGTTCTAATCCCAGCTCTGCCACTTGTCAGCTGTGTGACTTTGGGTGAGTCACTTAACCACTCTGTGCCTCAGTTCCCTCATCTGTAAAATGGGGATTAAGACTGTGAGCCCAACGTGGGACAACCTGATTACCTTGTATCTACCCCAGTACTTAGAACAGTGCTTAGCACATAGTAAGTGCTTAACAAATACCATCATCATTATTATTATGATTATTACAAAGAACTTTCCTAAGCACTGGGGTATATATAAGACAATCAGAGTTGGACAGAGTCCCTTTTACCCTGTCACTAGTGGAAAATGTCAGCTGGACATGTCAGGGGCAACACAGTGGCTCTCTGTATCGGGTCCCAGTATGGAGACCATTTTGTTTGGCTAGGAAGGGAGATTGAGTACCAATCACTGGCTATATCAAGACTCCACCAGATGTAGCCCTTCTTGAGGCACTGACCATAGTATTCATCAGAGCCGGATGGTGTATTTCCCAAAGTTAGGGTCTCTGTTCTCCAAACATCCATCTTTCCGTGCCTACCTAACAAATGATTTGGTTTTGGAGAGTCCACCAAAATTACTATAATTATTATTGTATATGTTAAAGCTCTTGCTATGCACTATCCCACATAGGGCTCACAGTGTAAAGGGGAGAGAGAACTAGTATTGAATCCCCACTTTACAGATGAACAAACTGAGGCACAGAGATGTTAAGTGATTTTCCGAAGGTCACATCACCAGCAAGTAGCAAGTGGGATTTAATAATAATAATAATGTTGGTATTTGTTAAGGGCTTACTATGTGCAGAGCACTGTTCTAAGCACTGGGGTAGATACAGGGTAATCAAGTTGTCCCACATGATCCTCAGAGCCTTCATCTCCATTTTCCAGATGAGGTCACTGAGGGACAGAGAAGTTAAGTGACTTGCCCCCAGTCACAGCTGACAAGTGTCAGAGCCGGGATTCAAACCCATGACCTCTGACTCCCAAGCCTGGGCTCTTTCCACTGAGCCAGGCTGCTTCTCTGAAGCAGCTTATTATTTGAAGCTAGGCCCCCTGATTCCCAAGACTGAGCTCTTCCTTCTAGGCTCTGCTGCTTCCCTGTTTTTCCAGGCAGCTGATAGAAGCCTCCTATGTCCTAAAACTTTTTTGGGCAAAAATAACTCTTCTGTGGTTCTGTAGCTGGAATCATTGACTTTCTGATACAATGTAATAACAAAGTCACTAAAACTGGAACTATTTTCATTTATATGAGAATTCCTATAGTTTCTTTTGTAGGAAGTTGATGACCCTCTCAGGGTCGCACCTAGAGAGTTTCCAGTACTCTACCAGTCTCAGCTATGGGAGGGAGAGTCAAGCAGAGGCTTACCTATTCCATTCCATTCCTAGATCAGCCAGTGGCTAGCGAGTGGAAGGCGATCCGCTTCAAGTCAATGCTTCTTTGTGCTGGGCAGCAGCGGCAAAGGAGGGCATTGAGGGCAAGTTTACTGCGCAGAAGGAAGCAATGGTAAACCACTTCCATATTTTTACTTTAGGGATACACTACCTGACCAATTGCAGATGGAGGTGGTGTGTTCCGGGAGAGATGTGTCCATGATGTCACTATGGGTCAGAGACAACTCGACAGCATGACAAGGAAGTTGATGCTTAGAAAACTATGTTATCCTGGAATATGTTTAGTAATAAACATTTTTCCATTTCTCCAAAGTTGCTTAAGATCAGTTTTGGGGCCTGGATCAGGTAAAAGCTATATAATAATGTTGGTATTTGTTAAGCGCTTACTATGTGCAGAGCAATGTTCTAAGCGCTGGGGTATACAGGGTAATCAGGTTGTCCCACATGAGGCTCACAGTCTTAATCCCCTTTTTACAGATGAGGTAACTGAGGCACCGAGAAGTTAAGTGACTTGCCCACAGTCACACAGCTGACAAGTGGCTACATATGGACTGTAGTGGTTGTGTGTTCTTACATTTCCTTTTCTGAATGCAATCCTGAGAATTGATCTTACACACTTTTCAGTGAGGGAGAATTGAGTTCAATTCTGCTAGCTGAACCGTTACGTAACCTACCAAATTGGATCACTGCTTTCTTAAAATTAGTGAATTATTGGAATATGTTTTCAGCATTAAGCTCTGGAAGGGAGGCATTTTTCTATTTTACCTAATTATGAAATGACACAGATATTATATAAACCAATGTCTGTGAGCATTTTTCACTCTTTATTTAATCTGACTTGGAGTTTTGGTTGGTGTAGGTATTGCTTTTACAGAAGGAAGTTCACAATGTGGAAAATGACTGATTGAAACTGAAGGATTTCTTGAATAACTTGGCCATGATCTTGGAGCACTTGAGGGAGGAGGTTTGAACCACAGGAACAGACATCACTATAAATGGATCAAATATCACTACTAATTTACCCCCCATCCCCAAATATTTGGAAATCATCTATTAAATATATACATTTTGATTTGGAAGCCAAATATACATCATCAATTTAAACCCCCCCCAAAAAACAGATTATTTCAAGTCACCAATTTTTCAGCTTTAAAAAAAATTACAAGGGATTAGCTGTCATATAACTTCCATATACTTTTCAGATCTTTAGCAATATTTGAAGGGAAACAAAATATTATGAGCTTCGGTTCAGCTGGTGGTTCTATAATCAAATCTCTTTCAAAGATAGAGGAGCATGATGTATGGATATCTCCCTCTAAAATTAGTTTATACAGGAAAGAAAAGTTGATTTTTTCTGGAAATATAATAACAGCTTGGTACCAAAGTGCTGACACTAAAAGGTTTAAAGAATATATGCAAACATTTTCTGTCAACTTGTATGACTTTTTTCCCTTATTTTCTCTTATAATCTCATACTTATTTCTTTCTGGGATATAAAAACAAAGCCAGCACTATCTATTTAGACTAGGGTTATAGCATGTGCTGGTGTTACTTGTATTGAAATAGCTATCAGAGCATTAGGAATAATAAAATATTTCTCAATGTTTGTACTGGATTGAACAGTGTCTACCCTACTTTAGAAATCTTATTTGTATATCTTCATTTGAAAAACATGCAATGAATTGGGCAAAGAAAATGCTTAATTTTTGTCATCCTCTCCCTTACAGCCTCGATATGCATTTAACCAACATATTTATAGGATTAATTTTCTGAAATATAAAACAAGTGATTTTCCTAAAATGTAGGTGTTGCACTTTCACAAAACACAATGACGAGGAAAACTCGTGTTGTAGTTCTTTTTAGTTCTTATAGTTCTTGTAGTTTAATTAGTTACTAGAGAAGTAGCATGGAGTAGTCGATAGAGCA
The DNA here is from genome assembly GCF_004115215.2 of Ornithorhynchus anatinus. Classification (NCBI taxonomy): domain Eukaryota; kingdom Metazoa; phylum Chordata; class Mammalia; order Monotremata; family Ornithorhynchidae; genus Ornithorhynchus; species Ornithorhynchus anatinus. The sequence goes on from NC_041731.1 coordinate 84,714,948, forward strand.
TGGGCCTGGGAATAAGAAGATCATGGGTTCTAATCCCGGATCCGCCACCTGTCTGCTGTGTGACGTTGGGCAAGTGGCTTTACTTCTCTGTGCCTCAGTTACCTCATCTGTAAAATGGGGATTGAGACTGTGAGCCCCACATGGGACATGGACTGATTTGCTTGTATCCACCCCAGTGCTTAGTAAAGTGCCTGGCAAACAGTAAGCGCTTAACAAATACCATAATTATTATTATCATGGGGGGCAACGTTGAATACAAACACTCAAGGATCCAAGTACTTGTGTACCAGTCATTTTGTCAGATAATGCAACTTCTTTAATTAAAATAGACTCATATTGTCAGATTAATTTCAATCAATAGTATTTCTTGAGTGCCTGCTGTATGTGAAACACTGTACGTAGTGCTTGGGAGGGGAAAATAATACGAGTAAACATGATCATTACAACCTACCTTACAACCTAGCTGAGACAATGAACACTTCAACCAATCAGTGGTATGTATTGAGCACATACTGTGTGTAGAGCAGAGCATTTACTGTGTGTAGAGCACTGTATTAAGTGCTCAGGAAAGTACAATGCAACAGAACTGATGGACATGATCTTCCTCTTAGGGAGCTCACAACCTAGTGGGAGAGAAAGATAGTAGGAGGAAGAAAGACAGGTGTTAACCATATAAATTAGTGCTTAAGTTTTAGGGTGAGTAGGAATATTTGCAAGAGCAATGGGAGATGGTAATCCCGCTCCCTCCTGTGTCATCCTGACCTCCTCCCTTTTATTATTATTTATTGATTACTGGAGAAGCAACGTGGCTCAATGGAAAGAGCACAGGCTTGGGAGTCAGAGGTCATGGGTTCTAATCCCAGTTCTACCACTTGTCAGCTGTGTGACTTTGGTCAAGTCACTTAACTTATTTGTGCCTCAGTTACTTCATCTGTAAAATGGGGATTAAGACTGCGAGGCCCATATGGACAACCTGATTACCTTGTATCTCCCCCAGAGCTTAGAACAGTGCTTGGCACATAGTAAGTGTTTAACAAATGCCATCATTATTATTCTAGAAGCAACATGGCCTAGTGGCAAGAGCACAGGCTTGGGAGCCAGAGGTCATGGGTTCTAATCCTGCCTCTGCCACTTGTCTATTGTGTGACCTTGGGCAAATCACTGAATTTCTCTGTGCCTCAGCTACCTCACCTGTAAAATGGGGATTGAGATTGTGAGCCCCACGTGGGGCAATTTATTTACCTTCTATCTACCCCAGTGCTTAGAACAGCGCTTGGCACATAGTAAGCGCTCAACAAATATCAATATTATTATTATTATCCCCCCCAGCCCCACACACTTATATACCTATCTGTAATTTATTTATTAACATGAACACCTGTCTCCCACTCTAGTTGCCATTGTTTTTACGAGATGTTCTTCCCCTTGACTATATTTATTGCCATTGTTCTTGTCTGCCTGTCTCCCCCGATTAGACTGTAAGCCCGTCAAACGGCAGGGACTGTCTCTATCTGTTGCCGACTTGTTCATTCCAAGCGCTTAGAACAGTGCTCTGCACATAGTAAGTGCTCAATAAATACTATTGAATGAATGGACTGTAAGCCCATTGTGGGAAGGGAATGTGTCTGTTTATTGTTATACCATACTCTCCCAAACACTTAAATACAATGCTCTAAACACAGTAAACATTCAATAACTACAACTGAATGAACAAGTGCTTAAGTGGTCCAGAAGTGCTAAAGAAGTAAAGGTATTTATTGAGCATCTTTTTTGTGTTTTACTGTACAAGGCACTTAGAGAGTTTAGAAAAACAAAGTGACCCCTTCCCCGTTCGCAAGGAACTAATTCTCTAACAGGAGAGACAAACATAAAATTATCTGTATCTAGAGTGGTCAAATAAATCTTTGAGCATATATATATGTGCTGAGGAGAGTGTAAATGAGGGCAGAAGTTCTAGAGTTAGCTGAAGATATGAAGATATGGCTTAGAGTTCTGGGAGATTAATTAAACCACTTGGAAGATGTGAGAATTTTAGAAGGAATTTGAATGTGGGTTGTCTGATATGGGACCAAAGGGAGTTCTACACTGAGGGAACAGCAAGAGGGAGGGTCAGATGGCGAAGACCAAAGATCAAGATGAAGAATAGAAATTAATTGGGAAATACCTCCTGGAGGATATGTGATTTTAGGAAAGGTTTGAATATGTGAATGCCCTTAAGTCATTAAATCATTCTAGCCAAAATACATAATGAACACATAATCATGGCATGACTAGATTATCAGTGATATGAAGATGTGAGAATATAATAGCTTTTAATTTATTTTATCTCATCTTATCTTTGGAGGTGGGCCATCATTGCTCTTGCAGTTTCAACATTTACAAAATAATCTTTGCCCTTAGTATGCATAATAGTTTCATATATTATATTTATATTTATTTATATTATATACTTTTTATATCATATATTTTATTATTTGAATGACAAATAGAAACATACAAAAGCAATCTTTCTACAGCTATGTAGGCATATGTTTCTTAGATATCTATATGACAAGACCAGTGTCAGCATTTCAGTGGACAACTGTTTTAAACTCCAGTCTTGAGTATGGGATAAAAGAGTGGCAATCTCACTTGGGCAAGTATTTTCTCTCACTTGGGCAAGTATTTTTCCATCTTGAACCATTCAGACCCTACATTAGACTGAATGGCATTGAGTTGGGGCTCAGTAGCACTCTGGGTTTAGTTTAGCCCAAGCCAAATGAAAGGAATAACAAGCAGTTATCCCTTTGCAACACTCCTGCATATGACCTCAAAATTCTGGCTGAATTTATACCATTCTGCTAACACAAAATGATTATATGGTCACACTCACATTCACTCATCTTTGGAATTGAGGAACAACCTCTAAAATTAGACATGAAAGAGTAGATGATAGTAAACATTCAGGAGGACCTCTAAATGCTGGTCCTGAGGATTTCTCATTTCACCTGCCACTAAAACTGACCCTGCTACAGACTAATATGTTGTTTTAATGTCAATTATTTGCTGATTAATTTTTGTTTATTTTTGTTTTTTATTATTAGGTTGAGAGAGATGTTAACTGTGATCCATTTTTAAAAAAAATCTGATGGAGAACATTTGAAATATCGGTAAATGGATAATTGATTCTAAGTCAATTTGATAAATGTTCAAGTAATGCTATGCAAATCAGTAATTGTCTTATCCTCAAAAGCCTTGTAATAAATAGCAAAATCATTATTTACCTTGATCTCAAACTTGCATTCGTAATCACTGAAGAGATTAGAAAAAGAACCAGCTAAAATTTCTTCCAATGAGGTCCCACATGATTTAAAGTTTATATTTTCCAATTTCTTTCTGCCTTTTGACCAGATAAATTGAGAAACGTATTTTTTCAGAAAGTCATGGGCAATTTTGAAAGTAACTAGAATTGGACTCACCAAACAAGCAAAGGGCAGAGCATTTTTTCTTCAGTTTTTTTGAGATCAAAATAGCAAGAGAAAATATAAGCAGAATTGCAAAATAAGCAATATGTTTGCTAGAATGAAAAGAATAATGATATAGAATCTGGAGAAATAATCCTGAAAAGCCTGGCATTAGTATTCTCCATCTACATTTGCCTGAATTATTCAATATATTGTTATTTCTGTTCCCAATTCAATTAGTTATTACATAGCTATCTGTTTTGCTAGGCTATTTGGAGCTAACAAGCACATTTTCAGACCAGAAGTAGGGATGGGAAGAGAGAGGGAGCAAAACTGTTGACTCTGAAAAGACAATGAAATTTTCATGATAATTTGAAATCACACTTTATGCAGGTTCAGGAGTAAGTGAAAGTCAAAAGGCAAATTAGTCATTTAGGAGATGAATTTATCAAAGACTGCTACAGTCCTGCTGATAGTAAAGAGATTTAATATGAGGATGAGATCCAGATATTGTAGTTGTTTCAACTAAGGATTAAGAACTTTTATGTAGTCACAGGTAATGGTTACCAACCCTATTAACATACTTTCCTTAATGTTCTGCACAGTAAAACTTATCTAATCATGCTTATCAATTTTCCATGGTAATAATTTATATGCTGATGGTAAAGCCTTTTGAGATCTTGGTTTATATGAAAGAATAAAGTGAAACAAAAGTGTTTATATTTCAAATATTGGGCTTTTAACCTTATGCTTTTTAGTTCTATATGCATTTTCTTCAGGATTTGTTCAGGGTCACATATATGGTATCTTGAATTTTATAGAAGAGATATATTCAGAAAGTGAATGTCTCTAGGGAGATAGAAAGTCTGGCATTGAACCCCCCAAATTTCATAATATTTTTTATATTCTATAATTTCAGTTCTTTTGACCTTTATTCACCTATTAGAATTTTTAAATTGGTTTTATAGCCTCATGTTGCAAGAACAATTAAATCACTCATTCTAAGTAATAATAATAATAATAATAGTGGTATTTGTTAAGCATTTACTATGTTCCAGGCAGTGTACTTAGTGCTGGGGTGGATACAAGCAAATTGGGTTGGGCACAGTCCCTTACCCACATAGGGATTACAGTCTCAATCCCCATTTTATAGATGAGGTAACAGGCAAAGAGAAGTGAAGTGACTTGCCCAATGTCACCCAGCAGACAAGTGGCAGAGCTGGGATTAGAGCCCAAGAATCTTTGACTCCCAGGCCCATGCTCTATCCACTAGACCACCCTGTTTCACTCAGATTATAGTAGTATAATACAGTATAGTATACTAACTATAGTTAGACAACCAGAATAATTCCAAAAGTGAAAACTAGCAGCATGAAACAGAATATTTCATGATACAGACTTCAATTTTTTATATCAATAACAATATTGTTGTGATTCCTTTTGGCTTATGTGATATTTAGATTTAAAAAAAATATAAATGAGGTTAGAATTTTCTTGCAAATCCCTCTCTTAAATATTTAACGTTAGAAAGTAAGTCATAGAAAACCATTTCCCAACTCCCCAGCTTCCTCCATCCCAATACACCTAAATAATGCAAGGATTTTATTAGCAAATGATGACTTTGGGATTGAAAACCTGAATGTATCAACTTGATATGATTAAAAGGAGCAGAGTGACAAACCACTCAAAATCGGGTTTATATTAGAAATGCTATCTGAGCCTTACCTATCGTTATTAAGCTCCTTCCCCGCTGCCTTCAAACATGCCCACGTCTCCCCCTTCCTAAAAAAACCCGCTCTTGACCCCACTTCCCCCTCCAGTTATCGCCCTATCTCCCTACTACCCTTCCTTTCCAAAATCCTAGAACGAGTCATCTACAATCGATGCTTAGAATTCCTTAACTCCCATTCTCTCCTAGACCCCCTCCAATCTGGCTTCCATCCCCTCCACTCTACCGAGGCTGCTCTCTCTAAGGTCACCCATGACCTCCTTCTTGCCAAATCCAATGGCTCCTACTCCGTTCTAATCCTCCTTGACCTCTCTGCTGCCTTTGACACTGTCGACCATCCCCTCCTCCTCCATACCTTATCTCACCTTGGCTTCACGGACTCTGTCCTCTCCTGGTTCTCCTCTTACCTCTCTGGCAGGTCATTCTCGATCTCCTTCGCTGGAGCCTCCTCCCCCTCCCATCCTTTAACTGTTGGAGTTCCTCAAGGGTCAGTTCTTGGCCCTCTTCTGTTCTCCATTTACACTCACTCCTTCGGTGAACTCATTCGCTCTCACAGCTTTGACTACCATCTCTACGCAGATGACACGCAGATCTACATCTCTGCCCCTGTCCTCTCCCCCTCCCTTCAGGCTCGCATCTCCTCCTGCCTCCGGGACGTCTCCACCTGGATGTCGGCCCGCCACCTAAAACTCAACATGAGCAAGACTGAGCTCCTCATCTTCCCTCCCAAACCCGGTCCGCTCCCAGACTTCTCTATCACCGTGGATGGCACGACCATCCTTCCTGTCCCGCAGGCCCGCAATCTCGGTGTCATCCTTGACTCGTCCCTCTCGTTCACCCCACACATCCTATCCGTTACCAAGACCTGCCGGTTTCACCTCTACAATATCGCCAAGATCCGCCCTTTCCTCTCCACCCAAACGGCTACCTTACTATTACGGGCTCTCGTTATATCCCGGCTAGACTACTGTGTCAGCCTTCTCTCTGACCTCCCTTCCTCCTCTCTCGCCCCGCTCCAGTCTATTCTTCACTCCGCTGCCCGGCTCATCTTCCTGCAGAAACGATCTGGGCATGTCACTCCCCTTCTTAAACAACTCCAGTGGTTGCCTATCAACCTCCGCTCCAAACAAAAACTCCTCACTCTAGGCTTCAAGGCTCTCCATCACCTTGCCCCTTCCTACCTCTCCTCCCTTCTCTCTTTCTACTGCCCACCCCGCACGCTCCGCTCCTCTGCCGCCCACCTCCTCACCGTCCCTCGGTCTCGCCTATCCCACCGTAGACCCCTGGGCCACGTCCTCCCGCGGTCCTGGAACACCCTCCCTCCTCACCTCCGCCAAACTAATTCTCTTCCCCTCTTCAAAACCCTACTTAAAACTCACCTCCTCCAAGAGGCCTTCCCAGACTGAGCTCCTCTTCTCCCTCTACTCCCTCTGCCACCCCCCCTTTACCTCTCTGCAGCTAAACCCTCTTTTTCCCCTTTTCCCTCTGCTCCTCCACCTCTCCCTTCCCATCCCCTCAGCACTGTACTCGTATGCTCAACTGTATATATTTCCATTACCCTATTTATTTTGTTAATGAATTGTATATCGCCTTGATTCTATTTAGTTGCCGTTGTTTTTACGAGATGTTCTTCCCCTTGACTCTATTTATTGCCATTGTTCTTGTCTGTCCGTCTCCCCTGATTAGACCGTAAGCCCGTCAAACGGCAGGGACTGTCTCCATTTGTTGCCGACTTGTTCATTCCAAGCGCTTAGTACAGTGCTCTGCACATAGTAAGCGCTCAATAAATACTATTGAATGAATGAATGAATGAAGTTATTAATTGAAGGCATCTCCACCGAGGAAAAAAAAAAAACTAAGACTTTGACATATGTGTTTTAAGGGATGTAAAAGTTATTTTTTTAATCCTTGAGCAAAATATTTATCTTGCTTCCAAATATCCCATTAAATACAGATAATATTAAAATGAAATAAAGAACATGGGGAAGAATGACTGATCAAATATTTGATTACTTATCATATAACTAAGCATAGTGCCTAAAAGCAATATTAAATTTTCAGATTTTCTTCCTTTTTTATTTCTATTACAATACCAATGCACACTAGGAAATAGCTTTTCCCACAGTTGGAGAGATATCAACTACTAAATATGATAGGTCCAGTATTAATGACAGAGTCTTCCCTTTGGCACTACTACTTGAGAGGAAGTAGATCCTTGGAGAAGAAGTAGAAGAACCACAACAAAATTATGACCCATAGAGAAGCCATCTGTTTCCTACAGGCAATTTGAAACTGGGAGAGTAGGTGCTTTTAATTTTGTCTGCATCTGGGGGCAGATGAATTAATTAGCTGCCAGCTTCCTAGAAGACCAACTAAGACCCATGCTGAAATGCCTACGTTACGGCCACCGGGAACCACTGAAGACTTACACCAGGACACCACACTGTGGGCAGCCACGACTCCTCAAATTCCTCTGATGTGAGACTTATCTGCATGAACGTGGGGAAAACAGGCACATGGGTGGTCGGGGTTGCAGCAGGGAGGCGGGGTGTGTGTGTGTGTGTGTGTGTGTGTTTACCCCTTTAATTAGATGAAGAATTGAATAAAGCTTTTTGCCTTAAACTGTGTGGTTTGGTTTCATTTTAAAGTTGTCACTGAGCACCTTAAACTAAATTAGAGAGGTGAATCCTTAAGGGACCTCAGAGAGGTGAAGCCCCAAAGGGCCTCAGAGACAGACTCATAATTTGAGAACCTGAAAATAGGGGAAGTTGAATCCTTAGAAGCTCAAGCCATAGAGATAATAATAATAATAATTGTGGTATTTGTTAAGTGCTTACTATGTGCCAGGCAGTGTACTAAGCGCTGTGGTGGAGACAAGCAAATTGGATTGGACACAGTCCCTGTCCCAAATGGGGTTCACAGTCTCCATCCCCATTTTATAGATGAGGGAAATGAGGCACAGAGAAGTAAAATGACTTGCCCAAGGTCACACAGCAGACACGTGGGGGAACTGAGATTAAAACCCATGGCCCTCTGACTGCTAAGCCTATCCATTATGTCATGCTGCTTCTTTAGAGATCAAGGGGGCCGGTGCTAAAGGGTCTGGTGCTCCTTTAGGTGTCTTGGGGGAGGCTAAGCAGGGTATGAATCTCAGAGAAGGGCTCATGACACAGAGAATTTAAGTAACTTGCCCAAAGTCACACAGCAGACAACTGGCAGAGCCAGGATTAGAATCCAAGTTCGATTTCCAGGCCAGTGCTCTTTCCAATGGACCATACTGTTATCCCAGTGTGGAATTCTGGAGCCATGCCAAAAACACTTCAATGTCTTCCTCAACATGCCTTTGGGTATTAAAGAATAAAAAAAAAGCCATTGCAACATGTGAAGATATGACATTTTTCCCAAATACAGGTGAAGTCCCCACATCAGGGGAATAAAAAATGGAAAAACTCCAGGAACTGAAGATTGATAGCTAAAAGTATGGAGGAGACACCTTTCTCAGGCATTTATAGAAGCTCTTCTTCAACATGTGGACCCATGAGAAAATGCAACAACAGTTCCTCTAGCCCGTGAGTAGGGAACATTTCTACCTACTCTGTGTATTGTACCCTCCTAAACAGTTCAGGGCTCTCTACACAGTAAGTACTTAATAAATTCCAAAGACTGATTCAAATATATCACCACCATTACCATATTCAAGAAGAAATGCTGAAGATCATTTTGCAGCAATTTTGATACTTTTTATTCTTTACTGCTGGTATGATCCTAGTTAGATTAGTTTTATACCTTCCCCTACCTTCAGCGTCTATTGCCCCACTACTAGACCATGTTCCAACAGAGCAGAAATTGTGTTTCCGAGCACCTGGTTATTCCCAAGTGCTTAGTATATAGTGGTCTGCACACAGTAAGTGCTCGATAAGTAACATTATTTGATTAATAGATTGGGAATGGATTTGACAAGGCACGTTTTATTCTGACCTAGTTAGCCATAACATTAGTCAGTTGGTTAATCATATTTATTGAGCACTTACTGTGTGGAGAGCACAGAACTAAGTGCTTGTGAGAGTACAATACAACAATAAACAGACATAATCCCTGCCTACAATGAGCTAGCCTCAGAGCCTTGATGAATGATTCAGGATATCCAGATTTGTTCATCTATTTCCTGTGCCCAGATCTACTGATGATAACAAATGTTTCTGAGGTCAGTGAAAACTGTGAAGAAATCTTGGTGCTATTCCCTGCATTTTTTCAGTATCTGCTGAACATCAAAGAGCATATCCACTATGCCCTGCTGTGCTCTGGAGCCACACTGTGATTCCACGACCATTCAATCAATAATATTAATTGGAGGCAGAAGAAGCTGTAGTATTTAAAACAGTTTTGGGGGCATAACATTTTTATTTGTAATTCTTCAGTCTCTTTGCACCTGGCTTGCCCACATTCTGGCCTCATCAAAAAAAAAGCAACACTCACACCAGACTTTACTTGCACCATAATTGAACTCCAAATCATCCTGAATCTCTTCCAAGAAAGGCAGATGAGGTCTGGAACATTTTACCTCTATTAATTACTTTTGCTAAGTTATTTTTTTTATTTAATTCTGTTTTTATTTAGCAAAGGACAAATATTCCCTCAAACATTAGAATAATGGATTTTTAAGTCACAGAGTAACAAATCCTAACATAAAATGAAGGCTTACCATTAATTGAATGAGTTTATGATTCTGACGTGCAAAAATGATGAATGAAACATTTTTACTGTCTAAATCCCTTTCCTGTTACGCAGTAGGCATGGGGGCTAAAATTTGAAAAATTACTCTGCACACTCATCAATCTTCCTAAGAGTGTCAGTTGAAATGAATATATAGAAAGTCGCTTTCTTCATCTCCAATGCTTCTTTTGATAGTCTTAGTTCAAACAACATTTTTGCATTTCTTTCCTGGTGAGAAGCAGCATGGCTTTTAATCCTGGCTCTGCCACTTGTCAGCTGTGTGAACTTGGGCAAGTCATTCAATTTCTTTGTGCCTCAGTTTCCACATCTGTCAAATGGGAATGAAGAGTGTGAGCCCCACGTGGGACAACCTGATTACCTTGTATCTACTCCAGCGCTTAGGACAGTGCTTGGCACATAGTAAGCACTTAACAAATACCAACATTAATATTATTATTATTATTATTATTATTCCTGGAGTAGAGTATACTATAGGGAAGGTGTCCATTAAAACAGAAAAAAAAACTATTAACTCATTGTTGCAGTATTTATTACCATTCTGTCACATCACAACACCAATATCAATCATTGCTCTCCATCAAATATGTGAGCAGATCTCTTAATACAACCCAACCATTACCCTTCACTGCTATAAAACCAACATTTTCAATAGTATCTTAATATCATCTTTCTTGTCAATCTCCCTTATCTACATCCTCCCTCTGGCTTATAACTTCCCTATCCTTCACATCCAACACACCACCTTTCTTCCCATTTTCAGAGCTCTATTAAAATTATATTTCCTCTGAAAGACCTTCCCCTTCTTAGCCTCACCTCCCTTCTGTCCTTTGTACACATGGATCTGCTCCTCTTAAGCATTTGATATTCATCCCTTCCCTAGCCCCACAGGACTAATGTAGTTATTCTTATTCTCTGCTGATTTTTCTATCTGTAATTAATTTTAATATCCATCTCCCCTGATAGATTAAGAGTTTCTTGTGGGCTGGGATCATTTATACCTACTCTTTATTACTGGGATCTCCCAAGCACTTAGCACAGGGCTGCTCTTTATTACTGGGATCTCCCAAGCACTTAGCACAGGGCTGTGCACACAGTAATCATAATAAGAACAACAATAATAGTATCAATACTACTACTACTACTACTACTACTATTAATAATAATGATAGAGGAGGGCTTACTACGTGTCAAGGACTGCTTTAAACTCTAGTGTAGATGCAAGTTAATAGGGTTGGACACAGTCCCGATTCCACATGAGGCTCACAGTCTAAGTAGGAGGGGGAACAGGTATGGAATTATGGACTATGATTTTTAATAATCTGAACCATGATGCACCAGAAAGTGGTTAATATATAGGAAAGCAAAGAAAATTCATAGGCTGCTCCCAGGTCATTGAAAGCACCATCAGTTCAGGTTTGAGGGGGCCCTTTGATATGCACAATTAATCATCTTCTAAATACTGACTACTTTCCCCTCTAAATGGCAGATTTTCAAGTTTGTTTCTATTTAAGAGGAAGGCAGGATATCAGACCCCAGTCACTTCATTTCTGAATCTATCGTATTTCTGCTGACTAAACATATGCTTAGAACAGTGCTTGGCACATAGTAAGCACTTAGAAAATACCATCATTATTATTATGTTGAAAAGGAAGTTCATTAACAAATTTTTAACTACATTATGACTTGTCATGTAATAGATTTCACCCAGTACACTCTACCATATAACATTACTCAAGTCTACCTGTGAATATGTAGAAAAATAGACAAATGGCAACTATGCTGAAAGGCATTTCTGGACTGAAAATACTTGCATCACCCCAACCTTTTTTACTACATTACTTGCATTTGGAAGAGGTGGCAATATAATTCACATACTTCTGTTAATTTCTTGGAAACAAATTATATTAATGTTTAATAATGTAATATTGTTCATGAATTCCACTGAAACTGAAATTATATGAAATGCCTTTTTATTTTTTCTTTGTGATTTACCAAAATACATTAATAATTAGTGGTTCTTTGTTTATTCCCTGTATTCAAACAAGATATCCCAGATCTTACAAGAAATGAACCAGAATAGAGAAGCTATTTAAGAATTACTGGTCAGTTTTCTTTAAATCCAAATTATCTAAATTCAATGAATGTGCATTTCCCTGGAAACTCAGCATTTAAAGTCAATCAAGTCTAGTTGCCTATAATATGTTTTCACCACAAAACAGTAGTCCAAGAATTGGAAGAAAGATTGATCTTTTTTCTCTAGGTGTTTTGGGAACAAAACTAAACAAGCCCTACTCTGCCTCCCTAAACTGGGATACCTCACAAGGATGCTTGGAAGAAAACTGAAGTTCCTTGGCATCCCATTCTAAAAATCTTTAATAACATTGGTATTTGTTAAGCGCTTACTATGTGCAGAGCACTGTTCTAAGCGCTGGGGTAGACACAGGGGAATTAGGTTGCCCCATGTGGGGCTCACAGTCTTACTCCCCATTTTACAGATGAGGTAACTGAGGCACAGAGAAGTTAAGTGACTTGCCCACAGTCACAGAGCTGACAAGTGGCAGAGCTGGGATTTGAACCCATGACCTCTGACTCCAAAGCCCGTGCCCTTTCCACTGAGCCAGATCTTTGTTTCATCCACCAATGTTCCTCATATTCTTTGACATAAACAACCATGGATGTAGCATTGCATTTATTAATCACTTACCAAGGCTTTTAATTTTGCAAGTCTTTCCTTCTAACATTCATTACTTTCCCCCTGAAAGCATATCAGAATTCTCCATGAATTTCCCAAACGTTTTTAAAATCCATTATCTTCCCATGAAAAAAAAAACATGTTTACCACATACTTTTATGAAATAGTTGTTTTCCTTTTGCTTATTTTGAAACTACTTCCTCCAGACTTCACTAACTCCTTCCTTATTTGCTACTTTGGAATCTGGAGAACAACAAATTCCAAGTTGATCCCATCCACCTACTGTTTATAAACTTCAATCTTGTCCCTTCTCAGCTTTTATTTTTCCATAACAGAAAATGCCAGTCTTTTGAGTTTTCCTAATCCCCAAACTGCATTGATTATCCTACTCTGAACCTTTTCCAATACAGCAAAGATATTAGTAGGAGGGACAATAGGTATTTAATCTCCATTTTAAAAATGAGTAACTGAGGCACAGAGAAGTTAAGTCACATGTCTAGGGTCACACAGCAGGCAACTGGAAGAGTTGGGATTAGATCCCAGGTCCTCTGACACCCAGGCCAATGTTCTTTCAACCCAGGCCATGCTGCTTCTCTGAAAAAATAGCTGGCTATTTTGTTCAGTGAAGACTTGAGCCACTCCCAAAGCACACAACTATGCTGAAAATGGTTCAGGTGAGGATGGGTTCCACACTTAAAAAATCTGGGCATGCATTTAATCATGTGCTGCACCCCTGCCTACCTACTCATTTGTTACACTCTGTGCCCAGCAGGAAGGAGGCTGGCAAGGATAAGAAAGTGAAAGTAGTTTTGATCTAAAGACTAGCATAGTAGTCAACATCTTCACATAGGTTCGTAGCCCTGAAGTCTCAAAGGATGTTTCCATAATCATCATCTCTACAATGTATCATCTGAGAAGTGGCAATTAGCCCTAAATTTTTCTCCAAAGGCAAAAGTACCACAAAATAGATGACACACCAAAAAAAAAAAAGTTGTTTAAATTTCCTCACCTCAACTCTTCCACCAGCTTTCAAAAACTACACAGAGTCCCTGGACTCCACTTTACTCATAAAGACTGCACTATTCAGAATGGAATGCTTTTTTAAAAGTCATTTAAAACTCACATGATGGCGAGATTCGTTTTGGAATGGTAAGGACGACCATATCTCCAAGTTTACAAAATTAGGAAAATTATATTTCTTGTGGTCTACTCTCAGTCTGGGGTATCTGCTACTTCACTTCTCTGAGCCTCATTTACCTTATCTATATCTATCTTATCTACCTTATCTATAAGACTGTGAATCCCATGTAGAACAGAGACTGTGTCCAACCCCATTGTCTTGTATGTACCTCAGCATTTAGTAGAGTGCCTGGTACATAAGCGAATACACACAAATACCATTATTATTATTATTACTATATCCTGATAATAGTGTATGTGAAACATTTATTAAGCCTTTGGAAATTGAGAAGGGGATTCTCTTTTGACTATGTTCTCGAATCTGACAACAACTAGATAGACATAATGAGAGAAGTGAGGCTATGCATTTAAATTTTATATTTTGCTCAAAATATCCCATATATACAAAGAGAAATGAATGTGCTGGTGAGCTAGTAGGCCCTGCAGCTTCAGATAATGTTTTTCCAAATCAAAACACTGCTCTTCATAGAGTAAGTGCCTAATAAATGCTATTGATTTTTTAAAAAATACAAATGTGATTCTTAGAATGATACAATTTTATTTACCCTACCCTTAGCACTCAAGTATATGTTTGCTTTATTTGTTCATTTATTTTAAGTTTGTCTCCCTCGCTAGTGTGTAAACTCTCTGTGGCAGGGAACATTTCACTTTATTATTCTATTCTTCCCAAGATTCATTCAATAGTATTTATTGAGCGCTTACTATGTGCAGAGCACTGTACTAAGCGCTTGGGATGAACAAGTCGGCAACAGATAGAGACAGTCCCTGCCGTTTGACGGGCTTACAGTCTAATCGGGGGAGACGGACAGACAAGAACAATGGCACTAAACAGCGTCAAGGGGAAGAACATCTCGTAAAAACCGATGGCAACTAAATAGAATCAAGGCGATGCACAATTCATTAACAAAATAAATAGGGTAATGAAAATATATACAGTTGAGTGGACGAGTACAGTGCTGTGGGGATGGGAAGGGAGAGGTGGAGGAGCAGAGGGAAAAGGGGAAAATGAGGCTTTAGCTGCGGAGAGGTAAAGGGGGGGTGGCAGAGGGAGTAGAGGGAGAAGAGGAGCTCAGTCTGGGAAGGCCTCTTGGAGGAGGTGAACAATATCGCCAAGATCCGCCCTTTCCTCTCCACCCAAACGGCTACCTTACTATTACGGGCTCTCGTTATATCCCGGCTAGACTACTGTGTCAGCCTTCTCTCTGACCTCCCTTCCTCCTCTCTCGCCCCGCTCCGGTCTATTCTTCACTCCGCTGCCCGGCTCATCTTCCTGCAGAAACGATCTGGGCATGTCACTCCCCTTCTTAAACAACTCCAGTGGTTGCCTATCGACCTCCGCTCCAAACAAAAACTCCTCACTCTAGGCTTCAAGGCTCTCCATCACCTTGCCCCTTCCTACCTCTCCTCCCTTCTCTCTTTCTACCGCCCACCCCGCACGCTCCGCTCCTCTGCCGCCCACCTCCTTGCCGTCCCTCGGTCTCGCCTATCCCGCCGTCGACCCCTGGGTCACGTCCTCCCGCGGTCCTGGAACGCCCTCCCTCCTCACCTCCGCCAAACTGATTCTCTTTCCCTCTTCAAAACCTTACTTAAAATCACCTCCTCCAAGAGGCCTTCCCAGACTGAGCTCCTCTTCCCCCTCTACTCCCTCTGCCATCCCCCCTTTACCTCTCCGCAGCTAAAGCCTCATTTTCCCCTTTTCCCTCTGCTCCTCCACCTCTCCCTTCCCATCCCCACAGCACTGTACCCGTCCGCTCAACTGTATATATTTTCGTTACCCTATTTATTTTGTTAATGAATTGTACATCGCCTTGATTCTATTTAGTTGCCATTGTTTTTATGAGATGTTCTTCCCCTTGACGCTGTTTAGTGCCATTGTTCTTGTCTGTCCGTCTCCCCCGATTAGACTGTAAGCCCGTCAAACGGCAGGGACTGTCTCTATCTGTTGCCGACTTGTTCATCCCAAGCGCTTAGTACAGTGCTCTGCACATAGTAAGCGCTCAATAAATACTATTGAATGAATGAATGAAAAGTAGGGTTTTGAAGAGGGGAAGAGAATCAGTTTGGCGGAGGTGAGGAGGGAGGGCGTTCCAGGACCGCGGGAGGACGTGGCCCAGGGGTCGACGGCGGGATAGGCGAGACCGAGGGACGGTGAGGAGGTGTGCGGCAGAGGAGCGGAGCGTGCGGGGTGGGCGGTAGAAAGAGAGAAGGGAGGAGAGGTAGGAAGGGGCAAGGTGATGGAGAGCCTTGAAGCCTAGAGTGAGGAGTTTTTGTTTGGAGCGGAGGTCGATAGGCAACCGCTGGAGTTGTTTAAGAAGGGGAGTGACATGCCCAGATCGTTTCTGCAGGAAGATGAGCCGGGCAGCGGAGTGAAGAATAGACTGGAGCGGGGCGAGAGAGGAGGAAGGGAGGTCAGAGAGAAGGCTGACACAGTAGTCTAGCCGGGATATAACGAGAGCCCGTAATAGTAAGGTAGCCGTTTGGGTGGAGAGGAAAGGGCGGATCTTGGCGATATTGTAGAGGTGAAACCGGCAGGTCTTGGTAACGGATAGGATGTGTGGGGTGAACGAGAGGGACGAGTCAAGGATGACACCGAGATTGCGGGCCTGCGGAACGGGAAGGATGGTCGTGCCATCCACGGTGATAGAGAAGTCTGGGAGCGGACCGGGTTTGGGAGGGAAGATGAGGAGCTCAGTCTTGCTCATGTTGAGTTTTAGGTGGCGGGCCGACATCCAGGTGGAGACGTCCCGGAGGCAGGAGGAGATGCGAGCCTGAAGGGAGGGGGAGAGGACAGGGGCGGAGATGTAGATCTGCGTGTTATCTGCGTAGAGATGGTAGTCAAAGCCGTGAGAGCCGATGAGTTCACCGAGGGAGTGAGTGTAAATGGAGAACAGAAGAGGGCCAAGAACTGACCCTTGAGGAACTCCAACAGTTAAAGGATGGGAGCGGGAGGAGGCTCCAGCGTAGGAGACCGAGAATGATCTGCCAGAGAGGTAAGAGGAGAACCAGGAGAGGACAGAGTCCATGAAGCCAAGGTGAGATAAGGTATGGAGGAGGAGGGGATGGTCGACAGTGTCAAAGGCAGCAGAGAGGTCAAGGAGGATCAGAATGGAGTAGGAGCCATTGGATCTGGCAAGAAGGAGGTCACGGGTGACCTTAGAGAGAGCAGTCTCGGTAGAGTGGAGGGGATGGAAGCCAGATTGGAGGGGGTCTAGGAGAGAATGGGAGTTAAGGAATTCTAGGCATCGATTGTAGACGACTCGTTCTAGGATTTTGGAAAGGAAGGGTAGTAGGGAGATAGGACGATAACTGGAGGGGGAAGTGGGGTCAAGAGCGGGTTTTTTTAGGATGGGGGAGACGTGGGCATGTTTGAAGGCAGAGGGGAAGGAGCCCTTGGAGATTGAGTGGTTAAAAATAGAAGTTAAGGAAGGTAGGAGGGCAGGGGTGATGGTTTTAATAAGGTGAGAGGGAATGGGGTCCGAGGCACAGGTGGAGGGGGTGGCACTTGCGAGGAGGGAGGAGATCTCCTCTAAGGATACTGCAGGGAAGGATGGGAAAGTAGGGGAGGGGGTTGGTGCGGGGGAGGGGAGAGGCGGAGGGGTGACTTTGGGGAGCTCAGACCTGATCGTGTTGATTTTCATGACGAAATAGGTGGCCAGATCATTGGGGATGAGAGATGGGGGAGGGGGAGGAACAGGAGGCCTAAGGAGAGAGTTAAAGGTCCGGAACAATCGGCGGGGGTGACGGACATGGGTGTCGATGAGGGAGGAGAAGAAGCTTTGCCTGGCGGAGGAGAGGGCAGAGTTAAGGCAGGAAAGGATAAATTTGAAGTGTGTGAGGTCGGCTTGGTGCTTGGACTTTCGCCAGCAGCGCTCAGCAGCTCGAGCATAGGAGCGTAGGAGGCGGACAGAGGAGGTGATCCAGGGCTGTGGGTTAGTGGCGCGAGAGCGGCGGAGGGAAAGGGGGGCGAGAGAGTCGAGATGAGTAGAGAGGGTGGAGTTGAGAGCGGAGACCTGATCGTCGAGAGTGGGAAGAGAGGACAGGGCGGCGAGGTGAGGAGAGATGCTATTGGAAAGACGGATGGGATCGAGAGAGCGGAGGTCTCTGTGGGGCAGTAGCGAAGATTTGCAGGGGGAGGGAGTGTGAGAGATGAGGCAGGTGAGAAGGTTATGGTCAGAGAGAGGGATTTCAGAGTTGGTGAGGGAGGAGATAGTGCAGCGGTAGGAGATGACGAGATCGAGGGTGTGACCGAGTCGGTGAGTGGGCGCGGTATGGTGGAGGAGGAGGTCGGCAGAGTCGAGGAGGGATAGCAGGCGGGCGGCAGAGGAGTCGTCGGGTACATCCGTATGGATGTTGAAGTCTCCAAGGATCAGAGTGGGCAGAGAGGAGGAGAGGAGGAAGGTGAGAAAAGGGTCAAGGTGGTTGAAGAAGTCGGAGGTGGGACCGGGAGGGCGGTAGATGACGGCGACAAGTAACTGGAGTGGGTGGTAGAGGCGAATGATATGGGCTTCGAAGGAGGGGAAGGAGAGGGAGGGGGGAGGAGGGATAGTGCGGAAGCGGCAACGGGGCGAGAGGAGGAAGCCGACGCCTCCTCCCTTACCGGTGAGTCTGGGGGAGTGGGAGAAGGAGAGGCCTCCACTGGAGAGAGCGGCGGCAGAGACCGTGTCTTCGGGAGAGAGCCACGTTTCCGAAAGGGCGAGGAGGAGAGAGCGGGAGGGGAAAAGGTCATGGATGAAAGGTAGCTTGCCTGTAATAGAGCGGGGGTTCCAGAGGCCACACTTGAAAGTAGCTGTGGGTGCAAGGGGAGGAGGGGGGGAAGGGCGGGGGGAGGGGAGGGTTTGGATGGGAAGGAGGAGAGGGGGATGAGGGGTGGCGGTGGGACAAGAGGACTGGGATGGGGCATGGGTGGGGAAGAGAGAAGGGGGGAGGGGGTGAAGAGGGGGTTTGGTGGGGGAAAGAGTAGGGGGAGGGGGAAGAGGGGTAGCGCTGGTAAAGTGGGGTTCTAGGGCCGGAGAGAGGAGGGGGGGAGGAGACAGAGGAGAGAGCGGGAAAGAGCTGAGCGAGAGAGGGGAAGGGGAAGGGGAGGATAGGAAGGGGCGGGAGGGGGGAGGGGGGAAGGAGGGACATGGCGAGGCCAGAGAGGTGGGTGGCAGCACTGACAACAATAAACAGTAATAAACGAAATCGGTAATATAGCAACATGATACATATTGTGGCCCAGTAGATAGAACATGGGCCTGGCAGTCAGAAGGGCCTAGGCCTGGGTTCTGATCTGGCTCCAACATTCACTATCCCTCCTCCCCCTTCTCTTTCCTTCCTCTCCTTTGAGACCCATATCATCTGCCTCTACCACCCCCTGCAGATTCTCGTAGCCATCATCTACCAACCCCCGGTTCCACTTCCAACTTCTTTAACCACTTTGAATGCTTTCTCACCTTCCTTCTCTCTTTTTCCATGCCCACTTTGATCATCGGAGACTTCAACATCCACATGGATGCATGTAGGGACTCCTCTGTCGCCCGGCTTCTATCACTCCTTGACTCCACCAGCTTCCTGCTCCAACCCCCCTCGCCCACTCACCAACTTGGTCACACTCTCGATCTCATCATTTCTAACCACTGAACAGTCTCCATCTTCACCAACTCTGAAATCACTCTTTCTGACCACAACCTTCTCACTTGCCTCCTCCCTCCCACTCCTCCTCCCCCTAAGTCTGATTACTCCCCCAAAGACCTCTGCTCTCTCAACCCCATGCATCTCTCTCATTGCATCACAACCCACCTAGCCTCCCTACCCACTCTAGCCACCCCGGATGACCAAATAGATGCCCTCGACTCCACCCTCTCTCATTAACCCCACATATCCAATCCATCACCAAAACCTACCGGTCTCACCTTCACGGTATCACCAAGATCTGCCCTTTCCTCTCCATCCAAACTGCTACCATGTTAGTACAAACACTCATTCTATCCCGACTGGATTATTACATCAGCATCCTTTCTCATCTCCCAACCTCCTGTCACTCCCTGCTTCAGTCTATACTTAATTCTGCTGCCCAGATTATCTTTCTACAGAAATGTTCTGCGCATGTCGCCCCACAAAATAAATCTTCAGTGGTTGTCTATCAACCCGTATCAAGCAAATACTCCTCATTATTGGCTTCAAAGCTCTCCATCAACTTGCCCCTTCTTACCTCACCTCCCTTCTCTCCTTCTACATCCCAGTCCCCACACTCTACTCCTCTGATGCTAACCTTCCCTTTGTGCCTCGTTCTCACCTGTCCTGCCATCAAGCCGTCGAGCCTTGGCCCACGTCCATCCTCTGGTCTGGAATACCCTCCCTACTCAAATCTTTCAAACTAGCACACTTCCCCCCTTCGAAGCCCTACTGAAAGCTCACCTCCTCCAGGAGGCCTTCACAGACTAAACCCTCCTTTTCCTCTGCTCCCCATCCCATCCCCATCATCCCAACTCACTCTCTTTTTTCTACTCTCCTCCCCACCCCACAGCACTTGTGTATATATGAACATAATTGTAATAATAATTCTGTTTATTTTTACTAACAATGTGCATATATCTATAATTCTATTTATTTATAATGATGCTACTGATGCCTGCTCATTTGTTTTGTTTTCTGTCTCCCCTCTTCTAGTCTGTGAGCCTGTTGTGTCTCTATTTTTTGCTGAACTGTACTTCTCAAGGGCTTAGTACAGTCCTCTCCACACAGTAAGCACTCAATAAATATGATGAATGAATGAATGAATTTGTCTGTGGTGTAACCTGGAGCAAGTCACTTCACTTCTCTATGTCTTAGTTACTTCATCTATAAATGGGAAATGAGACTGTGAGCACAATGTGAGATACAGACTGTGTCCACCTGCTTACTGTGTATCTACCCTAACATTTAGTACAGTGCCTGGCACCAAGTAAGTCCTTAACGGCTACCATGAAAAAAGAATTAGTACAATACACTGCACAAAGTGGATCTGCATTTATGCTACTACTACTTGTACTTCTATCATTCAATCGTATTTATTGAGTGCTTACTATGTGCAGAGCACTGTACTAGCGCTTGGAATATACACTAGGGCAACAGATAGAGACAATCCCTGCCCAGTGACAGGCTCACACTTTTACTACTATTCCTCCTCCTCCTCCCCCTATAAATTATTATTTATTGTGCAGAGGATAAAGACTCTCAGAGAAAACTCTAGCAGATATAGACTTAATACATCTGCTTATTTTTTTTTAGATGTTGATGATTTCTATTTCTCCTTTGAAAGTAGCTGAACCAAAATGATGAAAGCAACATAAACAGTCCTTTGCTCTCATGCTCACTATCTACCAACCAACTCATGACATCAATTGCGGTACAAGGCACTTTTTAAACTGCTTATCCCTGAGTATCACAGAACATTCTACAAGCAATAATTAAGACTTATGAAGTGCCATCAGCCCCACAGCACTAATATACATATCTATAATTTATTTATTTATATTAATGTATGACTGTAAGTTCCCTGTGGGGGCAGGGAACATATCTGCCAACTCTGCTGTACTATACTTTCCTAAGTACTTAGCATAATACTCTGCACACAGTAAGCACTCAGTAAATATCATTGATGTTGAATGTAAACAACAATATGGTTTTTTGCAACAGTGGGCACTATTTTTCAAGCAACGTGCGACCATGAAACTACAAAACAACAAATTTCATTTGAAATGTTAATTATGTTTTATGAATCATTTCTTGTAAACCATGCAAACAGCTGTGGTTCTTTTAATTATTGCTTGCAGCAGCAAGTTAGCAGTTTGAAACTGATCAAATAGTATTTCTGAATGTATTTTCCTTATATCAAATAAGCACTGTGTTAGCCATATTGATTATCAGAAAGTAAGTGATCCTGGGTAAGTTAAGAATTAAGAAAGATAATAAATTATTGTCTGAAGCTTTGTCTTGAATTTAATAGCATGAATCCCACCAAGGAAACTCATCTCCCAAACTAGGGGAAGGTATAGGGGGATTAAGTGCTTGGAATCTCTATGGGCAGAAAGTAATAATAATAATAATGATGGTATATGTTAAGTACTAACTATTTTTCAAGTACTGTCCTAAGCACTGGGGTAGGTACAAGCTAATCAGGTTGGACACAGTATCTGTCCCACGTGTGCCTCACAGTCTTAATTCCCATTTTACAGATGAGGTAACAGGCACAGAGAATAATAATAACAACAGTAATAATAATGGCATGTAAGCGCTTAGTATGTGCAAAGCACTGTTCTAAGTGCTGGGGAGGATACAAGGTGATCAGGTTGTCCCACGTGGGGCTCACAGTCTCAATCCCCATTTTACAGATGAGGTAACTGAGGCACAGAGAAGTTAAGTGACTTGCTCAAAGTCACAAAGCTGACAAGCAGCTGAGCTGGGATTTGAACCCAAGACCTCTGACTCCCAAGCCTGTGATCTTTCCACTGAGCCATGCTGCTTCTCTAGAATACAGGTCCTTCTGACTCCCAGCCCCATGCTCTAGCCACTAGGAAACACTGCTCAATATAGCTCAATATATCCAGGTATATATCTGGGAGAAGGAGCAGAATAAATAAATGAATACACAAATACAGCTATGCATATATTATGAAGTTCTTAATAAAGGAATTAAAACACATCAATGTTAAGATTTGTTTTGGGTTGATATGACTTGTGTCTTCTGAATTATTTGGGAACTGTTTCAGGGAGGAGGTGGGCTGTTAGGAGAGCTCTAAAGCTTTGGTCTGGCAGATTTTCAAAGGATTGGAAGTTCGAGGCTGGAACCCCACTTTTACCAAGCTCTCATCCTACCCTGCCTTGATTACTGCATCAGTCTTCTTGCTGACCTCCTTGCCTCCTGTCTCTTGCTAATCCAATCAATACTTCTTTCTGTTGTCCAGATCATTTTTCTATAAAAACATTCAGCCCATGTTTCCCCACTTCTCAAGAACCTCCAGCGAATTTTCATCCACATCCGCAACAACTGAAATTCCTTAACATGGGCTTTAAATCATTCAGTTATCTTGCCCTCTCCTACCTTACCTCACTTCTTTCCTACTACAACTGAGCCCTCATGCTTCACTCCTCTAATGCCAACCTAGTCATTGTATCTTTATCTCATCTATCTCGCTGCTCAACTTTCACCCACATGGCCTAGTGGATAGCACATGGGCCTGGGACTCAGATTGACCTGGGTTCTAATCCAGCTCTGCCTCTCGTTCTCTGGGTGACCCTGGGTCAGTCACTTCACTTTTCTGTGCCCCAGTTCCTCATATGTAAAAGAAGGATTAGGATTGTGAGGCCTACATGTGACATAAACTGTGTACAACCTATCTTGTAACTACCCCAGTGCTTAGTACAGTGTCTGGCACATAGTGAACGCTTAACAAAAACCATTAAAAACAAAAAAACCCTAAAAATGTGTCCTCTCTTTTCATATGTGACAGATGATCGCTCTACCTACCTACAAAGCCTTATTTGAAGATACATCTCCCATGGGAAGCCTTCCCCAACTAAGCCTTCATTTCATCTCCTCCCACTCCATTCTGTGTCCCCCTTGTGCTTGGATTTGTGCCTTTTATTTCACCCCTCCCTCAGTCCCACAGCACTATGTACATATCCACAGTTCATTTATTTATATTACTATCTATCTCCCATACTAGACTGTAAGCTTATTGTAGGTAAGGAATTTGTCTATCAACTCTGTGAGTCTATACTCTCCCAAGCACTTAGTACAGTGTTCTGCACTCAGTAAGCTCACAATAAATATGATTGATGGACTGATTGATTGAAAAATGGAATGGAAGTACTAGAGTCGAGTGAGTATAGTTAGAAGGTAATCTTGGAAGTAGCAGAAGTGGAGCATTTTGAGAAGTGGAGAGATGTGCGATGAGTATTTTGATCAATAAGTAATATTTTTGATGATCTATTTGGCAGTGTGTAGTTCAGATTGGAAGAGGAAGAGGCTTGGAGACAGAGAGGCCAGTGAGGAGGCTAATACAATTTGGGTGAGGAATCAGGGGCATGTCACAGGAAATATGTAGGAAGAACCAGTAGGATCTAACAGAAGAATGAATGTAAGATATGAATTTCACTATGGAATTCTAAGACATGGAGGGTGATCATATGAAATAATTCAAATGCAATGGGTTTCTTGGGCCAAGAAACATTCTTTCTTCCACAACTTTAGAAAATTAAATACACCATTAATAAAGATAAGGTTTTTCCACATATAATATGGAACATGACGTCTCATCAAGTAAGTAGAATGTAAGACAGGACATTCTGGATAAAATACATCCATAGAGTCACTACGAACTGGAAATGACTCGATGGTACTTGATAATAATAATAATATATAGTCTCATCTGAATAATTATAACATAAAACATTTGTTGACAATAGGTGGAGCAGTTTTTACTTATGTCTTAATTTATGAGACTGTTCCTATGTAGCTGCATAGGATAAAATGATGGCTATATATTTAAAATTGAAGAATAAAGCATAAGAAATTTGCCAAAATCATGTTTGCAAAAACATACAAGTAGTTGAATTTAAATGCAAAAATGCTAAATAAAAGATTATTTAAGGGAAGAAAAATGTTTGAAGATATATATGAAAACTCAAGAATGTCATTTGGTCTGTTCTAATTCCCCACAAGGAAGAAAAAAGAAAAAAAAGACAAATTTATAAGTGAAGGTAGTCATCCTGATTGGATTCCTTTTTTTTTTACCCACCATAGCACTTGTTAAGTATTTACTATGTGCCAGGCACTGTACTACCATGTCTCCTGTACCCTGAACAACTGTCAGCAACTGTACTGAAATAACCTCTCCTATCATTTTCATGAGAAAATTCATCCTCATTCTTCCAAACAGGTTTAGCTTTTTAAATAACCTTCTTCGTTCTTTGGGTATGTAGAACTTACATATAAGGAATAATTCTCAATTATATAGATTTTGCCTTTCAGGCACGGAAGTGGCTCTTTCAATCGCTGTTCCAAATATATTCAGGAGGAATTACTGAAAGGAAAGGTAAGGTTACAGTAATGACAGCAGGTCAGGGTGATATTACTCCTACTAACATTTGAAATAATGACATGACGTCCCATGTAGATGCAAAAGCTTGCTTCACTATTATTAACCAACAACTACAATAATAATAATATCAGTGCTTATTTAGCAATGTCCAGGAGAGACCTTATTTCATTACTGTGGACTTCATTCTGATCAAGAAATAACATAGCTCATTTAGAATGAATCAGTTGTCATTTTTTTTAAACAGGGCTAGTAGTTGTGGGTTTCTCTGTTGTATCACTAGTTATTTCTAAGTGCTTCATGGCTTCCAATGTACCAGAAGTGGCCTAGACATTGAACTGACAGCTATTGAGGCTGATCCTGGATACGCTCTTGAAATAGAAAGGGGCCATCAATATCCATGACCCTTCTGGTGAGTTGAGCAACATTTATGTTCCAGCTGGGCCTGTTTTACTAGGAGAGGAGATCACTGACTGATAATTAATAAAAAATCAATTTTCTAATTAAAGATATAAGGAACTGTATTCTGCCTTCTTGACCCTATTTGAAGGAAACAGGAAAACATACACCTCTTCGTGCAAACCTCTTTTCATTCACTGTTATTGCTGCTAATATCTGAAATCACTGTGCTTTCTATTTCATTTAAGCAGACTATGATGTTTCAATTTTAAACTCCCCATATTAAGCTTCATTTTTATTCATTTAAGCATTAGTTTTTTCCAAAAAACATATATAAAAAAAAAAACCCAAAAAAACAAACCCCAAATCCCAGGAAAGCCCTCTTCTCTTTCCTCATTTGCATTCATTTTCTCCTGCTCTTAGGTCATACGTTACATTTGGATGTATGTGTGCGTGGAGGTGTGATTTTCCAGTTACTTGACTGTGATTCCAAATTATCTTATTTAGCCATCATACAGAGATTAAATAAAGGGGAAATGAAGTTTTTTTTGACAAAAGATACTGTCAGCTATTCAGTCATAATCAATTAAGAGTGTTTACACTTTCTACCTAGAGTCTTCCTCATACATTTACCCCACTAGTATTATTATAAGAGAAGCAACGTAGCTTAGTGGAAAGAGCCTGGGCTTGGGAGTCAGAAGTTGTGGGTTCTAATCCTGCCTCTGCCACTTGTCCACTGTGTGGCCTTGGGCAAACCACTTAACTTTTCTGTGCCTCAGTTATCTCATATGTAAAATGGGGATAAAGACTGTGAGCCCCTCATGGGACAACTCAGTTACCTTGTATCTGCCCCAAGGCTTAGAATGGTGCTTGGCACA
The DNA here is from genome assembly GCF_004115215.2 of Ornithorhynchus anatinus. NCBI lineage: Eukaryota > Metazoa > Chordata > Mammalia > Monotremata > Ornithorhynchidae > Ornithorhynchus > Ornithorhynchus anatinus. The sequence continues at coordinate 84,741,083 of NC_041731.1, forward strand.
TACTAAGAACTTAACAAATACCATAATTATAATAAGGTAGGTAAGAATTACCACCTTCTATCCCAAACACAAAAGATCATCATCTTTCTCATTCACCTCATACTTAGAGTGTTACCAAAATTATGAGACGTTGGAATTAAGTGGTGAAATCAGATGCCCTCTTCAAAGTTAGTGGGAGCGACCTAGAAATAACTGCCAAAGCATGGAAGCAATTTCATTATTCTATGAAGTTACAGATAGGAACGTATCTTACTCATGCACCTCTAAGGAGCCTGGTTGAAAAGTCTCATTTTTCAGAGTCAGTTTGAGGCATTAATCCCTAGTTGCTTATGAATATTTCAGTTCCAAATGATTAACTTCATTCCAAGTAGTTCACTTGGAGTGAAATACAAATATATTTTTGGGGTATTTTAGTGAATGTTTGAAGATGAAGGCAATAAAATACCTATCACACATGTAGTTGAACCTTGGAAGGCTCTTTTCTTGATGATGTGATCAAAATACTATAGTGTTAATGTTATAAAGCCTAGATTGATCTGTCATTCAACTATTAGTCACTGAAGTGTGTCTGAATCAGAACTCTAATATGTAGCACATATGCACACATTTCAAGAGGCAAGGTTTTCATATTAGTGTGTGGGCTTATGAATAGTGTTTCTGCCTTGTAGACCTACTTGACATGCAGATGTTCAACCTCTACAACAGGAAGTAGTTGTTTGGCACATACTTCCATCTTATATATGATTGAGATATTGTGTACTAAATTTGTTGTTTCTCTAGTATATGTTAACATGAAAGGGATAAGATTTTGCTGATGGAGAGTAGTTGGACAAATTTATTACTGGAGGAGTCTACTAAATGTCCTTCTCTGAGGATCTTAGAAGTAAAAGACATCCTTCTGGGATGTATCAAAGTATGAAAGACATACTATCTTCTGGGATAGTGTGACTATCCATCCCATGAAATCATTCATTCAATCATTCAATGGTATTTATTGAGCACTGACTGTATGCAGAGCACTGTACTAAGAGCTTGGAAAGTATAATTCAGCAACAAAAAGAGACAATCCCTGCCCACAAGAGGCTCACAGTCTAGAAGGGGGGAGATTGACATCAAAACAAGTAAACAGGCATCAGTGGCTATCAATATAAATAAATAGAATTATATACATATATATCTATCTATATATATAGGTATATATATATATCTAGAGATACAGAGATACAGAGATATAGAGATCTATATATATATACATCAGAACAGGTGAACCAGGCATTAGTATAAACAAATAGAATTACATATATGTACATACATACACAAGTGCTGTGGGGCAAGGAGGGGAGTAGAGCAAAAGGAGCGGAGTTGGTGTGAGGTTGGGGGAAGGGGGAGCTGAGGAAAAGTGGAGCTTAGTCTGGAAGGAGGTGAGCCTTCAGTAGGGCTTTGAAGGGGGCAAGTTTGATTGTTTGTGGATTTGAGGAGGGAGGGTAATCCAGGCCAGAGGTAGGACTTGGGCCAGGGTTCAACAGTGGGGCAGGCGAGAACAAGACACAGTGAGAAGGTTGGCACCAGAAGAGCAGGGTGTGCAGGCTGGGATGTAGAAAGAGAGAAGAGAGGTGAGGTAGAAGGGGGCAAGGTGATGGAAAGCTTTGAAGCCAATAGTGGGGAGTTTTTGCTTGATAAAGAGGTTGATAAGGAACCACTGGAGATTTTTGAGGAGGGGGATGACATGCCCAGAACGTTTCTTCAATAGTATTTATTTAATAGTATTTATTGAGTGATTACTATGTGCAGAGCACTGTACTAAGCGCTTGGGATGAACAAGTCGGCAGCAGATAGAGACAGTCCCTGCCATTTGACGGGCTTACAGTCTAATCGGGGGAGGGTTTCTGCATTCCCATGAAGCTGGCTCTTTCCAGTCATGATTGGAAGACTCACTCCAAAAGTCATGTACTTTCACTTTTCAATTAAATTTTAATGAATAAAACTAAAATTGCCCTCAAATATCAATATATATATATTAGTAGGATACAATAAATTTATCCACATAGTCTCATGTGATTTTACTTGAAGAATGGAATTTAGACTCCAAGTTTATCCTCTAGACTTTGAGCTCATTACAAGCAGGCAGTGTCTACTAATTCTTGTACTCTCCCAAATACTTAGTACAGTGTTCTGCATTTAGTAAGTAATTAGTAAATATCACTGATTGATGGACTAAATGATTGAAGAATGACCAGTACTACTGTATAGATTATTTGCTAATATATACAGGATATTTTCTGTTCTTTGATTTGAAGAGGGCAGGGCTGGTGTTATGTTAAGTGTGTTTGAAAAGACCACATTATTTTTCAAATTACATTTATATGAAGACAATCCTTTATTTTACATCATGAACCTTTGTTTTTGTGACCTACCTCAATCTGAATTTCCTTTTCCTTTCACTGGCTCAATTGCTTCTATGCTTAAAAAAAAAAAAGGCCAGTACTAGATAATAGTTTATGCTGATCTGCTGGTGTTGGGACCCAATATTCTATTGTTGTGTTATAATAGTTAGATTGCATCAAAAATACATTGATTACTGAAGTACCAAATGCATTACAGGAATTTGTAATCAATGTTTTTTTTCTTGACATCTGATGTTTTGCTTTCTTGTAGTATATTTATGAAACCTATCAAGGTTTTGGAACTTCTCTAGTAAAAACAAAATATAAAAGCCATAGAGAACTCAGGCAGTATTACCACTCTACAGTTCTACAACTTTTACTTGATTGGATGCTAATGTCTCTCCGCTCTCCATTCCCCTTTAAGGACAAACTGACTTTGTTGATTGAGCACTCAATTTCCCTCCATATTAGGTTCTGAATAGTCAGAGTAATGAATATGCTGCTGTGTTTCATGCTATATCTTAAAATCATATTGTAATTTGATTCCAGATCTGTAGAGTCTGAAACTGATCAAGAAAGAAGTACACCTTTTCTCAATATAAGCATGTCAGTCTTGCCCAGGCAGAACCTAGCAGGGATTTCAAACCCAGCAGCACTTAGCTTCATCACTTTCTCATGATAATTGCATATGATTAATTTATAGTAATAGCGATGTGGGGAGCCGAGAAGACCACTTATTTGTAAACATAATAATAGGAAATTTTGATATGTGATATCTTGTAGAAATAATTTGCTTTCTAGTTCCCATTATAGACATATTGTGAAGCTCAAACAAGATAATTAATGTTTTAAGTGCCATCACTTTAGAAGGGGTTCAACTAAATTATGTCAATGAGTCCAAGGAAATATCCTGATAGTTGGGGTTGGTCGTCATTGACAAATAGCAACATCAGATTATCTATCTTTATTGTGCTTAAGGTCTATAATAAAGATCTAAATATACACATACATTTATCCCACTTGTATTATTATAAGGTAGGCACAAATTACCACCCAGAATCCAAAAGATGAAAGATCATCTTTCACTCCTTCCCTTTTCCATTGATTTTGTAGATATTGATGTTTATTTTCAAAGCCACATACTATTCCACTACAACAGTCTCTACGCTTCAATGACATGTTAGCTTTTCATTATTCTGATATTGCTCAAAATATGTCCAGCCACAAACCTGCACCTGCTTTTTGACTGATTTGCATTATTTAGCTGAACCCCTTCTAAAGTGATGACACTTAAAGCATTAATTATTTAGTTTGATCTTCACAATATGTCTATAATGGGAACTAGAAAGCAAATTATTTCTATGAGATATCACATATCAAAATTTACTATTATGTTTACAAATAAGTGGTCTTTTTGGCTCCCCACATCGCTATTACTATAAATGAATCATATACAATTATGAAGAGCAAGTGATGAAGCTAAATGTTGAAGGGTTCAGGAATCTCTGCTAGACTTTGTCTGGATAAGACTGACTTGCTTGTAACAAGAAAAGACTGAAAATGAGCCAGTAAAATGGCAATAAAAGAATGATCAGGTTCATTCTCTTGCCCAAAGAAAGAGCCACTGAGAGTATTTTTACTCCTTCTACTCATAGATTGAAACTTACTGTTCCATAGAGACATTATTAAAATACTAAAGGGATATAAAACTGCAATACTGCTGTCCTCCAAACCCCAGGAATCTCCCTAAAGGCAAGGAACTAGCTTACCATCTCCCCGCTGGAGCTAGTTACAACAAACTTGTGGAGAAAGTGCTTCATGCAACAGCTTCCCAGGTCCAAGATCTACCTGGCACCTAAGACTTTTCCTCTAGCTCCTACTGCAGAAAGACACGAGGATCAGAGATCTCCGTAACATTAATAGTATTCTTGCAAGTATTCTTATTTAAGTAACAATCAGAATTTTCTCAGTGCCAAGTTTCAAATATACAAATGAGTCCTCCAAACCAATCATTAGGCTGTGTGGAAACTACCATTTGCTATCTGTACCACACTTTCCCCTTTACTTCCACACAGAGATGCTACCAGGTAGCAATTAGCTATTAATAGCTTTGTAGAGTGCTTACTCTGTGCCAAATACTGTGCAAAGCAAAATGGTTGTGCTGGTAAAATTATCTTTAGAGGATTCTAGATTAGGTTCTAGAATTTCAAGGTGTCCAAGATGCCATCAGTGGATGTGGCAAACACCAATTCTATTCTGCTTCACTTATGTTTATCAATTCCTAGAAGCCTTGTTTCTTCTGAATTGGGACAAGTTTTCCACATCTTTCTCTGATCCCTATATTTTCCTTTGTATATAATACTTTCGTATAGTCACAATAAAAACTTAATCACATTTTCTCATTATATTTAATATAGCATAGTAGTAATTCTAGCTGAATTAAGCAGTAAACAGTAATAACTATTCTTTACTAAGCTCCTGCTTGAAGTAAGATTATTTCATTTCACACAATGGGTTTGATTCAGAAGTTTCCAGTAAAGGCAGTTACCAACTTTCAAAAAAGACCGCTCAGTACAACAATTTCAAGAGCAAACTGAGGTCACTAGGAAACAAATTGTTCAACTCATCTTACTGCAGTAGAATAAAACTATGTAATGTATAGATAGCCCATGTGTTGGTACACTTTTGGAAGAAATTTTCTGTATTATTAAAATTGTTATGAATTCTGAATTTTAGAACACTGTATATTTTCAAAATTACAATTCTTATCATGTCCTCAAAGAGTCATTTTCATTCAAAATGTTATAATTTTTTGTAACATCAGCCCTGAAAAATTAATCTTTGAATACCCCTGCTTATCACAAAGGTCAGGAAAAATAATAATTACCTTCATTTCCCAAAAAACAGCAGCTTAATTTGGGACTTAATTTGGGGATAGACAATCTTCCATCAGAAGCATTTTTGTCCAATATAGCTTTAATGGTAGACTCAAGCCTATAACTGTACTCTGAGCATGTGTGGAAAACAGATCCCTGCTGATGCTGATGTTCTGCTTTACTGCATCACCCCGTTCTGAATCCCATTCTCCGCCACCCTGCCCCCCCCCCAAAAAAAGCCAGAGTCCAGTATCCAAAGGGAATGTGTCACAGACTTTGAGCACTGTGTTTATTCTGAATATCCCAGGCTAGTTGCCAGCCATTCTTCAGCCAGGAGTTGTTTTTACTTATCTTGGAGGATGGTGGTTAGAAAAGTAGGTCAAATGGAGAGGTTTAAGGCTCAGAAGCTTTAAGGCATGGTTGGGTTCACTTCCACCTAGCACCTAATCAAACAATCAATCAATCATATTAGTTGAGCACTTTGTGTGGAGCACTGTACCAACCTACCAAGGGAGAGTGAAATAGACAGCTGTTGGAAGACACGTTCCCTAGCCACAAAGAGATTTTTTTTAATGGATTTTTTAAACACCTACTGTATGCCAGGCACTGTCCTAATGCTAGGGTAAACAAGAGAAGCAGCATGGCATAGTGGTTAGAGCCCGGGCATCAGAATGTCATGGGCTCTAATCCCAGCTCCACCACTTGTCTGGGATGTGACCCTGGGCAAGTCACTTCACTTCTTTGAGCCTCAGTTACCTCATCTGTAAAATGGAGATTGAGACTGTGAGACCTACATGGGAAAGGGACTGTGTCCAACCTGATTTGCTTACATCCACCCCAGTACTTAGTACAGTGCCCAGCACATTAGTAAGTGCTTAACAAATACCACAATTATTATCATTATTATTATTATTATTATTACAAGATAATCAGGTTGAATATAGTCCCAATCCCAGAGAGGGATCACAATCTTAATCCCCATTTTCAGATGAGGTAACTGAGGCACAGAGAACCTGAGTAACCTCCAGGATCATACAGCAGAAAAGTGGCTGAGCTGGGATTAGAACCCACATCCTCTGACTCCCAGGCCCATGCTTTTTCTTCTAATCTATGATGCTGTTGCCTAGAGCTTATAGTTGAGAAAGGCAGTCAGAAATTGAAGTAAATTACAGATATATACATAAGTGTTGTGAGGCTGAGGGAAGGGTGAATAGCTAGTGCTTAGAGAATGCAGACCTAAATGCAAAGGCAAGGCAGAAAAAAGAGGGAGTAAGAGAAATAAGGGTTTAGTCAGGAAAGTCCTCTTGAATGAGATGTGATTTTAGTAAGGTTTTAATGGTGTGGAGAGTTGGGATCTGGTGTACATGAAGGGGAAGAAGATCCATGGGAGGGTGTGGGCAAGGGTTTGGCGGTGAGATAGATGAGACTAAGATATCATACATAAATTGGTGATAGAGGAGCAAGGTTTGTGGGCTGGGTTGTAGTGGGAACTCAGAGAGGTAAAGTAGGTGGGGGAGAGCTGATTGACCTCTTTAAAGCTGATGGTAAGGAGTTCTTGGAGATGAGCAACCACTGGAAGTTCTTGAATAGTTCTTAAAGTTCTAAGACTTCCAGGACTATCAGGAAGCAGCATATCCTAGTTGTAGAGCACAGCTTGGTAGTCAGAGGGCCTGGCTTTTAAAGCTTCCCCACTTTTTTTTTAATGGTATTTCTTAGCACTTATGTGCCAAGCACTGCTCTAAGCTCTGGGATAGATACAAGATGAATAAGTTGGATACAGTCCACATCCCATATGGAGTTCACAGCTTTAATCCCTGTTCTACAGATGAGGTAACTGAGGCCCAGAGAAGTGAACTAATTTGCCCAAGGTCACACACTGGGCAGGTGGCAGAGCAACTACTAGAACCCAGGTCCTTTTGACTCCCAGGCCCATGCTCTATACACTAAACCATGTTGCTTCTCCATTGTCTACCAGTTTATAAAGAGATTGAATGATTGGTTGAATACTTAAACCTTTTTATCACTACACTGTCAAAAGCCCAAAGACTGTAATGGCTTTCTAAAAGCCACACTCTCTTTGATATAAAAAGATAACCTGAAAATTCTCTTCAGTTTCTCCTCCATTCTTCACCATTTATTCCTCAGTTACCTGGAATCACTCTCTTGCGCCAATCAATCATTTTTATTGAGCATCTAGTCTGTACAGAGCACTGTACTAAGCACTTGGGAAACTACAATATACCTGAGTTAGAAGACAAGTTCCCTTCCCAAAAGGAGCTGACAGTCCAGAGGGGGAGACAGGCATTTTTGTAAATAAATGAATTAAGGGTATGTACATAAATGTTGTGGGGATGAAGAAGGGGAGAATAGAGCAGACAAATGCAACTACAAGGTTGATGCAGAAGGGAATGGGAGAAGAGGAAACAAAAGCTTAGTTGGAGGAGGCTTCTGGGAGGATATTTAATTTGGTATTTGTTAAGCACTTACTATGTGCCAAGCACTGTTCTAAGCACTAGGGGGATACAAGGTGATCAGCTTGTCCCTCGTGGGGGTCACAGTTTTTTAATCCCCATTTTCCAGATTAGGTAACTGAGGCACAGAGAAGTTAAGTGACTTGCCCAAAGTCACATAACTGATAAGTGGCAGAGGCGGAATTAGAACCCATGACCTCTGACTCCCAAACCTGGGCTCCTGCCACTGAGCCACGCTGCTTCCTTCAATAAAGTTATTAAGGTAGGGAAAATGATTGTCTATTGGATATGAAGGGAGTGGGCATTCTAGGCCAGAGACAGGACAAAGGTGAGAGGTCGGTGGTGATAAGCACTTAATACAGTGCTCTGCACATAGTAAGTGCTCGATTAATACTGTTGAATGAATGAAAATATAGACGAGATCTAAGTACATTGAGTAGGTTGGCATTAGCAGAGAAAAGAGTGTGGGCTGGGTTGTAGTAGGAAATCAGGGAGATAAGGAAGAGGCAAGGTGATTAAATGCTTTAAAACCTATGAAAAGGAGTTTCTATTTGATATAGAGGTGTATGGGCAGCCTTGGAGTTTCTTGAGGAGTGGAGAAAAACGGTCTGAATGTTTTAGTAGAAAACTGATCTGGGCAGCAGAATGAGGTATTCATTCATTCTTTCACTCATTCAATCATTTATTGAGCATTTACTGTGTGCAGAGCACTGTACTAAGTGCTTGGAAAGTACAATGCAGCAACAGAGACAATTTCATTCATTCATTCATTCAATCGTATTTATCAAGTGCTTACTATGTGCAGAACACTGTACTAAGCGCTTGGAATGTACAATTCGGCAACAGATAGAGACAATCCCTGCCCAACAACAGGCTCACAGTCTAAACAGAGGGTCAGACAACAAAACAAAACAGAGCAAAGCAAAAGAAGTAGTCTGGCATAAATATCAACAAGATAAATAGAATCATAGATATATGCACATCATTAACAAAATGAATAGAGTAACAAATTATATTTACAATTATGCACAGTGCTGTGGAGAAAGGAAGAGGGAAGAGCAGAGGGTGGGAGAAGGGGGAATGGGGAGGGGAAGAGGAGCAGGGGGAAAGGGATGGCTCAGTCTGAGAAGGTCTCCTGGAGGAGGTGAACTCTCAGTAGGACTTTGAAGAAGGGAAGAGAGTTAGTTTGCCAGATGTGAGGAGGGAGGGCATTCCAGGACAGCGGTAGGACATAGGTCAGGGGTTGACGGCGGGACAGGAGCGAATGAGGGGCTGTGAGGAGGTGAGCGGAGGAGGAGCGCAGTGCAAAGGGTGGGCTGTAGAAGGAGAGAAGGGAGGTGAGGTAGGTAGGGGCAAGGTGATAGAGAACTTTGAAGCCAAGAATGAGGAGTTTTTGTTTCATGCAAAGGTTGATAGGCACTTTCACTATGTGGGTCAAATGAGAGAGTTGAGTTGAGGATAACAAAGAGGTTATGGGCTAGTGAGGCAGGAAGGATTGTGATGCTCTCTAGAGTGAGGGAACATCAGTGGGAGGACAGGGCGTCGGTAGGAAGTTAAGGAGTTCTGTTTTGGACATAATAAATTTGAGATGTTGGTGGAACATGAAAGTAAAAATGTCCTGAAGGCAGGAGGAAATAAGACACTGCAGAGAAGACAGATGTAAATTTGGGAATCACCTGCATACAGATGGTAGTTGAAGCCATAGGCACGAATGAGTTCTTCTACGAAGTTGGTGTAGATGGATAATAGAAGGGGACCCAGAACTGAACCTTGAGGGATTCCCACAATTAGAGAGTGGGAGGCAGAGGAGAAGTCTAAGAAAGAGACAGAGAATGAGCAGTCAGAGACATAGGAGGAGAACCAGGAGAGGATTTTTTCTAGGAGAAGGGAGTAGGCTACAGTTTTGAAGGCAGCTGAGAGGTCGAGGAAGATTAGGATGGAATAGAGGCTGTTGGCTATTGCAAGAAGAGATTATTGGTGGCCTTTGAGGGGACAGTTTCTGTGGAGTATAGGGGGAAAAAGCCAAATTGGAGGGGGTCAAAGAGAGAGTTGGAAGAGCAGAATGTGAGACAGTGGGTATAGATAACTCACCCAAGGAGTTTGGAGAAGAATAGTCAGCGTGAAATGAGGCAATAACTGAAGGGAGCCATGGGGTCAAGGATGGGTATTTTTAGAATGTGGGAGGCAAAAGCATGTTTGAAGATAGAAGGAAAAAGCCACTGGAGAGTAAACTGTTGCAGGTGGTCATTGCAGGTGGTGATAAGGAAGAGAAGAAGGGAGGGAGCTAGGTCTTTAATAAAGTGAAAGAGGGATGGGCTAAGAGGTGCAGGTGGAGGGGGGTGGGTTTTAAGAAAAGACAGGAGATTTCCTCTTTAGATACTGTTGGGAAAGATGGTGGAGTTGAAGAAGGGGCAGGAGGAGAGAGGGAATGGAGAGGAGCAGGGGAGGTTTTAGGGAGATCATGCCTGATGTTTTCAATTTTCTCAATCAACGATGTTGCCAGGTCATTAGGGGCCAGAGATAGGGGAGAAGGGGGAACAGGGAATTTGAGGGGGGAGTTAAACAACTGGAACAAGTGGTGAGGGCAATCGACATGGAAGTCAATAAGCAATGGGGAAATAATTTAACTGTTGAAAAGCAGCTGCTGGTTCAGAAGTTACTTACTGAATAGTGAAGATGGAATGTGGATCCAGGGATAGCATAACGATGTAAGTCTCCCCACTTCTGTCCACTCGTTCTGCTGCCCAGCACATTTTTCCACAACTAAGGCCATATTTCCCCACACCTCAAGAACCGCCAGTGTTTGCCCATCCACCTCCGCAACAAGTAGAATCTTATTTATTTAAAGCACTCAATCGCCTTTCCTCTCCAACCTTACCTCTTCCTACTATAATAATAACAATAATATTTGGTATTAGTTAAGCACTTACTATGTGCCACACACTCTACTAAGCACTGGGGTAGATACAAGAATATTGTGTTGGATATCGGGTTCCTGTCCTACAGGGGCTCACAGTATCATTTTCCATTTTATAGATGAGTTAAGTGAGGCACAGAAAAATGAAGTGATTTGTCCAAGGTCATACAACAGACATGTGGCAGAGTCAGAATTAGACCTCACAGCCTTTAGACTTCCAGGCCAGGCTCTATCCACTAGGCCTTGCTGCTCTTTTCAACCTATGACAACCTAGTCCTCAGACTTTCACCTCTAATGCCAACCTATTTACTGTACCGTGATGTCATCTATCCCAAGGCTGATCTCTTGCCCACGTCCTGTCTCTGACCTGGAAGACCCCCTCTCTTCATATCCAACAGACAATCACCCTCCTCAACCTCAAATCCTTATTAAAAACACAACTCCTCCAGGAAGTCTTTCCTGACTAAGACCCCATTGCCATGTTTCCCACTCCCTTCTGAATCACCCTTGAACTTGGATTTGCACCCTTTATACATCACATCCTTAACCCCACAGACTTAGGTACATATCAATAATTTATTGAATGTCAGTCTTCCCCTCTTGACTGTAAGTTTCTTGTGGGCAGGCAAAAGTGTCTACAGATTCTCTTATATTGTATTCTCTGAAACTCTTATTACAGTTCTCCACACACAGTAAGTACTCAATAAATGTGTTTTATTGTAAGGATTAAATCTGGAATGTGTTAAGAAGTATAGGGCTTGCGAGGAAGAAGCGGAATAATGTTTATACATTATTGGAAAATATATTCATAATGTGGACTACTTATTTTGTCTTCCATCTGTAAAAACTTTCCTTTGTGGGGCCAATTAAATATGCACTGAGCTCAGTGGATAACCCAGATCCCAAGTTGAATGGGGATTTGAGAGGTTCTTATGAATTCAAGAGTAAGAACATCATGAAGGAGAAAGTCAAAGATTGAGGTGGTAATTTTGAAAGGAAGTTAAAATGAAAACTGAGTTTTCATATACGCTCTGGGAATATTTTTTTCCTAAGCTCCAAAAAGTAGAGAATTTCCATTCAGACGTTCAGTGTGATTGGGGGAGAATGTCATCAGCATATTAGTAATATAAATGTAACCATTAATAATGCTTTATACACCCTATGGGAAGATAAATACCCACCCAAGAACAGTAATGCTTCCAGATGCAAATGCCTGACAAGACGATTTTACTCAAGAGAGTACTGGTATGTACCTACTTCAAGAATAAAGTCAGATACAATGCACTCTTCTGAGATGATCAGTCAAAAACACTTCACCATTATCAAGTCTCAGGCAATTCACATGAGACTTTTTTTTTAATATGCCAGATTTATATTATATGTAACCAGGGTCCTGTGGGAGTTGCAAAGGAATTTTCATAGACTTTAAATCTGGTCCAAAGTAGATAGGGAAAAAATGATAAATAAAAAGATTACCCATTTTAATATGTCTCCTGCAGGTTCAGAAAACTCATAGAGGATGGGTCTTTCTGTTAGGAACAAAAGAAAGACTACTCTTACAGTGATAATAAAAGCCTTTTAAAGCATACTTTTTTAGAGATTATAAAAAGCCTGCTCTCTGGATTTGGTAGAGAGAACAATGGTAAGGATTAATTCAGTATTATAAGTGCTTATATAAATCCGTATTTAACTTTTGCTCTTTGATTTTATCACTTTTCTTTAAAAAATAAACCAAGTAACCAAACTCCCAGGGTTCATCTAACTAAATTGATGTCATCTTTATGACCACACCATTACCGCCGTCACCATCCTCAACCACCTCAAGTAAATTTAAAAACACAGATAAGCAAAATAAATAGAAGGCATTTCTCTGATACCCACTTATCATCTATAGAGATTTTCTTATTCCATTTTGGTTACAGTATCTGAGCTGGGATTTTTTTCTGATAAATCAGAGGGTCTAAATCAGATTCAGGGCTCTATATAAGTGTAAAGGGCTAGGGTGAGATTCATAGTTCCACATTAGTATAACATCCCCAATTCCTTTATCCCATGTATCCCGGCTCCGCGACCTGTCTGCTGCCCAACCGTGGGCAAGTCACTTAACTTCTCCGTGCCTCAGTTCCCTTATCTGTAAAATGGCAATTAAAAGTGTGAGTCCCATGTGGGACAACTTGATTACCCTGTAACCACTTCAGAGCTTAGAATTGTGGTTGGCTCATGGCAAGCACTTAACAAATACCATAATTATTATTATTTGACACCAAGGAACAAAAAGTGATTGCCTTGATGATGGTATTTGTAAAGTACTTACTATTACCAAACACTGTTCTAAGTGCTGGGGTAGATACAAGCTAATCAAGTTGGACACAGTCCCTGTACCCCTTGGGGCTCACAGTTTAATCCACATTTTAAAGATGAAATCACTGAGATCCAGAGAAGTTAAGTGACTTGCCTAAGATCACACAGCAGACAAGTAACAAAGCCTGTTAGAACCCAGGTCCTTCTGACTCCCAGACCTGTGAATAGTCCATGCTGCTTCTGCTATGAAAACATATCAGGATCACTGGAGTTCCTAGGGGTATTAATAGTCCTAATAAAAATTGACTTCAACACTAACTGAGATTCTGAATCAAACACTACCTTTATATAGTGATCATGACTGGCAAGAAGCCTTACATATTAAAGTGCCAATCCACAGACCAGAAGCTTTAAGAAGTTCACCTCAAGCTGAGAGACTTGAGGGTCATGGTGGAGGTTTAAGTGCAAACAATTAGAATTTCTGAGACCTAACCCAGAGTCACTTCTAAATTTAACAATTAGAAACACAAATGGTTCAATTCAGTGAATCACACTTAGCATAGAACATAATAATAAATAATAATAATAATTATGAAAGTATTTGTTAAGTGCTTACTATGTGCCAAGCACTGTTTTAAGCACTGGGGTAGATACAAGGTAAGCAGGTTGTCCCACAGTCTTAATCCCCATTTTACAGATGAGGTAACTGAGGCAGAGAGAAGTTAAGTGATTTGCCCAAAGTCAAACAGCTGTAATGCCACAGAGTGGCAATTAGAACCCACTACTTCTGACTCCCAAGCCAGAGCTCTTTCCGCTAAGCCACTTTGCTTCTCGATCAAACAGGAAGGACTTTGTTTATGTGTCTTGGATGAGTCCTATTTAACAATATCAAATCAAAATCACCTTCACAATATACACCTTCACAATATCGCCAAGATCCGCCCTTTCCTCTCCATCCATATGGCTATCGTGCTAGTACAAAGTCTCATAATATCCCGACTGGATTATTGGGTCAGCTTCCTCTCTGATCTCCCTTCCTCCTGTCTCTCCCCACTCCAGTTTATTCTCCATTCCACTGCCCGGATCATCTTCCTACAGAAAGGCTCTGGGCATGTTACTCCCCTCCTTAAAAACCTCCAGTGGTTGCCTATCAACCTTCACACGAAACAAAAACTCCTCACTCTTGGCTTCAAACCTCTCTTCTCTCTTTCTACTGCCCACCCCATACACTCTGCTCCTCGGTTGCTCACCTCCTCACTGTCCTCCGTTCAAGCCTATCCTGCTGTCGACCCCTGGCCGCATCCTACCACCCTCCTGGAATGCCCTCCCTCCTCACATCCGCCAAACTAACTCTTTTCCTCTTTTCAAAGCCCTAATGAGAGCTCACCTCCTCCAAGAGGCCTTCCCAGACTGACCCCCCTTTCCCTCTATTCCCCGCCTTCCCCCCACCCTCTGCTCTTCCCCCTTTCCCTCCCCTCAGCACTGTGCTCATTTGTATATATTATTTATTACCCTATTTATTTTGTTAATAAGGTGTCTATCTCCTTGATTCTATTTATCTTGATGATGTGGTCTTGTTTTTGTTTTGTTCTGTTTTGCTTTGCTCTCTGTCTCCCCTGTTTAGACTGTGAGTCCGTCATTGGGCAGGGATTATCTCTTTCTGTTGCCGAATTGTACATTCCACTCCGATTAGACTGTAAACCCGGCGATTAGATTGTAAGCCTGTCAATGGAAAGGGATTGTCTCTATCTGTTGCCGAATTGTACATTCCACGCACTTAGTACAGTGCTCTGCACATAGTAAGTGCTCAATAAATACTATAGAATGAATGAATGAATGAATAGATCAAGATTGGATTAGTTACATGATAATCAATTTTAATAGACTGCTCTCTCTAAGGTCACCCATGACCTCCTTCTTGCCAAGTCCAATGGCTCCTACTCCATTCTAATCCTCCTTGACCTCTCTGCTGCCTTTGACACTGTCGACCATCCCCTCCTCCTCCATACCTTATCTCACCTTGGCTTCACGGACTCCGTCCTCTCCTGGTTCTCCTCATACCTCTCTGGCCGGTCATTCTCCGTCTCCTTCGCTGGAGCCTCCTCCCCCTCCCATCCTTTAACTGTTGGAGTTCCTCAAGGGTCAGTTCTTGGCCCTCTTCTGTTCTCCATTTACACTCACTCCCTCAGTGAACTCATTCGCTCTCACGACTTTGACTACCATCTCTACGCAGATGACACGCAGATCTACATCTCCACCCCTGTTCTCTCCCCCTCCCTTCAGGCTCGCATCTCCTCCTGCCTCCGGGACGTCTCCACCTGGATGTCGGCCCGCCACCTAAAACTCAACATGAGCAAGACTGAGCTCCTCATCTTCCCTCCCAAACCCGGTCCGCTCCCAGACTTCTCTATCACCGTGGATGGCACGACCATCCTTCCCGTCTCTCAGGCCCGCAATCTCGGTGTCATCCTTGACTCGTCTCTCTCGTTCACCCCACACATCCTATCCGTTACCAAGACCTGCTGGTTTCACCTCTACAATATCGCCAAGATCCGCCCTTTCCTCTCCACCCAAACGGCTACCTTACTGTTACAGGCTCTCGTTATATCCCGGCTAGACTACTGTGTCAGCCTTCTCTCTGACCTCCCTTCCTCCTCTCTCGCCCCGCTCCAGTCTATTCTTCACTCCGCTGCCCGGATCATCTTCCTGCAGAAACGATCTGGGCATGTCACTCCCCTTCTTAAACAACTCCAGTGCTTGCCTATCAACCTCCGCTCCAAACAAAAACTCCTCACTCTAGGCTTCAAGGCTCTCCATCACCTTGCCCCTTCCTACCTCTCCTCCCTTCTCTCTTTCTACCACCC
This sequence comes from Ornithorhynchus anatinus, assembly GCF_004115215.2. NCBI lineage: Eukaryota > Metazoa > Chordata > Mammalia > Monotremata > Ornithorhynchidae > Ornithorhynchus > Ornithorhynchus anatinus. Next base: position 84,756,896 of record NC_041731.1, read on the forward strand.
ACCCCGCACGCTCCGCTCCTCTGCCGCCCACCTCCTCACCGTCCCTCGGTCTCGCCTATCCCGCCGTCGACCCCTGGGTCACGTCCTCCTGGGGTCCTGGAACGCCCTCCCTCCTCACCTCCGCCAAACTGATTCTCTTTCCCTCTTCAAAATCCTACTTAAAACTCACCTCCTCCAAGAGGTGTTCCCAGACTGAGCTCCTCTTCTCCCTCTACTTCCTCTGCCATCCCCCCTTTACCTCTCCGCAGTTAAACCCTCTTTTTCCCCTCTTCCCTCTGCTCCTCCACCTCTCCCCTCCCATCCCCACAGCACTGTACTCGTCTGCTCAACTGTATATATTTTCGTTACCCTATTTATTTTGTTAATGAATTGTACATCGCCTTGATTCTATTTAGTTGCCATTGTTTTTACGAGATGTTCTTCCCCTTGACCCTATTTATTGCCATTGTTCTTGTCTGTCCGTCTCCCCCGATTAGACTGTAAGCCCGTCAAATGGCAAGGACTGTCTCTATCTGTTGCCGACTTGTTCATCCCAAGCGCTTAGTACAGTGCTCTGCACATAATAAGCGCTCAATAAATACTATTGAATTGAATGAATATTAATTTACAACCTGATTTAAATAATGCATATTATAATGGTCACTTGGTAACCAAAGAACAGATGTATCTATCTTCACCCTCTTATAAAGAGATGAGACAACCGTGCGCATATTTACCAACAAAAAAGTTCAGATATGTCAACTCACATTTCAAGAACCTCCAATGGCTGCCCATCCACGTCTGCATCAAACAGAAACTCCTTACCATTGGCTTTTAGCACTCAATCAGCTTGCCCCTCCTACCTCATCTCACTGATCTATTACAGCCCAGCACACACACTCCACTCCTCTAGGGCCAACTTGGTCACAGTGCTCTGATCTCCTCTCTCACACTACGAACCCTTTTCCCATGTCTTCTCCCTAGACTGGTCCCCCCCTACGCCCCTCTATATACTCCAGACCACCACTCTCTGCCCCTTCAAAGATTATTATTTCATTCATTCAATCATATTTATTGAGTACTTACTATGGGCAAAACACTGTTCCAAGCACTTGGGAGAGTATAACACAACAATGAACAGTCACGTGCCCTGCCCACAATGAGCTTACAGTCTAGAGGGGTATGGTAACACCTCCCCCAAAAGAAAGGGTTTCCCCAGTTAAACCCTCTTTTGCCTGGCTCACTCTTCCTTCTGCGTCACCTATGCACTTCAATCTGTGATCCTTGGACATTTGATAATTGGCCCACTCCCAATCCAGTACATTTATGTTCATATTTTTAAATTATATGTTATAAATTATTTATTTATTCATACTAATATCTGTCTCACCTTCTAGACGGGTAGCTCATTATGGGCAGGGAACCTGCCTGCTAATTCTATTGTACTATTCGCTCCCTAGCATGTAGTACGGTGGTCTGAACATAGTAAGCACTCAACACATGTGATCAATTGATTGATATGCATGTCTGGAGAGGTTCGTGTCACATTAGATTATGCACAGTTTTCCTCTGTGTACTTCATATGCCACTCGGTTAATTTCTGCCTCCTGAATCACCTCCCAAATGTATTTTTCTCCAGTATTCCAATTTCCATGTTTCAGTGTGAAGAATAAACACTCCGTGGGAAAACTGCCCCATTCCTTTCTTGTGTTGATTTTAGAAGAAAAGAAAAGACAATTGTCTTTAAGCCTCAGTAGGGAGATTTGGAGCTTGGTAACGATCCATAAATGGGATTTTCAGGAGTCATCATGTTAACCTTTTCGACTGAATTGAGGCCTAGGGATTTTAAAGATTATTGCCTTAGGGAGCAATAACCTGACTCATAAAATGAGTTAGTACTGAATAAATTCATAAATAAATCAACTTCATAAGAGTATGAGAAGCAGGACAACATATGTGCTACTTAGTCAGGGCAAAATGAGCAGAATGGTTCTGCTGAGAAAGTGGCACTGAGAGACAGAGTTAGTGCCAGAGGGAGGGTCCGCTGGACCAGAAAGGCCAATAACTAGTGGAAAATTAGTGGAAGCACCTTGACCTAGTGGATAAATCACAGACCTGGTAGCCAGAGGACCTGAGATCTAATACTGGTACCTCCATTTGCCTGCTGTGAGTCCTTGGATAAGTCACTTAACTTCTCCAAGCCTGTTTCCTTAATTGCAAAATGGGGATGCAATATTGTTCTTTCTCTTATTCAGACTATGAGACCCAGATGGGATAGGAACAATATCTGGTCTGATTGACTTGCATCTTCGCCATGCTTAAAACAGTGCTCCATACATAGTAAGCACCTAACAAATACACCCCAAAGTTAGACTGTAAACCTGTTGTGGGCAGGGATTATCTCTCTTTATTGCATAATTGTGCTTTTCAAGGGCTTGGTATTCATTCATTCATTCATTCATTCAATAGCATTTATTGAGCGCTTACTATGTGCAGAGCACTGTACTAAGCACTTGGAATGTACAATTCGGGAACAGATAGAAACAATCCCTGCCCAATAACGGGCTCACAGTCTAAACGGGGGAGACAAACAGCAAAACAAAACAGAACAAAACAAACACAAGACAACATCATCAAGATAAATAGAATCAAGAAGATATACACCTCATTAACAAAATGAATAAGGTAATAAAAAGTATATACAAATGAGCACAGTGCTGAGGGGAGGGGAAGGGCGAAAAGCAGAGGGTGGGGGGGAGGGGAAGGAAGGGGAAGCAGATGGAAAGGGGGTCTCAGTCTGGGAAGGCCTCTTGGAGGAGGTGAGCTCTTAGTAGGGCTTTGAAGAGGGGAAGAGAGTTAGGTTGGTGGATGTGAGGAGGGAGGGCATTGATGTGAGGAGGGAGGGCATTCCAGGACAGCGGTACAATGTGGGCCAGGGGTCGACAGCGGGACAGGCGTGAACGGGGGATGGTGAGGAGGTGAGCAGGAGAGGAGCAGAGTGAATGGGGTGGGCAGTAGAAAGAGAGAGGAGAGGTGAGGTAGGAGGGGGCAAGGTGATGGAGAGCCTTGAAGCCAAGAGTGAGAAGTTTTTGTTTCGTGCGAAGGTTGATAGGCAACCAATGGAGGTTTTTAAGAAGGGGAGTGACATGCCCAGAGTGTTTCTGCAGGAAGATGATCCTTGCAGCAGAATGAAGAATAGACTGGAGTTGGGAGAGACAGGAGGAAGGGAGATCCTAGAGGAGGCTGACACAATAATCCAGTGGGGATATTATGAGAGCTTGTACCAGCATGATAGCAGTTTGGTTGGAGAGGAAAGGGTGGATCTTGGTGATATTGTGAAGGTGAGACCGGCAGGTGTTGGTGACAGATTGGATGTGTGGGGTGAATGAGAGAGCCGAGTCAAGGATGACACCAAGGTTGCGGGCCTGTGAGATGGGAAGGATGGGCGAGCCATCCACAGTGACGGGGAATTCAGGGAGAGGACAAGGTTTGGGAGGGAGGATAAGGAGCCCAATTTTAGACATGTTGAGTTTTAGGTGGCGGGCAGACATCCAAGTGGAGACGTTCTGGAAGCAGGAGGAGATTCGAGCCTGGAGGGAGAGGGAGAGACCGGGGAGGAGATGTAGATTTGGGTGGCATCTGCGTATAGATGGTAGTTGAAGCTGTGGGAGCGAATGAGTTCACCAAGGGAGTGAGTATAGATGGAGAACAGAAGAGGGCCAAGACTGACCCTTGAGGAACCCCTACAGTTAGAGGATGGGAGGGGGAGGAGGAGCCCACAAAGGAGACTGAGAATGAACAGCCAGAAAGATAAGAGGAGAACCAAGAGAGCACAGAGTCTGTGAAGCCAAAGTGAGATCAAGTGTGGAGGAGAGGGGATGGTCGACAGTGTCAAAGGCAGCTGAAAGATAGAGGAGGATTAGGATAGAGTAGGAACCATTGGATTTGGCAAGAAGGTGGTCCTGGGTGATCTTTGAGAGAACAGTCTTGGTGGAGTAGAGGGGACTGAATCCAGATTGGAGGGAATCCAGGAGAGAGGGAGAGAGTTGGAGTTGAGGAATTCAAGGCAGTGAGTGTAGATGACTTGCTCTAGGAGTTTGGAAAGGAAGGGTAGGAGGGAGATAGGACGATAACTGGAAGGGGAAGCGGGGTAGAGAGAGGGTTTTTTTTTTAGGATGGGGGAGACATGGGCATGTTTGAAGGCAGAGAGGAAGAATCCATAGGAGAGTGAGTCGTTAAAGATAGAAGTTAAGGAAGCGAGGAGAGGGGGTGTACACTTAATATGTACAGTTCTCTGCACACATTAAGTGCTCAATAAATATGAATGAATGAATGAATGAATGAATGAATGAATGAATGAGACAGTATAGATGATCTGGTATAGTGGATTGTGGGAGGTGAGATCAGGAGATAGGATGTCTTAGTGGAAAGAACAGGGGAATGAGAGTCAGGAGATCTGATTAGTCCTGGTCCTGTCAGAGCTTGCTGGGTTACCTTGGGCAAGTCATTTAACTTCTCGGTACAATTTCCTCATTTGTAAATGGGAAAAAAAACACCTGTTCTCCCTCCCAATTAGAAAATAAATTCCAGTTGGGACATGTACCGTGCCCTGTCAAATTATTTTGTATCTATCCCAGGACTTGGCATAGAGTAAACACTTAAAGACTATCATCAGAATAATTAGATCATTAGACTAAATGGTTTTTTACATGCCTGTTACTTTAAAATGTTTTCTGAATAAATAAAAATATGGCATATAATTAATGCTATACATTTCACTATCTTTGTTTTTTTTTTCCTCTGGAAGGATTATTTACTTGCAATTAGCTGCATTAAGTGGAATTCTTGGAAGATTATGGTAATAATGAGTTGCTTAGAACACTTCCCATAGAAATGTTCATTTGTTACACAGGATGAACTTCCTGAAATGTAAAAACAATTGGCAAATATCAATCCACTTCTAGGTATTGCTACTTTGACAGTTGAGAGTATAGGTAAAGTATTATTTGCCAGATGCCTTTTACAACTCTTTCAGAGTGCTCACAGATCACCTGTGGCAGATATGAGTTATAGCAGTGGTTTCCTTAGTTACTCACTGGAGGTCTCTTGTCTTGTGGTCAAGGTTCTTTTCAGACAATATTATAAACCTCATACATTTATAATCCTGCTCAAGATTCTCATCATGAGTGCTGTTTAAGGAAATGACTGGTGACAAATAAAAAGGTAAAAGCCATATGTTTCTATATAAATCAAGCATTAAGATTGACCCCATCACCAATGAGAATCATGTAGAAAATGTTTGAAGGATCATTTAACATAAAGATAATATTCATTTTTGCATGGCAGGAATTCTGCCATTTTTCCTCTAATTAGCTCTTTCATTCTAATTTTTTAGTTTATTTAAATTTTACTTGGATGTTGTTTGTTACAAGTTAGAGACTCCTGTCAATATGCAATTAAATTTGACTCAATGTAGATTCAGCTATGCCTGAGAAGGGTTTTAATCCACAGCCATGGGCTGATTGTGGAGAGATTTGAACTCAAAGTTGATGGCCAACTACCTTCCTGGAAGAGAAAACTAGCATAGTGGTGAGGAAGATGGTGTTATCTGGGAAAGCCAGGTTTCGATGATGGTAAGGAGGAGCCGTGATTAGGTCGGGAACAGGTCAATCAATGATATTCACTGAAAACTACACTAGGTACTTAGGAAAGTACAATATAATAGGGTTGGTAGTCACATATTCTTGATGAACAAATCTGCACCTTCTACACTACTCTCCTTACTAAACTCAAATCCCTCACTCCCTTAACCCTCTGCCAATCTCCTACCACCAACTCACTTCTTTGGATCACCTGCCCAGTATGCTCTACATAGTACTCAAAAACTCTGATTTTGCACATCAGCTGCAGAGTATGCTGGCTGCAATCCAGTCCCAAGCCCAAACTCTTCGATTTCAAACTCAACCTCAACAGCTTGTAAGCTCCTTGTGGACAAGGAATAAGACTCGGGCAAGTCACTTCGCTTCCCTGTGCCTCAGGAACCTCATCTTTAAAAGAGAGATTGAGACTGTGAGCCCCACAGGGGACAGAGACTGTGTCCAACCCCATTTGCTCATATCCAACCCAGCACTTAGTACAGTGCCTGGCAAATAATAAGCACTTTACAAATACCATTATCATTATTATAATTATTATTGTTTGTATTGTACTCTCCCTGGGCCTTGGTACAATGTTCTGCTACACAGTAAGTGGTCAGCAAATACCACTGATTAACTTCATCCTCTCCTCGCCCAGCAACAAACCTTCACCATCCTTTTGTATTCCCATGTTCATTACCCTTGCCAGCTCTTTCAGACTTTTAACTCTCTCTTCAAACCATATGACCCCAGGCATCTTGCTCTTAGCCATCTTGCCACATACCTCAATCAATCAACTGAATTTATTGAGCACTTACTAAGTGCAGAGCACTGTAATAACCACTTAAGAGAGGACAATACAACAGAGTTGGTAGACACATTCTCTGCCCACAAGGAGCAGACAGTATCAGTCAAATTAAATCCTTCACTAGCAATCAAAATCTTGCCTGCTCCTCTCCTGTACCACTCTCCTCCTGCCTCCTCTTTTACTCTCCCACACTTTCTAGCAGTTTCTCGAGAGGAAATTTCCCTCCACCTCCTCTAAAATCTACCCCTTCCTCCTGCAACTCTGAACCCATCCCTTCACATTTTATCAAAACATGTGCCCCTTAGAGAGCAGTGTGGCTCAGTGGAAAGAGACCGGGCTTGGGAGTCAGAGGTCATGGGTTCGAATCTCGGCTCTGCTGTGTGACTGTGGGCAAGTCACTTGAGTTCTTTGTGCCTCAGTTACCTCAACTGTAAAATGGGGATCAACTGTGAGCCTCATGTGGGACTACCTGATTACCCTGTACCTACCCCAGTGCTTAGAACAGTGCTCTGAACATAGTAAGCAATTAAATAACATTATTATTATTATTTTTTTCCCTCCCTGACTGCAATCTTCAATCATACACTATTTGAAGATTAGTCAAGTTTAGTGGGAAGTCATTTCCCACTTCTCTCAAACGTATTCATGCGTCCCCTAAAAAATAACCATCCTTTGACCCTACAGCACCTTCCATTCATCTCATCTCCCTCTTTATATTTATCTCCAAATTTCTTGAGAAAGTTGTCTACACTCACTGCCTCTCCTCTTTTCCAATTCCAATCTTCTTCAGCAATCTGATTTTCATCCCCTTCCCTCTGCAGAAACAACCCTATCTAAGGTCACCAATGATTTTCTTCTTGCAAAATACAATTACTTTTTTGGGGTATTTGCTAACCAATTACTATGTACCAGGCACTGTACTAAGCATTGGAGTAAGTACAAGCTAATCAAGTTGAACAAAGGCCCTGTCTCACATGGGACTCAGTCTTAATCTCCATTTTAGGGATGAGTTAACTGAAGCCCAGAGAAATTAAGTGCTTTGCCCAAGGTCACACAGCAGACAAGGGGTGGAGCTGGGATTAAAACGCAGGTCTTTCTGACTCCCAGCCTTTGTTCTATCCAATAAATCATGCTGCTTATACTCAATCAAAATCCTTCTTGACAACTCGTTGACATCCTCCTTGACATCTCAGCCATCTTTTAATCTTATGTCTTTGACCTTCTTCTTGAAGCGTGATCTAAATTTAACTGCCAACACTGTCCTCTCCTGTTCCTTTTCTATCTCTCTGGCCATTCCTTCTCAGTCTCTTTTGCCAGTTCCTCTTATGGCTCCTTTTCCCTTAACTGTGGCGGTCTCTCTGTTCTGAATTCCCTTCTTTCTCCATCAACACTTACTCCCTTGGAGAACTCATATGCTACCATGGCTTCTAATACCATCTCTACATAGGTTATCCCCAAATCTACTTCTCCAGCCCCAACCTCCCTCCTTCTCTAATGCTCTCATGTCCTCCTGCCTTTGGGACATATTTACTTGGATATCCCACCAACATCTCAAATTTAACATATCCAAAACAGAAATCCTCATCTTCCCACCCACCCACCCCATCTTTCTCCTGACCAAAAAACCTTGGCATTATGGTCAACTCGTATCTCTTATTCAAACTGTATAGTCAGTCTAACACCACATCTTTTCAATTCTATTTTCACATCTTTACATACCCTTTCCCCTCCATCCACACTGCTACCATAAGGATTTATACATTTATAGCCTTACCTGATGACCCCTGCATCAGACTCCTTGTTGACCTCCTCATATCCCAGCTCTCTCTATTCCAGGCCATATATCACTCTGCTGCATGGATCATTTTTCTAAAAAACTTTCAAATACTTGTCTCCTTACTCCTCAGAAACTTCCAGAGGGCATCCACATTTGCATCATGCACAAAAGCTTAGCTTGTTATGGAAGGAAATATGTCTGTTAATTCCATTGTATTATACTCTTCCAAGAGAGAAGTACAGTGTTCTGCACCTAGGAAGGCTTTAATAAATACTATTGATTAATTGATTTGACATTAAATCAGCTTTCCTTAGCTCCTTTAACATTGACTCACTAAACTGCAATCTTATCTATCTCACTATCGACCCCTTGCGCACATCCTGACTCTGGCCCGGAACTCTCTCCCCTTTCACATCCAACAGAGTAAAACTCTCCCCACCTTGAAAACCACCTAAAATCACATCTCTTCCAAGAGGCTTTTCTTGACTAAGACCTCATTTCCCCTACTTGCTTCCCTTCTGTGTTGCCTATGCATAATATGCATAAATCCTGTCCTCCCCCTGACTTTCCTATCACTGTAGACGGCACCACCATCCTTCCTGTCTCACAAGCCTGCATCCTTGGGCTTATCCTTGACTCCTCTCTCTCATTCAATCCACATATTCAATCCATCACTAAACTCTGTCAGTTCCACTTTCACAACATCTCTAAAATCTGTCCTTCCCTTGCCATCCAAACTGTTACCACATTAATATAATAACTTGTCCTTTCCCACCTTGATTACTGTATCAGCCTCCTGGCTGACCACACACCTTCCTGTCTCTCCCCATTCCAGTCTATACTTCACTCTGCTGCTCAGATCATTTTTCTACAAAAATGTTCAGGACAGGTTTCCCCATTCCTCGATAAACTCAAGTGTTTGCCCTTCCACCACATTATTAAAAAAAAACAACTCCTCACCAATGTCTTTAAAGGAATCACCTTGCCCCCTCTTACCTCACCTTGCTACTCTCCTACTACAGCCCACCTCATACACTTAACTTCTTTAATGCTAACCTTCTCACTGTGCCTTGATCTCATCTATCTCATCACTGACCCCTACCCCACATCTTCCCTCTGACCTGGAATGCCCTCCCTCCTCAAATCCAAGGAACAACTACTCCCTCCCCTTCCTCCCCCATTCAAAGCCATATTCAGAGCTTAAAACAGTGCTTGGTACATAGTAAGCACTTAACAAATACCATCATTATTATTGAAGGCACACTTCCTCCAGGAGGCCTTCCCTGACTTAGCCCCCCGTTTCCTCTTCTCCCACTCCCTTCTATGTCAAACTGACTTGCTCCCTTTACTCATCACCCCTCTCAGCCCCACAGTGTGGTACGAGCAACTCCATCTTGTAATACAGAAGCCATTTCCTAAGAGACTGTTCTTTGACCCCTTTGAGCAACTAGGTCAAAGGAGGTAATGGAGGAGAAACTGCTGAGAAGTTTGAGGACTTCAATTGCTGAGAAGAAACGGAATTGTCTTGCAGAAGAGTTTGAGGAGGAACTAAATTGCCCTGCTGTCACGCAGGAAGAAGACTGCTGAATAAGCCCACAGGGTAGGCGTAGTGGGGAGGGGTAGTTATCCCATCTGGCTTCACCCAGCAATGAGCTGAAGGCAGCAGCGTGGCTCAGTGGAAAGAGCACGGGCTTTGGAGTCAGAGATCATGAGTTCGAATCCCAGCTCTGTCACTTGTCTGCTGTGTGACCTTGGGCAAGTCACTTCACTTCTCTGTGCCTCAGTTACCTCATCTGTAAAATGGGGATGAAGACTGTGAGCCCTACGTGGGACAACCTGATTCCCCCTGTGTCTACCCCAGCACTTAGAACAGTGCTCTGCACATAGTAAGTGCTTAACAAATACCAACACTATTATTATTATTAGCAGGCAATCGGAAGAGCAAATCAGGACTCCCCACTGCAACATCCTCCCCCCAAACAGAGCAGTTCAATAGGCCATGACAAAACCAACTAAGACGTACATTGAGACATCTATTGCGGCCACAACCAAAACACCTAGGACTTGAACCAGGGGTCATGCTGAGGGCATCCAGACTCCTTGAACTCCTCCATTGTGAGAACATCTGCGTGATTTTGGGGAAATGAGTGAGATGGGTGTGCCAAGTGCACCAAATACTTGATAGAGTGCTCTGCACACAGGAATTGCTCAATAATACAGTTGAATGAACTTGATATTCATTCCACCATCTGTCCCACAACACCAATTTTCATATAGAGAAGCAGCATGGCTGACTGGAAAGAGCCTGGGCTTGGGAATCAGAGGTCATGGTTCTAATCCCACGACCGCTACTAATCAGCTGTGTGACTTTGGACAAGACACTTAACTTCTCTTGTGCCTCAGTTACCCAATCTGTAAAATCGGGATTAAGACTGTGAGCCCTACGTGGACAACCTGATTACCTTGTATCTACCCCAGCACTTAGAACAGTGCTTGGCATATAGTAAGCACTTAACAAATACCATCATTATTATTATTACTATTATCGATACACTTTGCCATTTCCCTGTCTGTAATTTATTTGAATTCTTGCATCCCCCACTAGAATCTCCCACTAGAACCTCATATGCAACAAAAAATCCTCACTATTGGCTTCTACTCTCTCCGTCACCTTGCACCTTCTTACCTCATCTCCCTTTTCTCCTTCTACATCTCAACCCGCACACTCTGCTCCTCTGGTGCTAACCTTATCACTGTGCCTTGATCTCACCTGTCTCCCCATTAACCCCTGGCAGAGATGACACAGGAGGGATGAGGGAGCTGGGGAAAGACAGCTTAATCAGGGAAGGCCTCTTGAAGGAGATATGACTTTAATAATACTTTGAAGGTCAGGAAAGTGGTGGTCTAGCTTATATGGAGGGGGAAATACTTCCAAGCCAGGGGGAAGAAGTGGGAAAGGGGTCAGTGGTGACAAAGATGAGATCAGAGGATAGTGAGTAAGCTGGTGCTAGAGGATCAGTGTGTGCAGCCTGGGCTGTAGAAGGAGATCAGTGAAATGAGGTAGGATGTGGTGAGTGCTTCAAAGCCAATGGTAAGGGGTTTCTGTTTGATGAGTTGGATGGATGGGCAGCCATTGGAGGTTCTTGATGAGTGGTAAGACATGGACTGAACATTTTTTTGGAAAACGTTTGAACAATTTCTATATCCCAGAAGGATGAAGAAATAGGCCAAATGAATGTCCATGTCAGGAATCACCTTCCCTTCAAGACCATGTAAGAGGATAACCACTGGAGAAACAAAATACTTTGTTTATGGTGTTTTTTTAAGCACTGAATAGGTACCAGGCACTGGGCTAAATGTTGGGCTAGAAATAAGATAATCAGTTTGGACATAGTCTTTATCCCATTTTGGGTTCAGAGACAAAGTAAGGAGGAGGAAGATTTAATGCCTATTTTACAGATTTTACTGAGTCACAGAGAAGTTAAGTGATTTACTCAAGGTCACACAGCAGACAAATGGTGAATCCAAGTTTAGAACACAGGTCCTTTGACTCCCAGGCCTGTGCTCTATCTAAGAGACTACATTGCTACTCCTTTATTTATTCATTCAATAGTATTTACTGAGCGCTTACTATGTGCAGAGCACTGTACTAAGCGCTTGGAATGAACAAGTCGGCAACAGATAGAGACAGTCCCTGCCGTTTGACAGGCTTAGAGTCTATTTATGTTGTCAGAGGTTGAAGTGTTATCATGGAGATGCTTAGAATGAATAGAGAGACCCAATTATTGAAAAGTTCAACGCCCTGAACTTAAACACCAGTGAAATAATTCACATTTCAGCATTTCACTTATCATTTATGGTACCCTATGCTTTTCCCATAAGGTCACATATGCATTTCTTCATTTTTGCTGTGTTAATAGTTGCTGCTTTTATTTCTAAGTTATAAACCATATTTGCTTGTAAAATGGAGTTACACTTATTTGTGTTTGTTCCCAGTTTATCTTTGATTTCTCTGACTGGATCTATGTGGGCCCAAATGGTTCCTTAGTGGGAGAGAAATACATGCCTTTTCTCAGGGTTTGTTGACCTTTTTAAAGCTACAGTTCCAACAGCTTCCAGTATGACAAATGGTGAATCCAAGTTTAGAACCCAGGTCCTTTGACCTGAGAAGCAGCGTGGCTCAGTGGAAAGAGCACGGGCTTTGGAGTCAGGGCTCATGAGTTCGAATCCCAGCTCTGCCACTTGTCGGCTGTGTGACTGTGGGCAAGTCACTTAACTTCTCTGTGCCTCAGTTCCCTCATCTGTAAAATGGGGATTAAGACTGTGAGCCCCACGTGGGACAGCCTGATTCCCCTATGTCTACCCCAGCGCTTAGAACAGTGCTCAGCACATAGTAAGCGCTTAACAAATACCAACATTATTATGAACTATTTTCACAAATTCTAAATTTGTAGATTTAGACCATCTTATTTTTCACCCTCACATTCTTAGTCTCTCCTTAGTGCTATCAAAATATTTACAATGCCATTTGTAAAAGGACACCCTCAGCTATTAGGGAAAGAATTCTGACATTCTGCCCCATGACTCTGAGCAGTACCTCATCTCGAAAATAGTAATAGTAATAATGATAATGTTGGTATTTGTTAAGTGCTTACTATGTGCAAATCACTGTTCTAAGCACTGGGATAGATAGAAGACTATTAGGTTGTCCAACTTAGGGCTCACAGTCTTGATCCCCATTTTACAGATGAGGTAACTGAGGCACAGAGAAGTAAAGTGACTTGCCCAAAGTCACACATCTGTCAACTGGCAGAGACAGGATTAGAACCCACGATTTCTGACGCTCAAGCCTGGTCTCTTAACACTAAGCTACGCTTCAGAATGTCACGAACACTTTGTGACCTCGTCTGTATGGCCCACTTCCTTCCACAAATGAACACCTTTTACTATGTCAAATTGTAAAATTATAATAATTATGATTATAATAATGACAATTATGGTATTTATTAAGTGCTTTCTATATGCTGAGCCCTGGAGTAGACACAAAGTTATGAGAGATGGCTGGCATACACATTTCTACATCACATTTTCTTCATGTTTCACAGCATAATTTTATATTACCTATTAACAGGCTTTATTTCATTTCATTTATAATTAGGAATTTAGAATTTAAACCATTATTTGGTAATTCAGGAAAATTTTTATTTCTCCTGAAATAAACTGGTAATTGAGGCAAGTGGGTTTTGGCTTGAATTAATATAGCAATTCCCTTAATTCCTACTTTATTTTGCTAGCGTTAGAAACAGATATGTTTTCTTATCTGGAGAATTTGAAAACTGTGTTTCATTTACATGCAATATTTGGGTCACTAAAATTTGTGCAAAGGAAATATAAATAGCCATCTTTCAATAAAATGCATATGTTTTCCTCAAGCACACGTTTGCCATGTGCTACCTGTCTTCTGACTGAGGTAAAAATCTTACTGCTGAGATAATCAAAATAGCTAGGCAACCATTTGGAAATAGACAAATTGATACATTTATTTTCAATCTGCAACAAAATATTTTATTAATCTGGCCAATTATTTTGGGTTCTTATTGTTTTTATCTAGCACAAACATTTTACCACACATTACATTGCAAACTTATCTGGGGCAGGCACCGTGTATTTTACTTTTATTGTGCTCTCCCAAAGGCTTACTTAGTACACAGCTGTGCACACAGTATACAGTCAATAATTACTATTTATGATTTATTCAGGAATAAAATCTTCCTTTTATCTTTTGGCCTAATTGAATGTTGTACTTTAAATGTTAAGAAAAAACTAATAAACTAAAAGCCCTCATTTCTTTTGTTGTCATCTACACTAACCAACATTTTTTCTTTGTTTTTTCCAATTTAAGGAGGATTTGACATGTTCAGTTGATCCCTTTTAGTTTCAAACTAACTAATCCCTTATAGTTTGATGCTAGTGTGTCACATTTCACTTTTCAAGACCTTTTCCCCAAATAGCTCATTTGATACATATACCAATTCTTTTTCTGATATTTTTTTAAAAAAGCTTTGAATTATCACTCAACATTAAGCATTATTTCTGCTTGAATAACTGCATTTTCAAAGCAGGGTGTAAGAAGCATGACTCCCAAAATGTGCAGACACTCATCATGCCTACACTCTCCTTCATTTGCATGTCTAATGAACATCAGGAGTTGCCTCTTTACATATATTTATGCATGAAAATAAAGTTATTATAGTCCCAATAGGACACTCAGTTTTTAAAAAATGAGCCCTTAATTGTACTGGATTCTTTCTTTTTCTTCACTGGGACCTCATGGGTTGTTGAGTAATATTTTTCTCAGAATTCTAATGAAATAAAAAGAAGAATGTTTTCACATAGCACCAGTTTAAATTTTATATATTTAAACCCAGTTTGCTATTTCACAGTATCACTAGGGCCAGAACAAACAATGCATTTTAAAACTTTATGGAACTAATTTATAGTATATAGGGACGGCATAGACTTGATCTCATGGCAGCAAAATTTTATGTTGCCATTTCGGCAACGCTGCCTAACACAATACTATCAGGCTAGCAAATCTTAAATATAAGTTAAGCTAACATGATCCATTGCCTTCTAAAGCAAGAGCACCCCATGGAGTCATACTGAATATGCCAAGTGATTTTTCAAAATTTAATCATCCTAAATGTCAGATAAAGGTGTTTTGCTGTCATTCTTTAAAACTGGGGAGAAATTTTTGAGTATGCTTTCAAGTTATATAGAAAGACTGTTTTAAAATAAAGGTATTAAATGATCACTGAACTTTTCAATCTTGAGGCTTTTTTTGTTAACTGTTTCAAGAAGATAGTGAAATGTTTTAAGGCAAATCAAATACCCAAATAATCCATTTTAAAAGAGTAAAATGAGATTGTCTAATAAAACACATATCTCCAATCTCAACACAATTCATCTTTTGACTCTCTCTCTATAGCCAACTGTTCTGCTGGATTGACATTGAAAGTATATATTTTAAAAACCTCAAAATTAATTTTTGTTTTGTTTTATTTTTGAATATGGCAATGAGGTAATTAACGATAAAGTTTTTAAGCATTTACTAAATAAAAACATACAAATGTACTGCTGTGAAATCCTTAAGACATTTCAGGATCATACTAAAATCTGTTATACTAAATTAATTCTAAACACAAGGTTATACTGCAGACTTCGCTCCTCTGGTGCCAACTTTCTCACTGTGCCTCAATCTCACCTGTTTCACTGCCAACCCCTGGCTCACATCCTACCTCTGGTCTGGAATGCCCTCTCTCCTCAAATCTCAGAAAACTACTCTCCCCTCCTTCAAAACCTTACTGAAGGCACATCTCCTTCAAGAGGCCTTTCCAGGCTAAGCCCCACTTTTCCCAATCTCCCACTCTCTTCTATGAGGCCCTGACTTGCTCCCTTTCCTCTTCCTCCCTCTCCTCACCCCAGAATACTTATGTATAAATCTGTAATTTTATTTATTTATATTGATGTCTATTTATTTGCATTGATGTCTATCTCCCCCCTCTAGACTGTGAGCTCATATGGGCATAGATGTCACTCTTCATTACTGTATTGTACTTTCCCAAGCGCTTACTATAGTGTTCTGCACACAGTAAGTGCTTAATACATATGATTGAATGAATGAATCTAATGTTATATCCTATGGTACTAGACATAACAGCACAGTGTGTTCCATATAAATAAAATTCCAAGGAAATTGCTTTGCATCATCTTCAGTATGAATGGTAAATCATAGACACTTAGATTAAGTTTCCTCACTTTTTCAATCTGGAACGTTTTATTCTCTTCTACCATATTGAATGTTTAAATTCTCCACCTTTCCATCAAGTAGAGGAAATAAAATAGTAATGTGAACGCTTATCTCTGAAGTCAAACAATACTATCTCCCCAAGAATATCATGGAGAGTGATTTGTTAAAGAAATATGTGTAATACTTTGTTATTCTTCAAGAAATAAAATTAAATTCTGATTTCTCTATTTCCAGAATAGCCAAATACTGTGGGAGCAGTACTTCCTTTAGGTAGGAGGTTGGGCAGGGCAGGGTGCGGGTGTTAGCATTTGTCTAGTTTTATATGGACAATCCAGTTTTCAGTTTGTTGTCTGTCTAGTCTGGATTTGACTTATTTTTTTTTATCTTAGATGCCCAATCACACTTTGCCTCAACCTCTACTATTAAGCTGGTGACTTGGAAACAACAACTCTGTTCACAGAGTTTTTGGAGAGAATTGCAGTGGGTGTGTATCAAGTTAGTAATGGGGTGGTGAGTTGGGTAGAGACAGGGTTCCACCAGAGAAAGCTCTAGGTTTGAATTGCAGGGAAGAGACAGAGGAAAATTACATTTGCCAAGAAACAAAGCAGCTTGGCTCCTGACCTCTTCATGAGCCAGTTCTGGATAGGACCCAAACCCAACCTGATTTTGATAAAGTGATAGAATTTTTGCTCAAAACCTTCCTCTTTTTCTTTTTTGATTGGGTAAAGAACCACTTTTCAGGTCCCACATGGGTCTTGTAAATTAAACCAATGGGGAGTTTGGCCAGAGAAAAGCATACTGATTGATGGTCTGTTTTGGAGAGGCTGTTTTGATGTTAAACCTGTTTATTGTTGCATTTCTCTATTTGCATTCCAAATTAAATCCTGTTTATTTATCCTGCCCACTTGAGGATGCAGCTAAATTATCATTAATCACTGAGGCCCGTACAGCTTCACTAATGGTATCCTGAGTGGAATTTCTAGTTCCATAGTTCCTGTGATCCTTATAAGGAAGAATGGCTGGGAATGATACTGGTTAATGAGCATATTCATTCATTCATTCATTCAATAGTATTTATTGAGCACTTACTATATGCAGAGCACTGTACTAAGCACTTGGAATGAACAAGTCGGCAACAGATAGAGACAGTCCCTGCCGTTTGACGGGCTTACAGTCTAATCGGGGGAGACGGAAAGACAAGAACAATGGCAATAAATAGAGTCAAGGGGAAGAACATCTCGTAAAAACAATGGCAACTAAATAGAATCAAGGCGATGTACATTTCATTAACAAAATAAATAGGGTAATGAAAATATATACAGTTGAGCAGACGAGTACAGTGCTGAGGGGATGGGAAGGGAGAGGGGGAGGAGCAGAGGGAAATGGGGGGAAAAGAGGGTTAAGCTGTGGCGAGGTGAAGGGGGGGTGGTAGAGGGAGTAGAGGGAGAAGGGGAGCTCAGTCTGGGAAGGCCTCTTGGAGGAGGTGAGTTTTAAGTAGGGTTTTGAAGAGGGGAAGAGAATCAGTTTGGCGGAGGTGAGGAGGGAGGGCGTTTCAGGACCGCGGGAGGACGTGGCCCAGGGGTCGACGGCGGGATGGGTGAGACCGAGGGACGGTGAGGAGGTGGGCGGCAGAGGAGCAGAGCGTGAGGGGTGGGCGATAGAAAGAGAGAAGGGAGGAGAGGTAGGAAGGGGCAAGGTGATGTAGAGCCTTGAAGCCTAGAGTGAGGAGTTTTTGTTTGGAGCAGAGGTTGATAGGCAACCACTGGAGTTGTTTAAGAAGGAGAGTGACATGCTCAGATCGTTTCTGCAGGAAGATGAGCCGGGCAGCGGAGTGAAGAATAGACTGGAGCGGGGCGAGAGAGGAGGAAGGGAGGTCAGAGAGAAGGCTGACACAGTAGTCTAGCCAGGATATAACGAGAGCCCGTAGCAGTAAGGTAGCCGTTTGTTTGGAGAGGAAAGGGCGGATCTTGGCGATATTGTAAAGGTGAAACCGGCAGGTCTTGGTAACGGATAGGATGTGTGGGGTGAACGAGAGAGACAAGTCAAGGATGACACCGAGCATATGAAAAAGCAGTCCCAAATTCAGTACAGGGAGATCCATAATTCTGCTGTGGATTTTAACAGCTCTGCATATTTTGCATACACCTCCCAACTCCTTAAAAACCTCAAATAGTTATCTATTCCTCTCTGTATTGCTCCACCTGTTTTAAAGCACTCAATTGTCAATCCCCCTCTATATATGCTCACTATTTAGTCTCATATTTCTCCCACTACAACTCTGTACACATGTTCCATTTCTCTCAAGCTAACTTAGCCACTGTTTCTCAAAACTCTGCAGAAATGACCTGTTACTCACAACTTCAATTCTACCTGGAACATCCTCAACGTTCATATTTGGCAGACCACTTCTCATCTCTCCACCTCTAGTGGCATTAACACATCACTTGGATAACTTACACCCCATCCCTGCCTCCACAGCACTTCTGTACACATCTTTATGTGTACAGAAGTAGGGGAGGTCTGAAAGTCAGAAGGTCATGGTTTCCAATCCCACTTCTGCCACTTGTTGGCTGTGTGACCTTAGTCAAGTCACTTCACTTCTCTGTACCTCCATTACCTCATCTGTACAGTGGGGAATAAGACTGTGAGCCCTGTGCAGTACAGGAACTGTGTCCAACCCAATTTCCTTGAATCCACCCCAGTGCTTAGTAAGGTGCCTGGCACATACTAAGTGCTTAAAAATATAATTATTACAATGGCATTAATAATAATTTTTGTTCCCTCCTGCTAACTGAAATTCATCTTAGTGACTGTCCCCATCACTATATTATACGTTTTTGAGGGCAGGAATCATATCTGCTACCTCTATTCTATCCATATAGTAATCAGCATAAGCAATGATTGATTGATGTGTAGGGGGAGAGATTCCAGATGGAAGAAAGGATGTGGCCAAGACCTGGCAGTGAGAGAGCTTAGAATGAAGCATAAAGAGTAGGTTGGTTTGAGAGGAGAGTGTATGGTAGTATACAGTGGGATAATGGAATCAATAAGTATGTTAGAGAGAGAGCTGAAACTGAAGAAAAGGCTTTTGTGGAGGTGAGAGGAGTGTCCAGCCAGACACTGAAGATGATGGGTGTTTGGGCCATAACTGCAAGGCAGAGCAAAGTGGAAGAAGTGGGGCTACAGCAACCACTGACCAAAGAGACAGGACACAATGACAGCTCAACTTCTAGATGTAAGCACCTGTGGACAGGGAACATATCTACCAACACTATTATATTGAACTCTGCCAAGTACTTAGTACATTGTTCTGCACACAGTAATCATTCAATAAATACCTCTGATACATTAATTTCATTGTGTGCAGCACTTGGGAGGCTACAATACAGTATAATTGGTAGACATGCTCTCTGTTGTAAAGGAACTTTCTCAGCAGGGAATGAATGGGACCCTAAGAATTGTCACCCCCATCCTACCCATATGGATTGAAGCTTCACCACTCCACTACCACTCCCATTGCCTCAGTCCCTTCAGCACAATGTTTAATTTACCTGAGTCAAGCTCAGGCTGATATCAGTTAACTCTCAGCACTGTTTGAGAATAATCTGCATGGAGATTGTATTTGGAAGCTATGGCGCATTTGATGGAGAAGAGTAGGATATGCAGAACAAAGGCTTAAGAGAGATCCACATTTAGGTAGTGGGGGTAGGAAGAAGAGTTACTGAAAGAGAATTAGAAAAAATGAACAAAGAAGTAGGAGAAGGAGGAGAGAATCATTTCAAATAAACAACATTGGAGAATGCTTCTAGAAGGGAGTGATCCACAGTTGTAGTGGTAGTAAGAATAGTCAGTCAATCGTATTTATTGAGCACTTGCTGGGTGTAGAGCACTGTATTAATTGCTTGGTAACAATGTAACAATAAACAGACACGTTGCTGCCCAAAACAAGTTTTTCTGCTGAGTTGGGAAATATAGAATCACAAGATTATACATTCCCTACCCACAAGGAGCTTACACTCTAAAGGAAAAGACAAAAATAAAAGTATTTATAATTAGAGTTGCCAAAACAAATATAAATATACATTCCCTCCTTGGTGCATATGTGTGTGTACACTCTAAGAGGGCATAAATAATGTTATAAGTAGCTGGAAAAATGATGTAACCTAGGATCAAAGACAGCTGAGAAAGCCAGGTTGAGGATGGAGTACATTCCATTAGATTTGACACCAAAAAAAGGTCACTAGAGACCTCAGAGAGAGCAGTCTTAGTGGGGTGAAGGGGATTGAAATCAGACTGTAGAGGGTTAAGAAGGGATTTGGAGAAGAAGCAGGTGGTGTATATGTTCAATGAAGAAATTTAGACAGATATGGGAGGAGGGAGATTTAGCAACCAAGCAATCTGCTGGAAAGGGCAATTTCTTTACAAAACAAATTCCAAATAATATCAGTAAGTGAGCAAGAATATAGAAGGCCCTCTTGATAATGCTAAGGTAGCTAAAGTATAATCATCTAGCACGAGGAACACAAATCTCTGAAAATTTTCAAATGATATACATTTTATAATTGAATTAATATTCTAGCTTCATTGTGAAAATTAGGTAAAAATCATTCTTACTGTTTAGCTTGAGCAACTTAGATACAGAGAATAGTATGCTGAAGTCCACAGCAGGTGATTGACAGAGCTGGGACTGGGTCCTGGTTACTCACCAGACCTATCTTTTCTGAAGCAATGAGTGTGTGTCATTGTGAAGCAGTGTGGTCTAGTGGAAAGAGCACAGACCTGGGCATCAGAGGAACAGTATTCTAATCCTGGATCTGCCACTCACCTCCTGTTTAAGTCGCTTAACTTCTCTGCGCCTCAGTTGCCTCATCTTCAAAATTTGGATTCAATACCTGTTCTTTATTCTCCTTAGATTTTGAGACCCAGTGGTTAGGGACTGCATCTGACCTGATTATCTTATAATGATGATGATGATATTTGTTAAGCACTTACTATGTGCCAAGCACTGTTCTAAGCACTGGGGTAATAATGTTGGTATTTGTTAAGCGCTTACTATGTGCCGAGCACTGTTCTAAGCGCTGGGGTAGACACAGGGGAATCAGGTTGACCCACGTGGGGCTCACGGTCTTAATCCCCATTTTACAGATGAGGTAAATGAGGCACCGAGAAGTTAAGTGACTTGTCCACAGTCACACAGCTGACAAGTGGCAGACCCGGGATTTGAACCCATGACCTCTGACTCCAAAGCCCGGGCTCTTTCCACTGAGCCACGCTGCTTCTCAGATACAAGATACAAGGTAATGAGTTTGTTTCATATGGGGCTCACAGTCTTGATCCCTATTTTACAGATGAGGTAACTGAGGCATAGAGAAGTTAACTAACTTGCCCAAAGTCAAATAGCTGATAAATGGTAGAGCCAAAATTACAGCCTACTACCTCTGACTTGCAAGCCCATGCACTTTCCGCTAAGCCACACTGCTCAACGCCAGTGCATAGTAGTGTTCAGCACATAGTAAGTACTTAACAAATACTAGAATTATGAAGCAGGTGATCCAAAGGGACTCAAACTCAAGGAAAGAAGAACATCATCCTCACCCTGGCAATATTCCTGGTCTCTGTATCTTTGGTCCTTGTGGCATTTCCTGTTTTCTCACACCTAAATCCTGAGTTAAATAGTCCTGAGTCACTTTAGGAGCACCCACAATCCTGTTAGCTTCTGTGAGTCCACCAGTTCTTCTGTTCTAGGGTTGGATAGATTTTGGGATCCCTGTCTAGTAAGCCCCAAATTCCTGCACCCCTTGATTCAAGTTCAAGCATTTCTCTGAAGGTCAGTGGATGCATCAAGCAATCAATGACATTTGAGTAATAATAGTAACCATAATGGTATTTGTTAAGCGCTTACTATGTGCCAGGCATTGTACTAAATGCTGGGGTGGATACAAGGAAATCAGGTTGGACACAGTTGCTGTCCCACAAGGGGCTAACAGTCTCAAACCATTTTACAGATGAGACAACTGAGGCTCAGAGAAGTTAACTGATTTACACAAGGTCACACAGCGACAAGTGGGAGAGCTGGGATCAGAACCCATGACCTTCTGACTCCCAGGCCCGTGCTCTATCCACTACTCCATGCTGCTTCTCCAGTACTTACTGTGTGTATAGAGAACTTAGGTAACTCTGTTCCCCTCTTCAAAGGCCTACTGAAAGCTTACCTCCTCCAGGAGGCCTTCTTCCCAGACTGAGCCCTCCCTTTCCCTCTGCTCCTCCTCCCCTCCCCATTCCCCCTACTCCCTCCTCTTCTCTTCCCCCATCCCCTTCCCACAGTACTTGTGTATATTTGTATACATTATTTATTACTCTATTTTGTTAATGATGTATCTATATATGATCCTATTTATCTTGATCACATTGACACCAGACTACTTGCTTTGTTTTGTTGTCTGTCTCCCCCGTTTAGACAGTGAGCTCATTGTTGGGCAGGGATTGTCTCTATCTGTTGCCAAATTGTACATTCCAAGCACTAAGTACAGTGCTCTGCACATAGTAATCGCTCATTCAATATGATTGAATGAATGCAATACAATAAAATTGGTATGCATAATCCCTGCCCACAAGAAGTTTACAATCTAGAGGGATAGACAGACATTAAGATAAATTAAGGATATGTACATAAATGCTATAGGGATAAGAGTGGATTGTTGCATAGTGCTTAGAAATCCTGCAGATTCTCCCATTTATGCAACAGGGCAGTGGTACTTGATACTTTGTGGTCAGTGGTGCAAAAGAACTGACACCAGGCATCCTTGGGTCTTTCAGGATCACAGTTCCAATACTTCTCTGTGCCTTGCCCTAGAGGGATCTTGGCTAGAATTTCCCTGCTCCTCAAATTGTCTGAGGGCCTTCTATGGTAACAACCTGACTCCACATTTATCCTTCCCACCATCATCCTTAACTTGGTTCAAGTTAAGTCCAAGATAATACCATACAAGCCATCTGCACCTGCTTCAAAAACTTCCCTCTGGGGGTGTGGTACCTAGACTTCTATCTTCTAGATTTCCCTTTTTCCTCCTGAGTGTGAGGATCAGTGGAGTGACCTCCACAGTCATACTATACCTTCTTAATAATGATGATTAGAAATTATTGTATTCATTAATTGCTTACTATGCAAAATGCATCCTCCTTAGGGCTGTGGTAGAGCAAATCCATTTTGGATGAAATGCCTTTCCCACACACAGTTCACAGTCAGAAAATTAGGGAAAGGAGGTATCTATTTCCATTTTAATGGTGAGGAAACTGAGGCCCAGAGAGGTTAAGTGAATTGTCTATTCTGACATAGGAGACTGTTCATTCCATTATATTTATTAACTATTTACTGTATGCAAAGCACTCTACTAAGAGCTTGGGAGAGTACAGTATAACAATAAGCAGACAAATTTCCTGCCCACATTAAGGTTACAGTATAGAGACTAGTCACAGAATGGGGTCTAGAACCCTATCCTCTCCTGATTTGTATACTTTTCTATTTCCCCTACCATAATCTATTTTAATATATGTCTCCTTTGTTGACTGTAAACTTCTTGTTAGCAGGGATCACACCTATCACCTCTGCTGTGTTGTACTTCCCCAAGTGCCCTGCCCATAGTAAGAGGCAGGTAATAACCACTGATTGGTTGATTCATCTTAGTCCCATGGTCTTTCTACAGGCCCTTGTTGCTTCTTTCTCTGGTAGCCATTGTAATCAGAACAGCAGAAATGTGCTGGACTTTAAGATGGCGTTGACCTCTGTGTTGATTGGACAGGTGCAATGGGTTCTAGATGAGGCCATGCTTGGGAAGGGGGCCCTAAAGAGAAACACTAGAGAATGTTCATAGGGAGGTGGAGCCTAGTATGTGGGAGACCATAGCAAGAAAAAAGATAGGAATAGTGAAGTTGCTCTCTGTATTTTAAACCTGACTACCTATCCTGAACACAACCATCTGTGTTGTCGCCAACCTTCCCCTCCTGCATACTCTCCCATCTGTAAAACAGGGCAGCGGTGACTTTGTTGCAAAGAAATAGAACAGACACCAGGCATGTCACATGCTGATAGACAAAGTATGTGGCACCACTTTGTGTGTGGTCCATGACATCTACCCAACTTGTCCTTCAACCCTCCTCTGCCTTTGGCCCTGAGAGAGGTAATCCAAGCTCTCCTGCTGCTGTGCTGGTTGTTGACAACTAGTCATTGGTGTTTCTGGCTATGTGGCGATGCTTACCAGGAAATAAAGAATTGGAGGCCAACATTTCTGTCTCCTGGTCTTCACTGTGCTTCAGGCCATCATTGTCTAAGCCATTACCCTAAGTACCACTGAGATAAATGTTGTATTACAGAGGAAAACACTGAAATCTTTTTTTTCTCCTGAAACTTCCTTATAAACTTGTTTTCCAGGTTTATTAATTATTAACAAAACTGTTTAATTATTCCAGATGAAATGTAGTTATTTGCTAAATAGAAGACCTACTGTACTTACTGTTTGGGACACTAAAATAGAATTAGTCAATCAATCATACTTATGAGCAGTAACTGTGTGCAGAGCACTGTACTAAGTCCTTGGGAGTGTAGGGGTGATTGTGCCCCAGCTCTAACCTGACATCTTCTCAAGGCCGAGTCATGCACACTGCTGCACCTTCATTGTTATGGTATGCACCCTGGGCATGCACAGTCCAGGCAGGCAAACTCCTTATGTAAGCTGTTTTGCTTTTGTAGTGACGTCATGTGGCATATAAAGGGGTGGCCCTAGCTAGGTGGGATGTGGTGTGTCTCCTGTGCCCTGCCGCCACCTAGGGCTGTCCCATAAATAACTTCCCCAAATAACCCACTTTTATATCTCACTAAGCCTGACTGGCGTGGTCTGCTTCCTTTTCCAGAATCTGGGCAACTCGATGGCATGTGTCGTTACAATAGCATACAATGTAACAATAGTAGACATAGGCCCTGCAAGCAAGGATTTAAAAGACAATCTTCCATTAATAACACAATAAAACAAAGGAATTATGTTGTAGGATTCTTTCTTTGAATTATATTCAGGAAAGCACAATTGTTCAAGCTATCTAATATTCAAAGAAAATTATCTGTATTCATGCAAATAGTCCAATGACAGTATAAAACTTAGCTATTAGAACATAAACACATAGGATATAAAAGTATTCAATCTCAAAGAAAACTAATTATACAATTACTAATGAACTAGTAGCTAATTAATCTATTTGGCATTATGTTGAGAACAACAATCTATAAGAATTGCTAATTTACATAATGATTTCTTGACATTGTACATTCCTACTGATCTTACACTACACTTTTCCTATTTTTTAGGGCACTTAAATTCTGAATGTTTTTCTTCTGTTGCTACACATCTTTTTACTGCTAATGATTGCAAAATAAATCAATTTAAAGTATTTGCTAAGTAGCAGTCCTACTGTACTAATTGTTTGGAACACTAAAATAGAATTAGTCGATCGTATTTACTGAGCAGGTACTGTCTGCAAAGCACTGTACTAACTGCTTGGGAGCATACAGTATGACAATAGTAGACATAGTCCCTGCCATCAAGGATTTAAAGGAAGACAATCTTCTATGGGAGTAAATTGAATCCTGTTTCAATTTCCAGAGATCCTTAATTCCTTAGTCTAAATCATTTTTTGCATACTTTACCACGCACGCCATGTTGGAAGCATCCACCAGATTGTCAGCCAGCTGATCTAATGCCCCTTTGACATTCTGAAGGACAAATGTATTCTACAACAGTTCAATCACAACAAACTGGGCTTCAGAAATCCTCTGCTTCCACTTAAAAAATAATACTTCTCACAATTCAATCTTTAATAAAAACTCTATAAGGAAGGTAGATCTTATGTCAGCTTTTTTTCATGCCTTTCTAAATTTATGTTGTGCCTGGTGTTAACTCTTATGAAGCAAACATCTGTGATCTCAACAGAGTTTAAAGTTAGAAACTTGCCTTAATTAGGCCCTAGAGCGAACATGCTCTTTTGTTAAGGGAGACAGGATTCCAGTAGGCACCACGGATTAGATCTAAGTCTCAGTTAAGAACAATGTAGGAGGCTTTCAGGAATCGTTCATTCAATGCTATTCCTCTTTTTGCCCAGGGCAGCTACTTGAAACCACTGTGAACTCCCACTGTGCCTCCATGGGCCTACACTCTCCAAATAAACTGTGTCTCTAGAGAGAGATTTGAGTAGTGACGGTATATGAAATCTGCAGTACAACACTGGGAGGGCTTTAGTTGTGACTGAACTCTGGACATCCTGAGCAGGGACACTGGAAATCCTTTATTGGCTCCCTTACTCACCAGACTTCATTCATTCATTCAATCAATCATATTTGAGCACTTACTGTGTGCAAAGCACTGTACTAGGCACTTGGGACAGTACGATATAACAACAGACACATTTCTGCCCATGATGAACGTACAGTCTCGAGGGGGACACAGGCATTAATATAAATAGATAAATATATTATAGATATATGCATATGTGCTGTGGGGATAGGAAGGGAGGATAAATGAAAGACCAAGTGGGAGCAGAGCAGAAGGGAATGGGAAAAGAGGAGAGGAGGGGTTAGTCAGGGAAGGCTTCTTGAAGATGTGTCATCAATAAGGTTTTGACTTATAGGACTCTGAGTTATTAGGGAAAAGATCCTGCCCTCACCATATGAACACCAGTGAATAGGAACTGCTCATATCTAAGGGAATTGGAAACCAAAATATTAAAGAAATTGTAGCTCTATTAGGGAACAAAATGTAATAACTTTGATCTTCCCCAAGAAATCCTCCATTTCAGTGATGTGTTTTGAAGCTACTGAAATCTGAAAGTCATCAGGCATACTAATAGTTGATCCATAAATATTCAGATAGATCCTACTGGTGAAAGAAGAACCTCTTGGCAATGTACTATAGCCTCTGCCTTACCCACAAAAATTGGCTTTAATGCATAATGCTAAGGGCATAATAAGTGATGACAGCAGCAGTGGCAATGTGGCGGATCAATTCCAATCATTGCTTTCCCTATTAGCAACAGATTGTTAACAAATGTAAAGTATACACCTAATGGAGGAACTAATCTTCCAGGCTTGAAAGAGATGGAAATATTAATATTGACAGCAACCCATCCCATACACCTATGATCAACAAGAAAGGTCAGATATTTCAGAACACTGACAACTGTATCTATTTGCAACAAGCACTCCTAAGTTGCCATAATTTAAAAAAAACTAAGAAAAATGAGAAGCAGTGTGATCTAATGGATAGAGATTGGGCCTGGGAGTCAGAGGACCTGGGGTATAATTCTTGTCCTGCCAAAGGCCTGCTGAGTGAACTTGGACAAGTCACTTAAATTCTCTGTGCTTCAGTTCTCCTCTTCTCCCTCTTACTTAGACTGTGAACCCCATGAGGGACAGGAACTATGTCTAACTTAATTCACTTATATCTATCCAAGCAGTTAAAACAGTGTTTGACACAAAGTAAACATTCAACAAATAATACAAAAAAAAAGGATTTCAATTATTTTTAGAAATTGTGGCTTTGCAGTTCCAAAATTCCACCTTACATATCTTGCTCTTAGTCAGTCATAAATTTTAGGTACCTCATCCAAAACCTATACCATGGATCCACCCCCTTCTCACAGTTGCACATCCCAAAACTTCCTGCACATTAATTCACCTTGCTCCTAATCTTGCCCTGTCATTTGATGTATAATTTCCTCACCTGTAATTTATTTTATTGTCTACCTCCACCTCTAGATTATAAACTCCTTGTGAGCAGGAACTGTCAACCAATTCTATTGTATTATACTTTCCCAAGCACGTGGTGTATATAATGCTCTGCACATAACATACAACAAATAACGTTGATTGATTTATGATTTTGGTGAAATACTCAAAAAGCTTCTTGAACCAACTCTGGTAGGTCTCACAGTCATATAGGAGGTTAGACATTGTACGATAACTAGACACTTGGGTGTTGTGATATCTGCTTTTGTTAATTTTATACCATGCAAGTGTATTGATTTTTTAATCAAATACCTTTTCATAATATTTCCTTGCTTTTGGGGACTATCATTCAAACGTTTAGACTGAGTGAAGCAGATTCAATAGCTTGGATCCTAATTTCTCTCTTTTTTTTTTTTTCCTCTCATGTGTTCTGAGATTGTGTTGAAAAATTACAGCCAAATAGCAGAGGCATGAATGAGTGATTGTGCAGAGTTAGAAACCAGGTCTCTTGGGAATCTCTGAGTTGACAGGTAATAATTGCTCCTTGCTCTCAAGCAAGAAAGTGTCAGCTGAAGGGAAAAGGTACTGTAAAAGGGAAGAGATTAGCCAGAAGGTATCATCCTATTGGTGTGCCTTATATTGTCTGTCTCAGGTGGAAAAGGAAAAAGGAATTATAAGGGTCATCAGCCCAGTTGAGGAAAAAGAGTTAATGGTTTGGGAGGAGGGAAGAGATCGACAATATAAAAACCTAATGTGGAAAAAAAACCCCACTGAAAACAAGATTTTACAGTAGAATACATTCTGACTTTGTATGTTTTCTCCAATGATTCGCTAAGAAAAATATCTATAAAGAGTAGTTATGGACATCGGGCAATAAGTAATGGATTCCTTTTTTGAGGAGCATGATGAGTGCTTTTATACACCAAAGTCCAGGAATTCAGAACTAAATTTTAGAAGGAGAGGAATCAACTTGGGGATCAAATGGTGTCAGTGGAAGTTGTGCATGATAATAGAATTGCTAAGTAGTTAATAATAGTAATTATTATGGCATTTTTAAAGGACTTACTATGTGCTAAGCACTGTTCTAAGTGCTGGGGTAGATACAAGATATCCAGGTTGGACCCAGTCCCTGCCCCACATAGGGCTCACACTCTTAATCCCCATTTTACAGATGAGGGAACTGAGGCACAGAGAAGTTAAGTGGATTGTCCAAGGTCATACAGCCGACAAGTGGAGGATTAGAACACAGGTCCTTTGACTCCCAGCCCCATGCTCTATCCACTATGGTATGAGTTTTAAAGATGGGAAATCATGAATGATCCTGGAATCTCCCAACTGGGAAGAGATACAAATCTAAGCACAAATATTAATATGATACCTCTGTAAATACAGCTCATTATTGAACATGTATATATCTATGTAACCTTGAGAGTGCTGAAACATGAACCATAATTCATACAGGTGCTTTTATATGTATATATATATATATATATGAAGCTAAATATGATTTGGGCTAATGGTTAATACAACTGAATTAACAAAGAAGATATTTACTCCATATGCCTAAACCTTGAGAAAAGTAACCTGAAATGTAGAAAGAGAATTAGGATCAAGAGGTTTGATGTTTATGAAACAGACATATCAAAAGAGAGCAAAGATGGGAGTCTAGCATGCCACAGAGGAATGTGAAGACTAAGTAAAGACAGCTTAGTCGACAGAAAGGAAAAATACTCAATAGCAGGAAACCCTGGAAGAAAACCCACTCAAAAAAAAAATATAAGAGATATTTTATGGCCAATACCTTTCCTCAGTTTTATTCCATATGTTCTAAGTGACAAAATCAATCAATCAATCAGATTTATTGAGTGCTTACTGTGTGCAGAGCATTGTACTAAATGCTTGGGAGGGTACAATATAACAGAGGTAGTAGAAATGTTCCTTACCCACAAAGAGGGGGAATCTATATGGGGAGACCCCTAATTAACTGCATCTTTTTAAAATAGAAAAATATTTTAATTGCAAGTCAACCTAAGCAATGACTTTATGAAATGAAGGACTGTAAACAAAATATAAACTGACTTTGGTGACCTCAGGTGCCTGACTAGGACTCTGTTTAGGACCCCAGGGCAGAGGCTCTGTTCTGGAGCTTAAGCACCTTTGTGCATGGCCCCAGTAACTGTGAACATACATAAGTAAATACATATTTAGCCCCCAGATGGGTGCTGATCAGGTCAGCAGTGATTCAGGACCACCATAATCCAAGAGCGCTGGGACCAGTAAGGAGTCCGTGCTAACCTAGGAATGGAATTAGACAAAGAGGTTGCGATTTGTCTCCTTAAAACCTGTTTCATCCCCACACCCAGCCCTCAGATGTTCTGTACTGGAGAAGACATTTCAGTCTCCTGGAAGAAGTGCCAGTGTGCTAATTCTCAGGTCCCTGACACCTCTATTGTGCAAATCTAGCAATAGTTGTCTTTTAATATTTAATGTTTTTCTTTTCATTTCTCCTTTGGTCATAGGAGCTTGGGCTGGATCGGGCATACCAAAAAGGAAAGTGAATTATTACTTATTTTAAAGTAAATATTATGTCCTCATTCCTTGTGGAACTCCTGATAATTGCTTTAATGTTTTGGAATATGAATGTTAATTCAGGATTGTCTTAGCAAACACCTTGCCTGAAGCTCTCTAATAACTGCCAAACAATATGGATTTATTAAACATAGTTCAGGCCAAACAAATCTAATAGCCTTCTCCAACACAATTACTGGTATGGTATAAGAAGGGTATTCAGAGGCATGATAGGCATCATGATTATATTTTAAAAATATAATGTTACATTTACTTTTAAAATTGGGTTGAAACTACATCGGTTCCATAACAACATTTAGAAATACTTTCATGAAAAGGAAATAGTAAACTATTGAAAATAGTAAAGTGTATGTAGTGAAGCCCAGAGTAATAATTAGATGTCTAAAATTCTATTAGGGGTTTAAACAAAACTGAACATTCAATCCCGATTAAGTATATAGATGATACCAGAATGAGTGGGATAACAAAAAGGACTGAGTTAAACAGAGGAAAAAAAAAATTAGGAAGATTGGAACAGGAGGATAAGTGCACAAAAACTCCATTTAATGCAAACAAATGTAATGCTATACATGTTAGGAGAAGAAATGAGAGATACAATTTGCAAATACTATTTGGAAAGCAGTAAAATCAACATTAACTCTAACGGAAAAGACCATAAACTAGATATACTATTTTAATGAAATTTTCTTATAGTAATAAAAAAAAAAACTTCAGAGAAAATTTATATGTGTACACATATTCACGTTTTATTAATGCATTTTCAATATAACCTACAGATATGATGTGCAATGTAATATGTTTAAATGATTACCTCCTATTTGACCTGAATAAACATATTTATTACATCAAATTATTCTAATATAAACTGTTCACAGTATCTTTTTCAGAGTTGTAGTGAAAACAGCATTCAAACATTTGTATCCTCACCCCTAAGTGCTTAAAGAGGATATTAATGATGGTGACTGGGATTAAGAAGGAAGAGAAGAAAGGAGGAAGAACAAAGATTAGAACCCATGACTTCTTAATCCCAGGTATGCACTCCTTTGGTACCTGAAACTCATGGGACTCTATGGAAAGTGATCCTCCTATATGAATAATTTCCCACTAATCTGCTGATTTTGAGGTACTTTATTAAAATGACTATATAATTTCTCAAGTATATTAAGGCTGGGTTTTGATACTGCTAGCGAAAAGGGGCCAGGTAGGGGAGTGAAAGTGAGACTTCCTCTGCCAACTTCTTTTCTTAGGCTGCTTGCTTCCATTCCCTTTGCCAGGGGATCCCTGGGATAGCAGAGCAAAGCCACCAATTAACCAGGCCCATGTTACCACCTCCCTTCCCAATCCCTTACCTCCCCAGAGACTACCAGGAAACAAACCTCAGCAGCAAGCAGGATTGGTGGTTGGGATTCAGAGCTGAATCTGGAAAGAAGCCCCCTTCCCCACTTAGGTGCCCTGCAGCCATACTTCACTCTCCAAGCTGCTCAACTCGGAAGATCTGCTGCTTGAGACTTCATGTTTGAAAATTCCCCTCTAGACTTTAAACTCCTCATGAGTAGGAAACAAGTTTGCCAATTTTGTAGAACAGTGCTTTGAACATAGTAAGCCCTTAATAAATACCACCGATTGACTGATTGATGCTGTCACTGACTACTGGGCATTCTGATTCTGAATAGCCCTGCCTTGATGACAAGCTGTATGACACCTTAACTCTTGCAGTGTTTATTCTTGCCTTTATCTTTTGGCATTGCTTCTGGGTTTTCTTTACTTTGTCATAGTTCTAACAGTCTGAACCTCTATCAATCAATTATATTTATTGAGCACTTACTTTGTGCAGAGGTTTGTACTAAACACTTGGGAGAGTACAGTATAATGGAGTTGGTAGACACGATTCCTGGCCACGGGGAGTTTAGACTGAAGGCTAAGAGCAGGGACTGTGCCTACCGACTCAACTGAATTGTACTCTCCCAAGTGTTTATGCTAGTGTTCCGTGCAAAGTAAGTACTCCTCAATAAATACCAATGATTTCTCTTGATAGGTGCAGAACCATGGAGTGAAGTTGTGGGGTTCTTTCCTAGCTGGAAACCTCCCATAGAAGGATATAGAGGATCTATGCCGCTGAGAAGCTCCAAACGAAAGATCTCTCCACCAAGACCTCCTGTCACTTGTGTCGAATCTTTAATCTCTGTTGCTCCACCCTAACTGTAATTAACTTTAGTGTCTTGTCTCCCCAGCATCCTGGGGGCAAGGATCATGCTACTGATTTTATTATACTTTCTTAAGCACATAAGCCAAAGCTCTTCTAGAAATACTCGGTGAACACTACTGATTGATTGACTTATTTGTGGTTGAGAAAAACTCTGCCTGCAATTTGGAGGCAGGGGATGGGAGTGGGGTGGGGAAAATGACTCTCATGCCTCAGTTTCATCA
Organism: Ornithorhynchus anatinus; assembly: GCF_004115215.2. Taxonomy (NCBI): domain Eukaryota; kingdom Metazoa; phylum Chordata; class Mammalia; order Monotremata; family Ornithorhynchidae; genus Ornithorhynchus; species Ornithorhynchus anatinus. The sequence continues at coordinate 84,789,689 of NC_041731.1, forward strand.
TTAGTAAAATAGAAATTAAGGAATGGGAATCAGAAAACCTGACACTTGATTATGTCCTCATGTTGTCATTAGCTTTTCCTGGAACTCTTGAAGTTGTTGAAACTTTGTCCCAGTGTCAGTGGAAGATTAGGCTTTGTTTTTCTTTTATTCTGACTATTGGACACACACACAAAAAAAGACCACCCAGGACAGTTGCCTCCTAAGCCTTTTTGGAATGTCATTACACTTAATTCAACAACTTCGTTACTTCCCTTGCCTTGAAGAGATACCAAAACATCTGGTTCTTGGGGAATTACCACAATTTATGCTGAAGACCCACTGGTGATTCAGAAATTGTCACAAAAAATGCTCCAAATATGCTTGTTTTAAAACTTAGCCCAAATCTCCAGGCTTGTCAATGCTGTTTTGCTGGTTATATAAAACTACAATTCCCCAGGACATACCACAAGAACATAGCCTCTTATAGTATCCGGTCCACCACATTCTGACAATAGTTCAACTGGAGGTAAAACTCAAGATCAAGGGCTGAAACTGATTTTGGGGTGAATGAATAGTTCTTGCTTCCCTTAGCCAGGAGGTGATATTCAATTTTGGGAAATGGGATTATTCATTTGAAACTCTGAAGCTGGAGGGGGAAGATGCATCACCTGATTCAAAAACATTTCCAGAATAAGTAGTTTAATATGAGACAGCTTCAATTATGCATTTACTGTACAGATGGTCTGAACTAGAAGCTCAGGTAGTTCAGAACTCTTGAAAATTTGTTATCAAACATTTTTTTGTATGTTCTGCTAGCTCATTAATAGTGCTTGCTAAGCATTTATTATTTGTCAAGCACTTAGTACGCACTCAATACCCTTGATTTATTGATTCACTCTCTAGGCTGGATCATTTTTCTACAAAACAATTCAGTCCATGTTTCCCCACTCGTCAAAAACTGCCAGTGTTTTCCCATCCATTTCTGTATTAACCAGAAATTCCTTACCATTGACTTTAAAGCACTAAATCACTTTGCCCCTTTCTACCTTACCTCTCTGATTTCCTACTATGATCCAGCCCTCATACTTTGATCTTTTAATGACGACAAACTCACAGTACCTCAGTCTCATCTATCTTGCTGCTGACCTCTCACACGTCCTTTCTGATCTCCCAACCTCCTGTGTCTCCCTGCTTCAGTCTATACTTCACTTTGCTGCCCGGATTATCTTTCTACAGAAACACTCTGGGCATGTTACTCCCCTCCTCAAAAACCTCCAGTAGTTGCCTATCAACCTTCGCATGAAGCAGAAACTCCTCACTATTGGCTTCAAAGCTCTCCATCACCTTGCCCCTTCATACTCTCACCTCCCTTCTCTCCTTCTCCAGCCCAGCCCACACACTCAGCTCCTCTGCCTCTAACCTTCTCACCGTGCCTTGTTGTTGCCTGTTCTGCTATCGATCCCTGGCCCACGTCCTACCTCTGGCCTGAAATGCCCACCCTCCTCACATCCGCCAAACTAACTCTCTCCCGCCTTCAAAGCCCTACTGAGAGCTCACCTCCAACAGGAGGCCTTCCTAAACTGAGCCCCCCTTTTCCTCTGCTTCTCCTCCCCTCCCCATTGCCCCTACTCCCTCCCTCTGCTCTACCCCCTTCCCCTCCCCACACTTATGTATATTTGTAGATGGTTATTATTCTATTTATTTTATTAATGATGTGTATGTATCTATATTTCTATTTATCTATTTTGATGCTATTAATGCCTATCTACTTGTTTTGTTCTGTTGTCTGTCTCCTCCTTCTAGACTGTGAGCCTGTTGTTGGGTAGGGATTGTTTCTACCTGTTGCCGAATTGTACTTTCCAAATGCTTAGTACAGTGCTCTGCAAACAGTAAGTGCTCAATAAATACTATTGAATGAATGAATGAATGAATGAATGTTCTGCCTCTGGCCTGAAACACCCTCCCTCTTCAAAGCCAACAGGCAATCACTCTCCCCACCTTCAAAACCTTATTAAAGACATATTTCCTCTTCTCCCCCTCCCTTTTGAATTGCCCTTGCCCTTGGATTTGCATGGTTCATGTATCCCTCACTCAGTCCTACAGCTCTTATGAACCTACCCATAATTAATTTATTTTAGTGTCTGTCTCTCGTAGACTGTTGACTGTTGACAGGGAACATGTCTACAAACTCCGTGACATAGAACTCTCCCACGTGCGTAATACAGTGCTCTGCACATAGCAAGTGCACAATAAATATGATTTATTCAATTGGGTTCTTTTTTCCCAGCTTCACATAAAGTCCTGCCTTCATTTTCCTGACTCCTCCTGCTTTCCAGATTGGGTGATCTAGCAATTCAAACTGAGAGACAATTGCCCCCAAAACATTTCTGAATGTCACCTGATATATCATCTTGAAAGATTTTACTGGAATAACTTGCCAGAGTGAAAAATGCACTGTTCTGTCCTGGAACTCAGCATCCCACATTCAATCTATACCTGCATGTCTCCTCTCACCAGTCCAGCCCCTACTCCCATCCCACTGCTTCAACTGCCTCTGCATCTCTTAGTGTTTCTCCAATTTTTTCTTTCTTTCTCTTACAGAAACAGCTTGTCCCCCTTTAGCCCCATTCCTGCTGCTGCATCCTCTCCAGGATTTGCTTCAGATCCAGTAGGTAGATTTTCCCACCAATCAGACTGTGATAACCATGAAACAGTCAGATGGTTCCTGTCTGGCGTAACCAATCATACAAGGGCTGTTGATAGGGCAATATTTTAATTGTAGCAATCCAAAGAACAGATGTCATCTTGAAGATATTATTTGTAGTGGAGTTATAGCTGATCAGGTGACTAACCTATTGTGTTCACACTCTTCCCTCTAGGCCATGCTGCTTTTCTACCTGGCTGACCATCAAAACCCAAGTGAGTTTAGAGTATCCTTGACCTTCCCCAGAGTGTAAAGTTTGCTACACATTTAGAAAGCAGAACCAACTTGCGATGCTCTTTATTGTCCAGATAGGGAGAATTTCATCTTCTCTCTAGAATAGGGTAATTACTTGGGCAGTAGTCATTATCACTAAGCCAACTATCAGAAAGTTCTGTAATGTTATCAAAAGCAGCATCTCTTTCTCAGGTTACATTTATCCTGTCTGTGCATTGGAATGCTCACCAGATTCACTGCCTCACTGCTTTCAGTGATCTGATAGGATTGTATATTTTCTTTTGGGTCTCTAGGGTTTTTGAAGTCAAGGAACCTTGAAAGCACTATTTCTTTTTTCCTACTATTTCCTCTTTACACTGGGTATCTTAAGGGCAGAATGGTTTATATTTATGCTTCTCTGTGCCTCACTATTATTGACTCCATAACTACTATTGCCTCCACATTTTTCAGGTTAATAAAGCCAGAGACTAATTTTTAAAGATGTTATAGAGGGTAAGACTTCTGCCAATTAAGTCAAAGTATTTTTAAAGACAGGGGGATACAGACTTGCTTAACAAGAGCCCCAAAATGAGGTGCCTGAAATTTCCAATGTGCCTATACTGGTTCAGTAAGTTAAATGTGAAATCAGCAATGAAACCAATTAGAAACAATTACTTTGCATAATCTCCAATCTCCTACATTCCTAAAGTAGGATTGATCACCATCTGTCCCAATATGTTTCACTCTAGAGCCTATCAAAAGGGTCACTCCACTATTAGAAGTAGCATACATGTGTAAAGAGTTGTATGTGATGGAGTTGTGTGGTGTCTGAGCAAAATGAGGAGGGGCCTGAGTGAAGGTGGATTGCACATTAAAGTACTTAAATTTGAGGGTGCTCTGGTGCAATTTTAAGATTAGGAGTCCATTTTCTAAAAGCAGTGTTGATAATGACACAGATGTTGGAGATAGGATGCTAGGAAGAGATGTTCTGTAAAATCATACAGCTCTATTAGTATATTAATTCAAGATAGCAGTCTTGAAATTAGAACGATATTACCATATGTCTGAGAGATAAAATAATTATTTGTGACTCACCTAGGATGGCTAAACAACTAAAATAGAATGCATGGATCTCTCAATACAAGCCTGAATTCCACGGAAGATATGGATTGAGACTTGGTGAGTTTCACAGATTGTTACTGCATTCCTGAATTTTTCTATTTTTATTTATTATCATCTATTTTAATTTTCCAACATATCAAATCTTCCCATAAAATCATCAAGAACTGCTTAAAAAACTTCATACTTGAATCCTGACCATTGGAATTCATTTAAATTGTTGATGAAGGTGATTTCTCTTAAGCCTCAGACACCCTCCTCATTCTAACATACCTAAGTGAGGTTTATGCCTGACCCATTCATCAGCTTAGACACACATTAGATCTCAGTACCACTAGTCATGGTATCACTTCTAAACTCACCAGCCCTTTCACATAAAACCATTCCCATAAAATTGTCCATTCCTCCTTCAAAAACCTTCAATCTTTAGATCCTTCCATTTAGCCTAGGTCACTGTCCCCCAGTTTAAACTTCCTAACATCCCCTTTCCTGATGAACATATTTAGGCCCTCAACTCTGTCCTCTCCTCTGAGCTCAACTTCCTTGCCCCCTTGTTCTGCCATCAATATCTCACCATGAATTCCCAAAATCTATAACACAGGGAAGCAGTGTGGCTCAGTGGAAAGAGCCCGGGTTTGGGAGTCCCAAGTCATTGGGTTTGAATCCCGGCTCTGCTGCTTGTCAGCCATGTGACTTTGGACAAGTCACTTAACTTCTGTGTGGCTCAGTTCCCTCAACTTTCAAATGGGGATTAAGACTGTGAGCCTCACATGGGACAACCTGATCACCCTGTATCCTCCCCAGGACTTAGAACAGTGCTTTGCACATAGTAAGCGCTTAACAAATGCCATCATTATTATTATTACAATATGCTTTATCCACATCTGCATTTAGAGAAGCAGCATGGCTCATTAGAAAGAGCCCTTGGCCTTTGTAACTAACTACTAACTTACTAACCCCAGCGCTGCCACACGTCTGCTGTGTGATCTTGGGCAAGTCCCTTAACTCATTTGGGCCTTTAAAATGGGGATTGAGAGTGTGAGCCTTATGTGGGACAGGGGCTGTATCCTGTGGAACACTGTTTGACATGTAGTAAGCATTTAACAAGTACCATAATTATTATTTATGTCTTGGCTACATGAATGTCTGAAATCCAAATACAGGTCTGTTTCAAATGCCACTGACAAATCCTACCTGATTTTCCTCCATGACATTTCCAGAATCCACCCTTCCATGTCTATCGAAATGGCACCATACTGATCTTGAATTTCATCATATCCCAGCTTGACATTGGCATCAGCCTCCTTGAAGAATTCCCTACATCAAGTCTTTACTCTCTCCAGTCTAAACTTTACTGTTGCCTAAATATCAATCTGCACTCTTCTTCCTATTCCTCACGACTTTGCAGTGTTTTTTTCTTTCTTCTCATTCATTCAATCATATTTATTGAGCACTTACTGTGTGCAGAGCACTGTACTAAGCGCTTGGAAAGTACAATTCATCAACAGATAGAGACAATCCCTACCCAACAGCGGGCTCACAGTCTAGAAGGGGGAGACAGACAACAAAACAAAATAAGAAGACAGGCATCAATACCATCAATATCAAATAGATAAATAGAATTCTAGATATATACACATCATTAATAAACTAAATGTAGTAATAAATATGTACAAATATACACAACTCCTGTGGGGCAGGGAAGGGGGTAGAGGAGAGGGAGAGAGTAGGGATGATAGGGATGGGAGGAGGAGCAGAGGAAAAGGGTGCTTCAGTTTGGGAAGGCCTCCTGGAGGAGGTGAGCTCTCAGTAGGGCTTTGAAGAGGAGAAGAGCTAGTTTGGTGAATATGAGGAGGGAGGGCATTCCAGGTCAGAGGTAGGATGTGGACCAGGGGTCGACAGTGGGACAGGTGAGAACAAGGCACAGTGAGGAGGTTGGCAGCAGAGGAGCAGAGTATGCGGGCTGGGGTTTAGAAGGAGAGAAGGGAGGTGAGAGTAGGAAGGAGCAAGGTAATGGATAGTTTTGAAGCCAATAGTGAGGAGGTTTTGCTTCGTACGAAGGTTGAAAGTCAACCACTGGAGGTTTTTGAGGAGTGGAGTGACATGCCAAGACTGTTTCTGTAGAAAGATAATCCGGGCCATATCAAACAAAAACAAATAATGATCATATATTTCTCCTCCCTACTTGTCCTCTCTGTTCCAGTTTGCATGCTTTATCCCTAACAAGTTAAACTCACACATTAAGCCCTGCTCTCGTATCTCCCAACACCAATCTGTTTCTCACAACCTGGCCCCTGACTACAGTTTCCTCCACCTTCTCATCTGACTGACCACGGGCCTAATGCAAAGAGCATAAAAAACTGGGTTCGAATCCCAGGTCGAAAAGTAGCATGGCCAAGGGGATAGAGCCCAGGGCTGGGAATCAGAAGGATCTTGTGTTCTAATCCCTGCTCTGCTGCTGTCCCATTCATTTGTCTGCTGAGTAACCTTAGGCAAGTCATTCAATAGTATTTATTCAATAGTATTTATTGAGCGCTTACTATGTGCAGAGCACTGTACTAAGCGCTTGGGATGAACAAGTCGGCAACAGATAGAGACAGTCCCTGCCATTTGACGGGCTTACAGTCTAATCAGGGGAGACGGACAGACAAGAACAATGGCACTAAACAGCGTCAAGGGGAAGAACATCTCGTAAAAACAATGGCAACTAAATAGAATCAAGGCGATGTACAATTCATTAACAAAATAAATAGGGTAACGAAAATATATACAGTTGAGCGGACGAGTACAGTGCTGTGGGGATGGGAAGGGAGAGGTGGAGGAGCAGAGGGAAAAGGGGAAAATGAGGCTTTAGCTGCGGAGAGGTAAAGGGGGGATGGCAGAGGGAGTAGAGGGGGAAGAGGAGCTCAGTCTGGGAAGGCCTCTTGGAGGAGGTGATTTTTAAGTAAGGTTTTGAAGAGGGAAAGAGAATCAGTTTGGCGGAGGTGAGGAGGGAGGGCGTTCCAGGACCGCGGGAGGACGTGACCCAGGGGTCGACGGCGGGATAGGCGAGACCGAGGGACGGCGAGGAGGTGGGCGGCAGAGGAGCGGAGCGTGCGGGGTGGGCGGTAGAAAGAGAGAAGGGAGGAGAGGTAGGAAGGGGCAAGGTGATGGAGAGCCTTGAAGCCTAGAGTGAGGAGTTTTTGTTTGGAGCGGAGGTCGATAGGCAACCACTGGAGTTGTTTAAGAAGGGGAGTGACATGCCCAGATCGTTTCTGCAGGAAGATGAGCCGGGCAGCGGAGTGAAGAATAGACCGGAGCGGGGCGAGAGAGGAGGAAGGGAGGTCAGAGAGAAGGCTGACACAGTAGTCTAGCCGGGATATAACGAGAGCCCGTAATAGTAAGGTAGCCGTTTGGGTGGAGAGGAAAGGGCGGATCTTGGCGATATTGTAGAGGTGAAACCGGCAGGTCTTGGTAACGGATAGGATGTGTGGGGTGAACGAGAGGGACGAGTCAAGGATGACACCGAGATTGCGGGCCTGCGGGACGGGAAGGATGGTCGTGCCATCCACGGTGATGGAGAAGTCTGGGAGCGGACCGGGCTTGGGAGGGAAGATGAGGAGCTCAGTCTCGCTCATGTTGAGTTTTAGGTGGCGGGCCGACATCCAGGTGGAGACGTCCCGGAGGCAGGAGGAGATGCGAGCCTGAAGGGAGGGGGAGAGGACAGGGGCGGAGATGTAGATCTGCGTGTCATCTGCGTAGAGATGGTAGTCAAAGCCGTGAGAGCGGATGAGTTCACTGAGGGAGTGAGTGTAAATGGAGAACAGAAGAGGGCCAAGAACTGACCCTTGAGGAACTCCAACAGTTAAAGGATGGGAGGGGGAGGAGGCTCCAGCGTAGGAGACCGAGAATGATCGGCCAGAGAGGTAAGAGGAGAACCAGGAGAGGACAGAGTCCGTGAAGCCAAGGTGAGATAAGGTATGGAGGAGGAGGGGATGGTCGACAGTGTCAAAGGCAGCAGAGAGGTCAAGGAGGATCAGAATGGAGTAGGAGCCATTGGATTTGGCAAGAAGGAGGTCATGGGTGACCTTAGAGAGAGCAGTCTCGGTAGAGTGGAGGGGACGGAAGCCAGATCGGAGGGGGTCTAGGAGAGAATGGGAGTTAAGGAATTCTAGGCATCGATTGTAGACGACTCGTTCTAAGATTTTGGAAAGGAAGGGTAGTAGGGAGATAGGACGATAACTGGAGGGGGAAGTGGGGTCAAGAGCGGGTTTTTTTAGGATGGGGGAGACGTGGGCGTGTTTGAAGGCAGAGGGGAAGGAGCCCTTGGAGATTGAGTGGTTAAAAATAGAAGTTAAGGAAGGGAGGAGGGAAGTCACTTAACTTATCTGTTCTTCAGTTATCTCATCTTAAAATGGGGATTAAGATTGTGAGCCCCATGTGGGATAGGGACTGTGCCCAACCCTATTTGCTTGTATTCACCCCAACATTTAGTAAAGTGCCTAGCACATAGTAATCACTTAAATACCCAATTATTAAGCCCAGCTCTATCAGTTGCTTGCTAAGTGAACTCAGGCAAGACATTTAGTTTCTCTGCACCTCAGTTTCTTCATATGTATAAATGGTGTAAAATACCTTTTATTCCACTCTCTTGTACTGTGAGCCCCATGTGCAGCAGGGACTTTCTGTACTGCTTATATTGTATATTTCTCAGATGGTAGTACAACATTTGCTACATAATAAGCACTTAACAAATACCACACTTATTTGTGGTAGGGAAGTCTCCTTAGCTCTCCTTATCTTCAAAGTTCTTCTTAATTACATCTCTTCCAGGAGATAGTCCCTGACTAATTTTTAATCTACTTTATTATACCTTCCTACTGAATTTCCTCCTAATTTATTTAGTGTCTGTCTCATCACTAGATTTTAAGCACCTTGAAGACAGAGATCCTTTCTTCCAATTCTATTACACTTTCCCATGTGCTTTTGATTCATTCAATTAGGGATATGGGAGAAGAGAAAAAGGAGGGGTAGCAGATGCAATGGTCCTATGAATGGAGATAACAGATATGGGCAGACTTGCAATGTATTGGGCTGGTTTCCTGTTGAAAGGTTTGGAAAAAATGAACTATTTCTTGGCAATTTGTTAGTCAGCCCATCAGTCAGTTGCATTTACTGAGCACTTACTGAGTACAAAGCACTGCATTAAGCACTTGGGAGAATAAAATATAGTTGACATTCCCTGCCCACAGTGAGCTTAAATTCTATAAGGGAAAACAGACATTAATGTAAATAAACAAATTACAGATACATATATAAGTGCTGCAGGGCTGGGATAGTCAGGGTGATGCAGAAGAGAGCGGGAGAAGAAGAAAGAAGGGCTTAGTCAGGAAAGGCCTCTTGGGAAAAGATCTGCATGAAATAAGGCTTTGAAGAGGGGGAGAGTAATTATCTGTCAAATAAGAGGAGGGAGGGCATTCCAAGTCAGAGGCAAGATGTGGGCGAGAGGTCTGTAGCAAGGTAGATGAGAGCGAGGTACAGTAAGAAGGTTAGCATTAGAGGAGTGAATGTGTGGGCTGGGTTGCAGTAATGACAACTGTGGTATTTATTAAGCTCTTACTATGTATTGAGCCAAGTACTAAGCACTAGTGTGGATACGGCAAATCTGGTTGGACACAGTCGCTTTACCAAGTGGGTCTCACAGTCTCAGTCCCCATTTTACAGATGAGGTAACTGAGGCATAGAGAAATGATGTGACTTGTCCAAGGTCACACAGCAGACATCTTGGCAGAGGTAGGATTAGATACCATGAGCTTCTAACTTCCAGGCCCATGCTCGAGGAGAGGTAGGAGGGTGCAAGGTGATTGAGTCCTGTAAAGCCAATGGTGAGGAATTTCTATGTGATGCAGAGGTGGATGGACAACCACTGGAGTGGGGAAAATATGGCCTGAATGTTTTTGTAGAAATTTTATCTGGGCAGCAAAGTAAAGTATGGACTGGAATAGAGAGAGGCATGAGGCTGTAAGGTCCTTGAGGAGGCTGATGCAGTAATTAAGGCTGGATAGGATTAATGATTGGATTAATGTGGCAGCATTTTGGATGGAGAGTAAAGGGCAGATTTTAGCGATATTGTGAAGGTCAAAACATCAGAGTTATGAAAATTCATGTTGAGGAAAATATTCATGGAGAATCCTAAGGAGCAACTTAAATTTTCAAAAGGATGTAAAAATTACCATATCATCCTTTGTTTTCCACAACCCTAGTAGAGTCCATTTCTTATGACTATTTTTGCAGTGTATCTTTGTTCCTTGATTTCATAGGTCACAAGAATAGGCCCAATATCCATCATGAAAACACCTTTCATTTTTGCTTTGTATTTCTATTTACTGTTATTGAAAAATTATATTTCAAGCTCTTCATTAGAGTTTCAGTCTTTTGAACTTTTAAACTCTGTGAGGTGAGGTAACTCATATATTGTCTGATTGCCCTCTCCTAAGCACTTAGTATAGTGTTCTGCAGTCAGCAGGTACTCAATAATATGACTGCTTAATGTATGGCTAGAAACAGAGTTGTCCACTTAGAACATTTAGAAAAAAAATATTAGGGTCAGGTGATTTGTATCATAACTATAACACATCTTTTCTTTCTGTAGTTCACATGATCCTTGACTTTTTTTTTTAATGGATTAGTTGACCAGTTTGGTTAGTTCCATATTTTTACTTGTTTGGTTAAGCAAAGTTTAGTGACAAGGGGAAATATTGTAAATTGCATATTTTAGGTTTCTTGAGGACTTGCATTTAATAGAGTAATACACATTTTGAAATTAAGCTTCTAACTTTAATTTTATTTTGAGAAAATAAATGTGATAAGGTAGAGTTTAATTTAAGGGTCCTCAACCTGCTAATTACATTTGAAGAATCTTAGTAGCATTTTTATCATCAGAAAAATATTATTCTCCAAAGACGTTCTCTGTAATCCAAAGAATAACCACTTATTTGAGGTGCTTCATAATAATATTCTGTTTTTTTAATCCTTTCTCTTTGTATTTGGTCTCCACATAATGGCTCTTACTTGCTGTACTAATCTTTAGAGTAATTACAAAAGGATAAACCCTTATTGGTAATCTATATCTTTCACAGAGTCTTGTTGATTTTAACTGAATAACAATGACAAAAAAAGATATTACTTTCACTGAACCAAATGTTTATAATTAAATCAGAGGATTGAGAAAAGATTAAATGCTTATTAGGTGAAAATTATGGATTAAAGATTCTTCATTTTGTCCAATTAACATGAAAATCCAACAGTGTTCAGAAAATAATAATAAAAAACTCTGTTGATCATTTACTTTATTTATCAATCATATTCAAAACACATTCTTAACTGAATGATACTGCAGGGACTAGATTAGAGAAAAATGCTTATTTCAATAATTAAAAGATTAGATAAAAATAGCATTAGCAGTAATATGCAGGCACGTATGGGCTCTTTAAAAAGTTTTATAAGTGTGTAATTTACTCATTTAAGTATGAATCTATTCAAATGTATACTCCATTCACTGAGTCAAGTTTATAGCGTTATCATCTGATTAGCCTTTCTTGCAACAGACAAGTGCCTTTTCATGCTCATGGAAATGTTTCCATTTTCTCTTCCCCCAACACCTGACTCTTTCTTCAAGTCAATGCATTGCTCTAGAATGTCTTGAGTGGTATCTTTTTTGAAACATAGATCATGAAAGCTTAAACCATGTATTTACACTTGCCTCCCAAACCAACAGTTTATAACTACCTACTTTGCCCTGCTTCAAAAGCCTGGACCTTTCCCCCAGCAATAGGTATATGCCTATCTTTGAACACTGTTTTTTCCCTTTACCTATAGTTTATTTTACTGTCTGTCTCCCGTTCTAGACTAAGCTCCTAGCAGGTAGGCCTTGTGTCAGCATTATTGTACTCCCCCAACTACTTAATAGAGGGCTCTGCATAGAAGAAGGTCTCAATAATTATGACTGATTGATGATTTGAAGGACTAGGATGTTGCAGATTGCCTCACATTTAGCTATGTTTGGGTGAGGGCCATCTTGATTTGATGGGGATTTACAAAATCAGCCTTCTTACATTGTGCTATTCATTCTTTCAGTTGTATTTATTAGAGGCTTACTGTGTGCAAAGGACCGTATTGAGCTCTGAAATATTACAAGTTTGAAAATTAGTCTCTGGCCCCAAGCAATGTACAATTTTAGAAGAAAGTGAGAGGGGTGGGATAAAGATCCTTCTTAAAGTCGATTCCATTCATTCAGTCATGATGATGATGGTATTTGTTAAACCCTTACTATGTGCCATGCACTGTTCTGAAAGCTGGGGTAGATACAAGTAATAATAATAATAATAATGTTGGTATTTGTTAAGCTCTTACTATGTGCCGAGCACTGTTCTAAGCGCTGGGGTAGACATAGGGGAATCAGGTTGTCCCACGTGGGGCTCACAGTCTTAATCCCCATTTTACAGATGAGGGAACTGAGGCACAGAGAAGTTAAGTGACTTGCCCACAGTCACACGGCCGACAAGTGGCAGAGCTGGGATTCGAACTCATGACCTCTGACTCCAAAGCCCGTGCTCTTTCCACTGAGCCACGCTGCTTCTCACTGAGCCACGCTGCTTCTCACTGAGCCACCAGGTTGTCCTAGTTGGGGCTCACAGTTGTAATCTCCATTTTACAGATAATATAACTGAGGCACAGATAAGTTAAATGACTTGCCCCAGGTCACACAGCTGACGTGACGGGGATGGGATTAGAACACATGACCTCTGACTCCCAAGCCCATGCTCTTTTCAATAAGCTACGCTGCTTCTTTGTTAATCATGTTAATCATGTTTTCTGAGCACTCACTGTGTCCAAACCACCGTACTAAGCACTTTCACCTTCACAACATCGCTAAAATTGACTCTTTCCTCTGCATCCAAACTGCTACTGCGTTAATTCAATCACGTTTCCTATCCAACCTTGATTATTCATCAGTCTCCTTGCTGACCTACCAGCCTCCTGACTCTCCCCACTCCTCCAGTCCATACTTCATGCTACTGCATAGATCATTTTTCTACAAAACCATTCAGGACTGTTTCCGCACTTCTCAAGAAGCTCCTGCTTTTGCCCATCCTTCTCCACATCAAACAATAACTCCTCACCATTGGCTTTAAAGCATTCAATCACCTTGGTACCTGTGACCTCACCTTGCTACTCTCCTGCGTGGCTCAGTGGAAAGAGACCGGGCTGGGAAGTCAGAGGTTATGGGTTCAAATTCCCACTCCACCGCTTGTCAGCTGTATGACTTTGGACTCACCTCCTCCAAGAGGCCTTCCCAGACTGAGCTCCTCTTCTCCCTCTACTCCTTCTCCCACCCCCCTTCACCTCTCCGCAGCTTAACCCTCTTTTCCCATTTCCCTCTGCTCCTCCCCCTCTCCCTTCCCATCCCCTCAGCACTGTACTCATCCGCTCAACTGTATATATTTTCATTACCCTATTTATTTTGTTAATGAAATGTACATCGCCTCGATTCTATTTAGTTGCCATTGTTTTTACGAGATGTTCTTCCCCTTGACTCTATTTATTGCCATTGTTCTTGTCTGTCCGTCTCCCCCGATTAGACTGTAAGCCCGTCAAACGGCAGGGACTGTCTCTATCTGTTGCCGACTTGTTCATTCCAAGCGCTTAGTACAGTGCTCTGCACATAGTAAGCGCTCAATAAATACTATAGAATGAATGAACAAGTCACATAACTTCTCTGTGCCTCAATTACCTCAACTTTAAAATGGGCATTAAGATTGTGAGCCCCTCATGGGACAACCTGATCACCTTGTATCCTCTCCAGTGCTTACAACAGTGCTTTGCACATAATAGGCTCTTAACAAATGCCATCATTTTTATCATTATTATTACATCCCAGCCTGCACAGTTTGCTTCTCTAATGCTAACCTTCTCACTCTAACTCGATCCACCTCCTGCCTCTGGCCTGGAATGCACTCCCTCTTCCAATCCGACACGTGCCAAACACTGTTCTAAGCACTGGGTAGACACAGGTTAATAAGGTTGTCCCACGTGTAGCTCACAGTCTTAATCCCTACTTTACAGATGAGGTAACCGAGGCACAGAGAAGTTAAGTGACTTGCCCAAAGTCACACAGCTGAAAGGGGAAGAGCTGGGATTAGAGCCACTATCTCTGACTCCCAAGCCCATGCTCTTTCCACTAAGCCATGCAAATCATATTTTATGGGGTATATTTTCCCACTGATTTAAATACATTTAATTTATACTGGTTCCACAACCAACTCAGATTTGAAGACCAAGTCCTTTGGGAAAGTAAAAATTTCACCGTATAAATCCCAATCTTCTGTTATCTTACCTTCTCACCCAACTAACTTCTCTCTCCCTGTGGCTTTCCCAGGGCTCCTCACTATGCTCCAGTAAAGTTTCTTTGCTTAAACTTTAACCATAGAAATAGCTATTGCTGCAGGCATAGCTGTAATTCAAACCCTTGCAACTCCTAAGGGTTTCAGAGTAGTGGCTTGGCTTAGTGGAAGTAATAATAATAATAGTATTTGTTAAGTGCTTACTATGTGCCAAACACTGTTCTAAGCTCTGAATAAGGCAATCACATTGTCCAACATGGGCCTCACTCTCTTAATCCCCATTTTACAGATGAGATAACTGAGGCACAGAGAAATGAAATGACTTGCCCAAAGTCAAACACCCGATAAGTGGAGGATCTGGATTAGAACCCATGACCTTTGACTCCTAAGACCATGCTTTTTCCACTAACCCATGCTGTTTCTCTGTGGAAAGAGCATAGGTCTGGGAGTGAAAGAATCTGGGTTCTGATCCTGGCTCTACCGCATGACTTCCATGTATTCTTGGGCTAATCATTTAGCTTCTCTCTCTCTCAGTTCCCTCATCTTGTAAAAAGATTCAGACTGAGCCCCATGTGAGACAGGAACAGTGTTACATCTGATTATCTTGTATCTTAGCCTAGTGTTTACTATAATGTCTGGAACAGAGTACGTTTTTAACGAATACCATTAAAAAAAGGGCTTAGTTCAGTGATCTGTACACAGAAAGCACACAATAAATATTACTGATTTATTGATGGGATTCAAGCCCTTCAAATTTGCTGTGTAATGAGAGCTGTGCCTCAAGATATCTTGTACCCTCCCTTTAGCCCAGTGGACTCTGAGGAATGCAAATTCTTACTTTCCAGACCCCAAGATGTTGGGTATAAGAGCTAGACCAAGCTCTGGCCTGGAAGTCAGAGGACCTGGGTTCTAATCCTGACTCTGGTTTCTTGTCTGCTGAGTGAATTAACTTCTCTATACCTGTTACCTCTATACCTGTTACCTAATACGTAAACTGTCGATTAAGACTGTGAGCTCCATGTGGGACAGGAACTGTGTCTAACCTGATTATCTTGTATCTACCACAGCACTTAAGACGGTGCTTGGCACATTATAAGCACTTAAATACCATTTAGAAAGGGGAATGGGGGGGAGGTGCTAGAGTGGGGTGCTTCCAAGGAAGTATTTAAAAGTAGTAGAATCAATGTAAACAAAAATCAAAATGTTTGCACACACAGGTGGTAAACATGTGAAGTTTGTTATTTCAGGATGACATTCAGCAAACCATAGCAATAAATTTTAGATTGTTTTGGGTAAATTCATGCAGGAAAGTTTTTTTTATGTACTAATGTAGGGAAATGTAACAGTGTTATAGGAAACATTAAGGCCTTTAAGAAGGCTCTATACTATTTAGATAGATACAGAAGTACTGAGAAAAGTTAGTTATCTAAGTTTATACATCAGTGCACAAGAGAATGGATGACAAAGAGCAACACATTGTTTCTCCTAGCATCCTTTGCTGTCACTATGAGGGAGAAAATACCAGACCGAGAATATCATTGCCCAATGGGTAGGTAGATATACATTACTTGATACAAAGTTGTCATTCATCCTGGAAAAAATCAACTGCTAACAGTAATATTCTCCTATGGGCATATATAGGTGTGCACTTGGAAATGACCAGTGTGGTATGCATATTACCAGTCAGAAAGTACACTCCAAAACTGTCCCTTACTTTGCCATCATGCTGTCATTTGCATCACCAGACAGTTTTCACTTTTAACTTTGTCTCATGAATATTTATAAATTTCAATTTGGAAAAAAACCCAACACACTGTTTTTGAGTGCAAAGTTCCACAGGTGGTCTGTCTGCTGCAGATGTCTTTCAATTTTTTTTCCTCCGATAAAATATTGCCTGAGATTTTGCTTTACTGGATCTTTAAAAATCTTTCCTCTGTCCCACTTGTTTCTTTTTGCCCATTTTCAGCACACCTTATAGCAGCTGTTTGGGTACCCTACTCTCATCCATCTTCCACACATGACCTGGTATGAGATTTATTATATTTTTATTCTCTTATAGCAAGACAGGATCAGCAGTAATGGGGTCACAAACACAGGAAATCTATCAAAAGTGAGGTAATACCATCGTAGCTCAGATTCACTGGGTGAAACGAACAAGAAGAATGGATGACAGTGGGATTCCCAAGCTTCTGCTATGTGGAAGTTGCCATAGATAAACAGAACAGAACATAACCCAGACACTGTGCCGGAGAAAAGAAATGTTGAGATGCAACAGTGGTAGCCCAACCAGCCCAGGATATAGTAATCAGGGAAAGATGGTTTTCAGAAAGAAGTTAAGAAGATTGTGATATCAGGAGGTCAATGGGAAAACAGTTCAGGCACTGGCTAAGGAAAATCTAATATTTTAAAATCAGTAAGAACATCATTTTCAAACACCAGTGTCATTATATATTTGGCTTTAATATGTCTAATTCAGTATTTATCTCTGTGTGTTCCTTGATCCTTCTTTCTAGGGCCCTTTTCTGGTTTCCTTCTGTCCTTTCTGAGCCCTCTTTTTGCCTCTCCCTTCCTCTCCACTGTCCTGTTGTTTCCTCGACTCTCCTGTCACTCTGTGTATATAACCCTCTTTGTCTCTTTTACCTCTTTATCTCTCTGTCATTCCTGCCTTTACAGTCCTACTTCCAGGAGACCTTTTCTCTCACAAAAATCCACTCACTTTAATAGAATCAAGCCTGCTCCCTTTATTCGGGTTCTCTCTCACCCATGGTTTCCTTTGCCTCAGATAAGCAGTGACCACAGATGTCCTGTACCCTTTTGAAATGAGGGGGAAAAAAAAATGTACCACCCCAACATGCCCTTTCTCAATTGCTTCACTTCCTTCTTTTGGTGGAACAGTGAATTGAGGCATGGGAGTCATAATAATAATGATAAATAATAATAATATGCTTACAGTATGCCAAATGCTGTGCCTAATACAGCTGGGAATATATGAGATAATTAGGTCAGACTGATGTTCTGGGCGGGTGCTGTTTTCTTGACAGAATCCTTTTCAACAAATTGGAAAAGTTCATGTTTGCCTGAATGTAGTGGATTTGTAGGGGATGTGTTTTAGAAAACTAAGCTTTGGACATCAAGGCTCTAATACAGCAGCAAAATGTTTGCAAACACTGAATGAAAAAGATGCAGCACGCTATTATCTACTTTTGATGACTGTGCCAAGCCTTGCATCTCTTTGTTCTCAAAATAACACAACAAAAAACAGTTTTCCTATTTGACTGACTCCATTGTTTAGGGAAGCTTGGAAGGGAATTTGTTAAAATTATCATTCTGCAAAAATTCTATCTGGCCTATAAAATTTGCATTAGTCCTGCCCAGGATTACCAATAAAAAAACCTCACCTGCTCCTCCTTGCTTGGAGCAGGGCTTGGGGAGGCACAGAGAGGTGAACAGCTGGGACGTGCAGCTTCCGTTCCCATGAAAATTGAGGGAAAATGGGTGTTTCCAGGAAGGTGGCAGAGGGAACAAGCCCCTCCCATCCTGTCTACTCCTTGGCCCCACCTTTCTTTGGTGGATCGAGCCTCATGAGATGGTTGAAAGGGAATACATACTTTGTAAAGGCATCTCTAATACTACCAACCTTGGGGAATTTACCAAACCTACATCTCTGCCCAGGTAGTTGGATTAACTTCATATTAGCTGTGAAAATCCTAATTTCCTTAAAAAGTACCTATGATCTACTATTGAATTTGGAAGCCCTACTGCCTGACACTATTGTTCTCTCTTGGGGTCTAACAACTTTCCCCAAGTATCTGTCCCAAGGTATTTTCCACATATATGATTCCAGCCCCCTAAAACTGACCTATCTTCCCATACTTGACCATGGCGAGTGAGGGTGAAACAACCAGAAATAAGGGAATGGCCATGGGGTCTTCAAAATCAATGCTGAGCTTACAGTCTAGAGGAGGAGACAGATTTTAATAGTTATCAGTGTATACATAAGTGTTATGGGGCTGAAGGAGGGGTGAATAAAGGGTGCAATTCCTAGTGCAGAGGCTACACAGAAGGGAGTGGGAGAAGAGGAAATGAGAACTTAGTTGGGGAAGGGCTCTTGGAAGAGATGTCTTTTTAATAAGGTTTTGAAGATAAGGAGAGTGAGGTTTGAGGACTTTCCAGGCCAGAGGGAGGATGTGGGAGAAGGATAGGCAATGAGATAGATGAGACTGAGGCACAGTGATTAGTGTGGCATTAGAGGAGCAAAGTGTGTGAGCTGGGTTATCACAGGAAATTAGGGACGTAAGGTAAGAGGGTTCAAGGTGATTAAATGCTTTTAAATCTATGGAAAGGAGTTTCTGTTTGGTGCAAAGGTGGATAAGCAACCACTGGAGATTCTTGAGGAGTGGGGAACATTCATTCATTCATGCAATCATATTTATTGAGCACTTACTGTGTGCAGGGCACTGTATTAAGTGTTTGGAAAGTACAATTCAGCAACAAACGGAGACAATCCCTACCCAACAACGGGACATGGAATGAACAGTTTTGTAGAAAAATAAAGTGGGCAGCAGGGTAAATTATGGATTGAAGTGGGGATAGTCAGCAAGGAATCTGATGCAGTAATCAAAGTGAGATTAGGATAAATGCTTGGATTAACCTGGTAACAGTTTGGATGGAGAGAAAAAGGTGGATTTTAGTGATGTTATAAAGAATGAACTGACAGGATTTGGTGGCAGTAAATATGTGGGTTGAATCAAATGAGTCAAGGAAACTGCCAAGTTTTGGGGCTTGTGAGACAGGGAGGATGGTGGTGGTGTCTACAGAGATTGGAAAGTCATAGGGAGGACAAGATTTAGGTGGGAATATGAGGAGTTCTCTTTTGGACATGTTAAGTTTGAGGTGTCAGGGGGAAAGCGAAATAGAGATGTCCTGAAGGCAGGAGGAAATACAACACTCCAGAGAAGGAGAGATAGCAGACCTCATGATGTAGATTTGGGAATCATTCACATAGAGTTGGTAGTTGAAGTCATGGAAGCAAGTAAATTATCCATGGAAGTGGGTGTAGTTAGAGAATAGAAAGGAATTTAGAAATGAACCCTGAGGGACTCCCACAGATAGGGAGGGGGAGAAGCCAGCTAAAGAGACGGAGTATGAGTGGCCAGGGAAATAGAAGAAGAACCAGAAAAGGATGTCAGTAAAGGTGAGACTGGGTAATGTTTCCAGGAGAAGAGGTGGTCAGCAGTGTCTAAGGATGCTGAGAAGTCAAGGAGAAATGATACGGATAGAGGCTGTTTGATTTGTTCCTTCTACACTGTCAGCTCAATGTGGGCAGGGAATATCTAACAACTCTACTACATTATACCTTCCCAAGAAATTAGTTCATTGCTCTGCAAATGGCAAATGCTTAATCAGTTGAGGTAGTGGGTGGATGGGTGTAATGTGCAGCCCTACCCACCTCCTTGCTTGTAGTACTTCCTGGGAGGGAACATGACTGCGATGAGAGGGTGAGTGGCACCACAGAATACAGTTGTGATGGGGGAAAACATAGGGAGTTTTGGGGCAGAGACAGGAGGAAGTTCCTGGTTGCAAATAGAAGGGCTGTAGCTACAGCAGGAATGTGGAGACAGAAAGAGAAGTAGATGCCTACCTACCTGAGCTGTTTTACCCCCTACTACCTCTGCCTCCACTGCGAACCCAAGTATTCCAGATAGATCCCAGCCCTTCCCAATCCACTGGGAAGTGCATTTAGGGCTAAGGCCTAGTGTGAGACCATGGGAGGAGCACCCAGGCAGGGAGAGGAATTTTGACTAATGCCCTGGTCCTCTATGATAGGGGACTGAGGCAGTGAGAACCACTGTGTTCTAGTGAATAGAGCACCGGTCTGGGAGTCAGCACGGGCCAGCACCGCCACTTGTCTGTTGTGTGATCTTGGAAAAGTCACTTCACCTCTGTGCCTCAGTTACCTCATCTGTAATATGGAGATTAAGAGTCTGAGCTCCATGTACGACAATATGGGACAGAGACTGTGTTCAACCTGATCACTTTGGATCTATGCCAGCACTTAACTAATACCATAAAAGAAAAAGACCCATGTCATAAAGAATAATGGCCAGAGAGGCAGATTTGGGCACCTTCACCACTCACCAGCCAATTTCCTGGGGCCACCTGGAAGGCTAGCAGATTACCTTGTGGTAGCCCAGAGAACATCTCCTTAGTGTAAGGAAAGTTAACGTGGGTATGTGATTTCTTCACAATCCTCCATGTTGCCTTTCCTTAATGAGCCCTCATTTCTTCTACTCCTTCTCCCTTCTGCTTTGCCCTTGGAGCACAAGTCATATCTGTAATTCATTTTTATGTCAGTCTCCCCCTCTAGCTTGTAAACTCCTTGTGGACAGGGAACATATCTACCAACTCTGATATTCTACTCTCCTAAATGCTCAGAAAGGTGTTCTGCACACAGTAATCACTAAATAAATACAAATGATTTCTCAGGAGACAAACTCCAGTAGCTCAATTGCCCTGGGTCCTCCCTACTTTGTTTGGCCCTCCCTGGTGGAGTCATCACAGAGGAGT
Source organism: Ornithorhynchus anatinus (assembly GCF_004115215.2). Classification (NCBI taxonomy): domain Eukaryota; kingdom Metazoa; phylum Chordata; class Mammalia; order Monotremata; family Ornithorhynchidae; genus Ornithorhynchus; species Ornithorhynchus anatinus. The sequence goes on from NC_041731.1 coordinate 84,810,653, forward strand.
GAAGCAGTGATGGCAGAATTTCATGGCTGCATATTGAATTTAAGGCATGATAATAGCAATAATAGTAATAACAATATTTGTAAAGCCCTCAGTATATGCCAAGCACTGGGGTGTGTATAGTATTTGCAGATCAGTTATAATCCCTGTCTCACACATGGTTTATAGTCAAAATAAGAAGGAGAACCGGTATTTTACCACCATTCTAAAGCTGAGAAAACTGGGGCTCAGAGAAGTTAAGTGACTTGACCTTGGGCAAGTGAGATTAGGATAATTGCTTGGATTAACCTAACAGTTTGGATGGAGAGAAAAGGGTGGATTTTAGTGATGTTAAAGATTGAATTGACAGGATTTGGTAACAGTAAATAGGTGGGTTGAATAAAATGAGTCAAGGAAACTGCCAGGTTTACGAGCTTGTGAGACAGGGAGGATGGTGGTGGTGTCTACAGAAATTGGAAAGTCACAGGGAGGACAGGATTTGGGTGGGAGTATGAGGCCAGTGGTCCATCCACTACACCATGCTGCTACTCTAAAATAATTGCAGTATTTGTTAAGCTTATTATGTTCTATTCATTCCTTCATTCATTCAGTGGTATTTACTGAGCGCATACTGTTTGCAGAACACTGTACTAAATGCTTGGAATGTACAATCGGCAACAGAGACAATTCCTGCCCAACAAATGGGCTCATAGTCTAAATGGGGGAAAAACAAGTAAACAGGCAATGAGGTTCACAGTCTTAATCCACATTTTACAGATGGGGTAACTGAGGCTCAGAGAAGTGAAATGACTTGCTCAAAGTCACACAGAAATGTGGCAGAGCAGGGATTAGATCCTATGACCTTCTGACTCCCAGGCCCGTGCTCTATCCACTAGGCCATGCTGCTTCTCTTCCGGGCACTTCACTAAGCTCTGGTGTGGATAAAAGCAATTAAGGTTAGACACAGTCCCTGTCCCCCATGGGGCTCACAATCTCAGTCCCCATTTTACAGGTGAGGTAACTGGGGCACAGAGAAGTGAAGTGACTTGCCAAAGGTTACATAGCAGACAAGTGGTGGAGCCAGGATTAGAACACATGATTTTCTGACTCCCAGGCCTATTCTCTATATACTACACCTTGTTCCTTCTGCTCCAGTGGTTGCCCATCCACCTCTGCATCCTACAGAAACTAGTTTTATGTTCTGCATCAGCTCTCCCCATTCTACCTTATCTGATCTCTTACTACAACCCAACCTGCATATTTCACTCTAATACCAACCTTTACACTGAACTTCAATTTCATCTATTTCACCACCAACCCCTTATCTACATCTTCCCTCTGGCCCAAAACTCCCTTTCCATCCTAAACACCACTTCTCTCCACATTTTCAAAGACGTACTAAAATCATATCTCCTCCAAGAGACCATCCCTGACTATCCCCTTACCTTATTCACTCTTCCAGCTTTGTCACCTATGCACTTGGATCTGTACCCCTTAAGCACTTTATATACACCCCATCTACAGCCCTATAGCACTTATGTGCATATACTTATTCTCTGCCATGTTCCCAATCCAAAATTTGTATTAATGTCTGTAATTCTAGTTTGTAGGCTTCTTGCGGTCACAGATCATGTCTACTGATATGAGAAGCAGTGTGGCTCAGTGGAAGGAGCATGGGCTGGGGAGTCAGAGATCATGGGTTCAAATCCTGGCTCAGCCTCTTGTCAGCTGTATGACTTTGAGCAAGTTACTTAACTTCTCTGTGCCTCAGTTACCTCATCTGTAAAATGGATTAAGACTGTGAGCCCCACATGGGGCAACCTGATCACCTTGTATCCTCCCCACACTTAGAACAGTGCTTTGCACATAGTAAGCACTTAACAAATGCCAACATCATTATTATTATTATAATTACTGAGAACTGCATTGTACTTCCCCTAGTACTTAGTTCAGTGCTCTGCACACAACAAATGATAAATGCATACCATTGTCTGATTACTTTTTAAAATGGTTCCAGGGAGTTGGGTTTAGTAAGAAAAAAACCCTCAACAATCTTGGAAGGAATTTCAGAAATGGGGAGCCACAGCAGCCTGATCCAGATTCTCCTAGAGAGATAGGAACACCCCTCCAAGTTCTAATCCTCCTTGACCTCTCAGCTGCCTTTGACGCTGTCGACCATCCCCTCCTCCTCCACACCTTATCTCACCTTGGCTTCACGGACTCCGTCCTCTCCTGGTTCTCCTCTTATCTCCCTGGCCGGTCATTCTCGGTCTCCTTCACAGGCGCCTCCTCCCCCTCCCATCCTTTAACTGTCGGAGTTCCTCAGGGGTCAGTTCTTGGCCCTCTTCTGTTCTCCATTTACATTCACTCCCTTGGTGAACTCATTTGCTCTCACGGCTTTGACTACCATCTCTACGCAGATGACCACGCAGATATACATCTCTGCCCCGTCCTCTCCCCCTCCTTCAGGGTCGCATCTCCTCCTGCTTCCAGGACGTTTCCACCTGGATGTCTGCCCGCCACCTAAAAATCAACATGAGCAAGACTGAGCTCCTCATCTTCCCCCCAAGCCCGGTCCTCTCCAGACTTCTCTATCACCGTGGATGGTATGACCATCCTTCCCGTCTCTCAGGCCCGCAACCTCGGTGTCATCTTTGACTTGTCTCTCTCGTTCACCCCACACATCCTATCCGTTACCAAGACCTGCCGGTCTTACCTTTACAATATCACCAAGGTCCGCCCTTTCCTCTCCACCCAAATGGCTACCTTACTGCTACAGGCTCTCATTATATCCCGGCTAGATTACTGTGTCAGCCTTCTCTCTGATCTCCCTTCCTCCTCTCTCGCCCCACTCCAGTCTATTCTTCACTCCGCTGACCGGCTCATCTTCCTGCAAAAACGTTCTGGGCATGTCACCCCCCTTCTTAAACACTTCCAATGGTTACCTATCAACCTCCGCTCAAAACAAAAACTCCTCACTCTAGGCTTCAAGGCTCTTCATCACCTTGCCCCTTCCTACCTCTCCTCCCTTCTCTCTTTCTACTGCCCACTCCGTACGCTCCGCTCCTCTGCCGCCCACCTCCTCACCGTCCCTCAGTCTCGTCTGTCCCGCTGTCGACCCCTGGGCCATGTCCTCCCACGGTCCTGGAATGCCCTCCCTCCTCACCTCAATCTAATTCTCTTCCTCTCTTCAAATCCCTACTTAAAGCTCACCTCCTCCAAGAGGCCTTCCCAGACTGAGCTCCCCTTCTCCCTCTACTCCCTCTACCACCCCCCCTTCACCTCTCCACAGCTAAACCCTCTTCTCCCCCCCCTCCCTGTCCTCCTCCTCCTTCTCCCCCTCTCCCGTCCCACCCCTCAGCACTGTTACTCGTCCATTCAACTGTATATATCTTCATCACCCTATTTATTTTGTTTAATGAAGATGTTAACATCACTCTGATTTCTATTTATTTGCCATTGTTTTTATGAGATGTTCTTCCCCTTGACTCTATTTATTGCCATTGTTCTTGTCTGCCTGTCTCCCCGATTAGACTGTAAGCCCGTCAAAGGGCAGGGACTGTATCTGTTGCGATTTGTACATTCCAATCACTTAGTACAGTGCTCTGCACATAGTAAGCACTCAATAAATACTATTGAATGAATGAATGAATGAATGAGGTCCACTTCAAATCCTTCCAATTTCTTGGATACCCCAGGCATGGATGCAGGAATTCCAGTCATGGCATGTCTTAGCAAGTCTCCAAGCCAACTGCTTTGCTGGGATTCCTGGGCGTGTAGAGAGTATCCAGCCACCCAGCAATTAGCCTTCTGAATCATGATCCTTACCCAGTAGTCAGTGAAGGAATAGAGGAGGTTTTTCCACTTTAAACTGGCACTGAGGGATGCTTTGTAGCACTTCCAGTAGTCTCCTGGGAGAAATTTAGCTTACTGGCATTACTACAGAAAGATCTGGCCCTGTTCTTTACTGGTCTCCTGGAATTTTTCTGTGATCTTCTTCCAAATTAAGTGGTAATTTAATTTTCATTCAAATGACCAATTGCAAACATATTCAGCTTACAAACTTGAGAAGAAGTGCATTAATAGGACTTTGATGCTTAGAGGTGGAATTGCCATTTAGAAATATCTTTCCCTAGAGATTTTGGCTCTTTTCCAGCTGCTATTCACTTCCCACAAACCAAATCAGGAATCCTGCTCTGTATAGCTTGAATTACAATAGTTCCTCATGGAACTGCTGAGGCTCTAGCTAGTTATTACTTGGACAAGCCATAAATGGAGCAGAGATACACCATTTTTCCCAATAAAGAAATGTCACTATCATTGCCACCAGCAAAGTCAATTCCTCCTCCCACCACATAGCCAGTAGATCATTGTTGAGAGTACTGAGAGTATTGAGTACTGTCAATCAAGAGAGGTTACATTCAGTGCTGCTTTATACATAGTCATACTAGATCCCCAGTATGCTTAGCTACCTATCCAAACTCTTTACACAGAGTCATAGGACATGGAACCTACTGAACATCTATTGAATGCAGAACCTTATTCTAAGAAGAATGCTTATTTCTTTTATTTTATTTTCAGGTATCTACCTAGGAGGAGGAATAAATGTAAAGAAATAGTTTTTTGGCAAGTGTATTGTTTTTAATTGGCAGGATATTCTAAGATTATATTGCCCCATGCCTACTTTTCTCTTTAATGGACTTATTATTTTACAGGAAATATTGCCCACTAGGACAAAGATTGGAAACCATTTCTGTTTTTTCTAGTTTCTCCATATGGAATTTACCTCTGCATTTAAATATGAGTTGATAAACCAACATCATTATTGATGTCTGTTAGCAACATAGTTTTAGAATCTTCCAAGTGTCTAAGAAAATAAGGTGGAACCAATTAATTTGTACTTCATTTTATGTTTTCTTTTCATTTAGGACAGTGATTTAGGAATGAATTAGAAAGCAGACCAGAGAAGATATTCATAGGTTATGGGTGGCAATAGTGAGAATTTGGTCCATATGTATTCATTCTCAATGTCAATGGCTTAGACTAAGTTTCTGCAGTTCCTTGTTAATTTTCAGCTACAGTGGACCTGCTTACATCATCACCGGCTGTCTGCTTAATTTCACTGAGATGCACATATTATCTCACATTAGAATTTACCCCCTGTGGCTATATGGTCTTCTAATATTATGAGTTATCTCTCAAATTGGAAACTATGTGGACAGATTTAACTGCATGCTTGCAAGATAGTTATGAACCAGAAAAAATGATTCATAGTGTATGAATTACTATGCTTAAATATTCGGTAATATGTGCATATGAGAAGCAACGTGGCTTAGTGGAAAGAGCAGGGGCTTGCGAGTCAGAGGTCGTGGGTTCCAATCCCGGTTCCGCCACTTGTCAGCTATGTGACTTTGGCCAAGTCACGTAACTTCTCTGTGCTGCAGTTATCTCATCTGTAAAATGGGGATTAAGACTGTGAGCTTGTCGGACAACCTGATTACCTTGTATCCCCGCAGACTTAGAACAGTGCTTGGCACATAGTAAGCGCTTAACAAATACCATCATCATATTTGAAAGTTTTGTGGTCTCAGCTCCCTGGAACCATTTTAAAAAGGAATCAGTCAGTGGTATTCATTGATCCTTTGCTGTGTTCAGAGCCCTGAACTAAATATTAGGGAGAGTACAAAGCAGTACTCGGTAAATACATCTTATAGAGTCCTTTGACCTATGAATATCTCTTTACATGATCGTGCTTCTAAAACTTTCAAGCCCTTTCAATCCATTGAACACTCCAAAGTATATCTTGCAAATGCTAAGTTTATAGCTACAGTCTTCATCATTGGAAATGGACAAGGAGCCCTTTTTATGGTATTAGTTAAGTGCTTACTATGTGCCAGCCACTGTACCAAACCCTGAAGTAGATCCAAAATGATCAGTCTGGATTACTGTATCAGCCTCCTTGCTAACCTCCCAGCCTTCTGTCTTTCCCCACTCCAATCCACACCTCACAGTGCTGCTCGGATCATTTTTCTACAAAAATGTTCAGGATGTGTTTCCCTCCTCCTCAAGAAACTCCTGTGGTTACCCATCCACTTCCATATTAAATGTCAACTCCTCACAATTGACTTCAAAGCACTCAATCACTTTACCACCTCCTACCCTACGATGCTACTCTCCTACTACAACCCAGACTGAACACTTTGCTCATCTATTTGCTAACCTGCTCACTGTACTTCAATCCCATCTGTCTCGCCATCGATCCCTTGCCCACATCCTGCCTTTGGCCTGGAACTCCCTTCCTCCAAATCCAACAGACAATTACTCTGCCCTACTTAAACTTCTTATTGAAGGCACCTCTCCTCCAAGAGGCCTTCCCTGTCTAAGCCCTCCTTTCCTCTTCTCCCACTCCTTTCTGTGTCATGCTGACTTGCTCCCTTTATTCATCCCTCCCACCAACCCCACTGCACTCATGTACATATCTGTAATTTATCTATTTATATTAATGTCTGTCTCCCCGTCTAGACTGTAGGCTCATTGTGGACAGGGAAGGTGTCTGTGTCTCTTTACTATTATACTGCACTCTCCTAAGCACTTAGTACAGCACTCTGCAAACAGAAAGCACTCAGTAAATAGGATTGAATGAATGAATGACACAGTACTTGCCCCACTTTATGGCTCACAGTCTTAATCCCCATTTTACAGATGAGGTAAGTGAGCACAGAAAAGTTAAGTGACTTGCACAAGGTCACTCAGCAGCCAAGTGGGAGAGCTGGGATTGGAAACCAGGTCCTATGACTCCCAGGCCTGTGCTCTTTCCCTTGGGCCACCCATTGCTTCTCATTATGATTACCATATGATTAACACAACACTAACCACAGCAATTTGCACAGTAAGTGCTTAGTATCACAACTCATTAACATTTATTTAGTGCTTGATGTGTCCAGAACACCACCTTAACACCTCTGATGATGATCGACATGGTTGTTTTCTATCTATCCTAGCATTTAGTACAGTGCTTGTCATACAGTATGTACTTTTACCAATACTCCAATTATTATTTTGGAAATGCATAATAGAAATGAGACAATCCCTGCCTCAAGGGTTTTCGGGTCTGTGAATGCCTGATTTAAGGGGATCTGGATGCTTCTTTCCTGAACTGGGTGATGTGCTGGTAGTACTGTTTTAAAGTCAGGATCCTTTTGAGTTCACCTCAAATCATACTCTAAGGACAGCAGCAGTTATCATTTGCACAGTCCCAAATCAATCAAGAATCATGTAGGAAAACTCAATTTCACAACAAATGCATTTCTGAGCAACTTCTCCAGGAAGGTGTTTATAAATTGAAATTTACAGATTTCTCATTCATGGTGTTGAAAACAAGAGGTGAATATTTACTCTGCCCTGTAACCTAACTAGTAATTGATGATAAAGGACAAGTAGATTCGACAACTGCACCCACATGTCTTATAGAAAGCATAGAGCTACAATAGAGAACAATGGAGAGATACTTTTTCTTGTATAGTTTTCGGGACATCTGAATAATATGGTTGAAGTAAAGGTCTCACACCCCAACCCCCCAACACATACACACACGCACACACACACACACATTATAAGCCCATCAGTCATGAGGAGCATTAAGGAACATATGGAGTCTATTTTTTTCAGATAAAACACCTATTTTGCCACTTTCCCACACAGCTTTTCTGCCTTGGTCTACAATCAATTTCAATTAGACAGGGACTGACTAGCATTTTGTGGATTACCTACACCTTTGATTTTTCTTTCTTTCTTATTTTCCCTCCTTCTACCTGGTTTATAGCCAACTCTGAACTTGTATGAAATGATTGGAAGGGAAAAGAAAAGGAGAGACTGCTTAAATTCAAACGATTTTTCCACATTTCAACAGTTATTGTAAGTTTTCTTGATAGCATTTAATGACCATAGTGAAGGTCTTCATATAATATGTGGATTCTAATTATCTAGGTCTTGAATTTTGACCATTTTCACAAAAGCTCCCCGGTGTTGGCTACATTCATCTAGTTTCTCACTTTTATTTGTATTTTTCCCCATAATCAAGCATGGCATAGGTGAAACTGCAGTAACCTAGCCTAAGCCAGGGGCTTGGAAGTGAGTCAAAGGGAGAATCCCCCCACCGTCACCAGTGTGAAAGGATACTGAGCCCCCTAGGCTTACCTACACTCCAGGGGCCAGTCCTAGGGAAGAGATGCTGACTCCATACTCTCCCCACAACCGCAGAAGCCAGAGGCCTGGAACAATGCCATTTCCAGGCCTCCAACCCCGGCCTGCACGCGGGAATTCCAAGATCACATCAAGAGTCAGGATACCAAGCTGAACTGGGGAGAAAGGACAAATAGAACTCTGTACATCAACCCACCTGTTAACAATGTATTAATATTTTGATCATTAATATTTAACTTAATGTTAACATTTTCCCCTCGATTGTGAACATGATGAGTGCAGGGAATGTCTTTACCAACGCTTTGTATTGTACAGTAGTAGAATAGTAATTTTAGTGGTAGTTGTAGAGAAGCAGTGTGGCTTAGTGGAAAGTGCAAGGGCTTGGGAGATGTGGATTCTAATCTTGGCTCTGCCACTTGTCTGCTGTGTGACCTTGGGCAAGCCACTTGACTTCTCTGTTACTCAGTTACCTCATCTGTAAAATGGGGAATAAGACTGTGAGCCCCACATGGGACAAACTGATTACCTTGTATCTAGCCCAGAGTTTAGAACAGTGCTTGGCACATAGTAAACACTTAACAAATACCATCATCATTATTATTACTATTATCGAGATCAGTACAGTAGTCTGCACATAGTAAATATTCAACTTATACCACTGATACCAATTGTCTATTAACAATTTATGATTTATGAGGATCACCCTTTCACTTGCACTCAAATAAAATTGATTGATTCATTCACTCATTCTGAACAGCAGCTAATGACTTAATATTCTCCCACTCACTCTAGAGATTCCCCTCAACTGGAGCTACTAGAGGAAACTGTGTTGGTCACTGGCTGCCCCAGATTGGCTGCTGTACTTGAAGACTTTCTTTCCTGAATGCCCTAGACCTCCCATGTCGTCTTAGTCCCTGACACTGCCACTCTTGCCCACCACCAACACTCCTCATCCCTCTTCCCACACCCTAATCCCTGCCCTCAGCTCATCCTCCCACTCCTAATGTCATCCCTCTCCTCCTTTTCTATATTTTTTCATAGCTGCTCCTCATCCCCCTTCCCTTAGCTGCAGCCCCTAGCAGCCCAGCCCCTTCCTAACCTTTGTGCTCTACCCAATCCCCACCCCCTGAGCCAAAATCAACCTGTGGAACCTCACCACTTCATGGGAGATCTTCTCTTTATCACTGAGTGCTGCTTCTCCTCCTCATCAATGAAATCAGGCTCACCCCAGATGCTGCTGCTGATCTCTCCATGGGAAGAGGGAGGGCTCATCATCTCCTAATCCCCAAGACTCAATCAATCAATCTTATTTAAGTAGTTACTGCAGGCATAACACTGTACTGAGCTCTTGGGAGAATACAACAGAACACTGTACTGAGCTCTTGGGAGGATACAACAGTTAGTACGCATGTTCCCTGCCTACAGTGAGTTTACAATCACTATAGTTACTTTGTATCTATGCCAGAGCTTAGAACAGTGCTTGGCACATAGTAACATGCTTAAAAAATAACATAATTAGTATTATTAAAAGGGGAGAAGGTGAATGAATGCTTTAAAGCCAATAGAAATGAGTTTCTGTCTGATGCAGAGGTGAATGAGCAACTACAGGAGATTCTTAAGGAGTGGGGAGAAATGAACTCAGTGTTTTTGTAGAAAAATGATCCCTCATTATATTCATCCTCAGGGACTTCAGTGTTTACGTGGATACCCCAGACAACTCTTCCTTTCTTTACATACTCTCACTCCTTAACTCCAGGCCCTACCAGTCCACCTTTCTTCATCCATTCACCAACTTGGACAAAATGCTTAATTTCATCAAGTCAAACCTTGACTTTATCTTTGATTCAAATATCTATCAGCATTATACATTTTCCACCTTCAGCATATCTGAAATCTGTCCACAGTTTCCTTACCTTTCTTCTCGCCCACACACTCACTGCAAAACTATCCTCTTTCCCCACAGAGGCCAGGGAAACTGCCTTCTCAGTGTGAACAACTATCCTCTCCTCTCAACTATCATCAATACTGTGTAGCACCCCTTTCTTTCAGAAGCATTATCCAATCTTGGCTTCACTAACATTATCCTCTCTTGGTTCTCCTTTCTCTCTGACTGTTCATTCTCAGTCTCTTTTGCAAATCCTACTATGCTTCCCATTCATTCAATCATATTTATTGAGCACTTTCTGTGTGCAGAGCACTGTACTAAGCATCCATTCTCTAGCTGTGGCATTGCTGCAAGACCCACTTCTGAATCCCCTTCTAATCTGCATCTACATCAGCTCCCTTGTAGAAATCTTTAGCTCCCATGTCTTGAATTACCATTTCCATGCGGATAACTTCAAAATTTATCTTTCCAACCTAGATGGCTCTCCCATCTGCATTTTCACATTTCCTTCTGCCTTCAAGATATCTCTACTTGTATGTTCTCCTGTCACCTTAAGCTTAATGTGTCCAAAAAAGTGCTCTCTATCTTTACACCCAAACCCTGTACTGCTCCTGATACTCCCATCACTGTAAACAGTACAACCTCTTTTTTGCCTCACAATGAAAGCTTGACTTTATCTTTGATTCATTTCTCCCATTCAACCCATATATCACTAAAATCCACCCTTTTCTGTCCATCCAGACTGCTACCTCATTAATCCATGCACTTATTATATCCTGCCTTGATGACTGTATCATCTTCCTTGCTGACCTCCTTGCCATCTGTATCTCCCAACTCCAATCTATACTTCACTCTGCAGACAAGATTATTTTATTTATTAATTTTTTTTTACAAAAAATGTTCAGTCTGTATTTCCCCATTCCTCAAGCATCTCCTGTGGTTGCCATCCACCTCTACATCAGTCATAAACTCCTTACCTTTGGCTTTGAGGTACTCAATCACCTAGCCCCGTCCTATCTCAACTCGTTGCTCTCCTACTAAAACCCAACTAGCACACTTCACTCCTTTACTGTCAACTTACTCCCTATACCTCGATCTCATCATTCTCACTGCCAACTTTTCACTTACATCTTGCCTCTGTCCTGGAAGGCCCTCCCTCTTCATATCCAACAAAGTTCACTCGCCCCTTACTTAAAGCCTTATTAAAACACATCTCCTCTAAGAGGCCTTCCCTGAGTAAGCCCTCATTTCCTCTTCTCCTACTCCCTTCTGCATAACCCGGATTTTTTCCCTTTTTTCATCCCTCCCTCAGCCCTACAGCACTTATGTATCCATAATTTATTTATCTTTAATGTATGTCACCTCCTCTAGATTCTAACTTCATTATGGTCAGGGAATGTGTCTATCAAATCGTTTATATCATACCCTCTTAAGTTCTTAGTACAGTGCTCTGCACACAGTAAATGCTCAATAAATACAACTGATTGATACCTAAATGTCCTGACACCTCAAAATAAACATGTCCAAAACATAACTCATCTTCCCAACCAAAGCCTGTCTTCCTCCGGCCTTTCCAATTATTGAAACAATGCTTCTATTCTCAATGTCTCAAGCCCATAATCTTGGCATTATTATCAATATATCTCTTTCATTCCACTCATATATACACTTCACTCCTCTAATTCCAACCTAGCCACTGTACCTCAATCTCATATATTTCACTGTTGACCTCTCTCCTACATCTTGTCTCTGGCCCGAAACTTTTTCCCATTTTCATATCTGACAGACAACCACACTCTCTACCTTCAAACCTTATTAAAAGCACATCTCCTTCCAAGAGGCCTTCCCTAAGCGACTTGACTATAGTCACACACAGCAGACAAGTGGCAAATACTTGAAACTATTCAATAAGTGGTATTTAATCTAACATTTACTGTGTGCATAAGCAGCGTGGCCTAGTGAAAAGGAGGCAGAAGACATGGGAACTCATCCTGGATCTTCCAACTGCTTGCTGTGTGAAATTGGGCAAGTCACTTAAGTTCTCTGTGCCTCAGTTTTCCTGTTCTCCTTTCTACTTAGATTGTGAGGCCCATGCAGAACAGGGATTGTGCCCAACCCAATTGATTTGTATCTCCCCAATGCTTAGAAGACTGTCTGACACACAGAAGCACTTAATGCATACCATAAAACAATGAAAAATAAAGCTGGGTTTAGAACCCAGGTCTTCTGACTTCCAGATTTGTGCCTTATCTACTAGGCCATGCTGCTGCTGCACACAATAAGCTTTTGATAAATACAAATAATCAAATATTTTCAAGCATCAGATTTCTTAGAGGTGAAATGAAGTTAAATTGCATAGCAAAGTCTATATTCTAATATATTTGTAACATGGAAGTGTGTACTTGGTCAAACATGGGTGAACTCCAAAATACTACTCTTTATAAAATATAGATAAAAAATTCTATAAATTCTAGAAAATTCTACTCTCTGTAGAAGCAGTGTGGTTTAGTGGAAAGAACACAGGCTTGGGAGTCAGAGGTCGTGGGTTTTAATCCCAGCTCTACCACTTATCAGCTGTGTGACCTTGCACAAGTCACTTAACTTCTCTGTGCCTCAGTTACTTCATCTGTAAAATGGGGATTAAGCTTGTGAGCCCCAGGTGGGACAACCTGATTACCTTGTACCTATGTCAGCATTTAGAAAAGGGCTTGGCACATAGTAAGCACTTAACAAATACCATCATTATTATTATAAAATGATTCAATGAATGAGTAAAAAATTGAATAGTCACTTTGAAGAAAACGATAAAAAAAAAGACAGGCATATATGGGCGTTGCCTAGACACTTCACCATCTACCCTCAAGCACTTTGATACCCCAGTCCCACAGCACTTGTGGACATTTCCAAATACTCTACTCTATCTGTAATGTAGCTTATTTATGTCTCTCCTTGTATAATGTAAGTTTCTTCTGGGCAAGGATAGTTTTTACCAATTCAATTGCATTGGACTTCCCCAAGATTTTAATACAGTGATTTGCACATAGTAAGCATTTAATAATAACCTTTCATTTACTGAAGCAGAAAGCATCTTCCTATTTATAATTACTGACTCTCTATACAAGTACATGGAAGAGAAGAGGGAATGAAGGGATGCTGAGTCAAGTAATCAGGAAACTATCAACTAGGGACAGAAATGTCTTGCTGAATTTTGAAAACTGCAGATAACTGGGACATATATTTATTGCACTTAGAGTGTATATATTGGTTGCTTAAACGTTTGAGGTGTGCCAGTGATGAGGTTTTACAGTCCTACATCCAAAGTTATTCAACAATATCAGCTGACAACAAATCATCCAAATCCAAACACTTGAAGTAAAATAATCTAAGAACTAAGAAATCATTGGCTTGATTAAAAAGTCACTTGTTGTTGGAAAGTCATGGAGTATATGGACAAATATTTTGTATGATTTTATTCTAGTTTAAGAAATATTTCACTTTCCCCCTAGATTTCTTTTAATTTCTATAATAGATCAGAGTGAAAAAAATTGGAACATGAACTTTTTTTTGTAATGACAGGTATGAATAAACTTTTCAACAGTGAGTAGTCTAATGTGAAAAATATAAGTCAAGGTGTTTGTCCATAACTTGATTGTAATTATGTTACCAGTGAAACATTGTAGTATTCCTTCTTTCTACTGAATAGACTGAAGTTTATATAGCTCCTGGTTTTTAATTTTTTGACTATTAACATTTCATGCATAAGATTGATTATGTTTATAGAAATTGACTTTCCTGGATTGCAAATGTTTGCCTGAAGGAAGTTAGGTTTGTTTTCAGCTACACATAGAATATAATCATGAAAATATAATGAAGAGTTAATGAATATGCCCTACATATTAGTCTGATCAAAGAATACTGAGGCAGAAACACATTTTTCAGATTTTTTAAAATTATTTTCTCTCCTGATTACTTGAAAATTTGGTTAGCATGCAAATGATGAGACACCATATGATTATATTTAATTTGCAAATGTAAAAGTATATATAGCCTAAATTAGAATATTAATATATTCACTAGTGATTGCATTAAATTCCTTTTGCCCCAAACATATAATTATTTAATGTAGTATTTATCTGTGACTAACACTGGGAAATAGGAATATAGTATTTGATTGGCTAAATATGAAGTTTTTGTAGAACCATTGTTTATGGAACTGTGCTTAGATAGCCTTAATTAAACTATTAGTTGGAGCCCCAAATCTCAGAGGTTTAAGTTTTTTAAAATTAGAGAAAATATTACACTTTATTACTGTTGTAGTTTTATAGAAACTATTACCAGGGTTAGGATATGACTGTTTGCTGCATCTAACCCAAATTATGTGTTTCCACTTTTATGGGTGGGATAATCTCAGCAGTTGCAGTGTAATTTGCAGAAGAGCAAAGTAAAGACATTAAATGGAAGTAATTCCTATGGTTTTGAGAGCCTTTGGCTTAGACAGAGGAAGTGCTTGAATCTTGTTTTTGTTCTCATTGGCTGTTTCCAAAGGTTACATGAATGAAATTCATCATGATACTTAGTCCATGGCTTATATATGAAATGCTCATAGTTATGATCCAAGTACTTTGTGTAAGCAGCTCAGTTATGGGTAATGCTGAAGGAAACCTGGACTGAATAATAGTTATTCTGGACATTTTCAAATCAATTACTGAAGTCACAGATTTAGGAATTGAGATTTAATCATGAGAAAGATCAAAATGAAAGAAGTTAATATATTCTTACGTTCCAAGTTTTCATTGCCTGAGTACCTATACAGGAACAAACTGAAGTTATAAACTTAACTAAATACTGAAGGGAAAAAACAAACTAGGAAGCCATACAAACAATCCAGTATTTTTTTTATCACCAATTCAGGATTTAAAGATAACACTCATTTTTCTATACAGACAGAAGAGCATCTTATGATTCACAAATAACCAGAAGTAGAAAAACAAATCAAGACCAGATTTGCACTTGGGAGATTATTAGACTTTGAAGGCAGTGAGGCATCAAGTATTCTACCAAACTTAAAGATCTATTTAAACTATGGCAGGGAGCCCGGGACAGAAGACACATTTGGTTTCTTTAACGACTTCATCAGTGTAACTATTTGGCCATATACAAAATCTAATACAGGTCAAAGTTATCAAGAGTGAGGTATTAGAATGATAACAGTGGTTAATAATAATCATGATATTTGTTAAGTACCTACTATGTGCCAGGCACTGTTCTAAGCACTAGGCTGGACACTCCGCCCCAGTTTGGGATCATGGTTTCAATCCCCATTTTACAGATTAGGTAATTGAGGCCCAGAGACTATAAACTAGTTATGGGCAGGGAATGTCACCTTTTATGCTTGTGTTGTATTTCCCAAGCACTTAGTATACAGTGTTCTGCACATAGCAAGCACTCCTCAATAAAAACAATTGAATGAAAGTGAAGCCACTCCCCCTGATACAATAGATACAAAATGCATGTTCTCTGATTATGGGAGTATACAATCTAATTGGGGAGATGAATATACAAAAATGATTTATAAACCATGGGAGAAGGGAGAAGATTAAGGATCAATAGTTAGTAGAGTACATACTCCAGGTTACCCAGAAGACAAGTGGTGGAGTTAGGATTAGAACCCATGACCTCCTGACTCCCAGGCCCATGTTCTTTCCTCTATGTCATAGGTCATTTCAATAGCAAGCAATGTTCATAGCTGCATAACTCCTTTGGGTGGATCAAGTGAGAAACAGGGACAAGGCAGGATTCTCATGGAGTTACTGAATATTGGACTGAATCAGGGCAGGTACATGGAGGCAAGGAGGACAGAGTAAACACCCAGGAAGTGAAAGCATAAAATGGCATGGTTTCAAACAATCTACGAGAGCAGCTATTTAGCAAATGTTACTGATGAGGAAGAGGTGGAAAAATAGCTACAGGTGGACAGCAGATCTAGAGGACTGGCAGTAGTCAGGTGACTATAAACTCTGGAGAGTTCTGAGGTAGTTTCCAAAACATCAGTAAGCACTGCATGTAGCAAATTCATTAGTGCACCAAGGAGCTGTATTTACAAACTCCAAATATAAAATAAATTGAAGGTTACACAGAGGTATTTTCTACTATCCAGAGAGTAATCTCTAAAAATTCAAGGCAGCTGCATTTATATACACTTACACTTCAGCCATGTTGCAAGCAAAGGAAAAGCAGGAGGAAAAGAGAGTACCAGAAGCCCTCTCTCTCTCGGATTTAAAAAACCCTGGTGGACTTGCTAATTGGCTAAACTCCTCTCTGCCTATTGGCCTGTTCTACTTCTGTTCAGAAACGTTCAGTATCCTGGAGGCTACTGGGGAATAAATTTCTCAAAAGGGAGAGTTTCAGGAGTTGGCTTCCTATTCTTCTTTCGGTTTCCTTGGACACAGTTCCCTTTCCAAAAGGGAATTGGATACTTACACAACTAAGCTTCTCCAATGGAGACACAGGAAACTGCAGCTTAAAGTATACTGCACTGACTGATAGTCTGACCAGAGTTTCTTGTATGTGGTAGGGAGGAGAATTTGTTAGCACGATATATTGGTAATGGTTGCAATGCATTCATTCAATCATATTTATTGAGTGCTTACTGTGGGTAAAGCACTGTACTAAGTGGTTGGGAGAGTACAATGTAACAAATGCTCCATTGTAACATTGTAACATTGGGAAATACCAAAGTGCTATGCTACTTGTTCAGGAAGAGCTCATGTTCTAAAGGCAGGAGCCAAGACAGAGATAAAAATATTTACAAGTATGGTAAGTGTGATAAATAAGTGTACAGTTGAATAATGATAGATGCATAAAGTGCCAAGGATAGGTATAAATTAGAACAAAAGGGCTAGAGATGGCTGGTGGGAACAGCTGATGGACCACTTACCATGAAGTATCACTGCATTAGGATTATGTTGTTTTCAGCATATAGATAGATGTTCACTCTAGCTACCAAAAAATTCAGTGAAGTGCACTGTGCAATTCACCACAGAGACCTATTAGGCTGGAGGCTCTAATTTGGAATATATGTGATTTCTTACCTGGTTGGTTTAGCCTTTCTTATTATATTATTCACAAAATGGAAGGTATAGTATTAAGTCACTTTCCAGGAATAGATTTCAATAATAATAAACTGGTGCTTGAAATCCAATTGGAAATTACAGATAAAATGCAATGAAACCTTCTATTTGGAATGAATCCCAAATACCAATTAGAAACTCCTTTAAAATCCTAGGGTCTCATACTGGAAGAAAAATTTGATTCTGAGACTGTTGTGTATTTCTACAGATTTAGGTAATTTCACTGGTCATGGGCATCTAATTGTAATAACTACAACTGAAATGACCTCTCATTAGGTGAACTTTATCTTCATTGTAACCCTCTAGGAAAAGATGTGTGATGGAGGATTCCCAAGATTCCAAGTAAGTGTGATTAACAACTGGACTTCAATACCTCAACAATTTGAAAAGACTGATTTTTTTTCTTTTTGAAGTTACTCAAATTCAAGTGCCTTAAAATGCATTTTATTTTTAAATGTATAAATATTCAACTCACTATTGAACTCCTAGATACCAGGTAATTAGAATAAATACATATAAATTCTCTCTAGACTCTGAGTTTGTCATGGACAGGGAATGTGTCTACCAACTCTGTTTTGTTGCTCTCCCAAGCATTTAGTACAGTGCTCTGCACACAGTAAGCACTCAATAAACATGACTGATTGATCAATTGATTAATAAAATGGTTAGTCATTATTGTAGTACACATGGGAAAGAAAAAAACAACAACAGGTTAACTTTCCACAGAGAGGTATGAAAGAAAGACTCAGGGGAAATTTTGCAAGAGATAATTAATTTGACTGCACTAACGTTATAAAATAAACTTGGTAAGGATCCTTTCAGAAAATTAGGTTTTATTTTCGATGTGTAAATACATTACAAATCAAGCAAACAACATCAAATATTAACTAGTTGATAGGGATTTTACTTAGCACTAACAATTAATATGTTTAAAAGAATAAAATACCTATAAGCTGAGGAAATGGAGTAAAGTATGTTAGGTAGGGCAGATTGCCAGGCTCATCAATCTAGCAAAATTGGATGAAACTAATTTCATTACACTGATTTATGCTCAATATGGTTGGTAGATTGACATGACTGAAAACTCAAATGTGTAATGAACACTAGAGCAGCTCTTGTCTGAGCTAAAGTCCCAAATTTTATTCCCAATCATCGTTTAATGTCCAGGTTTGGGCATCCAGTTTGTCTGAAGGGTGGATTGTCCAAGAGTCAGGGGACTGAGATACTGTTTCTGATACACTGCACACACACTGCACCCATTGAGCTTGTTTCAATATGGGCTTTTAATATTTTATAAAGGTAGTTTAAATCTATACAAAGTTGAAGATCATAAAAGTGTGAAAATGAATCAAATAACAACACAGTGTTGCATGAAAAACAATACATTTTCTGTAATACTCCTAAACTTTTTCTAAGATTCCTAATATTCCTAGACCATTTTCAGATAAAACTAAATATTTCTACAGTCTACAAATGAGATCTAAAGACATTTTCCAAAAAAAGTACCACCACTGGATTTCATTTATTTACCTCTTTTTTGATGACATTTATTAACTTAATAGATGCTAAATGCTGAGGTAGAATGTTATATGAGACACAGTCCCTGTCACACACAGTACTCAAGATCTATCTATTTATTATTTCTTCTAGTATTTATGTATCAATAAGTCAATCAATGATGATGATGATAGTATTTATTACATTTAGTACCTACTGAGTGCAAAGCACTATATTAGTGCTTGAAAAAATACAACAGAAACAAAATGCATGTTCTCTGACTATGGGAGTATACAATCTAATGGGGAAGATGAATATATAAAAGTGATTTATAAACTTTGGGAGAAGATTAAGGATCATTAGTTAGTAGAGTACATATTCCAAACTGGATTTTTAGAGTAAATCAGAATAAATTATTTAATCTACAATTGATTATACTTATATGTGCACATGCTGTGAATTATTTTAAATAATACATGTGCCAAGGGTTATTGATGATTTGATTTAACTTGGGGAGATGGGATCGAATGTGGGAAAGCTTCCTGGAGGAGGTAGAATTTTAGAAGGGCTGTGAAGAGGGGAAGTGCTGAGAACTGTCATATATGAGGGAGATCCAGGTCAGGAGTGAACAAATTCTCTGAGGTGGGAAGATCAAGCGCAAGGTATAATTAGAAAGTGAGCCAGGGTGAAGTGTGTGCTGCAAAGTAGAAGATGAATAATAATAATAATAATAATAATTGTGGTATTTGTTAAGCTCTTAACTATGTGCCAGGCACTGTACTAAGCACTGGGATGGATACAAGCAAATTGGGTTGGACACAGTCCCTGTCCCACATGGGGCTCACAGTCTCAATCCCCATTTTACAGATGAGGTAACTCAGGCACAGAGAATTGAAGTGACTTGCCCAAGGTCACACAGTAGACAAGTGGCAGAGCTGGGATTAGAACCAATGCCCCTCCGACTCCCAGGCCAGTGCTCTACCCACTATGCCATGCTGCTGACCTAATTGTATGCTGCATCTGTTGCCATCAGCCTCTTCTCCCAATCAACCATTCAGTGGTATTTAAGGAGCACTTACTGTGTGCAGAGCACTGTACCAAGCACTTGGGAGAGTACAATACAGTGCTTGGCAGTGCTTGGCTTGGGAGAGTACAATACAACAGTTAGTTGATACATTCCTGGCTGCTCTGAATCCCATGGACCAGGACATGAGCTAAGTGAGAAGAATCAACTGGATTTCTGAATGGGATCAACTGATGAGGGCCGTATTTTGCAAAGAATCTCCAATTCAAAAGAAGTAAACTACCTCCAGAGAGAATTTTTTGCAGTGTCGAAAACTGCATGGACGAGCATGGAAACAACAATTGGGTACAGTGATAAACCCTGTCTGAGAGATTATTTCTTCAAAGCACTTCAAGTTATGAATGCTGGAAATCACATGCAAAAAAACCCCACCAACCTGTTGAGGATTTACATTAGAAAGGAAAACTCACCAGTAATATAGAATCCTGTTTAGACTGTTGTATTTCAACAAACCCTCTAATCCTAATCCATGACCACTTCTAACTTCCTCAGTGACATGTTTCAGAAGGAAAACTGGAAATTTTAGGAAAGGGAAATTTTTTTGGTCATATCCACAAAGTAGCCCAAATTAGTATCATTTTGGACTGTAATTTTTCAAAACAGCTCAAAACATTAGGAGTCAAATCTAAACACTGTATTTATACATGGGCAAAACCATTTTCAAAATAAAATTTCACTCCAAGTACCTCTCTAAATTTATGGTGATAGGAGAGATCCTCAGCCTTAACACCAGCAGAGTCTATTGGCCCCTTTAAATACATTTGCTCCTATGAATTAAAACCCAAAATGAGATGATGGAAAACTGGGGATAGTTGGTACGTAAGAAGGTGGCACATTAGTTTTGGCTTTGAAGAATTCACTGATGGCTTTGGAGAGACTGCAAGCCTGCCTGGAGTGGGACAAGAATAGAGTTGGTCAAGAGGGTTGTTTTGATCTTGATATGGAGTTTAAACACTCCACCATTTTCAAAACTCTATTAAAAATAACACCTCCTCCAAGAAGCCTACCCAGACTAAGCCTTTTATTTTCCCTATCCACCCTTCTCTCTGAATCAACTATGAATTTGGCTATATACCCCTTAAGCACTTTGATTTTTTTATTTTAATGGTATTTATGTGCTTATCCCGTGCCAGGCACTGTACTAAGAGTTGGGGTATATAGTAGATAATCAGTTTGGATGCAGTCAATGTCCCACTTGGGGCTCACAATCTTAATCTTTATTTTACAGATAAGGTAACTGAGACACAGAGAAGTTATGTGACTTTCCCAAGGTCATACAGAAGACAAGAGCCAGAGCCAATATTAGAACCCAAGTCCTTCTGACTTCCAGGCCTGTGCTCTACTTACTAGGCTATGCTGCTTCTTAACCCAGCCCCACAATATTTATATAAATACTCTTCTACTCTATTTCCCTTACCTCTAATCTACTTTAATAGTAATCCTGGTGTGGGGAGAGATTGTCTCTCTATGACTGAATTGTACTTTCCAAATGCTTATTACAGTGCTCTGCACAAGGTAAGTGCTCAATAAATACGATTGAATGAATGAATCTGTCTCCCCCATAGACTTTAGGCAGGGATCACATCTACTACAACTCCGTTGAATTGTACTTTCCCAAATACTTAGTACAGTACTGTGCACACAGTAAGCATTCAGTACAGCGTGGCTTAGTGGAAAGAGCATGGGTTTGGGAATCTGTTGTCTTGCGTTTTAATCCCAGCTCTGCCACATCAACTGTGTGACTTTGGGCAAACCACTTAACTTCTCTGTGCTTCAGTTACCCCATCTGTAAAATGGGAATTAAGACTGTGAGCCCCATGTGGGACAACCTGATTACCTTGTATCTACCCCAGTGCTTTGAACAGTGCTTGGCACATAGTAAGCTCTTAATAAATGCCATCATAAATTAATTAATTAATTGGGAGTAGGAATATTGCAGAGATAGTTGGGAGAGCTGTGACACCCAGAGAAGGCCTTTGTTAACACAGAGGAGACTTGAATATGTTTGAAGACAGCTAGTGAGAGATTAAAGCTAGCAGCAAATTAGGGATGAGAGCAGAAGCAAGTGTTCTTTGAATATGAAAGGCAATGGTGTCAGAAGAGATTGACAGATTTATTTTGTATTTACAGTTGTATTTACAGAGCAGGTGGCAAACTTCTTGAGAAACAGTTAGGAAAGATGTGAAAGGAGGAGAATATAAAAGGAGAGAGAGAAGAAGATGGAAGGAATTTTGAAAGTGTCTGTGTAATGATTTATATTTTAACTACAAAGTAGTTGGTGATGCCATGGTTTGGTAAAGAGGTGATACAGGTTGCTGGGGGCTTAAGGAGAGAGCTAAATATCTGGAATGACTGTCAGGGCCTGTAGACTTGGAAGTCAGTAAGCGGAGAATGGAAATGTTGCCTAGCAGAAGAGAGATATGAACTATAATAGATCTGATTGAACTTAAAGTAGTAGAAGTCAGCCTGGTGCCTGAACTTTTGCCAGTAATGCTCAGGTGCACATATGCTAAAGCAGAGGAAGAGAAATTTTGGTGATCAGGTCAAGGGGATTGATTGCATGAGAGTTATAAATTTGATTGATAGGATGGTGTAAAGAGTGTAGACTAATCATATAAAGAGTGATCCAAACATTTATAAACCTGGGTTAACTGAGAAAACTATCCAGCTGTCCAAAATTATCTCTCTTCTCAAAGGACATCTTCTTCATAAGTACCACTTCGGGATTAAATAGCAGCTTCTATGGAACAGTATTCATAGACACTGTTAACTTCTCCTTCAACACATATTAATCTCTACCCTTTCCCCAACTAGGGAAATAAAGTAAGAGATTGTTTTGGCTGGAATTTGACATGAACAGGTGGTACCTCCAGCTGAGAAATCTTTAGATTTTGCTGCTCTGTTGGCTTTGAATCAGATTTTTTGAGTAGTCATCTTTTTGTAGTTCATTCAACACCTAGGAATTAAAAATAGGCATAGCTGCTTTTGTTTTCAAGATTCTAGGTGGAGACTAATAGATTGTTTTGGAAATAATTAGAATTGTCTTCAATATCCTTCAGACATAATAAAAGGCAAATAATATTCTAATGTTTAAAAACATTGAAGCACTAATGGCTTTTTTGCTTTGGAGGAATACTATTTATTTTGGGAAGAATGCAAAGCCTTACAATTAATTTTTGAAGTGATCTAAACCTATTGAAGATTTATTTCTTTGTCTGAATCCCCAAGATTGTATGGTTTCTCTATTGTCACATGGGATTCATTATTTCCCCCCTTTTGTCAGCTCCTTGAATATAAGAGACTGTGTTGTTTTCTACTTTTATTGTATGAGCCCAAATGCCTAGTATAGTGCTCTGCAATAAATACTATTGAGTGAATGAAGGAAAGCAGAAGAATGAAGTTTCCTTATATCCCATAGATACATTTTCCTGTCAGGACTCACTTGGAGCAGGGGGATGATCAAGGATAAAACAGGTAGTTGAGCAAATGTGCTATGTGTTAAATATCAAAATAAATCAGAATAAGTGATCCAATATGCATTATTCATATGTGCTGAGAATAGTTTCAAATATGTAAACCCTGACGGTGGCTGATGTCAAACAAAAACTCCTTGGTTTTAAGATACTCAATCAGCTCTCCCTTTCCTACCATACCTCACTAATTTCCTACTACAACCCAGCCCACACACTTCACTTCTCTAGTGGCAACCCACTAATTATATATCGATCATACATGTCCCATCACTGACATTTTGCTCATGCCCTCCCTCTGGCTTGGAACTCCCTCTCCTTGATAACCGACAAACATTACTCTCCCCACCATCAAAGGCTTACTAAAATCACTTCACCAAATGGTCTTGCCTGACTAAATCCCTCGTTTTCCCCACTCCCTCCCCCCCATATGTCACTTATGCACTTGGATATGTACATTTTAACCATTTGATTTCCACCACACTCATCCCCACAGCACATATCTGTAATTTGTTTTAATGTCTGTCTGTCTCCTCTTGACTTTACGCTCCTTGTAGGCTGGAACATATCTATTGCATTTTACTACTCTAAGTACACAGAAGGCACTTGATAAATACTATTAATTGATTGATTGATACAACTTGGGGTCTTGGGAATTAATCAGGTAAGGATTTCTGGAGGGGGAAAATTACAGAAAGATTTATCAAATGGGAGGGTTTAGGGTGTATTTGGAGAGGGAGGGAATTTTCATACAGGGGAATAGAATGTATAAGAGAACTTAGGTGGGAGCATCAAAAGCAGAACAGTTAGATGAGTTTAGGAGTGTGAACTGGATGAGAGTGAAGGAGCAGAGCCACTCTGAAAGGTGGAGAAAACCGGGGCAGAGCTTGAAGCCGATTGTTTGAAGGAGAAGGCTATGGGCAGCTCATATCTTTTTCACTCCCAAATCGAGTCCATATATTAGTCTGCTACCCGAATTATTTTCCTAAAGTTCATACCATGTTTTTCCACTCCTCAAAGACCTCCAGTGGTTGTCCATTCACCTCCGCCTCAAACAGAAACTACTTACCATCAGCCTTAATGTATTCAATCAGCATTCCCCCTCTAACCCTACCTTCTTGATTTTATTACAACCCAACCCTCACCTTTTGCTCTGCTAATGCCAACATAAGCGCTTAACAAACACCATAATTATTATTATTGCTATACTCACTGTACCTCATTCTCATCAATTTTGCCACTGACTTCTTGCCCATGCCTTCCCTCTGGCCTGGACCTCTCTTTATACCTAACATACCTCTCTCCACTTTCAAAACCCTCCTAAAATCACATTTATTCCAAGAGGCTTTCCCTAACCTAGCCATCATTTCCCCAAATCACTCTTTCCCCGCATCACCTATTGATGTTGATCAGTATCCTTACGCATTTGATATTCACCCCATGCTCAACCCCTCAGTATTTGTGTGTCTTATATTCTGCTATTTCCTTTATTCCTATTGACTGTCTATCCCTGCAGATTATAAATTCTGTGTGGCAGGGACTGTGTCTACCAAATCGCTTGTACTGTAATCTCCCAAGCACTTAGTATAGTGGTCTACACACAGTGAGAGCTCAATGAATACCAAAGATTAATTCATTAATTTTTCCTGACTGTCTTTGGAATGCTGAGGATTGTTCAAGACATTCAAATATCATAAACTCCTGCCCCTACCGATCTCTAAGAATTCTAACCTGTCACTTTCCCCACATTCCTTCACCTTCTAACCTTGTCCTCTGCTCCTGTTGGGACTTCTAATCTCTTGACCCTCTCTGCTATGCCAAACTCCAAAATACAGCACCTGAGTCCCCTTCCTTCCCTAGATGTCAAACCCTAGGCTTTCAATCCCCTTTACCTATATAACATTTGGTTAAATTTTCTTGCATTTAAGTAATATTGTCCTAAAAAATCCATTCACGTAACATCCATGATCTGTTTACTTCCAGGAAGAAGCAAATTCACCCTAGACACCTCCCCCAAAATATTATATTTAAAATAACTCTAGATATTATATAGTAACTATATATAGCTAAGGGGGTTGTGAACCAAATCACTAAGTCAAAATGTTCATATTTCCCTCCTATTCTAATGTTAACATGTGTGGAGAGAAGTTACAATGCTCTGACCTGGTATAGGGGGTCCCCCTTTGTTATACCTAATACCCAATTTAAACTCCCTGTATTTTACACAACAGAACAAGGCCACTAGGAATCTCATCTGGTTCCTCTGTAACCAGCTGGGAGATTTTATTGTCATTTACACAGGAGATATTGGCAGCCAATCAGAAGGCCCTTTGGCTAGCATCCTTCCCTGAAACCCTCAAAGCACTTGACTTGAAAAAGATTTTTGAAAGTGAATCCAGTGTTCTCACATCAAGAAATGAAACTACTTGCCAGTGTGCATTATTCCAACTTAATCCTTGTTTCCTATCACAGATGAATGATGAAAGATTCCTCCTCCGGTCAGTGCTCATGAAAGTGTGACAAACATAGGATGCATTTTTAGCAAATTTAAACTTTATGTTCTTGGATTCTTGAAGAATATGTCAAGATCCAGTAGAGTTTAGCTATAACAATGGAGACCTTTAAAAAGTATTATTATTAAAATACAATTATAATAATAATAGTAATTTTTGTAAAGCTCAATGTGCCAAGCACTATGCTAAATACTGGGGTTGACACAATCTAAACAATCTGGACCCAATCTCTGAACCACATGGAACTCACAGCCTAAGGGGGAAGGAGAACAGATATTTGACCCCATTTTACAGGTGAAGAAACTGAGGCACAGTGAAGTTAAGAGAGTTGCTCCAGATCAAAGAGAAAGCAAGTGGCGGCACCAGGATTAGAAATCAGGTCAGCTGACTTCCAGGCCCCTTTATTTCCACTAGGCCAAATTAGATTCATAATGGCCAAACTCAAGATTTAATCAAAGTCACACATGAACTGTCTTTAACAACTCAATTGTATTGTATTCTCCCAAATGCATAGGGCAGAACCCCCAGAAGACAAAGGCTCAGATTTATGCATCTTTACCAATCAAAGGCTTCCTGCTTTCCCTCCAACTCAGACCATTTTCTCCTGCTTTCACACTCAGCCAGCCCATGATTTCTCCTAAATACTGGTATCTTCACTCTCAAGGACCCAAGGACAATTCAACCATCTTCTCAGGGTATCTGCAGATAATATTAAGTAAATATTAATTATTAATAATTAGTAATTATTATCATTATCAGCAAATAATTAGTTATTGCTATCTTTTACCTCCCCTATAATGCTTAAACTTCACTATCCCACCATGCCCTTCAATTGCCCCAATCCAATCAGCCCATCCCAGTCCTCTCCTGTACCATCCAATCCCTTCCCACTCCTCCTCCTCCATGTCCCATCACTGTAATCCTGTTCCAGCACCATCCCTGCGCTGGTCCCCATCAACTCCCATCCAACCCCTCCCAACCACTCTCACCATCCCCTCTCCCAGACCACTCCCACAACATCAACCTAGTGTGGCCTGTGGAATCTCTCTCCCTCATGGAGACGGTTCCCTTCATCTTTTCCCTGTTCCAGATCCAATCACTTCTCCTCCTCGCCATCTCTGAAACCTGACTCACCCCAGACGACACGGTCTCTCCTGCTGTTCTCTCCAGAGAGGGCCTCATCTTCTCCTACTGCCCCAGACTCAATGGGAAAGAAGGGGGTGATGCCTTTCTTCTTGCTACCCTAATGCCATTTTCACAACATTCCACCTTCCTCATCCCTTTCTTTCAAGCCCATATCATCCAACTCTACCAACCACTCCAGCGGTGTGGTTTAGTGGAAAGAGCACGGGCTTGGGAGTCAGAGATTGGGGGTTCTGATTCCGGCTCCCCCACCTGTCAGTTGTGTGACTTTGGGCAAATCACTTAACTTCTCCGTGTCTCAGTTACCTCATTTGTAAAATGGGGATTATGACTGTGATCCCCACGTGGGACAACCTGATAATCTTGTATCTACCCCAGCGCTTAGAACAATGGTTGGCACATAGTAAGCACTTAACAAATACCATCATTATTATTATCATTATTAAACTAGTAATGGTCATCTACCATCCCCCAGTCCCACCTCCAATTTTTTTAAAACATTTTGATCCCTTTCTCATATTCCTTTTTTCTTTCTCCATGCCTACATTGACCCTTGGGTACCACATTCATTCAATTCATTCATTCAATCTCATTTATTGAGGACTTACTGTGTACAGAGCACTGTACTAAGCACTTGGAAAGTAGAATTCAGCAACAGATGGAAACAATTCCTACCCAACAATGGGTTCACAGTCTAGAAGGGGGGAGACAGACAACAAAACAAAGCAAGTAGACAGGCATCAATAACATCAATATAAATAAATAGAATTATAGATATATACACATCATTAATAAAATAAATAAAATAAAATATGTACATATATACATGTATATATGTATATGTATATATGTATGTATACATATACATATATATACACAAATGTTGTGGGGCGGGGAGGGGGGAGAGCAGAGGGAGGGAGTCGGGGTGATGGGGAGGGAAGGAAGGGCAGCAGAAAAGGGGGGCTCAGTCTGGGAAGGCCTACTAATTATGGTGTTAAGTCTTACTTTGTGCCAGACACTCTCAGATTGTGTTGGATACAGTCTATGTCCCACATGGGATTCAGTCTCAATCCCAATTTTGCAGATGAGGTAACTGAGGTACAGAGAAGTAAAGTGACTTTCCCATGGTCACAAAGCAGACAAGTGGTGGAACCCTTGACCTTCTGACTCCCAGGCTTGTGCCCTATCCATTCTGCTTTGCTGCTTCTCCAAGAACAACTACAACTATTCTTATATTATTCCTGATGACCCTTCTGCTTCCTGATTTCTATCACTCCTCAACTCCACTGACCTCCTGCTCCAGCCCACCTTTTCTCTAGCCAGTGCAAATCTCCATCCTCACCAACTCTGAAATCCCTCTTTCTGACCACAACCTACTCTCCTGCCTCCTCACTCACACATCTCCTCCCCACAAATCTGTGCTGTTCCCTCACAGATACCTCTGATCTTTTGACCCCATCCAATTTTCTTAATTCATCTTGCCTCATTTAGCTTCCATGGCTCCCTCCAATTATCACCCCATCTCCCTCCTACCATTCCTCTCCAAACTCCTTGAGAGAGTTGTCTGCACCAGCTGTCTCAAATTCCTCTTCTTCAATTCCCTTCTTGACCACATCCAATGTGACTTCTGTCCCCTTCAATCCCTAGAAACCACCCTCTCAAAGGTCACCAATGATCTCCTTCTTGCCAAATCCAACAGCCTCTATTCCAATCTGATCCTACTTGATCTCTCAGCTGCCTGCAACACTTCTCTTGGAAACATTATCCAACCTCAGCTTCAGTGACACTGTCCTCTCCTGGTTCTTCTTCTATTTCTCTGGCCACTCAATCTCAGTCTCTTTCACGGGCTCCTCCTCTGCCTCCCACCCCCTTTTCATTCTTTCATTCATTCAATCATGTTCATTGAGCACTTACTGTGTGCAGAGCACTGTACTAACCGCTTTGGAGAGTACAATTCAGAGATAAAGAGAGATAATCTCTACCCACAATGAGCTCACAGTCCAAAGGACCCCCAAACTGTGAGGGGGTGGACCCTCAAGGTTCAGTGCTGGGTCCCTTTCTGTTCTCCACCTACAACCAGTCCCTTGGAGAACTCATTCACTCACATGGCTTCAATTACTGCCTCTATGTGGATTCATTCATTCATTCAATGGTATTTATTGAGCGCTTACTGTGTGCAGAGCATTGTACTAAGTGCTTGGAAAGTACAATTTGGCAACAGATAGAGACAATTCCTACCCAACAATGGGCTCACAAATCTACATCTCCAGCCCTGATTTATCTCCCTCGTTGCAGTTTCACATTTCCTCCTGTCTTCAAGACATCTCTACTTGGATGTCCCCCTCTCACCTCAAACTTAATGTCTAAAAATGAACTTCTTACCTTTCCACCAAACCCTGTCCTCCCCCTAAATTTCCCATCACTGTAGATGTCACCACCATCCTTCCTGCCACATAAACCCATAACCTTGGCATTATCCTTGACTCTTCTTTTTCATTCAATCCACTTAATCTGCCACTGAATCCTATCAGTTCCACCTTCACATCCTATCCTATCACTTACCCTATCCGCCTTGCTCACTCCTTGCTGACCTCCCTGCCTCCTGTTTCTCCCCTCTCCAGCCCAAACTTCAATCTGCTGTCTGGATCATTTTTCTACAAAAACTTTCAGTCCATGTTTCCCCACTCTTCAACAAACTCCAGTGGTTGCCCATCCACATCCATATCAAACACGAAGTCTTCATGATTGGCTTCAAAGCACTCAATAACCTTGTCAAATTCTACTCACCCCACTACTCTACTATTACAACCCAGCCCCCACACTTCACTCCTCTAATATTAACTTTTTCACCTTTCTTACCTTTTGCCTACATCCTACGTCTGGCCTGGAATGCCCTCCTTCTTTCTAACCAACATACAATTATTGTCTCCCCCTTCAAAGCCTTATTGAAGTCACATCTCCTCTAAGAGGCCATCCCTGACTAAGTTCCCCCATTTCTTCTTCTCCACTCTCTTCTGCATGGCCCTGACTTGCTCCCTTCATTCTTCCCCCTTCCAGCCCCACAGAACCTATGTACACATCTGTAATTTATTTATTTATATTTAAGTTTGTATCCCTCTCTAAAATTTGTATCCCTCTCTAAACTGTAAGTTCACTGGGGGCAGGGAATGGGCCTGTTTATTGTTATATTTTACTGCCCCAAGTTCTTGTACAGTGCTCTGCACAGAGTAAGTGCTCAATAAATATGATTGAATGAATGAGTGAATGGATAAATCACATTGATAAATTGATTGATTGGAAGGAATAATTGATTAGTCAAGGAGGAGAAGTATACACTTGGATTTTATTCCATTAAAAGACTAATGGGATGATAAACTCATTCAATCATATTTACTGAGTGCTTACTGTGTGCAAAGCATGAAGTAGTATCCCCACTCTGAGAACTTATAAATAGTGGGGAGAGAAGATGGTTTCTGTGATGAATCACATCATGCTTGAGTTTCTCAAATACTAGAATTCTATTGAAAAAAAAAAACCTCATCAAAAGTAGATTGTTATATATCCTTTTTATATTAGTCAAATCTCTCGAAATAAAGATCATTCTGTTATGCAGTCTTCTGGAATTTAAAATCCCTGAAAGCCATATACATTTTAGTGTTCTGGCACAGAACCATGATATAGGTCAAACTCTGTCATAACTGTTAGATTTCTTTTAAGTTAAACTGTGGCTATTTTGAAATGATATAAGATTTGAGAGGTTTGAAATTCAGTTTAAAGATAGATTTACACTTTTCAGAGAACATTAAGCAATTTTGTTTTGACTTTACTGAGAGAATCTGTTTTAGAATTGATTTTCACCTTTGACTAAAGATGCACAACTCAGGCAAATGGCACATGTATCACGGGTTAGCAATACCTATAGATCTTTTTATATGAAAGAAACTGGAAAAAAGTACTTTGGTCAGTGTTTCTAGTAAAAAAAAAATTGTGTATATAGTATCATAAATTACTTTCTGTTCAACTTTTTGTTCACTGTTCTAGATTGTTTACTCTTATGAAAAGTGACACATATTTTAGCTTCCAATGGGTATTTTGTTTGATCCAAAACACCCATTGTAAAATGGGGACTGAGACTGTGAGCCCCAACTGAGACAGGGATAGTGTCCAACCAGATTTGCTTGTATCCACCCCAGCACTTAGTACAGTGCCTGGCACATAGACAACTCTAACAAATGCCACACTTCTTAAGAGATAATGGTTTGACTCTGCAGCAGGAGGGATTTAAAGCAAAGGTAGAATTTTTTGAATGTGGAGATCTGATGTTCCAGAGCAGGTGACACAGTATGGGAACTGGAGTCTCTCTGAGAGGCACTGACCCAACAGGGATGTTTTCTGGGCAGAGAAAAAGCCAAACATATGCCCTTCCTTTAGCCATCACCCCCTAAGGTGGGCATCAGGCTGTTAGGGTGCAGCCCACATTGGACCTGGCTGCATATACTCATTCCAACTTCCTCAGTTTGGAAACTTCCTCAGCTTCCTCAGCTCAACTCAGGTGTTTAGGTGGTGGTCTTTAATCCAAAACAAAACTTTAAAAAATTAATATGCAGTCTTAAATAGTTTGGGATTATAGAGGATACATAGACACAGATAACTTTCTGTATAGGTCACAGATTTGACGATTATTTTTTATCAATCAATCATATTTCCATCAATCATATGTATTTAGAGCTTATTGTGTGCAGAGCACTGAACTAAGAGCTGGGGAGAACAGAATAAAACAGAGTTGAGAGACATATTGCCTACTCACAAGACTGCAGTCTACAGGGGGAGGAAGACATGAATATAGATGAGTTAATTAAGAATATGTACATAAGAGTTGTGGGGCTGAGATATGGTTAAAAAAAGGGAGTAAATCCAAGTGCAAGAGTAATGCAAAAGGGAGAAGAAGAGGAAATGAAGTGTTCCGCTATAACAGTGGCTCTAGAAGCTGCTGATGGCTATACTCCGGGCCATGGGAGGGGGAATGCACTGAAGTCTGTAGCATTGTGATGTGTAGGGGATGGTGGCCCTGGAAATGGTTTCATGGTGGAACTGGGCCCCAGAGCTGATGCACAGTGGGGAGAGATGCACCCAGGGGCACCAGAGTGCTGGAGGCACCAATGCATCACAAAGGGAGTCCTTGACAGTGATTGTTCAGACCCTCAGGATGTGCTGTAGGTGAGAGAAGACAGGGGAATGGTTGGTAGGGAAGGGGCATGTTGGCTTCATGGCAGGAACAGCTTGGAGTCCTCTCTCTACACTACGGGTCTCACTCCAAACCACAGATAAAACAGATCGATATCCCTCTCGGAACCACAGAGCTGATGAAGCAACTCAATCCTCCTCTTCACTGCGGAGCTCATCTTAGATCATTGTTTGGAGTGGAGGAGCAGAGAAGGAGAAAGGAAAACCTGCCAGCGGCATCCTGGGAATGTCCCAGCACAGCAAAGGCCTATGCACAAGACTTCAAGGCATTAGAAATTGTGGGGTGGTTCAGGGATGGACAAGGAGGTGGGAAGCAGAGACCAGTGTTGGCTCCGTGGTGGAAGCAGCCTGAGGCTCACTTTCCTGCCACAGAAGAAGGCAAGGATAACACCTTCACTCATGGGCATTGTATACAATGACGAAATAAAGAGTCCACTAGTGTTGTAGGAAAAAATCACTGGCTATTCTGAAGAAAACACCCTACCACAACCATCCCCAGTCCTTTCCTGCTCCACCCAGGCAAGGAGAAACCTTGACCAAAAGCTGCTAGGCAGATAGAAGCCTGGGGATGAGTGCAGAAGGTTGTGAGAATTTTCACCAAGGCCTGACTCTCTAGGTTTTCTCTCCCTCCAAACTGTTACTATGATAATATCATTTAAACTATCCAATGCTGAGTACTGTAATAGCCTCTTCCTGACCTCTTACCCTCCTGTCTCTCTCCTCTCCAGTCCATACTTAATTCTGCTGCCTAGATAATTTTTCTACTAAAATGTTAAGGCCATGTTTTCCCTCTCCTCAAGAAACTCCAGTGGTTACCCATCCAGCTCTGCCTAAAGCAAGAACTCCTCACATTTGGCTTTAAAGCAATCATCTTGCCCCCTCCTATTTCACCTCACTACTCTTCTACTGCAACCAAGCCCACACACTTCACTCCTCTAATGCTAACCTTCTCACTGTTCCTAGATCTCATCTGTCACTGCCAACCCCTCTCCCACATCCTGACTTAGGCCTGGAATGCCCTTTCTCCTAAAATCTGACAGACAATTACTCTCCCATTTCAAAGCTTTATTGAAGGCACATCTCCACCATCATACTATGGAATGGTTGAAACAAGAGAAACTGCTTAATTATCACATGAAATGTTCTGCTATTTATTAAATATCGGCTATTTGAATCAAGCCTTTGAATTTCTGGGAACAAAAGCATGCAGAGCTCTTCGCTTTTCCTTTATTGGATGAAAGGAGATGCTCCTAACAGGAAAATTACTGGGAAAGTTTCAAAGGCCATTCAATGCCCTCAGGCCTTACCGAAGTTTTCATAAAATTAGTTTGAATCTTGCTAAGAATCTCCTTCTGTTATCCACTGTGGCCGCCTTATGTAGTGGAGATTGGGAGGTGACTGATAGGAGTGATACAGTCATTCTGATGAGAGACTGCTTTTGGACAGAAAAAATAACAATTATGAAACTCCCTGTGAAAAAGCTTTCCAAAGCTCTAGGAAAGCTGTAACAGGCTCTGGAAACACAGTGAGTCATTTTCCCAGTCCTTAATTTAAAGTGCATGACAGTCAGGGTCTGTTGCTGAGAGTGTCTTGATTCTGTTGTGCTCAGCATGCAATTCAATTAAAAAGTCAGGTTTGGTTTAAAAGAGCCTGTCTTTAAGCTGCTGCAGAGTTCTTTCACTTATGCCTATTTACCTAGGTTATTTGCTTTTTATATATGTGTTGCCTCATTCACCTTGATCATAAGAATCACTCAAGGTCAGGCACAATTTGGAGAACTGATAATCTCAGTAATTCACACGTAGACAAATAAGTTCAAATGCTATGAATAGTGAAAAGGAACGATAATCAAAAAAGAGTTATGTGTTAACACAGGCAACAGAAAATTCTAGGTAAACATCCCAGCCTTAAAAAAGCATAAAATGACTTGGAATGATGCACACATGGGCACAGCACATTTATGCATGCTTAATGAAAAAAAGAACTAGATCAAGAGAGATCCACATAAACAAGATCAATATCAACGTATCATGGGTATTCATGTAAGGATTTTAAATGATGTTCTTAAAGTCTTAAATTGGAAGAATTTACCAGAGGACCATTTTATAAGTCCCTTTTTACATCTTCAATCGTGGTTTTATAGAATAGCTTGAACAAAACCCCTGCTTTTCTCCATCTAGTCATAGTAGTAATAGCATATATGAAACACTATGTACAAAACTCTGTAATAAGTGCTATAAAAGAATACAGTGGTGAAATTAGATACGGACCCTGTGACCCTGTCCCTAGAGGGACTCACAATGAGTGTGTGTGTGTGTGTGTGTGTGTGTGTGTGTGTGTGTGTGTGTAATTGTCCGGGAAGAGGACTGGAAACAAACATCCAGAACAATGAAACACTAAAATATTAAAACAGGATAAGGGTCAAGACAAACACACAATACACAAAATACAAACCATATTTATTTGGCAGCATGGCCTAATGGGTAGAACATGGGCCTGGGAGTAAGAAGGACCTGGGTTCTAATTCTAACTCTGCCACTTGTCTGCTGTGTGACCTTGGGTAAAACTCTGTTCCTCAGTTACCTCCTCTGTAAAATGGGAAGTAAGACTGTGAGCCCCATGTGGGACAAGGACTGTGTCCAACCTGATTAGCTTGTATCTACCTCCAAGCTTAGCACAGTGTTGACACATTAGGTGCTTAACAAATGCCATTATTATTATTATTGTTTCATTATTGTTATTGTTCTCCTTGTGATTCAGGGTCCACAGCAATGGCTACAAAGCCACTAGATTTCCCGAGGTTTTTGAGACCTCATGTGCAAGCGCTGTTTTCATTTGATCCAGGGTGTTGGGAAGCAGAATGGGACAGGGTCTCTTCAAAGGTGTGGATGGGAGCTGGTTCCTCCCTGGTTGATGGGCAAGAAAGGCAGTTCATTCTGCCATGGTGAGTGGGGCCAAGAGCAACCAGGGAGGTGAAGCTGTAAATGCCAGTTGTTCCATTCATCTCTGGAGATGAAGAGAGGATGATAAGTTCAGAGGCAGCCTTTATCTCTGGCCTGGTGTGCACAAAGCATCTTGGGAACAGACAGAGGGTGTCTCGGCTGCTATGGTTAGGTCGGAGGTGCATACTCACTCTACACTCACTCTCTTGAGAAACTCACTAACTCACATGGCCTCAGATGCCATCTTTATGTAGATGACTCATGAATTATACTTCTCCGGACCTACCTACCATCTGCATCTAATACTACATCTGTACTGGATGGTTTACCTGCTATCTTCAAACATGGGAAGGACACCCTACTTAAACACTTCGACAAACATTTTCTCAACATATTGACCACTGAGGAAATGCCTCAGAATCTCATAAATACCTCCATCATCACCATCTTTAAAAGGAAAAAGATCAGAATACAGCAATTATTGAGATTTTTCATTGCTTTCCATTGCCGGCAAGATACTAGCCAGTATCTTCCAGAATTAGTTATTAGAGAAAATCATCAACCCGATGCTATAAGGATCCTACGGTGACTTCAGACACCAGCCTGCTACTGGGGACATGGTCTTTTCTGCATATAAGATACAGGGGATATACAGAGAAGATCACCTGGACCTCTACACAGTTTTCATAGATTTTACCAAAACTTTTGATATAATCAGCAAATCTGATTTCTAGAAACTTCTAAGCAAATTTGACTGCCCTGAAAAGTTCATCAGGATTCTGAGACTGCTTCATGATGGCATGAGTGACCAGGTGAGAGCCAAGGGTGTCCTGAGTCCACTGTCCATAGAGCAAAACAGAGATGTGTAATGAGCTTGGCCATTTTCAACTTGTTCTATGCAACAAAAGACCCAGGCATAGCTGTAAGGCTACATCATCATACCTCCCTTCCATCTCAGAAGGCTTTGGGCATGGTCCAGAGTTCTGTAAATAGTCATTTCATTCATTCATTCAATAGTATTTATTGAGCGCTTACTATGTGCAGAGCAATTTAAATAGTGTATGCGGGTGACTGTGATCTTAGAGCCCACACCCAGGGAGATATGAAACCTATTATAAAGTGCTTCACTGACTCAGCCAACAGCTCTGGGCTGACAATAATTCTAAAGAATCAATCATTTGTATTTATTGAGTGCTTATTGTGGGCAGACACTGTACTAAACACTTGGGAGAGTATAGTATAACAGTATAGCAGACACATTCCCTGCTCACAGTGATCTTGTAGGCTAGAGGATGAGTTACAGTCTGACACAGTCCCTTTTGCAAATGGAGCATAAAGTCTCAGTGGGAGGGAATACAGGCATTTAATTCCCACTTTATTGATAAGGAATATGAGGCCCAAAGAAAGCTTGGGCGATGTTTCAGGAGAGCCATACATACCACCCAAAATACTTATTGGCAATAAAGAGCTAAACTTTTGTTACAGAATTATGCAACTTAGGCATCATGCACAGTGACCAATGATGTAATAATAATAATAACCATGTTTAATAATAATAATAATAATAATGACATTTGTTAAGCACTTACTGTGTGCCAGGCAATGTACTAAGCACTGGGATGGACACAAGAAAATTGGATTGGACACAGTCCCTTGATCCAAGAGGGTCTCATGGTCTCAATCTCCATTTCACAGGTGAGGTAACAGAGGCAAGAGAAGTTAAGTGACTTGCCTAAGGTCGTACAGCAGACAAGTGGTAAAGCGGGGATTAGAGCCCATGACCTTCTGACTCCCAGACCCATGCTCTATCCACTACATCATGTTAAGTGTTTACTATGTACTGGGCATGAAGCAGCGTGGCTCAGCGGAAAGAGCCCGGGTTTAGGAGTTAGAGGTCATTGGTTCGAATCCCTGCTCTGCCACTTGTCAGCTGTATGACTGTGGGCAAGTCACTTAACTTCTCTGTGCCTCAGTTACCTTATCTGTAAAATGGGGATTAACTGTGAGTCTCACGTGGGACAACCTGATAATCTTGTATCTACCCCAGTGCTTAGAACAGTGCTCTGCACATAGTAAGTGCTTAACAAATACCAACATTACTATTATTATTACTATTAAGCACTGGTGTAGATACAAGCTAATCAGTTTGGACACAGACCCTGACCCATATGGAGCTCACATAATCCCTGTTTTACAAATGAGGTAGCAGATGCACAGAGAAGTTAAGTGTCTTATCCAAGGTCACACCTCAGGTATGTGGCAGAGCAAGGATTAGAACTCAGCCCTTCTGATTCGCAGGCCCATGCTCTTTCCACTAGACACCCTTCTTTAATGATAGATAGGCTGATAGGAGACAGAATCAGGAAGGACTGCACATCCTACAGGAGACTGTCAAATAGAGTTTGACAGAAGCATAATATCAGGCACCAGACCAAACTAAAGGTCTAGAGAGCTGTAGTAATCACTGTTCAACCTCCTTTATACCTGTGAAACCTGGACAACCTACAGGTTCCACATCCTGCTTCTTGAGAGGTTCCATCAGGGTCCCTTATGGGACAGACTCAATATCAAATGGCAATGCAAGATCACAAGCAATGAAATTCTAGAACTTCGTCAGGTTCCTAGTAATAAAACTATACTTACCTTAATGCTCCCCTCTCAGGTTGGCACCTGGAGAGTTTCCAGTTACCAGTCTGGACTACGAGAGGGAGAGTCAAGCAGAGGTATACCCATTCCATTCCTATCTTGGCCAGTGGCTAGCAAGTGGAAGGCAATCTGCTACAAGTCCAAACTCAGCTGTGCTGGGCACCAGCAGCAAGTAGAGGGTGGAAACTCAAGTTTACTGTGCAAAAGAAGGCAATGGTAAACCACTTCTGTATTTTGACCAGGAAAATGCTACGGATACACTACCAGAACGATTGCAGTTGGAGGTGAAGTGTTCTGGGAGAGATGTGTCCATGGTGTTGCTATGGGTCAGAGACGACTTGACAGCATAAAACAAGACAAGACACCTTAATGCAGTTAAGCTGGGAGAGATGTAAAGAAATGAAGCAACTGCAGAATACCCAAACAGCTGCTGAAGAGAGAGGTGAAATTGTGAAATTGAAAGCAGGGATGGGCAGAGGAAGCTTATTAAGGACACAATAAACCAAAGATTCATACAAAGGTGTATCTCAGCTGAAAACCTGGAGTCACTAGCTGGAAATAGACCTGTGTGTCACACTGCCATCTAGAAGGGAGTAGCTCTTAGCTCTCTTTGAAAAAAAACAAAACTGCAAATGGATTGACAAAATCAAATGAGAAAATAAAATTTAAGTGCAAAAACACAAAAATGTACAAGCATTTTATGTGGCCAGGACTGTGGACCCTCTACCCCTCCACCTGCAATTGGTGGTTACAATCATCACCACTGACCTCCTTCTTGCCAAATCTAATGGCTCCTACTCCATCCTAATCCTCCTTGACCTCTCAACTGCCTTTGACACTGTGGACCATCCCCTTCTCCTCAACACATTATCCGACCTTGGCTTCACTTCACTGACTCCATCCCCTCCTGGTTCTCCTCTTATCTCTCTGGCCAATCATTCTCAGTCTCCTTCGTGGGCTCCTCTTCTCCCTTCCACCCTCTAACTGTAGGGGTTCCTCAAGGGTCATTTCTTGGTCCCCTTCTATTCTCCATCTACACTCACTCCCTTGGTGGACTCATTTGCTCCCACGGCTTCAACTATCATCTCTACGCAGATGACACCCAAATCTATATCTCCTCCCATGTTCTCTCTCCCTCCCTCCAGGCTCTCAAATCCTCCTGCCCTCAGGACATCTCTACTTGGGTGTCCTCACACCACCTAAAGCTCAACACATCCAAGACAGAGCTCCTTATCTTCCCTCCCAAACCATGTCCTCTCACTGACTTTCCTTTCACTGTGGAAGGCATGATCATCCTTCCTGTCTCACAAACCTAAAACCTTGGTTTCATCCTTCACTCCTCTCTCATTCACTCCACATATCCAATCTGTCACCAATGCCTGCCGGTCTCACCTTCACAACACTGGCAAGATCTACCCTTTCCCCTTCACTCTAACTGCTACAATGGTAGTATAATCACATATCCTATCCTGACTGGATTACTGCATCAGCCTCCTTTCTGACCTCCCAATCTCCTGTCTCTCCCCACTTAGGACCATACTTCACTCTGCAGCTCAGATTATCTTTCTACAGAAACGTTCTGGGCATGTCACCATCCCTCCCACAGAAATCTCCACTGGTGACCTATCAACCTCTATGTCAAGCAAAAACTCCTCACTTTTGGCTTCAAAGTTCTTCATCACTTTGTCCCCTCTTACCTCACCTCCTTTCTCTCCTTCTACATCCCAGTCCATACACTCCGCTCTTCTGGTGCTAAATCTCTCACTGTGCCTTGTTCTCACCTGTCCTGCCATCAACCCCTGGCCCATGTCCTACCGCTGGCCTAGAATGCCTTCCCTCCTCAAATCTGCCCAACAACCACACTTCCCCCCTTAAAAGCCCTACTAAGGCTCACCTCCTCCAAGAGGTTAGCTCTCCTCCAGCTCTCCCTCTCCTCTGCGTCTCCCTGACTCACTCTCTTTGCTCTACCCCCTCCCTGCCCCATAGCACTTGTGTAAATATGTACATATCAATAATTCAATTTATTTATATCACTGCCTGTTTTCTTGTTTTGATGTATATATAGCTGTAATTCTATTTATTTATATTGAAGCCTATTTACTTGTTTTGATGTCTGTCTCTTCCCTTCCAGACTGTGAGCCCGGAGTGGGCAGGGATTGTCTCTCTTCATTGTTGAATTGTACTTTCCAAGCACTTAGTACAGTGCTCTGCATACAGTAAGCGCTCAACAAATATGACTGAATGAATGAATTGACTTTTCAGCCACACATGAGCTCATAAAGGAACTTCAGTGTCAGTAGAGTGTTCTTCAAGTATGTAGGACAAATGTGTATATACATATATATATATATATATAAATAAATGTATATTAAACAAATGTATATATAAAATCATGAATATACTCTCGCTTCCAGGACATCTCCACTTGGAGGATTACAATAATAATAATAATTATGGTATATGTTAAGTGCTTATTATGTGCCAAACACTGTTCTAAGCACTGGGGTAGATAAAACATAATCAGGTTGTCCCACATGGGGCTCACAGTCTTAATCCCCATTTTCAGATGAGGTAACTGAGCCACCGAGAAGTTAAGTGGCTTGTCCACGGTCACATAGGAGACAAGTGGCAGAGTCAGGATTAGAATCCACGTCCTCTGACTACCAAGCCCGTGCCCTTTCCACTAAGCCACGCTGCTTCTCCGCTCCTGGTGGAGGATCCATTGGTAATATTTAGTAACTACCAGTAGTAATAGTAATGATAGTAATATTCACAGGATTTTTTAAGCACGCATGGATGCAAAGTTCTGTTCCATTAGTGCTTGGAAAAGTACAGCAGAAGAATCAGCAAAATGACAGGATTGAGGCTTGTTCATTGTTTTCAATGGGGGATTCCATCATAAATATAGATGAATAAACCCAGCTCTGATAGGAGTATCAACAGCAAAGGAGTACTTGTCAGAGACACTGTAAATAGACTGCCATTAGCAAAAAGGCACATCAAGTCTGATTTGAAACAAATGAATATCTACAGCAAACAAGGAAATACATCACTGCAGTTCCTCATAATTTTGCTTTGCTGTCTCCCCCCATTTAGACTGTGAGCCCGTCACTGGGAGGCGATTGTCTCTATTTGTTGCCAAATTATACCTTCCAAATGCTTAGTACAGTGCTCTGCACATAGTAAGCGCTCAATAAATACTATGGAATGAATGAATGAATTGTGCCAAAAAAAAGGACTACAAAAACCTCTGATGAGCTATGCAGCTCAAGCTAGGAACAAAGTATGACCACTAATTGAGAAGCTAAAAGCCAAAGAGATCTGGGAATGCTGGCCACTACCAAATTTAAACTTTCATTATTGATTATACAAAATGATGATATTGGTGCAGAGTAAAGAGGGAACCACTTTCGTCGGAGACAAAGAGGAAATTCTACAGGAATAGCAGGAACACTATTATGAACTTTGAACATGCCTTCCAACATCGGGGCTCTTCTGGATTAAAAAAAAAAAAAGTCTTAATAAATGTAAATGGACTTAATGCTATCTTTAAAGACAGTAAACTCAGCATTCAAAGACTCAATAAGCAACAATAACAGAACACACCCAGTTCTAATGGCATGCCTACAGACACTAATAGATAGGCTAGTGAATTAGTCCTCAGACATCTGCAAAAGTCTTTTCTTGACCTATGAAACACAGAAATGCCACAAGTGTTTAAAGATGATGTTATTAGCATCACCAGACTGGAACATGGCTTGACAACCCTTTCCTGATGGATTGAGGCAGGGATGAGGTAGGCCAATCCTGTTTTACCTATTCTATGATGTTTTGCTTGAAAGCTATGTGAGATCTACAAGCTGGAGACTTTTATTGGGAAAGTATTTCACCTCACAAATTATGGGCATCTTTTAAGGACTTTGGGACAGTGTTTCAGCCGAAGCATTGTAGCCTAGTAGAAAGAGCATGGGACAGGTCTGAAGACAGGTTCTAATTCCAACTTGGCACCTTGTCTTCTGGTTTACCTTGGGCAAGGTTATGCTTCCTATTTACCCAAAAGATCTTCCTTTTCCTTTAGGGCCTAAAACTGTAAAGTCAAGGTGATGGTGGCAGTGAAGATTGAGAGATAAATCTGGAAGTTCATTTTAGAGGGACTTAAATGCCTATTCCAGGAAAAGATCTGGAAGATTTTAAGACTCTGAGGGGAACCAAGATGTCCAAGAGGCCTTTATCCAGGAGTTTAGACAATCCAGTAATCAATTTTTCCTCCTGACTGGTAAGCTCACTGTGGGCAACAAACATATCCACCAACTCGGTTATACTGAACTCTTCCAAATTCTTAGTACAGATCTCTGCAGGGATCTGTAGAGATCTCTGATTGGTTGATTGATTGATTGATCATTGAAGTTTTCACATTTGTGAGAGGAGCTGGAGGATTATTCAAATACAACGTTTTCCTCTTGTCTAATATTGCATCACCCCAGAAAAGTAGCTAAAGGTACGAGTTTGGTGGATTTTAATAGATTTTTTAAAATCTGTAAAGGGGTCTGTGCAGCAGATGGCAAAGCAAAATTGAGCAAGCAATCGCTAGGGCACTGAATTAACTTCCATGGTATGGCTCTGTTATTGGGCCCCAGTGACCTATTTCTAGGTAGAGATAAGTTATTTTAAAATAGTCTTCATATTTGATTTTCTCTTTCCTTTTCTGGGTCTCACAATGAGGAAGACCATCTGTTTATCATGGGAATTCAAAGAAAAATATTTGATATTAGATTTGCATGCATAGCTTGACACCTCATTAAAAGGATTTAGAAATGCAATTATCTATAATATATTTAATTTATCTATATTTGAATTCCAATCTATCCATGCCTCTGGAATAAATTATTTTTGTTTCAGTTCTATATGGTACTTATGGCATACTAACTGATAACAGATTACTGAAATAGAGAAGATTTCCTTCTGAGAGGCAGGGGCCCATTCATTGATTACAGCTGCTGTGTTTAGGGAAAAAAAAATGAAATAAAGTCCAGATATCACAATACAATGATATATGAATCTTTAAATCAGGTTTCTAGATTGAGGAGCACCAACCCAAGAAGCACACTCTTGGAATGAATAATATTAGGTGTGAATATTGATTAGAAAGCAATTCCATCATTTTAATTTCCTCATCAGTTGTCAACAGTCAGAGAAAATGAACCCAAGGAAAGAGCTTGAAGCCATGATCCTCTATTTAAATTTTCAGCCAGATCAAATAGCTGGACCCTTGTGGAAAGGGAATGTGCCTGTTTACTGAAATATTATACTCTCTTAAGCACTTAGTACAGTGCTCTGCACACTGTAAGTGGTCGATAAATACAATTAACTAATTAGCTGACTTGAACAGTTTCCCAGAATGGCTGCCAAACAAGACATATCAGGAAGGCAGAATAGTGACTTCATCAGGAGGTTGGTTCCTTTCTTTGGGTGTCTTTATTCAGACATTACTGACAGGTGATGGCATTCCTTAGCCCTGCGGTCATTCATTGTGAACGTCAGCACATTCCTGCCTCTTAGATTCACTACATATGCCATTCAGGAAATATTTTACATGACAATCATTGTGTTTCTTTCTGTTTGGACTCAATGGAGCATTAAAAATTAGGGACTGGAGATTGATACTTTCAAGAGGCCCTCTTCTGTTCTCCATTTACACTTACTCCCTCAGTGAGCTCATTCGCTCTTACGGCTTTGACTACCATCTCTACGCAGATGACACGCAGATCTACATCTCTGCCCCGTCCTCTCCCCCTCCCTTCAGTCTCGCATCTCCTCCTGCCTCCAGGACGTCTCCACCTGGATGTCTGCTCACCACCTAAAACTCAACATGAGCAAGACTGAGCTCCTCATCTTCCCTCCCAAACCCGGTCCTCCCCCAGACTTCTCTATCACCGTGGATGGCACGACCATCCTTCCCGTCTCTCAGGCCCGCAATCTCGGTGTCATACTTGACTCGTCTCTCTCGTTCACCCCACACATCCTATCCGTTACCGAGACCTGCCGGTTTCACCTCTACAATATCGTCAAGATCCGCCCTTTCCTCTCCACCCAAACGGCTACCTTACTGTTACAGGCTCTCGTTATATCCCGACTAGACTACTGTGTCAGCCTTCTCTCTGACCTCCCTTCCTCCTCTCTCGCCCCGCTCCAGTCTATTCTTCACTCTGCTGCCCGGCTCATCTTCCTGCAGAAACGATCTTGGCATGTCACTCCCCTTCTTAAACAACTCCAGTGGTTGCCTATCAACCTCTGCTCCAAACAAAAACTCCTCACTCTAGGCTTCAAGGCTCTCCATCACCTTGCCCCTTCCTACCTCTCCTCCCTTCTCTCTTTCTACCGCCCACCCCGCACGCTCCGCTCCTCTGC
The DNA here is from genome assembly GCF_004115215.2 of Ornithorhynchus anatinus. NCBI lineage: Eukaryota > Metazoa > Chordata > Mammalia > Monotremata > Ornithorhynchidae > Ornithorhynchus > Ornithorhynchus anatinus. Next base: position 84,854,793 of record NC_041731.1, read on the forward strand.
CGCCCACCTCCTCACCGTCCCTCGGTCTCGCCTATCCCGCCGTCGACCCCTGGGCCACGTCCTCCCGTGGTCCTGGAACACCCTCCCTCCTCACCTCCGCCAAACTGATTCTCTTCCCCTCTTCAAAACCCTACTTAAAACTCACCTCCTCCAAGAGGCCTTCCCAGACTGAGCTCCTCTTCTCCCTCTATTCCCTCTGCCACCCCCCCTTTACCTCTCCGCAGCTAAAGCCTCATTTTCCCCTTTTCCCTCTGCTCCTCCACCTCTCCCTTCCCATCCCCACAGCACTGTACTCGTCCACTCAACTGTATATATTTTCATTACCCTATTTATTTTGTTAATGAATTGTGCATCGCCTTGATTCTATTTAGTTGCCATTGTTTTTACGAGATGTTCTTCCCCTCGACTCTATTTATTGCCATTGTCCTTGTCTGTCCATCTCCCCCAATTAGACTGTAAGCCCGTCAAATGGCAGGGACTGTCTCTATCTGTTGCCGACTTGTTCATCTCAAGCGCTTAGTACAGTGCTCTGCACATAGTAAGCGCTCAATAAATACTACTGAATGAATGAATGAAAAGATAAATTTCTTCACTAGCTATTAATTAGGCAGGTGAAAAAAATGTTCTCACTTTTTCATGGTATGTTGTTGGCAGAAGAAAATGGAGGCCACAAGTAGCATAGGGGTTTTACACATGAATTTCTTTCCAATCACAAGATAGAGGAAAGTGGATGTTTTACTGCATTCAGTGGAAACAATTGGTGTTAGCTATGTAATGAACTACCTAAGCATCATTCTGAAGCATTATATTACAAGTTATAGGAGAGATCTCCATCCGCTTTCAACATGTTATTCAAAAATTGCCAACTTTACTGACATTAAGTGCTTCCTCATCATTTTGGGATTATTTGTAAAATGATACATCCTTTTTCAGCCTAATCAGTTTAAGAGACAGAACAAAGCAGGAAATGAAATTCTACCTATCGATGTCATTTTGAATTTTCTAAAGGTATTCCCCAAAAAATGAAGAAGAACAAAGGCACAAAAAGTAGATTTTCCCTTCTAGAAATTTAGAGAGCTCTTTGAAATTTACTTTATATATAGGGGCACTCCCTTGAAAGCAAGTAGGACTGAAATGATCAAAGTAAGTAAAATAAGGTGGCACTGAAAGGAATACTAAGAAAATCTTATAATAACATATAAACTTCTTGACTACAAGCACCACATCTTTCACTTTTATTGTGCTCTTCCATTTACTTAGTACAATTTTATGCACACAGTAGGTAGTCAGTCAATCATATTTATTGAGCACTTACTGTGTTCAGATTACTGTACTGAGTGCTTTAAAGATTACTTTATAACCATACTCACATTCCCTACCTACAATGAGTACTCAGTAAGTACTAATGCCTGAATTATAAGTATATAGACATTAAATTTTAGAAGATCCTAATATTATTCTCTGTCTCATTTAACTACAAAACAAAGGACTATTACTTTGGATTTACTTTGAGGGAAAAAAACGCATAAATGTGCAAAGGGCACCAAATAATTTATAATTGAAAACATGGGAGCTTCAATTATATGGTTAGAATTATATATATATAGATTTTTCATAGCTCCCTGAAAATGTTGATTTTATATTCATAGTGTAACTGATATATTGCTTTATTTTGTGGATCTAGAATTGGTAATATCAACACATTGAAACCACATCTCTGTTACCCATATTACTCTGATTTTCACAAGAGATTTGAAAAAAAAATTCATTAAATGATTCTGCAACATCACTCTCTGTGAAATTGGGGCTTTCATTAACTTGAACGAAACCTTGAATGAATGCTGTAGCAAGGAAATGATACACAAGAAATCAGAACTGCTTCTTGTTTCATGACAATTTTTGCAAAATAAAGGTACATGAAATAACCAAATTGTCACTCTGAGGACAAGGAAATGATAGCTACCAGTATGATTGCAAGATCTTTTTTATTAAATGTTGAGTTTTTTGTATTATACCCTGAAAAATGCATTTTTTTCATTGTCCTTTATCATGTTATTACCTTCATTTGACTTTCTAATGGCTCTTTTAATAACGAAGTTCAAGTTGAATAAATTGATGTTACATTTTATTATTTTTTTTCCTTTCAAGCCCCAGTGCACTTGGCTTTTATTTAAAACACAATGATTTTCTTAAGTCTTTATCTCTATTTGGTATTTTTATTCTCTTCCACTAGCTCTGTAGAGAAAAAAATGAAGTTATAAGAACTAGAGAAGATAAATATCATGGATTACTTGCTTGAGGTCTATTGAAATTGTTGTGTTCACTGCAATATATACTTCCTGTTTCCTACATGTGTACTGATTTTAACACTCCCCAGCCATGAGATTATCTCTGAAGTCTAGTGAAACTCTATCTACAGCCCTAGAAACATTCCTGAAAATCTAAGATCAGTCAATCAATCAATCAATAGAACAGAAGAGCCAGGTGCATGGAGGGAAAGGGAAACCAGGAAAGTGAAAGAAGTGTGTGCCCAAACAGGTTTTCTTGCCTCTAGGTTGCCCCAGTTCTGTCCATTTTCAGTGCTTCTGCCTGGATAATAATAATAATAATAGTGATAATTATGGTATTTGTTAAGCACCTAATCTCCTTGGCTTCAAAGCTCTCCATCACCTTGCCCCCAACTCACCTCCCTTCTCTCTTTCTACTGCCCACCCCATACACTCCACTCCTCTGCTGCTCCACTCCTCACTGTCCCCTGTTCACCCTTATCCTGCCATCAACCTCTGGCCCACGTCTTACCGCTGCCCTGGAATGCCCTCCCTTCTCACGTCTGCCAAACTAACTCTCTTCCCCTCTTCAAGCCCTACTGAGAGCTCATCTTCTCCAAGAGGCCTTCCCAGACTGAGCTCCCCCTTTTCCCTCTGCTCTTCTGCCACCCTCTGCTCCTCCCCCTTCCCTTTCCCTTCCCCTCAGCACTGTGCTCATTTGTAAATATTAATAACCCTACTTATTTCATTAATGAGGTGTACATCCTCTTGATAATATTTATAGTGATAATGTTGTCTTATTTTTGTTTCATTCTGTTTTCCTCTGCCGTCTGTCTCCCCCGATTAGACTGTGAGCCTGTCATTGGGCAGGGATTGTCTCTACCTGTTGCCAAATTGTACATTCCAAGCGCTTAGTACAGTTCTCTGCACATAGTAAGCGCTCAATAAATACTACTGAAGACATGAATGTTCCAGGCACTGTACGAAGTGCTGGACTGTATACACACAAATTGGTTTGGACACAGTCTCTCTCCCTCAAAAGGCTCAGTCTTAATCCCTGGGTCCAGCCTGATTTGCTTGAATCCACCCCAGTGCTTAGTACAGTGCCTGACACAGAGTAAGTGCTTAATAAATATCATCACAGTAATAATTATGTGAAGTTACTTGCCTAAGATCACACAGCAGACAAGTGGCAGAGATGGAATTAAAACCTATCACCTTCTGACTCTCAGGAAGGCCCGTGCTCTATCCCCTACACTATGCTGCTTCCCATCATCTACTGGTAGATTGTAAGCTCCTCTGCTTACTAACTCTATTGAACTCTCCCAAGTACTTAGGACAGTGCTCTACACAGAATGTATGTTCCCCAAATATTACCAATTAACTGATTGATTAATTGATTCTAAGTAAAATATCACTTAGAATGTCACCCCTATTTTAAAAATTAATCAAGAATTATCGGCTCTTAATGTGTGCTGACCATTGTATTTTGTGTTTGGGGAGAGGACACTAGAGTTGGTAGACATATGGACATTGCCTGTGATGGTCAATTCCACTGGCTCCCATACGTAGGAGGGGGAGATGGTAGTCAGGAGAGTCACTTTGTGATGTCCTTCCCTGAGAGAAGTGTACATGTTTAGCAAAGCCAATCAGAGCAGGGGAATTAGGGAAGAAGTAGAGAGGCCAGGCTGGGGGAAGAAGATCCTTGTTGGGAGAAAAAGACCTTCAGCCACTTTGGAGGAGAGAGAATATGACCAAGTGGACACAAGGAAGGCAGTGAAGCAGGATGGCATAGTGGGTAGAGCACAGGCCTGTGAGTAAGAAGGTCATGGGTTCTAATACTGTCTCTGCCACTTGTCTGCTGTGTGACTCTGGGCAAGTCACTTCAGTTCTCTGTGCCTCAGTTAGCTCATCTGGAAAATGAGGATTGAGACAGTGAGCCCCATATGGGACAGGGAATATGTCCACCTTGATTTGTTTGTATCCACCTAGTGCTTAGTAAAGTTCCTAGCACATAGTAAGTGCTTAACAAATGTCATAATTATTATTATTATTAGTGCTGAGACTCTGAAAGGACAGAACACGGGAAGGGTTTGGAGATTGTCCAAGTGAGGGGTAGGATACCCTGGAGGTTTGGGGTCCAGAGTTAGGACTTGGAGAAGTGGGCTCCTGCCTCTGAGGGGAAGAAGGGATGCTAAGAGAACCTGCTTCTAAAGGACACCCCTAGAAAAGAAGAGAAAGAACATGAGCATTGGGATACTTTTAGAGAAGTGCAGAGGGTCCTGGGAACAAATATTAAATTCAGATGAGGGGAATGAATTGTTAGGAGCAAAAGGGTTAATGTGCTTTTAATAACAAGCTGCTTTTATCTGCATCTAGACCAAGTCACTATGGAGAGGAGCCCACCACAGCCTGAAAGGAACAGATAAGAGAAAGGCCTGACAATATAACAGTCAAAAGAGAAAATGGCCCAGGACTTAGATTTGTTGAGAGACAGATAGAAGAGACACAATTATCCTAATCCAGATAAGGCTACATGCTTGGTGGAGTAACCTGGAGATAGGGAGATGGGAGAAGGGATGGGGTGTAAGGCCGGGCTGCATCCTGGTACAGCAATCTGACGATGGCCTTCATTTGTCAATAAAGTCCTCCTTGCTTGAACCATGGATTCCTCTTCCTGTGTTGGGGGAGACTCTGTTTGGGGGCTTCGGGATAATATCTCGGTGCAGTGAGCAGGATCCTGAACATGAGTTTGGCCCAGACCTTGGACTGATAACCCGGTGAAGATGGATCAGACTGCCGACTGTTTCCAATCTATCCAGACTTGGATCTTCAGTAATGAGTTTATTGCCAAATGTATTACAGAATGGGGTGGGCTCTTCAAGGCCCCAGTGGTAGAATGACATGTCACTTGAGGACCTGAGGGGTTTCATTAAGGAAGTTTGGGGCTCTCAAAAGAGAAAGGGCTGGCAGGGCTCCCGGTTGCCCGATTAGGGGAAATTACCTACTGGGTAAAGGAGGTTTGCTTGCAAGGTCATGAGGCCAACCAGGATGAAATATTTTACTGCAGGTATAACTGGGAGGGATATAGGATTTATAGCAAGAAAGGGAGATGATGTGCAGAGAAATCTCTGCCTTAAAGGAAGATGTGGGGCTCTCCAGGATGTTAACGATATCTGGCAGGCAGTCACTAATTAGTCCATGATGACTGTAGAACTGATGATGCTGCAGTTAGCGTACAAGGAGATTCAGAGGGTTTAGGAGGTAATTAATATCAATCAATGAAACAGTGATATTTATTTAGTGTTTACTGTGTGGAGAGCCCTGTACTAAATGCTTGGGAGAGTACAACAGAGTTGGTAGATATGTTCACTGCTCACAAGGAGCTTGCAGTCTAGAGGGAAGACATACATTAAAATAAATTACAGATATACACCTAAGTGCTGTGAGCTAAGGATAAGGTGAATATCAAGTGTTAGAAGGATACAGATCTAAGTACTTAGGCAATGCAAAAGGGAGAAGTAGTGGAATAGAGGGCTTAGTCAAGTCTCTTGGAGATGATATGATTTTAATAAGGCTTTGAAGGTAGGAAGAGTGATGGTGTGTCGGATATAAAAGGGGAGGGAGTTCCAGGCAAGAGAGAAGATGTGGGTGAAAGGTCAGTGGCAAGATAGATAAAATTGAGGTACACTGAGTAATTTGGCAGATTGGGTGCCAGGGAGAATTCAGTGAGGAAAGGGAGAAGGGGGTGAGCTAATTGATTGCTTTTAAGCTGATGGCAAAGAGTTTCTGTTTGATGAGGAGTATATGTACTACCACTGGAAATCCTTAAGAATTGGGGAGATATGGACTGAACTTTTTTTTAGAAAAATGATCTGGGCAAAAGAAGAAGGACTGGAGAGGGGAGAGACAAGAGGCACAGAGATGAGGTGCAGAGGCTTTCAGAGAAGTGCATTTGGGAAATGATGAATGCTTGCATCCGCATAGCAGCAGTTTGAATGGAGAAGAAAGGGCAGATTTAGTGCAATTGTGAATTAAAAAGGGCAGGGAAGCAGAGATCCAAGGGCACTGAAAGATCTTAGTTCAACAGGGGTGATTAAACTCTGGGGCCCATCCCTTGGCATCCACAGAGAAGCAGGGGAAATTGTCACTGGAGCTGAAGGCAGCCCAGAATGATCCCTCCTCCTAGTAGTGTGTGACTATTGTCCTACTGTAGGAGAGGAATATAAAGACAGACACCTGGCCAAATCTAAACCACTAAAATGCATCTACAAGGCTTTGCAGACACAGGACCTTGACTTACTTATAGTTCTCTCCCCTCCAGCATCAGGGCTTGGGGGAAGAACCACAGCCAGTTGCCCAGACAGGGCCCCAGTGTCAAGGATCAGGGACAGATTGCATTCACCTCTCTGACTTGGGGAAGGGTGTGAGGGACCAAGGTGGTTGGTCTAAACCCAGGGTTAGGGAGTTTATCCAGAAATGAGAAGCTGCTTAGCCTAATGGATAGAGTATGGGCCTGGGAATCAGAAGGTCCTGGGGTCTAGTCCCAGCTCTGCCACTTGTCTGTTGTGTGACCTTAGGAAAGTCAGTGCTAACCTCCTCACTGTTCCTTGATCTCATCTATCTTGCTCCTAACCCCTCACCCACATTTTGCCTTTGGTCTGGAACTCCTCCCTCCTTAAATCGCACAGACAATTGCTCTCGACCAATCCAAAGCCTTATTGAAGGCACTTCTCCTCTGAGAGGCCTTCCCTTCCCCCCTTTCCTTTTCTCCCACTCCCTTTGGCATTACACTGACTTTTTCTCTTTGTTTTCCCCATGCACCACCCCCCCAGCCAAGCCCCACATTTACATTAATGTCTTTCTACATGACTATAATTTATTTATTCACATTAATGTCTGTCTTCCACTCCTCTAGACAGTAATCCCATTGTGGGCAGGGAATGTGTCTGTTTATTGTTTTAGTGAACTCTCCCAAATTCATTCATTCATTCAATAGTATTCATTGAGCACTTACTATGTGCAGAGCACTGTACTAAGCTCTTGGAATGTACAATTCAGCAACAGAGACAATCCCTGCCTACTGACAGGCTTACAGTCTCCCAAATGCTTAATACAGTGCTTAGCACACAGTAAGTGCTCAATAAACATAATTAATAATAATAATGATAATGATGTTGGTATTCGTTAAGCGCTTACTATGTGCAGAGCACTGTTCTAAGTGCTGGGGTAGACACAGGGGAATCAGGTTGTTCCACGTGGGGCTCACAGTCTTAATCCCCATTTTACAGATGAGGGAACTGAGGCCCAGAGAAGTTAAGTGACTTGCCCACAGTCACAGACTTGCCCACAGTCACACAGCTGACAAGTGGCAGAGCTGGGATTCAAACCCATGACCTCTGACTCCAAAGCCCATGCTCTTTCCATTGAGCCACGCAGCTTGAACTTCACTTCTCTGTGCCTCAGTTACCTAATTTATAAAATGGGGTTGAAGATGGTGAATTCAATGTGGGATATGGACTGCGTCTAACCTGATTACTTTGTATCTACCCCAGAGCTTCGAACAGTGCCTGGAACATAGTAAGTACTTAAATACGATAAACACACAAAAGAGATAGTCAGTGACAAGGGGACCAGGAGCTTGGAGATTATGATAGCTGGTCTAGGGGTAACAGAGCTGTGAGAAAATTCCAGGAATGTCCCGCTTCTCTAGCTGTACTGGCAGGTTGCTTTACAAAAACCCTGCAAGAGGTGAAGCATTTTTTGAAAAAGCAAAGAGGTCATACTGTGAACTGATACTCAAGTTTAAAAAATAAGTACAAGAAGTGCAAAACCCCAGCTAAATGGATAAAAGTTATTGTACAAATGTGCTGGGATAGGGTGATATCATGCTGATAATAATAATAATAATAATGTTGGTATTTGTTAAGCGCTTACTATGTGCCGAGCACTGTTCTAAGCGCTTGGGTAGACACAGGGCATTCAGGTTGTCCCACATGGGGCTCACAGTCTTAATCCCCATTTTACAGATGAGGTAACTGAGGCACCGAGAAGTTAAGTGACTTGCCCAAAGTCACACAGCTGACAAGTGGCTGAGCTGGGATTCAAACCCATGACCTCTGACTCCAAAGCCCGTGCTCTTTCCACTGAGCCACGCTGCTGATCAAAGCACTTATCCTAAGCCGATTTGACTACTGCATCAGCCTCCTCACTGAGCTCCCTGCCTCCTGTCTTTCCCCATTCCAATTCATACTTCACTCTGCTGCAAGGATCATCTATCAATAAAAACATTCAGTCCATGACTCCCCACTCCTCAAGAGGGGAGAGAGTTTCTGTCAAGAACCTCCAATGGCTACCCATCCATCTCCACATCAAACAGAAACTTATTACAATTGACTTTAAATCACTCAACCAGCTCATCCCATCCTACTTCACCTCATTAATCTCCTACTACAGCCCAGCCCCCACACTCCGCTCCTTGGGAGCCAGTTTACTCACTGTGTCCCAGTCTCCTCTATCTTACCCTCGACCCCTTGCCCACATCCTCCCCATGGTCTGGAACTCCCTACCTGTCAATATACTCCAGTCACCACTCTCTCCACCTTCAAAGCACAATTCAGGACACATCTTCTCTGAAGCCTTCCCTGATTAAGCCCTCTTTTCCCTGGCTCACTCTCCTTTCTGTGTTACCTAAGCAATTGGATCTATGACCTTTGGACATTTAATATTTGTCCTATCCCTTACCCCATAGCACTTGTATCCATATCTTTAAATTATTTATTACAAATTACTTTGGTAATAATTTCTGTGTCCCCCCTAGACTATAAGTCCATTATTATGTAAAACTATCTTGTATTGTACTCCTGAGTGCTTAGAACAGTGCTCTGTACAGAGTGATTGCTCAATAAATGCCATTGATTGATTGACTGATTGATAGAGAGAAGGGGGAGGTGAAATGGTGCAAAAGCAGCATTGGGGAGAGAGGAGGAAGCCAACATTCCTATGCCCACATTCTCTCTCAGGCCTGGAACTCCCTCCCCATTTCATATCTGACATTCTACCACCTCTCTCCATTTTCAAAGCCCTGCTAAAATCACATTGCCTCTAATAGGCCCTGACTAAGCTCTCATTTTCCCCTCCTGCCCTTCTCTCTGTGTTGCTTGTGCTCTTTGGCTATGTACCTTTTAAATTCTTTGATACTAATCCCAGCCCCCCAACACTTATGTATTTCTTTATTCTGAACTATTTCCCTGTCTGTAATTTATTTAAATGTCTGCTTCCCGCTGTAGACTGTAAATACATTCTAGGTAGGGTCATGTCTATCATCTCTATAGCACTTTACTTTCCCAAATGCTGAGTAGAGTGCTCTGCCCACAATAAGGGTTCAATAAACATCATGGATTGATTGGTTGATTAGAGAAACATCCAACTACTCTGTCATGACCTTCCCAATAATTCCATTTCTTCTCCTCTGGTGATGGTCAGACATGATTGATATTTGTCCTGGTTTTCAATTAAACATCAAATGACGTTCTCCAACATCCTCAGTTGAGGTTTATTTGGATACTAAAATAGATCCTGTTTCGCAGCATTGTTCATACTGAAATATTTTAATCATTCACTTTAAGGGGAACAAGTAGATGAATTAGCCCAGGATTGTGAAGAATACCAGTAGAGTCTGTTGCTGAGCAACACATTCCTATTACCAGGGGAATGATATTACAATTTATTGAACACTGCCTATCCAGCAAATTGTCTCAGATGAGAGGGGAGTTTGTCACAAACTTCACCACAGATGTTAGCAAGGAATTAACAGTCTAGGGTTTTTTAGCTTAGCTGAAAACACATATTTTAAATTTTGTCACTTCTGAATTACATAGAGTTTAAAAGATTAAATATTGTGGGAGCTACCCTACTACTAATTTAAAAATAAAATATTCCTCTTTTAGTGCAGTCTGTCGAATATCTAACATTTAATGAAACTTTAACACTATTAAAAAATGTTCTGTGAGAAAATTAAGTCTGTAATTGTGACTGTGTTTTGAATAGTCTAAAGAACTTTTACCAACTTCATCTAAGTTGGAAATGAACAATGGGCCAGTGCAATTTAGGAAGTAAAATGGAAGCACATTTTTCAATAAAAAGACATTTTCTACAGAATTAAAGAAAGTTAAAAACACCTTTACATGAGTATCAAAAAATCATACAAATTGGATATCTAAAGTTAAATTTATGTAAATAGGTACCCCTGTTGAAGTCAAATGTGAGATGATAATAATAATAATAATGTTGGTATTTGTTAAGCGCTTACTATGTGCCGAGCACTGTTCTAAGCGCTGGGGTAGACACAGGGGAATCAGGTTGTCCCACGTGGGGATCACAGTCTTCATCCCCATTTTACAGATGAGGTAACTGAGGCACCGAGAAGTTAAGTGACTTGCCCAAAGTCACACAGCTGACAAATGGCCAATCCAGAATTTGAACCCATGACCTCTGATTCCAAAGCCCGTGCTCTTTCCACTGAGCCACTCTGCTTCTCTAATGGACATTGACATATAAAATGGTTTCATTTAGGATGAATGAAGATTTTAAGCTTCATATATTCTGATGAGGTTAAATGGGAATTTTTGAATAGTGGATGTCATTACCAAATTTGAAAGCTAAACTTGTTTTTAGTATTATTGTTAAGACTGATTCAGCACTCACGATGCACAAACCACTGGGATAATTACATGAGAATCAACTGATGATCAATTCCTGTCTTGCAAAGAACTCACACTTTAAGTAGGGGGCGGACAGTCACACAGAGCCATAAAGACTAATCCAATCAATAATTAAAAGGAGCAAACATTCAGTAATAATAATAGCACCAATAAAATATGAATGTTAAACTCTGATCAGTAAACTAAATGCTCACTGAAAGGTCAAGTCTCTGGTATCTCATTACTCCAGAACAGTCCTTGTAGGGAGACAGGGTAGTATAGCCTAGTGGATAGAGCAAAGGGCTGGGAAATAGAAGGTCCTGGGTTCTAATCCCAGCTCCCCCACTTCTCTGCTGTGTGACCTTGGGGAAGTCACTTTACTTCTTTAAGGCTGTTACCTCATGTGTAAAATGGAGATTAAAACTGTGAGCCCCATGTGGGACAGGGACTGTGTACAACCTGATTAAATTGTATCTACTCGAGCACTTAATACAGTGCCTGACACATAAAAAGTGCTAATACCATTAAAAACAAATAAAAACAAGAAGTGTACAGAAAAACAGTATGGCCTAGGGAAGCAGCATGTCCTAGTGGAAATAATAATAATGATGGTATTTGTTAAGCATTCATTCATTCATTCATTCAATAGTATTTTTTGAGCGCTTACTATGTGCAGAGCACTGTACTAAGCGCTTGGGATGAACAAGTCGGCAACAGATAGAGACAGTCCCTGCCGTTTGACGGGCTTAGAGTCTAATCGGGGGAGACGGACAGACAAGAACAATGGCAATAAACAGCGTCAAGGGGAAGAACATCTCGTAAAAATAATGGCAACTAAATAGAATCAAGGCGATGTACAATTCATTAACAAAATAAATAGGGTAACGAAAATATATACAGTTGAGCGGACGAGTACAGTGTTGTGGGGATGGGAAGGGAGAGGTGGAGGAGCAGAGGGAAAAGGGGAAAATGAGGCTTTAGCTGCGGAGAGGTAAAGGGGGGATGGCAGAGGGAGTAGAGGGGGAAGAGGAGCTCAGTCTGGGAACGCCTCTTGGAGGAGGTGATTTTTAAGTAGGGTTTTGAAGAGGGAAAGAGAATCAGTTTGGCGGAGGTGAGGAGGGAGGGCGTTCCAGGACCGCGGGAGGACGTGACCCAGGGGTCGACGGCAGGATAGGCGAGACCGAGGGATGGTGAGGAGGTGGGCAGCAGAGGAGCGGAGCGTGCGGGGTGGGCGGTAGAAAGAGAGAAGGGAGGAGAGGTAGGAAGGGGCAAGGTGATGGAGAGCCTTGAAGCCTAGAGTGAGGAGTTTTTTTTTGGAGCGGAGGTCGATAGGCAACCACTGGAGTTGTTTAAGAAGGGGAGTGACATGCCCAGATCGTTTCTGCAGGAAGATGAGCCGGGCAGCGGAGTGAAGAATAGACCGGAGCGGGGCGAGAGAGGAGGAAGGGAGGTCAGAGAGAAGGCTGACACAGTAGTCTAGCCAGGATATAACGAGCACTGTTCTGAGCATTGGTTAAGCCCTGGAGCACTGTTCTAAATGCTGGAACACTGTTCTAAGCGCTGGAATAATAATGATGCATTTGTTAAGCATTTACTATGTGCCAAGCACTGTTTTAAGCACTGAGAGATAAAAGTTTATCAGGTTGTCCCAGGTGGGTTTCACAGTCTTAATTTCCATTTTCCAGATGAGCTAACTGAGGCACAGAGAAGTTAAGTGACTTGCCCAAAGTCATACATCTGACAAGTGGAAGAGTCCAATTAGAACCCACAACCTCAAACTCCCAAGTCTGTGCTCTTTCCACTAAGCCACGCTGCTTCTCTAATAATAATAATAATGATATTTGTTAAGCACTTACTATGTACCAAACACTGTTCTAAGCACTATGATAGATACGAGGTTATCAGGTTGTCCCATGTGGGGCTCACAGTCTTAATCCCTATTTTCCAGATGATGTAGCTGAGGCACCGAAATGTTAAGTGACTTTCCCAAAGTTGACAAGTGGCAGAGCCAGAATTAGAACCCATAACATCTGAAAGAGCACGGGGTGGGTCTGGGAATCAGAGGACATGTGTTCTAATCCCGGCTCTGCCACAAACCTGCTGTGTGACCTTGGGCAAGTCACTTCACCTCTCTGTGCTTCAGTGTCTTCAACTGCAAAACGGAAATTCAAAGCCTGTTCTTCTTCCTTCCACAGATGGGACAGGGATTCTGTACATCCTGCTTAATTTGTAAATAACCCGAAGCTTAGAATAGTTCTTGAAGCATAGTAAGTACTTGAATTCCATAAAAAACAACAACAACAGAACACCAGTTTCCACTACTCAACAATTTAACTTTGTGAAGATAGTGGCTACCTGTCTTATGCTCCTGTTGGGGGACAGGCTGGCTGAAGGAGTTTGCCCTAGCTGTGGGTTGGCTCCCAGTGCAATCTAGGACACCAGTTGCCTGGAGGCTTTGGATCCCACAGGTCCAGGTTTCAGGATTTACACCTTCTTAGACGTGACAGAACTAACCCAGTTCTACTAAGAGCTTGGCTTCAAGGTTCACTGTCAACTCAAAAGGCCATTAGTATCTTCAAAAGTCTTTGAGATTGTGGTTCAGGAACTGCCTTATGCAAATGACTGCACTGTAGAAGCATACACGCAAAATCTGCAAATCATTATAAATCACTTCGCAGATTCAGCCCAGTATGCCAGTACATCTGAATAAACAGAAGTTATATACCAGTTTCACCAAGGAAACCCCCATTCAACCAACTAATTACCCAGAAGATAAGGCACCCACCAAGTTACTCTACCTAGGCAACACAATATCTAACTATGCATGGCTAGCAAAAGAAAGAGAAATAAGAGGGTTTTTTTTTTAAAAAAATCAGCTTGGCCTTTGGAAGATTGCAAAATAAAGAGAAGATGATGAAGAATGAGGAGAAGGAAGAGGTTGAGGAGGTGGAAGAGGAGCAGGAGGAGGAGAAATAGCAATAGTAATAAATGGTAATATTATCTAAGAGCTTATTATATGCCAAACACTATACTAAGTACTGGGTTAGATATATGGTAATTTAATCAGACACAATCCCTGCCCCACGCAGGCCTCGCATTCTAAGAGGAAGAGACAAAAGGTACTGAACTCTCCATTTTACAGATGAGGAAGTGAGGCACAGAGAAAATGAAATTACTTTTCTCGAGTCACACATTAGGTAAGTGACAGAGCTGTGATTGGAACCCAGGTCCCGTGACTCTCAGGCTCGTGTTCATGGTCTTTCCACTCGGCCACGCTACTTCTGCCCGGTCTTAAGTAACAGTGAAATAATCTTTCCCACAGGTGAACTGACATCTGATTAAGCAAAGCCAGATGCTGTCAGCAAAGAAAATGCAGTTGTTGGGGCAATAAACTGCACCCTTAAATTTTGGGACAGAATGGAAAATCCAAGAGACCCCACAAGTGTTTGGAAAGGGACAGGAAGAGTCTTTGATTCATTCATTCAATCATATTTTTATTGAGCATTTACTGAGTGCAGAGCACCATTCTTGGAAGAGTACAACAATAAACAGACATAATCCCTATCCATAAAGGGTTTACAGTCTAGAGTCGGGGAGACAGACATGAATATAAATAAATAAATTACAGATATGTACATAAGTGCTGTGGGGTTGGGACTGGAGAAGAACAAAGGGAGCAAGTCAGGGCAATGCAGAAGAGAGTGGGAGAAGCCAAAAGTGGTGGCTTAGTCAGGGAAGGCCTCCTGGAGGAGCTGTGCCTTCAATAAGGCTTTGAAGTGGGGGAGAGTAATTATCCGTCGGATTTGAGGAGGGAGGATGTTCCAGGATAGAGGCAGGATGTTGGTGAGGGGTCGGCACTGAGATAGGTGAGATGGAGCTCAATGAGAAGGTTAGCATTCAACGAAAGAAGCGTGTGGATTGCGTTTTAGTAGGAGAGTAGCAAGGTGAGGTAGGAGGGGGCAAGGTGATGGACTGCTTTAAAGCCAGTGGTAAGGAGCTTTTGGTTGATATGGAGGTGGATGGGTAACACCAGAGTTTTTTGAGGACTGGGGTGACCTGTCCTGAACATTTTTGTAGAATAATGATCTGGGCAGCAGAGGGAAATGTGGACTTGTAGGGAGAGATAGGAGTCTTGGAAGTTATTTTCTCTCTGACCCTAAGAGACCACAGATAATCAACTCTCCGAGGCAACTCTTTTCCTTTTCAGAAGATCATGGCACTAATGGTAAAGGTAATTTTTAAGCATTCCTGGGGGTGTAACAGGTACTAATTACAGGTATAGTTATTCTGGGGTTGTCTTTTAGAGAGTGCTAGGAGGCCCAGATGGAATGATACTGACCTTTGGGCCTTCAAAAGAAAATGGAAACCTATAGAGAGTATTACTGTATTTTCTCCCTTATCCTCATGCATCTCCCAGGTGGGGAATTGCAGAGGTTACTTTCTAGTATGATAATTAAAGCTCCAAGGTGAACCAAGGCATGAATTAGGAAATTTTTAATGATTTACTTCCTGACTTACTCCCTTTATTCATCCCCCTGCCAGCCCCACAGCACTTATGTACATATCTGTAGTTTATTTATATTAATGTCTGTCTTCCCCCTTCTAGACTTTGAGCCCATTGTTGGGTAGGGATTTTCTCAATCTGTTGCCAAACTGTACTTTCCAAGTGCTTAATACAGTGTTCTTCACACAGTATGCGCTCAATAAGTACGATTGAATGAATGAATAAGTTGTGGGCCTTATACTGTAAGGCCTTAACAGTGTGTGTCCTTATACTGTTATATTTAACTCTCCCAAGGACTTAGTACAGTGCTCTGCACAAAATAAGTGCTCAACAAATAAAATAGACTGATTGACATTGTTAACTATATATTTGTGTAGTATGGAAGGAGAGTTAATTAATCTCCATCCCTCTATGCCTCATTGCTTTTGAATGTGCAAAGCAATGCAGTGGGGAAGAGAGGTTGCACCTAGTAGGACAAATGATTAGGGAGGATCATGAGAACTTGTTCCATTGTTTTCTATGTAGCCTTATTTTATTGATTATTGATGAAAAAGTTTGCCTTAATACTTTTTTTCTTCCTGTTTTCATTAATTATATTCGTCTAATCATGATGTCTTTTTGTGTCACTGTTAGTCCTACTCATTGTTATCATCATCATTTTAAAAACTCACTGTGAATTAATCCACGTTAGGAATTGAGAAAATTACTGAATATGTATCTCTCTGCTTGTATGGTTGCATGGAGCTTCATACATCCTTGGAAGCAAATCTCAAAGGTTATTTGGTCCAACCGGCTTCTAAAACATGTATCTTCTGCTTCACAGTGGATGTCTTTTAAAATGTAGAGACAAATTTCACCCTCTAGTACTAGAATTACTTAGAGACATTCTAATTTTAGAGAGTCAACCTACTGCACAATCGTAGTGAGCCCACAACAAGTTGCCTTTTCAGTGACTGTCTGTGATCCCGCAAGCAACACCAAGAGACTTCTGCAAAGGCCCTGAAGTGCTCTATTTGAGGCAGGTGATTGCACAGCATGGCTCAGTGGAAAGAGCACGGACTTGGGAGCCAGAGGTCATGGGTTAATCCCGGCTCTGCCACTTGTCGGCTGTGTGACTTTGGGTTAGTCTTTTAACTTCTCTGTGCCTCAGTCACCTCATCAGTAAAATGGGGATTAAGACTGTGAGTCCCATGTGGGACAACCTGAATATCTTGTATTCCCCCGGCGCTTAGATTAGTGCTTGGCACATAGTAAGTGCTTAACAAATGCCATCATCATTATTATTATTATTGCAGGCCTGTGGGTGCAGAGCAGGGAGGAAGGTGAAGTTTTCTCTCCCTGTTTTACCCAGTAATGGGCCTAGACCACTCAACAACTGCCAAACAGAGGCACAGCTGAGACTCCTAAGCCTGATAAAAGGTGCTCATTTTGAATCATGAGAGGGCATATGCAGAAGCAGCAAAAGAAGGAGCAGAGGCATGCTGAGATGTGGGGGCATCTGGAGACATGCTGCAGCAGAAGAACAGCACTCAGAAGCAGCAGAAGGCAGCAGCATTTGGAAGCAGAAAGAAGCATTGGCAGAATGGGCTCTTTTGACCACAGACTGGTATTGGACCCTTAGTAGAGGGAGTGAGTGTGTGTATGTGTAGCTTCCTTGCATGCTGGTGAAACTAAGTAAAAAGCTTTCCACAGAAACCTTGGTGATCAGAGGTGTGGTTTGACTTCTACTACATGTCCCTGAGGCTCCCCCGCTCCAGGAAGGTCCTGGTTGGTATGAACCAGGGGAGGCTCACAATAGTAATAATCTTAAGATCAGCAACATTGTCTAGTGGAAAGAGCACTGGTTTGGGAGACAGAGAGGCTCTGCCACTTGCCTGTTGTATGACCTTGGGCAAGTCACTTAACTTCTCGCATCTGTAAAATGGGGATTTAATAACTATTCAATAACTGTTTTCCCTCCCTCTTAGACTGAGCTCAGAGTGGGTCAGGAATTGTCTCAAACCTCATTATTTTG
Source organism: Ornithorhynchus anatinus (assembly GCF_004115215.2). Classification (NCBI taxonomy): domain Eukaryota; kingdom Metazoa; phylum Chordata; class Mammalia; order Monotremata; family Ornithorhynchidae; genus Ornithorhynchus; species Ornithorhynchus anatinus. The sequence continues at coordinate 84,872,280 of NC_041731.1, forward strand.
TACCTATGCCAGCATTCAGTAATGTACTTGGCACGCAGAGTGCTTAACAAATATTTAAAAATATTATTATTATGGTCATTATTGTTGACTGCAAGCTCATCTCTGCACTGTAAGCTCATCATGGGCAGGGGACATGTCTACCAACTCTGTCATACTGTACTCTCCAACTGCTCTGCATAGCACAAGCATTGATTGATATTAGAATTACTTTCTGTCCAGAATAGGGCAGCACACGTATAGTTTTATAACTGATAATTCCTCCCTGAAAACACAAAAAAAGTTAGAAAGTTATAAAATGTTTTATGACAATAAGCTTCACTGAAGAATTAGATGGAAAAATAATGAAATATCTAGAAAATCTATAGAACAAATCTTGATAAGGTATGGGGTTAAACTAAGTGACTTTTTTTTTTAATGACATATGTTAAGCACTTACTATGTGTCAGGCACCATACTAAGCCCTGGGGTAGTTATAAACTATTCATATTGGACACAGTCCCAGTCCCTCATGGGGCTCACAGTCTTCAACTCGCTTTTACAGATGAGGCAGGCACAGAGAAGTTAAGTGACTTGCCATAGGTCACACAGCAGACAACTGACAAAGCCAGAATTATAACACAGGTCCTTCCGACTTAATAATAATAATAATGTTGGTATTTGTTAAGCGCTTACTATGTGCCGAGCACTGTTCTAAGCGCTGGGGTAGACACAGGAGAATCAGGTTGTCCCACGTGGGGCTCATAGTCTTAATCCCCATTTTACAGATGAGGGAATTGAGGCAGTGAGAGGTTAAGTGACTCGCCCAAAGTCACACAGCTGACAAGTGGCCAAGCTGGGATTCGAACCCATGACGTCTGACTTCAAAGCCCACGCTCTTTCCACTGAGCCACGCTGCTTCTATCCTGTAGGCAATACTGCTATTTTTTCAGTACTAATCTCTGAGATTATTTATATTTGTCTCAAGTAATTTTCCATAGTGGTTTCCAACCAAAAAGAGTAAAGAAGAATACCAAAGGTTAATCATGTCTTTTATAGCTCTAAAGTGGAGTTCTATAACTTCTGCTAGTAATTTTGTCTTAATACCTATGTCACTCTTTTATATTCTATTGTAGGAATATACAGTTTCATGAATAGTGAGTCTATGCTCAGAATCAGAAGGATGACTACATGGTGTCTTTGACTTTTTTTGTATAATTCTAGTAATTTATTTGAAGGTGAGAAAAATATCTTTTTTCTAGCCATGAACAGTCAGGTGAGTTGTTTTCAAAACAAAATCCATCTATGTGAAAAACTGCTTGTGTTATGTAATTTTCTATGTATCATCTCATTTCCCTGTGTTCATCATTTAAGCCCAAGGAGAAATGTAATCTCCAAATTGGGCATAGTCATTAGTAACTGTTATACCAGGGTCCTTGACACGTAAGCCCTCAGGACGGCCATCACTACAATTTGTCTGGACTTGGATCTTCACAGTTCCCCCCTACAATAATAACTTTTGTATTTAAGTGCTTACTATGTGCCAGGCACTGTTCTAAGAGCTGGCGTAGATGGGTTAGCAAGGAGCTGAATAATACAATTTTTATTGTAGTACACTTTGTAATTTTATTGTTATACTTAAAGTGCTCTGCAAATGAATGTTGTGCATTGATTTCATTCTAATGGTGTTTCTTTGAATAATTTTGTATTTGACACGGGAGCAATGTGTAAAAATTACATGTGATCTGTTGACATGTACACTGACATGTATCTTATGTTTGTAAAGAAACACTGAAGTTGGAGAGGGAAATGCAAAGATTGCAGATGTGATTACAAGAAAGGTTAGAGATGAAATGATCTTAAACCATTTGAAAGCACAATAATTATCTAGCTAAATATTACAATAAATGGCAAAGAAATAAAAGTACAAAAGTATTTCAGCCTCAAACAGTGATTCAGTAAGGCCAATACGTTTGATGTGGAATTCAGAAAAAAGTGAAAAATAAAAGTAGACCAGCTTCAATATAATCAAAACATCCCTGTGAGATAGTGCTTGATCCACACAGAGAACCAATCAAATGGCAGTAGCAGGGGAAATAGGTAAATATAACAACCAAAATGTTTAAGAACACAAATAAGATAAGATAGTTTTAAATGAAAGGATAGAATATAGCATGTGGAAAGATTCATTTTAAAAACGCATGTCTATCAAGCATACTTATTGAGCACTTACTTTGTGCAGAGTACCGAACTAACCACTTAGCAGAGTACAATATAACAGAATCAGTAGAGGTGTTCCCTGCCAACAATGATCTTACAGTATAAAGGGAGAGAAAGACATTAATATAAATAAAGTTACAGATAGTATATGTGTTACGATGCTGAGGGAGGGGTAAATAAAGTCAAATCTAAGTGCACGGGTGATGCAGAAGGAAATTGAGAGTAGCATAGAGAATAGAGCACAGTCCTGGGAGTCAGAAGGACCTAGATTCTAATCTTGTCTGCTGTGTGACCTTGGGCAAGTCATTTCACTTCTCAGTTACCTGTAAAATGGAGATTAAGACTGAGCCCCATGCAAATCAGGGATTATGTCTAACAGGACAACTTTGTATGCACCCCAACTCTTAGTTTAGTGCCTGACACATAGCAGCTGCTTAACAAATACCACTGGGGGAAAAAGAGAGAAAATGAGGCCTCACTTGGAGATGATGTGTTTTTTTAAGATTTTGAAGCTAGAGAGAGTGAATGTCTGTCAGATCTGAAGAGGGAGGTAGTTCCAGACCAAAGACAGGATGTGAGCAACATGTTAACAGCAAGATAGATGAGATCAAGGTAGAGTGAGGAAGTTATTAGAGGAGCAAAGTATATGGGCTGGGTTGTAGTAGGAAATCAGCTAGGTAAGGTAGAAGGGGGCACGGTGATTGAGTGCTTTATAGCAAATGGTAAGCAGTTTATGTGGAGGTGGATTCATTCATTCATTCAATAGTATTTATTGAGTGCTTACTATGTGCAGAGCATTGTACTATGTGCTTGGAATGTACAAACCGGTAATAGAGACAGTTCCTGCCCTTTGGTGGGCTTACAGTCTAATCGGGGGATATAGACAAGAACAATAGCAATAAATAGAATCAAGGGGATGAACATTTCATTAAAACAATAGCAAATAAATAGAATCAAGGTGTTGTACATCTCATTAACAAAGTAAATAGGGTAATGAAAATATATACAGTTGAGCGGACAAGTACAGTGCTTAGGGGATGGGAAGGGAGGGGGTAGGAGCAGAGGGAAAGGGCAACCACTGGATGGGCATCCAGTGGATGGGAAACTACTGGAATTCATGAGTAGTGGGGAGATGTGGACTGAATGGTTTCGTAGAAAAATGATGTGGGCACCAAAGTATGAATGGAAGTGGAGTCAGACAGCAGGAGGGAAGTCAGCAGTAATTGAGGTAGGGTAAGATAAATGTTTGGATTACTGTAGTAGCAGTTTGGAAAGAGAGTGAGCCTGTTGTTAGGCAGGGATTGTCTCTATTTGTGGCCAGATTGTACATTCCAAGTGCTTAGTGCAGTGCTCTGCACACAGTAAGATCTCAATTGATACAATTGAATGAATGGCTTTTAGTGACATTGTGAAGGTTGAATCAACAGGATTTGGCAAGAGATTGAATATGTGGGTAGGATGAGAGAGACAAGTCAAGATGAGAAGCAACATGGCATAGTGGATAGAGCCTGGGAATCAGAAGGGATCAGAAGGTCATGGGTTCTAATCCCAGCTCTGCCACTTGTCTACTGTGTGGGACCTTGGGCAAGTCATCTCACTTCTCTGTGCTTCAGTTTCCTCATCAGTAATGGCGATTAAGTTTGTGAGCCCCATATGGGACAGGGACTGTGCCCATTCATTTGTATCTACCCCAGAGCTTAATGCCATGCCTGGCAAAGAGTAAGCATTTAATAAATACCACAATTATTAACTATTAAGCATAATGCTAAAGTTTGGGGCTTGTGAGATAGAAAAGATAGTGATGTTGTCTACAATGATGGGGGAAAGCCAGAGGAAGGGCAGAGTTTGGCTGGGAATTCGAGGGGTTCTTTTCTGGACATACTAAATTTGAGGTGTCGGAGGGACATTCAAGTAGAGATGTCCTGAAGGCAAAAGGAATACGAGAATGCAGAGAAGGAGGAGATCAAGACTAGAAATATAAATTTGGGAATCATCCATGTAGAGATGGTATTTCCCAAAATAAAGAAATATTCAGCATTAAAGATATGGTTCGATCTCTATATAAAGCAAAACAGAGGTGCATGAATCATGTAGCAAAAAGACAGGTTAATGGATGGACTATTTGCACTCAGTGATCAGATACTAATTAGCAGAAATCCATTATATGCTATATTGAGAATGGGCAGACCAGTGATGAAATATCTTGATGAGAATTGGAGGCCACATAATAATAATAATAATAATGATAATGTTGGTATTTGTTAAGCGCTTACTATGTGTGGAGCACTGTTCTAAGTGCTGGGGTAGATACAGGGTAATCAGATTGTCCCACATGAGGCTCACAGTCTTCATCCCCATTTTACAAGTTGAGTGACTTGCTCACAGTCACACAGCTGACAAGTGGCAGTGCCAGGATTCAAACCCAAGACCTCTAACCCAAGCCCAGGCTCTTTCCACTGAGCCACACTGCTCACATACTAAAGAGAGAAAGCAAAATGATTTTGGCATACCAACTTGAGATTTTGGAAGATGTATTATCACTAGTTAGATGAAAAAGATGAAAGAGATGGTCTCTGAAGAGAATTAGAGAAGGCATTAAAAGTGAGGCACTAAATATGGAAATGTGACCCTAATAACAAGGCCATACATGGAGGTTCAAACTTTATCATTATCTATAACACCATACGTGCAAGCTCATATAAGTTAACCTTCCCTTGAATAAGCTCATTCCCTTGAATGTTAAAGGGGAATTATTTTCAACATTTTTTTGATCCTCTATTTTCTTCCCTAGCATAGACATAAATATGTGTTGAGACAGACTTCCCCACACTTTTATTTATTTGGATATAACCACAGGCACATGCTCATCCAACCATACTTGCATATACACAGAAATGTATATATTCATATTCACATCAATAACATCATCATCAACAAGAAAAAGCTTTTTCCTATCCAAACTACTTACCTGTTACCTCTGAGAAGTGTAATTTCCAAAGGACACCTAGTCATCTTTGATTCCTGCATAGAAACAGGAAATGCATTTGGCCTTCTGGGATATGAAGCCTCATTAGGAAAGATTCCCTACTCCATATTTCCCTTCTCCCACACAAGTGTAGCTAATAGTAATGGTATTTATTGAGCCCAGGATGTAATGCATCATACTAAGCACCTGGGGAAATATAACAGCTCACAAGGAACTTAAAATTTAAAGGGGAAGACAGATAAAAACTCTTACAGAGAGTAATCAGTATGAACAATTGATTGACAATATGATTGTTCACATATAAGCTAGTGTTGTGGAACATAAATGTTGAAGTGTTAAAGGTGCCTATTAAGGTCATGCAATTTGGATAGTTGTATGGGGAGAGCAGGGTATGTTGGATTTGTGTAAGGGGGTAGTTCCAGGTGGTGATAACAGCATGAGTGGGGAAATGAGCTGGAGAATTGACAAGCAGGTATTGTTTGAACGTTATCTTGGGAGGAACAAAGAAATGACCTGGTAAGCAGTGTGGCCTAATGGAAACACCACAGGCATGGGGGTCAAAAGACCTTGGCTCTAATCCCAACTCCACCACTTTTCTGCTCTGTGACCTTGGGCAAGTCGCTTCACTTTTCTATGCTATAATTCCCTCATCTGGAAAATGTGGATTAAGGTTGTGAGCCTTATGTGGAACATGGACTGTATAATAATAATGATGATAATAATGGTATTGTTAAGTGCTTATTATGTGCAAAACACTGTTCTAAGTGCTGGGGTAGATACAAGGTAATCAGATTGTCCCACGTGGGGCTCACAGTCTTAATCCCCATTTTACAAATAAGGTAACTGAGGCACAGAGAAGTTAAATGACTTGCCCAAAGTCACACAGCAGACAAGTGGAGGATCCAGGATTAGAACCCACAACCTCTGACTCCCAAGTCTGGGCTCTTTCCACTAATCCACAATGCTTCTCAAAAATTTTCAACTGTACCTAACCTGATTACCTTGTATTTGCCCCAGCACTTAGTACTGTGCCTGGAACAGGGTAAGCACTTAACAAATACCATTAAAAAAGAAATGGATGAAAATGTCAATATGTAAGCTGAGTAGAGTTGACAGCGAGCCTTGAGGATAATCAGGAGGAGTCTTTGCTTAATCTAGAGGGAGCAGGGAAGCCAAGACGCTTTTATCTCTACTTTCAAAAGAAGAAGGGATGATTGTAAATTAATGCAGCTCAATCAATCTACCAGTGGCATTCATTGAGGGTTTAGTCTGTTTCAAGTATTATAGTAGGTTCTTGGGAGAAAACAATTCAGAGGAGTTGGTAGACACATTCTTTTCCCACAGGGAGCTCACAGTCTCAACAAATGCACACTATTTTGGCTGAAAATTTCTCATTCTGAACATCATAAACTAAACATTGTAATGAAATATTTCATAGAACAAATCCAGTTCTTGACTTAGGAAACTAATGCTTCAAGCCAAATATGTTTGATTTTTCATCTGAAAAAAGTGTCGTTACTATCATTTGGATATGGACATTGTGAAAAACTCTATTGAGAATACTCTGTTTTTCTAGGTGAACATACATGATGTAGAAAATCCTGTTTTTATTTTAATAATATTATTCAGATTGAGGCTGTTTTTTATTTTAAAAACTTAGATTTTTATTAAGTTCTTTGAATATTCAATAATAAAATGATATATTTTATATCTCAGGTGACTACATGAATAAAATGATAATTTAGTTTCACCATGTTCAGACCATTAATAAGTGCTACTATTTTCTGTACTCTCCTAAGTGCTGTACTAATGTACAGCACATTGCTAAGAGAAAGCAGGGGCAAGCATGCTTTCCTCAGTTGTCCCAGTTCATTTTCCCAGCCTCCTGAAAGGGTACTAAGACCTGCCCAAAATCCATCTCCCCACATTCATTATCCCTGTGTGTGGAGTAGAGGGAGAAGGGGGAGGTGGAACTTTCTGTCAAACTCGGGAGGAAGGTACCTGTTGTGGGAAGCAGAGTAAAGTATGGAATGTACTGGTGCCTCTCAATTCTAGCTTTCATGAACTTAGCTTTTGTCAGGAGGAATTATTTTATCTGTAATACACTTGCCTTCCAGATCAAACTGAATCCTGTGGTGTATTTCCAGTGAGAACCATCCAAGTCACTGCACCTAATATTCCACCATAAATAACTTGTTCATTTAAAGGATTGACCTGTTACAACCATTCTAAGAATCTGTTCTATTGTTGGTTGACACTTTCAGACTTCCTGCCCCTCTTTAAAACTTTCTCTTTTAAGAACATATTGCCCTGACGAGTCTCAGTTTGATCAATTATTTTTCTCTAACAAGCTTAATTAGGTCAGACACTAGGTGTCTTTTCTTTTTACTGCTGTTGCATGAAAGCTTATATGGACTATTCTCAAAGGGATAGCATGAGGATGAATTAAATTATTTAAGCTTTAAGCTTTTATAAGGAAGATGCTTTAAAGTACATTTATGAAACCCATCGGTATTTGGGAAGGGGACTTTTCAGATATCACTTTAACTTGTCTTGGGAAGTAGCATGACCTAGTGGCAAAAGCATGGGCTTGGGAGTCAGAGGTAGTAGGTTCTAATCCCAACTCTGCCATTTGTCTGCTGTGTGATGCTAGGCAAGTCCCTTCACTTCTCTGTGCCTCAGTTACCTTATCTATAAAATGGGGATTAAGAATGTAAGTCTCATATGGGTGCCTCAGTTACCTTATCTATAAAATGGGGATTAAGAATGTGAGTCTCATATGGGACAGGGACTGTGTCCATCCTGATTACCTTATTACCTACCCCAGAGTTTAGAACAGTGTTTGGCACTTAACAAATACCATAATTATTATTATTATTTATTGTCTGGTTTCCCCATTCTACTTTGAATAACAATCCAGAATTATGGCATTATTTGGATAATGAAAGGTTAGTAAAATGCTGCATTGCAAACCATTATTAATTTTAGGGATGAAAAGGGGATGAACAATAGATTTAAGCAGAGCTCATTCTAACACAATTACATTTCTCAATGTCAATAAGATAAACCAGCAAAAAGGACAAACAATGATTTGAAACAAAAAATGTTGCCTGCCTGGAAACTGAAGAATTATTGACCTCTTATTGGTACACAGAAGATTCTTGCATTGTTCTTACTTTTCTGGAAATATTACTCCATCCTAATCATCCTCTTCCTCTCAACTACCTATAACACAGTTGACAGCTCTTTTCTCTTGGAACCATGGTGTTATCCTTGATTCATCTCTTTCATTCAACCCACATATTCCATCTGCTACCAAATCCTGTTGGTTCAACCATCATAACATCACTGATATTCACCCTTTTCTCTCAATACAAACTGCTATACCATTTAATCCAAGTACTTATCCTACTCCACCTTGATTACAGCATCAACCTCCCTGATTCCTGTCCCTCCCCAATCCAGTCCATACTTGACTCTGCTGCCTGTCTGGGTCATTTTTCTACAGAACCTTTCAGTCCATCTTTGTCCACTCCTTCAGAAACTCCAATGTTTTGAGTTTGTTTTTTGTTTGTTTTTTTAATGGCATTTATTATTCACTTACTGTGTGCCAGACACTGTTCTAAGTGCTGGGTAGATACAAGGTAATCAGGTTAGACACAATCCATGTCCCACATAGGACTCCTGGTCTTCAACCCTATTTTACAGATGAGGTAACTGAGGCACATGCACTCTGTCACACAGCAAACAAATGGCAGAGCTGGAGCTAGAAACCAGGTCCTTTTGACTCTCAGACCTGTGCTTTATCCACTAGGCCATGATGGTTGTCCATCCATCTCCACATCAAACAGAAACTAATTATAATATACTTAAAAGAACACAATCACCTTACCCCCTCCATTTCCCTGATTTCCTACTATAATCCACCCCACACGCTTCACTTCTCTAATGCTAACCTACTCAGTGTTCTTTAATTTTGATTATCTCACCATTGACCCCTCACCCACATCTTGCCTCTGGCCTGGAACACTCTACCACTTCATATGAGAAGCAGCGTGACTCAGTAGAAAGTGCACGAGCTTGGGAGTCAGAGGTCATGAGTTCTAATCCCTGTATATATTTTCGTTACCCTATTTATTTTGTTAATGAATTGTACATCGCCTCGATTCTATTTAGTTGCCATTGTTTTTACGAGATGTTTTTCCCCTTGACGCTGTTTATTGCCATTGTTCTCGTCTGTCCGTCTCCCCCGATTAGACTGTAAGCCCGTCAAACGGCAGGGACTGTCTCTATCTGTTGCCGACTTGTTCATCCCAAGCGCTTAGTACAGTGCTCTGCACATAGTAAGCGCTCAATAAATACTATTGAATGAATGAATGAATGAGTTCCACCATTTATCAGCTGTGTGACTTTAGGCAAGTCACTTAACTTCTCTGGGTCTCAATTCCCTCATCTGTAAAATGGGGATTAAGACTGTGAGCCCTACGTGGGATAACCTGATTACCTTGTATTCCCCCCAGTTCTTAGAACAGTACTTGGCACACAGTAAGCACTTAACAAATACCACCATTATTACATCCAGCAGACAATCACTCTCCCCACCTTTGAAACCTTAATTAAAGCACATCTCTTCCAAGTGCCCTTCCCTGATTAGGTCCTCACTTCATCTTTTCCCACTCCCTTCTGCATCATACTTGCATTTGGATTTGCTCCCTTTATTCACCTTTACCTCAGCCCCACAGCACTTATGTACACATTCGTGATTTAATTAATTGATTTATTTATATATAATGTCTGTCTCCCCCTCTAATTCACTGTGGTTAGGGAATGTGTCTACCAACTCTGTTATATTTTACTCTCCCCAAGTGCTTAGTACAGTGTTCTGCACACAGTAAGTGATCAATAAATAAGGTTGATTGATTGATTGGACCTAGGGCAGTGCCTGAATGTGGCTATCCTCATGCCTTCTCTCTTCCTGTAGTACACTACCTTGTACACAGTAGGTGATCAACAAACACTATTAAAGGCAAAGCATGGATGGTCACCAGGAGAGTGACTTGGAAAAGCAAATTCTGTTTTTCCTACACCTCCATCCAGAGAAATCTGAGATTCATTTAAAAATCCAATTCCTAAGTAACTGATGGAACTTCATTTGAATTTGGGGAAAGCACAGGGAAAATGTGGCCTGACTACAGACTACTAACCATTTAACTCTATTCTACGTCTTATTTGGTGTAGCTTCTTCTTTTAAGAATCTGAACAAAGGAATGTTAAATGATTAAAGAAAAAAACAAACAACATGATTTGACAAAATACTGCTGAAGTGAAGAATCTGGTCCAGCAAAGAATTCCATCTATATCCTAGAAATTTCATCTATATACTTGAATATGAAGAGCAACTTTAGTGATTTTTGAGTCAGTTTTCCTTTCAAAATATAAAATCCATAATATCAAACATTTAGAATTGAGGAAAACTGAAATATAGAGATAACTGAGAGATGTCCATACCATCTGTCTCCCACATTCCTGCATACAATAATATATCCAAGTGTATCAAGTTCACTGAGAATTTAATGTGTTTGATTATCTAACAAAGTTCCAAAAGTTACTATCATTATTATTTTCACCAATTTATCCTTCAGCTTAAGGTTATCTAGATATGAATTTAGATAACCTGAAAAACCTATTTAATTAGATTCATATAACTTTGCTGGACACTGAAGCAAAAGTAGAAAATGGGACTACTTCCTGCCTGGAAATTCAGATATCAATTTTTTTTTCTACCTATGCTCAACAAAGAGCCTTGGAGTGAATGAGTTCATTATCCTTCATATTCATTTGTTAAAGCAACTGGAGACTAACCAAAGTATCATTTCTATCAAACTACATTAAAACCTTGAGAAGATATTTAAGACATTTGAAATATAATGTATTGAATATTGATCACTGATGTTCACTCATCTACCTGGAGGTAGGACCTTATGATACTGTTTCAATCATCCCAACTTTCCTCCATGGTTCCTTCCAGCATTCAAATCAGTTCCTGGCAGATAAAGTTTAATAATAGAACTAATGTTCTAAAAAATCCTACCAAAATCTTTCTTTGACCATATGAATAGTACAGTGGTCTGTTTTATTGGTCTGAGGAGATGGAGTGATTAATTTTAAAGAAAACAACATCCAGAGTTATTAATTCATTTAAAATAACAGGGACTGATAAAATAGAGTGGATTGGTGTGCTGTAAATACAACACTCTGGTTGGGTGTATTTTTAACTGAAAATGGGCAGTGAGAGCCCCTCTGGAGAGAAGGGACAGCTGGCCTGACAGCACTTGACATCCAGTGTGTAATTGGTTTTGAATGCTTGACAGATTTTTATAATGGTACCGCAGCACTCAGAGTGGCAGGTAACTGTTGGGAATAGATTGAGTGTTGGTGAGGCCATTTTCATATAACTCTTACTTTAGAATCCCTTAGTCACACTTGACATCAAAGATGTATTCTCTTTTAAGTTCAAGCACCTGTCAACTGGTACACTCTTTTTCATCAAATGTAAGAAGAATAGATTTCCTAAGCTATCAATACATTATTTAATTAAGTATTTGTCTCCCAGACAAAGGCTAAAGGTCAGCATTAGTTGAATAGTACAGGGAAATTGCTCAGAAGACAAGGGAAATACACTTTTCTCTTTTAGATTACAAATTATGTTTATTGGAAAACCTGAAATGAAGATCACTGTGTGAGAATCTGAATTAGTTCAGAAAATGACATGCAGGGGTGGACTAGATGTTTTATCCACTGGAGTTAGAGTATTTTCATAGGGATGGAAAGGGACTCTTCTGAGTGTTACGGATCTAAAATAAGAGTGAGGTTAGTGTATATATATAAAAAAAATTTAGGGGCTTTTGTTTTTAAATTTAAATAAACATCTCTAGTGATCACATTTTACTCCTTTTAGTCAAAATTTCTATTTCAGGCCTAAGCCAAGGAAACATAAGTATAGAATCAGAATACAATTGAAGAGTTCACACATGTTTCCATGTTTCACTCCCACTATTTTAGCCAGAATCTACCAGTCTATTCAGCACTATGATCTGAATATTCAGGATAGTATTCCAATTATTCAATATTAAATGCATTTTGGAATATAATAATGTTGGTATTTGTTAAGCGTTTACTAGGTGCTGAGCACTGTTCTAAGCGCTGGGGGAGATACATGTAATCAGGTTGTCCCACGTCGGGCTCACACACTTTTAATCCCCATTTTACAGATGAGGGAACTGAGGCACAGAGAATTCATTCATTCAATAGTATTTATTGAGCGCTTACTATGTGCAGAGCACTGTACTAAGCGCTTGGGATGAATAAGTCAGCAACAGATAGAGACATCCCTGCCGTTTGACGGGCTTACAGTCTAATCGGGGGAAGTTAAGTAAGTGACTTGCCCACAGTCACACAGCTGACAAGTTGGCAGAGCTGAGTCGAACTCACGACCTCTGACTCCGAAGCCCAGGCTCTTTCCACTGAGCCACGCTGCTTCTCTAACACTTCAGATAATTTAGAGTCTTTCTTTAAGACATCTTTTGGGACATATCCTCAATTAGAAGCATCCTACAATTCCCATTCCCAATCCTGAATCAGATTTGGAATTTAGAATGGACCTCCCCTTCATCACCAGTATTCCCACATATAGAATAGGGACATTTTTGGATTTCAGTTGTTTCCAGTCCATCTCTGAAAGCAAGAAAGCCATTAAGTCAAAAAGAGTCTCCCACATCCCTTTTTAGGACTAAAAATAACTTACTCCATCAAAGAAATGGGAGTTTCTGGATAAAAGGGACACTTTATACTGAAATCTCTGGTTGAGGGCAGGGAATATGTCTTTTGTTGTTATCTTATATTTTCACAAGTGCTTAGTACAGTGCTTTGTACACAGTAAGCACTAATACAATTAAATGAATGATCTCCTTAGTTGCTATAAATATGTGTCTCCCATTTACTTACTACAATGTTCTGCACTCATTTGGTGCTAATAAAACATCACTGCTATTACAGCTGAGACTGCACTCTGATATTGGGGTGAGTTCACAGGATTGCCCCCTTAGCATCACAAAGTGAAAATTTGGATCAACCATATTAGATGGGTGAAGGGTTATTGTATTTTAAAATTTTGACTGACAGTGAATGGATCAGGGTTCCGCTTTACTGACTGCATTGATTGAGATGGGTCACTTGCGTTCATCATTAAACTAGGCATTTTGTTCCTTGTTCATTTAAAACTGCCTTTTATTTGAAGTATGAAATGGCAGTCAAATGAAGACTTAGTGGCTCAAAATATTAAATGTATTTATTTAGCTAGTGATTCAAATTAACATATTTGTTATTTTAGTCTTATGCTTTTCCAGATCCTTCTGAACAGAATAGCATATGCATTAGACTTCCACTACTAAGAGAACAAAAAAAGTTTATTACATTTGTTTTCCTTTCTGCTATATCAACCCTTTTAAAATAAATTCAGGTTTCCAAAGTGAAACAGCTCATGACTAGGTCTACTGATTCCATTCCATTCCATTTCCAAGTATTTTTCAAATGGAAAATTGATAGGAAAAAAAAGCAACAAGAAGAAGTCTGCTCCTACAAGATTTCTAAAGCCGCAAATCAGTCACTATTGAACTAAGGACAGGAATACCAGAAATATCTAAGAGTGATAAAGGAAGATTTGGTTTACCATTATGACTTGATTTGGAAAATAGCACTTGCATTGCTTTTTGTACTAAAATAGCAAGTGGGAAATGCTCAGGAAGAAAACAATATTTTGTAGCTAAAATGCCAACAGTTTATTTTTTGGCTGTTGCTGTTGTTAGAAGAATATCATTTTGCTTATTCAGTTCAAGTCCCACATATTCCTGCCTGAGCTGTGGATTCTAACCTTGAAAGCAAAGTATTTATTTGGGGGGAAACCACAACAGCAAAGTAATGTAGCATGCATCATTTTGAGTTGGGAATGGCTCTTTCTGCACAAAGGTATTATGCAGTTCATGAGGTCATGGGGCAGAGTTCAAACAACCAGAGGTAAAAGACAACAGTCACTCCTATTCCCTAAAGCATAAATGACAATTATTTATTGGACTTTTAGGTTATCCTCCTGCAATTATTAAGTGCCTGCTCTAGGCTAAGCACTATGCTAAAATCTGGTGTAAATCTTGAAAAATCAGATTAGGTACAGATCAGTGTGGTTTAGTCAAAAGAGCCTGGGCTTGGGAGTCAGAGTTCATGGGTTCTAATCCCAGCTCTGCCACTTGTCAGGTGTGTGACTGTGGGCAAGTCACTTAACTTCTCTGTGCCTCAGTTACCTCAACTGGAAAATGGGGACTAAGACTGTGAGCCCCATGTGGGATAACCTGATAATCTTGTATCTCCACCTGCTCTTAGAACAGTGCTTGGCACATAGAAAGCGCTTAACAAATACCACAATTATTATTATCATTATCATGTCTCAGAAAAGGGCTTACAAAATAAATGGGGGAAGGTGGAAGGAAAGGGATCTTAGTGTTCTCTCCCAGTGCTAATACAGTGTTCTGTGCACAATAAGCACTTTAAAAATACTATTTTACTACTATCTATATCTATTACTATTACTACATATAACAATAACAGTTAATTAGATTTCCTCCCAAAAGACAACTTTTTAGTGTGTTATTTGTATAGGAGATTAGGGAACACAGTGCCATAATGCAATGATCTGTTCAAAAGAGCCTTCAAGAAAATTTGCATTGTGCTCTTGCATTTGAAACACTCCATGAGTTTAACACTGTTCAGGGGATAAATAGTTAAGTTTGAAGTTCAGAGTTATATGTTTCCTAGAAACAATTACAAATTACTTTCCAGGAAAATGCTAATGTACTGATATAGTGTTTTTAAATAAAAAATGCAATGCATATGCTTAAACAAGTTTTCGAGGCTGCAGTTCAGTAGTCACTGCTTTCTTCATTCTGCCTCCCCACTCCAACTGTTTATTGTGTCTTGAAATGCTAAGCATAGTGATGATGAGATGTTATTAAGATCCCTCCTTCTTCTCTCCTCCTCCTCTCCTCCCCATCACCTCATTTGCTCCCTCTGCTCTACTCCCCTCACTGCCCCACAGTACTTGTGTATATATGTACATATTCATAATTATAATGCTATTTATTTATAATGATGCTACTGATGCCTGTTCACTTGTTTTGATGTCTGTCTCCCCCCCTCCTAGACTGTGAGCCCACTGTGGACAGGGATTGACTCTGTTGCTGAATTATACTTTCAGTAAGTGCTCAATAAATGCAATTGAATGAATAAATTGAGAGCAAATGTTGGCTCAAGAATTCTAGCAGCAGCTGATCCAAGACCCTGGAACTTGCTCAACTAAAGGTCTGCTCTTCAGATAACCAAAGTGAAGCAGAAAGCTTTGACAGTTATCTAGGTATTTCAAGAAAAGCCTGTGCAATCAATCATTCAATTATGGGTATTTATTGAGAATTTAATGTTTGCATAGTACTTGGGAGAACATTCATTCAATCGTATTTATTGAGTGCTTACTATGTGCAGAACACTGTACTGAGCGCTTGGAATGTACAATTCGGCAACAGATAGAGACAATCCCTGCCCAATAACAGGCTCACAGTCTAAACGATATGTTCCCTACCCACAAGGAGTTTACAATGAGGAAACTGAGGCATAGAAAAGTTACGTAACTTTTCCAAGATCACCCAGCAGGCATTGAAATTGGGGAGAGTGTTGAATATAGTACAATAGGGATGATAGACATGATCCCTGTCCTTGCAACCTAACTAAGCACTTGTAACTGTAAAGTTCCAAATGGACTTCTCTAAAATCACGGAATATTTTTGACATGCTCTGGGACCTACTAAGGGGTTCAGGTTGTCCTGTGGTATCTTCTGGAAATTCGCTGAGATGCAGGTACTCTAAAATGTCCTAATCAGACCAGCATACCTACAGATGTAGCTATCTAAGAATTGGGTTAATAATAATAATAATGTTGGTATTTGTTAAGCGCTTACTATGTGCCGAGCACTGTTCTAAGCTCTGGGGTAGACATAGGGGAATCAGGTTGTACCATGTGGGGCTCACAGTCTTAATCCCCATTTTACAGAGGAGGGAACTGAGGCACAGAGAAGTTAAGTGACTTGCCCACAGTCACACAGACAACAAGTGGCAGAGCTGGGATTCGAACTCATGAGCCCTGACTCCAAAGCCCATGCTCTTTCCACTGAGCCACGCTGTGGTCCTACTCAGAGCGTTCTAATGGAAGTGGCCTGGGACCCAGAAGGATGTGGGTTCTAATTCTGGTTCTACCACGTTTCTGCTGTGTGACCTTGGGCAAGTCACTTCACTTCTCTGTGCCTCAGTTACTTCATTTGTAAAGTGTGGATTAGGAGTGTGAGCCCCCTGTGGGAAAAGGGACTGTGTCCAACCTGATTTATGTGTACCTATCCCAGTGCTTAGAACAGTGCTTGTAACACAGTAAGCACTTATTCATTCATTCATTCATTCATTCATTCATTAGTATTTATTGAGGGCTTACTATGTGCAGAGCACTGTACTAAGCGCTTGGAATGTACAATTTGGCAACAGATAGAGACAATCCCTGACCATTGAGGGGCTTACAGTCTAATCGGGGGAGACAGATGGACAAAAACAAGACAACTTAATCATGGTAAATAGAATCAAGGGTATGTACACCTTATTAATAAAATAAATAGGGTAATATCAAGTACCATAATTATTATTAAGTTCATAGACAGACCTCTAAAGCAAAGGCATTTTGCTACTATCTTAGTGCCCAGCTGAAATAATGACAAATAGAAATGAACAGAGAAAAAAGTCTAAAAGGATATGACAAACACAAGTGGCTTAAAATATTACACATTGCTCATTATGGGAAATTTCAAAGCATGATGAGTTGTGATTCCATAGGTTGGGGGAAAATAATCCAGCTGAATGAGATTGGAAAGCTAAATGAGAATCAGCAATTGTGAGAAGAAATTGTTCTTTTCTTGCCAAGTGGAAAAAAAACATGGGACTGGGTAACAGGAAGCCTAAGGAATAACTGACAGGTCTATGGCTTGTTAATATACATCTCCCAAGGCAAGTGAAAGGCTTTCAGGAAATCTTTGTGGTTTTTTTTCTGATTCTTCTCATTAAAATGGTGATCTGCCACTACCACCAACTCCTCTAATTGGTTTGCTCAATTGGGATCTGCCAGTTGAATTATCATCACATTCTAATTGGTGGGATAATCTGACTGTTGAGTCCCCCGCACCAATGATGAGATCCTGAGACTGAACCCTGAGCAATTTGGATGCTATCACTGGAGTTTGGATGAAAGAGAGAAAGGTGTTTTTCTCCATTTACCACACTGTCATTTTAATGACTTTTGAAATTGCAAATAAGAGGGAAGAAAAGCAGAAAATATTATATGCTCCTACACCTTTACTACTGCTTCGCTGAGAAAATCCCACAGCTTTTTTTCCTTCCTGATATTTGGGCTGGAGAAATTGAGGGGCGGCAGGCAGATAACTGCAAACCAGAGAAAGGAAAGCAGAAAATATTGCTTGCTAGAGAAACAGCGTGGCCTAGTGGCAAGAGCACTGGCTGGGGAGTCAGAGGTCGTGGGTTCTAATCCTGGCTCCACCTCTTGTCTGGTGGGTGACCTTGGGCAAGCCATTTAACTTCTCTATGCCTCAGTTACCTCACCAGTAAAAATGGGGATTAAGACTATGAGCCCCACGTGGGACAATCTGATTACTTTTTTCTACCCCAGTGCTTAGTACAGTGCTTGGCACATAGTACACACTTAACAAATGCCATTTTTATTTTATTATTTATTACTTTCCTTGGCTTCCTCCCTAATCTCTATGAAAAACCTGGGCAGAACCGTAATTCATCCTGCCCTCTCGCCTAACCTCATACCCTCTTCATCAGCAATGTTGAAACCTACTCTTGTAAACCTGAAGAAGGGAATAGTGGCTTTGGAAAACCATCTTTAATCCATCAATCAATGGCATTTATTGAGTACTTACTGTGTGCAGGGCATTCTACTAAGTGCTTGGGAGAGTACAATACAGCACTGTTGATAGACACACAAGGAATTTACAGTCTAGATGGAAGACAGACATTAATATGAATAATGGGACTGAGGGTAGGGTAAGTATCAATTATTTAAAATGTACTGATCTAAGTGCAGAAGTGATGCCAAAGGGAGTGGGAGTAGGGGAAAAGATGGTTTAGGGAAGGCTGTGTGGAGGAGATGTATTTCAATAAGGGGAGAATTAGGGATAGTGGTGGTCTGTTAAATATGAAAGGGGAGGGAATTCCAGTCAAGAGGGAGGCCATGAGCAAGGGTTTAGTGACAAGATAGTTGAGATTGTGGTACAGGGAGGAAGTTGGCATTAGAGTAGTGACGTGTGCAGATTAGGTTGCGGCAAGATAGGGTGGAGAGAGAAATTGACTGAACAATCAATCAATCATATTTATTGAGAGCTTACTGTGTGCAGAATGCACTACTAAGCACTTGGGAGAGTACAATATAAAATAATTGTTAGACACATTCCCTGCCCTCATGAGCTTATAGTGAGGATGGGGAGACAGATACTGATGTGAATAAGTAAAATATGAGTGTGTACATAAGTACTGTTGGGCTGTGGAAAGGGTGAAAACCCAAGTGCGAAATCAATGCAGAAGGGAGTGGAAAAAGATGAAATGAAGGTTTATTCAGAGAAGGCCTTTTGGTAATGTGCCTCAATAAGGCTTTGAAGGTGGGATGAGTAATTGTCTGTTGGATATAAAAAAGGGAGGGCATTCTAGGCCAGAGGCAGAATATGGGTGAGACGTCAGCAATGAGACAGATGAGATTGAGGTACAGTGAGGTTGGCATTAGAGGAACGTAGCATATGGACTGGGTTGAAGAAGGAGATCAGTGTGGTGGTGGGATAAGGTAGGTGGGAGAAAGGTGATTGAGTGTTTTAAAGCCAATGGTAAGGTGTTTTGGTTCAGTGTGAAGGTTCTTGAGGAGTGAGAAATCTGGAAAGAACATTTTTGAAGCAAAATAATCTGGCACTAGAGTGAAGCATGGACTGGAGTGTGGAGAGACAGCAGGCATGGAGGTCAGCAAGGAGGTTGTTACAGAAATCAAAATGGGACAGGATAAGTGCTTGGATTAATGTGGTAGCAGTTTGGATGGAGCAGGCAGGGCAGATTTTAGCAATGTTGTGAAGGTTGAACTAACAGAATTTAGTGACGTATAGAATATGTGGACTGAATGAGAGAGATGAGTCAAGAATAATGCCAAGGTTATGGACTTGTAAGACAGGAAGGATGGTGCTGTTACTTACATGATGGGAAAATTGCAGAGATAGCAGTTGGAGTTCTGTTTTGGACATGTTAAGTGTAACTGGGACATCCAAGTAGAGCTATCTTGAAGGCAAGAGGAAATGCAAGATTGCAGAAAGGGAGAGAGATCAGAGCTGGAGGTTAGATTTGGGAATCACATAAGTGTGGTAGTTAAAGCTATGTGACTGAATGAATTCTCCAAGGAAGTGGATGTAGACAGAATATAGAAGGGGACCCGGAACTGAAACTTGAGGGATTCCTACAGTTAGGGCATGGGAGACAGAGGAGGAGCCCACTAACAAGACTGAGAATGAGCGGCCAGAAAGGAAATGAACCAGGAGGGGACCATGTCAGCGAAGCCAAGGTTGGATAATGGGAATCCAGGAGAAGGGGGCAGCAGCAGTGTTGTAAGCAGTTGTAAGTGGAGAAAGATTAAGATAGAATAATGGCCACT
The DNA here is from genome assembly GCF_004115215.2 of Ornithorhynchus anatinus. Taxonomy (NCBI): domain Eukaryota; kingdom Metazoa; phylum Chordata; class Mammalia; order Monotremata; family Ornithorhynchidae; genus Ornithorhynchus; species Ornithorhynchus anatinus. Next base: position 84,892,304 of record NC_041731.1, read on the forward strand.
GAATTTGCTATGGAGATTTGTCTTGAAAGAGGATGGAAACTTGTTTGGAGGAGATCAAGGAGAGAATTGGAGAAGAGGAACCTGGGACAGTGGGTGTATATAACTCACTCAACGAGTTGGGTGAGGAATAGTAGGAGGGAGATAACTGGAGGGTGCTCTGGGGTCAAGGTTAGAACAGGGGAGACATTAGCAAGAGCAAGGGAAGCAACGTGGCTCAGTGGAAAAGAGCCCGGGCTTGGGAGTCAGAGGTCATGAGCTTGAATCCCACTTCTGCCACTTGTCAGCTGTGTGACTGTGGGCAAGTCACAACTCCTCTGTGCCTCAGTTCCCTCATTTGTAAAATGGGAATGAAGATTGTGAGACTCATGTGGGACAACCTGATTACCCTGTATCTACCCCAGCACTTAGAACAGTGCTCTGCTCATAGTAAGCGCTTAACAAATACCAACATTATTATTAAAGATTGAGTTTTTAAAGTCATTCATAAGGAGTTTCTGTTTGATGCAGAAGTGGATGGGCAACCACTTGAGGTTCTTGAAGAATGGGGAGATATGGACTAAACTTTTTTTTAGGAAAATGAACTGGGTATAAGAATGAAGTATGGTCTAGAGTGGTGAGAGACAGTAGGCAGGGAGTCCAGCAGGAAGGCTGATGCAGCAGGCAAGGTGGGATATCATAAAGTGCTCGATTTAACATACTAGACATTTGGATAGAGAAGAAAGATGGATTTTAGCAATCATATAAAGGAAGAAATAACAGGATTTGGTGACAGATTGATTATGTGGGTTGAATGAGATAATGCCAAGGTTATAGGCTTATGAAATATTGAGGATAGCGATATTTTTTACAGTCATGAGAAAGACAGAGAAGGACAGGGTTCGGATGGAAAGATGGGGAGTTCTGTTTTGGATGTGTTTAGATTAAAGTGTCAGTGGAAAATCCAAATAGAGATGCCCTCAAGGCAGGAAGAAAAGTGAAGCTACAGACAAGGCAAGAAGTCAGTGATAGAGATATAGATTAGGGAATCATCCACATAGAGATGGTAATTATTGAAGCCACTGAGTGAATTGGTTGAACATGGGAATGGATGTAGATGCAGAATAAAAGGGGACCCAGAACTGAACCTTATGGGATTCCCACTGTAAGGGGGTTCCTGGGAGGCAGAGGAGAAGCCTGCAGAAGAGACTGAGAATGAGTTGTCAGAGAGATAGATGGTTGATCTTTGGGGAATTTGCCAGTCATGAGAATCCCTGCCTATAAAGTTGTATTGAGTTTGTGGTACCTACCTTGGTTCTAATCCTATTTTTGCCACTTCCCTAGTGTGAGCTTGGGCAACTCAAGTGATTTCTTTGTGTCTCATTTTCTCTATCAGTAAAATGGATATCAAATACCCTCCTCTTTAGACTGTGAGCCTTAAGTGAGACTGGGACTATGTCTAATCTGATTATCCAATATCTTCCACAGATCTGAGTACAGTGTTTGGCACACAGAAAATGCCTAATATTTCAATTGCTATTATCATCATCCTTTTAGCAAAAACAAAACAAAATAAAAACTGATTTTCCCTTTCTCCTACCTTTAAAAAAAATGTTATGTTATGTGTTAAGCACTTACTATGTGCCAGACACTTTTCTAAGCACTAGTATGGATACAAGGTAATCGGTTTGGACACAGTCCATGTCCCACATGTGGATCACAATATTACTCCTCATTTTACAGATGAGGTAACTGAGGCAGAGAGAAATTAAGGACTTCCCCAAATTCTCACAGATAGCATCCATCAATCGATAGTTTTGATAAATCAGGGTGTCAGAGGTTCAGAAAGGGGATTCTGCAGAGGAAGGGTCTGAAGTGACAGGAATAGGCATAGGGCAAGGAATGTGGGGTCATTTTTTTTAAGGTACACTGGACTAAAATGGGGTAAGTTGGGGACTTGGATGTAGGTTTTGTTGGAGTCACTGCATAATGGCACAGAGGCACATATTAAAAGAAACATATTTAGAGTGGGGGATGGCAAAGAAGAGAACCTGGGGCTGGGGAAGAAAGATAGAAATAAGATGATTTTTCAGCCAAAAGAGAGGCAGGGAGATGTTTCTATAGGAAGTCACAGCCATGGTTATTGAACATTGTACCCTTCAAAGAACATAGTGATAACATAGTAAGCTTGGTACATAGCAAGCACTTAACAAGTACCATAAAAAAATGAGTGAGGTGTACCAGAAGAAATTTTAGAGAAATGTTGTGAGCAGTAGAGTGAAGCATGGCTTCAAAAGGGAGTGTCTGTATTTGTACATCCTACCCCAAGAACTCAATTAATGATAATCAGCATCTTTTAGAAAAATCTTAAATAACTGAACCATATCTGAGTATCTTTATACATTTTTCATATTTTATACAGAATCCTTCTGGGCACATTTTTGAATAATGTATTTAGGATATAATAGATCCAGATTTTAAAGCTATATTGAGGCCCAACCTCAAAATATGTGATGGAGTTGTGGGCTTTGTGGTGTTTGGGATACTGAAAGCACATTTTAGAAACAGCAACAGGCCCAGCAACTGGCAAATGCAATAGCTCAGGAGCTTGTTGATGTCATATCTATCTTTTTAGGCATCCGTGCACAAGTGCACACGGAGAGGTCGTTGTCACCAACAGCATCACATTCAAAAATCAAGGCTAGCGTTATACGTATATAATGCATATTGGAGATGGCAGCTGAGTAGGAAGCATGATATATTTCTGATTGTGAATTTCAAAAACTAGCATATCACTAACACCTTTATCCAAGGGTTGCATTATGACAAACGGGAAATGATGTTCTTGAATCTTTCTCACAGTATACTTCCCTATATTATTTGACTTGAAAAATCTATCTTCCTGTGTATTTGATAGACATCCTGGGAATCAATAGTCACAATTTGAATACAGACACATTGAATTTTCGCCTTTTTTTCCTCTTTTGTTCTCCATGAAGGATTTCCACTTTTTCATAACACTGGAATTACAAAAACAGAAATCAACAGCAACAACAAAGAAAAAGAGATGATCTGAATCAGAGCCTGTATCTTTGCCTCTAGGTATTGTAAAATGAAGCTCAATTATCAACAAGAATGGAATCATTTTGGACTCAATCTAAATGAAATTTCAAGAAACTGTTGTAACAAGAAGGCATATATGGTATTATGGGAAAGGCTGGTGGGTGATTAAATGAGAGATTCCACTCAAGAACAATTCAACCTTGCTCAAATCATGGATATTCTTATTACACTGCAGTCATTTTAAAATTGAATTTTCAACAACCATAAAGAGCACTGGGATGCTTTTTAATATTTTAATATTAGAAAAAGTAAATACACTTTTTTTTTCCCTTGGATTCATTCTTTCTTTTTTCTCTTTCTGGGTATTTACACTTCTCTTTTAATGCCAAGGGGATGGATTCTTTTGCTCCATGGACATTAGATGTAAATAGTGAATAAACATGCTACCATATTTAGTAATAGAGGAGTATGTTGATTCTAAGAAATCCCTTCGAGATTCTTAAATGCCAATAGTGTATTACACTCCTATTTATGCAAAGTGAAAATAGTTTCTTGGGCGTTTGAATTTCAATTTTTCCTTGTTAATGGGTAATAAACCATGAAATGTGTGTAATATGACTGTATAAAGACTACAGAGGGACATGGTAAACATCTTGGGGATATCTGAAAGAACTGCTTGAGTAATTCTTGAGTAGAAAAGTTAGCATAGCAAGAAGATACTTAATGTCTGTACATTAATAGTATAGCAATGAAATAAGACTTCAGAAATGAATTTCCTGTATTTTGCAAGTTATGTAAGTTCAATTCTATATTATTGCATGGGGAAGAGATATTGTAAATTGAAAGAAATTACCATTATGCTCTAGTTCAGGGATTTATAATCTTTTTTGTTATTATTTGCAGACTACTCAGCTATATTATCCATGGATTGACTACCAACCTCCCTATCTGAATATGTTAATCTTGTTTCTTCCTTTCCCTCTCCTTTCCACCTCCTTTTGTTTCACTCTGTGCTCACTCTATCTGGGGGAGATTCAGATAATAAGATCAGACCCAATGCATGTACCACCCAGGGTAAGCAGTGCAGGAGGTGGGAAGATAAGGTATCTTATTCTTATTTTACAGGGAGGACACGGAATTTAAGAAAGGTTAAGTGACAGTGGCAGATCTGAGATAGAATCTAGGTATTTTTTCTCCCTCTCCGAATGTTCTTTCCATGTCTTTACCCTAACTTTCATTGCATAAAGATGCTCTCTAGTGAAGAAAGCTTGGGCAAGGGAATTTGAAAACTTTGAAACCTTAAATTCAAGCTTCAATTTCTAAGATAGGTACAAGTTAGAACACACTAAAAACACAGTTAACTTGGCACATAGTAAGCACTAAACAAGTACCATTAAAAAAGAGTGTAGCTGTACCAGAAGCTAATGGAATACAATACCCTTTTTCACTCCCCCTAGAATGTGAGCTCCATGTGGGCTAGGGACTCTGTCCAATCTGTGTCCTACACCAGTGCTTAGTACAATGCTTGGCACATAGTAAGCATTTAAATATTATTGTTAGTAGTAGTATTTTTGTATTCTACCTGTTTCCTCTATTTGAGCTGAATACTGCAAAATCAAAATGAATGCCTACCAGAATGTTAAATAGGCACCCACAGGATGCTTTTTGAATATTCATTGGTCATAAAAGGAAAAAAAATCATGGAAAAATTGGTCAGGAATTTAGGAATGTATTTGTACAAATGAAATCATAGGCATGTTCAATCTACACTAGACCTGAGCTTGATGGCATTTCAGTAAAGGAAGATGACTCCACAAATGTGATAGCCTTCAACTATACTTGTCTTCATCTCCAAACAATACATACATGTTGCCCTTGAACTCTGATTACACAGAAAGTTGCTCTTTGTTGGTGAAATTATATATTAATGTCAGAATCAACTGATTTTTGAAGACTTTTGAAAAGTACTGTGCTCCAGGGAAATGAACCATAGATTTATGTCTTTTAAATGAATATCATAGAGTATAAGCTAGGCCCTTCTCAGTTGCATAATACCAAGAATTCTCCAGGTAGGTTTTCTAAGTAATTGATTATCTTAGGGGAAGAACATCTCTGGTATTCTCATTTTACTGGTGAAGAAATGGAGTCAGAGAGTATGACTGTTTAGAGAAGAGGAAGAAGAGTAATGAAATTTGTATTAAAATCCACCCTGTATTTATTTGAAAATCACCTATAGACAATTTATTAAGAGTCTAGCATGTGAAAACAGCTCAAGATGTTGCAGATAAAGACTTTGACAGTTCCACAAGGGCCAGTCTGTGCACAGCCATTGATTCAATAGTATTTATTGAGCGCTTACTATGTGCAGAGCACTGTACTAAGCGCTTGGGATGAACAAGTCGGCAACAGATAGAGACAGTCCCTGCCGTTTGACGGGAGTATCCTTAACTCCTTGATGAAAGGAGAAGAGAAGCATCGTGGCTCAGTGGAAAGAGCCTGGGCTAGGGAGTCAGAGGTCATGGGTTAGAATCCCAACTCTGCCACTTGTCAGCTGTGTGACTATGGGCAAGTCACTTAACTTCTCTGTGTCTGAATTACCTCATCTGTAAAATGGGAATTAACTGTGAGCCTCACTTGGGACAACTTGATTACCCTGTATCTAACCCAGCTCTTGGATCAGTGCTCTGCCATAGTAAGTGCTAAACAAATACCAACAAATACCAAGTTAAACAGGATCCATTAACCTCATCAGTAGGACTGACACCTAATGAATCAATGCTTTTTATTCACCACTTACTCTGTGCAGATCACTTTACTAAACACTTGGGGAAGTTCAATACAAGTTGGTAGACATGATTCCTGCCCATAGAAAGCCTGAATTCTACAGGGAGAAGCAGTTATTAAAATGAATTACTGATAGGGGAAATAATAGAGAATAACGATTTGTACATAAATTCTGTGGGTCTGAGGTGAGTATCAAAGTGGTTCAGGGGAACACAGTTATGGTGATAGGTGACATAGATGGACAGGTAGATCTCTCTGATCTCCCTTCCTCCTCTCTCGCCCTGCTCCAGTCTATTCTTCACTCCGCTGCCTGGCTCATCTTCCTGCAGATACGATCTGGGCATGTCACTCCCCTTCTTAAACAACTCCAGTGGCTGCCTATCAACCTCCGCTCCAAACAAAAACTCCTCACTCTAGACTTCAAGGCTCTACATCACCTTGCCCCTTCCTACCTCTCCTCCCTTCTCTCTTTCTACTGCCCACCCCACACGCTCCGCTCCTCTGCCGCCCACCTCCTCACCGTCCCTCGGTCTCGCCTATCCTGCCATTGACCCCTGGGCTACGTCCTCCCGCGGTCCTGGAACGCCCTCCCTCCTCACCTCCGCCAAACTAATTATCTTCCCCTCTTCAAAACCCTACTTAAAACTCACCTCCTCCAAGACGCTTTCCCAGACTGAGCTCCTCTTCTCCCTCTACTCCCTCTACCACCCCCCCCTTCACCTCTCCGCAGCTTAACTCTCTTTTTCCCCCATTTCCCTCTGCTCCTCCCCCTCTCCCTTCCCATCCCCTCAGCACTGTACTCGTCTGCTCAACTGTATATATTTTCATTACCCTATTCATTTTATTAATGAAATGTACATAGCCTTGATTCTATTTAGTTGTCACTGCTTTTACGAGACATTCTTCCCCTCGACTCTATTCATTGCCATTGTTCTCGTCTGTCCATCTCCCACGATTAGATCGTAAGCCCGTCAAACGGCAGGGACTGTCTCTGTTGCTGACTTGTTCATTCCAAGCGCTTAGTACAGTGCTCTGCACATAGTAAGCACTCAATAAATACTATTGAATGAATGAAATGAGATCTTAATGAATTAATTGATCACCTATATTTTTTTTTAGCCAGTGACATGACTTGCTTTTATGCTATGTCCACAAAATGTTTTTTTGGGTCAGTTCCTGTCTGTTGCCAGTAGTCTCCCCAAAGTGGCTCCAGGGTTCTGTTCCCAATGTGACCTATGCACTGCCAACCATGGGGATTTAAGCTGTTGCTGATTATGTCCAAGGCCTTTTTCTCCAGGCTACAACCATGCGACTCCTCCTGGTATCTGCCCCTCTGCATTGTCTCTCAACTTAGATTTGTGACTTTTGGGCATTTGATATTTGCCCTACCATCCCACAGCACTTATGCACATATCAATAAATGATGTATGATAAATCATTTATATGAATGTGTGTCTCCCCCTTTAGAATGTAAACTCATTGTGGGCAGAGAATCTGTCTGTTGTAGTCTCCCAAGAGATTGGTACAATTTTATGTACATCATGAATGCTCAATTAATACCATTGATGATGATTATATAATCTTCAGCTATGGCCAAAGTCCTCCTAGGTTGAATTTGTAAATGTGTTTTGGAAGTGTAATTAGCATCAAAGAGTAGATTCCCTATCATCTAAGTTTCTCTTGCAACTCGTGCACCGTCCATGTTCAAAGAAAGGAAAGACAGAGCTAGAATTAAAGAGGCAAATAGTGAGAATGAGAGAGGGGGATAATACTCTCTGGTAGCTGGCATTTGTATTGGTGCTCCACTATGCATTTTATGGATTTTCAGAGGCAAAAGCATGTGATTGATTTACTGAAGGCTATGGTGAAACACTGAGATTACTTAGATGTCATGTTCTTAATTTATGGATTCCTTTTTCATCTAATTTGTCCACATTCAAATATTTATGTATAAAAATGATCAAAAAACAAAATCTACCCATTGGAGTGGGTTTTACCACTTTAGGCACCTCAGAAGTTACATATGCTACCTCTGTCATGTGCAGTTATGTAAAGCTACACCTAAACATCTCTCTCCAAATGGTACATAATCACAGCCTGGTTCCTCTTTTGCACAGGGAAAACTTTGGACTTACTCCAGAGAAGCAGTGTTGCCTAAAGTAATATACCCTTTCTTAGGCTCTCATTCCAACTCTATGACCTGACTGCCATGTGACCTCAGGCAAGGCATATAACTTCTTTGTGCCTCCATTTCCTCATCTGTAAAATGGGGACTCAATACTCATTTTCTCTCCTTACCTCATTTTCTCTCCTTACTAAGAGTGTGTCCCCCATGTGGAATGGATATTGCATCTGATTTATCTATCTTGTAGCTATCCTAATTCTTAGAAAAGTTTCTATTAGATAGGAAGCACATAACAACTACCCCTATTATCATTGATGTTATTATTATTATTACATTCCCTAGACATACCTCTACTCCTCCACTGTCACCTGTCTTCATCCTTTCTGTCCTACCCAAGCCTAACCCAAGCCCACTGACACTGTAGCCCTAGAAGGAGGACACAATCCACTGTGCAATTGAATGGGGCAGCTGGGGTGGTGGAAGCGACAGCAGTGGTTAGGTCCATTGTGGTGAAGCTGTAGATAAAAAATAAAAATTCAAAAAAGTTTATGTAGATTAGAAGGGGCTATAGAGGAACCAGAAAGAAGGTTGGGCAATTGGGTTTTGGGGAAAGGTGCATGGAAAGCCATTAAAATTGTGGGGAAAGCGAACTGGGCTCCCAACGAGGGGCGGGATACTTCTCTGTCATATTCAATAAAGCTGAGACTTTATCAATCATCACTTCTAGAGGAAGTGGTTTTCTCCAGGTTGACATGGAGCCAAAATGACTTCTTTCAAGCTAATTTGAAATACTGTAGTTGGAGTGGGCTGTATAACTCAAATGCATGATGTTTAAGAGTGTGTGGAATATTTCTGAATAGTTCACCAGCCCTCATTCAAACCTACTAAATTATTTCTACAACTGCTGAGTTGGTTTCACGCTTCTGTTTCCATTTATATTTTTTCTGTTAAAGATAAATTCAAGTGGTTTTCAATTTTGTCCTATCATTTACATATTGCGTTAGAATGTATTTCTGAATCATGATTATAAAAGGATTCCTTGGTGTCATCAACTAAATGTGCCTCGGCATTTCTTGAATTGGAATCTGTCATTATTACCAATGCATTATTTTCACATATTTTTCCCCTCATTATTCAGATTATTCAGTGGATGGCTATGGAAATTCCCACTAGGCAGAAGGTTTCTAGTGTCCTTTGTAATTTCAGGCATTTTCAGACTACCTACATTTAATTTCATTATACTTTTTTTCTTATTTCCTATCATTCTGCAAGATAGGTGTGACTCTTAGCATCTATTGATTTCTAATTTGAAACCATGGTGTTGAAGTTACCTTTGTGTGGGTTTCTATAAAGTTGTCATCTTTGACCTGAATTATGATATTAATAGTATTGTGTCGCTAACTGAATATGCAATCAACTGCTAATTCAGTCATTCATTTCATCCAACCTCTCCACATCCTCTGTTGTCCTCATCATCCTCTCCCATCTCATCCATGTCATTTTTTGCCAGTGATCTCTAATAACCCTTCCCCACATTGGCCTCCATCACCTTACCCCCATCCAACCCCTTCGTACCCCTCATGTACATGGCCCCTGCACCCTCTCTACAGCCTCAGCCAAGTGCAGCTTATGAAGCCCCCACTCCATCATGGGAAAGCTTCCCTTCATTCTTGACCTGTTCCTCATTCAGTCCCTGTTCCTCCTCAATATTATTGAAACCTTACTCTTCAAAATGACTCTATATTCCCTGATGCTCTTCCTTGGGGAGGAGCAGAAGGTAAGAAGGCTCATCCCTAAGACTCACTGGATACATGGAAGGAGTCAACCTCATTCTAGTTCCCCAGTGAGCTTTTGCACCATCTCACCTTTCCCTTCCCTCTCATCCCACCTTTCCCCATCCCTCTATTTCCCTTCTTTTTGAATCCCACTTCATCTGCCTCTTCCACCTGTTCCAGTTCAAAGTTATGGTGGCCTCACCACCAACTTTCTGATCAATTCTGATCTCTTTCTTACATTCCTTCTTTCTCCATTCCCTACACAGAACTCTGGGGACAATATATACATGTAGATGTTCTTTGGAAAACTAAATAGAAATTGTCTGCTTCCACTTAGCCAATGTGCCTGACATCAGGTTGTAATCACCAACAACAGCTATTTTCCTCCCAGTAAGAGTAAGTCTTTATGGATACTCCTAAGGTCTAAACATTGGTAGTTCATAAGCTATATTATCATCTATTACTGAGACTTATCTGCATGGATCAGCATAGCCATGCAAGTTTTTGAATCCTTGACTGAGTTGTTAAAATTAACAATATATCAAAATGTAACACGCATGTCATCAAGAGGAATAAATATTAAACCTCTGTGGAATAAAGAAACTATTATACTGCCCTTCAGTGAACAGTGTGAACAGCAAATTAGTGCTACTCCAATATATCAGGCAAAAATTATAATTGTGGCTATTGTTACATTGTATTCTCCCAAGCTCTTAGTACAGTGCTTTGCACAAGGAAGCGCTCAATAAATATGAATGAATGGATGGATACTGCAAGGTTTTTGTACTATGATTAATGATTTGCCACATTTAGTCCTTGGATGCTTTCAGGATGACTCTATCTTCTTTGGAAGGCAGAAATAAAATGCCTAAACACACTGATGTTTGACATGCTCTCTGCGTAAGTATTGTCTTCACGGCTTTGTCACATGGTCATATCCATGGTCACATGGATTTTAAAAATGGCAAATTAAAATGAAATAGAATATTTCTGCAAATATCTAGGTAAACCAACCCTTTGCAGCAACACTGATACCTGTAATAGATGTTTTTAGTGCTACAGTTGAGAGCAATTCAAAATGTGGGAAAAAGTTAATCCACCATGTTTCAGGCATTATGCATTCATAGCCATTTTCAATCAATTTTGATGGCACATACAATTCATTGATTCAATCATATTTACTGAATGCTTACTTTGTACAGAGCACTGTACTGAGTGCTTGGATAGGAATTTAATGAGTAGATAAATTTAGGCTCGCTTTCTTACAAAAAAAAAAAGTTAAAACATGATTTCTCATTCTAGACTACAAGGCTCTCCATCACCTTGCCCCCTCCTACCTCTCCTCCCTTCTCTCCTTCTACTGCCCACCTCGCACGCTCTGCTCCTCTGCCGCCCACCTCCTCGCCGTCCCCGTTCTTGCCTATCCCGCCATCGACCCCTGGGCCACGTCCTCCCGCTGTCCTGGAATGCCCTCCCCACTCACCTCTGCCAAACTAATTCTCTTCCCCTCTTCAAAGCCCTACTTAGAGCTCACCTCCTCCAAGAGGCCTTCCCAGACTGAGCTTCCCCTTTTCCCTCTGCTCCCTCTGCTGCCCCTCTATGCCCCCTTTCACCTCCCCTCAGTTAAGCCCCTTTTCCCCCCCCTTCCCTCTGCTCCTCCCCTTTTCCCTTCCTCTCCCCTCAGCACTGTGCTCATCTGCTCATTTGTATGTATTTTTTATTACCCTATTTATTTTGTTAATGAGATGTACATCACCTTGATTAAGCAGCGTGGCTCTGTGGAAAGAGCATGGGCTTTGGAGTCAGAGGTCATGAGTTCGAATCCCAGCTCTGCCACTTGTCAGCTGTGTGACTGTGGGCAAGTCACTTCACTTCTCTGGGCCTCAGTTCCCTCAACTGTAAAATGGGGATTAAGACTGTGAGCCCCACGTGGGACAACCTGATTCCCCTGTGCCTACCCCAGTGCTTAGAACAGTGCTCTGCACATAGTAAGCACTTAACAAATACCAACATTATTATTTATTGCTATAGTTTTTGTCTGTCTCTCTCACCCGATTAGACTGTAAGCCCGTGAATGGGCAGGGACTGTCTCTTTCTGTTACCTATTTATACATTCCAAGTGCTTAGTACAGTGCTCTGCACACAGTAAGCGCTCACTAAATACTATTGAATGAATGAATGAATTTCCAATCTTGAGGAACACTAGGAAAAAGTGATCCTTTGCAAGTACCTTTTGCCATTCTTTCAAATGACCATAAATCCTGTAAGTAGAGTTGCACTACCTCAAACGAGTGTGATACAATGACCGTCTAAATCACAAAACCAATAGAATTTCCATCAAAGTCTATCTAAGCACAATTTTGCGTAGCTGTCAAAGTTAAGTTTGCCTTTCTGGGCACATTGTGACTGCTAATTCCCATAAAAAATAATGCCAGGACCACTGGGAATCAAAATCCAATTTTAATTTCAAATGCCATGATAGTAGCCATTTCAGAAGTGATGTGCTCCACATTCCAGACTGCACATGGCCCAAGAGAATGAAAGGCTGAGTATATTTGTACAAACATTGACACTGTGTAAATGTTGCAGGAAGCCAGTCCTTGGCTGTCAAACTGCTTCAGGCCAAAAACATGGCATCCTAACTCTGCCCTCAGGCACTTTTGTCTTTTCTGTAATAGAACTTGACTTGGAAAAAGTTGACCACATTTATAATATTGGGTATTGCAAAGGGAATTTTTAGATAGACCTAAAATTCAATATCATTGATTGAGTGGGATGATATACCTGGCATCTCAGCACTTCTTCTCACATGAATATAATAAACATAGCATACTATAGATTTGTTGATTATGAATTTTCTAAGAATGAACTAAAGTAGTGTGCCCAAGTGTAGAAAGCACCATCCTGGGAGTCAGAGAGATTGAGTTCTAATCTATTTTGATACTCGTCTGCTATGTGACCTTGAGCAGGTCACTTAACTTCTCTGTGCCTCATATTACTCACCTGAAAGATGGGGATTCAATAACTTTTCTCCTTCCTACTTAGACTGGAAGAGATGTGCCTTCAATAAGGCTCTGAAGTGTGGGAGAGTGATTGTCTGTTGGATTTAAGGAAGGATTTGCAGTTGACCGCAGCAGTAATGCCTGATTAAAGCAAATGCCAATCAGTAAAACAAACAATTGTGCAAAGCACTCAGCTAAGTGTAAACATGCTGCCTGATGGCTATTTGAATTGAGAGGAAGTGGCAGAACCTGAAAATATCATGGAGTGCTAAGAAGATTTGGTGACAGATTGAATATGGAGGTTGAAAAAGGGGGATGAGTCAAGAATAATGACAAGGTTACAGGCTTGAGAGACTCCCTGTCTTTAAGTAGAATTGATGGTGTTTTCCACCATGAAGGGAAAGTTGTGTGTATGAGATGATTAAGGAGTAAAGATAAGCAGCTTATTTTTGAGCACACTGAGCTTAAAAGTGTTGGCTGGATATCCAGGTAGAGATATCTTGGAGGCAGAAGGATATGCAAGGTAGTGAAGAAGGAGAAAAACCAGATAAAGAAAAAACAGATTTGAAAGTCATCAACAGAGACGTGGTAGATGGAGCTGCAGTAGTGGATAAGTTACCCAAAGGAGTGGGTGCACGTTGATGGAAGAGGGGATTCAAGCAGTCTTGAGAGATACCCACAGTTAGAGGCCAGGATATAGAGTATGAAAAAGACTGAGTAGTATTAGCCAGAGAAATAAAACAAAGTTCTGCCAAAAAAAACAAGTTTAAATGCTTCAAGGAGTGGTACATGATGTTAAAGGCATCAAAGGGGCAGAAGGGTATTAGGTCAGAGTAGAGTCCATTCCTCTCAGGATTGCACCTGGACAGTTTCCAGTACTCTACCAGTCTTGGCTACAGGATGGAGAGTTAAGCAGAGGCATACCCATTACATTGTTAGCTTGGGCAGTTGCTAGCGAGTGGAAGGCAATCTGCAACAAGTCAAAACTCACCGGTGCTGGGCAGCAGCGGCATGGGAGAGAGTCAAGGGTGGAGACTCAAGTTTACTGCATGGAAGAAGACAGTGGTAACCCACTTCTGTATTTTAACCAAGAAAACCTTATGGATACACTTACCAGAAAGTTTGCAGATGGAGATGAGGCATTCTAGAAGAGATGTGTCCTTGGAGTCGCTTTGGTTCAGAGATGACTCAATGGCATAACAAGACTGCGAGCCTGTTGTTTGGCAGGGATTGTCTTCATTTGTTGCTGAACTGTACTTTCCAAGTGCTTAGTACAGTGCTTTGCACACAGTAAGTGCTCAATAAATACAATTGAATGAATGAATAAAGACGAGTCATGAAATGCATTTTGACATTGAGATGGTGAATGCTCCAGTTCACCTTGAAACAGTGTCCCTCAAAGTTCAGTTCTGTGTCCCCTTATAGTCTCATCTACACCCACTCCTTTGGAGAAGTCACTCTCTCACATGGCCTCAACTACCACCTGTGTGTGAATGATTACCAAATCCACATCTCTCACTCTTCACAGTCTCACATTTCCTCCTGCCTTTGACAGCACTAATTGGATGTCTTGCAGTCACCTCAAAGTTAACATGTCCAAAACAGAACTCCTTGTCTTCCCACCAAACCCTTTTCTCTCACTGACTTTTGCATCACTGTAAAGAGTACAACCATAGTTCCTGTTTCACAAGGTCATATACTTGGTATTATCTTCACTTCTCTCTCATTCAACCCAAATAATCAATCTATCAATAAATGCCGTCAGTTCAACCTTCACAACAGCACTTAAATCCATCTTTCCTCTCCAAGCAAGCTGTTACCAAGTTAATCCAATAATTTATCCTATCACACCATGATTACTGTATCAGTTTCCTTGTTGACCTCCCAGCCTACTGTCTCTCCCTACTCCAGTCCATACTTCACTCTGCTACCCAGATCATATTTCTATAAAAACTTTCAGGCCATGTTTCTCAACTCCTCATGAAGCTCTAGTGGTTGCCCATCCACCTCCGCATCAAACAGAAACTCCTCACCGTTGACTTTAAAGGACTAAATAACTTTGCCCCATCTTACCTCACCTAGCTACAACTTTGCCCACACACTTCGTCCCTTGAATGTCAACCATCTCACTCTACTCTATCTCATCTATCTCACCGCTGAACCTTCACCCACATCCTACCGCTAGTCTGGAATGTTCTACCTCTTTATAACTGACAGATAATCAGTCTCCATTCATTCAGTCGTATTTTTTGAGCACTTACTGTGTGCAAAGCTCTCCATATTTCCAAAGTCTTTTTGAAAGCACATTTCCTCTAAAATGCTTTCCCTAATGAAATGCTTCATTTCTTCTTCTCCCATGACCTTGTGTCATCATTGCACATAATAATAATTGTAATAATCATGATATTTATTAAGTGCTTACTATGTGCCAGGCACTGTATTAAGCACTGAGGTGGTTACAAGTAAATGGGGTTGGACACAGTCCCTGTCCTTCATGGGGTGCATAATCTCCATCCCCATTTTCAGATAACCGAGACCCAGAGAAGGGAAGTAACTTTCCCAGTGTCACACAGCAGACAAGTGGCAGAGCCAGGATTAGAAATCATGACCTCCTGATTCCCAGGCCTGTGTTCTCTCATGCTGTACATGGGTTTGATCCCTTTATTTGCCCCTCCATCAGCCCCACAGCATTAATGTACATTTCTGTAATTCCTTTATATTAATATTTGTCTCACCCTCTAGACTGTAGACCACAGGCTGCATTGTAGTAGAAGAGTAATGAGGTGAGGTAGGAGGGGACAAGGTGATTGAGTGCTTTAAAGCACATAGAAAAGAGTTTCTGTTTGATGCATAGATGAATGGCAGCTAAGATAATGAGGAGGATTGGGATGGATTAGAGACCATTGGATCTGGCATGAAGGAGACCTTTGGTGACCTTTGAGAGGGCAGTTTCTGTGGAGTGAAGAGAACGGAAGCCAGATTGGAGGGGATCAAGGAGAGAAATGAGAAGAAGTGGAGGCAGTAAGTGTAGACAACTCACTCAAAGAGTTTGGAGAGTAATGGTAGGAGGCGGATGGGTTGGTAATTGGGAGCCATAGGTCAATGGAGCATTTTTTTTTTTTTTTTTTAGGATAGCAGGGTCATGAACACATTTGAATGCAGTGGGGAAGAGCAGCATGGCGAAGTGGATATAGCACAGGCCTGGGAGTCAGAAGGTCATAGGTTCTAATCTCAGCTCTACCACTTGTCTTCTGTGTGACCTGGGGCAAGTCACATAACTTCTCTGGGCTTCATTTCCCTCATCTATAAAATGGGGATTAAGACTATGAACCTCACTTAGGACAGGGAATGTGTCCAACTCAATTTACTTGAATCTGCCCCAGTTCTTAGAACACTTCCTGGCTCATAGTAAGTGCTTAGCAAATATCATAATTATCATTATTATTATTATTACTGGAGAGTGAACCATTTAAGATGGCAGTCAGGAGAGAGAAAGGGAAGGGGTGAGTGCTTTGATAAGTTTTGAAAGAAGGGATGGTGTTGGAGGTGCAAGTAGAGGGAGTGGATTTTGAGAGGAGGTGGGAGAGTTCTTTATGAGATACTGCTGGTTAAGATGGGAGAGTTGAAGAAAGGGTAGAAGGAAGGAGGGACTGGAAGGTGGCAGGGGAGATTTTAGGGAGATCACACTTGATGGTTTCCATTTTCTCAATAAAGTAGGTGCCTGGGTCATTGGTGACAAGAGATGGGAGAGCAGGGGGACAGGAGGCTTAAGGACAGAGTTAAATGTCTGGAACAACTTGTGAGGGCAATGGGCATGGTTGCCTATAAGGAAGGAGAAATAATTTTGCCCAGGAGAGGAGACGTCACAATTAAAGCAAGCAGGGATAAAATTGAGGTGGATGAGGTAAGCTTGACATCTAGATTTCAGCAGCAGTGCATAGAAGCAAAGGAAGTGGCCTGTGGAGATGAACCATGGCTGTGGGTTAGTGGTGTGAAATAGGCAAAGGGATGGAGGAGTTGAATTCAGTAGAAAGGGGTATTGAGGGTATCAATTTGGTAATCAAGGGAAGGTAGTTTGGTTATGGAGACAAAATGGGGCATAAGGAATTGAGAAAATTGGATAGGGTCAAAAGAATAGAGGTCTCTTTGGGGAAACAGGACAGATTTGTGGGAAGGGGGTGTGTGAGAAGGCAGGTGATGGGGCTGTGGACAGATAGAGGGATTTCAGAACTGGTGAAGTTAGACTGAAAAGTGACTAGAGATGATGGATGTCCAAGTTAGTGAGTGGATAGAATGGAGTGAAGCAGGAGGTCAGAGGAGTTGAGGAGTGATAAAAAGCAAGCAGTGGAACATTCACATGGATATGTAGGTTCTCAAACATCCATGTAGGGATGGAGAAAGATAGAAGATATGTGAGAAAGATATCAAAATGATTCAGAAAGTTGGAAGTGGGGCCTGGGGGTTGGTTGATGATCATGATTAGTAACTGAAGTGGCTTGTAGAGGTGGATGATATGGGCTTCAAAGGAAGGGAGAGGGATAGAGGAGGTGGAATTGTGCAAAATCAGCACTGAGGAGTGAGAAGGAAGCTCAATTCTTTCCCATTTTTCTTTTTTTTGGGGGGGTATTTGTTACTAGGTGTCAAACACTGTCCTAAAATTTAATTAGCTCAAACATATGGGGCTCACAGTCTAAGTAGGAGAAAGTGCAGGTATCCACATTTTACAGTTGAGAAAATGGAGGCACGAAGAAGTTATGTGACTTGCACAAGGTCACACAGAAAGCAATTGTCAGAGCAAGGATTAACATCCAGGTCCTTCCGACTCTCAGGCCCATACTCTTTCCACTAGGCCACGCTGCTTTGCTGACCTTTCTCAATGAGTCTTGGGGAATGGGAGAAGAGGAGATCCTTCTCTAGAGAGAGTGACAGGGAAAACCGTGTCATCTGGGGAGAAACAGATTTTGGTGATAGCAAGAAGGAGTAGTGACTGGGTCAAGCACAAGTCAAGAATGACTGGAAACTTTTAGATAATGGAGTGGAGTTTCCACAGGCCTTACTTGGCTGAAGCTGTGGGACGGGAACGGGGGGATGAGACGGAGTGAGGTGTGGGGAAGGGTTGAATGGGAGTGAGCTGATAGGGTGGCCAAAGTGAGGGGAGTGAGATAAGTGTTGGTGCTGGGATAGGATAACAGGGATTGAGTTGCAGTGACACATAATGGGTGAGAAGGACTTGGATGGAAGGAGATGAGGAGGAGTTTTGGGGAACGAGCTAATTGGAGGGGGGAGTTGAAGGGACATAGTGGAATCAGGAAGGCTAAAGCTTTATACATGAGATTGTCAACAGCAATAACTCCTTACTGTATCGGTTCCATAATTGATTGCTGAATTGAATGTGGGTGCTTGGGTCCTTGAGAGTAAAGAGGAAAATGTTTAGGAGTAAACAGAGGGCTGTGTTGATGAGAAGGCAGGCAGCTGTTAATACCAAAAGGCCAGGTCACTCTCACCAGGGTGTCAGACAACCACATCTGCTCTGTATTCTTCACTGTGTATTTAGGCTAGGCTGCAGGTAAGGAGAGGGAAGATGACCTCATGTCCACATCTTGCCTCTGGTCTGGAATGTCCTCCCTTTTCATATCCAAAATATAATCATTCTCTCCATCTTTAAAACCTTATTAAAGCACATCACTCAATCAATAAATCACATTTATTGAGTGCTTACTCTGTGCAGCGTATTGTTCTAAGTGTGTGAAAATCAGCTTTGCCTAAAGCATGGGCCTGGGACTTAGAAGAATCTGGATTCTCATTTCTGACCCATCACTTGTCTGCTCTATGACCTTTGGGAAGTCACTTCACTTTTCTGTGCCTCAGTTACCCCTTCTGTAAAATGGGGAGTAAGAATATGTACCCCATGTAGGACATGAGCTGTGTCCAATCTTGTATCTACACCAGTGTTTAGTACAGTTCCTGGCACATAGTAAGAACTTAACAAATACTACTAAAAAAAAGAGTTTGGGCTAGTACAACATAACAGCAGACCCACTCCTTGACCACAACAAGCTTATAGTCTAGAAGGGGAAGCAGAAATTAATATAAATAAGTAAATTGCAGTTATATACATAAGTACTATGGGGCTGGTTGGGGTGCATAAAGGGAGAAAGTTAGGTTGATGCAGAAGGGACTGGGATAAAAAAAATAAGAGCATAGATGGAGAAATAAGGGCTTAGTCTTCTCAAAGAGGCCTATTAAGTTGGGGAAGGGCTGTTTGAGGAGACTAAGCCCTCATTTACTCTTTTCCCACTCCCTTTCGGGTCACCCTTGCACTTGGATTTTCAACCCTCTCTCAATCCCACAGCACTTATGTACATATCTGTTACTTAGTTATATTTATTGATGTCTGTCTCCCCTTCTAGGTTGTAAGCTCTTTGTCGGCAGGGAATGTGTCTACCAACTGTATTATGTTGTACTCCCCAAAGTGCTTGTACAGTAAGCACCCAGTGGACCACTATCATCCTTCCTGTCTCACAAGCCCATAACCTAGGTGTTATCTTGACTCCTCGCATTCATTCTACCCACATATTCAATTTATCACTTAATCCTGTTGGTTCAAACCTTCACAACATTGCTAAAATGTACCCTTTTCTCCCCATCCAAACTATTACCACACTAATCCAAGCACTTATCCTATCCCATTTTGGTTACTGTATCAGCCTCCTTGCTGATCTTTCTGCCTCCCGTCTCTCCCCACTCCAGTCTATATTTCATTCTGCTGCCCAGATTGTTTTTCTACAAAAAAACATTTAGTCTATGTTTCTCCACTCCTCAGGAACCTCCAGTGGTTGCCCATCCACATTTACATCAAACAGAAATTCCTTACCATTGGCTTTAAAGCACTCGATCACTATCCTATTTCACCTACCCCACACACTTCACTTCTCAAATACCAACCTACTCACTGTACCTCAAACACAT
The DNA here is from genome assembly GCF_004115215.2 of Ornithorhynchus anatinus. Lineage (NCBI taxonomy): Eukaryota > Metazoa > Chordata > Mammalia > Monotremata > Ornithorhynchidae > Ornithorhynchus > Ornithorhynchus anatinus. The sequence goes on from NC_041731.1 coordinate 84,911,998, forward strand.
CTATCTCTCCGCCTACCTCTTGTTCAAGTCCTGCTTCTGATCTGTAATGCCCTACTTCTTCATATATGACAGACAATTACTCTCCCTACCTTCAAAGTCTTATTGAAGGCATATCTCCTTCAAGAGACCTTCCTTGACTAAGCCCTCATTTCCTTTGTTTCCATTCCCTTCTGTGTCACCCTAATTTGCTCCCTTTATTCACCCTCCAACTCAGCCCCTCAGCACTTTTATACCTATCCATAATTTATTAATTTATATTGTCTATCTCTCCCTCTAAGCTATAACATAATAATAATAATCATAATTATGGTATTTAAGCACTTACTATGTGCCAGCCACTGTACTAAGCACTGGCTGAATGGGGCTCACATTCATAATCCCCATTTCACTGATGACGTAGCTAAGGCACAGAGAAGAGAAGTGACTTGCCCAAGGTCACATAGCAGATGAGTGGAGGAGTCTGAATTAGAACCCAGGTCCTTCTGACTCCCAGGCCCTTGCTCTATCCATTAGGCTCCCCCTGCTCACTGTGGGCAGGGAATGAGTCTGTTATATTGTTATATTGTAGTCTCCCAAGCATTTAGTACAGTGCTCTGCACACACTAAGCACTCAATAATATGATTGATTGATTAACTGAATAAATACAATTGATTGATTGATAAATGAATGACCACTTTTTGGCCACAGCAGTTAAAGGGTGAGATTTATGTGTCCTGGGGGGTGAACGGTAGGCAGTGGTTCTAATGTCCATTAACCTGGGTGGGCTGAGGCAGCCTGAAAGAGAGAAATCTCAGTGCCTACCAGCAACTCTCTGTACCAGATGTTGTTAGAAGACCTAGGCTGGCTGAAACAGTTTGGCAGAGAGAGATCCCTGGTTCCTCAAGGCAGATTTATGTTCCTTGTTATGTTTGATGACCTGGGCTGGTTGAGGCGGCTCGGCAAAGAGAGATCTCAGTGTCCTCAGGCAGCTCTCTTTCCCAAGTGATGTTAGATGTCCTGGGCCAGCTGAGGCAGCTAGGCAGAGAGAGATGTGATTAAAATAAGGAATTAAACAAAACATTTATAAAATTTGTGATTTCCTCATATGGTCAAAGGTCAGAAACAAAACAGCAGCTAATTTAATTTTAAATAGATAGTAGCACCTCTCCTTATTCTAGGGTACTAGTCATCATTCCTTTAGTAATAAATTGGTCCCCACATGGGTGAGTTTTGTGGGTTTGGTGGAAATGGGAGACTGAGTTCATTCATTCAATAGTATTTATTGAGCACTTACTATGTGCAGAGCACTGTACTAAGCACTTGGAATGTACAATTCGGCAACAGAGACAATCCCTGCCCAGTGAGGGGTTCACAGTCTAAACTGGGGAGACAGACAGCAAAGCAAAACAGAACAAAACAAAAACAAGACAACATCATCAAGGGGTTGTACGACTCATTAACTAAATAAATAGGGTAATAAATAATATATACAAATGAGCACAGTGCTGAGGGGAGGGGAAGGAGGAGGATCGGGGGTGGGGGGAGCAGAAGAAAAGGAGGGCTTAGTCTGGGATGGCCTCTTGGAGGAGGTAAGCTCTCAGTTGGGCTTTGAAGAGGGGAAGAGAGTTTGGAGGTGAAAACAAGATGAGAATTTGGCCAGAAGAGAATTTTGTTGGGAGCTCAAAGATGCAGCCACTATAATTTTCTTTTTTTATTGTATTTGTTGTATATTTACCATGTGTCAAGCACTGTTCTAAGCACTGGAGTAGTTACAAGATAATTCGGTTGGACATAATTCCTGTCCCACTTGGGACACCCAGTCTGTCAGCTGAAGAATAGGTATTGAAACCCTATTTTACAATTGAGGAAAGTGAGGCAAAAATAGGTTAAGTGGCTTGTCCGAGTAACTGGCAGAACCAAGATTATAACCCATGCCTCCTGAGTCCCAACCCAGTGTTGTTACCACTAAGTAACACGGCTTCTCATCCCAGGATTTGAATAGACTCCAACCTCGCCTTAGAGCTAGTGTGAAGTAAAGGGGTCTAGGGATAAAACGGGGTTTCAATTTAAATGAAAATGTTCTAAGAATGTGTGTACATTGTGTGTGTGTGTGTGAGTTTTCATGGAAAAGCTGGTTTGGTTTTTATTTGGAGCATTTGGGGTGATCCAATCAATCAGTCAATACTATTTATGAGAAGTTCTATACATTAATAGAATATTCCCTGATTAGTTTATTGAGTACTATAGTGACCAGAAGATTTGCTTTTCTCAGGATCATTATGATTTTCAGCAGTTTGCGCTGACCCCAGCAAATTGCTTTCATCTGAGTTGATGAAAGCAGCCCCAGCAGTGGTGACAGCAATAGCTGCTGCCTCAAGAACAATAATGAGGAAGAGAAAGGGGATTATACAAAAACCCCTGTTTGTACAGTCCTTACTCTTAGTTCTGGAAATCCAGTCAGTCTCCTTGCAGTGAAGCTATGTTCACCTTACTGCAGCTTCACAGGTAGGACCTGTGAAGAGAATGAGAGCCAGTAGGATACTCAAATTGCTCTAGTGAGACCTGAAACTCAGGAAGGCAAAAAAAATACTTTAAAGATATAGTTAAACAAAGCCTCAGACAATACTGCATTCTAGTTGAAAATTGTGAGTCAACTGCTTATTGATACCCTTTGAGTAGAACCTAAGGAAGAGAGACAAGGAGAGACAAGAGATAACAATGCCTGGCACTGAAAAAATAATCAATCCATCAGTCATATTTACTGAATACTGTATACTAAGCACTTGGGATAGTACAACCCAACAATAGAACAGACACATTCCCTGCCCACAATGAGTTTACAGTCTGGATTCACAACTTGGCCAGGATGTGGATTCCTCATTGACCTTTACAGTCACCTATATATGCATAGAAGAGCTTCACTATCAGTAGCAGTGTCTTTGAATATAAAGGCCATATATATATACACATATTCCCTTAATTAACTGCTACTTTTGACTAACCAGCACCTTCTATGCCAGATAATACAGGCTTTCAGGTTTCTTTTTGTATAGTGCCAAATTTCGTAGCAAATGTAATGGTGAATTTTCTTTGTCCCATAAAAATACAACCTAATTTGTCATCTTCATTATCAACAATATGAATTTAATAATAATAACAATCATTGATATTTATTAAGTACTTACTATGTACTAAGCATCGGGATAGATGCAAGATAATCAGATCAGATGTAGTTTCTGCCCTACAGTCTAAGCCTGGGAAAAACAGGTATGCATACCTATTTTACAGAAGAGGAAACAGGCACAGAAAATTTAAATAGCAGAACAGGGATTATAACCCAGTTTATTAGCCCTTTGGTATTATTCATTCATTCATTCAATAGTATTTATTGAGTGCCTTCTATGTGCAGGACACTGTCCTAAGTGCTTGGAATGTACAATTCAGCAATAGATAGAGACAATCCCTGCCCAGTGATGGGCTCACAGTATTAGAGGACTAAGAGTATATCATAGTGCTACTGAAAATTTGAATTAATGAGTATTGAAATGCCAATGAAAGTTAATCTTCATACTAGTCCTAACTGATATAGAAACCATTTTCAGATGACAGTTGTTTTTGATGCTCTTTATTAGATTATACTGGAGACTAGCTGCCCAGATGATGCCTCTAGTACATAGATCAATTAATCTAATTACTGTACCATAAATTCCACCTACCTTGCAATCAGAAATGTTTTGAATCTTTGATTTATTATCATGAGTTGCTGTTGTTTAATATCAACATCTGCAGGGGATAATTTACTTTGTGAAGGAATGAGCAATGCTTTGGTTATAAATAAACCCCAAGCGCAAAGCAAGCTATAAAAAGTTTCTGAAATGTGGTTTTCATTCACAGAGAGTGAACTGATTCTTTTTTCTGTATGAAGGATATGATAAACATGAAGATGTGGACACTGCTTTGATAAATGAAGATAAACTATATTCTACAATTCATTTGGACACCAAGGCATTAATAATATTATACTCACTGGCACCATGTTTTTAAAAGGACTATTTTCATATTCACTTATTCAGTCGTATTTATTGAGTACTTACTATGTGCAGAGCACTGCACTAAGTGCTTGGAAAGTACAATTTGGCAACAGATAAAGAACAATCCCTTCCCAATAACGGGCTCACAGTTTAAACCGGGGAGACAGACAGCAAAGCAAAACAGATCAAACAAAACAAGTAGCCAGGTGGAGATATCTTCAAGATAAAGAGAATCATAGATATATACACATCATTAACAAAATAAATAGAGAAATATATACAAATATGTGCAGTGCTGGGGGAGGGCAAGGGGGAAGAGCAGAGGGAGGGAGAAGGGGAAATGGGGAGGAGGGGAGGAGAGGAGGAGCAGAGGGAAAGGGGGGCTCAACCTGGGAAGGCCTCCTGGAAGAGGTGAGCTCTCAGTAGGGCTTTGAAGAGGGGAAGAGAGTTAGTTTGGCAGATGTGAGGAGGGAGGGCATTCCAGGACAGTGGTAGGACGTGGGCCAGGGGTCGACACGGGACAGGCACGAATGAGGGACCATTAGAAGGTGAGCAGCAGAGGAGCAGAGCGTATGGGCTGGGCAGTAAAAAGAGAGAAAGGAGGTGAGGTAGGAGGGGACAATGTGATGGAAATCTTTGAAGCCAAGAGTGAGGAGTTTTTGTTTTATGTGAAGGTAGATTGGCAACCACTGGTGGGTTTTGAGGAGGGGAGTGACATGCCCAGAATGTTCCTGTAGAAAGATAATCCGAGCAGCGGAATGAAGAATAGACTGGAGTGGGGAGAGACGGGAGGAAGGGAGATCCGAGAGAAGGCTGACACAATCATCCAGTTGGGATATAATGCTGAGTTGGTAGAATGGTTTACTTCAACACGATTTTGGTGAAAGTGACAAATATATACATAATAAAAGTCTTACCCAGAACAACACTACCTAAAGATGTAAGAATAGCAGTATAATGGGATGGAATTCTCAGATGTTTAAGTAGGGTTGCTCTGGGAGAAAATTCTCCCATTATATTGCCATTCTCCTATTCATTCATTCATTCATTCAATAGTATTGATTGAGCGCTTACTATGTGCAGAGCACTGTACTAAGCACTTGACTGTACTAAGCACTTGCCTTATTTACAGATCTACAATACATATCTACATATCTACAATATGTATAGATGCATGCACATATATATTATATAAAGTATATGTGTGCACATATATGATGTATATGTAATAGGTATATATATTTACTGGATAGATAATACACATATCTTTTAAATATCATAATATTAATTACAATAATGACATTTGTTAAGTGCTATGTTCCAGGCACTATATTAAGCGCTGGGGTGGTTACAAGCAAATCGAGTTGGACACAGTCACCGTCCCATCTAATACTCACTATCTCAATCCCTATTTTACAGATGAGGTTACTGAGGTACTGAGAAGTGAAGTGACTTGCCCAAGGTCACACAGCAGAGAAGCGATCACACAGTAGAAAACTAAGGCAAGGAATAATATCAATTCAGTTTCTAAGACTGTCTTTTGATTAATTCATATCAAAGTCCTAGATTTGGAGACTCCTTTTCAACCTGCATGATTTTTAAATTTCTAATTGGAATATTATTTTAGTATACATGTCAATATATCAATAAACAATCATATATGACCCTTAATCATTTTGAGAGCATGCTATTTAATTAAAATTAAAGCAATGATCCTAACACTTCAGAATAAAGTAATCAGCACATCTTGTCCTTGCAGACATTGATATCTGCAAAAAGTTAAGGAAGCTGTTGATGGCTTTTAGACAGCTATGTAGAGTTCTTGATTCCAAAACACTTTTCTTAGAAATAATCACAAACTCTACTTTTTTTAAGAAAATTATTTACAGAAAAGGCTATACGTAGAAAATGACTCAATTTAGCTTTGTCAAAGAGAAACACATAAAAAGCATTTAATCTTGTATAGTATGGTTCAGTTATCATATAGTATGTGAGTTTTGTTGTACTGATTTTTATTTCCAAGTGTCCTAGGATCCTACACTCTCCTATGAATTCTCGTTTTATTGAGGCAGGAGATTTTGCATATGCTGACGAGCTCTGCCATATAGGGCTACCCATAATGGAAAGGTCTAAGCCACAGTGTCAAAGTAGATTCACCTGTGCTGGCCAGCAGTGCCATGGGAAAGAGTCAAAGCTGGGATGACCAAGTGATCAAAACATTTATTAAAGACAATGGCAGAAACTCAAGTTTTTACCATGCGGAAGAAGGCAATGGTAAACCACTTCCTTATCTTTTCCAAGAAAACCCTAAACCCTATGGATACACATACAAGAATGACTTTGGGGCGGAAGATAGGAGGTTCTGAAGAGAGTGTGTCCAAAGAGTCTCTATGGGTCGGAAACAACTTGAGATTTGAAGAAGAAGGGGATCCTACAGTACAAAAGCCATTTGGCCATATTCAAAAATAATTCTGAAATGCAGATCATAGGTTTCTGTATTGCCTAATGGTAAATATAGGCTGCTTCATTCAAGTCTATAATTTAAAATAATAAAGATGTCATTTAATGAAAGCTGTTATAATAAAGATGGAAACATTTTATGGTTTATCTCTCGCCTTATTTCACATGAAATGCTAACTGGTCTTCTAAATTAGTATCCCATATAGCAATTGCAGGCAAATTAAATGCAAATGGAACCATTTAAATGAGCACATAATGTTCTTTCAGGGAGGTTTGGAAACATTCATATTTATAATACTGAGTGAAAAAATGATTAACTTTAGATTGTGAATGCAAATACTGTGCCAATATGATTTTTATTCTTTAGTTCAAGTCAGAACAGTTTCTAGTCTGAATTTGCATCATCAATTTTTCTGATACACTCAAACACTAGAAATCTACTCATTGGGTATAAATTTAATTGAAAATGAAAATGCATTCTTCTCATCTGTTTTATTTCAAAAACAAAGAGAAGTAAATATTCAATAAGAACAATTAGCTATATGTCTCTTCTGCACAGGATTCCATAAGGTAATTCTATAGGAAATTATGAGATATCCATCTATGGGTAAAAATAGGAGTTTTTTATTTTTTAATGGTATTTTTATTCATTCACTCGTATTTATTGAGCACTCACTGTTTGCAGGACACTGTACTAAGAACTTGGAAAGTACAATTCGGCAACAGAGTGAAACCCTACCCAATAGTGGGCTCTCGATCTAGAAGGGGGAGACAGATACAAAACAAAACAAGTAGACAGGCATCGATAGCATCAAAATAAAAAGAATTATAGACATATGCCCATCATTAATAAAATAAACAGAATAATAAATATGTACAAATATACACACAAGTGCTGTGGGGCAGGAAGCGGGGTAGAGCAGAGAGAGGGAATAGGGGCGATGAGAAGGGGAGGAGGAGCAGAGGAAAAGAGGGACTCAGTCTGGGAAGGCCTCCTGGAGTAGCTGAGCTTTCATTTTTAAAATGCTCACTATCTGCCAGCACTGTACTAAGCACCAATGTAGATAGAAGCTAATCAGATTGGACACAGTCCCAGTTCCACAAAGGGCTCAGTCTTAATTTCCAATTCATAGATGAGATAACTGAACCACAGACAAGTTAAGTGACTTGCCCAAGGTCATGAAGTATTTGATTTGATTAGTAGTAGCTAAGGAGCATCTATTATGTGTAGAACAATATATTGACAGCATTTGTATAATAGTATTCATTCTTTCATTCATTCAATAGTATTTATTGAGTGCTTACTATGTGCAGAGCACTGTACTAAGCGCTTGGAATGAACAAGTCAGCAACAGATAGAGACAGTCCCTGCCATTTGACGGGCTTACAGTCTAATCGGGGGAGGATGTGAGTGAGGAGCAGGTGGTGGGATAAACGAGATCAAGGTACAGAGAGTAGATTGGTATTAGAGGAACAAAATGTGTAGAAATGGTCTTTAAAAACTACAGCCTTATTCATGGAAAAGATTGTAAAAATGCAAAAGGACTTTCACTGAAGCCTCCACGTAGACTTCTAATGTTCTTATGCCTGTACATAGGTAATAATAATGATAATATATTTGATATTATTAAGCACTGTAATAATTGATGGTGTAGAGACAAGATCATCAGATTGAACACAGTTCCTATCCCACATGGGGCTGACACTCTAAGTCGGAGGGAGAATTTCCATTGTACAGATGAGGAAATCAAGATATGGTGAAGTGAAGTGATTTACATAAGAGCATACAACAAATAAGGGGTATAGCTTGGTTGAGAACACAAGTAGGGAAGCAGCGTGGCTCAGTGGAAAGAGCCTGGGCATCGGAGTCAGAGGTCATGTGTTCAACTCCCGACTCTGCCACTTGTCAGCTGTGTGACTGTGGGCAAGTCACTTAACTTCTCTGTGCCTCAGTTACCTCATCTGTAAAATGGGGATTAACTGTGAGCCTCAAGTGGGACGACCTGATTACCCTGTATCCTTCTCTCTGATCTCCCTTCCTCCTCTCTCGCCCCACTCCAGTCTATTCTTCACTCCGCTGCCCAGCTCATCTTCCTGCACTTAGAAGAGTGCTCTGCACATAGTAAGCACTTAACACATACCAATATTAAGCTCCCCAGCTCCCGAGTCCAATTTCTTTCTCGTAAGTAACACTGGTTCTCTAACTCTACTCACCCAAGCTCTGAGCTGGGGACTCCCCACTCAGCAGAGGCTTAAGAAATGCTCTCTCTAGATGGCTAGAATGATCCTCAAGACAGTGGCCCCTGGGACCCTTCCTCTCTTGCTGCCATGGCAACCCTACCGAAGCAGGGAGAGGAAGGTGGGACGTTGGGGGAGATCGATGAGGAGTACTATCCAGGTCCCCAAAGCTGCCCCTAACATCCCCTGCCGTGCCACTCCACGGCTGGACCGGGCAGGGTCGGGCACGGCCTCCCCCTCAGTATTTTGCCAAGGTGTGGGGCCCAATTCCAAGGTACACAAATGGTGCAGGAACCATGAGAGGCCCCTGACCCCAATTTAAGGAACAAAAACAATGGCATGTATTATGCACTGACTCAGTGCCAAGCATCATGCTAAGCTTCATGCTAAGCTTCAGGTTAAATCCAAGATAAACCAGATCAACCCATGCCATGGTCCATGAAGTAAGAGGGAGGGAAGTAGGTCCTTCATCCCCATTTCCTTCCTTGGCAATACCCAGAAAGACAGTGGGCTGAACCCTCTGGCAGTCTGTGAGGGGACTGGATAAGTGATCCTCGTGGGCATGTGCAGCTTCTAGCTGGGCACCCAAGAGAACTACAATTGAGTTACCTTAACCTCTACAAGATTTTTGCTTCTGAATTCCAGCCACGGACAGCGAGCGTGGGTGAGCTAGACCTGACCCCAACCCTCCGATGGCAGCCAGTGGGGATGAGTGCAGCCCGGCTGGGTGACACTTAATGGACCATCCTGTCACTGCTAATCCCCAGCCCTTGGAGCCCTGGGCAAACTCAACCTAATGTCGCCACCAGAGTGGGCACAAAGTCAGACCAAGGATGAATGCAGACATTCTGCTCTCTCTCCTCAGCCAGGCAACACCAGCAAGGCCAACCGTGGGTGGGCCGGAGGCAGAAGAGAGCAGGAGGGCATGGATTGGAACAGGCCCTTCCACAGGGAGCATGGCAGTGAGATTAGCAGCTGGAACAGGAGCAGCAGGTGGGCAGAAAGGAGCAGGAGATCTGAGGGAATGGGCACAGCAGGTGAGAGTGGGAAGCATGTTTGCATGTGGATGTCAAAACTAGGGCAAGTAATCATTTTTCATTGCTGTTTGACACTTGAGAAAATCTTCAAGTACAGTTAACATTTACTCTAAATCATATTAGCTCTAGCATCTACCACAATTCTAGCTTGTTTTATTAAGCGCATTATAGAATCAACAAACACTTTATCTCATGTCCTAAAAGACTGTAAAATCCTTGAAGATAGGGATGGGGTTACTAATTCTATTATATTGTTCTCTTCAAAAGTGTTTAGTATAGGCCTATGTACACAGTAAATGTTCAATAAATACCACTGATTGATTTATTGACTGATCTTGACAACTGCATCAGCCTCCTTGCTTATCTCCTTGCCTCTACCCTCTGCCCTTTCTAGTTCCTATGTCATTCTACTACTGTATAATTTTTCTCAAAAATCATTTTGCACATATATCCCCATTCCTTAAAAATATCCAGTGGTTGTCCATCCACTTCTGCATCAAACAGAGGCTCCTCATCATTGTTTAATTCTAAGTCACTCAATCAGCTCTCTACCTCCTACTTATTGATTGATTAATTGATACTTACCCTTGATCTTCTTCCACTCCAATACAGCTGTCATAGTTCACTTCTCTAGTACCAACCTTTACACTGTGCCTCAATTTCATCCCTTGCCAATGACCCCTTGCTCAAGGTGTCCTTCCCGTTTAAAATGTCCTCACCTTCATATCCAACAAGCCACCAAAGTCCTTACTGAAGTCATATCTCCTCCAAGAAGCCTTCTCTGATTAATCTCTCATGTTTCCACCCTGTTACTCCTTATTACATTTCTTATGCACCTGAGTCAATACCCATAGGTACTCACTAACTCCTCCCACAAAATAATTTGTGTACCTATCCTTTTACTCCTTAATCCCAGCTCCACCACTTGTCAGCTGTGTGACCGTGAGCAAGTCACTTCACTTCTCTGTGCCTCAGTTACCTCATCTGTAAAATGAGGATTGAGGCTGTGAACCCTACATGGGACAGGGACTGTGTCCAGTTCGATTTGCCAGTATCACTTAGTTTGGTGCCTTGAACAAAGTAAGTGCTTAACAAATACTATCATCATTATCATTATTATTTTACTCTGTTGCTTATTTTACAAATAATTTAATGACTGTCTTCCTGATGGCAGGAATTATGTTCATTTACTCTATTTGTATTCCACTAATTGCTAAGTGCAGTGTTCTGCATACAATAGGCACTCAGTAAATAGCATTGATTGATTAATTGATTGATTTAATTTCCTAAATTGTCTTGGAAATATTAGCACAGGAGATCAAAATTTTATTGGTTGCAAAATTGAGTAACTACTGACTCAACATACTTCTTTTGTGTCTTCTATGAACTCCTATAGGTCCTGAATGTGATTGGAAATAATTACCTATTTTATTAGTTATTTAATCAATAGGATTTTCCTACATGCACTAAGCACTTGGTATTGTACTAAGCTCTTGAGAGGAGGGAGCTTGTCTACTAACTCTACTGTATCCTGTACTTTACTAAGTACAGTAACTGTACTTAATGCTTGGGAGGACACAGTATAGTATCTACAGAAAGTAAGTGCTCAGTAAATACCATTGGTTGCTAAGGAGAGTTCTCCAGTAAAAGATTATTTTGTAACCTCAATGGCACAAATTTATTTGCTTAAACCTAATTATATCATGATTAAAAGTCTAACTATTTGGTAAAATGTGACAGCACACTTCCACCCAACATTTGCTGTTTCATTAAAAAGCATGGCCTAGTGGATAGGGCATGGGTGTGGGAGTCAGAAGGAACTGGGTTCTAATCTCAGCTCTGCCCCTTGTCTGCTGTGTGACCTTGGGCAAATCACTTAACTGCTCTGTGCCTCAGTTACCTCATCTGGAAAATGGGGATTAAGACTGTGAACCCCATGTGGGACAAGGACTGGGTCCAACCCGATTACCTTATATCTACCCTCGTGCTAAGAACAGTGTCTGGAGCATAGTAAGCACTTAACAAGTACTATAAAAAATACTTAAAAAAATCACCTGTGTATGTGGTATTCATATGATGAATACATCTACACTTGAATATACACATCAAACAAATCCCCCTTTCTCTACAGGGGTTTTTATATTATTTACCTCTTCCAAATACATTATTCATGAAAGAACTTCTCTTTTGTTTCTCAACTTCGGTGCTGAACTATTTTCACAAGGACATTGCAAATGGAATACTAACACAGAAACTAGAAAGACAGCATATATCATTTTAAGAATTTAGCAAGGTATTTTATTCCATTGTCCACCCTACTTAGTGCTCGTTTCTTTTCAATTATTATTCAAGATAATCAGCTTTATTTTAGAGATGTTTAGGTATTGCCCCATCAACACTTCTAGCTGCAGCAACATCAAGAGACCAGGTTGTAAGATTTATGATTTCTGAATACTAGGTGTTGTGACTTACAGATTGATTCCCAGGAAAATGTGTTGTTTAGGATCTGAATTTACAGTAAGTCCCAGAATAATGGAAGAGCCTTCTGTTGCAAATTTTAAGTTAACTGGACCACCCATTGTGTTTAAATGTTTACAAATCCTTAATAGTCACAGAATAATCCATTTTTAAAGCATTCCTTTTTAAGGACAGCATTTCTTTTTTGTTTTTTAAATGATATTTGCTAAATACTTATTATGTACCAGGTACTGTACTCAGCATGGAGTAGATACAAGATAATCACATTGGACACAATCCATGTCCTACATGGGGCTCTCAGTCTTAATTTCAATTTTACAATGAGACAACTGAGGCATAGAGAAGTTAAGTGACTTTCCCTAGGTCACACAGCAGACAAGTGGTACAGCTGGGATTAGATTTCAGGTCCCTTGACCCTCAGTCCTGGGCTTTTTATAATAGGCCACACTGCTTCTCACACTGTGTTGAGCAGAAAGTAAAATTACTAAGGTTGATATGGTTTTTCCCTGTTTAATGAACCATTGTGATGTTTTTTTGGAGAAAGCAGTTCTTCCTTGGAAAGATTAGATCTAGAATGAAATTACCCCAAGTACGGCACAGGCATGAGTTTTACTTTCATGAAACTGGGAGTGCAAATTTTCTCCCTAGAGAGAGTGCCATTTGTTTCATTTTCCTTCAGCTAATCAACGGTATGCCAGTCCAAAAGAAACACAAATCACCCAGCAGGAAATAGTAAAATGAAATGCAAGATGTGGCTAGGAATAACATAAAATCACTCTTGAATTATGCAATTTTCCCATAGCCATAGGCTGCTGCTGTGGTTAAGAATGAAGAACTGTAGTTGTAATACTGTAACAATGAATGGCCAATAAAGGAACTAACTTAAAAATCAAGGGCTTTTACAACATGGTCAATATATAATTTAGTAACTGTCTGAAATCTATAAATCTAAAAAACAACAGACTTCGATTCTCTCCCCTTTACATATCCTGCATAACTTTACTGCCTTATGGAGCTTGCTTTGAAGTCACTAGACTTCAAATTGAATCAAAATTTCTTTGTGTATTCTTAGCTACTTGAAAGAGAGCTACAGACCCAGAAAAATTATCCAGATGCAGAAAGAATGAGAATCTTGTGGTACATTAATGCAAGGTTAAGCTTCTGAGCTGAAGGCAAAATTGTCAGAAAAGAATGAAATAAAAAAAGTTATAAAAATATGTTGATGAAAGCAATATGACTTCGGTACTGAATAAAGAATTGCACTTGGAAAAATCAAAACTTTAAATCCTCTGAGTCTAACATCTAATCTTTTTGAAAGGTTTATAGAGTACTTAGTGATAGATTGAAAAATGGAAAAAGTGCAATCTGGTGGGTAACAATCAAGGAATTTCTCAATTTGTAGATCAAACAATATGCAATAACTTGGTGTAGATAAGGCAAATAATTCATTTGATATTAGAGTCACTGCATTTTCAGAAAATATCTGACAAAGTTTTCTAATGATAAAAATATAACAAATTGATATTGTTGGATTCCTGATGTTGATTTTTGCTGTTCTATTTCAAAGTTTTCTTTATCTCAAAATATAATTGTTCTCCAAGGTAACATTACATAGGTTTAAAATAAGGTGACGTTTATTAAAATTAATTTTAAAATGAATAAATCTACTTAAAATCAGATCAGTTGTTGCAAATGGCAAACAAATATATTTGGGATTTTGAAGGAATGCTTAATACATCTGGATATCATATTATATAGATGCACTGTAGACTCAAACTCAAAGAAAGGGCTGAATAAAAAATGGCAGTCCACATTACAGTAAATGTTAAATGTAGGCACCCCATCACTTTTGAATCAAGTTAGATTTTATCATCATTTATAATTCATTTGAATTCCTCTTAACAACTGCTGCAAGCAGCTCTTAGGTGTTTATCCTGAAGAAAGATAAAATGCAAAGACGCACGTTGCTACCTAATAAATCTCCTTCATGCTTTTCACTTGCAGTGACAGAGTACTCTGACCTTGAAGAAGGGCTATAATCTAGTGTCTTTATAGAGATGAGGAAGCAGCTTTGACAAGCAGAAGTTAAACCCTTGATGGTTCAGGACTACCTAGCCATTGCTTAATCTTCTTAATATACTAAGACAAATCCCTTTCTTCATTTTTATATTAACATATTTCAATTTTATTACAGCATTTTTTAACTCTTAAGTAGAGCCATGAAGTCTAGAAGGAAAGTGCTGTGCAAGCACACTATTAAAGAAATATTTCTCAGTCTAACCAGCCTTAGCAAAGATTTTAAATCAATGGAAAATTTCAAAGGAGGAAAATTAGGATGACAAGAACAAACACATAAAACTTAAAAGGATAAGCAATGCATCTAAAACTGTGAGAGCAAAAGTATTCACTTTTTTCTAAAATGAATATCTTTCCCTTTCCTAAAACAAGCTCTTATAACAGCACTGATATTCTTTACTGTCAATGTATCAGTAGTGCTAGACATGTCAATTTAGTCTCAGCTTTGATCAGATTTTTTGATTTTGCACTTGAAGTTCAGTTGCAGTAGCAGAAGCTCCAGATGAAGCTCGTAACTATCAACCAAATCTCATTTTTTTAAAAAAACAACTATATTTGTTTCTGCATGGGGGAAATTGATCCAATTTCTTTGTGCCAAAGCTGTTGTCCTGAATGTACCCTTCCGAGTGAGTCTGGCTTTATATATGGCTAGATAAAATAAAATTACAGATATGTATATAAATGCTGTGGAGCTGGGAAGGGGGATGAATAAAGGCAACAAGTCAGGGCAATGCAGAAGGGAAGAGACAGAGGATGTGGCTGAGAGGTAGGCGGCGAGATAAATGAGAGAGGCAGAATATGGGTGAGAAGGCCATGAAAGAAACAAGAATGAGGTAGAATGAGTAGGTTATCCCAGGTCAGTGGACAGCAATTGCTCTGGATTGCTCAGGGCTCCTCCCTTTGCTCCAGTGATAGACTGATAGCTCTGTAGATGCTCTAGAGCAGCAGAAAGATTAGGGATGAATGACTGGATGGTGGGAAAATCTGATGTGCTCTCAGGACATCAGGTGGATATACCCATGTCATGTTCCTTTTCCAGGCTCTTAGACTGACTTATTGGGAAATAGTTCCAGAAATGTTCATTTTATCTGCAAGTCACTCAGTGAAATGGTAGTTGGTGTTAAGGCTTAGATTTCTTTTATTCTGTAAAAATACCCTTCCAGAAATCTTCCTTGTCCCATATGGGTCCAAACAATATTTGAAGGGAAATAGAGGAGAATCTATTGATGGTATTTTTAAAATTGAGAGTATGGAAGCATCAACTCCCTTTCAACAGGATTATAGGGAACGGTTGTGGCATCAGCTCTTTGAGCTGGGCTCCTAATTTGCTCTTCTCAATTTTCAGACAAGATCTGAGAGTTTTCTATTGGATTGAAAAAGACCCAAATGAAGGATTTCTAGTTTATTAGCTCTTTGAGGCCTGTTCCCTTCAGATCCTAATTTCTTCTAAAATTCCTATTCATTTGCCTAGGATCCAAGAAACATAAATATCTTCTCACCTTTGAGCTCCATATGTGATATTTTGAGTTTTGTATGTGTATAGCTTTCTTCACTTTGGAAAATGAAACATACGAGAGTAACCATGATCTCCATGCTTCAGGTGTCACTTAAAAAACAGATAGGAGATTGACACTAGCTACAGTCAATCAATCATAGTTATTGAGCCCTTACTATGTGCAGAACACTGCACTAAGCATTTGGGAGAGTACACTATAGTTAAATTCAAAGACATTTCCCTGCCCACAGAAGCTTAGTGAAGAGGGGGAGACAGATATCAATATACATAAATGAAATATGGATTTGTACCTAAGTGTTGTGGGGCTAAGGGAGGGATGAATAAAGGATACAAATCCAAGTGCAAGGGTGAAGTTGAAGGGAATAGGAGAAGAGAAAATGAGGGCTTAGTCAGGGAAGTCCTCTTGGATATGTGCTTTAAAAAGGTTTCAAAGGTAGGGAGAATGATTGTCTGTTGGAAATGAAGAGAGAGGGCATTCCAGGCCAGAGTCAGTCAGCCAGTTAATCGTATTTATTGAGCACTCACTGTGAGCAGAGCACTGCACTACATGCTTGGGAGAGTACAATATAACAGTGAATCAGGTACATTCCTTGCCCACAATGAGCTTACAGTCTGGGGCGACGCGGAGGACAAACATTAATATAAAAAATAAAATTACAGATATGTATATAAGTGCTGTGGAGCTGGGAAGAGGGATGAATAAAGGCAGAAAGTCAGGGCAATGCAGAAGGGAAGAGACAGAGGATGTAGGTGAGAGGTAGGCGGTGAGATAAATGAGAGACAGGCAGGATATGGGTGAGAAGGCCATGAAAGAAACAAGAATGAGGTGCAATGAGTAGGTTGAAGTGAAGTGTGTGGGTTGAGTTGTAGTAGCAAAGTATCTAGTTAAATTAGGAATGAGGAAGCTGATTGAGTTCTTTAAAACAATGTTAAGTAGTTTCTGTTTAGTGCAGAGGTGGATGGGCAACCACTGGAGATTTTTGAGGACTGAGGAAATGAGGAGTGAATGGTGTGTACAAAAGTGATCCAGGCAGCAGAGTGAAGTACGGCCTGGAGTGGGGAGAAACAGGAGGCAGGGAGGTCAGCAAGGAGGCAGTAATCAAGGAGAGATAGTATAAGTGCTTGGGTTACTGTGGTAGCTGCTTGGATGCAGAAAAAAGAGCAGATTTTAGCTATATAATAAAGGTTGAACCAACAAGATTTGATGACAGATTGATTATGTGGGTTGAATGAGAGGTGAGTGCAGGATCACACCATCCTTATGGGCTTCTGAGACAGAGAGGATGGTGATGCTGTCTACAGTAATGGGAAAGACATAAAGAGGACAGGGTTTGGTTTGGAAGATAAGGTGTTCTGCTTTGGACATAAGTTAGAGGTTTGGGGCACGACATCTAAGAAAACAGGTTCTGAAAAGAGGAGGAAATGGGAAACTGCAGAGATAGGAGAGATCAGGTCTGGAGTTGTAGTAGATTTCGGAATCATCTTGGAGATGAAGCGTGGCTCAGTGGCAAGAGCACAGCCTTGGGAGTCAGAGGTTGTGGGCTCTAATCCTGGCTCTGCCACTTAGCTGTGTGAATTTGGCTAAATTGCTTAACTTTTCTGTGCCTCAGTTACCTCATCTGTAAAATGGGGATTAAGACTGTGAGCCCCATATAGGATTACCTTGTATCTACCCCAGCACTTAGAACAATGCTTCGCACATAATAAGTACTTAACAGATACCATCATCATCATTCTTACTATCTGCATAGAGATGGTAGTTGAAACCTTGGGAGCTAGAAAGTTCTCCAAAAGAGTGGGTAGATTGAGAATAAAAGGTAATATAAATAAATAAAATTACAGATATGTATATAAGTGCTGTAGGAGGTGAGATAAATGAGAGACAGGCAGGATATGGGTGAGAAGGTCATGAAAGAAACAAGAATGAGGTAGAATGAGTAGGTTGGAGTGAAGTGTGTGGGATGAGTTGTAGTAGCAGAGTATCTAGTTAAATTAGGAATGAGGAAGGTGATGGAGTTTAGTGCAGAGGTGGATGGGCACTATCGCTGAGGGACTCCCAAATTTAGGGGGTGAGAGGCATCGGAGGAGCCTGTGAAAGACTGAGAGGAACTGCCTGAGAGATAGGAAGACAATCAGGAGAGGATAGTGTCAGTGAAGCCAAGGTTGGATAATATTTCCTAGAAAGTGGGTTGGTCTCATTTAGTAGCTACCGGGATAATTTGTTATTGTCCATTCTCCTCACAATAATTGCAGTATTTATTAAGCACTTACTATGCTCCAAGCACTGTACTATGTGCAGGTCCTCATGTAACAAACTCAGTAAAAGGCTGGCCAAACCTTCTCACCTGGGTTTCTTCTTGTCACCTTTATTCCTTTTTCCACCCCAATAATTTAAATAAACATATGATGATTATATATATGCAGCTTCCATGATTGAGGTTTAGGAGAATTTTATGAAAAGATATTGAAATATTAAGTGTAATTTTAACATTTTCAAAAGATATTAAAAACATAAGTTGAGAACAGGCAAAGTTGATGTATAAATATTCTTGTTGTCCGATTGTTGCTCAATAGAAATGTCTGCTCTGCACCAGGATCTAAAAATATCTTTCCATTTACCTGAAGGATTTGGAAAATGTTTACTGCAGCTAAGCAAATTCCACTTGGTGTTGCTTCAGCTCTAAGAATGGGGTTGTTTGTCAAACATTACTTATCATGGTCACACTAGGCAATCATCTTGTTTTCTACCTGAAAGCCTCTTATCCTACAAGCTTTCAGGCAGTTCTTTTTTCAAAGTCACTCTGCCTCCATTCTTGACCTGTCCAATCTGTTATTTCTGTATTGCCTAAACATGGGAATAGAGGGGCATGGGAGGACAGGGGATAGAGGGAGAGGAGGGAACAAAGGTTGGCCCTCAAAGAATTATAACAATAATAATAATTTTGGTATTTGCTAAGGGCTTACTAGGTGCCAATCACTGTTTTAAGTGGTAGGTAGAGTCAAGGTAATCAGGTTGTCCCACTTGGGGCTCACAGTCTTAATCCCCATGGTCCAGATGAGGTAACCAAGGCACAGAGAAGTTAAGTGAGTTGCCCAAAGTCACACAGCTGATAAATTGCGGAGCCGGGATTAGAACCCACGACCTCTGACTCCCAAGCCCATGGTCTTTCCACTGAACTACACTGCACAACTACTAAGCCGCATGACCTACTGGAAAGACCACATTCCTGAAATCAGAGAACCTGGACTCTAGTCCCAGCTCTACCAATTCCCTGCCTGCTGATCTTGGCAAATCATTTACTTAATGGGGATAAGTACTCAAGGGAATACCCTTCTTCCTCCAACTTAGACTATGAGCCCCATGTGGGACAGGTACTATGTGCAATCTGATGAACTTGTAACAACCCTGGACTTAGTTTTTCAATTAGTGCTTTTCAATTAGCAAATGCCATTATTATTATTACTAGTACAGATGAGTAACAGAGCTATATAAATATTTATGTTTTCAGAGGGCTTTATAATAATAGCCAATTTTTTTTAAATCAAGAGTGAAATGAACATGCTGACTCCTCGATAGTGTCTCTGACTCATTATCAACTACTCCTTCCCTCATCCCCCTGCTGACTCCATTCTGCTTTTCCCATGAAAATTTCCCCCTCCTTTCTCACCTTTCATTGCAACTTTTTCAATTATTTCTCCATTTCCCTCCAGCTTCCATGCCCACCATTTCACTGCATCCTTTCAAATTTAGTGCTATGAAGGAGGTTAATGTTGCAAAGTCAAAATGGCTGCATTGTACACCTAAAATGGGGTTGAGATTTAGAAAGGTAAATAAGTGCCATTCATCAAAATTCAAACATTTTAAGTTGAGGAATACTTTATTTTCAGTGGCGCAGTATCACAGACTTCTGCTACATTTTGTGGGACAAAGTTTAATTTTTCACAAATGAAGCTCTTTAAATTTGCATTGTATTAAATTATAAAATCAATATAGGTTATTCTCTGATATAACCATATTAGGTACTCTATAGAAATTCTTCATTTGCAAGATCATTATTTTGTTAAACCTTTCAAGTTCCTGAAAGGCAAAAATATGAATTAGAAATAATAAAATGATAATGTTGCTCAAAAATAGGAGTTACTTTTTTATCCAAGTTTTTCCTTTTCACCATTAATCACTTCCTAAGCATCTTCTCAATCCTAAACTAACAGAAAGCCCCAAATCAAGGACAGAGAATCATAATGCATGAACCATGGAAGCAGTATTTCTTTTCTGCTTCTCATCTGGGTTTGCAGTAATCATCCCTGCTCCAATACATATTCACTTAAATAGCTTTTGAGATTGATTAAGTGCCTCAGCTTCACTTTGGCCATTTATAAATCTTAGCAGTCATTTATCACCACATATGCTACAAAACAATAGTGATTATATTTTAAATTCCCTTTATGCGCAGTTGATAGGCTCTGGAGTTCAAACAGCATTTAAGATTTTTCACTTTCTTCATAGAGTTCCTAATTTTAAATACTCAACATTTTGAGTGCTACATTTTAAATTTGGATTTAGAAACAGTACCAGTATTTTCTCTCATAGCAAAGAAGATAAAATGTTTTTGGGGAAAAGATAGTGATCTGTACATTCAGGAAGATTCCCTAGAGGGTGGCACCCAATGCGATTAAATAAATGGAGATTCATTCATTCATTCAATTGCATTTACTGAGCACTTACTGCATGCAAAGTACTGTACTAAATGCTTGGGAGAGTACAACAATAAACAGACACATTAAATAATAATGAGGTGAGAGCTTACAGTCTAGATAGGGGGACAGACATAAATATGAATAAATAAATAAATTACAGATAAATTACAAAATTACATAAGTGTGTGGGAAGTCCCTACCCATACTGGGTTTGGGAAAGAAAAGACTAAGGGGATATAGTGTTACTCTTCAAAACTCCTACTTCAATTCCCCCTCTACATAATCTATAGCTTATTAAAGTTTTGGTCACATCCCTGTAGAGTTCTGTCCCTCCAAGTGACTGAAGCTAAACAGCTATAGGGTAATCAGAGGGGATAACTGGCTTTTGGTTTACTTAAATTGGAATGGGACAGGACTGAAAAGGCAGGAGAAATATGATGATCAATAGCCATACATGCAAAGACAGAAAACAGAGGGAGAAAAAAGGAGAAAAACTGAGGAAATGAAGGCAATAAACTGAGGAGTGATGCCAACAGAGGGGACAGAAAGGGGAGCCCAAGGGAAGAGAGGGTAATGGGTGTCTTGGCTAATACACCCACCCACACACCACCCCCACTCCACCACCACACACTCACTCAAACACTCCTACTCTCCTGGAGTCCTTACAGCCAAAGCATGGTTTAACAGCTGAATATTTTTTCCTTGTGACCTGACAGCAGAATGGACAGGTAAGAGCTCTTTATGCAAAGAGAGACCTTGGAATAGAGCAAAATGAAATTTAATGAAATTCAAGCTTTCGAGGCTGCTGTCTCATTTGGCCAGTGCCCCACACCTGAGAGTTCAGTGGTAGGATAGCCTGATTCCGCCTTCAAGGCTGATAACTGTAAACAGCTAGTTTCCTCCACCACTGTAGTGATGCTTTATCCTCAGTTTGAGTGATTCACCATTTTAGTCTACCTTTTGAGAGTTCTTTCAATTAGGATGATCGGTCTGTATTAATATTATTATTATGCCATTTGTTAAGCACTTACTATGAACCAAGCACTGTTCTAAGTGCTGGGTAGATACAAGGTAATCAGGTTGTCCCATGTGGGGTTCACAGTCTCAATCCCATTTTAAAGATGAGGTAACTGAGGCACAAAGAGGTTACGTGACTTACTTAAGGTCACACGGCAGACAAGTGATGGAACCAGGATTAGAACCCACGACCTCTGGCTTCCAAATCCGTGCTCTTGCCACTAGGTCATGCTGCTCCTCTAATCAGCATATGCTGATAATGAATTCCCAGGGGCAGGAAGCCATAAACAATTATATGTGTCCTAAGGGGTGAAACTCCTGAAGGTATACTGGGACTTCACCCCAATAGGCAAGAGATCCTGAATTCAATTGTATATTAGAACAGTGAGTGCTTGGCACATAGTAAGCACTTAAATATCATCTTTATTATTATTTATGTGCCTAAATATACTCATATTTTTACAATAGGTATTGTAAGCTCACTGACTGGAGGAAAATTTATTTAATTAAATCCCTACCTGCACAGGCATTCTAATCTTGTAAAAGCAACTGCAGATTATTTTCTCCCAATTACTTCTTTGCAGTCTCACACTTAACCAACTGAGAAATAACTTCCAGTGAAGTCCATACTTCACAATAAAATATGTTAACCATTTTCTTGAGAGAGGTGTTTCCCTCCAAAATAATTTATCAACTCTTCTAAAATGATAGCACCAGGCCTCTAGCTTTTTCTTTTTTCTTATTCCAATAAGGCCCTGAAAAAATAAAAGGTCAGTTAGGGTCATTACCTTTATGCCTCAGTTGCAGATGCCTTGCAGCTAACAAGGTGGTTTCAAGTACCGCTGAGGGAAGGGAACATATTAGGACCATCAAATCAAAGATGAAGCTCAACCTGTGAAGCTATCTAAATGCAACTGTGAATTTTTCCTTCCACAACATACATCAATTTCACCATAGTCAATTACACACACACACACACACACAATAAACCCACACACGTTCAATCAAGCCTTTGAGGATCCCTAGACTGTAACCTGATTGTTGGCAGGGAATAAGTCTACCAACTCTATCATTCTAAACTCTCCCTGGAGCTTAATACAGTGCTCTGTAAACAGTAAGTGCTCAATAAATACCAGTGATTGATTAAAAGTTAACCTAGACATTCACTGGTTGCTTTCAGGAATGTCTCTTCCAGGAACGTATCAGGTTGCCACTTGAACTGTCGGCCTCAGACAAACACTGATTTCTCATGAAAGACCGATTTGGTGCCTCAAAATTAAACTTGATTAAGAATAATTGTCCTAATAATTGCGGCATTTATTAAGCACCTAATATATGCCAAACACTTTACTAAACATGGACAAGATACAAGATAAGCAAGTCCCATATGATGATGAGGATGTTATTTGTTAAGCACTTACTATGTGCCAAGCACTGTTCTAAGCACTGGGGTAGATACAAAGTGATCAGGTTGTCCCACGTGGGGCTCACCGTCTCAATCCCCATTTTATAGATGGAGGTAACTGAGGCACAGAGAAGTTAAATGACTTGTCCAAGGTTACACAGCTGACAAGTGGCAAAGGCAGGATTAGAACCCATGACCTCACAGTATGAGGCTCACAGTCTAAGGAGGAGTGACCACAGTTATTGAATCCCCATTTTGCAGATGAAGGAACTAAGGCACCAGGAAGATGAGTGGTTTGCCCAAGATAACACAGCAGGTCAGTGACAGAGATGGAATTAGAACCCAGTTTCTCTGATTTCCAGGCCCTTGCTCTTTCCACTTCACTACCCCAATAATGAGGATAATATGAATTTAAATATAAGCATGCATACAATCCAGAAGTACTCCCAGCTCCATGTCCTTTTATGCCCCAGGATTCTAGGTGGCCTCGTAAACTTTTATAAACTCATTTTACGTGTTCCCATCCCCTTTTGTGAAATCCTCCTTTGTCTCTTGCCTAGAGGCTCCCATAGAGCCTTAAGTGGTCAACCCTATGGCTTTCCTGATGCTTGTATTACCCTCAGACCATGTGCCCTGTTCCTCAAATTCTTCTTCCTGTTTTCTAAGGGATTATCTCTTCTCCAGATTGTTCTTGCCTCCATCAATCCTCAGTCTTTTTTAAATAATTATGCAGGTGAGAGCCTATAAGAGGGCTCTCTATTATTTCTAGAGAAATCAGCATAGCTTGTAGCCAGGTTTCAAGACAGTTCCCCTGGGCCAGACCCACTCAGGGGTGGCCGGATTTTGCCACACACTAGCACAAGTCACTATCCTTTCACTGGAGCTAACTGGATGTTTGTTGCCTATGGTTTCCACTTTCCCTGCTTCCTGGTCAGTCACCTGCTGAGTCCCGAGTGAGAATTTGATGGTTTCCCAGGGTGGTGATAATGCCGTGGGCCGGGATCCAAGCAAAGATGCTCATAAGGAAATCCTGACTACAATTGTATATTTGCTATGCATCTGAATGCAATTTTATACTTGCTACAAGTGTTATCGACTGGAGGAACATTTCCTCAAAGTATGTCATGTTCTAGGTGAGGAGGGCCCCTATTTCCTTAAAGTAATAATAATAATAATAATAAAGTTGGTATTTGTTAAGCATTTACTATGGACCAAGCACTGTTCTAAGCACTGGAGTAGATACAAGGTAATCAGGTCATCCTACGTAGGGCTCACAGTGTTCATTCCCATTTTACAGATGAGGTAACTGAGGCACAGAGAAGTGAAGTGACTTGCCCAAGGTCACACAACTGACAAGTAGCAAATCCGGGATTAGAACCCATGACCTCTTACTCCCAAGCCCTTGCTCTTTCCACTAAGCCACTCTGCTTCTCTAAGTGACCAGAAAACCTGGGTATGGTAGTCGTCCTTGGGGTCAGAACCCTAGGCCTTATACTACAGAGGATCCTCTCTATGCTACTCCCGGGCCCCTTGATCTTTAGCCCCAACACTGACCATGGTGTCGTCCACGCACTCTATCAATTTCCCATATTCTTAACTTCTATTTTCTCCCACTACACCTCAGCTCTCATAGTTCACAACTCTGAAGCCATTCTACTTTCTGGGCTTTGTTCTTCTCTCTCTCTCTCTCTCTCTCTCTCTCTCTCTCTCTCTCTATCTCTCATTGCCTTAAAATGGAGCATCATAAAGAACATGACTCGTGCTTCTGTTTTACTTTTCTGAGAGCTTAACACAAGGCATTTCAGTCAGTAATACATTCCTTATACGCTATCCTTCATGGAACATATTACTTCCATTTTTGTAGGCTAAAAGACAAGTTTTGTGTCTGTTTTATAAATTTATAGCATCATAAACTTCTGTATTCTGGTGGATAACACTGTCATCTGACTTTTGCTGGAACATTTTCATGGTTTACAATGTTTTCCTTTATATTTGCTCATAGTGGTTCACTAGTTCTGCTAGAGTACATCACTGCCTTCTTTCCCTGGTGTTAGCACATTTTGAAGAGCACCACCTTGCAAATCAGGAGACCCGGCTTCTAGTCCTGGTTCTGCCTGTAGCTGCCTAGAATGGGCAAAATCCACACATTCACTTCACAGAACACTTCCCAGTGTCCTTCAACCTTACCCACCTACTCCCTTGTTACAGTCTTTGCTGACTTCTATTTTTAACCACTCAATCTCCAATGGCTCCTTCCCCTCTGCCTTCAAACATGCCCACATCTCCCCCATCCAAAAAAAAACTGCTCTTGACCCCACTTCCCCTTTCAGTTATCGCCCAATCTCCCTACTACCCTTCCTTTCCAAAATCCTAGAACGAGTCGTCTACAATCGATGCTTAGAATTCCTTAACTCCCATTCTCTCCTGGACCCCCTCCAATCTGGCTTCCAACCCCTCCACTCTACCGAGACTGCTCTAAGGTCACCCATGACCTCCTTCTTGCCAAATCCAATGGCTCCTACTCCATTCTAATCCTCCTTGACCTCTCTGCTGCCTTCGACGCTGTCGACCAACCCCTCCTCCTCCACACCTTATCTCACCTTGGCTTCACGGACTCTGTCCTCTCCTGGTTCTCCTCTTATCTCTCTGGCCGGTGATTCTCGGTTTCCTTCGCAGGTGCCTCCTCCCCCTCCCATCCTTTAACTGTTGGAGTTCCTCAAGGGTCAGTTCTTGGCCCTCTTCTGTTCTTCATTTACACTCACTCCCTTGGTGAACTCATTTGCTCTCACGGCTTTGACTACCATCTCAGAGAAGCAGCGTGGCGCAGTGGAAAGAGCGCGGGCTTTCGAGTCAGGGCTCATGAGTTCGAATCCCAGCTCTGCCACCTGTCAGCTGTGTGACTGTGGGCAAGTCACTTAACTTCTCTGTGCCTCAGTTCCCTCATCTGTAAAATGGGGATTATGACTGTGAGCCCCACGTGGGACAACCTGCTTCCCCTGTGTCTACCCCAGCGCTTAGAACAGTGCTCGGCACATAGTAAGTGCTTAACAAATACCAACATTATTATTATTATTATTACGCAGACGACACGCAGATCTACATCTCTGCCCCGTCCTCTCCCCCTCCCTTCAGGCTCGCCTCTCCTCCTGCCTCCAGGATGTCTCCACCCGGATGTCGGCCCGCCACCTAAAACTCAACATGAGCAAGACTGAGCTCCTCATCTTCCCTCCCAAGCCCGGTCTTCTCCCAGACTTCCCTATCACCATGGATGGCACGACCATCCTTTCCATCTCTCAGGCCCGCAATCTCGTTGTCATCTTTGACTCGTCTCTCTCGTTCACCCCACACATCCTATCCATTACCAAGACCTGCCGGTTTCACCTTTACAATACTGCCAAGATCCGCCCTTTCCTCTCCACCCAAACGGCTACCTTACTGCTACAGGCTCTCGTTATATCCCAGCTAGACTACTGTGTCAGCCTTCTCTCTGATCTCCCTTCCTCCTCTCTCGCCCCGCTCCAGTCTATTCTTCACTCCGCTGCCCGGCTCATCTTCCTGCAAAAACGATCTGGGCATGTCACTCCCCTTCTTAAACACCTCCAGTGGTTGCCTATCAACCTCCTCTCCAAACAAAAACTCCTCACTCTAGGCTTCAAGGCTCTACATCACCTGGCCCCTTCCTACCTCTCCTCCCTTCTCTCTTTCTACCACCCACCCCGCACGCTCCGCTCCTCTGCCGCCCACCTCCTCACCGTCCCTCGGTCTCGCCTATCCCGCCGTCGACCCCCGGGCCACGTCCTCCCGCGGTCCCGGAACGCCCTCCCTCCTCACCTCCGCCAAACTGATTCTCTTCCCCTCTTCAAAACCCTATTTAAAACTCACCTCCTCCAAGAGGCCTTCCCAGACTGAGCTCCCCTTCTCCCTCTACTCCCTCTACCGCCCCCCTTCACCTCTCCACAACTTAACCCTCTTTTCCCCCCATTTCCCTCTACTCCCCCCCCTCCCTTCCCATCCCCTCAACACTGTATTCGTCTGCTCAACTGTATATATTTTCATTACCCTATTCATTTTATTAATGAAATGTACATAGCCTTGATTCTATTTAGTTGCTATTGTTTTTACGAGATGTTCTTCCCCTTGACTCTATTTATTGCTATTGTTCTTGTCTGCCTGTGTCTCCCGATTAGACTGTAAGCCCGTCAAATGGCAGGGACTGTCTCTATCTGTTGCCGACTTGTTCATTCCAAGTGCTTAATACAGTGCTCTGCACATAGTAAGTGCTCAATAAATACTATTGAATGAATGAATGAACATTAAACATGATTGGTAGGTACAGGAGAGTTCAAGTGGTACTGGGCAAATCTGTAGGACTAATTCATACCTCAGTGCAGGTGCTTGGTCCTGACTTTTCAGGATTGAGGTTCATCCATCATTTCTGACAGGAATGCCACCATCTTCTAGAAAAAGATTTTCTTGGTTAACCTGGAGTGGCAGTGCTTTATCCTCGACAGTAAACTAGATATTTTGGGCACTGACTCACCAAGCTCCAAAAGGAAACAAACTCTATGGATACACTGCAGAACAACTGCAGATGGAAAACGGAGCGCTCTGGAAGAGATGTGCCCATGGAGTAGCTATGAGTCGGTGACAACTTGACAGCATAAGATGAGACAAGACAAGAAGTGGTTGGATCAATGATTCAGTACAGAAATCCAGCTAAGGAAAAATAACAGAACACCTCCGGAACACCTTTATTGGATTTTAAACTCCAGAAATCTAAACATAGGACTGGCCATTTCCCAAGCCACTCACCTCCAGCCTTTCCTCTTCAGTGACACTTCAAGGAGATGCAGTATCCCAGGGATTTCCTCAATCCCATCTTCCCATACTAATTTGGGATTGTGAGAGGAGCAGGTATTTCCTAGCAGCTTTGGGGTTATATACCATTCTGCCCTGTCTCTAAGATCCCCCCAAAGCTTTCTCTGCCTCCGTTCCTTCCCCCATCATAACTTTATCACTCTCTATATTACCACACCTCTGCATCAAACAGAAACTCCTTACCATTGGCATTAAAGGATTCAGTGAGCATAGGCTCCCTCCTACCTTACCTCACTGATCTGCTACAGCCCAGTCTGCAAACTTCTCTCATCTAGTTCCAGCTTGCTTGCTCACTGTGCCTCCATCTCATCTATCTCACTGCCAACCCCTTTCTCACATCCTCCCTTAAGCCTGGAACTCCTTCCTCCTCCATAGAGAGAAGCAGCATGACTTAGTGGAAAGAACATAGACTTGGGAGTTAGAGGACGTGGGTTCTGATCTCTCCTCTGCCACTCATCTGATTTGCGACCTTGGGCAAGCCACTTAACTTCTCTGTGCCTCAGTTACCTCATCTTTAAAATGGGGATTAAGACTGTGTGCTCCATGTGGGACAACCTGATTACCTTGTATCTACCCCACCACTTAGAAAAGTGCTTGGTACATAATAAGTGCTTAACAAATAACATTATTATTATATTCCAAACGAGCAGTCACCCCAATTTCAAAGCTTTATTAAGTTAACATCTCCAAGAGGATTTTCTTCATTAAACCCTTTTTTCTCTACTTCCTCTCCCTTCTTTGTTGTCTACGTATTTAGATCTGTACCCTTTGGACACTTGGTATTTACCTTTCCCTCAGCCCTACAGCACCTACATACATAGCTGAAATTCATTTAACATATTTGTATTTATTCATTCTTTCAAATTTATTGAGCACTTGGGAGACTACAATATAAAGAGAAACAGACACAATGGGCTTACAGCATAGAGGAGGAAAGACAGACATTGATACAAATAAATTATAGATATGTACATAAATGCTGTGGGGCTGGGTAGGGGGGATGATCAAAGGGGGCAAGTCAGAATGATGCTGAAGGGAGTGGGAGAAGAGGAAAGGGTGGCTTAGGAAAGTTCTCTTAGAGGAGATATGCCCTCTATAAAGGCTTTGAAAAAGGGGAGAGTAATTGTCCGTTAGATTTGAGGAGGGAGGGTGTTCCAGGCCAGAGGCAGCATGTGGGTGAGGGGTTGGCGATAAGATAGACGAGATCAAGGGACAGTGAGAAATTTGGCATTAGAGGTCTGAAGCGTGCAGGCTGGCTTGTAGTAGAGAAGCAGCGTGGCTCCGTGGAAAGAGCACGGGCTTTGGAGTCAGGGCTCATGAGTTCGAATCCCAGCTCTGCCACTTGTCGGCTGTGTGACTGTGGGCAAGTCACTTAACTTCTCTGTGCCTCAGTTCCCTCATCTGTAAAATGGGGATTAAGACTGTGAGCCCCACGTGGGACAACCTGATTCCCCTATGTCTACCCCAGCGCTTAGAACAGTGCTCGGCACATAGTAAGCGCTTAACAAATACCAACATTATTATTATTATTATTATTAGTAGGAGAATAGTGAGGTGAGGTAGGTGGGTAGGGCAAGGTGATTGAATGTTGTAAATCCAGTGATGAGGAGATTTTGTTCGATGTGGAGGAGGACGGGTAACCATGGGAGTATCTTGAGGAGTGGAGAAACATGTCCTGAGTGTTTTTGTAGAAAAATGAACCTGGCACAGAGTGGACTGTGGACTGGAGTGGGGAGAGGCAGAAGGCTGGGAGATCAGCAAGGAGACTTGATGCAGTAATACAGGCAGGACAGGATGAGTGATTGTATTAACGTGGTAGCAGTTTGGATGGAGAGGAAAGGGCAGATTTTAGCGATGTTGTGAAGGTGGAACTGACAGGATTTAGCGATGGATTGAATATGTGGGTTGAATGAGAAAGAGGAGTCCAGGATAACAGCAAAATAACAGGCTTGTGAGTCAGAAAGGATGGTGGTGCCATCTACAGTGTTGAGAAAGTCAGTTATATTAATGTCTGTCTCCTCCTCTAGACTGTAGGCTCAGTGTGGGAAGGGAATGGTTCTACCATTGCTGTTGTACTGTGTTGACTTAGTACAGTGCTCTGCATGCAATAAACCATCAATACGCAGTTTGATGTCTGTCTCCCCCCTTCTAGACTGTGAGTACGTTGTTAGGTAGGGATTGTCTCTATCTGTTGCCGAATTGTACTTTCCAAGTGCTTAATACAGTGCTCTGCACACAGTAAGTGCTTAATAAATATGAATGAATGAACACCATTGACTGACTCTAGATGCTTCCCTGACTCTTGTCAATACAGCTGGTAAGTCCCATAGAGTTGCTACAGGTGGGAGACAGGCTACAGAGGTAGAAGCAGAGAGGGAGAATCCTTTAGACTGTAAGCTTCTTGTGGGCAGGGATCACATCTACCAACTCTATAATATTGTACTTTCCTAAGCACATAGTAAGTGCAAAATAAATACTACCAACTGACAGAATCTCATCTTCTAGCTCTTCTTCTAGATGTTTCCCCACTCATCTTTAGGGATTTTGTCTTCCTTCACGGACAGAATTTCAACCACTACCCTTAATTCAGTGTTTTGCATACAGTAAGCTCTCAGTAAATACCACTGATTGGTTGAAATTCTTAAACAGAGCTTGCCCCGGGATATTCCCCTCCCTTTCCATGCTCAGGGAACTGAATGAATGTAGGACTTGTGGTTTTGGAAACACAGTTTCTCAAATTCCAATTAATGTTTTATTTTTCTTTCTAATTTTGTCTCAATAATAGTAATGGTATTTGTGAAGCACTTACTATGTGCCAAGGACTGTTCTAAGGGCTGGAGGAGATAAAAGATAATCAGGTTATCTCACATGGGGCTCATAATTCTTAATCTCCATTTTGCAAATGAGGTAACTGAGGCACAGAGAAATTAAGTTATTTACCCAAGGTCACACAGCAGACAAGTGGCAGAGCCAGGATTAGAACCCATGTCCTCTGACTCCCCAGCCCATGTTCTTGCCACTAGGTCACACTACTTCAATTACTTTTCCCCCTCCTACCTGACTGCACTGGTTTCCTACTACAAACACAACCTGCACACTTCACTCCTCCAAAGCCAACCTATTCACTAAAACTCCATCTCTATCTGGCCACTGTCTGGCCTCTGGTTTGGAACACCCTCCACCTTCATATCTGACAGACCATCATTCACCTCACCTTCAAAGCCTTACTAAAATCACATCGTGGCTCAGTGGAAAGAGCCCAGGCTTAGGAGTCAGAGGTCATGGGTTCTAATTTCGGCTTCGCCACCTGTCAGCTGCGTGACTTTGGGCAAGTCACTTCTTGGTGCCTCAGTTCCCTCATCTGTAAAATGGGGATTAAGACTGTGAGCCCCACGTGGGACAACCTGATGACCTTGTATCTACCCCGGCGCTTAGAACAGTGCTTGGCATATAGTAAGCACTTAACAAATACCAACATTATTATCTCCTTCACATCTCCTCCAAGAAGTATTCCCCAACTAAGCCCTCATTTCCCTTACTCCTACTCTCCGCTGCATTGCTGGTCCACTTGGATTTGTGCTCAGTCATAGTTATTGAGCACTTACTGTGTGCAGAACACTGTACGAAGAGTTTGGAAAGTACAATTAGGCAAAAAAAAGAGACAATCCCTGCCCAACAACAGGCTCACAGTCTAGAAGGGGGTAGGCAGACATCAAAACAAGTAAACAGGCATCAATAGCAACAATATAAATAGAATTATAGATATACACTCACCCCGATTAGGCTGTGAGCCCATCATTAGGCAGGGATTATAATAATAATAATGTTGGTATTTGTTAAGCGCTTACTATGTGCCGAGCATTGTTCTAAGCGCTGGGGTAGACACAGGGGAATCAGGTTGTCCCACGTGGGGCTCACAGTCTTAATCCCCATTTTACAGATGAGGGAACTGAGGCACCAAGAAGTTAAGTGACTTGCTCAAAGTCACACAGCTGGCAAATGGCAGAGCCAGGGTTTGAACACATGACATAGATTATCTCTATCTGTTCCCGACTTGTACATTCCAAGGACTTAGTACAGTGCTCTTTACATAGTAAGCACTCAATAAATACTACTGAATGAATTAATAAAATAGAGTAATACGTATGTACATATATGCACAAGTGCTGTGGGGTGGGAAGGAGGGGTAGTCAGGGTGATGGGGAGGGGAGGAGCAGAGAAAAGGGGGTTTAGTCTGGGAAGGCCTCTTGGAGGAGGTGAGCTTTCAGTAGGGGTTTGAAGGGGGGGAAGTGTGCTAGTTTGGCAGATTTGAGGTGGGAGAGCATTCCAGGCCAGAGGTAGGAAATGGGCCAGGGGTAGATGACGGGATAGGCGGGAATGAGGCCCAGTGAGGAGGTTAGCACCAGAGGAGTGAAGTGTGCAGGCCTGATTCTAGAAAGAGAGAAGTGAGGTGAGGTGGGGGGGTGGGGGCAAAGTGATGGAGAGCACTGAAGCCATTAGTGAGGAGTTTTTGCTTGATACAGGTTGATAGGCAATGACGGGAGATTTTTGAGTAGCCGAGTGACATCTCCAAAGCATTTCTGTAGAAAGATAATCTGGGCAGCATCTTTTAAGCACTTGATATTCACCCTTCCCTAAGCCCCACAGCACTTATGTACATAACTGTAATTTATTTTAATGTCTACCTTCCCTTCTAAAATGTAAGCTCCTTCTAGACAGGGAATGTATCTTCTAGGTCTGCTATATTGCAGGCTCCAAGCCCTCAGTACAGTGCTCTGCACACTGAAAGCACTCAATGAACGTAATTCATTGATCAATTGTTTGAATCACTCATGCTTGTAATGAGCTGTATTGACACCTACACTGTAAATTTATGTTACTGTTATGTTTCTCACGAACTTACCATGTCATGTCTTGCTACTCATCTATATTTGTTTTGTTATTATATGAGATGTGAAGAGATATTCTAATCTTCTTCTCTTTGTTCCAAGTCAAGTCTAGATAACCAAAGTTAATAATATGATTCTATGACTCTGATGACTATTTGCAATGAGGTTAACTATATTTTTTGTATCACTTCAAATTTTTTCTCATTTAACTGCCTCCCACTCCTACTTCAGTATTTTCTATTCTGTTTCTCTGACTGGCAGAAATATTTTTGTTATGAGGCCTCAAAATCATGAAAGGACTGGACTGAGAAAATAATAAAATGGCTTTTCACCAAATTCCATATCACTAGAATGAGGGTACTCAGTGAAGCTTGAAGATGGTATATTAAAACAAAAAGAGGAAACATTATTCACACTGAGGGTGGTATACACCCATAATTTGTTCCCACATCAGGTTATGCAGCTGAAAGTATTGGCAGGCTCAAGAGTAGTTTGGATAGGTTCATATACATGTGTCTGAAAGTATTATTAGAGAAAAACACAGCAATGTCGAATGGAGAAACTAGAGACATTCGATGTTCAGGAAAGCAGTGTTTCCTAATGGAAAGAGCATGGGACTGGGAGTCAGAGGACCTGGGTCCTAATCTCAGATCTGTCAATTTAACTTCTGTTTGACCTTAGTCACTTAACTTCTCTTTGCCTCAGTTCTCCCACCTGCAAAATGGGGATTTAATACCTGTTTTCCCTCCTACTTAGACGGTGAGCCCAAGGTGGGACCTGTTTATCTTGTATCTACCCCAGCACTTAATATAGTGCTTGGCATGTAGTAAGCACTTAAATACCACAAGTATTATTACATATTTAAACATTAGGTTCACTGTCATCGAGGTGACTATTAGTTGAATCATTCAAACATCCTATTGCTATTGTCAAAGACTAAATACTATTCTGGATTTCAATTTGATCCAGTAAGACTGATTTCAATTTTATCTCTGGTTTTGTTCTGTCAGTTCTTTTCATCATCAATGTGGATTTCTTCTCTTGCTGTATACCATAGTGTGATATTTTCCCCATCAAATTGTACATGCCTCAAGTAGAGTACCAGTTATCCTATAATCATCAATGTTATTTACTCAGTGCTTACTGTGTACATTCCTCAAGTAAGAGTAACAATTATCCTATAATCATCATCACTATTACTGAGTGCTCCCTGTGTGCAGATCACTGTACTAAGGGCTTGGGAATGTACAATGTGTACGAGTTGGTAGAGACATTCCCTGCCCACAAGGAGCAGTCTATAGGGGCAGACAGACATTGATATGAATGACAAGAGTAAAACTACAGATGTGTACATAAATGGTGAGTGGTGGAGTGAATAAAGGGTAGAAATCAAAGTGCATGGTTGACACAGAAGGGAGTGGGAGAAAAGGAAATGAGGGCTTAGTCAGGGAAGGCCTCTTGGAAGAGATGGGCTTGGAAGAGTTGGGGAGAGTGATTGCCTATTGGATATGAAGGGGGAGAGAGTTCCAGGCCAGAGCATGATTGTGATGGGATAGACAAAATTGAAGTACAGTGAGTAGGATGATGTTAGAGGACCTGAGTGTTGCAGTTTGGGTTGCAGTAGGAAATCAGAAAGATAAGGTATGAGATGGGGTAAAGTGATTGAGTGCTTTAATCCAAGGGTACGGAGTTTCTGATTGATGCGGAAGTGGATGGGCAACCACTGGAGGTTCTTGAAGAATGGGGAAACATAATAATAATAATAATGTTGGTATTTGTTAAGTGCTTACTACGTGCAGAGCACTATTCTTAGTGCTGGGGTAGATTCAGGGTAATCAGGTTGTCCCACATGAGGCTCACAGTTAATCCCCATTTTAAAGATGAGGGAACTGAAGCACAGAGAAGTTAAGTGACTTGCCCACAGTCACACAGCTAAGTGGCAGAGATTTGAACCCATGACTTCTGACTCCCAAGCCCGGGCTCTTTCCAGTGAGCCACGAAATATGGGATGAATGGTTTTAAAGAAAATTGATCTGGGCAATGAAGTTAAGTCTGGACTGTAGTTGGGAGAGGCAGAAGGCAGGGAGGTCAGCTGCGAAGGTTAAAGTGACAAGATATGGTGACAGAGTGAATATGTGAGTTCAGTAAGAGAGATGAGTTGAGGTTAATGCTAAGGCTATGAGCTTGTGAGACAGGAAAGATGGTGATAAGCAGCATAGCTGAGTGGAAAGAGCATGGGCTTGGGAGTCACAGGTCATGGGTTCTAATCTTGGCTCTGCTACTTGTCAGATGTGTGACTTTGGGCAAGACACAACATCTCTGTGACTCAGTTACATCATCTGTAAAATGGGGATTAAGATGGTGAGCCCTACGTGGGACAACCTGAATGCTTTATATCTACCCCAGAGCTTAGAACAGTGCTTGGCACATAGTAAGCACTTAAATACTGTCATTATTATTATTATTATTACAGTTACACTGTAGCAAACCGGTCTTAAGGAAAACTCCCAGAGTCACATTGATCTATTTCATTTTTGTACGAATGTGCAAGAGGAATTTCTTTGAATTGGCAGCACACTGATCCCAAATTGACTCACATTTTCAGTTCTTTCCTCAAAACCTTAATTGCAATAATCATATCACATATTAAAAATCATATAGTGGATGGAGCATGGGCCTGGGAGTCGGAAGGTCATGAGTTATAATCCTGGCTCTGCCACTTGCCTGCTGTGTTACCTTGGGTAAGTCACTTCACCTCAGTTCTGTCATCTGTAAAATGGGGATCGAGACTTTGAGACCCACGTGAGACAGGGACTGTGTCCAACCCGAATTGCTTGTATCTACCCCAGCTCTTAGTATAGTGCCAGGTCCATTGCAAATGCTTAACCAAATACCATCATCATCATTATTATTATTATTACATGGGGAGATACAACTGAGTATATTTCCCTTTACATTTCTCAAGTGCACAGCACAGTATCTAGAAGACAGTAGGCACACAATATGTATTGATGCTGTTACTGGTAATGATTAGCACAGATAAACCTAAATAAGAAAAAAACAAACATAAAGCAAACAACACTAGGGAATAATAGAACATGATTCATTTCAATTCTGTTCAGCAATCTTTCAGGGGGACAAACACATTTGATTCTGGAAGGAATATTAGCATAATTGTATAGAATCATTTTATTGGTTGATAGCATAAATAACATCAAGATTACTTTCCTAACTGTGGGAATAATTTCATTCATTGGAAAAGTCACTGAATCTACTGAGACCAGTCTTACTATTCACAAAGGTGTTCATTTTTAGTTGTAGAGAGTTAGTTGTGTGTGTGAGTGAGTGTGTGTGTGTCCGTGTGAGAGAGATAATGAACCATTCAGAGTTGACCTACCTTTGTCATATTCACATTTTAATCCAAAATGTCTTTTTTGCCATTTAATCAACCTTGGCCTTCTTGGGTCTCTTGCTTTAAAAGGCACCTTCCTTTACCTATTAATTGGTTCTACACCTTAATCATCACTAGCCTTTCTTTCACTCATTCTTGAAATATCTTAGTTGTTATCTCATAATTTAGCCTATTCTTCTTTCTCTTTACTTTGAAAACTCCTCTTTTTTTTCTTTCCATTCTTATTACTAAAAGCCTTTCACATTTTCTGGTAATATCCCATTTCCATTTCTCTGATCTCTCCATTTGCAGTTCTCCAAATGACTAAGGTTATTGCTATCACAAGTCTTTGCTTTAATGAAGACTATATTACTCAAAATAACATGGAGGACCTAAAGCAATACATTACTAAGAATAAGGATTTTAGCAAGTGTTGAGAAGAGTGGGAAGATAGGTTGGAAAGGGGAAGTTACTGAGCATTTCCATCAAGATTATTTCCAAGAAATTAAATAATTCTTATGGGATTCTTTAGATCAGAAAATCCTAAAATAAAAATGTTAAATGTTAGATCAATATTGTCATTATCTACATAAAAGGAATGTTTCAGTTATCCTTTATATTGGATATTCACAAATTTATAAAATAATTAACACCAGATCTTTTGAAAATTGAAAAGTGAAATTCTCCATCAAATTTCAGCTGTAAACATTATTAGCCGCATAATTTCGGACAGCTGATACCTTTGATTTACATCATATATTCCTTCTCTAATCTTCAATTTGAGATTTGAAAGATTTTGCTATAAAAGTTTTGCTTACAACATTTAAACAAATGAATAAAGAAAATCTGCATTAATTAGTTGAATGTTAGAGGAAAATCACCATTTGGAAGTAAGACAGCCTAATGAAATTTACTGAGAAACTTGTGATGACTTCCCAATTCACTTCTTCAACAAAAATTACATTTTAGAACCATATATTGCATATCATTCAGATGAATAGGTAATTTCAAAATATAGCAGTAGATCATAGTTATAATGATGATGTTAAATAAGCGGTATTTGTTAAGTGCTCACTATATGCCAATCACTGGGATTATAAAATCAACCAATTATCCAATTCTCTGTCACACCTGGGGCTCATGACATCAGGAAGAATGAGATCAGGTATTTATAAAATGCAACTCCAGATATTCCTGAACCACAGTATGTTTAATAAACTTCTTGCAATTCATTGGCAAAGTTGTCAGGTTTTTTTCTCAAATTAAGTGGTTTGGATTTTTTTTTAACCTTTGAATTATTCTTATAGAACTGAAAGATTTCAAATGTACAGATTATTGAATCATTGCATTACTTCAGGGTTAATATAAATTAACTGGATCCATTTTCACTCAACATAAATTTAATTATTAATTTGATGGTATGTTTAATCCTAAAAGGAGTCATTAAGGATTTTAGGTATCTCTATTTTTTTTTTTTTACTGATTAATTTGATGATCTTCTAGTAAAGGAAAAAACTTGATTCTGATCAGACTAGAACATACCAAGCTAATATTGTCACCTTGATATTGATTGTGATAATAATAGTATGAGCACAATAGTATGAGCACAACTTAAGGAAATATATATATTATATATAGATATACTCTGCCTTGAAAATTGTGTGGGGAATGTATTTTATCAATATTTTATTTTAAATGCTATAAAAGAAACAATGTTGGAAACTAATAGATTATTGGTCTCTGCTAAGTGATCTAACATCTTTTCCTGTAAAGCATTAATAACTGATCCTTTCTGCCTAAATGGAATTTTGAAAGGACAAGTTGGTGGATACAGAAAATAGGTCTTACCAGATATTGGGAGACAGAGTGTGGGAAATTATAGCAAATAAGAATGCCGAGAGTACTGGGCTCCTGGTTTTGTTCAAGAAATGGAATTCTGGAGAGAACATAATGATTCCTTATTTTTCATATAGCACTTATCTTTCCAAAGTGCTTTATTATTACTCTACAAAGCAAAAAAGGGGCAGGCTTTAGTATCCACATTTTAAAGAAGAAGAAATGGAACCTCAGAGAAGACAAATAGACTTAGAGAAGGTCACATATAGAGAGTATCAGAGATGGGACTACAATGCAAGGCCCCTTGTCTCTCAGTTCCAAGCTCTGCCAGAATCTAGAAAGGAAAAAAAAAATAAAATAAACAGGGCCTTTGGAGAACTACATAAGTCAACAGAAAAATGTAGAAAACCTAGAAATACTAGCAGTAATTTCATCATATCACTTATCACAACATATTCTGCCTTAGTTATTAATTGCATCAGCTTTCTCGCTGACCTCCCTGTCTCCTGTCTCTCCCCACTCCAGTCCATACTTCAATCTGCTGCCCAGATAATTCTTCTACAAAATGTTCAGTTCAAATCCTCCTACTCCTCAAAGTCTCCATTGGTTGCTCATTCACTTCTGCATCAAACAGAAACTACTTACCATCTGCATTAAGGCACTCAATCAATCCAGTTCACAGGCTTTCCCCTCCAATGCCAGTCTATTCACTGTTCCTCACCCTTGTCTATCTTGCCACTGACCATTGCCCAGGTCTTCCATGTGGCCTGAAACTCTCCACCAACTCTCTCCCCACATTGAAAGCCTTATAAAAAATCATATCTCCTCCAAAGGCCTTCCTCTAGGCCCTCATTTCCCCTGCTTCCTCTCCCTTTTATGCTTTTTGTACACTCAGATCTGTACCCTTTAAGCACTTGATATTCATTTAACCCTCAGCTACATAGCTACAATGCCTACTGGAAAGAGTATGTGTCTGGAAGTCAGAGGAATTGGGTTCTAATTCTGGCTCTGCCACTTACCTGCTGTGTGACCTTGAAGAAAGTCAGTTCACTTCTCTGGGCTTCAGTTACCTCATCTGCTAAACAGAGATTAAAAGAATGATGCACAGTGGTGTTTTATTATTTCTGAGTTGCAGGTAAAATATTCGAGTGGACATGCAAGATTTTAGGTCAGATGATTGGTGATAGATTTTGAAATTCTCAGCATTGAAATAGTAGCTGAGGTCATGTGAGTGAGTTCCCTGAAAGAGTGAATATAGAGTAAGAAGAGTAAGGAACACAATCAAATCAGTAGCATTTATTGAGCATTTACTTTGGGCAGAGCACTGTATTGAGCACTTGATCCAAGACAACCTGACTGTGTTGGAAAGAGTGTTGGTCTAGTAGAAATGACTTCAGTGGAGTATCCATGATAATCTCCCAGGTGCTTAGTACAGTGCTTTGCACATAGTAAGCACTCAATAAATACGATTAATAATAATAATGTTAGGAATTTGGATAGGAATGGAGCAGGGAGATGAGACAAAGGGAGTGCTCATTTCAAACAGAGGTGGTAAGAGCATGCTTGAAGGCAGAGGGGAAAGAGCCCACTGGGGAGTAAGAAATAAAAAATAACATCGGAGGAGGAGAGTAGTAGGAAGCTTGTCCCAAAGGAACTTGTGGGCTACACTGCTCGCTCCCCCACGCCCCCTCCCCTGCCAAGAGTCCACCCAGTTAATACCCCTCTTCTCAGATTCCAGATTCAGGGCTTCCAGATCCACCTCATTCCTGTCTCTGTACCAAGTATGGATCTCCCACTATAACTCACTCTCTGGGTTTTTTTCTCCTTATAAATTATGGAGCAGTGAGCAATTGCATAGCCAGCTCTTGTGCAGTGCTATCATGGGAAAAGCTAATATGTCTATAACATGAATGTTTTGATGTCTTAAAATATGGGCCCAATTGTCTTGAGATGTGGCTCAAATAGATGGTACATATTCCTACTCAAAGTGATACTGTCTGATTATTGAAAAGCGTTGGAGTTTCACATCTGGATTTTCTGCACCTATTCTGCAGTTCAGAATATTGGAAAATCCTTGGTATAATCTCACTTTTGTGCCACAGCCACTTGCTGTGATGGTGAAGATCATTTTATTCTCAACAGCAGATTTTGTCAACATCTCAATCAATCAACAATCATATTTATTTAGCACTTGCTGTGTGAAGAGCACTGTACTAAACTCTTGGGAGAGTGCTATGTAATTGAGTTGGCAGATGTGCTCCTTGGCTACAAGGAGCTTACAGTCTAGAGGGAGAGACAGATATTAAAATTATGGATATGTGACATAGGTACTGTGGGACTGAGGGAAGGATGATTAAAGTGTATAATTCCAAGTACAGGGATATCACAAAAGGGAGAGGGAATAGGGGAAAGAATAAATGAGGAAAGCCTCTTGGAGGAGATGAGATTTTTCACTAGGCTTTTGAAGGTGAGGAGAGTGGTGTTCTGTCAGATATGAAGAGGGAGGGTGTGGGCAAACCAGGATGGGGAAAGAATAAATGAGGAAAGCCTCTTGGAGGAGATGCGATTTTTCACTAGGCTTTTGAAGGTGAGGAGAGTGGTGTTCTGTCAGATATGAAGAGGGAGGGTGTGAGCAAACCAGGATGGGGCAAGGTGTGGTTGGTGAGAGAGAGAGGATAGAGAGGTACAGTAAATAAATTGGAATTACAGGAGTGAAGTGAGC
Organism: Ornithorhynchus anatinus; assembly: GCF_004115215.2. Taxonomy (NCBI): domain Eukaryota; kingdom Metazoa; phylum Chordata; class Mammalia; order Monotremata; family Ornithorhynchidae; genus Ornithorhynchus; species Ornithorhynchus anatinus. The sequence continues at coordinate 84,952,650 of NC_041731.1, forward strand.
ATGCTGAGTAGTAGTGGGAAATCAATAAGATAAGATAGGGAGGGGCAAAGTGATCAAGTGTTTTAAAGTCAAAGGAAATGAGTTGCCATATGAGGCAGAATTGGACAAATAATCACTGGAGTTCTTGAGGAGTGCAGAGAAATGGACTGAACATTTTTTTTTTTGGAAAAATGATCTGGGCAGCAGAATGAAGTATGTACTTGAGTCATGAGAGACACGAGGCAAGAAGATCAGCATGGAGTCTGATGCGTTAGACATCTCGGGCTGGAATAAGTGCTTAGATCAATGTGGTAGCAGTTTGGAAGAATAGGAAAAGGAAGATTAGTGATGTTGTGAAGGTTGAACAGACAGGATTTCATGACAGATAGAAGAATAGGTAGATTGAACGTGAGAGAGGAGTCAAGGATAAAGCCAAGGGTCATGGGCTTGGGATACAGAGAGGATGGTGGAAATACTTACAGTGATGGGAAATTCTGGAAAGGACAGGATTTGTTTGGGAAGATGAGTTCTGTTTTGGGCATGTTAAGTTTGAGGTGCTGGAGGGATATCCAAGTAGAGATGTCTTGAAGGCAGGAGGAAATACAACAACATCACACTTCTGAGCATTTACTGCATACAGAGAGCCAGTCTCAAAAGATGGAAATGTTAAATAAGACATAGCCCCTGCCATCAAGGCACTGAAAATATACCACTGTGATGTTTTAAAACTATAGTATATTTTTATCCTTCTAAAACACCTACTTATCTATGGAGCATCTTAGGTTTTTGTACTTTAAGAATTTTTCTTAACCTATTGGAAAATATATAACTGACCTCCAATTTCTTTTCTTCCTAAAGCTCAGATTAACATGAGTAGCAGATACCTCCCAGACATTTGAAACCCCTAAAACAAGAGCAAAATCTAATCAAGGATCACCATTTTGGAAAAGAAGTGTGTTGTTTTTGTTGTCATGTTTAGCAAGGCCAAGAGACAGCTTTTCTGCCAACAAGTTATCTGTCAAAGAGGAGAGGGTAATTTGCATATTACTCCTCTCCTAATTGGAAATTTTGATATGCAAATTTAAGTACTCCACATTCTAATCTTGTTTCGGTATTTTCAGGGGCTTAATTGCCCTGAACAATTTTAGAAGGTTGAAAGAATGGATGTTTCCTTTACAATCAGCCAGCAAATAAACACTATAACCAGACTATTAGTATACATAAATGTCTGGGTTCATCAGATGAAAATATTAAAAACATATGGGCCAAAATACAGTCATTCTAGGGAAAGAATGTGTAAGATTTATCTCTTCCAAAATTCTTCATAGATCTTTATTCCTCTCCCTTTACTTTTTCTTATCATTCTCTGAATCAATTTATATGGGCATGCATATATTTGTGACATGTTTTGAAATTAAAAGGAGATTATCTGTTTTGTTTTTTATGATAACGGGAATTGTGAAGAATTTTGAATGGATGTGTGGTGAACTAATGTTTGTGATAATATGGAAGTCAAAGAAGAAATCATGGGTGGCCGGGAGGTAGAAGAAGGGACATTGGTAGATCACTAAAGGGAGTTCAAGAAGAAAATTGATCAGTCCCAGATTCCAACCTTCCAGAACTTTGAATAGTGCCAAGAATGAAAATACCACCCTTTCCCTAGATAGCCTGAATTAATGTTAAATTACCCTTACCAATAGCACATTTTCCTCACATGAAATCAAATGCTCATTTACAGAAATGTTCAATCTATTTTCTTGTTGCTTGGCTTTCTTTGGGCGTAGAAAATAACTGGCAACTAACCTTGAAACTTGAAATTCTTCATTGCCCTCATTTAACCTTCTCTTGTTTGAGCTTTGGAGCCTTAGGATCCTTTCCCCATCTCTTAAATAATTTCTCATGCTTTTCTTGCAGTGCCTTCCATTTTCTCCACATCCTTTGTAGAATGTCCAACACAGTAAGTGTCCATATTGGCTGAGCTCACAGCAGGATTATTTTCTGAGCCTTATATCATCATGTTATTAATAATTCTATTATCTACGCTGATATTCACCCCCACTCCCCATACCACAGTCCTTACATACATATTCACAATTTATTTTAATGCCTGTCTCCCCTGCTAGACTGTAAGCTCCTTGCAGTAAGGATATGTGTTTACCAACTCCCTTGTACTCTCCCGAGCACTTTTAAAAAAAAAAAAAATTGGGATTTGTTAAACATTTACTATGTGCTAGACACTGTTCTAAGTGCTGGAGTAAATGTAAGCTAATTAGGTTGGACACAGTCCCTTTCCCACATAGGACTCAGTCATAATTCTCATTTTACAGATGAGGTAACTGAGGCACAGAGAAGTGAAGAGATTTGCCTGGGTAAGACTGCAGAAAAATGGAGAAGCTGGGATTAAAACCAAGGTATTGACTACTAGGCCCCATTCTCTATCCATTAGGCCGTGCTGCTATGCACACTTAGTGCTCATTATACACCACTGATTGGTTGATAGGCTGTAGATTGTAAGCTCATTGAGGATAGGGACTGTGTCTACCAACTCTCTTGTATTGTCCTTTTCTCAAGCATTAAGTAAGTACAGTGCTCTGCACACAGTAAAAACTCAATTAATAGCATTAATTGTTTCTGCTTCATATAAACAATCCAAAATAATATTCTTACACAGCTTGATATCACATCGCCTAAAGGCATTGGTGTGCCATGGATTTTAAGTCACGGAGTAATAAAAGAATCCCTTCCTGTCACACCTAAAAAAAACGAAGAAAAACTAATCAAGTCTTTGTCAGGACTAATGGCTTCTCTGAGACACCCATTAGTAGAAAACAAAAATAGGACAGTTCTTTTGTTAAGCAAGAGGTGAAGGCTGCTGTTGGTGATGTTTTACTTTATTTTAATTTCCTACTGATCACCCCTATATAAACACTGCTTAAGGATCGATAAAGGTCCAATTTCAACTCAACAGGTTGGTAGCATCACAGATTCTTGAATCCTAGATACAGGAAGTCCTATATGATGATGGCTGCATTCTGAAGGACATATACAAGAAGGCATAAATAAATTGTTATTCCTCTTCCAAAAATTATCAGAGGGCTATAGGTTGACATACTGAAAAATATCCAGGCTTTCACCTGGAAAATGCTACACATCACAAAGGATCAAATAATGGAAAGAATATAGTCCTGGAAGTCATATGACTTGAGTTCTAATCCTGATTCCTCCATTTATCTGGGGCAGGACCTCGGGCAAATCAGTTAGCTTCTCTATGCCTCAGTTTTCTCATCTGTAAAGTGGTGATTTAAGTACCTATTCTCTTCCCTATCTAGACTGTGAGCCTCATGTGGGGACAAGGTCCCGTGGCTCAAGTGGAAAGAGCATGGGCTTTGGAGTCAGGACTCATGAGTTCGAATCCCAGCTCTGCCACTTGTTGGCTGTGTGACTGTGGGCAAGTTACTTAACTTCTCTGTGCCTCAGTTCCCTCATCTGTAAAATGGGGATTAAGACTGTGAGCCCCACGTGGGACAACCTGATTCCCCTGTGTCTACCCCAGCGCTTAGAACAGTGCTCGGCACATAGTAAGCGCTTAACAAATACCAACATTATTATTATTATTATTAAGGTCTGGGTCTGACCTGATTATCTTGTATCTAGACCAGCACTTAGTACAGTGCTGAGATCTAATAGGTAAAGCTGCATGTTTATGTGCAGACACATAAGTATATAAGTACAAATACAGATGTTCCGATGGGAAGAGAGCCACCCAAGACATAGGACTGAAAGCTCATTATGGGCAGGGAACATGTCTGCTAATTCTGTTGTATTTTACTCTCTCAAGAGCTTAGTACAGTGCTTTGCACATAGCAAGTGCTCAATATAGACCATTGTTTGATTTGACTGCAGGGGTTAAAGGCCCTGGGCTCAGGACAAAGTCAGGAAAAGGCTTTTTAAAAAAAAACAAAAAACTCCCACAATGCTCTTCTAGCTTTCCTCTCCACCCTACAAAACTTTTTGTATCAGAGTGATTATTAAATGTCTCCTTGTTCACTAATACTAATAGCATCATAGATCAATGTAGTTATAAACCGGAGGCTTGTAATTAAAGGCTTTCACTTTACAATAAAATGTTTTAATATGATAAACTGACTCCAACACTTTTTTGACATATTCAGTAGGAGCTGATAAATTTCATATTTGATGGATGGTCACATTGAAAATAATTTCAACTTCAAAAAAATGCTTTATGATACTTTAGATAATGCCATTTTGAAACAGATCTCACTGCCCCACTCTAAGCATAATCCATATAATGGCTATATTGCAGTCAGGAGAAGATCATTTTATAAGTACCATAAAAGTGCAATTTGACTGCTTTTCCAGGTTTTACTTTTTCTTTAGAAAAATTAGAGTTAAATGGGCTCCCTGAAGTAGTTTATCTTTTCAGTATCAGAAAATGGATATTTTGGTTTACTGAGAACAAAAAGCCCCATGGGTAGTAATTGGACTCTCTTGTGAGCTGTTATCACAGGAGTATCTCCATGTACTCAATTTTGTGGGGAAAAAAAAAATTCTGTACACTTTTTTTTTTCCAGATGCCTTAAACAGAATCACATCAAAATGAATGTTCCACATGGACAATATTTAAATATTTTAGTTGAAGTTGCATTTAGCAAAACAAACAGGTTTCCTTTCTTGATACTTTAAAATCATTTTGGAAGGGTAAACATGCATATTAATGGCATATTTCTTTTGAGTTACATGCATCATTCCAGGAAATTTTTAGATGTAACTGACAATAGAAAAGCAATATTTTGAACAATTCATTATATTACTAAATTGATGTTTGAAATTCTGGCAAGCTTTCATATATTGATTTTCATAGACTAATTTCCTAGATATTACTACTTATCAAGAGGATGTATCAAAACAGGCGCTCATGCATCTTTCCTTAGCAGCATTAATATATTGCTCAATATGAGGCTTTATTGTCTATGATTACCTGCCTTAATGTATTTTATTGTTTTCTGGCTTGGGAGTCTTGATAGATTTAAACATAGAATGCTGGAGTTTCAAGAATTCAAAGCACTGACAATTTCAACATATATAATAGTACTTTGTTTCTATGGTAACCTGGATTTGGGGATCTCAATGTGATGTCTTTATCAGATAAGCAGAAATGATCCTGACCTATCTTTTCAGAATGATGTCCTATGACTGTTGAATTGTGTCGGTTAAATGGATTAAATGTTAAATCTAAATAGAACTAATTTAATCATGAGTGCGAATTCAGAGACAATTAAGTGAAGCAATGTGGCCTCATGGAAAGAGCATGGGCCTGTGTGTAAGAGCACCTGAGTTCTAATCTCAGCCCCATCACTTACCTGCTGTGTGACCTTGGAATAGTCACTCAACGTCTCTGTGCCTCATTTTTCTCACATGAAAAATAGAAGGTTCTATGCAGGAGTAAAAACTTCATTCTTCCCATCCCAGAAGCTTGCATGACTGGGCCAGCTCAGACTTTATAGTGGTGGCCACAGGAGTGGAGAAAGTATAAGTCAAACTTCTCTAGGCTGTAAGCTTCTTGTGTGCAGGGACCATGTCTACTAACTCTTGCATTGTACCCACCCAAGTGCTTTGTACAGTGCTCTGCACAGAGTATGTGTTCAATAGATACCACTGATTAATTGACAGTTTCTCCTCCATTCCAGCTCCTCCCTACTGCTGGACCTCTATCACAACTGCTATGGCTGTGGAATATCTTTTCAAAGGGCCTAAAGTTCCTACTTTTTAATGTTTGCCCCTAAGCCAATCATGCTAAGGGTAAGAACATCCAAAATTGTGACTGCAGCATGGCTTAGTGGAAAGAGCACGGGCTTGGGAGTCAGAGGTCATGGGTTCAAATCTCAGCTCTGCCATTTGTGTGACTGTGGGCAAGTCACTTAACTTTTCTGTGCCTCAGTTACCTCATCTGTAAAATGGGGATTAAGACTGTGAGCCTCACATGGGACAACCAGATAACCCTGTATCTACCCCAGCACCTAGAACAGTGCTCTGCATAGAGTAAGCGCTTAACAAATACCAACATTATTATTATATCAAAAGGCAATTATTAGAGTATGACTTTCCATGGCAGAAAACATGTCTACCAACTCCGTATATTATATACTTTCCCAAGTGATTAGTACAGTACTCTGCACACACTAAGCACTCAAATAAGACTGATTGATTGGTTGATTGCCAGCTTTATAACAGTTCTGCCTTGCACTGGCAGGACATTTTCACATATTTCCTTTAAATTCTTTGGGCTCCTCAGTTGAAAAAATTGCCCACATAGTATTTCCTCTTTTAGAAAGTCATTCTAAACTTCACTGAAAGTGCTTGGTTATAATTATGAAGTTCTTAAACTCCATCAAATGTTGAGCATGAAACTGCCAAGGGGAAAATTTTTCAACAGTGTGAAGAATTCATTTCCTCAACTCCAAGACTTTCTCCTCTAACCTCCCTCCTAAAGCATGCAAAAGATAATTATGGCACTTTTCTAAAGCTATTTTCCAACCTTGAGGAGATCTCTGTGATCCTGTGACTTTAGGACTGATGTTTTATATCATGTACTTCAACAGTGCAGAGATGTAGTCTCCCCAATTAACTAATATTGATTAAAATTTAAAATGGCTAAAAATATGCATCCTTCTTCCAACAACTCCCCTTATCCCCAGCTTGGTTTTTTTATATATATATTTTGTATTTCTTCATAGTTTCTCATTGAGAGATAATCTTTGGAATCTCAATATGTTTATGTCCTTTCAAGAAGAGATTTGACACTTTTAAGTGGACCTATCCTGTTTCTTACGGTACCCTTTCTTAGGCATCCTACATAGTGTACTCAGTGGGATGCTTTATCTTCTCAGTCACTCAAAACAAGCTTAACCTTAGGGGTGGAAGATGTGGGGTCAGGGACTGTGACAGAGCCATAGAAGTTATGCTTTCTCCATTGAAAAATGGAGAGCTATTGAGAAACGATTGTGGGATAGGGAGGAAGCAACTTGAGGCCAAGGCTAAAGAAATGACTTTAGATGAAAGGCAGTAAAACTATTAGATGAGGACTCTGAAAAGAGGAGGAAGAAAGAAGTCTTAGGAAAGAAAAAAGGACAGTCATGGGTCAGTTTAATGAGTAAGGATTAAACTCCAATGCTGTTGATACATATTTGTACCAAACTTACCAGATATCCCATCTAGAATATCTAGATGGGATATTCCTCACCTAGACATGTTCATTCATTGATTCATTCATTTAATAGTATTAATTGAGCATTTACTATGTGCAGAGCACTGTACTAAGTGCTTGGGATGTACAAATCAGCAACAGAGACAGTCCCTGTCCACTGAAGGGTTTACAGTCTAATTGGTGGAGACAGACAAAAACAATAGCAATAAATAGAATCAAGGGGATGTACATCTCATTAAAACAATAGCAATAAATAGAATCAAGGGGATGTACATCTCATTAGCAAAATAAATAGGGTAATGAAAATATATACAAATGAGTGGACGAGCAAGTGTTGAGGGGAAGGGAAGGGAGAGGGGTAGGAGGAGAAGGAAAGGGGGGAAAAGGGGCTTAGCTGAGGGGAGGTGAAGGGGGGTAGAGAGACAGCAGAGGGAGCAGAGGGAAAAGGGGAAGCTCAGTCTGGGAAGGCCTCTTGGAGGAGGTGAGCTCTCAGTAGGGCTTTGAAGAGGGGAAGAGAATTAGTTTGGCAGAGGTGAGGAGGGAGGGCATTCCAGGACAGCGGGAGGACGTGGCCCAGGGATCGACGGCAGAATAGGCGAGAATGGGGGATGGTGAGGAGGTGGGTAGCAGAGGAGCGGAACCTACGGGATGGGCAGTAGAAAGAGAGAAGGGAGGAAAGGTAGGAGGGGGCAAGGTGACGGAGGGCCTTGAAGCTTAGAGTGAGAAGTTTTTGTTTCATGCGGAGGTTGATAGGCAACCACTGGAGGTTTTTCAGAAGGGGAATAACATGCCCAGAGCGTTTCTGCAGGAAGATGAGCTGGGCAACGGAATGAAGAATAGACTGGAGCAGGGAGAGACAGGAGGAAGGGAGATCAGAGAGAAGGCTGACACAATAATCCAGCCGGGATGTTATGAGAGCCTGTACCAGTAAGATAGCCGTTTGGGTGGAGAGAAAAGGGCTGATCTTGGCGATATTGTAAAGGTGAGACCGGCAGGTCTTGGTGACGGATTGGATGTGTGAGGTGAATGAGAGAGCCGAGTCAAAGCTGACACCAAGGTTGCGGGCTTGAGAGACGGGAAGGATGGTTGTACCAACCACAGTGATAAGGAAGTCAGGAAGAGGACAGGGCTTGGGAGGGAAGATAAGGAGCTCAGTTTTGGACATGTTGAGTTTTAGGATTTCTCCTCAGATACAAATCAGTTTTGAAACATCCTTTCAGAATCCATTCAGCTAATCATATCTGTCATTAAAGAATATGAAGAAGAGCTAATGAATCCAATAACTCGGTCCCATATTATTCTGATTGACAATCAGGGGGATAGAGCTAGTTTCAGAGTTTATTTGGGGGAAAAGGCAATAAAAGCCAGAAAAGATTAAGAAAGAGACAGAGGGCAAAAAAGACACTCATGGTCACAGATATACTCATGCAGAATGGAGAGGTGATCTGAAGAGAGTTGGACAGGGTTAGAGATGAAATGTGGCAGGGAACACCAGTCTTTGGTTCCCACAGTTCTCACACATAGCCAAACATCCATGCCACTACAGGTAGACTGGGATACAGCACCTCATGTCTCCACCTTCCTTGATCTTTAGAAATTATGGGTAGTGTTAGAAATGCAACCTAATCCACTTCTAGAATGTACTAGTCAATCAGTTAAGGGTATTGACTGAGCATTTACTGTGTGCATAGTATAACTGGTAGGGAGAGTACATTAAAATAGATACCAACCCTGCCCTCAAGATGTTTACAATCCAGCAGCGGAGACAGACCAATTAAAATAAAATCAAAGGTTAGGGAGGTAACTGCGTATTAGGATATGTGCCTTGAGGGAGGGGCATCAATACCTAAGTGATTAGAGGGCATGGACTAAAGTTTGAAGGTAATGAGAGAAAATAGGATAGGGAGATGAGATATCAATCAGAGAAGATTTTCTGGACAAGATCTGATTTTAAAAGAGCTTTGACAATGGGGAGAGCAGTGGTCTGTCAATTGTGAAGGGGGATGGAGTTCCATACAGGAGGGAAGGTAAGAGCAAGGGGTCAATGGAGAAAGAGATGAGTGTAAGGCATCGTGAGTAGGTTGGCTCTGGAGGAGTGAAGTGTGTGGGCTCGGACTTATATTCATATTATTAACCTTACTGAAATACATATGTCTATCAGTATTGGGACAAAATTTTATGTGGTTAACTTTCAAGCAAGTCCCAGGGTATCTGGTGAAGAAGTGTGGATGGCTCGGGCCCGAAAATTCCGGCTTTGCCACTTGTCTGCTATGTGCCCTTGGGAAGTCACCTAACTTCTCTGTGCCTCTGTTACCTTATCTGCAAAATGGAGATTAAGATTTTGAGCCCAATGTGGGAGAGAGATTATAACCAACCCAAACATGTTATATCTGCCCCAACATGCAGTATAATGCTTGGCACATAGTAAGCACTTAAATATCATTTTAAAAAATTGCCACTGCTGCAAAAAACACTCAAGTATCTTTCTTATGAGTGGCATACCTTCTCCTTCAATTGCTAGGATTTTACCTTACCTTAAATGGCAAGGGACCAGGAGAAGTGTCTTACTCTACATTCATGGGCACAGAGTGCAAGTGCTAGAGAACGTCTTAACAACTTTCACACTCAAATGTACGTCACACCACAGTCAGTATTCTCTTTGAATTTAAGGTCCTCAACCAGTCAGGACATAAAAGGCCTCTCACCAGGCACACCATAGGGGTGCAAGACTGCCTAAACTACATCTGACTGGATTATGGCTGTCCCTGCCATTCTTATCTGATCTTCCTTCATTTAGTTGAAGAGTTTAACAAGGTTATGAGATGCTGTTTCTGACTGGTTATTCCCAACATGAGCCATATATTCTTCGAACCATCTTGCCTATGAGATCTGAAACTTTATTTAAACATTATTAGAGATGGAGAACATGTTTCCGAAAAATCAAAATTAATATCTGGGAGGGGTTTGGATCCAGGGCCTTCTTGCCAACAGGATCTGAAATTTTATTAAAACTTTATTAGAGATGGAGATAGTATGCATCTTTCCCTGTCCAGAGCCACTGTCATGGCTGAGGGAGGGATGGGAGCCTGTGCCTCTACATCTCAACAGAAGGTGTATTAAAATTTCCCTGTTTCTGGGGAATAGCAAGATAACAATGGGACACAGAGACAGAGATGGAGATAAGGTTTCTGAAAAATCCAAATCAGCACCTTTCCCCATCCCCAAAACCTGCTCAGGGGTTTGAAACCCCAGGTTGCCACTTCACTACACCCGCTGTCACCCGGCTCCTTGGGGCAAAGAACCATGGAGAGATCAGAGACGAGGTGGAAGGGGCCGGAAGGGATAGAAGTTGGGCTCACCAGCACCGGGATTTTTTTTAAATTTTTCATTTATTTATAAATTAAAAGAAAGTTTGCCACCACCTTCCCAAGCCAGTCATCCAAAAGATTTGTTTTTTCTTTAGGGTAGCAGTAATAATGACAGCTCTTTGGCTCCCTCTCCTCCACTCCCACAGCCCCAGAAATGGAAGTGGTGGAAGCAAGGGTTGGAGCAGCAATTCTCCATGACCATGGCCCTGACTAGCTTCCCCTCTGCAGTGGTTACCATTTCCCAAGTTACCCACATCTACTTTGTCTTCAAAAGAAAGCATGCATGATCCCATAGTCAGCTTTGGTTCCTTCCTCTCCAGCTTCATGAAAAGTCCTGCCTCCCTCTTCCCCATGCTTGCCAAACTGTGTGATTTAGGAATTCAATAGGGGAGACAGATTGTTATAAAAGACCTTTGAGATCAAGGCTAATATATCCTCCTGAAGAATTTCACCTGAATAACATGACACACTGAAAAATGCATTCCCTTGTCATGGGTCTCTCTCACCCACTTCCACTCTTCTGATGTTCCACCCCATACTCTCCATCACCCTGGAAACTGTTCTGAGAGGAGGGAACTAAGACAGGCAATGGGCATCTGCCTCTACCAAGCTTTACCTGAATGCACCCCCTGCTTGTGTATATGAAGCTATATCCCTCCTCAGCCCTGATCAAAAGTGAAGCAGCAGTAAGGCAACCACAATGCTAACCATGTGGCTATGGGGTGACCAGTGTGCTGTTCCACTGTTGTGACTGATGCTTTCATTGTTGGATCCACTTGGCTCCACAATCCCACTGATTCCAGGAAGTCCTCTCCAACCCCATCCCTGCCTTTGGGTCCATCTGCCTCTAATTCAATTTCCTGCTCTCCCGGAACAAGATTGCATTTTGTAAATCTTAAAGCTCATACTGCTGTGCTCCCCATGAAGTGCCACCAAATATAGACCAAAAGTTTCTTCCTGCTTGATGTGTCCAAACTAGTTTATGTTAGTAGGATTCTAGCCAAAACACCCTTTATGGCAGAACTGAATATCCTTCCCTGAACTTTTCAATTCACTTAACTTCTTGAGAAAAGTATAAAACTATAGCAGAGCATTTTAGAGTATTTTGAAAGTATCGGACAATGACTGGAGCAATTTTAATAAAAATTCAGGAATTTTTTTAAATTGTATTTGTTAAGTACTTACTATGTGCCAGGCACTGTTCTAAACCCTGGGTTAGATGCAAGCTGATCAGGATGGAAACAGTTCCTATTCCATCTGGGGTTCACAATCTTAATCCCCATTTTACAGATGAGGTAACTGAGGGACAGAGAAGTTAAGTAACTTGCCCAAGGTCACACAGCAGACAAGTGTCAGAGCTGGGATTAGAACCTTCTGATTGAGGTCCTTTGACTCCATGCCCGTGCTTGATCCATTAGGCCACACTGCTTCTCCACTTATAACTATTTTATTGCTGTCACAAACCCCCCTTCATACCAACCAGGACCTTCCTGGAGTGGGGTAGCCTCGGTGACACATAGTAGAAGTCAAAGCACACCGCTGGTCACCAAGGCTACTTTGGAAAGTTTTTTACTTAGTTTTACCAGCATGCAGGGGAGTGACACATACACACACTCACTCCACTAAAAGTCCAATACTAGCCTGTGGTCAAAGAAGCCCATCCTGCCAATACTTCTTTTTTTCTGCTTCCAATTGCTACTTTCCTGCTACTCCTCAGAGTGCTTCCTTCTTGCTCTTCTGCATGCTTCTACCTGCCTCCATACTGCTTCCAAGTGCCCCTTCACAATTCAAAGCAAACACCTTTTATCTGCCTTAGGCATCACAGCTGTGGCTCTACATATAGTCATTGATTGGTCCAGGCCCATCACTGGGTAGAAAAGGAAGAGAAAGAGACGCTTCCCTCCTTGCTCTGTCCCCACAGGCCCGCAATCACCTGCATCAAGGAGAGCGCAACAGTGGCTTCATGAATCTCTTCCTTGTTGTTATTCATGGGATCACAAACAGTCCCTAGACAGGCAGCATATTGTGAGCTCACCACAATTCTATGATTCTATGAATGTACCATAAAAATCCTTAGGTGTTCATACTTAGGCTGTCTGGTATTTAATGATGCACCCGGTCTCAAAAATAGATAGACCAGATAGACAATTTTTCTGGTGCCACTGATGGCATATTGGTCAAATTAATTATTGCTGATTGCCATTCACTGCCACTCTGAGAGAGAGCTGCAGTGGTCAAAAGAGGTACAGTGTGTTTTCCCAAGTTATAAAATTTTTGTTCCCTCTAGCTTAGAGCAACTCCATTTGTTCTCCACACACCCTAAAATATTCTTGCAACCTAGGTTTTCCAACTTTGGGGTCCTTCTACCCTGTTCAGTGCCTTTGGCAAGGAATGCAATCAAGGGCAGGTGAATTACACAATGTGTGATTAACCAGAAGCAGGCCCAGTTTCCCCTTCCAGGTCAGGCTACTGCAAGCAGGAAGCCTTGTGATCCTCATCAAAGGGCTTCGTGTTCTCCAGTAAATGCAATGCCACTTGCTCTCAGCCTGGGGTCTTTCAGCCTGAGTTATATTGAGTTTCCTTAGCTAGCTCTGCCAAATAGCTAGCTCATGCCTCTCTAAGAGGGCAGAATCTTCTTCAAAATAAAATTTTGTTGGTATGGAGCATAGTAGAAATCCCTGAGGTTATGAAACAAAACCCCTTCATAAAATTGGTAAAGGTTTGCTCAACAGAAGGCCATCTATGGACTGCAGTTTAACAAGGCACCTCTATTACCCCATGGTCTACTTGTGACATGTTCTAAGCAATTAGGAAAGCTGTTCCCGTAGTATAGTAGGAGTTTTCTTGTCTCCTGGAACAAAGTCAGCTAGAACCTCTGAAAAGAAAATCTATATTATTCTTTTTTAAAGCCTATCAAAGTTCCCAGAGCACTTTAGCCTTGTCAATGTATGTTGTTTACACTAACCTAGGGAAGTGGTGAGCCAGATATTCACCTAAATTTCCTCTTGATCAGCTTGACATGAATTTGAGATTTGCTTCCTCAAATTTGGACATTCATGTAATCATTTTCTGCATCACGTTGAGTGAAAAATACACTATTTTCTATTGTCATTACTGTGTAAACCATACTTTACAAAATCCATTTTCAAAAAAACATAAAAAAATGGTTCAGGGAAATTCAGAGTGACACAAGTTTACCCCATAATTTGAGATATGCCATTTGTAGAAAATAACTTTATGCTGCAATTTCCTCCTTCGATAATTACGTAGTTAAGGTAGTCTGGCATGGACCAACCTTTATTGTTCTGACAATCTATTGTGACATCAAACTTGTTTGATATATGCATCCATTTTAGATCCCTAATTTTTCAAGCATCCAGTATATTGTAGTAAAGATGATTTCATTTTTTTAATCAGAAGTTCATATTTTCATGTATTTGATACCATTATTTAATAATAAATCAACAGTCAATCAATGGTATTTATTGAGGCCATACTCTGTGCCGAGCACTGTACTAAATGCTTGGGAAATTTAAATACAACAGAGTTCAAAATACAAAGTGCCTAGAATTGGGTAATCAATCATTTAAACAACCGACGGTCTTATTCATCACCTATTGATTGGCACCAATATACATATATTACATATCCTACTACTTAAAAACTCAATAATAATAACTGTGGCACAGAACTCACAATGTGGCTATACTGAGCACTGGGATATATACCATAATCAGGTTGGATACAGCCCCTATCTCATATGGTTCTCAAAATGTAAAAGGGAGGCAGAACAGGCATTTAATCTTCCCATTCTACTCATGAGGACATTGAAGCACAGAGAAGTTATATATCCTGCCCAAAGTTAAACAGCAGGGAAATGGCAAATATGGATTAGAACCAAGTTCAGCACCACAAAGTCAATCCAACTTTATGTGCAGAAATCCTAATGATTGGCATGTGCTTCATCAATAAAATTGAAACTATCAAATGCGCTTTCCCTAAAATCTCCTTGGCAGGCCCACATTCCTCCTGCTCCCTTTTTGCCCTTACCATCGTTCCCAGGGATATCTTGAAAGGAAATCTCTAGCTTCCTCTCAAAATCTACCCCTTCAATCTGTACCTTTGACCCCATCTCTTCATACCATATTGAAACACTTGCCCCTTCCCTTCCCCCCAGCTCCCCCGCCCATGATAATCTCTTTCAGCCTCTCACCCATTAGTTTCTTCCCCACTGATTTCAAACATACTCATGTATCCCCTATCCAAACCCCCTTGCAAAAAAATACCTACCTTCATGTGACAGCTTCTTCCAGGCATTGTCTCATATTCTTCTTACCATTGCTCTCCAAACTTCTTGGGGAAGTTTCCCATATCCTTGTCATGGTTTGCATGGGGTGGAGCCAGGACTAATTGGTTGCTTCAAGATCTGAGGGAAAAGGAAAAGTCAGAGGGAGACAGATGGAGATACAAACCAGGACATTTTTTAACAAGGCTTTCTTTATAAGAATGCGGACACTCTGCTCACTGTAAAGACTAAGAAAATGCCACTGATAGATTGATCAATTCATTAATTTATTTGTACATATTCAAGAGTTAGAGGAACACTCTTCTCTTACTACACAGGTGCCTATTTCAAGTGATATCACTGTCTAAGTAGTAGTGGTCTTCTCAGTGAACACTTAGCTACAGAGGTGTGAAAATGCAGTGACATCTCTGCACAGCTGATACCCAACACACAGCTATTATCCTCGCTCTCCACAAAAAGTACTATGAACCTTTCCCCTCATCTAGTGTTTAATAAATATGATTCATTGAATGAATGAATTAATATATGCAAAGTAGTGCCCAGAGAGGGGTAGAAGTATTCCCTTTCATCATGCACACACAAACACAGCGTGTTCTCACACAGTGAGAAACAGCATGGCTCAGTGGAAAGAGCACGGGCTTTGGAGTCAGGGCTCATGAGTTCGAATCCCAGCTCTGCCACTTGTCGGCTGTGTGACTGTGGGCAAGTCACTTCACTTCTCTGTGCCTCAGTTCCCTCATCTGTAAAATGGGGATTAAGACTGTGAGCCCCACGTGGGACAGCCTGATTCCCCTATGTCTACCCCAGCGCTTAGAACAGTCATACTTAGGCTGTCTGGTATTTAATAGTAAGCACATAGTAACCGCTTAACAAATACCAACATTATTAAACACAGAAAGAAAGAGAGTGAGTGAGAGAAGCCCAATGGACAAAGACAATTTGTTCTCGCTTCTGTTGAGGGAGACCCAAACTTCTTTATTACTGAACTAGAATACATTCTTCCTGGAATCGTATAAAAGGTGTCTTTGAAACTGGTTACTTACTCTGATTCTTTCACTTAAAATTATTTTGTAAAAAATAAAAGTATTGAATTGAATAGGTAAAACAATTAATTGGATTAATGACTAATTCAACTATAATACTTGGAAATTCTCCATTCCAGCACATTTTTGTCATATATTATAAGGATTTGGGAAAAAATGTTTCCTCTGTTCATATCTCTCTCTAGTCCCACATCAAAGAATATATTTTAATAGCCTATCAGTAGATAATTGGAACCCTCTATAATGTATTAAGGACAAGTCTCCAAGGAGATTATCTCTTGGGAATCAATTTTGCAAATTTAAATTGGCTAGTGTTGATGCTGCATATCTAGCTGCCCTTCTTTTCTAAAGAGGAATCTTCTGACAAAGAGGTCTTATCCATGCATATGATTGAAAAGACAGATATGTAAAGAAGATTCCCTTCTATCTGTGTGCAAGGAAAAGTAAATCAGGGTGGTCTACTGTAGAAAACATGGGACTGGGAAGTGAGAAACTGCATGGCCTGGTGGAAAGAGTACAGGCCTGGGAGTCAGAGGACCTAGGCTACAATCCTGACTTTGCCATTTACATGCTGTGTGATCTTGGGCAAGCCACCTATCTTCTCTGTATCTCAATTCCCTCATCTGTAAAATGGGGATTCAAAATCTGTTATCCCTCCTACTTAGATTCTGAACCATGGGGCCCTGACTATTTTGTAATATACTGCAGCACTTGTACAGTGTTTGGCCAATAAACTAGTTTTTGGTTTAACAAATACTCAGATTCAGGAGACCCAGCCCCTGACCCTGATCCAAGTAAATTGCATGGATATTGGATTTGTTTTGAAAGTTAAGGATAAGTTTTCTAAACAATTTTTCTGTGTTTCAGTTTCCTCATATGCCAAATGAAGATAAGTTCCCTACTCTCCTTTTTCCTTATATTGTGAACCCCATGTTGGACGGGAACTGCATCTGAGCTGATTATCTTTCATAAACCCAGCAACTGGCTCATAGTGAACTCTTAATTATACATTACATAATTATTCTTGTACTTTGCAGAACGAATCTATTTTTTGATATGGGGCCTGTGTCTGGTTCTGAGGCTGGTTCTGGAACCATAGATCATTTCTGGAACTCTCAGAACTAATCCAAGATCCATGTAACTTGCTTGGATTTGACCTCAATCAATGTGTGGTATTTATTGAGCTTTTACTGTGTTCAGAGAACTGTAATGAGCACTTGGGAAAGAACAGTACACACAGAATTGGTAGATATTTTCTCTGACCATGAAGAGTTTACAATCTAGAGGGGGACATTAATATACAACCTACACTCTAATTAGCTCTAAGGGTAGACTTGGCTTACTCTTAGTAGGGCAAATACAGTTTAGTTTTGCTTGCTAGAAAGTGCCCTCCTCTTCTATCTAATTTTATTCCTACCCCCTCCTAGACCTTAGTTGGTAACTGCCTGAGCACACTAAGCCCCCCTGAGCAGACAAGTTCCAGAACTTTCTCTCTAGGTGAAGAGGCTTCAGATCAAAATAGAATTCTTGACTAATCCCAGAGCCAGAAATCAGCCCAATCTGCCTGTCAGAAGAGATGAAAGTGAGAAATGGAAAGAGCAGAAGGAGAACAGAGAAAGAGGAAAGAAACACAAATACTTGTGGGCTTTATTAGAGAGAACCTGTCATCATTACTGGCACCTGACAAGGTTTTATGCCTTTTTTTATTGTGGCTTTTGCCATATCTCTAACAGTGTATTCAATTAGCATACTGAAATAGTGTACTTTAAAAACATTAAATTTCACCTGCTGTGCTGAATAAATAGAAACAAGAGCTATAATAACCTTGTTCTGCCTATGCTTGAATGATTCAAATACTTGCAGTCACATCTACTAAATTCAAATGCTTAGAACAAATGTTGAAATTCAAATGTGTGACAAGTATTTACTATCAATAAAGGTGTTTTCTTTCATATTATAGACTTATCAGTAATTACCTTACTCCGTAAAATTCTTTGGGAACTATTTCTTCAGGACCCATTAAGCAAAACAACTTCACAAACTTTGTGATTTCATGGATACTATGTGACTCTCTGTGATATTGAAGGTTATCTCTGCACTGGGTCTGGCATTAGAAATAATACCCTACTAAGTCCCAACACATTAAGACTCCAGTGGAAAAAGCACAAGATTCTAATTTGGGCTCCACAGTTTTCCTGCAGTATGACCTTGGACAAGTCACTTAACTTCTCTGTGTTACAGTGTATTCATGTGTAAATGTAGATTACATACCTGTTCTCTGTCCCCATTAAACAGTGAGCCCTATGTGGAAGAGGGTTTATGTCAACCTGTCAATCTCCACAAGGGAATTGATGATCGTGACAATGATTCATGCAGCTGGTTCATCCTTGCTAGTTGCGTTCCTCTTGGACACAGAGTGCTCAGAGGGAGTAAGAAAGTATGTGGCAACTAATTCTGAAGGATGGCCAAGGAATTTTATGTGCAGGATTAATTTAAACCTGAAGTGACCTAGTCAGTCCCGGCTTCAGATGGTAGTAAGGTCATTGGCCACCTTAGAGGATTACATGCCAGCCGACTCAAGATCACCACCACGCATCGCACACCATCACACTCCCTGATGCTGAGAATGCATCCTGACCGTACCTGTTTTGTGATCCTCCTGCCCCACTCTTGATGTCCCCTGAAATAAAAATTTATCTACCACAATGGTTATTTTTGTATTTCTTTCTGATTAGGCACCCATTGGGGGTGCAAGGTCAATGATATGAGCCAGAGGGCAGAGAGAAGGAGCAGTGGTTGGCTAGGCAGGATATGGAGGGAGCCAGGGCCCCAGCAAAGGTTGCTAGAACCTAGCCTCAGATCTAGCCTTGGGAGCTAAGCACAGTTGGAGATTTGGAGTCCAGGAGGGGCCCTGTGTGGGTCCATCCAATCATGCCTTAATGACTTCTAAGTGTGTGATAATAATAATAATAATGATGGAATTTTTTAAGATCCTACTATGTGTTAAGCACTGTTCTCAGTGCTGGAGTAGATACAAGGTAATCAGGTTGTCCCATGTGAGGCTCACAGTCTTAATCCCCATTTTCCAGATGAGGTAACTGAGGCACAGAGAAATGAAGTGACTTGCCCAAGGTCACCCAACAGACAAGTGGCAGAGCGGGAGTAGAACCCATGACCTCTGACTCCCAAGCCCACACTCTTTCCACTGAGTGACACTGCTTCTCATGTGTGATGCCCATGGTGCCTGCACATGATGGGCTGTCCTCCAACCTTGGGCCTGGGGAAATGATAAAGACAATAAAAATAATAATTATGGTATTTGTTAAGTACTTACTACATGCCAGGCACTGTACTAAGCTCTGGGGTGCATATAAGCAAATACAAGCACATCTCCTTCAAGAGGCCTTCCCAGACTAAGCCCCACTTTTCCTCATCTCTCATGCCTTCTGCATTGCCCTGACTCGCTTCCTTTGCCCTCACCTCCCACCCTCTCTAGCCCCACAACACTTATTTCTATTGATGTCTGTCTCCCCTACTCTAGGCTTTGAGCTCATTGTGGGTAGGCAATATCACTGTTTATTTTTTATTTACTGTATAATAATATTTATTATTGTATTTTCCCAAGTGCTGTGCACATAGTAATCGCTTAATAAATACGATCAAATGAATGAATTTTACAGATGAGGGAATCGAGAGACATAGGAAGTGAAGTGACTTACCCAAGGTCACACAGCCGACCAGTGGGAGAGCCAGAATCAGGCCCAGGTCCTTCTGACTCCCAGTCCAATGTTCTATCCACTAGGCCATACTGCTTCTGGGCTCTGGGGGCGTAGAACAGCTTGCTTCCCTGTGGTGAGTTCAGGGCCCCGGCCCTGGAGAATGACATGGAGCGGAGTTGGGGGAAGGTGAGCCGATACTTGCCATAGAACCAATTTATGACTTCTGAGCATAAATGGCAGTTGAGAGACTGGGAGTAGGGCTTGCAACTACACAGTCTCAGAAAAGGGGATATTCAGCCGCCTGAGTGGGGAGGGAGAGGAGTGAATTGTGCTTACCAAAAATTCAAACAGACCAAAGGAGCTGCTACTGATAAATTAGTTTTGGGCACTTTTCGAGTGTCAAGAAGTTTGTGGATACTTAGATCTTAGCCAGCCTTGCCTGGAATGATGAACAGTCCGAGGTCTACCCCCCTATCAGCAGCTCCTGTTGCTCTTCCTGCTGCATCTGTGCCCTTCTTTATTTCCTTGCCTAATGCTTAGTTATAATGATAATTATTTAACTTCTTACTATATGCCAAGCACTTTACTGAGTGCTGTGGTAGACACAAGATAATCAGGTCAGGTCAGATACAATCCTTGTCCCATGAAGGGCTTATAGTCTAAATAGGAGGGAGGAAGAGCATAAAAAGAGCACTGAATCCCTATTTTCTAGATGAGCGAATTGAGACACAGAAAAGTAAAGTCACATGCCTAAGGTCACAGCACTCTCCCTAATGCTATCTCTGCTCAGGAAGTCGTAAATCGGTGCAATAGTGAGTGACCAACTGGCCATCCCACTGCTCCATTCTGCATCATCTCCCGGGCCTGGCCCTGAATTCACCTCAGAAAGCAAGCTGCTCCAGCCTCGCAGAGCCCAGGACTGAGTTCTCAGGTTCTTTGACTCCCAGGCCCATGTTCTTTCCACTAGGCCTTCTCCACAACTAGGGCTAAATAAACACCATTATTACTACTATGCACCTATTCTTAGCTGCCTTTCCAGCTACTAAATCAGTTCACTTGCCTTGTATGGGGAACCAGTTGTAAAAGTTTTCAGTTCACTTATGTCATTTGATTACTAAAACTGTGACCTTTACACAGCTATATCTCAGCTCCTTGAAAAATGTTAATGAACTGATAAAGTGTTTCTGATCTCCTCTAATAATAATAATGGTGGTGCTATGTGCAAAGCACTGTTCTAAGTGTTCTGAGGGGATACAAGGTGATCAGGTTGTCCCACATGGGGTTTACAGTTTGAAACCCCATTTTACAGATGAGGGAACTGAGGCACAGAGAAGTTAAGTGACTTGCCCAAAGTCACATAGCTGGCAAGCCACAGGGCCGGGATTAGAACCCATGACCTCTGACTCCCAAGCTGGGGCTCTTTCCACTGAGTCACGCGCTGCTTCTCTAGACTGGGAGCTCATTGCGGGCAGTGACTGTCACCCTTAATTGTTGTAAAAACCCACTGTTCTAATAATAATAATGGTGGTGCTATGTGCAAAGCACTGTTCTAAGTGTTCTGGGGGGATACAAGGTGATCAGGTTGTCCCACATGGGGTTTACAGTTTGAAACCCCATTTTACAGATGAGGGAACTGAGGCACAGAGAAGTTAAGTGACTTCCCCAAAGTCACATAGCTGGCAAGCCGCAGGGCCGGGATTAGAACCCATGACCTCTGACTCCCAAGCTGGGGTTCTTTCCACTGAGTCACGCGCTGCTTCTCTAGACTGGGAGCTCATTGCGGGCAGTGACTGTCACCCTTAATTGTTGTATTGTACTTTTCCAAGCACTTAGTACAGTGTTCTGCACACAGTAAGCCCTTGATAAATATGATTGAATGAATAATAAATATGATTGACTGAATCAATTGGTAGTAGTTATCTAGTGCTTGACTGTGAGCAGAATTTGAAAATATCGTGTCAACGGAATCAATCAATCAATGGTATTTACTGACCACTTACTATGTGCAGAACCCTGTACTAAGCACTTGGGGGAGTAAAATACAACAGAATTAGCAGATATCTTTCCTGCTCATAACAAGCTTACATGACACCTACTGTCATAGAGCTAGCAATCTATCAGTGAACAACTTGAAATAAACTTTAGAGATAGAAGTCTCTTCATTCTGTGCTATCTACTGTATTAACCAATGCTTGACACAACCTGATTTTTTGTTATGAGGATTTTCAAGAACAGAACAAATGGGTTGTAGCAAGAATGCATGAATATAAATGATGCAAATGGACTCAAAAGTTGAAGTCTCTTCAATATGGAAGGTTGATGGTATGATTGGAATTTACAATACTGTGAAGGAGGGCACAAGGCTAATGGAAAACTATAATTAAAAAAAAAATTGAAGGCAGATAAGGGGTTAATCATTGGAGCTTAAAGTTGACAGTTCAAAACTTAAAATGTTCACAAACATTGAAAGGGTTCATGACAGACTGGCACAATCTGCTCCTCAAAATGCTATTCAGGTGAAATCCTTCAAGGAGATATGACAAATGAGCATTTTCTAATGGCTTCTGATTGATCCATCTCATAGTTAGAATTACTAGGCCACCTGCTCTTCCAAACAGGAAGCTGCACTGGGGAAGGTGGAACTTTCCGTGAAGTTTGGGAATAAGGAACCATCCAAACACGCTATTTCCACTGCTCTTCAAGCTCATTTGCCTGTGCTCCAGAGCAGCTGTTGGAGTGGGTAAAGCTGGACAGTATGTTTTCTTCCGCTGTCCTGGTTCATGTATTTGGGCTCCTGAGTGGCAGCCAGAACAGGGGAAGCAGGGAAGGGTACTTCCTCCATTGTCATGGTTCATTTTCCCAGACTCCAGGGCAGCATCCGGGGTGTGGTAAGAAGGAAATCCACTTACGTTTGTTATTCTGGCTCATTTTCCCAGGTTGATCCTCATGGTAGGGAAAGAGATCCCAAGTCTGAGCTGCAAAAACCAGGGTTTTCTTGGCCAGTCGCCAAAAGCTGCCACTGCGGATCCACTGACACCACCGCCAGGATGTCTGGGTGAAGGGGGACATATACACTTGCGGTTTCCACTGCTGGACTGGGGACATAAATGCCACTCCAGCAGGGGTTGGGGTTTGTCTCCCCACTCGACAGCCTTTTTCTTTCCCCTCAAAGGAGGAAATGGATTTCTTCATTCATTCAATCATATTTATTGAACACTCACTGTGTGCAGAGCACTGTACTAAGCACTTGGAAAGTACAATTTGGCAACAGAGACAATTCCTATCCAACAATGGGCTCACAGTCTAGAAGGGGGAAACAGACAACAAAACAAAACAAGTCGACGGACATCAATGCCATCAAAATAGGTAAATAGAATCATAGATATACAGACATTAACAAAATATAGAAATAAATAATTTATACACATATATCCAAAGGCTGTGGGGAAAGAAAGGGGGTAGAGCAGACAGAGGGAGCAGGGGCAATGGGAAGGAGAGGAGGAACAGAGGTAAAGGGAGGGCTCAGCCTGGGAAGGCCTCCTGGAGGAGGTGAGCTCCCAGTAGGGCTTTGAAGAGGGGAAGAGAGTTTGGCAAACTGAATCATCTTTCCCAGCTCTTCATGGGAATCTGTGCTGCCCAAGGCCTATTTCTCTAAGGGGTGGGCAGAAGAGATAAAATGAGAAGCCTCAAGTTATATTTTCATTTAAAAATCCAACTAAAATTAAATCCTCTAGATCTAGCAGTGTACCAAGTGAGGGGTGACCCACCAAACCAGGGAGCGGTGTGGCACTCCAGTGGGGATGGGGTTTGAGGGGTAAGCACCACGTCAGAGTCAGATTGCGTCAAATGACTGGCAAGTAGAGGTGGCTCCATGTTGGATCAAAATTCAGTCCCTTCACCTAGGGATTGGTAGAATTAATAAAATGCAAATCACATCCCATCACAGACCCATTGAAAGCGCTTGTGATTTTTCTATTCCCTGAAAATGAGCTGGCTGAAAGCCTCAGTGGTCCAGTTGGGGTTGGGGTAAACTTTTGAAGAGAAAGTCTTTAACCAAAAGCTAGAGGAAAAGCTAGTAACAGAGGGAAAAGACAGGGTTATTATCTGATACATCCCTCAACATTAGCATGGATATCAAGAAAAGGAAATTTGTACTTTTCCTCCAAGTCATCAGAGGCAGGTTCCTGGGCTGGAAAGATGATTGTTCTGACCCAATCCTGTAATGACATTTCCTATTTTGCCAGTCAATTTAATGTTTCCAAAAAGTTTGAAGGCACAACATCAATGACAGGCTCATTTATGTCATATTCTGCCCTATACCACTGCTATTTGTCACTTTTTTGTAACTTCCCTTGAGCTGCTGAAATGCCTTTAAGCAAACATCTGAACTTTTCAGGATACCACCTGGCTCCTGAGTTGAAAAAAAGTTTCAATTTTGCCTGATAAACACCAAGGAAATTAAAACCAATAAAAACATAGTGAATCATAAATAGAATGAAAAAAAGTTTGGGTTTTTTTTAATGAAACAACCCATTTAAGGTGGAGATGATGCAAATGGTGAATTTCTTTTATACTAGCAGGTAGATGTGGTTCAGGAAGAGTTTAATACAAAATAAGAGTTTAATAAGTTAATAACAACAAATAGATTCAATAAATGATTAAGAATGGGTCTATTTTTCTCATAGCTTATAACAGAGGGGAACTTTAAATGAACAGTGGCCAGTGAATAATTTTGAGCATATTTTGTGTATGGAGTCAATTTGTTTTCTCTCTGCTTATGATAACATTTTTTAGCCTTCACTCTGAGGCTAGTTGCTTGGTGATGTGCAAAGAAAGTATAGGCTGTATACAAAGCGTGTACTCAAGGAGTTTATAAATCTAGGAAGGAAGACAAACAGAAAAATAGCTAAATTTTAAAATGTCAAAACAATTGTCTTCCCTTTCTTCCCAATCCAGAAACAGTGAAGTTGGCATCTTTAAAAATTTGTGGGCTCCTTCTTTAAATCTCTGTCTGCTCCTTTAGAGAGGTGACTCTTAGGCACGGATTTACACACCATCTTGCACCCTATCTAATTGTATAATTCTGCCTTTGGGTTAACTTTGTGAAGATTTTGAATTCTTCTGGGTCACAGAGCTTAGTCTTCTGGCTCCTGGGCTCTAAGTGTTACATACATTTTGGGTATAGTTCCCTGCCCAAGATGATCTCTACATTACTAGTTTCACACCTGAATGATTTACTTATTAACCACATAGATCTCCTTTTCTGAGCAGGCTTTGCATATGAATGGTTTAGGAAGAAAACATATTATAAATCAGGAGGCTAATCCTCCATTTGGTTAATTAACTCCCAAGAAACCCTTAAGTGATGAGAGGAAGAAATACTTTTGGTTTCCACTGAGCTCACTCTCTCAGAATGTGTAAATCTCCTTAGAAATGCTTCCTGGCATTCAGAGCCATTAAGAGGTTACAATGGATCTTGTTGCACTGTGGTTCCTGCTCCAAGAAAGGGAAATTGTTTGCCAGAAAGCAGCTGGAAGCCCTTTTTCATTGTTTTCAGGCAATTTGTTATCTAAATAAATATTTACTCACTCCTCAGGGGAGTAAAACTGATGGAGAGGGTGGAGAATCTGGACACTTGAAAGGCTTATCTAAGCACCTCTCTTAGGACTCTTCCTGGTGTCCAGAATCTTAATCCTCTAGATTAATAAAGGGCAGAGAATTAAACTGTCAGAACAGGGTAGGTGAAGCAAAGAAAAAGAGCACTGCTATGGAATAGAGGAGGTCAAGCAATCAATCAGTGGAATTTATTGAGCACTTACTCTGCAGAGCATTGTATTAAGCACTTGGGAAATTAGCATAGAATTATTGATTCTGCAACTACCTAAAACAGAACTTCCCATTTTCCCTCAAAAACCCACTGTTCTCCCATCACTGTTGACAACAACCATCATTGTTCATGTTTCACAGATCTGCAAACTTAATTTTGCTTTGACTCTTCTTGACTGTGTATACAGTCAGTCACCAAATCCATCT
Organism: Ornithorhynchus anatinus; assembly: GCF_004115215.2. Lineage (NCBI taxonomy): Eukaryota > Metazoa > Chordata > Mammalia > Monotremata > Ornithorhynchidae > Ornithorhynchus > Ornithorhynchus anatinus. The sequence continues at coordinate 84,978,323 of NC_041731.1, forward strand.
GGTTCTATACTCAGAATCCACTCCTGCAGTGTGTGGCCTAGTGATTAAAGCATGGAGTTGGGAGTCAAAGGACCTGGGTTCAGATCCTGATTCCACCATTTGTTTGCTGTGCTTCAGTTATCTCATCTGTAAAATAGGGATTAAGACTGTGAGCCCCAAGTGGGACATGAACTGTGTTCAATCTGATTATTTTTTAAGTACCCCAGCACTTAGTACAAAGCCTGGCACATGGCCAGTGCTTCACAAATACTATAAAATAAACAGTATTTGTTAAGCATTTACAACATGCCATGCACTGCAACAAATTCTGGGGTTAAAGCAAGCTAATCAGGTTGGATAAAGTTTCTGTCGCACTTGGGCTTCACAGTCTAAATCCCGCTTATACAGATGATGTAACTCACAAACCGAAAAGTGAAGTGATTTATCCAGGGTCACAAAGAAGACAAGTGGCAAATCTAGGATTAGAACCCAGGTCCCTCTAATTCTCAGGCCAATGTTTTAAGGTAAGAGGGGGCCAAACAGATCAAGTGTTTTAAAAGCTGACTGTCAAGAGTTTATATCTGATGTGGAGGTGGGTGGGCAACTACTGGAGGTTCTTGAGGAATGGAGAAACTTGAATTGAACATTTTTGGCAACTACCGGAGGTTCCCGAGGAATGGAGAAACATGAACTGAACATTTCTGTAGACAAATGATCTGGGCAGCAGAGTCAAGCATGGATTTAAGTGGGGAGACCTAGGAGGCAGAGAAGTCAGCAGGAGGCTGATACAGTAATCATTTCAGGATATAATAAGCATTTGGATTAACATGGTAGCAGTTGGGATGGAGAAGAAAGGGCAGATTTTAGCAATATTGTGAAGGCTGAACTGACAGGCTATAGTGACAAACTGATACATGGGTTAAATAAGAGAAATGAGCTGATTCATTCAGTCATTCAATCATATTAATTGAGTGTTTACTGTGTGCAGAGTACTATAATAAGAGCTCGGAAAGTAGCGTGGCTTAGTGGAAGGAGCACAGGCTTGGGAGTCAGAAGACATGGGTTCTAATCCCAGATCCACCAACTCTCTGCTATGTGACCTTGGGCAAGCCACTTAACTTCTCTGTGCCTCAGTTAGCTCATCTGTAAAATGGGGATTAAGACTGTAAGCCTCACATGGGGCAACCTGATTACCTTGTAGTAGTAATTAATAGTAATTATGGTATTTGTTAAGCGCTTACAATATGCCATGAACTGTTCTAAGCACTGGGGTAGATAAAATTTAGTCAGGTTGTCCCATGGGGGGCTCACAGTATTAATCCCCATTTTACAGCTGAAGGAACTGAGGCACAGAGAAGTGAACTGATTTGCCCAAAGTCACACACACAGCTGACAAATGGCAGAGCCAGGATTAGAACCCACATCTTCTGACTCCCAATCACATGCTCTTGCCACTAAAATATGTGTGGTGCATGGCTCAGTAGAAAGAGCATGGGCATGGGAGTCAAAGGTCATGGGTTCTAATCCAGTCTCTGCCACTTGTCAGCTATGTGACTTTGGGCAAGTCACTTCACTTCTCTGGGCCTCAGTTACCTCATCTGTAAAATGGGGATGAAGACTGTGAACCCCAGTGGGACACCCTGATCAGCTTGAATCACCCCCCAGCGCTTAGAACACTTCTTTGCATATAGTAAGCGCTTCACAAATACCATATCATTGTCCTTCTTTATTATGGAAGTGTACTTTCCAAGCACTTAGTAGTGTTCTGCACACAATAAGTGCTCAATAAATGCAATTGAATGAATAATCAAGCGCTTAGAACACTGCTTGGCTGATAGTAAGTGCTTAACAAATGCCATAATTATTATTATTAAAGTACAATACAGTAATAAAGAGAGTCAATACCTACCCAGAATGGGCTCAAAGTCTAGAGGGGGGACACAGACATCAGGTAAAAAAGCATCAATATAAATGAATATAATTATACACATATACATAAGTGTTGTGGGGCGGGGAGAGGGAGGAAGAGCAAAGGGAGTGAGTCAGGGTGATGCGGAAGGAAGTGGGAGCCGAGGAAAAGTGCGGCTTAGTCTGGGAAGGCTTCTTGGTGGTGGTGAACCTTCAGCAGGGCTTTGAAACGGGGGGGAGTGATTAGTCAGTGAAGTCAAGGTTGAATTACGTATTGAGGAGAAAGGCATGGTTGACAGTGTCAAAGGCAGATGAGCAATCGAAGAGGATTATGATGGAGTAGGGGCCCTTGGATTTGGCAAGAAGGAGATCATTGGTGACCCTTGAGAGGGCAGTTTCAGTGGAGTGTAAGGGATGGAAAGCAGATTAGAGGGGGTCTGGGAGAGAGTTGCAGGAGAGGAATTTGAGGCAGTGAGTGCAGTCGACTCACTCAAGGAGTTTAGAGAGGAAAGGTAGGAGGGAGATGGGGCAATAATTGGAGGGTGCTGTGGGGTCAAGGGAGAGTTTTTTAGGATGGGGGAGATTTGGGCATGTTTGATGACAATGGGGAAGAAGCCATTTTTAAGAATAATGAAATGAAGCTCTAAGGAAAAAACCCTCTGAGTTATGATTATTTCTCTTGATACTCATTATGCCTTTCACTCATTTTTTATTGTCAAACATGTTTACAGGAACAACCAAATTTTCTTCTTATTTCATCAGCTCCTGCTGTGTGTCTCCCATCTCCAGGCCTAATCTCCTATTTGCAAAAGCATCATTATCTTTATAACACTTGCTTGGGCTATCACAAGATTACCAGATTAAGTTTTTAGATGAAGAATAAGTATCAGGAACAAATAAAGCTTTTAAACAAATACTTTTCTGAAAAATATACATATTTGTAGCAAGGAACTAGGAAGAGAAATGGATATGGAAATAATAATGTCATACGTTATTCACTCGTACTCATTCTCCTGCCCTGTGAGGCTGAAGAGTTGGGGAGGTGAACAATTAGAAACAGGGAAATCCCTGATGAGCCACTGCCATCAATCGTGAAGGTTTATGACCAAAGAACTACAGAAGGTGTTTTGCATGGTAGTCAGGCTGAGGGGAAATCTGGAAAATAGCTAATGTGGGTGGCAGAGTCTATAGTGGCTACCAAGACAGGCATATGGGCAATACTCTGCTGCTATGTGTCGCTACAGTACATCATCGATATTCTGATGCATTTACTTTGTTCATTCTCAGGCTCGTCTGTGGGCTCATTCTCAGTCTCCTTCCTGGGTTTCTCCTCTGCCTCCTACCCCCTAACTGAGAGGGTCCCTCAAGGTTCAGTTCTGGGTCCCCTTTCATTCATTCATTCAATAGTATTTATTGAGCGCTTACTATGTGCAGAGCCCTGTACTAAGTGCTTGGAATGAACAAGTCGGCAACAGATAGAGACAGTCCCTGCCATTTGACGGGCTTACGGTCTAATTGGGGGAGACGGACAGACAAGAACAATGGCAATAAATAGAGTCAAGGGGAAGAACATCTCGTAAAAACAATGGCAACTAAATAGAATCAAGGCGATGTACATTTCATTAACAAAATAAATAGGGTAATGAAAATATATACAGTTCAGCAGACGAGTACAGTGCTGAGGGGATGGGAAGGGAGGGGGGAGGAGCAGAGGGAAATGGGGGGAAAAGAGGGTTAAGTTGTGGAGAGGTGAAGGGGGGTGGTAGAGGGAGTAGAGGGAGAAGGGGAGCTCAGTCTGGGAAGGCCTCTTGGAGGAGGTAAGTTTTAAGTAGGGTTTTGAAGAGGGGAAGAGAATCAGTTTGGCAGAGGTGAGGAGGGAGGGCGATCCAGGACTGCGGGAGGATGTGGCCCAGGGGTCGACGGCGGGATAGGCGAGACCGAGGGACGGTGAGGAGGTGGGCAGCAGAGGAGCGGAGCATGCGGGGTGGGCAGTAGAAAGAGAGAAGGGAGGAGAGGTAGGAAGGGGCAAGGTGATGGAGAGCCTTGAAGCCTAGAGTGAGGAGTTTTTGTTTGGAGCGGAGGTTGATAGGCAACCACTGGAGGTGTTTAAGAAGGGGAGTGACATGCCCAGATCGTTTCTGCAGGAAGATGAGCCGGGCAGCGGAGTGAAGAATAGACTGGAGCGGGGCGAGAGAGGAGGAAGGGAGGTCAGAGAGAAGGCTGACACAGTAGTCTAGCCGGGATATAACGAGAGCCCGTAGCAGTAAGGTAGCCGTCTGGGTGGAGAGGAAAGGGCGGATCTTGGCGATATTGTAGAGGTGAAACCAGCAGGTCTCGGTAACGGATAGGATGTGTGGGGTGAACGAGAGAGACGAGTCAAGGATGACACCGAGATTGCGGGCCTGCGGGACGGGAAGGATGGTCGTGCCATCCACGGTGATAGGGAAGTCTGGGAGAGGACCGGGTTTGGGAGGGAAGATGAGGAGCTCAGTCTTGCTCATGTTGAGTTTTAGGTGGCGGGCCGACATCCAGGTGGAGACATCCTGGAGGCAGGAGGAGATGCGAGCCTGAAGGGAGGGGGAGAGAACAGGGGCGGAGATGTAGATCTGCATGTCATCTGCGTAGAGATGGTAGTCAAAGCCCTGAGAGCGAAGGAGTTCACCAAGGGAGTGTGAATGGAGAACAGAAGAGGGCCAAGAACTGACCCTTGAGGAACTCCAACAGTTAAAGGATGGGAGGGAGAGGCCAGCTATTCTCCAGCTACACCCACGCTTATGGAGAACTCATCTGCTCCCATGGCTTCAGCTACCACCTCTACGTGGATGATCCCCAAATCTACAACTCCAGCCCTGATCTCCGCCCATCTCTGCAGTCTCACATTTCTTCCTGCCTTCGAGACATCTCTACTTGGATATTTTCCCATCACCTCAAGATTAAATGTCCAAAACAGAACTCCTTATATTCCCACCCAAACCCTGTCCTCCCACTGACTTTCCCATCTCTGTAGACAACACCACCATTCTAACTGGCTCACAAGCCTGTAACCTTGGTGCTATCCTTGGCTCTTCTTCCTCATTCAGCCCTTATATTCAATCCATCACTAAATCCTAATTGTTCCACCTTCCCAGTGCTAAAATCCACTCTTTTCTCTCCATCCAAACTGCTACCACATTATCCAAGTACTTCTCTCCCATTTTGATTACTGTATTAGCCTCCTTTCTGACTTCCCAGCCTCTTGAATCTCCCCTCTCCTTAACAATAATAATAATAATAATATTCATTCATTCATTCAATAGTATTTATTGAGCGCTTACTATGTGCAGAGCACTGTACTAAGCGCTTGGGATGAACAAGTCGGCAACAGAGACAGTCCCTGCCGTTTGACGGGCTTACAGTCTAATCAAATGATGATGGTATTTGTTAAACACTTATTTTGTGCCTAGCACTGTTCTAAACACAGGGAAAGTACAATTCAGCCACAAAGATAGACAATCCCTGCCCACAATGGGCTCACAGTCTAGAAGGAGGGAGACCAACATCAAAACAAACAGGCATCAATAGCATTAATATAAATAAATTATAGATATTTACACATCAAAACAGGTTGTCCAACATGGGGCTCACAGTCTTAATCCCCAGTTTACAGATGAGGTAACTGAGGTACAGACAAGAGAAGTGGCTTGCCCAAGGCCACACAGCAGACAAATTGCAGAGCCAGGATTAGAACCCATGTTCTGACTCCCAAGCTTGTGCTCTTTGCACTATGCCACACTCCTGCCTGGATCATTTTCCTACAGAATCATTTAGGACATATTTCCCCACTCTTCAAGAAACTCCATGGGCTGCCCATCCACTTCTGCATTAAACAAAAATTTCTCACCCTTGGCTTTAAAGCACTCAATCACCTTGCCTCCTCCTACTTCATCTAGCTTCTCTTCTACAACTCAGCCTGCACACTCTCCCAAGTGCTTAGTACAGTGCTCTGCACACACTCATCACTCAGTAACTAGTAAATGAACTTTGTCCATAAATGGGTTTTGTACTTGCCATTCCTCAGTGTACTTCCAAGTATATACACCTTCCTCAACCCTGCTGCCTCAATGGGATCATAGCCCAACAAGGACAAAAATGGTGGGAATGGTTCTACACAAGTCAGTAGCATTTGATCTATTCCTTTGTATTGATTTTGGTCCTGAAATCTTCATTACTGACAGAGGCTCAACTCTAATGCAGAAGGCACCTTCATCATCATCACCAGTTTTTACTCATTCCTTCTTCATGTACAGTATTCTTTTAAGGACTTGGGATAGAGGACCCAATGGTCTGCTCCCATTTATATTTTAACAAAAAAATCAAACAAAAAAATAGGTAGTAGCTAGTAACTGGTTTAATTCTCAGAATAAATGGATTTCAGAGCTCCTGGATAAAAAAAAAGTGTGGTGAAGAGTAGTGTTATAGTCAAAATGCTTTCCTTGTGAGGAAAACCGTGGTGACACAAAGGATGTTAAATGGGCGAGTGGGTGTGAAATTGAAATAAGATGCTACAAACTTTAAAGAAGGATCTTGAAAGAGATGCCTAATGCAGGGGAAGAGAAGTAAGATGAGAAGCATATATCTTCATTACACACTGAGTACTTACTGTGTGCAGAACTGTACTAAGAGCTTGGGAAAGTACAAAATAACAATAAACAGGCACATTCCCTGCCCAAAACATTCTTACAGTCTAGAGTGGGAGATAGACATTAATATAAATAAATTTAAGCTCTTACAATGTGCCAAACACTTTTTTAAGCGCGTTATAATCCGAGCTCCAGTGCTTGCCTACTGAGTGACCTTGAGCAAGTCACAAACTCTCTTTGCTTAATTCCCTCCAACATCTGTAAAATGGGGATGAAATGTCTATCTTCCCTACTCCTTCGGTTGTGAGTCCTTTGTGGGAAAGGGACCATGTCCACCCCAGTACTTAAGAGAGTGCTTTTCGCAATTATTATTACCTTGCTTTCAAGCCAGGCTCTACTTTACCTGCTGTGTGATCTTGGGCAAGTTATTTAACCCCTCTGGGTCTCAATTTTCCTGTCTGTAAAATTGGCACAAAACATCTATTATCCCTCCCTAATTTTTAAAAATCTATTTATTTATATTGATGTCTGTTTCTCCCCCTCTAGACTGTGAGCTCATTGTGGCCAGGAATGTATCTGTTTGTTGTTGAATTGTACTCTCCCAAGTGCTTAGTACAGTGCTCTGCACATAGTAAGCACTTAATAAATGCAAATGAATAAGTGAATTAATTAGACACTGACATTTATGATGATTTTGTATTGAACCCAGCACTTAGTGTAGCTATCATTATGATGATATTGATGTTGGTGATAATGATTATTGCTAAATGAAACCAATACATAACTTATTAAAGATGATTCAAGTAAAAGGAAGATGAAAATTAGACTACTACTTACTCTAGATTGTTAAATCTTTTCTAGACTGTGAGCTCATTATGGGTTGGGTAAGTGGCCGCTAATTCTGTTTTACTGTACTCTTCCAAGCACTTAGTACATTGTTCTGCACATAGTAAGCATTCAACAAATATACGCATTGATTGATATATACTGCACGCATTTCAGTGGAGAAAACCATAGAGAAAATGGACAAAAATTTAAAAAATTGGAGAAGCATAGGTACAGACAATACAAATTTTCTATACTGAAATTCATGCATGCATATCCTACATCTGGAATGCATTATATTTAGACCCTCTGCTTTTTCTCTTTCAAGCTGTTGGAAATATCCTGACGGTAGAAGTCCTGGGAGGGGGCAATGAGAAGAGCAAAAATTTGCTCTAGGATCAATCAATGGAGCCAATTATGTTTATTGAGTCCTTACTGTGTGAGGAGGATTGTACTAAGTGTTTGGAACAGTACGACAGAATTGGTAGTCATATTCCCTTACAAAATTGCTGAGGGATGAATATCAAGTACTTAAAGGGTACAGAGCTAAGTTCCTAAGTGCTACAGAAGGGAGGGAGTAGGGGAAATGAGGGCAAAGTTGTGAAAAGTTGGGGAAAGTTTCTTGGAGGAAATGTGGTTTAGTAGACTTTAAAGTTGGGGAGAGTGATGGTCTGTTGTATATGGAGGGGGGAAGAAGTTCCAGGCCAGAGGGAGGATGGGGGCAAGGGTTTCGTGGCGAGATAGACAAAATTGAGGTATAGTGAGTAGGTTAGTGTTAGATGAGAGAAGTGTGCAGAGAACTTGATCAAAAAGTCAGAAAATGATAGACCAATCCAGACCATGGGAAGCAAAATCTAACTTTAGCACACAAAGCCCTACCAAAATCCAGAACATTATTAAAACTGTTTTTTAGAAAAATAAAAATAAAGCAACCCATTTCTCAAATTCAAGATTTTCATTAGTTGAGACTATAACATGTTCCTTTCACTCCAAATTCCACATATGGTTAGGAAATATTTTAGGGACACAGTAAAACCAAGCCACCAAAGATGCAGGCTATCTGAAAACTGGGAGTTGTCATGGATAGAGCAACATATTTCCCTGCAATCCAGAAAGAAGTGATTGTATTTGAAAATAAACTTCATAAGTATAAAGGTACAAGGAGGTAAACGCAAAAACAGTTCAGGAACTCAAATATCACCGCTCAACAAGATACAGCCTTTCTGTATTCCCAGCGCGGGTGGGACTGTGTATCCCACATATAATTCTGTTGCATTGTACTCTCCCAAATGCTTTAGTGCAGTGCTCTGCACATAGTAAGAACTCAATAAATGTACTTGATTGATCAACATTTTTAGTCACAGCACACCCTTTTTTACACCGCCTGTGGTGTCTGAATATGGAAAACTATATACATTCGAAATTAGTGAAATTGTATTGAATATGAAAAATAGAGAGAAAGATAAAACAATCAAAGCTAGTCACCAGATAACAAACCTCAGAGACAGGACTGAATACCACACAGTAAGCGAGGAAAAGAATAAACTTTCACCAAAATGTTTTCAAAATGCCATCTGAAATCATGTATGTCAACAATCTCTTCATCATGCTATTTTTCTGTCAAATTTATACAAAAACTTAATTTTGAATCACCTAGCATGCATACATGATTTGTCCAATGACTACTGATGTCTCAACAACCTTTACTCTAAAGAATATTAGCCTATTTATTAATTCAGCATTATCCCAAAGAATAAAATTGAATTTTGAGTATAACTGTCAGAAAAAGATGAGAGACTTGGGGAGGTTGGTTAATTTTAGAAATGAAAAATTATGTGTTTGCACCATTAGGGTTTCAGAAATATGAGCAGGCTATGCCAAGTCAATTTGGAGCTATCTGCCAGCTGATTATAAGTGTAAAATTTAATTTTTTAGTAAAAATATGCTCTCATATTTTTATTAGAAGGGAAATTCAGTGTGATAAGTAAGGCCAAACTATGAAGTGTGAAAGATAAAAAATTGCCAGAGACTCTTTCAGCCTTAGTGTATCAGTCTTGTGCCACATATCACATTCTCGCCAGTTGATATATTTCATAAAGAAGATCCAACATTCAGCCACCATCTCTCTCCTCTTCTCCTAGTAAAATATTTAAATAGAGGACAGCATTGAAAAATTTTCAACAGCGGTAATCCATACCCATATGACCTGAAATGAAACAGAAAGTTTGATGAAAGAAGCCAAACTAAATTATTTTTTTAAAATATCATATCTGTGTCTTTACACTTCACAATAACAAAATGGAGAAGCGGTGTGGCCTAATGGATCGAGGATGGGCCTAGGAGTCAGAAGGACCTGGCCACTTGTCTGCTGTCTGACCCTGGGCAAGTCACTTTACTTCTCTGTGCCTCAGTTACCTCATTTGTTAAATGGGGATTAAAACTGTGTGCCTCATGTGGGACAGGGACTATGTCCAACCTGATTAGCTTGTATCTACCCCATCACATAGTACAGTGCCTGGCACTTAACAAATATCAGCATGTGGGACATAGACTGTGTCCAACTCCTCCCTCCTACTTCCCACAACCAAACCAAGTGCTTTCATTTCTCTCCTTTCTGTAGTTTCCGCGTTTCCTCTTTCCGTCCTACTTCTCTTCCTGAATCACTGTAACCCAGATATATTATCAGATTTATTATTACTTATCATTGTAGACAGCACTACCAATTTCACAAACCCAATACATTAGCATTATCCTCTACTCAGCTCTCTCACTCAATTACACATTCAATCAATCACCAAATCCTGTCAGTTATATCTTCACAAAAATCACTAAAATCTGCCCTCTCTCTCCATCTAAAGTGGTACCACATTGAACCAATCACTTATCCTATCCTGCCTTGACTACTGCATCAGCCTCCATGATGACCTAATAATATTGATAATAATAGTGGAATATATTAAGTGCTTACGATGTGACAGACACTGTTCTAAGTGCTGAGGTGCAGTTCTGGTTCCACATGGGGCTCACAGCCTTAATTCCCATTTCACAGATGAGGTAACTAGGGCATAGAGAAGTTAAGTTATTTGCCCAAAGTCACACAGTAGACAAGTGGCAAAGGTGGGTTTAGAATCCAGATCCTTCTGACTCCCAGGCCCATGCTCTATCCACTGCTTTTGAAATGCTGCCTCCCTGCTTTTGGTCTCTCTCCAGTTAATACTTCATTCTGGTGCTGGATCATTTTTCTAAAACAAGCAACCAAACAAAAAAAAATTAGTACTTGTTTCCCCACTTCTAAAGAACAACCAGTGGTTGCCTATCCAGCTCCATATCAAAGAGAAACTCTTTACTATAGGCTTCAAATAACTCAATCACCTTGACCCTCTTATCTTAGGTCACTGATTTCCTCCTACAACCCAGACCCCACACTTCATTCCTCTAATGCCAATCTACTCAATTAACCTCAGTCTTATCTATCTTTCCACCAACATCTCACCCACATCCTGCCTCTGGCCTGAAACTCCCTCCTCACTTCATGTCCAGAGGACAACCACTCTCCCGACCTTCAAAACCTCATTAAAACCACATCTCCTCCAAGAGGTTTTCCTGATGTTGTCCTCATTTCCCCTACTCCCTCTCCCTTCTACATCACCCTTGCACTTATCATTGTACCCTTTATTCACTCCACCCTCAGCTCCACAGCCCTTATGCACATATCCATAATTTACTCTCTCAAGCAGTTAGTACAATGGTCTACACACAGTAAATGCTCAGTACGTACACTGATCGATTATTAACCCAGTACACTGATCGATTATTAACCCATCCCGCCACTACAGGGATTGGGGATGGAAAAGGAAAACCATAGCATACTATCACCTTTAACTAGAAAACTTCCAATGGAGGAACTGTAGGAGAGATGATTCAGTGTGTTAGTGCCAGTCAGCATTCAACTTTGTATGGCCATGGCAACCAATCCACAGGACTGGGATCTCCTTGAAGACATACCTTAGAAGCAAATCAATAATAATAATAATAATTATGGTATTTGTTAAGTGCTTTCTATGTTCCAAGCACTATTGTAAGCGCAGGGGTGGCTTCACAGACTCCGTCCTCTCCTAGTTCTCCTCTTATCTTTCTGGCCTTTCATTCTCGGTCTCCTTCATGGGCTTCTCTTTCCCCTCCCATCCACTAATTGTAGGGGTTCCTCAAGGGTCGGTTCTTGGCCCACTTCTGGTCTCCATCTATACTCGCTCCCTTGGTTAACTCATTCGCTCCCATGGCTTCAACTAATATCTCTATGCAGATGACACCCAAATCTACATCTCCTCCCTTGTCCTCTCCCCCTCCCTTCAGGCTCGTATCTCCTCCTGCCTCCAGAATGTCTCCACCTGGATGTCTGCCAGCCACCTAAAACTCAACATGTCCAAAACTGAGCTCCTTATCTTTCCTCCCAAACCCTGTCCTCTTCCTGACTTCCTTGTCACTGTGGACGGTACGACCATCCTTCTCATCTCTCAAGCCCACAACCTTGCTGTCATCCTTGACTCAGCTTTCTCATTCATCCCACACACCCAATCCATCAACAATGCCTGCCGGTCTCATCTTTACCATATCGCCAAGATCTGCCCTTTTCTCTCCGACCAAATGGCTATCGTGCTGGTACAAGTTCTCATAATACCCCGGCTGGATTATTGTTTCAGCCTTCTCTCGGATTTCCCTTCCTCCTGTCTCTCCCCACTCCAGTCTATTCTTCATTCCGCTGCCCGGATCATCTTCCTGCAGAAATGCTCTGGGCATGTCACTCCCCTCCTTGAAAACCTTCAGTGGTTGCCTATCCACCTCCACACAAAACAAAAACTCCTCACTCTGGGATTCAAGGCTCTCCATCACCTTGCCCCCTCCTACCTCTCCTCCCTTCTCTCTTTCTACTGCCGACCCCGCATGCTCTGCTCCTCTGCTGCTCACCTCCTTATTGTCCCCAATTCACACCTATCCCGCTGTCAACTTCTGGCCCATGTCCTACTGCTGAACTGGAATGCAGTACAGCATTCCTCACCTCCTCACCTCCACCTCTCTTCCCCTCTTCAAAGCCCTACTGAGAGCTCACCTCCTCCAAGAGGCCTTCCCAGACTGAGCTACCCATTTTCCCTCTGCACCCTTTCTGCTCCCCCTCCGCTCCTTCCTCCTTTCCCCTTCACCTCCCCTCAGCTAAGCCCCCTTTCCCTCTGCTCCTTTCCCTCTCCCATCCCCTCCCCTCAACACTGCTCATTTGTATATATTTTTATTACCCTATTTATTTTGTTAATGAGGTGTACATCCCCTTGATTCTATTTATCGTGATTGTTGTCTTGTTTTTGTCCACCTGTCTCCCCCGATTAGACTGTGATCCCGACATTGGACAGGGATTGTCTCTATCTGTTGCCGAACTGTACATTCCAAGCAGTTAGTACAGTGCTCTGCTCATAGTAAACTCTCAATACTATGGAATGAATACAAGGTAATCAGGTTGTCCTATGTGGGGCTCACAGTCTTAACCCCCATTTTACGGATGAGGTAACTGAAGCACAGAGAAGTTAAGCAACTTGTCCAAGGTCACACAACTGACAAGTAGCAGAGTTGGGATTAGAACCCATGACACTTGACTCCCAAACCTGTGCTCTTTCCACTAAGACACACTGCTTCCCATCAATCAATCAATCAATCAGTGTAATCTATTCAGCTTCTACTGTGTGTCAAACACTGTATTAGGCTTTTGGGAGAGAACATTACAGTAGTTTCAAACAGTAGTTTTAAACAGAAACTCCTGAGCATTGGCTTTAAAGCATTCAGTCAGCTCGCCCATTCATTCATTCATTCATTCATTCATTCATTCATTCATTCAATAGTATTTATTGAGCGCTTACTATGTGCAGAGCACTGTACTAAGCGCTTGGAATGTACAAATCGGCAACAGAGAGAGACACTCCCTGCCCATTGACTGGCTTTCAGTCTAATCGGGGGAGACAGACAAAAATACCTTACTGATCTCCTAATACAGCCCAGCCCACACACTCTTGGTCCAGTTTACTCACTCTGCTGCAGTCTGGGTTCTAATCCTGACTTTGTCATTTGTCTGCTGTGTGACCTTGGGCACGTCACTTTACTTTTCTGTGCCTCAGTTATCTCATCTGTAAAATGGGGATGTGAGCTCTATAAAAGACAGGAACTGTGTCCAATCTGATTATCTTATATCTACTGAGTGCTTAGTACAGTACCTGGCATAGTAAATTCTTAACAAATACTACAATTATTATCTCACTGTCAACCCCTTTTCCACATCCTTCCCACTAGCCTGGAACTCCCTCCTGTTCCTTATACACCAGACCACTGCTCTTTCCACCTTCAAAGTATTATTAAGGTCACATCTCCTTCAGGAGGCCTTCCCTGATTAAGCCCTCATTTATCCATTTCATTTTTCCTGTTTCCCTATGGGGAAACATGTGCAAGTCTCACATGCCCCTATTCTGGGCATTATTATCCTCTATTTCATCTGTCTCATTCAACCCATATAGTCAATGTCACCAAATCTTGTCCTTACAAACTTTACATCACTAGAATCTACCACTTCATCTCCATGCAAATGATTACCATGCTGATCCAAAGTCTTATCCTGTCTCATCTTGACTACTATATCAGCATCCTTGTTGACCACCCTGACTCCTGTCCCTCCCCCTCCAATCCATACATCATTCTGTTGTCAAGTTGATTTTTCTAAAAAAATTCAGTACATATGTTTCCATTCTTCAAAAACCTGCAGCGATTGCCCATCCACCTCCGCATCATACAAAAACTCCTCATCATTGGCTTCAAAGCACTTACTTACCTTGTCTCCTCCTACCTCACCTCACTACTTTCCTACTACAGCCCAGCCCGCACACTTTGCTTCTCAAATGCTAACTTTCTCTCTGTGCCTCAGTCTTGTCTATATCACTGCCAACACCTCATCAACGTCCTGCCCCTGGCCTGGAATGACCTCCCTCCTCAAGTCCGACAGTTACTCTCCCTCAACTTCAAAGCCTTATTGAAGGCACATCTCCTCCAAGAGGCCTTCTCTGACTGACTCCTCTTCCTCTTTTCCCAAGCCTTTCTGTGTTGCCCTGATTTGCTCCCCTTGATCTTTCCCACTTCCAGCCCCAGAGTACTTATATACATATTTGTTATTTATATTAATGTATGTCTCCCACCTCCTAGACTGTAAGTTCACTGTGGACAGGGAATGTGTCTCTTTATTGTTGCACTGTACTCTCCCAAGCATTTAGCACAGTGTTGTGCACACAATAAGCACTCAATAAATACGATTGAATGATACTGGTAAGGGAAAGTCTCAGGGAGGACAGGTTTTGGTAGGAAGATAGGGAGTTCTGCCTTGGACATTTTAAGAGTGAGGTGTCGGTGGGGACAATTAGTTAGGAAAGGGGAGGCAGAGGAGGAGGAGTCGGCAAGTGATTGAGAAGTAGCGGCCAGAGGTAAAAGAAGAAACAGGACAGAAGGTAGATTTGAGGAGGAGGCCGGAGATCTCCTCCTTAAATACTGCTGAAAAGTAAGGGAGAGTTAATGAAGAAGCAGGAAGAGGGTGAGAATGGAGAGGTGTAGGGGGATGTTTAGGGAGAACACACCTAATGGTTTGAATTTTTTCAATCAAGTAGGTGGCAAAGTAATAAGGATCAAGAATAGTGGAGGTGGAGAGACAGGGATTTTGAGAAGGGAGTTAGAATTCTGAAACAGCTGGCATGGACAATGGGCATGAGAATCAGTAAGGATAAAGAAGAACCGTCAAGAAGACCAATAAATTCAGTGTACTACAAAAGGCTTAGTACAGTGTTCTGAGCATAGTAAGTCTTCAATAAATACCATTGATTTATTGATCATTCCCAAAATATGACAGCCAAACCTCAAAATGTTCAACTAATTCCAAGAATGTGAGCTTGTTTTATGTAGATGCCATAAGCCTGCCTTACTGCATGTACCATCTGTGTGTTGTAAGTTTCTATACTCTTGTAGCTATTGTGAAATGGAGCATTTTATGGGTGTTTTATGAATATAAAATGCTCCTCAAATTTGCACACATATAAAAATCATAAAAAACTTTTACACAGAAAACATATGTTTAAACATATTACCTTTAAATTTTTAACATTACTTTCTATTAATCTAAAAAGACTATAAAACAATTAAATTTCAGGGTTTTTTTCCCAATTAGTTTTAGGTTTTTTAACCAAAATTCAAATGTCTGTAGTTTTTATTAATCTGAAAACCTACCTCCACATTTCATCAACTATAAAATCATTTTAGTATCTTCATGACTAAATTATTTCAGGAGAAAGTATCTATTGTCAGGAAACTGTATCTGTTTAATAATGCAGAGCCATGTCTTATAAGTCAGTCTAAGCATACTCAGAGGATAGGGCATAGTTCTAAAGCTAAACATTATACATTATGATTATGAATCTGGGTCTCATTTAATCCGTCAATATTTTGATATATTTAATATTTAAAGTGATGCTTTAAACCATTACTGGAAATGCTTTTGGTTGAGAAGATTTGAAAAAAATCATAAAAGAGTATGAGAAAGAAGGATAGTTTGACCTTTATCCATCTATTGTATTACTAAAAAATAAAATTTGAAGCTAGCTATAGTTA
Organism: Ornithorhynchus anatinus; assembly: GCF_004115215.2. Lineage (NCBI taxonomy): Eukaryota > Metazoa > Chordata > Mammalia > Monotremata > Ornithorhynchidae > Ornithorhynchus > Ornithorhynchus anatinus. The sequence continues at coordinate 84,994,333 of NC_041731.1, forward strand.
TTTGCATATGTAATCAGTGTCTATGGAAATACAGTAATCCATGGAAATGTTCTTCATGATTGTGACAATCTGGACAGTAAAAGGAATAATGAATAGAAGGAAATCTATGTAATGAATGTGGTAAAAGTGTACGTGTATATAGAATAAAAAGCAGTGTATTTCTTGGGTAATACATAGTGCTGAAAGAAATATGTTTGGATTCTTGTAATCAACGTAAGTTGTCTTTTAAAGGATATTTTCCATGCCTAGGGAAGTGAATCATTATCTTCATTTCACTGTAATAGAGGATGTCATTTTATATCAGCTGGAATAACATTTTTTTCTTTTCATTTTCTAGGCAGTATGTTTTTGACAGTCTTAAAGTAATACACAAAGAATTGAAGAATATGGTTGGAAATATATGTGTTTGCAAATATATTTATGCATGTGCTTATTATATAGAGCATAAATTTGCAAAATCCTAAGTTCAGCTGCAGCCTACAGTAGAAGAAAGCATATATGAAGGACTCAGTACAGTGCTCTGCACACAGTAAGTGCTCAATAAATAAGACTGAATGAATGATAAATACAATTGAATGAATGTGCAGAAGGATAGGCTACATCTACACATAACAGGCCTTTGCATTTGAAGAGGATGCAGCTCCGAGTGTGTTTCTATCTCTGTGATTGAAAGGAACTAGGTTTAACTGACACTCCCTTTGCTTATGTGCATGTGGGGACTTTCCAGGATCACATAAGGTGAAAATGCTACACACTTCCTCTTACTCTTTTCAAACTGATCTTTCACTCTTCTTTCCTCCCTGAAATATCTGCTCAAAGATAGCAATTCTCCTCTTGATTGTTGCATGTTAGGCTCGATTCTCTGTTGCATATGCCTTGCCCAAATCTGCTCTTGTAGACAATTGCTTGAGGTCATGCTTATCTATGTCTTTATGTTTGTTTCATCTTCCTTGTATGCATCTGCCCAACTTCATCTCTCCATAAAGTACCTAATGGCAGAATCTTTTCCCTGATTCCCTCTCACTTTTGTATCACCTATGTACTTTTGCATCACCCATGCACATATATTGCTATGCTTTGAGTACTTGGTATTTATTCCATAGTATATATATATATATATATATACATATATATACACATATATACACACACACCCACATATATATATAATGTGGGTGTGTGTATATATATGTACACACATATGCAACTTTTTATTTAGATTAATGCCTGTCTCCCCATCTAGACTGTAAACTCCATTGGGCAGAGAACATGTCTACTAACTCTGTTTTACTGAACTCTTCCAAATGCTAAGCCAGTGCTGTGTACACAATATTCAATAAATACCACTGACTGAATAAGCTGTGTTGAGATGAGTATTGCTTCAAAGCCAGTGAGAAACTTCATTATAATGGCCATTTGGTTTTAAGCATAGGCTGCAGGCAACATATAGTAAATCACTGAAGAGTCTAGATAAGTCTGATGTGTTAAGTCCAGGCTTTATAAATAAAGCACCCCAGCTGTGGAATCTCTTGCTTTGATATTGATGCAAGTTCTTGTCATGTGAAGGCTAAATTATTATGTCAGCCTTCTCACTGGACTCCCTGCCTCCAGTCTCCCCACCAACTCATCTATATTACAAACTGCTGCATAAATCATATTCTTGGAGTATCTCTCATCACAAGTGTCCATTTTCCTCAAATCTCTCCAATGGCTTCCCATTTCTGGGTGCACAAGCAAAATCCATCAATCAAAAGCATTTATTGAGCACCTAATGTATGCAGAACACTATATTAATCAATTCTATTTATAAAACGCTTACTCTATGCAGAGCACTGTACTAAGTGCTTGGGAAAATATAACACAATATAACAGCCACATTCCTTGCCGATAATGTGCTTACAGACTAGAGAGGGGCAGACCTTAACATAAATAATAAATATGTACATAAATGTGGTTGGGCTGAGAGGAAGGGATGAATAAAGGGAGCAAGTCAGGGCAATGCAGAAGGGCATGGAGAAGAGGAAACACAGCTTGAGCGAAATGACTTTATTTGATTGAAGAGTTTTCTACTGCGACACTAAATTTGTGGACAGTCAATTAATCATCTTGACCCCGCTCCCACCAACTTGTAATTTTCTCCAAGCTTGTGACTTCATCTGAGTTATTCTCTTCCTTAAAACCTTCCCTGTTAATTGACTGGTCTCAGTAAAAGCTGTATCATTTATTAGACTTATTCCAAGATGTTTGCATGTCTTTAGTGTCGCAGGCAGACAGTCTATTCCAGTATATGATCTCTCAACCTTTCATTCTCTACCACTTTCCCCAGCAGGGGGACTTCTCCTACTCTTTGTGCAAGGAGAGGATCAGGCTAGAGGATCTTCCTGAATATCTCTGCTGTTCAGCTCTCATCCAGGTCCTCTGCTCTTTCCCCTGCTCCTGTCATAGTTCTGGATAGGAGTCTGACAGCTGGTCCCTGCTCTTTCTCCTCCCATCAGTGACCCCTCTTCCAAGTGCATCCTGGCAGGCTTATGCTGCAAAGGGCTTCACCATAGGGCACTTCTGCATTGCTAAATGGTTCCTGGGCCCTCATTTTAGTAGGGTCAAATGTTTCAGTGTCAAGTATGATCAATTAGGCCTTCTCAAACTAGATTTTGAATATAAAACGATTCATGTTGGCATTCAAAAAGTGGAACATCTTTTGCAAAAATAGTATAGACAGTTGGAGGAATTCAGCAATTTGCTCAGTGTGTGTGTATGCATGTGTCCTTCATATACTTTTGTTCATATAATAATGTTGGCATTTGTTAAGCACTACTATGTGCAGAGCCCTGTTCTAAGTGCTGGGGTAGATACAAGGTAATCAATTTGTCCCACATGAGGCTTTCAGTCTTCATCCCCATTTTATAGATGAGGGAACTGAGGCACAGAGAAATGACTTACCCACAGTCACACAGCTGACAAGTGGCAGATCCGGGATTTGAACCCATGACCTCTGACTCCCAAGCCCGTGCTCTTTCCACTGACCCATGCCGTTTCTCTATTTTTTGCTTCTCATATTTGTTTCATTGGGGCAAATTGCTGAAAAGGAAAAGTGAAGAGATCAGGTTTCATACTTATTCTTTAGGTTTACTGAGCAAAGGGTAGAAAACCAAAAACAGCTTGTTTGAGCTGAACCTACCTCAAAAGTAACTACAAGTAGTATTCCTCTCTCTGCTAAAACAAGTATGGAGGGACCACTAATTTTCATTCAGTCTAGCAATGTAACCTGTGATATAATATGGTGGCATAAGACTGCCAGGATGCACTTGGCATAGGGGACACATATTTCTATGTGTGATGTGAAGAATATAAAAGAAATGAAGAGTTAGGGGAGCCTAAGATCTTTAAATGCACATTTTCCTCTTTTTTCTAGAAAAAAACATATTTACAATTTTCACTTCAGGTTTAGGAAATAAAAGACTGGCAGTATTATTTATTTTTTGAAATTTTAAATAGCACTTTTCTGCTAGAGAAATTATGTCACTGCTCTACAAATAATTCTAGCTTCCACCAAAAGTTCTCTCTCACACATAAATCTAGAAAATTTGGATTTGGAAAAGAATGCAGGGTGTAAGTGTTTTAAATAATCCAATATTTAGAATCCCATACCACCTTATAGACAGAGCTATCCTTAGCACTTTGCAAATATCTATCTAAACTGTCTAATATATAATGCAAATAATTATAGATTCACTCATTTATTCACCTAGACAACCTATCCTTTATTTTGCTATGCCAGTAGAATTTTTTTCCCTCCTGTTCCCAGTAATTGTAAATGATTTGTGTCTACTTTATCACTCCTTTTAGACTAAAATCTATAGTTTATGGTCTTTAGAAGATAGCACCCATGTTTTCTTCCCTCAATACACTCTTTCCCAAGTACACTGTAGAGTGCTCTGCATACACTAAGAGCTCAATAAATAGTAACAGCATTTATATTTAAAAAGAGCATATTTCATGTGGCACTCTATACTAAGCCCTTGGGAAGTACAATAGTGTAAACTTGTTAGTATACCCCTGGGTTTGCCCACAAAATCAATGCCACACTGGAACAGTGTAAGGTTCCTCCTCCTCCCACTCCCACCTAATTTGAAGCACTATTGGCATTTCAAATATAAAAGAGAAGTAATTTCCCATGACTCTGCCTCACAACTGGTAATAATCAGAAATGAAATGACAAGTACAGTGAAAACTAGGTAATGGGGTATTCTGAAATTTGTTGCTCCTTCAATTTCCATCCTATATTCTAAATAGCTTTTAGAAGCATTTGGAAGGTAGACATTAAGCACCTGGAAGCAACATTCACAGATAGAAGCTGAATTCTGTCCCACGGGTTGAGGAAGGAGCCATTAATTTCTAAATTAGATTAATTTAAGCATAAAAGTTTCCAGGGGCTGCAGAAGATAAATCATCCTATTAAGATAGATCTACAGCTTCCCTTTAAGATAGACTGATAGGTTAAAGAAAGCACCTGCATATTATTGCATATTCTCCTGGAGATCAATAATGGAAGAGCCCTTGAGTGACTGGTTCTGGTTACTTTCTCCTTTGGTATCATTATTCATTCTCTCTCAAAATGTCATAACAGTCTAAATCTCCACAAATAGAAGGTTTGCGAATAAAGACTAACTTTTTATTCTCCTAGCTTATTGTTACTTTTCATGCTGTGTGTGAATTTTAGCCAGGATTATCTATTTAAAGTTTTGCCATTTTGGCTGAGCCATTTGGCAAGTTTCTGAAGAGTTAAACAAACATCAGATCAAATAGATTGCTGGGTGCCTGATAACTGCTGAAAAGCAAAACTTTCAGGTCATGAAGTAGGTGGAGGGAGAGCTCATTCACCCTCCTGGATACATTTAAACATTCTCCTGGAACTTTCTCCTTTTAGGGGATGACAATCTTTGATTAAAATAGTCCTTTTTTTGCATAGAAGAGTCTAAAATATAGCTTCTGGAAATGTACCCCATTTCTTGTCAATGAAAGAGTATTTATGAAGTGATAGGGATTTGGCTCTTAAACATCAGCATCTTCACCTCTGACACTTGATTTGTAAATCTTTAGGACACCCAGTAGGCTTGTCTGCCTGAGCAATTGTACTGTCACTTGGGACTGCACTATTGGGTAGAAAATGATGAGTTCTGATTGGGTTCCGAGACATTGTTGTCATATGCTTATCCCAGAACATAGTCTGAACTCCCAATAATGATATTGTCTATAGTACAGCCATGACTAACTGATTTCCCTCACCTCATTTCAATTTCTCATGCTTCTGGGGAAGCATCTCCCTGGATAAATCCTTTCCCTACTTATACTCCCCCAACAACATCTCCTTCCCTCTTCAAAACCCCTTAACTTTATCTACTTCAAGAGGCTCTCCTTGACTAACCCCGCCTTCCTGATTGCCATCCCATCAGCCTCTGGTATGCATGCTCATTATTTATTTGATTATTTTTCCAAATATTTTTATCAATTGCATCTATGCTCTTATTCTTTTGCCAATGGTATGTTTGGCAATTTGTGTCCACTTGCCTCCTTTATTTAATGGCCAGTCCTGAAATTCAGGAATTATGATTCAATTTTCTTGTATGTCTCCAAGTGCTTACAGTAAGTGCTAGATAAAAGCTGGTGTTATTGATTATGATGCCAGAACTAGTGGAAATCATATAGGACTGGGAGTCAGGGGCTCGAGTGTTAATCCTGGCTCCAGCATTTGGCTATTGTGCAAACATGGTCAAGTGACTTGACTCATCTGTGCATCAATTTACTCATCTATGAGAGGGTCTTGAGCTCTATATGGGGCAGTGTGTCTCCTGTGAACAGCAGCATGTCTCAGTGGAACGAGCACGGGCTTGGGAATCATAGGTCATTGGTTTGAATCCTGGCTCTGCCATTTGTCAGCTGTGTGACTGTGGGCAAGTCACTTAACTTCTCTGAGCCTCAGTTCCCTCATTTGTAAAATGGGGATTAAGATTGTGAGCCTCACATGGGACAACCTGATTACTCTGTATCTACCCCAGCGCTTAGAAGAGTGCTCTGCACATAGTATTATTACTTCCTGTTCTTTTCTGCTTAACCCTCAATCACACTTTTTATCTCTGGAGTGTTTTAACCAATAAGATTGGGATAAGGATGTATCAATTAATCAATCAATGGTGTTGAGTGCTTATTTTGTGTAAAGCATTATACTAAGGACTTGGGTGAGTACAACATAAGAGTTGGTAGACATGCTCCCTGTCCACTATGAGTTTACAGTCTAGAGGGGGAAACCATTAATATAAATAAATAAATTACAGATATGTCCTTAAGTGCTAGGGGGCTGCTGCGAGTGGGATAAATACCAAGAGCCCAAAGGGTACAGATACAAATGCAAGGTCAACACAGAAGGGAGATGGAGTCACGGAAAGGAGGGCTTAATTGGGGAAGGCTTCTTGGATGAGATATTATCTTAAGTCTTAGGGGTGGGGAGAGTGGTGGTATGGCAGATAAGGAGAAAGTTCCAGTCCTGAGAGAAGATGAGGGAGAGGGCCTGGAGCAAAAAAAGTATGAAGTCCACAGAGTCAGCAAACAGGAGGTAAGAGGAGTAAAATGTGTGGGGTGGACTGTAGTAGGAGAACAGTGAGTTAAGGTAGGAGGGGGCAAGATGATAGACTATTTTAAATCTGATTGTAAGGGGTTTGTTTGATGCAGAGGTGAATGGGCAACCAGTGAAGATTCTTGAGGAGTGGGGCGATGTAGAATGAACTTTTTTAAAAAATATAATCCATGCAGCAGAGTGAAGTGTGCACTGGAGTCAGGAGAGACAGGAGTCTGTAAAGTCAGTGAGGAAGCAGATGCAAGAGTCAAGGTGGGACAGGACAAGTGTTTAGATCAGCCTTTTTGATCAGTCAGTTGTATTTATTGAGTGCTTACTATGTGCGGAGCACTGTAATAATAATAATAATGGTGCTATTTCTTAAGCGCTTACTAGATGCAAAGCACTGTTCTAAGCTCTGGAGAGGATACAAGGTGATCAGGTTGTCCCACATGAAGTTCACAGTCTTCATGCCCATTTTACAGATGAGGGAACTGAGGCCCAGAGAAGTTAAGTGACTTGCCCAAAGTCACACAAATGATGAGTGGTGGAGCCAGGATTTGAACCCATGACCTCTGACTCCCCAGATCGTGCTCTTTCCATTGAGCCACGCTGCTTCTCTATATTAAGCACTTGGGGGGGGGTACAATATATCATACACACTCTTCCCCACAAGAAGCTTATTGTCTAGAGGGGCAGACAGATCTACACCCACAACCTTGACTTCAACTACCATATCTCCAGATGTGATTTCTCCCACTCTGCAGTCTCGCATTTCTTCCTGCCTTCGAGACATCTCTCATTACCTCAAGCTTAACATGTCCAAAACCCAACTTCTTATCTTCCCAGCCACAGCCTGTCGTCATCCTCCTCATATTCCTATCACTATAGACGGCATTACTATCCTTCCTGTCTCAAAAGCCCAGAATCTTGGCATTATCCTTGACTCCTCTATTTCATTCAACCCACATACTCCATCAAATCCTGTCGGTTCCACCTTCACAACATCGCTAAAGTCTGCCCTTCCCTCTCCATCAAAACTGCTACCACATTCGTATAATCACTTACAATAATGATAATAATTATGATATTTGTTAAACACTTACTATGTGCCACACACTGTACTAAGCACCAGGGTGGATACAAGCAAATGAGGTTGGACTCAGTCCCTGTCCCAGGTAGGGCTCACAGATGAGGTAACAAGCACAGAGAAGTGAAGTGACTTACCCAAGGTCACACAACAGACAACAAGCGGAGTCGGGATTAGAACCCATGCCATTCTGACTCCCAGTCCAGTGCTCTATCATTCATTCAATCATATTTAATGAGCGCTTACTGTGTGCATAGCACCATACTAAGCATTTGGAAAGTACAATTCAGCAAAGAGACAATCCCTACCATAATGGGCTCATTTTCCACTACACCATGCTGCTGCTGATCCTAACCCACCTTTATTATTATAGCAGCCTCCTTGCTGACCTCCCAGCCTCCTGTCTCTCCCCACTCCATTCCGTACTTCACTCTGCTACCTGGATCATTTTTCTACACAAACGTTCAGGACATGTTTCCTCACTCCTCAAGAAAATCCAGTGGTTGCCCATACACATCTGCAAACAAAAACTCCTCAACATTGGCTTCAAAGCACAAAATTACTTTGTCCCCTCCTACCTCAACTGCTACTCTCTGATTACAACCCAGCCTGTACACTTTGATCCTCTAATGCTAACCTTTTCACTGTACTTCCATTTCTGTTATTTCATCACCAACCCCTCGCCCACATCCTGCCTCTGGCCTGGAACATTTTCTTTCCAACAGGTCTTCCCTAATCCCTTCTTTCCTCTCCTCCCATTTCCTTCTGCTTCACCCTGACTTGCTCCCTTTTTTCCATTCCCCCTCCCAGCCTCACAGCACTTACATACATACCTGTAATTTATTTATAGTAAAGTCTGTCTCCCCCTCTAGACTGAAAGCTCACTGTAGGCTGGGAACGTGTCTATTTCTATTTTGTACTCTCCCAAGCACTTAGTACAGTGCTCTGCACACAAATTGCTCAATAAACATGATTGAATGAATAAATAAAATTATAGATGTACATAAGTTCTGTGTGCCTGGGAGGGGGCATGAATAAAGGGAGCAAGACAGGGTGATGAAGAAGGGAGTGAAAGAAAAGGAACAGAGGGCTTAGTCAGTGAAATCCTCATGGAGGAGATATGCCTTCACTAAGGGTTTGAAGGAGAGAGTAATTGCCTGTTGGATTTGAAGAGGGAGGGAGTTCCAGGTCAGAGAAAAGACGTTGCCCAGAGATCGGCAGCAAGATAGATGAGAATGAGGAACAATGAGAAGATTGGCATTAAAGGAGCAAAATGTTTGGCCTAGTTTATAGAAAGGAGGGTAGTGAGCTGAAGTGGGAAGGGACAAGGTGATTGAGTGCTTTAAAGCCAATGATAAGAAGATTCTGTTTGATATGCTTCTGTTAGAGAAGCAGTGGGGCTTAGTGGATAGAGCACGGGTGGGGGAGTCAGAGGTCGTGGGTTCTAATCCATGCTCGGCCACTTAGCTGTGTGATTTTGGGCAAGCCACTTAACTTCTCTGTGCCTCAGTTACCTCATCTGTAAAATGAGGATTAAGACTGAGCCCCACATGGGACAACCTGATTATCTTGTATCTACCCCAGTGCTTAGAACAGTGCTTGGTACATAGTAAGCACTTAACAAATACTATCATTTTTATTATATGGAGGTGGATCAGCAAACACTGAAGGTTCTTGAGGAGAGGAGAAAAAATACAGACTGAATGTTTTTGTAAAAAAATGATCCAGGGAACAGAGTGAACTATGGCTTGGACTGGGGAAAGACAGGTGGCAAGGAAGTCAGCTAGGAGGCTGATGCAGTAATCAAGACCGGAAACGATAAGTCTTAGATTAATGTGGTGGCTGTTTGGATGGAGGGGGAAGGGTGGATTTTAGCAATGTTATGAGGGCAGAACTGATAGGATTCGGTGACCGATTGAATATGTGGGTTGTATCAAAGAGAAGACTCAAGAATGAGGCCAGGTTTGCAGGCTTGTTTGATGGGGAGGAGGATAGTGTTATTGTCTATAGTGAGACAGTGAGAAAGACAGGGAGAATAAGATTTCTATTGGAACATAAGGAGTACTCTTTTTACAGGATTAGTGGCTGTGCCATCCTGGTAGAGAATGTCCTGAATTCAGGATGAAATGTGACACTGCAGAGAAGGAAAAAGTTCAAGACTGAAGAGATAGATTTGGGAATCATCTGAGTAAAGATGGTAGATGAAGCCACAGGAATGAATGAATTCTTCAAGGGAGTGGGTGTAGGTGGGAATAGAGGGGATCCAGAACTGTTAGAGAGCAGAAGGCAGAGAAGGTGCCTACAAAATAGAATAAGTAATGAGAAGGAATTGTCAGAGAGATAGGAGGACAAGCAGGAGAGGACGGTGCCAATGAAGCTGAAGTTGGATATTGTATCTGACAGAAATCACTTACTTAATCAGTGGTATTTATTGAGCACTTACCTTTGTGCAGAGCACAGTACTAGGAACTCAATACAAAAATACTTTTCTTGCAGTGCACGGGTGGAGCCATCTTCGTCTTCATACCTCTACTCTAGAGAAGAAGCATGGCTCAGTGGAAAGAGTGTGGTCTTGGGAGTCAGGTCGTGGGTTCGAATCCTAACTCTGCCACTTGTCAGCTGTGTGACTGTGGGCAAGTCACTTAACTTCTCTGTGCCTCAGTTCCCTCATCTGTAAAATGGGGATTAATTGTGAGCCTCCCGTGGGACAACCTGATTACACTGTATCTACCCCAGCCCTTAGAACAGTGCTCTGCACATAGTAAGCGCTTAACAAATAACATTATTACTCTAACTCACTTCAGTGCCTAGCATATAGTAATTGCTTAACAAATGCCATAAAAAAAAAATCAACCTGTGTGAGCTCTCTGTTTTCTTTAGTTTTGCCTTGTTCTTCCTCTGGTATCTGCTCCTGTGTTTTTCTTCTAGCTTAACAATCTTACCTTGTTTTTCCCTAACTGATCCTCCAGCCCATTCCTCCCCACTTAACCCTATCCTGCACATCTCTACTTCTGCTGATCAACAATTTCTATTTCTGGAACCTCATTTAGGAAAAACATACATTTTAGCTTAATTTTCTTTGCTTGTTTGAACCAGTTCTTTCCCATTAAGGGGCACAACTGAATTTGAATTGTCCAAGATGACTGATTTAAGAGATTGTGAATTTGAAGAAAATACTAAAACTTCATTGTGAAGATTCCTCACACCTGAAGTTTTGTATAGTAAATTTAAAAAAAAAAACAGCAAGTGAGCACATCTACTATATGATCTTTTGTCTCCACCCAAAAGTCAATTACTGACCTGCTTTATTAGACACTGAGTGATCAAAGGCCTCTCAGTACAAAGACAGAACAGAAAGTTTCCATTTTTTTTTTTTTTACATAGTTTTATCTGTGAGCCCAGAGATTATCTGCAGAAGGCAAATACCCACACTGAAAAAGAACAGAACCTCAGTGTCTTTAACAGATCTCTATTTCCCTTCCTACTACATTTAGCACCGCGATTCCACACAGAATGACAGAAAGGTTCTAGATTGAGGTCAAGCAGAAAGGGTTTTTTGCCTGTTATATTCCCTCTTTACCATAATGATTCCCTTACAGACCTGGGTCCATTTTGCAGACATTTACTGTATTAACTATGGACTGTTTTGACTTGCACATTTTGGTGCCTGTGATAAGACTGTCACTAGCCCCCCAGTTCATACCAACCAGGACCTTTCTGGAAGGGAGGAGCCCCAGTGACACCTAGTAGAAGTCAAACCATACCTCTGATTATGTGTTAATGTGTAAAGCTTTTACTTAGTTTTATCAACGCCCAAGGGAGTGACACATACACACACTCACCCCACTCCACCAGGAGTCCAATACCAGTCTGTGGTCAAAGGAGCCCATTCTGCCAATGCTTCTTCTTTCTGCTTCCAACTAGTGCTGCCTTCTGCTGCTTTTGAGTGATGCCCTCCCGCATCTTCTGCAGCTCTCCTGCTGCAGGTGCTTCCCTCTGTGTCTCCTGTGAGAGAGTGCATGCTGCTTCTAGGTGGCCCCTCATCTCAGTGTGCCTCGTGCTGCTTCTTTGCATGTGCCCCATCTGCATGCCCCTTGCATGCTTCTAGGCAACTGCCTTTTATCTGCCTTAGGTGTGGCAGCTGAGCCTCTAAATAGCGTCATTAATTGGTCCAGGCCTATTACTAGATAGAAAAGGGAGAGAGAGCCCCCCTTCCCTCCATGCTCCACCCCCACAGGCCAGCATTCACCTGTCTCAGGTAGAGTCCATTAATGGCTTCGCAAAATCTGTTCCAGGTTGTTTGCAGGATCAAGAACAGTCATTCAAAAGGCAGCTTGTTGTGGGCTCACCACAAAAACCACACAAGATGGAAACAGAAGGAAAAGGCACATTTGAAGAAGAATGAAATGCAGAATGCCCCTCAGGCTGAAGTGTTAACATCCCAAATGGAAACAGTCCCAAAAGCATCAGTCAAGTTGTCTGCATAGGAAAATCTCTGTTAAAGTCATGCTTGTCCCAAGAAAACTCTCTTCAGAAATATGTTTTGTTTTTATAAGTTATCTTTTAAATAACGGCTTCCCTGCATCTTATAACCAATGTTTTGTTGATTTCATCTGACAGTGTAATGAGTGCAATTTATTTGGCCAATAGCATACATGCTTCCTGTTCACAGTGTTTCAAGAGCGTGGGAACAGATTGACGCTCAGCCTGTTTAACGTCCTTGCAGGGAAAATAAAAGATGTTTCCATTCACTTTAATTGTTCATGTGTCTCTCCTAGCAAATTAATAAGGGAGAGTTATGCATTCAAACAGTAAAATGAATTGGAATTGCTATGGCAAGCCTCATTGCCATGACAGCACATTTACCATCTTAGCAAAAAGCCTTGGCACACTTAGAATGTCACTGCTCCAAGAAGAGGCAGTTAAAGAATATTAGAAATAAGCCCCTCAAATTACATATTTAAACCAGTAGGGCCTGGTGACCTGCAGTCTAAGGTACAAAAGGAATTGGAGGGTGTTACTGAAGTCACTAGTTATTATTTTGAACAGTCTGTTGAAGTTGGCAGTAGCCCCTGCAGATGGAAAGACAGCAGAATGTCTTTGAGAATGGAGGTCATGAAGACTCAAGTTATTTCAGACTGGTCCACTTAAGTTGAGAACAAATGACCAAATTTTCAATTTTCACCCACCAAGAGAGGTTAAAATACTAGGACTCTGGCACTAGGGATATGGTATTCTTGCATAAAAAGAGAACATTTTTGTTTGGCAGTAAGAAATGTCTGTCTTTGAAAAACAGTGTAGCCAAGGTTGGGTATTGTTTCCAGGAGAAGGGGGTGGTCCACAGTGTCAAAGGCAACTGAGAGGTTGAGGAGGATTAGAATGGAGTAGAGGATACATGAGCATGTTCGAATGCAGTGGGAAGAATACATTAGAATCCCAGACTGAGCCCTTTTTCCTCTGCTCCTCCTCCCCTCCTCATCTTCAGGGTTCCCTCCCCCTCCCCACCCAACACCACAGCACTTGTGTATATCTCTACATATTTATTATTCTATTTATTTTAATGATGTGTATATAGCTATAGTTCTGTTTATTTATATTGATGCTATTGATGTGTGTCTACTTGTTTTGCTTTGTTTTGTTGTCTGTCTCCCCCTCCTAGACTGTGAGCCCGTTGTTGGGTAGGGATTGTCTCTGTTGACAAATTGTAGTTTCCAAGTGCTTAGTACAGTGGTCTGTACACAGTAAGTGCTCAATAAATACGAATGAATGAATGAACAACTGGAGATGTTGGTCAGAGAGAGAAGACAGAGGTCCAGGTGTTTAGTAAGGTCCAGTCACAGATCTTAGTCTCTGATGGGGTAAATTGGAAAAGGCCCAGGAGTGGGTTTGAGAAGCTGGAATTCTTCATGTAAGCTGTATTCAGCAAGAATTACCAGGAGGATTCATGGATAGGGCGGACCAGAGAGGGCCTGTTTGCAGGAAACTGTGAAGATTTGATGGGAGATAATAATAATGATGGCATTTGTAAAGTGCTTACTATGTGCTCAGCACTGTACTAAGTATACATGCAAGAATACAAGCAAATCAAATTGGACACAGTCCCTGTCCCATATGGGGCTCACAGTCTCAAACCACTTTTTACAGATGAGGCAGCTGAGACACAGAGAAGTGACGTGACTTGCCCAAGGTCACACAGCAGACAAGTGGTGCAGCCGGGGATTATAACACATGATCTTCTGACTCCTAGGCCTGTGCTTTTTGTAGCGCTTCTGGGACTGAATTAGCAGGAGGATAATGTTTCTTAACACTGGGCTTTGTTTGTATTTGTTGTCTACTTGAGGATAGCAATGTTAAATTTGCTTTATTATTAACATTGCCGTTTGGATCCCAACTACTAGTGTCTGTGGGACCATCGTGATTAGACAGACGTGAATCAAAAAGAGTTGCATTAACACAGGGTAGGGAGAAGAAGTTTTAGGAGAATTTCGCTGGGATGGGTGAATTGCCCTCCAGAAGATTTCTTTTCCATCATGAGTGCCAAGTTATAGAGCCAGTTAGAGAGTGTAAGTGATTTGAGTAGTTAGGTGAGACCTAAAAGTAGTACCCTTAATTAAGAATTGAAAACCCAGGGGCTTAAGGACCTGGGATCAAGCCCCCATAAGAGAGGGCCCAAAATCAGCAGTTTGGGGGACTAATTCTGACTGTTAGAAGATATAATAACACCCATGAATATTATAGTGAGACTCTAGAATCTAGAAAAGAGTTAGGAAAGCAAATAAAGGAATGTAAAAGGTGGTTGGAAGCTGAAACCCATGCAGGCTGGTAAGGCACAAGGTTCCTGGACATCAAACTTTGCTCAATGGCTGGGCAGGCTCTAGCCATTGAACTGACATGATAACAGAGAAGGCCAAGCCCCAGCAGGAGGGCAGGTTGGCCAGTCTTGACCTTCACAAAGTCCCACATAGGGCCCACAGTCTAAGGAGAAGAGAGAATTGATATTGAATCGCCATTTTACAGATGAGGAAATTGAAGCATGGAGAAGTTAAATGTCTTACCCCAGGTCATACAAAAGCCAAGTGGTGGAGCTGGGATTAGAACCCAGGTTCTCTGTCTGACTCCTGGGTCTCCTGTTGTTTCTACTAGACTTCAAGAAAGGTATATTTCACTACTGATATTTTACCATTGATATTTTTGATTGTTAAATTGCAAGACGTTTCTATTACTGATGCAGTTGTATTTCTATGTCTCCATGTGTTGGCCTTCCCACAGAATGAGAGACCTTTGAGAACTATGAATATATCTTTGAAGTAATTGGAATTTTTAATTTGCCTTGCAGATTACCATGCTAAATAAATATAAGTAATGATATAACTTTGGACTTATATAAACAAAATCCATTGTCCAATAGAAAATTCAATGTTTCTTCCATGAAACTTAGCAGAACAACCCAGAGTAGCCAATTCCTACTTTACAGGAATAAATAAATTGATTCACTGATAGATGAAACATTTTAAAATACATTTAAACATCAGTAACTCTATAACAACAATCAGGGAGCCCAAGAAAAGTGTTATTTTATTTTCACAGATTGTTGGAGGAGACAGTGACTATTTGAAGCAGTGCAATGTTGCCAAAAGATTGCAGTTGGAAACGATTACAATACCAGCAGGTGCTTAGAGGAAATGCTTTGTGCTGATATTTTTTAACTCGCTAAGAGAAAATGTGTGCCACAGGGCTACCTATGTTATAGTTCAAGTGATTTTTTTGAATCAGCAAGAATTGATAGAGTTGTTGTCATCATAAAGTGTATTGGTATTATTTCTTTTCTCCTGCCAAAGTAAAGCATAGTTTCATTTTTATGATTGAAAATTGCCGGTATGCCATCAAAGAGAGCCATTTTGCCATCTCTCAAGGATTTCCATTGACTTTAGAGGAAGTCTCAGGTTCAAGGGTCACAGAGCAAAATCAGAAATTGGACAATAGAGCATGAATTTTGACAGGTGTGCAAAATTGGATCTCACTTCCTAGAAGAGTAAATACAGAATTTCAAGTAAGACTCTTTTGGGAGAAGACCTTTCCATTTTGTATGACTTCCACAGGTAATAATAACATAAGTGGATAGAGAGTTATTTGGTGGAAAAGATATAAAGATGGTAATGAATTAATCAGCAGTATTTACTGAGCACTCACTGTGTGCAGAGAACTGTCCTAAACATTTAGGAAGATACAAAAAATAAAGTTGGTATAGTTGGTAGTTGCTTTACATAAATACCTATTGGTATATTCACTTACATTAGTTACTATCATAGTAACTATTACAATCACAAAGCCAGGTCTCTTTTTCAAATTATTATCAAGCTTATTTCTACATAAGATTAGCAGAATAATTTACAAGGGTCTTTAATTCTGGTGCAGTAAAAATCTATGTTTAAAGCACTATTGCTGTTTGTATTTTTTTAAATAAAGGTCACTAAAAATCCAATTGGTTAAAAACAAAATCACTCTTCTTTGGTGTGGCTAAAAACTTAGAAAAACTTTTACATTACTGTAAAATATCCACAATGACACTATTCTTGAGATGGCTAGGATTTTGATTTCTAGACATCACAGGCTGAGAACTTAGAGCTAAAAGAAGGGACAGTGAGGCAGGTAATTCAAACAAGCTTATCTAAATCCTTTTGAAACAATTGAAGTAAAAATGTGTTTTGGTTTTTTTTGCTTTACTTACCCAGCTAATTGCCAGAATACTCTTCACACTTTGCTTCAAAGACCTATCATCAATTTTTCATCTCTAATTGCACTGTTTTATTTTGAAAACATTCTTGATTTTTGTAAACTTGATGTTGTTTTTGCCTTTTCAATAAGTTCAAAACCTTCACATTATATTTCAGCCTTGGTAATTGCTTGATATCCCTAAACTTTGATCTTTCAACTTAGATTTTATTGAGGCTAATTCAGGAAAATCTGTGGATGAATATAGCTATTCTATTACTAGCTTAATTGATGACTGCAATATTTTACTAGATTTCCTGGTTTGAAGATAGATTTAAAAATATTATTGATAATTAGATGGGACAGAACCTATTCCCAAATTAGAATATATTCACATTTTGAATCTGCATTGTTTTATTGATTATAAAATTGCTATTTCTGATCATCCCTTGTTGTTTGATGTCATCAATTGTTTCAATATGCAATTCTCTGGCTTTGTGTAAATCATTCAGTAAAAGCAATGTTTGTTGAGTGGGTGGTGCATTCTACTTTTGGGAAGTTTAGAATAATAAAGTGTCACGTTCCCAGCCCATAAGGAGCTTAAACTATAACAGAGTACAGAAACATAAAACTGTTTATTAGTGTCAAAATAAACAAATTGAGTGGACATATATACACAACTGCTAAGAAAGGTGTAAATAAGTTAATGAGTGCTAGAACTAGCTGCAGGGACAGTACGCTGCAGGTTGGTGGGAAATTAAATCAGGAAAATCTTGTTACTGGATGTGAGATTTTTGGAAACCCATAAATATACAAAGAACTGTGATCTGTCACATTTGGAGAAGGAGGCAGCTTCAAGACAGGGGAAGAGCATTAGTGAGGGGGCAGAGGCAGAAGAGTTGAGAGTGAAATTGATCTAGAAGGTTGGCGTGGGAGGAACAAAGAGGAAGTAAGCTGGAAAATAGTAGGTGGATAAAGCGGGCGTGGGGCCAGATGGTGGAGGGCCTTGAAGTTAACTGTGACTAATGTTTGCCTGATTCAAAGACATAGGGAGCCAGTGGAGTGTTCTTAGGAGAGTTGTGACCTCTCTAGATCTTAGGTCATGTGGAAGTGCTGAAATGGAGGTGAAATAGCATAGGGACATTTAAAATTACTTGAGGCTAGTCTGGCGGAGATGTGGTTTCAGAAGGGCTCTAAATATGTTGAGAAAGGTGACTTGTCGGCTATGAAGAAGGAAAAAATTCCAGACTGGGAGAGGGCATGTGGAAGAGAATAGAGGCTATAGTGGAGAAGAAAGAATTTGGGCAGATGATGAGGAGACTTTAGGGAGCTCACACCAGATGGTATAGATTTTGACAAGGTAAAGTCAGGGGTGGAATGACAGAGATGTGGACACTGGAAATCTGAGGAGAGACCTAAAGTTTTTGAATAACTGGAATGGGCAATGGGAGGTGATGAAGTAGTAATATTGCTGTGCAGTAGAGGCAGAGAAGGATGAATATGAAGTTTCCCCAGTGCTTAGTACAGTGCTCTGCAGTGCTTAGCACAGTGCTCTGCACACAGTAATCACTTAGTAAATATGATTGAATGAATGAATGAACAATAATGATTAATGATTATGGTACTTGGTAAGGGCTATGTGCCGAGGACTGTTCTAAGCACTGGGAGAGAGACAAGTTAATCAGGTTCAACATAACCTCTGCCCCGCATGGGGCTCACAGTCTAAGTCTTGTCATATGCCGTTGAGTTGTTGCCGACCCATAGCGACACTATGGACACATCTCTCCCAGAACATAATAATGTTGGTATTTGTTAAGCGCTTACTATGTGCCGAGCACTGTTCTAAGCGCTGGGGTAGACATAGGGGAATCAGGTTGTCCCTCGTGGGGCTCACAGTCTTAATCCCCATTTTACAGATGAGGGAACTGAGGCACAGAGAAGTTAAGTGACTTGCCCACAGTCACACAGCCGACAAGTGGCAGAGCTGGGATTCGAATTCATGAGCCCTGACTCCAAAGCCCATGCTCTTTCCACTGAGCCACGCTGCTTCTCCATTGTTTTCCAATGGAGAACATCCTGCTCTCCATTTGCAATCGTTCTGCTGGTGCATCCATAGAGTTTTCTTGGTGAAAATCATAAGTGGTTTACCAATGCCACCTTCCACAGTCTAAGTAAAAGGGAGTAAATGCAATCAAGTCCTACTGGCAACCAATAAACCCTCCTGAGCTTTGACACTGACGACTACTTGCTGAATTCCAGTGCATGTATATGAGATTGGAGGTATAGAGCAGGGGTGGCCCATCAGTGATTACAAGAGATTTGGGGAACCTGCAGAGGCTCAGTTTATCTTTAATTCTCCTTTACCCAGGTTGAAACACTGATAAGATATTTGTAGCTCTAACCCTCAGTGCCAACTCTTTGTCTATGGAGTACTTAATGTGTGCAGGGCAGTGTACTAAACTCTTGGGATAGTACAATATAACAAAGTTGGCAGACATGTTATTATTAACATTTTTATATATTATTATTATTATTGTACTTGTTAAGCACGTATCATGTGTCAAATACTATTGTAAGCACTGGAGTAGATACAGGTGAATCAGATTGGACAAAGTCGCTGTCCCCAAGAGATGCACAGTCTAAGTAGGATTTTGTTCCCTGCCCACAAGGAACTTAAACGCTAGAGGGAGAGACAGACTTTAATTTAAATAAATTAATTAGGGATATTTACATAAGTGCGATAGGGCTAAGGGTGGGGTGAATAAATAATGAAATCCAAGAACTCTTTAAAAGCATCATGACCTAGTGGAGAAAGCGTGGGCATGGAAGTCAGAACGACCTGGGTTGTAATTCTGGCTCTGCCAAGTCCTTGCTGTGTGACCTTAGGCAAATCACTTAACTTCTCTATGTCTGTTTCCTCAATTGTAAAAACAGGGATACCTGTTCTCCCTGCTACTTAGACTGTGAGCCCCATACAGGACAGGGACTGTGTCTGACCTAATTAATTTGTATCTACCCTAGCGCTTAGAAGTCTTTGATACATAGTAAGTACTTAATAAATACCATTAAAAAAAGGACAAGGATGATACAGAAGGAGGTGGATAGAGAGGAGAGGGGTGGGGGGACAGAGGAAGAGCCTAAGAAAGAGACTGAACATGAGCAACCTGAAAAATAGGTGTAGAACCAGGAGAGGATAGTGTCAGTGAAGCCAATGTTGGATAAAGTTTCCAGGAGAAGGAGGTAGTCCTCAGTGCTAAAGGCAGCTGAGATGTTAAGGAAGATTTGGATGGGGTAGAGATCACTGAGTTTGGCAAGAAGGAGATCCTTGATAACACTTTTGGTGATATGAAAGGGGCAGAAGCCAAATTAGAAGGGGTCAAGAAGAAAATAGAGAAGTGGAGGCAAGCAGGTGTTGACAACTCACTAAAGTCAGGCTGGTGTCTGACTTTCTATCAATAAATATGATTGATTGACTGACTGACTGCCAACAGTACTCCATGGAGTACTTGAGGTGGTTGGGGTGAAATTGACCAAAGGACAAGTAGTTGATTTGGCACAAAGGTTAGTACTACATGTGTGGATTTTGAATCCAAAGAGAGGAAATTAGGTTTGGAGTCCAAATTGGGCATGATAGCTTGGGATAAGTGGAGGGGTAGGGGTCAAGAGTTCAGAAGTCACTGTGGTTGGGGAGAAAACTTTTTCAAGATAGGAGTTATAGGAGAGAGGGCCCATTAGGGGATTTTGATAAGGGGTGGTAATTCAGAGGTGGCTAAGTAAGAAATGATACAATTACTGGTGAGGATGAAATACAGTGTGTGTCAAAGTTGATGAGTGACTGCTAAGTCTTGGGGAATTAGTTAAACACAAGAATCACACTGCCCATGAAGTCAAATCAACTTCCCGCTGTACTTATCCTTACCCTTCTCCCACTATACCCCTGCTCACACACTTATACCCTCTCAAGTCAACCTTACTGTACCTCATTCTTGTCTCTTCCACTGCCAGTCTCTTCATTACACTCTCACTTCTGCTTGTAACTTCCTCCCTTTCACATCTGGCAGGCCACTGCTCACCTCATCTTCAAAGTCCTCTGCAATTGCTTCTCCTTCACGAATCCTTCTCAGCCATGCTACTGGGTGGGACCTGTAATAATAATTATAATAATAGTGACAGTATTGGTAAGCATTTGCCATGTGCAAAGCACTGTTCTAAGTGCTGAAGTAGATACGAGGTTATCAAGTTTTCCCACGTGAGGCTCACAGTCTTAACCCCCATTTTACAGATGAGGTAACTGAGGCACAGAGAAATTAAGTGATTTGCCCAGAGTCACACAGCTGAAAAGTGGCGAGGTCGTGATTAGAACCCACAACCTCTGGCTCCAAAGCCTGTGCTCTTTCAACTAAACCATGCTGCTTCTCAAATTTGAAAATTAGATCTGGTGTATTTTTAAAATTGAATTTCTCTGGGAAAGTGAATTTCTGAATGAGTCCACAATAACAGTATTGCAAATTGCTATTTATGAAACTTTTAAAAACTAAAATGATTTGATTCAATTATGTCAAGAAGGCCTGATATCCTTTGGGAGACTGACAGAAAGAGTGTGTCAGCAGAGTAATAGAAGGGTCCTGATTAAACTGAGGATATACAGAGTTTTAGTGCTGGTCTACTTTTTCTTTTGCAGTAGAGTGCTGGTCTTTCCTCAGACACAACATCCAACAGCTTGAGAAGTTCCATCAGTGTCACAAACAGCCTAGCTTGACATCAGATGGCAAGATAGGATCACAAATAAAGTAGTGCTAGAATAAAGGCAATCTCCCAGCCTTGAAGTTGTGTTCACTGAAACACAGTTGTTTCAGGTGGAACAAATGAGGAGAGAAGATGATGGCAGATACCCAAGGATCTGCGGGATGGTGAGCTGAAATTAGAGAATCAAAAGCAAAGACAGAGGAAACAGTTTAAGAAAACAGTGAAAGAGATCTACAGACAAAGCAGCTGAAGTGCACTTACGTTGAAAACTGGGAGTCATTTGTTAGGACTGATAAAAGCAGCAGGTCCATGATGGGGGGCACAATTTGCAAAAAAGGTGTTCTTTGCCTTATGAATTTATCTGGGTATCCTATAAGCTGCTGAGAAGTAGCATGGCCTAATGGATAGAGCATGGGCCAGGGAGTCAGAAGGACTTGGGTTATAATCTGCCTCTTCTACAGGTGTAGTGTGTGAACGTGGGCAAGTCACTTCACTTCTCTGCACCTCAGTTACCTCATCTATAAATGAGGATTAAGCATGTGAGCACCGTTTGGTACAGGGACTGTGCCCAACCCAATTATCTTGTATCTACCCAGTGTTTAGTACAGTGCCTGACACACAGCAAGTGCTTAACAAATACCACAATTATTGTCATTATCATTATACCAGTCATGAGAAGGGATTGATGAAATATGAACACAGTGGGGTCTCCTCCCCCTCCAAATCATATGGCATATTCTGATGCCAGTGTGATACCTGCCCCTTCGTGGGCTTGGTGCAGACATGGGGGTGAATAACAAGTTGTGGGCCCATTCAGAAAAGGGAAAGGTAAAGTCAAAGCCCAATTTAGTTTTCAGTGTTTTTTTTCAATAAAAAGAAAATGAACCCAAGGAGATGGCTGAATCTAACTTATGCTTTCTGCTTTCAGTCTGACGCTCTAGAGCCTGGCAAGACAAGTAGAGAGGCGAACCTCAGGCAGAATAAACACTCAGGGGCAGGGGTATGACAAGGAGCCACAAGTGCTTTCCATCTTTCGCCACACCAGCCACCACTCTGTAGTCTGGGGTAATAAGCCAGGACAGTGGAGGGAAATATGCTTTACTAATTTTCCTGCTCCACTGCAGAGGAAACTGGGATGCGGTTTCTCCTTCACCCACACAGCCCTCTGCCTCTCCTCTGTCTTCTGGTAGGACATCGCACATGTGTCCCTTATTCACACAGCCTCCGCCCCCCTCCTGTTCCCTGGTCTAACAGTGGACATCCTGTTTGCTCACTTCACCCAAATAGCCTCTGCCTCCTCTCTGTCCCCCAGTCCAGCGGTAGGCACCACACATGCATACATCTCTCTTCACCCACACACACTTAGGTTTGCGAGGAAACTGTTTCCAACCAGCCCCGATGAACAGTCCAAACTCTGCCTTGAGTCCCTTCTTCCTACAAAGCTTCATGGACAGTCCTGCCTCCCTTTCCTGGTGCTGCTACCTAGAAGATCCAGTGACTTAAAGGAAGACAGTCAATCAGTAGTTGATATAAACTACTTGTTTGTCATATAATCTTGAAGGATTTTTCCTCATTAACATTTTTCAGTGTAAAATGCACCAACTCATTGTGAAACCAAATCAACATGGTGCACTACAGTCAAGAAATGAATACTGGAATTTGAACAGAAGTTTGTAAGGACTGTTAGACTAGTAAACACAGGTGAAAACACTGGCTGCAAACAACAAATATGGCAACACAAGAGACGGTCATCAAGTGTTTGTGCAATATAGTCAAGACATTGGGTTCCACAGTAATCTTTGAATCACACCCACATTCACACATCATAGGTGAACTTCAGTGCCTGTGACACCTTCACATACAAAACATAGTCTCTCCCTCACTCTCTATATCTCTTTCCCTACTCTCTTAGGTCATCCATAACTCGTTTCTACTATTTTTTTTAATGTGTCACTGTTGGAAGAAATAGGTGACGTTGTGAAAAATAAAAAATGAAACAGAAAATGGACCCAGTTGTTTCCATTCAACAGTGGCTGTCAAGGTAGTTTTATCTTAACATCAGTTTTTCTTAACACAGGGTTTGTCAGGAATGTTTATAGGAAAACTGAGTAACTGATAGTCCACAGAAAATAATGTAATTTAAGAAAGGCTAATAACAGCTGTTAAAGTGAAAAAATGAACCATTTAGTGGTAACAAGTCCAAACTTTTTGGTTAAAATGTCCCAGATGTTGGAGTTGCTGCTATATGAATTTGCTTCATTAGGAAGAATATTCTGATCAACCTCTCTCTATCATAGGGAGTGCCTTGATTTAGATTCATGACTGAGTTGCAACTGGCCGGGCCAATCCAAATTAAGGGTTTGTTTCTTCCTAAGAAGCAGCTGCTGACTTATTGGAATGCATCATACAAGGATTCAAAATCAATATTTCCTGCACAAGTATTGATAAGGGGTTTTTTTTACATTTTTTTATGGTGTTTGTTAAGCACTTACTATACACCAGAACTGAAGTAAAAGCTGCGGTATATACAAGGTAATCAGGATGGACACAGTCCCTGTCCCACATGGAGTTAACAATCTTAATCGTTCTAATCCCACCTCCTCCACTTGTCTGCTGTGTGACCTTGGGCAAACCACTTCACTTCTCTGTGCCTCACTTACCTCATCTGGGGATTAAGACTGTGAGCCTCACGTGGGACAACCTGATTACCTTGTATCTACCCCAGCACTTAGAACAGTGCTTGAGACATGGTAATTGCATAACAAATACCATTGTTATTATTATTATTATTAATAATCCCCATTTCACAGATGCACATAAAAGTGAAATGACTTGCCCAAGATGATACAGCAGATAAGTGGCAGAGGAGGGAATAGAACTCAGTTCCTTCTGACTCCCAGGACCATCCTCTATCCACTATGTCACACTGCTTTTTTAGCTTCTTTAACAATTGTTCAGCCCATTATGCAGTATATTCCTTATCTTCCTTTCCCTAATGTCCACATCCTTGGACAATTTATTAAACACCAGCTTTCAGTTCAGTTGAAATTGCACTAACTAACCTATCTCGATTCTGAGGGTGTTGGGCACTCCATCATTTAAAAGGACTCTTCTGATTAGGTCTACCTAATATACCTTATAGAGAAGCAGTGTGGCTTAGTGGAAAGAACACAGGCTTGGGAGTCAGAGATTGTGGTTTTCATCCCAGCTCTGCCACTTATCAACTGTGTTACTTTGGGCAAATCACTTCATTTCTCTGTGCCTCAGTTACCTCATCTGTAAAATGGGGATTAAGAATTAAAACCCCATTTGGGACAACTTGATGACCTTCTTTAATAATGTTGGTATTTGTTAAGCTCTTACTATGTGCAGAGCACTGTTCTAAGCGCTGGGGTAGATACAGGGTAATCAGGTTGTCCCACGTGAGGCTCACAGTTAATCCCCATTTGACAGACGAGGTGAATGAGGCACAGAGAAGTTGTGACTTGCCCACACAGCTGACAAGTGGCAGAGCTGGGATTCGAACTTATGACCTCTGACTCCCAAGCCCGTGCTCTTTCCACTGAGCCACGCTGCTTCTATCTGCCCCAGTACTTAGAATAGTGCTTGGCACATAGTAAGCGCTTAGCAAATACCATTATTATTATTACTTCCAACAAAGTGTTTGTTAACCATTTCCTGATTCTTTGATTATTTTAAGAATAAATAGGCATTCATTCTTCAGTACCTTTCATATGCCAGAGGTCATTCTCAATTTATACACTAAATTTCATTTATGGTTCAAGAACCAATTTTCTAGCACCCTACTGAATTTGGTATTTTTCCAGCTTCTGGGGGAAGCTATTTCCTTTATAATTTCCCCAGATCTGGTTTTCTGCTCATGTTAGTAACACATAAATATGAAGAAATCAAATCACCATTGATTTACAACTCAGATAATTATAGATGAATGTGTGAAAAGGCTCTCTAATAGAATTCTGTCAATCAACTTCAGGCACAACTTTCCCATTATGTGTTTGCTGAAACCATATGATGGAATTCTGCTGGTGACATTTGAGTGATAGTGACTTTGATTTCAAAGGAAATGTTTCAGGTTCATTTCATTACCTTAGAAAAGTAAAAGCAAATTTGCCTTATAAAAAGCAATTACTTCTTAGCTGACCAGTGCACAATAGCAATATAAAAGAGATTTCTCATTCCACTATTCAAATCCTGAACTAGCAAACTAGTGTTTGATTTTGCTTTAAACCAATTTTACCTTGTTTGAATTGCAAAACCATTTAATCTTCATAAAGTAGGTTATTACAATGGAGATCATATTGTATTGGTATGGTACCCCAGCTTAGGGACAAACAAGATTTTAAAGATATAGGAATGCTAAAAATTTTCAACTATATTTAGTAGGCAACATTTGCCAATTTTTCTAGGGATCTATAGTAAAAGCAGTCCTTAAAGATTTAAGGAAAACTTGTCTTATGCTGTCAAGTCATCTCTGACCCACAGCGACTCCATGGACGCATCTCTTCCAGAACGCCCCACCTCCATCTGCAATCATTCTGGAACTGTATACATAGAGTTTTCATGGTAAAAATATGGAAGTGGTGTACCACTGCTTTCTTCTGTGCAGTAAACCTGAATCTCTGCCATGGACTCTCTCCCATGTCACTGTTACCTAAGTGACCTTCCACTTGCCAGCTACTGCCCAAGCTAGGAATGGAAGATGTAGCTTAACTCTCCCTCCCATAGTTAACACTATTAGAGCACTGTAAACTCTCCAGGTGCCATCCTCAGAAGGGAAGGTTCCCTTACCTGATCATTAAACTAAGTTATTTCCTTTGTTTAACCAATAGCACATGTAGTTTTATAATAATTCATTCAATCATATTTATTTAGTGCTCCCTGTGTGCAAAGCACTGTATTAAGCACTGGGGTGGATATAAGCAAATTGGGTTGGGCACAGTCCCTGTCCAACATGGGGCTCACAGTCTCACTCCCCAGTTTACAGATGAGGTAACTGAGGCACAGAGGAGCTAAGTGACTTGCCCTAGGACACACAGAAGACAAGTGGCAAAGTGGGGATTAGTACCCATGACTTTCTGACTTCCCGGCTCATATTCTATCCACTATGCCATGCTGCTCCTCTAATTTTGTGATATCACTTATGGCTCTAGTAATTTTGAGGAAGTCTGTTCCTTACCTCAAATCTATAAAATAAGTATCTTATCCACACTATGTTCTTGCTATGCCATGGATTCTGTCTTTCTTTTAACCATAATGTTACCTTTCCACTTCATGTCATCAATATATTTATATTATCTTCAACAATGAAATAGTTTTAAGACACTTCATAAAAATGGATGTGTAGCTTTGTGGCCACTAGCTACTATAGATTTATTATTCAGTGACAAGCAAAACAGCTACAGTAGTTGGCATGTCAAATAGTCATGATTTTACCTTCTAAATTCTGTGGGAGATGAAATGGTGGCAAAACTCAAAATGTGAAACTAAAGCGAGAGTGAGGCAAGCATAGAGCCTGTCTATTCATAATTTCTCAACATCCAGAACCAAGGTGGAATGAGCTCGGGAAAACAACACATACAATAAAGTCATCCATGCCCAAGCCAGAAGAAAACAAAAGTAGGATAAGGAAATGAAATGCAATTAGTCATTCAAACAGAAATTATAGATTTATATTATTAAAAAAGAGATGTCCGAATCCAACTGCATATGAAGCAAGTAGTGTTGGAAATATTTCCAGAGATAAGGAAGGAAACAGAATTTTAAATGAGCATAACCATTTTGTATTCACTGGGCTGTTCAAAACTTTTATAAGATTCCTTGCAAGAAAAGGAGCTACAGTAACTTCGTTCGTACATCATAAGAATATCTAAGTCTCAAAATATTAAACCTATTTGAATGAGAATCAGAAAACAACTTTGTTTCTGAACCAAAGTGGGGCTTATATAAAATTTCAGGCTAGTAAAGATTAAAATCTGTAAGTTTAATAGTGTTGTACTTGCAACCAACATACAGTGATTTGCTTTGTATGGATTGATCTGCAACCTGTTCTTACCCCTGGAATAATAACTATCATAACTATCAGTATTCCAGCTGGAATAAAGGGGTTTGACATTGAATGAAATAGAATGACAGAAAGAGTTATGTGTCATCTGCATAAGAACAAAAAAGGTAAATTATAGTTACAAATGGTCTTTCTAAGCAGTATCATACAAATAGCAACAAAGGATTAAATAGAACCTTGGGATAAAGTATACATTCAAGGAAGAGAAGAGGATGTAAATCACTTAAATATAACAGAATGAGTCTAATGGGAAAAAAAATGAAACCAGGAGAGTGAAAGTCTAGAAAACTGAGGAGCATGCTTGACTCACTGTAGAATTTTATGATCAGTAGAACTGAATGTGAGTGGCTTACAGATATTGCAAGTATATGTGCACTACCACTGAGAAGAGTAGAGTCTTTTATTTGGGCTTAGAAAGGTTATTTCATTATTTAACTGTATCCAGTATCCTTAGAGATTGAGTATAAAACAGTTGCATACCTATAACAATTTTTAAAAAGAATATATGGTTATTCAAATGAAAGTCAAAGTTTTTTAAACAGGCAATTAGGAGAGAAATAAAAATAAAAATGATCAATCAAAATGATGCCATGCTAAATTTGACTCTGAGCTGTCCAAAATTAATCTCGCATAATCTGTGAAAGATTATGGGATTCCAATGGTCCCTGATCCGACCCAAAGGAAAACTCAATCATCAACACTTATATAAGTCCCACTATTATCCCAGATCTCTGTCCCTGGGGCCCAAAAGTGTGGGGATGATGTTGCTCTTCCCACAGGACACCAGAATTTTCATGGTTCCATTCTTCAGTCCAGGAAAGGACTCAACCAACTTGCAACCCACTTTCCAAACTTTTACAGTGTTGTACAAAATCATACATCCAGGCTGCAGCTATGACTTCTGTGATTGTTGGTCAGAGCTGTGTAGAGCCTAAGATAATTTGATTCCTTTTATGTTTATCATCCATTTCTTTTTTATTTTTGTTCATCTTCCCTTACATGTCTGTTGCCAACACTGCCTTTACCATTCTTAGTCTGTGTGACCCTTGAAGCCTGGAAACGTGCTCTTATCTCATGTACACATTTCTTTCCCATAGCTTAGAATGATGTTTTGTACATAATAAGCACTAAATAAATTATATTACTACTGATCTATTTGCTCCTTCCTCGTACATTCTATTTGATATTCCATCTAAAAAAATCTATATGAAAAGATACACAACCAAATTTGGTAGCACAAATGTATACATATTTACATTTATAGAATATTATATAATTAAAATGTACCTATTATGAGCACAAACTCTATGTCTCCCTTCTAACTTCAAATGATCAATTGTTCTAAACTTTTTTGAGTCACTGCGTGTTTCAATTACTCTTGAGTTTTGGCTGAACTTAATAATAATTATATTTCTTAAGCCCATATAATGTGCTAAGCACTGAGATGGAAGCTGCATGGCTTAGTGGAAAGAGCACGGGTTTGGGAGTCAGAGGTCATGGGTTCTACTCCCAGCTCCAACACTTATCAGCTGTGTGACCTTGGGCAAGTCACTTAACTTCTCTGTGCCTGTTACTTCATCTGTAAAATGGGGATTAGGTCTGTGAGCCCCTGATGGGACAATCTGATTACCTTGTATCTACCCCAGCACTTAGAACAGTGCTTGGGACATAGTAACAAATACCAACATTATTATTGTTATTATATAAGATAATCAGATGATACCCCTTGTCCCACACAGCACTCATAACTTAAGAGGTAGGGAAAACATAGATCTTATCCTTATTTGTAGATGGCTAAACTGAGGTTCAGAGAGGTTAGATGACCTTCCCAAGATCTCACAGCCGGACAGTGGCAGTGCTGAGACTATAACCTGCATCCCCTTACTCCCAGTTTTGTGGTCTATCCACTAGACCACGTTACCTCCCTTTGGGGAATGTCTTAATGTTCGTTCAAGGAGGATTTTGATGAAGAATTGAAACAACCCAACAACTCTCTACTGTATAGAGAGATAGCTTCATAAGATATTAGGGAAACAGAAAATAACAATAGTTCTAAAAAAAAAATAAGTGAGTCATAAGAGGGAAAATCTAAAGATTTTAGAAAGTTACTCCGTCACCATATAATTGGATCCCAGTGAGAGCAACCAGCACACTTCACTCCTCAAATGTCTTTTACTGCCAGTGTTGGACACAGAATACTGGGATCTTTTGACCACTTGCCTGGTCAGATATGGAATTTCTCATGTCTGTTTTCTGAGTAGTCTATGATTGTATTTTTTGAAAAATAATTTTCTGAACAAAACTCTGTTTCACACCCCACATGCAAAGCAGTTAAACATTCCCCTAAATCTTGTCAGCAGTCATTGACCAGTGAAGATAAAATTTTTATAGCCAAGAGCCCCTTTTTCCATCTCAATTCTGCCCAGGAATCAGATGCTCTACTCCTCCCAGTCATATTCCACTTTACCATAGCCAGCACAGGTGGACACAGGACAGTATCAGATGGCATCAATACAACACTGAGTGAGTATATTGAAGAGAAAAGTGATAAAGGGCAGGATGCATGACCACTGTCTGCACAACTTAGCTGTCAATGGGGAGATAGCCAGGCAACTAAGGCATTCAAAAAAATGCTTGTACTTTCCTAAGTCCTTAGTATAGTGCTCTTCACCCAGTAAGCACTCAATAAATACCATTCATGGATTAATTGATGAAATCCCATAGTTATACAGCTGGTCACCAGGACCACAGCTATTTATTTTAGTCCTATACTGCTGAAGTTTTCAGCAGATGTATTAATTTTGTCTTATGCCATCGAGTCATTTCTTAACTCAACACCAAGCAACACCATAGGACACGTCTCTCCCAGAACTCCCTGCTCTCCATCTGCAATCATTCTGGTAGTGTAGCCATAGAGTTTTCTTGGTAAAAATACAGAAATGGATTACCAATGTCACCTTCCACGCCGTAAACTTGACTCTCCGCCCTCGACTCTCTACCATGCCATTGCTGCCTAGAATGGGTGAGTTTTGACTTCTAGCAAATTGTCTTCCACTTGCTAGTCACTGCTCAAGCTAGGAATGGAATGGTTATGCCTCTGCTTGACTCTCCCTCCCATAGCCAAGACTGGTAGAGTACTGGAAACTCTCCAGGTGTGATCCTGAGAAGTGGATGTACTAATAGGAGATCCTTAATTGATCACTGGGTAAACATTGAGAAGTAGATTGGCTAATTGGAAAGAACATGAACTTGGGAGTCAGAGGTCATATGTTCTATCCCGGCTCTGCCACTTATCAGCTGTGTGACTTTGGGTAAGTCACTTAACTTCTCTGTGACTCAGTTACCTCATCTGTAAAATGGGAATTAAGACTGTGAACCCCACATGGGACAACCTGATTACCTTGTATCTACCCCAGTGCTTAGAACAGTGCTTGGCAAATAGTAAGTGCTTAACAAATACAATAATAATAATAAGTTAAATTATAGATATTTTCTATTAAAGCATGGTTTGAAAATCAGCTTTAAACATCCATTAGCTGTTTAACTCTATCTTGACATGACCCATGTTAAACAAAATGTATTAATTAGCATCTGGCTGTTAGATTAAGAGATGGATATTATGAAGATGCTTAATAAAGGCTTTGTCTAAATATTCAAGCTATCCATATACTGTCTGTCTTAGCATACAAATGATAAGGTACAAAAAGTATTTTATCCTCAATCATACAGGTATTTTAAGCATATAAAATATGTTTGAATAATCCAAGTCTCATTTATCTGGTTTATTTGTATATACAAGATTATGCCATAGGTGAATATAGGACATCAGAACAGTTTTTAAAATATTCAAATATTTAACAGCAGGTCTTCAATTGTATAGACTAATTCTTTAGCAGAAGCAAATGGTGAACTCTTCATAGATGGTGGAATGTAGATTTTTAGGTCAATTGTATTGCTAAGCTGCTGGACTCCCATCAATTAGAAAGGGGAAAAGAGAGTTTAATTTATTTTCACTCAGCAGGTGAAAGACTTTTACCCAAAGGTCATTTTACATTGAATATAAATTACTTTAGGTGTTTAAGTAAATCATTTTAACCAATCACATAATTTTAAGAGCTCAACCAGCTCTCAATTTTATTTCTCTGAAATTTCTATAGCAGTAGGCAAATAGGTCTATTTTTTTTCTAATTCATCTATGCTCTAGTGAGATATTTAAGAGTTCACTATTGATTAAAGTCCTTATAGAAACTTTGCATCTGCAGAAGAGGTGAAGCAGAAATTGAAGGTCAGAAAAATCAGGAAATAACTTATTATTGATGTTCCCAATCTATTATACCGAGTTTTCAGTTTCCCAAGTGTTATACAGTTATCAATTAATCTCTTGACATTCTTCTGAAACAGATGTGTCTTAGTGGATACCTTTCTATGAAGTACAATAATCTCACTGCTTAGAGGTATTCCTCCAGAGTTATTTTGGGTTCAGTACTTTCATTTTATTTCTGTTCTTAATAAGGATTTTACTTGTGAGAAAACACTGCTTTCCATTCCTGGCGAAACATAGGATGGTGATTTGGGATTGGTTCTGAAGAACACAGTTTATTAGCCTTCCCGAGTATCACACTGTGCTTTAAATCCAACCTAACACAGTGATGCCAGTGTTACTTCATGTAACCATATGTTAGATGATATGAATGCTGACATTTCCTGCCCACAATGCTTACAGTCTAGAGGGTCTAAAGAATATCAAACCACAGAACGTTTGTGAGAGGCATCATAGCCCATAGAAAAAGCATGGGCCTGGGAGTCAGAAGACCTGAGTTCTAATTCCAGCTCTGCCCCTTTTCTGCTCTGTGACGTTGGTTTGTTAAGTCACTTTACTTCTCTATGCCTCAGCTACCTCATGTGCAAAATGTGGATTAAGGCTGTGAGCCCCATGTGGGACATGTAGTGTGCCCAACCTGATCATCTTGTGTCTATCCCAGCACTTAGTATAGTGCCTGGCATATACTAAATGCTTAACAAATCTAATAAAACACACACACAAACACCCACACAGAGACAAAAAAACAACCAAATTTTGTATGCGAAGACCCAGTATAAGAGCCCACTGAGAAATTTTGTCTACTTACTCTATTGTACTTTCCCAATCACTAAGTAGAGTGTTCTGCACACAATAATTGCTAATAAATACCCTGATTGATTGAGTGATAACAGTTTTAGCATCAGCTGCTATGAGCCATACGGCATCAAACGATTTTTTGAGACTGCGCTGTTGCAGCCAAAATCCTTGAATGGAGGAAACTTTTCTTCTTTCTGCTGATGCTCAATGTGGTCAGGGACTGTGTCTATCAACTCTGTTATACTGTATTCTCCCAAACACTTAGTACAGCATTCTGCACACAGTAGATGCACAACAAATACAATTGATTGATTGATTGATTCTTTATCTAAAGCACCCTAGTACAGTGTTCTATAATATAAAGTGATTAATAGATCTTTTGTTTAGGATGATGACAATGACAGTGATGATGACAGACCTCAGATAGCTAGGTAAGGGAAATGACTAACAGCCAGAGAGCCATGAAGCTAGCAGGAGGTTGTGGGATGCGATTGAGTCACTAAGAAAGAGTATGAGAAGAGTTCAAGTTTTCACCTACAGTTGACAAGCATGTTTTTGCACAGGTTATAAAGTTCTAGTGCTACCTAGGAAAAAAGGATCTTTTTTTCACTAATTGCACTTCTGAATGTTTACTTGGAAAAAATGATTAACAAATTAAGCTAGAGTGCTTACCTAAAAATAAAAATACTGACTTTATTGATGTAATATATGTCTTGCAGCTCGGAATGTTCTTAATTATCATTACCCCTTATATGAAAGTGATTTAAAAAGAATATTAGCTGGCATGTGAAAATTTTGCAGTAAAGTAACTAATTTGTATTTTAGCTATCATAAATCCTTTTAATGAGAATAACACATTTTAAGTTATCTATCATCAGAAATTGTAGGAATTCCTAAATAGATAGGTATGTCCTTTAGATTGTTTATAAATGGAAGCAACTTCCAGTAGTCTGTCTTGTTTTTGGCCTTTACACCCACTTGGGACCTTAATTTGCTGACAGTGTTGTTGGTAAGGTGACATTTTCATGGCATAGGTGCAGTTTTTAATGACATTTTTTTCTATACAGATTTATGGTCTTCGGGTAGTTCTCCTTTTAGGCTTGACCTGGAACCTTTACATTAGCATATTTGACATTGCAATACAGTTCTTTATGCCCTTGAAACCTGTCCCCTTCATCCCACTACTATTTACAGTGGCCTTTCCATAATCTGTTGGGTGGGCAGAGGAAAGGGGCAGAAGACAAGGACAGCAGATTATTCTGTCGATCAAAATGCTTGCACAAAGTCACCAGTTAATGGAAATTATTTTCTATGAACAAGTCTCCATCTAATGGGCTGTAAAATGATACATACTAGATTTTGACGAAAGCCCTCCCTTCTCTGAGATATTATCGTCACTAGGAATTAGGTGAATTTTGCAATATTTATTCAGTTTTCCTTTAAGTGTGCTCCAAAAGTGTCTCTATAAAGTCTTGGTCAAGAAGGGCTACTCCTTTCATGATTGTTGTACAAGGAACAGTTCTTTCTGTTGTTGTTTCCTCTGTCAACTTCAGTTAATACTAAACCACTGTGCTTAGGTTGTGCCTTTTTGTATCTTTAATTTTGCATAAGAATATTTTCTGCTGAAAACATCCTGAATTTAAACTGAAAACTGTGGGTAAGGGACTCCATTGACCATTTTTTATCCATTATTCCTCCTTTTATTTCCTTTTCTTTTTGCTATTAAGAATATATATCCTACCACAGCATACAAGAGTACTATAGGAACTCATAGAGGATGGGGACCATTTTTACTTAGAACTCTTATTACGTAACTGAATATATACAACTACAAATATATACACACATATGTACCCGTACATTTACAATCACAAATATTCTATGCTATGTAGACACACACCTCCACAGATGCTGCACATTTAGGTATGGAGAAGAAAAGAAAACAACATCCAGGCCTTTCTACGATACTCAGTTAATTGTTTGACACCAACAGTAGGCCTGGACTCTGGCAATAACTAAACCTGTTTGGAAACAATAATAGTTTATTAAGACCTTATGATGGATTACTTCATAATGACATTTCTATCAACAGCAGAATTGAAGGGTCTTGTCTGATCTGTTCCTTATCACCAATGGAAAAATGGAGGCCACTGCCATGTGCTCAATCTTCTTCAAACATATTCTCTGCAGCCAGGTCCATATGGATTCCATAAGAAATCCTGAATCTAGCATAACAATTTGATTCTGATCCTATGGTGAATTATTTCCAGACTTCAGCTTCACTGAATGTCCTGAAGCCATCCTACAAAAGAGCTGATCCATAAAGGCAACTGTGCTCTAAAAACAGCCACCATCCCCAGGAAGACATGCAAGATATTGTATGATATATACAACGATTATGAAGCAGTTCTTAAAATCATCACAGCACTATAAAATATAGCACAGTGACAGGAACAAATCATGCCTAAAAAGATTCCTGACAAATTGCTTGGGAAGAAGTGACTGTCACTCCAATATCCTTGGGGGCAGTGATAATGCCATATCTTTGGCATTATCCTCAGCTCATTTCTCTCAATCCACCCACATATTCAATCTGTCTCTAAATCCTGTTGGTTCATCCTTGACAACAATGTCGAAGGATGCCTTTCCTCTCCATCCAAACAGCTATCACATTAATCAAAGCACTTACCCTCTCCCACCTTTGGTTACTGCATCAGCCTCCTTGCTGACTTTCCTGCCTCCCGTTTCTCCAGTAGATACTTCACTCTGCTGCTCGCATCACTTTTCTACAAAACCATTCAATGTTTCCCCACTTCTCAAGAATCTTCACTCATTGCCCATCCACCTCCACATCAAACAGAACCTCCTTAAAGCTTTAAAGAATTCAATCACCTCACCCCCTTCTACCTTATCCTGCTGATTTCCTAATACAAACCAAACTACCAACTTCACTCCTCTAATGCCAACCAATTTGCTGTACCTTGATCTCATCTATCTCACTGTTCACATCCTGTTTCTGGCCTGAAACACTTTTCCTCTTCTTCTCCTACCTTCAAGTCTTATTAAAAGCACATCTTCGCCAAGGGGCCTTTTCTGACCAAACTTTGATTTTTTTTTCTTCTCACTCCCTTCTGTCTCTGTCACCCAGTGTGCTTAGGTTTGCACCATTTATTCACCTGTTCCTCAACCAACAATAGTTATGACATATTTGCAATTATTTAAATTTATGTTAATACCTGTATCCCTCCTACACTGTAAGCTCATTGTGGGCAGGGAATGTGTCTACTAACTCTGTTATATTGAACTCTCCCAAAGACTTAGTACAGTGCTCTGTTCACAGTAAGCACTCAATAATTACAGTTGATTTATTGATTGAATTCCATGAAAGAAGCTTGGGGTAGAAGACTTACATTTTTCTTGTTTGTAAAACTTGAAACTGAACTTCTAAGTTTCCCCAAGGAGCAATCAAGGAAAATCCCCAGGAAGAAACTAGTCCAAGAGGGAAAATCTTCACAAGACAAATTTGGAATTTGGCAAAAAACTATGGGAAACTGTACCTTTCCCAGTTCCCTAAATTTGCCTCACTCAGATGAAGAAGTGTGGATCATTATTCCTAGTTCAGCGAACTGTTGCTGGTCTCTTAATAAGTATCACTTGGAAAACACTCTGAAAGAATTAGTTCTATTGCAATACTTGAGGAATTGATTGAGAAAGGTACCAGAGATAAATATAGAACCATAGTCTGTGACCTAATTATTCAGAAGAGTAATAATTAGGTTTCTGGGATTTATCATAACATTGACATTACAATTCAAGCTGAATATAGGAAAAATTAAAATGACAAAAAAGAGAAGTATGAAATGTGTGAATCTTAGATTGGAAAGGGAAAAGCACTCAAGAAACTTACAAACAGAAAAATATACAGGCTTAGAACCAGAAAAAAAAAATGTACATCCCTCTTGTATTAAATGGTGTCACTCAGGACATGTGAAACCTAACTTAGGAAACTTTGAGTAGAATGAGTTCCTAAGTGTGGGACATGGTGCATTCCTCCCTAAGCTAAAAAGCTTTGGAACCAAGGACACTATATTCACATCCTCTCTGTCACCTATGCTTTTGGGTGTATAGCCTTTAAGCACTTGGATTCTTCCCTCAGCTCCAGCCCCACCAGCATTTATGCACATTTCTTGTACTCTACCATTCCCCATATGAAATTTGTTGTAATGTCTGTCTTCCTTTCTAGACTGTGTGCTTCTCGTGATCAGGAATCATATTTACCATCTCATTTAGAACAGTGCTTGGCACATAGCACTTAACAAATACCATCATTATTCAATCAATCAATAGCATTTTTGAGCACTTACCATGAGCAGAGAACTGTACTAAGAGAGTACACTGGGAGTATACGGTATAACAGAGTTGGTAGATGTTTCCTGCCCACAGTGAATTTACCATCTAGAGGGAGAGACACACATTAATATTAATAAATTGCGAATATGTGCCTAAGAGCTGTGGGGCTGAGGAAGAGGTGAGTAAGAGGTGCAAATACAAGTGTAGGGATTATGCAGATGGAGAGGGAGAAGAGGAAATAAGGGCTTAGTCGGAGATGACCTCTTGGAGGAGATATGCTTTCAATCGTGGCTTTAAAAGTGGGGAAAGTCATCACCTGTCAGATATGGCAAGGGAGAGTTTTCAAGGCCAGAGGCAGGAAATGAGTGAGCGGTCAGCAGTGAGATATATGAGATCAAGGCACAGTGAATAGGCTGGCACTTGAGGAGCAAAGTGTGTGGGCTGGGCAGTAGTAGGAAAGCAAGAAGGTAAGCTAGGAGGGGGCAAGATGATTGAGTACTTTAAAGCTAATGGTTAAGGAGTTCCTTTTTGAGTCAGAGGTGAATGGGCATCACTGGAAGTTCTTTAAAAGTGGATGAATATGGACTGAATGATTTTGTAGGAAATGCTGTGAACAGCAGAGTGAAGTATGGATTAGGGTAGAAAGAGATGGGAGGTCAGCAAGGAGGTGGGATACAATAAGTATCTGGATGAAAATGGTAGCAGTTTGGGTGGGAGTAATAATAATAGCAAGTTGGTATTTGTTAAGTGCTCACTATTTGCCAAGCACTGTTCTAAGTGCTGGAGTAGAAACAAGGTCATCAGGTTGTCCCACGTAGGGCTCACAGTCTTTGTTCCCATTTTACAGATGAGGTAACTGAGGCACAAGGAAATGAAGTGACTTGCCCAAGGTCACACAGGTGACAAATGGCGGAGCTGGGATTAGAAGCCATGACCTCTGACTCCCAAGCCCGTGCTCTTTATAGTAAGCCATGCAAAGGGCAGATTAACAATGGTATGAAAGTTGAATTGACAGGACTTAGTGATAAATTGAACATATGGGTTGAATGAGTGAGAGAAATTGATGATAATGCCAAGGTTACTGGCTTGGGAGACAGCAAGGATAGTGGTGCTGGCTACAGTATGTTTGTACATACAGTATAATTATATTTTCCTTTCCCAAGTGCTTAGTGCAGAGACCCGTAGACAGTAAGCATTCAATAAATATCACTGATTAATGGAAGTGATTGTCCTGGGATAATAATAATAATAATAATGTTGGTATTTGTTAAGCGCTTACTATGTGCAGAGCACTGTTCTAAGCACTGGGGTAGACACAGTGGAATCAGGTTGTCCCACGTGGGGCTCACAGTCTTAATCCCCATTTTACAGATGAGGTAACTGAGGCTCAGATAAGTTAAGTGACTTGCCCACAGTCACATTTTAAGTGGCAGAGCTAGGATTCAAACTCATGACCTCTGACCACAAATCCCGTGCTCTTTCCACTGAGCCACGCTGTTTTTATATTGAGATGCTGTTATTTTACTTCATGGAGGAGAACTGGAAATCTCCTAACTGTAGTTAACCCCTGCACATTCCACATGAAGATAACATGGAACATTAGAAAACTTTGGATCACCTTCCTCTCTAATTATAGTTGGATAGAAGGATCAGAGACCCCCCCCCCCCAGATGGTCACAGGGTAAACCAGCCCCTTCCTCTCCCTTCAAACTGCTACCACATTAATACAAACACTTATCCCACCTTGAATATTGTAATAGCCCCCTTGCTGACCTGGCTGCCTCCTGTCGGTTTCCATGCCAGTCCATACTCCACTCTGCTTCCCAAAACCTTTTCCTTCAAAAACATTCAGACCATGTTTCCCCACTCTTCAAGAAACTCCAGGCGTTGCCCATCCATCTCTGCATCAAGCAAAAACTCCTCACCATTAGCTTTAAAACACTCAACCATTTTGACCCTTCCCACCTCTCTTCATTACTCTTTTACTACAATCCAGCTCACAGACTTCATTCCTCTCACTGTACCTCAACCACATTTATCTCATCACCAACCTCTTGTCCACATCCTACCCCTGCCTGGAAAACCTTCCCTCATCATTCCCATCATTTGGCAGGGATTGTCTCTATCTGTTGCTGAATAGTATATTCCAAGCACTTAGTACAGTGCTCTGCACATATTAAGCACTCAATAAATGCTATTGAATGAATGAATGAATGAATGAATCATATCAGATGGATGATTGCTCTCCCCTACTTCAAAGCCTTATTAAAGGCACATCTCCTCCAGGAAGCTTTCCCTGACTGATCCCTCCTCTCCTCTTCTCCCACTTCCTTCTGTGCTGCTCGTACTTGCTCCTTCATTCATCCTCCCTCCCTTACCCATGGCATTATGTATTATTCTGTGTTTATCATGTAATATATGTATTTTTTACCTATTTATTTGTATTAATGTCTGTCTCCCCCTCTAGATTGTGAGCTCACTGTGGGCAAGGAATGTGTTTCATATTATATTGTTCTCTCCCAAATGCTTAGTACAGTGCTTTGCACACAGTAAGCACTCAATAAATTTGATTAGTATTATTATTATCAATAATAATGATAGTAATAACAGTAGCCTACCTCAGTGAGTCCTATCACAAGCCCCAACCTGGCCTGACCCACATCAATAGGCTTGCCACTTGTAGATCCCTTGTAGTTTTGGGCAGGGAATAGTCCTCTTTATTGTTATATTGTACTCTCCCAAGCACTTTATACAGTTCTCTGCACACAGTGAGTACTCAACAAATACTACTGACTGACTATCTCTCCACAGAAACAGCCCCGACCCAGCAGCACCTGACATATGTATAAATGTCCAAGAAAAAACTCCAAATGCTTTCCTTTGAAATCAGAAGTCTCAAGAGAAGTAAGGGTGAAAAAGTGCCATGACTCGGTTTCAGCCCATGTCTGAGTGTACAAACTGTTGGACTGGAGATTTAAGTTGAAAATTGAGTCTTGGCTGACAAATATTCTTGGATTTAAGAATCCTTTCAACTGTATGCTCATTTTGATGAAACTCATGTTCCAACATGACTAATTTGTCAAGAAAGAAAGGACTCCAAAATTAATCCGTTTTTCTGAAAATAATAAATTATACAACATGTCCTGAAAATGTTTTTACTTACAAAAGCGTTCATTGTACCTTATTAAAATATCATAATGCTTTAATGATGACTGACTAGTACTCGAGCAGTTTGTTTACAGCGCAGCACAAAAGAAACCTGTCTTTGATACAACATCTTTGTTCGGGGGGAGTCTCTGATTCTATTTGGCAGCCTAGTTATATTCTTCATGTGTATACACTCCTGTATATTGCTGATTGTTGTCAAGACCTTCCCATCCTTTTTAACTAATTTAGTATGCTGCATTTATTTGAGTTTACAAATGAAAGAAGAATCCTGCTGAGAAAAATACCCATAATAAATTCATCAGTAATGACTTTAGAATAAAGAACAAGAAAGCTTTCACTATTAACATTTAGTTTTTTCCCTTTCATAAGCTGAGGTTTTGTAGGTGAATAGCATGTTGATATAATTTATTTTAAAGGCATCTTGAAATGGGCTGATGGTGAAGGTCTCTGATGTGTATAGTGAGAGAAAAAAAGAACTTCCAGCATATCAAACAATTGTATTTTAGAACTATTATAAGCAAAGCCTGAAAAGTACAGACTATTAAGTCACCATACTTAAGGAAACTTGCTAGTATAAGCTGATCTCTTTTAGAAAATGCTTCTTGGGAACTCTGGGCTTGAGGCTAACCTTGTAGCATAGTTTGAGGGGAATAAGATTCCACAATGCTATTTGTCTTGGAGACCCAACTCATGGGTGTTGGTACTAGATTAGGGTTAGGGAAAAGGTAAAACCCCAGAGTGGAGATCTCAGAACATCAGTGGGCTGGAAAGAATTAGGAAATTACACTGTATCAGATGCATTGAGGGAAGACAGATGGTGATCATAGAGTGCCAGAGAGACAAATGCTATGGAAAGAGAGCAATCAATCAATTGTATTTATTGAAGCACTTACTTTGTATGGAACATTTTAATGCTTGGGGGGATATATAGCAGAATTGATAGACATGTTGCCTGCCCACAAGGAGCTTACAGTCCAGAGGGGGAAGAACTAGGAGAGACCTCATGTCCAGTGGTATATGGTTTAAGTTCCAACTGCAGATTTGCAAAGCCACTGTGCTCATTTTGTGAGCAGTCACCCCCATGCCTTTCCAGATCTACGGACAGGTTTCTAAGTCAAATAACTAAGCCTCCTTGGATTCATGTGTACTTTTCTGTTGTCCATGGCTGGGTGATAAATACCGCTGGACTTTGTGCATGATCACATTGTTTGCATGGTCTTAGAGTGGCCCAGAGCCACAATTAAGGCCCCAAAATATGAAATGTTGAGCGATAGACTTTCCATATCCACTTTCAAGCTCTTACTTGCCTTATTTTTCATTTCAATGTGTTAGTTTCAGGGGAATAGTTAATGTGCAGATTTATGGAATTTTAAAAAGGTTTAGGAAATATGTGAAGACTTAATCAAAGTTTCTCTATGATGTGGCCTGCATGAAGGATGAAAGCTGCAGTCAGCTTTGATTTTACTTGGGATCATTTACCTCAGTTACAATTCTGGAAATGATTTTTTTCAGTGTGAATGGAAGAAATTTGAAGATGCATTCTTCTATTTGCAAAGGATACAGTGAACACAACCATTAGCAAAAAGCTAATCTCCGTATTTGCTCTCTCACTTACTGTTGTAAATAACCTTAATTGAAGCCCGATTGAAATTGTCAAACAGTGGAAATATGGACAAAAGGATTTATGAATAAATTACTAAAATTTTTCTCTGCCTCCTCAGGTTTTACTTCAAGTCTACAGTTATTTATATTTTTCCAGGCTACAACGATCAAGATAATTTACTGTTTTTATTTCAAGTGTCAGTAATTGGCTGGCTTCCCAACATGTAGGATTTTGTGTTCCAAATCAAACAATTCAATCTACCTCATTACCACGTTGAATTGCTAACAGAAGAGTTAATTGCAAAAAAAAAATTTGGTATCAAATAATTTTCAATACTCTAATTTATTTAAAGCATTAAAAGCAGGGAATCATGTTGCTGTACTTCCATTACTTTAGTTATAGTAGATAGTGGAATATACTGAATGAGGATTCTAAGACTACTTAAAGTTCAGATCACACAGCTACACTTATTACTTTAGAGAAAATCTGCATTTTTTTTGTGGCTTTTAAAAAATCCAGAGCATTTTCTTTTGTTCTGTTTTGCTTTTTTTTTAAAATTTTGCACACCAAAAGGCACATGAAGACAAGGAAATCCATAAATAATACTAAGGTCCTAGGCAGCCTGCCATCCTGACAGCGTATTTTATAAACAACCATAAATAACACTCACTGCAGCATATCAGAGACAATTATACCATG
The DNA here is from genome assembly GCF_004115215.2 of Ornithorhynchus anatinus. Classification (NCBI taxonomy): domain Eukaryota; kingdom Metazoa; phylum Chordata; class Mammalia; order Monotremata; family Ornithorhynchidae; genus Ornithorhynchus; species Ornithorhynchus anatinus. Next base: position 85,036,512 of record NC_041731.1, read on the forward strand.
CCATCAGCCCCATTGTTTTGATTTACTGGGGTCTGTGAAGCGCAAGCAATACTTACCTGTCATGCCTAACTGCAGGGCTCTAATATGTTTGATATTTTTTTCAGGGTTCATTATGTTTGCCACTTGTTTGTGTTACTTTTATGCTGGTTTTGTGCTTCAAATGTTGGTCTACTGAAGTGCTGGAATAATTTCCTGAATTAAAAATGTACAGGAAATCAAGAAGGGGATGACTGATATAAGTTTACTTAAAAGATTATGTTTATTAAGAGGAAATTTATTTCCCTACATTATATTATCATTGGAATTTAATATAACAAGCACTCTAATCAGTGGTTTTCATGCCATAAGCTTAAACTTTTTCTAAAATCTAGTACTTTATATCTACTGATTATTTTGCCAGTAACCAAACTAGGTCTTTTCTACTTTCTACATAATGGGTTGTTTAATGCCTACAAAGAAATTCCTCTATGAATCTATGAGGTAAGCTAAGGTATAAATGCAGTTCATTCCCTAGTTTTAATCAGTATATGTATATATTGAATACCACGGTGTGCAGAATATCAATGGGAGGATACAATAGAATTAGTAGACATTATCTACTAAGGAACTTTAAAAAAACAGGAAGCAGACACTAAAATAACTTTTTAGACATCTAACTTTTAGCTGTTCCAGATTTTAACTTCCTCCTTGAACTCCTGTCCCTCACTCCGCCCCTATTTCTTGTTCATAATGACTTTGCCGACTACTTCATCAAGAAAATTGAAACCATCAGTCATTAACTCCCCTAAATTTCCCCTTCACCTCCATAATTCTGCCTTTTTCCTGTCCCATTTTTGATGTCCCATCATTTCCAGCAGTATCTTGAGATGAGATCTCTTGCTTCCTATCAAAATACCCCCTCCACATTTAGCTCCAGCCCATTTTTCATATCTTATTAAAATACTTGTCCCCTTTCTTTTTCCTTCCTGACCACCATCTTCAACTGTTCATTCTCCAATGGTTTCTTCTCCATAGCTTCCAAACATGCCCATATTTCTCCTAACCTAAAACAAACCCCAAAACCTATTATGATTCCACAGCACCTTCCAATTATTATCCTATCTCTTTCCTACCATTTTTTTCCATATTCCTCAAATGAGTTGTTTACAGACTCTGCCTCCACTTCCTCAATGGCACAAAGTGGCTTTTTCCATTGCTTCACTGTACTTTCTCTCCCTGACCCTCTATGTCCTCAACAAAATTCACCAATGTCCACCTTTTTGCCAAATCCACACCATTCCCTTGAAAACACCAACTAACCTTGCTATCCCAGACATCATCTTCTCCTGTTTCACCCACCACATGGCTGTTCCTTGTAGGCTCCTCCTCTGCCTCCAACCCCATAACTGTGAGTGTCCCTCAAGATACAGTTTAAGGTTCCTTTTATTCTCTATCTTCAACCAATTCTCAATGAGAGCTCATTCAATCTCAGGACTTCAACTACCATTACTAATAACAAAAATAATGATAGTGGTATCTGATAAGCATTTCCTATGTGCCAGGCACTTTTCTAAGCAATGGGGTTTTCAGTCAGTGATTCATATTTATTGAGTACTTACTGTGTGCTGAGCACTTTACTAAGTGCTTGGGAAAGTACAATAAAAAAAAAAAGACACATTCCCTGCCCAAAACAAATAATGGGATTGGACACAGTATCTGTCCCACATAAGGCTCACAGTTTTAATCCCCATTTTGCAGATGAAGTAATTGAAACTCAGAAAAGTTAAGTGACTTTCTCAAGATCATACAACAGACAAGTGGTGGAGCCACTTGAACTCAGAACCCAGGTCCTTCGACTCCCAGATCCATGCTCTATCCACTACACCATGCTGCTTCCATGACTGTTAACTCATTGTGGGCAGGGAATGAGTCTGTTTTTTCTTATATTGTACTCAAGAGCTTAGTAAAATGCTCTGCACATAGTAAGTGCTCAGTAAATATGATTCATTTATTCAATAGTATTTATTGAGCGCTTACTATGTGCAGAGCACTGTACTAAAGCTCTTGGAATGTACAAATCGGTAACAGAGACAGTCCCTGCCCTTTGATGGGCTTACAGTCTAATCAATGATTGAATGAATCCTAAATATACTTCTATATCGCTGACCTTTCTTTTTCTCTGCTATCCCACATTTCTTCCTGCCTTCAGGACATCTCTTAGGAAGACCTACCAACAGCTGAAAGATTCCTGATCTATCCACCCAAACTTTCACTTTTCCCAACATTCCCATCACATAGATAATACCACCATTCTCTTTATCTCACAGGCCCACAACTACAGCATTTACCTCAAATCACCTTTCTCATTCAACCCACATATTCAAACTGTATCTGATTTTTGTTTGTTCTACTTTCACAGTATTCCTAGAACTTGCTCTTCCCTCTCCATCCAAAGTGCTACCATGCTGATCCAAGCACTTATATCCCACCTTATATGCCACACAGTCAGTCAGCCAATTGCATTTATTTAACACTTACTATGTACAGAGCCCTGGACTAAGCACGTGAGACAGTACAATACATCGATAAATTCACCCATTCCCTGCCCACAAGGAGCCTACAGTCCAGAAGGGGAGACAGATGTTAATATAAATAAAAAATAAATTACATTCATGTATGTAAAAGCTGAGGTGATGGGGATGAATAAATAATAATGATAATTATGGTATTTTTTAAGCACTTACAATGTGCCAAGCACTCTTCTAAGCACAGGGGTAGATACAAAGTAATCAGGTTGCCCCACGTGGGATTCACAGTCTTTATGCTCATTTTACAGATGAGGTAACTGAGGCATAGAAAAGTTAAGTTGCCCAAGTGGTGGAGGCAGGATTATTCATTCATTCATTCAATAGTATTTATTGAGCGCTTACTATGTGCAGAGCACTGTACTAAGCGCTTGGGATGAACAAGTCGGCAACAGATAGAGACAGTCCCTGCCGTTTGACGGGCTTACAGTCTAATCGGGGGAGACGGACAGACAAGAACAATGGCACTAAACAGCGTCAAGGGGAAGAACATCTCATAAAAACAATGGCAACTAAATAGAATCAAGGCGATGTACAATTCATTAACAAAATAAATAGGGTAACGAAAATATATACAGTTGAGCGGACGGGTACAGTGCTGTGGGGATGGGAAGGGAGAGGTGGAGGAGCAGAGGGAAAAGGGGAAAATGAGGCTTTAGCTGCGGAGAGGTAAAGGGGGGATGGCAGAGGGAGTAGAGGGGGAAGAGGAGCTCAGTCTGGGAAGGCCTCTTGGAGGAGGTGATTTTTAAGTAAGGTTTTGAAGAGGGAAAGAGAATCAGTTTGGCGGAGGTGAGGAGGGAGGGCGTTCCAGGACCGCGGGAGGACGTGACCCAGGGGTCGACGGCGGGATAGGCGAGACCGAGGGACGGCGAGGAGGTGGGCGGCAGAGGAGCGGAGCGTGCGGGGTGGGCGGTAGAAAGAGAGAAGGGAGGAGAGGTAGGAAGGGGCAAGGTGATGGAGAGCCTTGAAGCCTAGAGTGAGGAGTTTTTGTTTGGAGCGGAGGTCGATAGGCAACCACTGGAGTTGTTTAAGAAAGGGAGTGACATGCCCAGATCGTTTCTGCAGGAAGATGAGCCGGGCAGCGGAGTGAAGAATAGACCGGAGCGGGGCGAGAGAGGAGGAAGGGAGGTCAGAGAGAAGGCTGACACAGTAGTCTAGCCGGGATATAACGAGAGCCCGTAATAGTAAGGTAGCCGTTTGGGTGGAGAGGAAAGGGCGGATCTTGGCGATATTGTAGAGGTGAAACCGGCAGGATAACGGATAGGATGTGTGGGGTGAACGAGAGGGACGAGTCAAGGATGACACCGAGATTGCGGGCCTGCGGGACGGGAAGGATGGTCGTGCCATCCACGGTGATGGAGAAGTCTGGGAGCGGACCGGGCTTGGGAGGGAAGATGAGGAGCTCAGTCTTGCTCATGTTGAGTTTTAGGTGGCGGGCCGACATCCAGGTGGAGACGTCCCGGAGGCAGGAGGAGATGCGAGCCTGAAGGGAGGGGGAGAGGACAGGGGCGGAGATGTAGATCTGCGTGTCATCTGCGTAGAGATGGTAGTCAAAGCCGTGAGAGCGGATGAGTTCACCGAGGGAGTGAGTGTAAATGGAGAACAGAAGAGGGCCAAGAACTGCCCCTTGAGGAACTCCAACAGTTAAAGGATGGGAGGGGGAGGAGGCTCCAGCGTAGGAGACCGAGAATGATCGGCCAGAGAGGTAAGAGGAGAACCAGGAGAGGACAGAGTCCGTGAAGCCAAGGTGAGATAAGGTATGGAGGAGGAGGGGATGGTCGACAGTGTCAAAGGCAGCAGAGAGGTCAAGGAGGATCAGAATGGAGTAGGAGCCATTGGATTTGGCAAGAAGGAGGTCATGGGTGACCTTGGAGAGAGCAGTCTCGGTAGAGTGGAGGGGACGGAAGCCAGATTGGAGGGGGTCTAGGAGAGAATGGGAGTTAAGGAATTCTAGGCATCGATTGTAGACGACTCGTTCTAAGATTTTGGAAAGGAAGGGTAGTAGGGAGATAGGACGATAACTGGAGGGGGAAGTGGGGTCAAGAGCGGGTTTTTTTAGGATGGGGGAGACGTGGGCATGTTTGAAGGCAGAGGGGAAGGAGCCCTTGGAGATTGAGTGGTTAAAAATAGAAGTTAAGGAAGGGAGGAGGGCAGGGGCGATGGTTTTAAGAAGGTGAGAGGGAATGGGGTCCGAGGCGCAGGTGGAGGGGGTGGCACTTGCGAGGAGGGAGGAGATCTCCTCTGAGGATACTGCAGGGAAGGATGGGAAAGTAGGGGAGAGGGTTGGTGGGGGGGAGAGGAGAGGCGGAGGGGTGACGTTGGGGAGCTCAGACCTGATTGTGTTGAATTTTCGTGAGGAAATAGGTGGCCAGATCATTGGGGGTGAGAGATGGGGGAGGGGGAGGAACAGGGGGCCTAAGGAGAGAGTTAAAGGTCCGGAACAATCGGCGGGGGTGACGGACATGGGTGTCGATGAGGGAGGAGAAGAAGCTTTGCCTGGCGGAGGAGAGGGCAGAGTTAAGGCAGGAAAGGATAAATTTGAAGTGTGTGAGGTCGGCTCGGTGCTTGGACTTTCGCCAGCAGCGCTCAGCAGCTCGAGCATAGGAGCGTAGGAGGCGGACGGAGGAGGTGATCCAGGGCTGTGGGTTAGTGGAGCGAGAGCGGCGGAGGGAAAGGGGGGCGAGAGAGTCGAGATGAGTAGAGAGGGTGGAGTTGAGAGCGGAGACCTGATCGTCGAGAGTGGGAAGAGAGGACAGGGCGGCAAGGTGAGGCGAGATGCTATTGGAAAGACGGATGGGATCGAGAGAGCGGAGGTCTCTGTGGGGCAGTAGCGAAGATTTGCAGGGGGAGGGAGTGTGAGAGATGAGGCAGGTGAGAAGGTTATGGTCCGAGAGAGGGATTTCAGAGTTGGTGAGGGAGGAGATAGTGCAGCGGTAGGAGATGACGAGATCGAGGGTGTGACCGAGTCGGTGAGTGGGCGCGGTATGGTGGAGGAGGAGGTCGGCAGAGTCGAGGAGGGATAGCAGGCGGGCGGCAGAGGAGTCGTCGGGTACATCCGTATGGATGTTGAAGTCTCCAAGGATCAGAGTGGGCAGAGAGAAGGAGAGGAGGAAGGTGAGAAAGGGGTCAAGGTGGTTGAAGAAGTCGGAGGTGGGACCGGGAGGGCGGTAGATGACGGCGACAAGTAACTGGAGTGGGTGGTAGAGGCGAATGATATGGGCTTCGAAGGAGGGGAAGGAGAGGGAGGGGGGAGGAGGGATAGTGCGGAAGCGGCATCGGGGCGAGAGGAGGAAGCCGACGCCTCCTCCCTTACCGGTGAGTCTGGGGGAGTGGGAGAAGGAGAGGCCTCCGCTGGAGAGAGCGGCGGCAGAGACCGTGTCTTCGGAAGAGAGCCACGTTTCTGAAAGGGCGAGGAGGAGGAGAGAGCGGGAGAGGAAAAGGTCATGCATGAAAGGTAACTTGCCTGTAACAGAGCGGGGGTTCCAGAGGCCACACTTGAAAGTAGCTGTGGGTGCAAGGGGAGGAGGGGGGGAAGGGCGGGGGGAGGGGAGGGTTTGGATGGGAAGGAGGTGGCGGGGCCCTGGACGAGGAGAGGGGGATGAGGGGTGGCGGTGGGACAAGAGGACTGGGATGGGGCATGGGTGGGGAAGAGAGAAGGGGGGAGGGGGTGAAGAGGGGGTTTGGTGGGGGGAAGAGTAGGGGGAGGGGGAAGAGGGGTAGCGCTGGTAAAGTGGGGTTCTAGGGCGGGAGAGAGGAGGGGGGGAGGAGACAGAGGAGAGAGCGGGAAAGAGCTGAGCGAGAGAGGGGAAGGGGAAGGGGAAGGGGAGGATAGGAAGGGGCGGGAGGGGGGAGGGGGGAGGAGGGACATGGCGAGGCCAGAGAGGTGGGTGGCAGCACTGACAACAATAAACAGTAATAAACGAAATCGGTAATATAGCAACATGATACAATATGATACAATACAGTGGTGCTAATATAGCAACATGATACAGTATGATACAATATAGTCGTGTTAATAAAAGGGGTGATGACCAGGGTCGGGGGTAGACTCGATTAAGGGGCGACCTGATCAAATTCAAAATCTGACGACAATAAACAATAAAAAGCGAGATCGCAAATATAGCAACATGCTACAGTAAGGCACACTACAATAGTGTTAATAAGCAGGCGATGACCAGGGTCGGGGGACGAGCCGACCCTACCCGATCAGACTCCAAGTCAAGCGGCCAGCGGCCGAGAGAGTCCCAGAGCTCATGACCAAATAACCCTGTGGCGGCGGGGGGGCCCTGAGGTTGTCCGGGGTGGGTGGCGGCCGTAGGCGGCGGCTAAGGTAAGGTAACATGGTGCGAACAAGGACGTCGTCGCCCGGGGCGGGGGCGGGAGGGATGAATCACCTCAAGAGGGAAGAGGGAGTGAGGCCTTCCCAAAATGGCCGCCTCAGGCAGAGTGGGGGAGCGGTTGGGGAGCACAATGTCCCCGGGCCCGAGCAGGGGGACACAATGTCCCCCGAGGACACAATGTCCTTGGGGCCGAAAAGGGGAGCACAATGTCCCCAGGATCGAGAAGGGGAGCGCAATGTCCCCGGGCCCGAGCAGGGGGGGTGGCTGGACTGGAAGCTGGTGGCTGGGGGTCTGTGGGGGCGAAGATCCGTAGTGTCGGAGTTCCCGAGCGGGGGTGCGGAGGTCCAGGTTGCGAAAGGCTGAGGCGGGCGCGGGTCCGGGCGGTCCGAGGCTCAGCTCCCCGGTGGAGGGGGAGGAAGAGCAGATGAGTCGGCGAGCTGTAGGCGAAGGGGGGCTTGTCGGGAATCGGGGCAGGGGCCGGGTGGGCCGAGGCTGCGCCTCAGGGGAGCAGAGATCCCGAGCCCACGAGGTAATGGCTCCAAGGGTCCGGGCGATGACAAGGCTCAGTTTCCCGGGGGAGGGGGATTAGAACCCATGTCCTCTGACTCCCAAGCCCGTGAATAAAGGGAGCAAATCAGGGCAACACAGAAGAGAGTGGAATAAAAGGGAAAGAGGGCTTAGTCAGGGAAGGCCTCTTGGAGGAGATATGTCTTCAATAAGGCTTTAAAGTGGGGCAGAGTAATTGTTGGATATGAGGAAGGAAGCATTCCAGGCCAGAAGCAGGAGGTGGTTGAGAGGGTGATATCAAGATAGACAAGATTGAGGTACAGGGAGAAGTTTGGCATTAGAGGAGAAAAGTGTGCAGACTGGGTTGTAGTAGGAGAGCATGAGGTGAGGTAGGAGGGGGCAAGGTGATTGAGTACAATAAAGCCAATGGTAAGGAGTTTCTGTTTGATGCAGAGGTGAATAGCAACCACTGGGGCTTTTTGAGGAGTGGGGAAACATGTCCTGTACATTATCCATGGAATTTAAATACAATACCTCAATCGGCACTGAATAACAAGATAATTGAGGGATCCAAATCAACTGTTAAATGAGACCTATTATAAGGTACTGTCCAACAGCTTAACATTCTTTAGAAGTCCCTGTGCTCTGCCAACTGAATAGAGACATTTCCTCTGTACAACAACGCTAATTGAACTTATGGACAGCGATCCTCATGTTCAGCAAACTCCCCAACATTGATTGTTTTAGATGTCGTGTTACAAAATGCTTACTCCCTATTTCAACTCTACTAAGATTCTAAGGAATGGCAGAGAGGGAACAGAATCTTGCCATCTGTTTCTGAGGCCCCCCCCCCCCCCCCCCCCCCCCCCGCCATGTCTTAAGCACTTAGTACAGTGTTCTGAGCATAGTAAGCACTCAATAAATATGAATGACTGAGTCTCCAAAGACCATCCATTCATCCCCAATTTTCTTGCAACTGGAAGCCTGGGGAAACTATTTGTATCACCAAATGAAGCAAAGTGATCTAGTGGAAGGAGCAGAGGCCTAGGAATCAGACAACCTGGTATCTAACCTTGATTCCACCAATTGCCTGTTGTGTGACCTTGGCCTATGCACTTAACTTCTCTGGACCTCAGTTTCCTCATCTGTAAAATGGGAAATCAATACCTGTTCTCCCTCCAACTTTAGATTATGAGCCCCATGTGAGGCAATAAACACTTTGATGCTATTATTATTATTTTCACAGGCTGTCAGGAGTGAAAGCAGCTTGCACTTCATTTCTTTGGGAATTCAGAGGGAATGGGAGAAAGTACACAGGTTAGCTCACACATGATGGTGTCATTCCTCTTAATAGAGTAGATGGCCAGGCCATTAGGGGCAAGAGATAGAGATGTAGGGGGAAGGGGGCTTGAGGAGGGGGTTAAATGTCTAGAAAAACTGGTAAGGACAGTCAGCGTGGGTCTAAATAAGGACGGAGAAATAATTAAGAGCTCAGTAAATATGATTGATTGAAAAGGAGTTAAACAGTGTGAGGATGGTGTGAGCATGTGAGGATGGTGTGAGCAAGGAGGTGGGTGAGAAGTTGAGCCTTGGAATGGAAATTATATAACCTGGGTTCTAGCAGATGAAGATAGATGGTATGTAAAATAGAGTTGGAAGAGAAACTTAAAGTCTTTTATAATGAGGTTTCTCCTTGATTTGAAAAGATAAAAACTATACAATATAAAAATAGTTGAGTGAAATGAAATTAGATTAAATCTACAAAAAATGACATTTAAGCCTTCTGTTATACCCTTTTTTGATTGATGTGTATATATATATATATATATATATATATATATATATATATATACACCTTCATTCATAGAAAAAAAAGCAAATAAAAAAAACTAGCCCATCCTGGGGCTGGGATTTTATGAACCAAGATATATCAAGTAAAAATTATTTTTACCTAATCTGTTAACCAAGAAATGATAAGTTATAATGAGAGAATATGTAAATTATTCTATTAATTTATTATTCTTAATGAATTGTAAAATTATTTTAGTAACATTTATCAGCCTGGCCAAGTATTATTTAAGAATGATTAACCATGAATATCACTTAAGAAGTATTTCAGCATAAAAATTAAATTTCTCTTGCCATAATTACATGTATTTTTCTTTCTAAGTAACTGGTAAGGAGTACTCCACAAGGCGCACTCTTCTGTATTCATCAGTAGTCCAAAACGTGTGCGTAATCACACCTCTCCTCTCAAAATTCTCAAGTGGAGGCCCATATCTCCTCAAAGTCTTTTCTGAGTAAGCTCTCAACTCTCTAAAGGTATTTTTCCTCCCCTCTGGGTCACCTACACATTTGAGTCTGTACACCCTGAACACTTAGGTACTCACTGGCATGACTCTTACAGCACTTTATTCACAGATCTTTACACCCGTTGCTTCCCCTATCTGCAATCTATTATCTATCTTCCCTGACAAACTGTAAATTCCTTGAAGGGAGGAATCATTTCAACCTGCTCTATTGTAATAATAATGTTGGTATTTGTTAAGCGCTTACTATGTGCCGAGCACTGTTCTAAGCGCTGGGGTAGACACAGGGGAATCAGGATGTCCCATGTGGGGCTCACAGTCTTAATCCCCATTTTACAGATGAGGTAACTGAGGCACAGAGAAGTGAAGTGACTTGCCCACAGTCACACAGCTGACAAGTGACAGAGCTGGGATTCGAACCCATGACCTCTGACTCCAAAGCCCGTGCTCTTTCCACTGAGCCACGCTGCTTCTCTACTCTGCTAAGCATTTAGATCAGTGCAATGCACAGTAAGTGCATAAGCTAAGTGCATTGTTAAGCAGCGGGTAAGATATAATGCAATCAATTCAGAGTCCTTATTCTACATGGGGCTCACAGTGTAAGGGGTGAGGGAGAGAGAACTGGTCTTTAATCTATATTTTGTAGACCAGGACTCTGAGGCACAGAGTCATTAAGTGACTTGACCAAGGTCGCTCAATAGGAACATGGTAGAGCTTGGATGAAATCAGAAGTTTCATGATTCCTAGTCTTTATGCTCTGTCCAAGGACCATAACTATTATATGGTTAAGCCCCCTGTCTAAACTCCTCTTTCTTCTTTTCCCATGCCCTTCTGTGTCTCCCTGACTTGCTCCAGCTGCTCATCACCCAACCCAGCCCTACAGCATTTATATACACATTTGTCATTCATTTATTTATATTTATGTCTGTCTCTCCCCCTAGACATGTTTGTTATGGACAGGGGATGTGAATGTATCAGTGCATTGTTGCACTGAACTTTCCCAAGGGCTTTGTACAGTGCTCTGCACACAGTAAGCACTTCATAAATGTGATTGAATGAAATACAATCAAATGAATATAAAATGTCAATGAACAAAGAATTAAAAGTGTTACTCATTCTGTAGTTTTCCACTACATTCAGTCTGTAACAAAACAGCTTCTGATATCTTGCGCGACTATAATAAAGTATTTCTGTCTCCACCAATGACTTCCAAGGGAAAAAAAAAACAACAAAAAAACCCTAGGTGCCTTCTAGGCAGTACTTTTTCTATTTTTTTTTCAATAAAGCAAAGCTTAGAAGTTTGGCTATCATTTGGACAATTCAGGAAAAAAAAATATTTTGGTTTTAATAATGTTGGTATTTGTTAAGCGCTTACTATGTGCCAAGCACTGTTCTAAACGCTGGGGTAGACACAGGGGAATCAGGTTGTCCCACGTGGGGCTCACAGTCTTCATCCCCATTTTACAGATGAGGTAACTGAGGCACCGAGAAGTTAAGTGACTTGCCCAAAGTCACACAGCTGACAAATGGCCGAGCCGGGATTTGAACCCATGACCTCTGACTCCAAAGCCCGTGCTCTTTCCACTGAGCCACGCTGCTTCTCTAAGTAGTTTTGTCCTACTTACATGCACACACACACACACACAGTCTGAATTACCTGCATATTTGTTTCTATGATTCACTTTCACTTTCCAGTGCTTAAAACAGTGCTTGACGCATAGTAAGTACTTAACAAATACCATTATTATTATCATCATTACTCCAAGGGTTAACATGATGTTTCAGAATCCATTTTTTTGCCATTTTCATTTTTATCTGAGCCTAATTTAGCTGCTGTATAATCTAATTTTTTAACTAGCTCACTCTTTTTACATGTCCAAATGATAATCACTGTTTTCTCTTTAGTATAACACAGAAATCAATAGATTATCAAAAATGACCTTCAAAATACATTTTGACATTAACGTTTGATAATCATTACTGCATAGACTTTTTTCTCTAGTTAGTTGTCATTGCATTTCAAAAAAAAAATATTCAAAATGTCCCTGAAGTGAGAAATACCAATAAAATTGTGTAAGGACTGCTTTCCATGCATTTCTTAGATTCGTATTTAAATGCTTATTTCCAGAATAATGTCAGTACACATAGAACATAAAACACACTGTGGGGAAACTGATATAAAAGACTAAACACTTAATGGTATGAAAATATCTCATGGAGGGAAAAAAAGCTTATATACATAGAGTTTTATCTTGGACCTGCATACCGCATAAATGAAAAGGCAAATATATCTTTAATCATGACCACTATCTTTTTTAAAAGAATTATATGTACGGGTAGTAAACAGAAACATAAGATTTGAGAGTAGGAAATAGGCAATTACTTCACTTATGAAATAAAAATCAGTTTGTTCTGTAATCACAGTGGGATCTAACAGTTCATCCTCAGATGCATTCTTGTAATTAAGCAACGTACCTGTCATGGTATGCAAATCTGTCTAATTTCATTAGGCAAATTATTTTTCACAACTATCGTGCATCAACAGATGTATCACACAGATCTTAACTAAATCCAACATTCAATTAGGAACATGCTACAAGGTTCAGAATGGGCAGTAATCTGCAGAAGCCAGGTTATTGCTTGTGGCAATTCTTAATGTGTTTTAAATCATATTGGCATATTTTTGCCAATTTGGAAGGCAAAATAATTGTTTGATACTTGCACTGAAAATCCATTCCATCTCTGTTAAAAGCAAAGTCTTATGCTATTGAATATGGGGCACTGCTCTGCACACAGTAAGCTCTCAATAAAGACCCTTGATGATTGATTTTAAAAATCCATTTTCTTTATCTGTCTTCATAGCACTATGTTCTTTCCAATGGCCACCAGCTAATAGCCATCTATTTGAATTAATTTGTTGAATTAATGTCTTCCCCATATTTCCTGGAAGATAATAGATCATCTTGTATTTTAGGAATTTTCTGTAAATAGAGAAGCAGCTTTGCTCAGTGGATAGAGCATAGGTCTGGGAGTCAGATGGCCCCGTGTTTCAATCCTGAATCTGCCACTTGTCTCTTGTGTGACTTGGGAAAGTCACTTAACTCTTCTTCCATTATCTCATATGTAAAATTGTGGTTCAAAACTGTGAGCCCCATCAGGTTCTTGTCATCTCTTGGGTCACTCATTCTCAGTCTTTTTCAAGGGGTCTTCCTCTGTCTCCCACCTCACAACTCTGGGTGTCCTTCGGTTTCATCTCTGGGTTCCTTTCTATTCTCCAACAACACCCACACCCTTGGAGAATTCATTCGTTCCCATGGCTTCAAGTACCAACTCTGTGCAGATGATGCCCAAATCTGCATCTCCAGCCCTGATCTCTCGTGTCTGCAATCTCGCATTTCCTCCTGCCTTCAAGATATCTCTACTTGGAAGTCCTCCCATCACTTCAAACATGTCCAAAACAGAACCTTATCTTCCCATCCAAACCCTGTCCTCCTGTGACCTCCCATCACTGTAGACTGCACCACAAGCCTATAACCTTGGTGTTATCTTTGACTCCTCTCTCTCATTCAATCCACCTATTCAATCCATCACTAAATCCTGTCTGTTTCACCTTCACTACATCACTAAACTCTGCCCTATCCTCTCCAACCAAATTGCTACCATGTTAATCCAATCACGTATCCTATACTGCCTTGTCTACTTTATTAGCTTCCTTGCTGACCTCACAGCCTTCTGTCTCTCCCACTCCAGTCCATGCTTCACTCTACTGCCCAGATCATTTTTCTACAGAAACATTCAGGACATGTTTCTCCATTCCTTAAGAACCTCTAGTGGTTGCCTATCCACCTCAGCATCAAACAAAAACTCCTCAACATAGTCTTTAAAGCACGGAATCACCTTGCCCTCTCCTACCTTACCTCACCACCCTCCTACTACAATCTAGTCTGTACAGTTAGCTCCTCTAATGACAACCTATTCACTGTACCTCACTGTCGCCTGTCTTGCAGCGAACCCATGGCCCATATTCTACCTCTGGCCTAGAACACCCTCACTCTTCAATTCCAACAGACAATTACCTCCTCCTTTTATGGCCTTACCGAAGGCACATCTCCTCCAAGAGGCCTTCCCAGAGTAAGCCCTACTTTGCATCATGTCTCACTACCTTCTGCACTAACCTGACTTGCTCCCTTTGCTCTTCTCCCTTCTCCCAGCCCCAAAGCACTCATGTTTATAATTATAATTTTATTTATTTGCATTGATGTCCATTTATCTATTTTGGTGTTTGTCTCCCCCCATCTAGACAGTGATCTCATTTTAGGCAGTGATTGTCACTCTTTATTGTTGTATTGTACTTTCCTAAGTGCTTAGTACAGTCTCTGCACAAAGTGTTTAATAAAAAAGATAGAATGAATGAATAAAATAAACACCAAGTGTCAGGTTCTTAAGGGATACACTTACAGGTCATTGGGCACTCAGCCCAAGGGGGACAACTAGCTCTTTTCTATGTCAACAATAGGGGACTCTCACATTTCAAGTGGGTTCCTCATTGTGCTATTGTTACTGGCCATCACAGAGTGGGCATCCCTCACCCTGGGCACTGCTTTTATAGGGTGTTTGGCCTATCCAAGGTTCCCCACCTAAGGCGGTGTGCTGATGGCACTTTCTCAGCCAAACAAGACAGGCGCGGAATGACGGGTATATCACCTTTCTGAGGGGTTTTTGCACTTGCAATCTTCAATAATGGCCCAGGATTTCGCTACAGATCCATTAATAGTGTGTGTAGCCTACTTTCTTGGGTCTTTCACCTTTCTGGGGGTCCTCGCCACTCGAGTCAGCAATGCCAGTAGAGGATTATGCCATGATCTGCTGATGGAGCCAGTGGAGTAATGGGTTGGCTTCGACATAATGGCAGCTCTGGTTGAAAAAATGGAAATAGTCCAGTGAAGCCCGGCACACTGAGACACAGAGAATGATTATGGTATTTGTTAAGCGCTTACTATGTGCCAAGCACTGTTCTAAGCACTGGGGGGGATACAAGGTAATCAGGTTGTCCCACAGTGGGACTCACAGTCTTAATCCCCATTTTACAGATGAGGTAACTGAGAAGTCAAAGTGGCATGCCCAAAGTCACACAACTGACAAGTGGCGGAGGTGGGATTAGAACCCAAGCAGTGATTAAAACCCAATGATCTCTGCTATCATTCCCAATGAGGGGAAGAGTAGAAAACACTTGGATCAACAACTTAGTCTTTATCACAATTCCCTAACTGGAGGATCTTCAACCTGTACAGCAGATATGAACAGTAAATGGTGTGCAATTTAGAAATTCCACAGATTTTATACTCCAGTGTCAGGAGTGGTTCGTTCTGGAACCAGGGAGCCCCCATCTGGAGATAATTTTTTAGTGCTATTTATTAAGTTCTTACCATGTGCCATAAACTCTACTAAGTGCTGGAGTAGATGCAATCTAATCATTTTGGACACAGTCCATGTCTCACAGGGCATTGCAACATAAATCTTCCTTTTATAGATGAAGTAGCTGAGGCACAGAGAAATTAAGTGACTTGCCCAAGGTCACAGAGCAGACAAGTGGTAGAATTGGGATTAGAATCCAGGTCCTTCTGTCTCCTAGCCTGTGCTTTATCCACTAGGAAACATTGCTTATCATCTACTGTTTGATGCTTAACTAGTTGTTTTGTTGCCTGATGACTTTGTTTTGTTTTGCTTTCTGTCTCCCCCTTTTAGACTGTGAGCCGATTGTTGGGCAGGGATTGTCTTTACCTGTTGTCGAATTGTACACATTCCAAGCACTTAGTACAGTGCTCTGCACACAGTAAGTGCTCAATAAATATGATTGAATGAATGAATGAATCTAAGTAAATTCACTGTGAAATGTGGCACATACTTCTCTGAACACTTGCTCACCCACCCTTACCGAGAGCCACCTTTGTCCCCAGCCCTATAGGGATGGAGAATTAGAGAGGAGCTAGTCCAGAACCCAGAGGGGTCCCTATGCAAGACAAAAGCAAATTTGCCCGAACTACAAGGCAGCCTCTCTGAACACCAACCACCTGCCCTTGACCTGCCCTACCCTGCCTCTTCCCTTCGCTCAGCTACCACTTGACTAAAAGTGCCTAAAGCAAGACTTGGCACACAGGAGGAGACTTGGCACACAGGAGGTGAGGAATAGTCACTTTGAGAAGTCAGCTCAAAAATGGTCAATCTTTGATGAATTTGCCAAAATGTAGGCTTGCTGTCCATAATGTCTGTTCTGGATGGTGGTTACACTACTATTGCTAAATGCCATTTCCACTGTTTGTGAATTGTTTTTGTCTCCCTCAGATTATAAATTCCTTGAGGTCTGAAAATGAGAGTTATTCTTCTGTGGTCCTCTCAAACCTTGCTAGACCTTCAAGTAATGAGTCAAATACATTTGAGTAGAGTAGAATGGAAGCTATCAATTTACTTTGGCTTTATCTCAATCCAGAGAGTTAACATTACAGCTCTTCTCTGAGTTCCTTGAAAATTTACCTGAGTTGCAGCAATGAGGGGGATTTTAGGCTAGATTTAAATTGACTTAGCAACAGTGAATATTTCTAAGTATTGAATGGATTCCAGAGAAGCAGTAGAATGTTCTTTTATGAAAGGCACGAGAGCTGAACTATTTTTTTTCTATGAATGATATTAACTCATTAATGTAGATCCTTCCTATGTGAGAATTGATTTCCTGCCATTTATCTTTCAACCTGGAGCAGTAAACAGTAAAGCTGGGTCAGAAATTACTGTCAGGTTAAAATTATTTCTCTTAACAATTAGGATCCGAAGGTGCTATTAGGAATTGAGTATATGCTATCTCTCTCTCTCTCTCCATACATCAGTAGCATGTAGTTTGCCTTTATCCATTGTGAAGTTTTTTATGGGATTTCCAATCATGAAATTCCCTCCCACTCCAAATCCACCCAGCCATAGATCTCTCCATCTTCCAAGTCCTCTGAAATTACATCTCCTTCAGGAAGGCTTACCTCAGTAGAAAGAGCAAGGGCTGGGAAGTCAGAGATCATGGGTTCAAATCCCGGCTCCACCGCTTGTCAGCTGTGTGACTTTGGGCAAGTCACTTAACTTCTCTGTGCTTCAGTTATCTCATCTGTAAAATGGGCATTAAGACTGTGAGCCTTCGACGTGGGACAACCTGATCACCTTGTATCCTCTCCAACGCTTAGAACAGTGCTTTGCACAGAGTAAGCACTTAACAAATGCCATCATTATCAATTATTCACCTGAGTCTTTGATCTCCCAAACTATCACCTTAGCACTTCTCTGCCAACTATGCACTTGTATACTCCTATCTTCCTCCCTTAGCACTTCTGAACATATCTTGCCCTATTTTTAAGCACTTACATATATACACATCTGCATTTCCTTCTTCTTTCGGGATGTAAATTATCTTAGCATCCACCACTTCTGATAGACTGTAAGATCTTCTAGGACAGGAATCGTGTGTACTATCTCTGTTGTACTTTTCCAAGTACAATACACAGTGTTTTCACACAGCAGGTGCTCAATACATAATATTGATTGATTGGAAAAGGGGTAAAAATTGATTATTAAAGGTATTTAGAACAGTTCTGGAAGTTTAAACATACACTCATTTTCCTTTTTAGAATACATATCTTGCTTAATATAAACCTTACATTTTATGGTCGTGATTCTTATAATTATACCTTACCTTGATTTCAGCCATTTGAAAATAGATTTTCTCACAAAAAATCAACATTCATTAAAGTAACCAAATGCTCTAAACAAAGAGATAGAGGGCAATGTAGTACAGTGTAAAAAGTGAAAAGAACAATTTTATTGTCTCTTTAAAGCAAACATATTCAATTAGTTTTTTGTAGAATTATGGCTCAGGGTAAAATGAAACTAAATATGTGAAACCAAGGGAACTCAAAGAAATGAAAAGTGGCATGGAACAAAAATAAAGAAGCATGAAGGGATAAGATTAGGAAAGTTAAATTAGTGATATGAAAGGAAAGAAGAAAATATGTGATTAAGAGTAGAAGTAAAATATCCATTTAAAAATGGAAGTGAAAAGCTTGATGATACCATACAGGACAGTAGAATGATAGAGGATTGGAATAAAATTAAATATATTAGAAACAATCAAATTTGCAAGTTACGGAGACAATTAAAAAATAGATTGCAATAACTTGAAATTAATTACTAAAAGATGCTTTAGGACTTCCTTCCTTAAAAATCTAGTATTCCCTAGAGATATGTGCCTAATATAGGTATTCTCCAAGATCCCTTCCAGAACTGTGATTCTTTGATTAGCTGTTAAAGTGTAAACTCATATGGCTTAATTGCAACGGAGGAATCAGTATAGGGAATCAACATGCTATTTTACCCCAAAATGAATTTTAAAAAAATAAAATATATCCCTTGCCTCAAAACATTCTGAAGTCAGTTTCTGGTACCTGACAGTATTTAGCAATGGACTGCAATATTTAATAAAAAAATATTTACTTAGAATGAAAAAAAGACAATTCCATGTCACAGCTAATCCATAATTTTCAATCTGTGATATGTTTTTTATGACACCTTGGTATCCAAAAGAAAATACCTCATTTATGACCATTTTGGTTTCCTAGCTAGGGACCTTAGTTTCATTTGCACATATATCTACTGTCAGATTATGTAAACAGCTTTGATAAACCAAAAATTTATTCTGGGTTTTGTAACCTACAAAAGAGTGCATGGAAGAGGGGGAAAAATAGCAAATTTCATACCCATCGTATGTCTGTAACCATAACTACTTTGTTGTCCATAAAAGGAACATTCTGGAAAGCCTCTTATTTTGTGGAAAAATAGGTGGAGTAGGAATTATATATTTCATTATTTTCCCATATTCCTGTGATGTATCCCATGAGACCTGGGATTTAATCATGATCTTGTAAGTAGTGGAAACCCTCCTGGCTAGATCACTAATGAAGGTTTCTGGCTGAATAATTCTTTGGACTTTCCATTAGATGGAAAGATCCTGCAGGAATCTGGAAAAATAGCTGGCTAATGAGGTGGCCAAAACCAGACAGACTACCTTAGCAACTGCTTGCAGAGTTATAGTGCTATGGTGTTCATTCTGAAAAGGCAGATCCCACTTGTCAAATAAATTCCATTTATGGATTGATTATTCTGTTTTATGAAGCCACTTGAATCCATTTGAATCCATTTATTAAGTAGCAACACTGTCTAGTGGATAGAGCATGGGCCTGGGAGTCAGTATTACCTGTGATCTCATATGCCAGCAAGGTACTGTTAAAAGTTATTCAGCATCAAATGGAGACTTACATGGAACATAAATTGCCCAATGTTCAAGCAGGATTCTGGAAAAGATCAGAGAGACGAGATAGTATTACTGATGCCTGTTGGATAATTGAAGAGCAAGAGAATATCAAAAGGAAGTCAGCACGTGGTTTATTGATTATAGTAAGGCCTTTAACTGCATGGATCATGAGAGGTTCTGGAGCACATTAAGGAAAATGGGCATGCTGGACCATTTAATTGCATTAGTATGGAACCTGTATGCCAGACAGGAGGCTTGAAAAAGAACAGAATATGGAGAAATTGATTGGTTTGCCATTAGTAATGGTGCAAAACAAGGATATATCTTATTGCCTTATCCATTCATCCTTTATGCTACATTCATAATGAGGGAAGCTAGATTGGATGAAGAAGAATGTGGAGTAATAACTGGAGAAAAAAATATAAACTACCTTTGTTATGCTGTTGACACTACCCTACTAGCAGAAAGTAAAGAAAATTTGAAGGGATTTTTATTAAAAGTCAAAGAGCAGAGCAAAAAGATGCGCCTGCATTTGAATGTAAAGAAAACAAAGATCATGACAACCGAGTTTAAACACATTTATGGTGGATGGAGAAACCATTGAAATAGTTGGCAATTTTTCTCTCCTGGGATCGGTAATCAATAATAAAAGGAACTAGTAGTCAACAAATACTCCAAAGATTAATGTTAGAAGTATTTTCTAGGAAAAGCCAGGAAACAATCATGAAATGTGCTGATGTAACAATTGCCACAAAAATGCAAATTGTCAATTCTATGGTGTTTCCAGTGACAATATATGGATCTAAAATCTGGAAAGTGAAAAAAACAGGATAGAAAAAATGTCAATTCTTTCAAAAATGTGGTGTTGGGGAAGGTTTTGCGAATACCGTGGGCTGCCTGAAAACCAAACAATTGGGTCTGGGAGCAAATTAAGCCAATATGGTCTTTGGAAGGCCAAATGACTCAATTTAGATTAACATATTTTGGTCACATCATCAGGAGGACTAATGCCCTGGAGAAGAGACTAATGCTAGGAAAAGTCCATAAAAAAGTAGATGAGGCAGACCAGCAGCTAGATGGATAGAAACCATAACAGCAATAATGAAAAAATCATTAGTAAGGTTATGGATTATTGAAGAAGATAAGATATTTTGGAGAATATACATTCATAGAGTTGCTATTATTCTAGAGCTACTCAACGGCATTTGATAATAATAATAACAATAGTACTAATAATCTTGGGTTTGCTGGATGACCTTGGGCAAGTCACTTAACTGCCTCAGCTGCATCATCTGTAAAATGGGGATTAAGACTGTGAAGTCCTTTTGGGACATGGACTGTTTCCAACCTGATTACTTTGTATTAACTCTGATTAGACTGTGAGCCCGTCATTGGGCAGAGATTGTCTCTATCTGTTGCTGAATTGTACATTCCAAGTGCTTAGTACAGTGCTCTGGACATAGTAAGTGCTCAATAAATACTACTGAATAAATGAATGAATGAACCCAGTGCTTGGAACAGAGTAAGCACTTAAGAAATACCATAAAAAAATTAGCCTTACCTAATATATGGAAGGAAAAATTATCAGAGGAAAAGTGAGACAGATAAAGAGATAGAGAGGTAAAGAGAGATAGCTGTCCTTCATAATTTAAGAAGGCACCACTGACAGTGAAATTCACCTATGGATGACTGTGTGATTAAACAGCTAATGAGGAAACTGCAGCCTCTCTCTCTCTCCCCCTTCTTTCTTCCTTTCTCTATTTCTCTCTCTCTCTGTCTCTGAGAGAGCCAATAGTATAAATATGCCCAAATTAATACTAGACAAGGGATAGGCCAGAATAAAGCCGGACATTCAGATATAAACCTCAGTGCATAGCCACCATTAAGGTGAGAGAATAAGATAAGTTCAAGTGACTTAAGAACCTCATAAAATATATTTTTAGGTTCTTGCATCCTGCAGGGGCTAACTGGCATTTAACCTCCCAAGAGCACAACTCTGTACCATCTTATCATATTATTTATCTTATTATCACCTTTGGGCAGAGGCCTGACACCTTTAAGTGGAAACATTGTTTAGAAAGGACTATAGTTCCAGATGACTGGAGAACATGCTTCTGGGATCAAGCTCTGTATATGTGACCTGTGGCAACAGCACTCAGTCCCAGAAGTAGCAGGGGAAGCAGTGTGGCCCATTGTAAAGAGCACAGACCTGAAAGCCAGAGGACCTAGTTTCCAATCCCGGTTTTGTCACTTTCATGCCTCCTAATCTTGGGCAAGCCATTTAATTTATCTCTGCCACAATTTCCTCACTTGTAAAGTGGGGATTAAATACTCATTCTGTACAGACTATGAGCTCATTCTTTCATTCAATCACTCAACCATATTGAGCCCCCCTTTCCTCTGCTCCTCCTCCCATCCCCATTCCCCCTTCTCCAGCCCTCTGCTCTTACCCCTTCCCCTCACCTCAGCACTGTGCATATTTGTATATGTTGTTTATTACTCTATTTTGTTAATGATGTGTATTTATCTATGATTCTATTTATCTTGATATCTACACCAGAATACTTGCTTTGTTTTCTTCTGTTTTGCTTTGCTGTCTCCCCTGTTTAGACTGTGAGCCCGTTATTGGGCAGGGATTGTGCCTAACTGCTGCCGAATTGTACATTCTAAGTGCTTAGTACAGTATTCTGCACATAATAAGTGCTCAGTAAATATTACTGAATGAATGAATATGGATTCAATATGCTCCATACTCATTCAATAGTATTTATTGAGCACTTACTATGTGCAGAGCACTGTTCTAAAGTGCTGGGAATGTACAATTTGGCAACAGATAGAGACAATCCCTGCCCAATGATTGGCTCATAGTCTAAACAAGGGAGACAGACAGCAAAGCAAAACAAAACAGAACAAAACAAAAACAAGACAACATCATCAAGATAAATAGAATCAAGGGGATGTACAACTCATTAACAAAATAAATAGGGTAATAAATAATATATATACAAATGAGCACAGTGATGAGAAGAGGGGAAAGGAGAGAAGTAGAGTGTTGGGGGGAGGGGGAGCAGAGGAAAAGGGGGATGCTCAGTCTGGGAAGGCCTCTTGGAGGAGGTGAGCTCTCAGTAGGGCTTTGAAGAGGGGAAGAAAGTTAGTTTGGAGGACGTGAGCAAGGAGGGCATTCCAGAACAGCGGTAGGATGTGGGCCAGGGATCGATGGTGTCATAGGCGTGAATGGGAGACAGTGAGGAGGTGAGCAGCAGAGGAGCAGAGTGTACGGGGTGAGTAGTAGAAAGAGAGAAGGGAGGTGAGGTAGGAGGGGGCAAGGTGATGGAGAGCTTTGAAGCCAAGAGTGAAGAGTTTTTGTTTCATGTGAAGGTTGATAGGCAACCACTGGAGGTTTTTGAGGAGGGGAGTGACATGCCCAGAGTATTTCTATAGGAAGATGATCCGGGTAGTGGAATGAAGAATAAACTGGAGTGGGAAGAGACAGGAGTAAGGGATCTCATAGAGGAGGCTGAGACAATAATGCAGACAGGATATTATGAGAGCTTGTACCAGCACGATAGCCATTTGGATGGAGAGGAAAGGGCAATTCTTGGAGATATTGTGAAGGTGAGACCGGCAGGTGTTGGTGACAGGCTGTTTGAGTGAGGTGAATGAGAGAGCTCCATTCAAATACGGACTGTGTCCCACCTGATTAACTTGTATCTGCTCAGTACCTGGCACATAGTAAGCACTTAAATACTATTTATTATTGTTACTGACAATCACCTCCCATCAGCAACATACATGGGGTTCCTCCTGTTTAAATTTGTCAAGCACTTTCTATGTGCATGGCGTTGCACTAAGTGGATACAAGCTAGGGTGGATACAAGCAAATCAGGATGGACACAGTCCCTGTCCTACATGGGACTCACAGTTTTTATCCTCATTTTACAGATGAGGGAAGATATGTATAGAGAATAATACTAATAATAATTATGGTATTTGTTAAGCGCTTACTATTTGCTGAGGTAGATGCAAGGTTATCAGGTTGTCCCACGTGGGGCTCACAATCTTAATCCCTCTTTTACAGATGAGGTAACTGAGGCACAGAGAAGTCAAGTGACCTGCCCATTGTCACAGGGTAGATAATTGGCAGAGCTGGGATTAGAACCCATGTATTTCTGCCTCTCAGGTTCATGCTCTATCCACTAACCATGGTGCTTCTTCATAAGAGAAGTCCCACACCAAAGGAAAAGAACCCTCCTTTAACCCCAGTGTAATTACCAATCCAAAAATGAGACAAGAAGACAGGAGGTCCACAACAATGCAGCATACTGGCTCATCATTAGGCTGGTGTAGGGACTAATGGACTACAGCCCACAGACCAAAGGCCATTATTCCCTGGAAGTCTTTTATAACCTGCAACACTCCTTGACCCTCCACAGTTCTGCCCTCTGTCAATCTGGGTGGCCCAGGACATTTCTAAAATGTGTCTGTATATTTTGGGGTGTCCCGAGGTTGGGAATTTGAGCAGGTCTTACCTAAAGGTCATGGCCGGATTCCCTAGTTGGGCTTTTTGGGCTGATTATCTGCAGAGTATTTCTCTGCTGCCTTCAATATTTCCAATTTCAATAGTTTACCTCATGGTGATGGGTTGCTCTATTCCTTGATGTAGCCCTATTGTTCCTAGTAACTGCCCTGAGCCCATCGTCATTACTAATGTGTGGCTCCTCATAACTGCCTTTCTTGTTACTGCCATGAATTGCCTGCTCCACCCCATTCTCCTTCTCCCAATATTCCCCATACCTATAAAGTACTCCAACATCAGCCACAGGACCCCTCAACCTCACTGTCTAGCCTCTGTAACATCCCCCGATTCTTTAATTTGTTTATATTCTCTAGGATTTCAGATGGTTTCTGCTATCCCCAAAAGAACAGGCTTAGTTGGGATATATCTGTATTGATTAGTGTGGTATTGGGACCAAGACCTTAAATATTTTTAAATGTATGACACTCTGTGCTGATTTTGCTTCAATCCTGAAGTGCAACTCCAGTCAGTTCATTATTTCAACTCCTTTTAGTTCCAATAACTGCTGTTTTTGTAGTCATTATGTGGCCTGGGATCAGAAATCCAATTCTGAGGGTGTCTCACCCCACACTCACACACACCCCCTGTGTCTCAAATTGGCCACTTTGTTCTGAGGGTGTGATAGTTTGCAACTATCAATGTGATTATGGGCAGGGGAATTGCCTTTCTGGCCGTGGAGTTGTATCCAAACCGGTTGTTCCCTAGTGGGGCTGTGCTTAGATTACATTTGGGCTTCAACTGACACAGCCAAATTAACCTCTGGTTGTTTGAAATTGTTTAAGCCACTCCTCCCCACACCATCTGATACAATTATCATTAGAATTAGGGAAATTTCCACTACTCCAACTATACTCTTGATGCTTCTGAGTTTTCAGTGAGTGAAAAATCATTATTCAGATTTCTGTCTTCCTTCAAAGCAAATTAGTAAATGACATTGTCTCATCCTAGACAGTGTTATTTTACTAAATTCTACAATTTTCAACTTATTTTAGAGCAATGAAGATAGAAGGTCAGTAAGTTTCATATGTCATGAATGACTTTAGTCACTCCACATATTTCACTGCCATTAAGATCTATTGCTGTTAATTTATTCCCTAGAACATTCATCATATCCATTATTGAATTATAGTCTTAGAACATTGAATAGATATCCTTGATTCATTCACCAGCATAGATGCTAGCTAAGCTGAGTAAATTTTATTTGAATTATAGGAAACACACAATTAAATTATTTCATTTTAAATTGTGGCTTTGTTCTTTTCTTGGAAATATATCGTCTGCACACTGTGTTTATAGCCAACAAGTAAAATCAGCTTAACCTTTCTTTCTTGACAAAGAGTGAATTAACATGTAAATTAAATGGATATCAGCAAACAGGAACACAGATGATTACAGTTTCATTACCCCTTGGAAACACACACACACACACACATACACACACACACAAAAAAAGAAAAAAATTATAACTACAGATTTTAAAGTGCATAAATACTTACCTTTTGGATTTGAAGATACTCCTCCTGATTGAGAGATTTTTATCAAAGAGTGCTATTGCACATAAGCTTTACGCAGGATAATACTCAAAATAATTCCAGGAAACAAAAATATCCTTTTTATATAACTTTGATCAACCATGGAAAATATGATATAATGGTGTTAGACAAAGCATATGAAAACAATTTTAAATTTGAGATAACGTGGTCTGTGGGTATTTTTTGTGGCAACTCTATAATTTACAACAGAGATTATTCGGTTTAAATATCACATATGTTATAACCTACAGTAAAATAACAAATCACTCAAATTATAGAACCATAACAGTGCTAAGGATCTTAGAGATTGCCTGATGAAAATTTCACCCTCATTAGAACAAATCAGAAGATTGGCTGGATTTATTTAAGTTAAAGAGAGATTGCCTATCCTAACCCACCTTGACTACTGCTTCAGCCTCTTTGCTGATCACCCTGTCTCTTGTCTCTACCCGTTCCAGTCCTCACTTCACTCAGCTGCCATATCAGTTTTCTAAAAAAAGTTCAGTCCAGCAACATGGCCTGTCAAAAATAGCAAGATCTAGGAGTAGGAGGACCCTGGTTCTAGTCACAGCTCTTCCAATGGCTTGCTGTTTGTTACTGGGCAAGCCACTTAACTTCTCTGTGTCTTAGTTACCACATCTGAAAATGGGGATTAAATCCTCCTTCCTTCTACTTAGACTGTTAGCCCCATGTGAGACAGGGACTGTATCCAACATGATAACTTTATATCTACCCCAGCACTTAGAACAGTGCTTAACACAAAATAAGCACTTAACAATACAAGAAAAATAAAACCTCTAGTAATTACCCATCCCTGGCTGCACAAAACAACTCCTATGAGCTTCAGAACACTGTCAGCTTGCTCCCTCTTATGTAACTTTGCTGATTTCTTATTACCTTGACTGTAAACACTATGAGAAACAGAGACTATGTCTGACTTGATTATTTTAAATCTACTCAACGCATACAGTGCTAACACTTAAATTCCTTAATTACTACTACAGCCCAGCCCACACACTTCTCTCCCCTAATGCCACCCTACTCACTGTATTTCAATCTTACCTGCCTGATGCTGACCCCTTGCCTATATCTCCATCTGATCTGAAACTTCCTCTTCCTTCACTAATCTCTTGCCCTTGCAAAGCCAATAAGACAAAATCACATGTCCTTCAAAAGGACTTCCCCTTTAAAGTCCTCTCTGTTTCTCTCTCTCTCTCTCTCTCTTTCCCTTTTGCATTGTCTATGAACCTGGTTCTGTAAACTTTGATATTCACTTGATATTCAACACATCTTCGAACCCACAGCACTTATGTATATATTTGTAACTGATTTTAATGTTTTTCATCCTTTAAACTGTAAGAGCTTCATGGGCAGGGAGTGTGTCTAACAGTTCTATTGCATTGTACTCTTCCAAGTGCTTAGTACAGTGCAGAGCAATCAAGCAGCACAGCAGTGATCAATACTGTTGATTGATTAACGATCATTCTTTTTCCAAAGCTCTACCTCTCTCTCATTCCCGTATGAAATATTAGTCTAAATTTGAGACAGTGATGGACAGATCCTTATATTCTAAAAGTTTCTATTCATCTATTTTGATGGTAGTGATGCCTGTCTACTTGTTTTGTTTTACTGTATGTCTCCCCTTTCTAGACTGTGAGCCCATTGTTGAGTAGGGATTGTCTCTGTTGCCGAATTGTACTCTCCACTTAGTACAGTGCTCTGCACACAGTAACCGCTCAATGAATACGATTGAATGAATGAATGGCTTGATTTTTTAAACATATTTTTTAGCATAAATTTAGATTGTAATTGCTCATTCATGCAGAGTGACCTTGGCCATAAAGGATAGAGCTGTTCTTTGACTTCAAAGATTACTCTATTGACAACAAGATATTGTCAGAATGTATGGGAGTGGATAATAAGATCATCAAAAGACTGACAAGCCCTACTTCTTTGAGTGCATGTAAAGATTTTCTCCTTGATGCACTCCTGTATTAATGGCTCACAGTGCCTAGTGCTGATTTTGATTCTTCTTGGTGTTACCAACTTTTTGAAGCTGCTGTCGTAAAAGAGCTGTGTGCCTGGCTGTTCTCTGCTGCTTGTCTCGTCTTATGCTGTCAAGTTGTCTCTGATCTATAGTGACTCCATGGACACATCTCTCCAAGAATACCCTACCTCCATCTGTAATTGGAGATTATTTCCGGTTATGTCTCCATAGGGTTTCCTTGGTAAAATTATGAAAGTGGTTTACCATTGCTTTCTTTCGCACAGTAAACTTGAGTCTCTTGCCTCAACTCTCTTCCATGCCCCTGCTGCCCAGCAAAGGTGAGCTTTGACTTGTAGCAGATTGCCTTCCACTCGCTAACCACTGCCCAATCTAGTAATGGAATGGGTGTGCCTCTGCTTGACTCTTCCTCCCATAGCCAAGGCTAGTACAGTAGTGGAAACTTTCCAGGTGTGATTCTGAAAGAAGTTCTGCTGTTTACCAACTGCTTATTATAATGCCACATAGTTTGAATTTGTTGTATTAGGCTTTTTAGAGTGATTGTTCATAGAGTGAGAAATGAGGTAACAGGTAACAGGTTGGGAAAGAAGAATCACATCCTGTTTATTATTGCCTCATTTCTCAGAACAGGGAACCCTGCAAGTCTTTCATTCTCTTCTTCTATCAATCAATCAATTGTATTTATTGAGCACTTACTGTATGCAGAGCACTGTACTAAGCACTTGCCAGAGTACAATGGAGTTGGAATACACATTCCCTGTCCACAGTGAGCTTACAGTCTAGTGGAAAGAGGACAGGACATGGAGTCAGAAGTCAGGACACCTGTCCTGACTATGGCCTGGAACACCCTCCCTCCTCAAATCCAACAGACAATTAATAATAATAATTGTGGTATTTGTTAAGGGTTTACTGTATGCCAAGCACTGTACTAAGTGCTGGGGGGTGGTTGTAAGCAAATTGGGTTGGACACAGTCTCTGTCCCACATCAGGCTCACAGTCTCAATCCCCATTTTACAGATGAGGTAACTGAGGCACAGAGAAATAATAATGCTATTTATTCAGTGCTTACTATGTGTCGAGCACTGTTCTAAGGACTGGAGTAGATACAAGGTAATCAGGTTACCCCAGGTGGGGCTCACAGACTTAATCCCCAATCTAAATATGAGGGAACTGAGGCACAGAGAAGTGAAGTGGCTTCCCCAAGGTCACACAGCAGATAAGTGGCGGATCCAGGATTAGAACCTGAGTCCTCTGACTCCCAAGCCCATGCTTTTGCCATTAAGCCACGCTGCTTCTCTCAGTGACTTGCTCGAGGTCACACAGCAGACAAGTGGCAGAGATGGGATTAAAATCCACAACCTTCTGACTCCCAGGCCCGTGCTCTATCCACTACACGACTTTTTCTCCCTTCAAAGCCTTAAGGGCACATCTCTTCCAAGAGGCCTTCCCTGACTACAACCCCTCTTGCTCTACACATAGTAAGCACTCAATAAATATAATTGAATGAATGAATGAATGAATGAATGAATGGATAGGGACTGTGTCATATATGATTGCATCATACCTCACCCAGTCCAGTGCCTGGCATATAATAAGTGCTTCAGTTCCATTATTATCATTATTATTATCCAGAACAGTTGATTGTTTCTGAGATTTCTCTGAGAAATAAAACCAAATCGTATTTAACATTTATTAGGGACATGGAGAAAGTGTTACCAATTTTTTCTCCAGAGATTAAATATAGTGAGTCTTATGCATGCAATCATTAATTTTCAATGAATACATTGTCGAGACCAAATATAATGCATCAAAGGCAATTATATTTCTTGAACACACACTAACATTTTATATGAACAAATTAAGAAAATAACTTACTTTAGTTAATGTGATGTATTGTATTCTCTGAAGAACTTAATAGAGTGCTCTACATGCCCAGAGTAAGTGCTCAATAAATAATTGTGTGAATTAAAATACTTAAATAGCATTTTTAAAAAAGCATATTTAAAGATATAAAAAGATAGATGATTTTGATTTAAAAGAAAGTAACAAGATTCTCTTTCGTATTTTCTTCCGTTTTATTCTATGCAAGCACTTAGTAGTTCTTTATAAACAGTAGGTGCTCCACAAATTCAATCTAATGAATGAATGAGTTTTGTCAGAAATGAATTATTTGCACAATTTTTGACCGGGATAAGTAGACAAAAAGAAGATTGACACTTGATTGTTTTCTTAGTAGTATCTTCCATTTATATCCCTTTCAATTTTTTTTTTTTTTTTACCAAAAAAGTTTCACTTTACTAACAAGTGCTAGCCTAAGTGAAAGAAACCTGTGGGTTATGTGACTGCAAAAGCCAATTCAGCAGGTCCAGGTCAGAACCCATTATGCACATACAAAGGCTCTCCCTGGCTGTGCTCTCATATTTATTGCTTTTCGCACAGTTTTCTGTTATACCTTCTTTCCTCATGATCCTTAGAAAGCTTTTTTTGTTTCAGGAGAATTACTCTTTCTTATTTGTAGTGCTCCATGCTGGTCCATCTGTGGCCACTGACTCTGAGTTTTAAATTGAGATTATCTTGCCATGAACTTTGTTTTACAGTATTCTTTACACATTTCTGTCCTCCTTGCTTTCAGTTTCAGCTAACCCTACAGCAGAGCTTCTGTTGTGTACAAGTAAGCATTTAGGTCTTCAATAAATACTAATAATCGTGATGATGAGGAGGATGATGGGGAGGAGAAAGAAGTTTATAACGATCAAACTATCTAAGCTAACCACGAGGTAGAATAAATATGACTATTAGGAAGCTAATGGTTTATAAAAAATCATGTAAAAGCAAACTTTAATACTGATAATTTAATACAAATGTAGCTAGGTATAGAAAATTTGCAATATCATGACTTTTAATCAATGACAGGTACATTGTTAAAGGTTTCTTCCATTGCATTCATATTTGTCTTAAAAAGCATGGTTAAGGTAAAAAAATGGGAGACAAATGTAGTGAAATAGAAAAATGGGACATGCATTTTAATGGCAAAAGTACAACTTGCCTGACCTGGGCTCTAATCCTAACTCTACCACCTGCTTGTTGTGTACCAAGGGAAAGTCAGTTACTTCTCTCTGCCTCAGTTTCCTCCCCCTTAGACTGTAAATCTTGTGTGGGGGTAAGGAACTGAGTCTGATGTGTTTGCATTGTATCTACCTCAACCTTTGTTCAGTGCTTGGCACATAGAAAGGGCTTAACAAATAACATAATGATTGTTATTATTGGACCCTAAATTATCATCACACTGATTTCTCAGGAACTCATAATGTGATTACCAAGGATGACAAGAAACTGGCTATTTTGATGGGAGTCCCATGGTTAATTAATAGAATGCTGATAATTTGGAACTTTTGCCAGCCGTTTGAAGTTTGGCCACAGAAAACTGTTGCTGCTCAAGATTGTAGTCAAAGGGTAGTCAAAATCATAGAGGATTTTGTGTGAATACTTTCAACATGGTTGGAAACATCAAGGTTGTAAGAGAGTGAGGCCTAGTGAATAGAACACAGGCCTTGGAGTTAGAAAGACCTGGTTTCTAATCATGCCTCCTCCACTTGTCTACTATGTGACTTTGGACAAAGCACTTCCCTGTGCCTTTTGTGCTCATTTGTAAAATGGAATTAAAACTGTGATTAAAACTGACAATGCCTGTGGGACAGAGATTGTGTGCAATCTGACTACCTCGTATCTACCCCAGCTCTTAGAACAATGCCTGGCACATAGTAAGTGCTTAACAAATACCGCAGTTATTTTTTATTATTAATGTTGGATCTCTTTGCACAGATAATAAAGAAATACAAGAAAGAAAAGCACATATCAATAAGGAAATGGTGTCCACATGCTAGAGAAATGAGGAAGGCATATAAATTTCCATGAGCCATAATTCATTTAAAAAATAAATATCTATGAATATTAGATAAAATAAAAACCTTTAAATTCCATTAAATCTTTGATACATTATTTCAGTCTTAATCTTGGGCAAATATTGTTCTTTATCAAAAATTTTACCTTTTAAATAATGCAAATCCAATGCCCTTACCTTCATTAAACATATTGTTTTACAGGCAGAATGAAACCAGGTTTTCTATTTATAATATTATAATCTTCACTATAAGACAATTCCATATCAGGCATCAGGATCAAGTGCCTTTATAAAGTATGAAAAATAGATGTTTTGTATGAAATTATATAAGGGTCTCAATTTTCCAGTGCAGTGCATCACTTGCTGCAGTAAATCCTGGAATTACATGTTATGTCATTTAGGGATTTGGGTCAAACCTGAGTGCATTCAAATAGAAGAGGGTAAATAACAGTTGTTTAAAATATCTTCACACTGCTAATGTAAATGGAAACAGTTTTATATTGTGGATATTAGATTAATAGCAGTGAGTTCATTTGTGCAGCGAAACTGCAGGAAGTACAGGTCCATCTTCCCCATGGCATTTGGACCCTCCAAGGATCCTTAATTTAGTCCTCTTATCAGGTCTCTTTAAATTCTATTTCCCCAAAATAATGGGTTCACGCAAATTTCACAGAAACCTTTCTTTACAGAACAGTGGCATAAATGTAGTACAACATATACAAAAGTATTCAAGTAAGGGTTTTAAGTTTCCTTCAACTCGGAGCATGTAAAATAATCAGTCAATTAATCATAGGGGAGCAGCATGGCCTAGTGGAAAGGGCATGGGGCTGGGGATTAGACAACCTGGTTGGTAATCCCACTTGGATGTGCAAATATGACCAAGTCCCTTAACTACTGTATGCCTCAGTTACCTCATCTGCAAAATGGGGATTAAGAAAATGGGGATTAAGATAGGTGAGTACCACTGTGGAACATGGACTATGTCTAACCCTAATAATAATAATAATAATAATAATGTTGGTATTTGTTAAGTGCTTACTATGTGCCGATCACTGTTCTAAGCACTAGGGTAGATAGAGGGTAATCAGGTTGTCCCACATGAGGCTTACAGTCTTTATCCCCATTTTACAGATGAGGTCACCAAGAAGTCAAGTGATTTGCCCAAAGTCACACAGCTGACAGGTGGTGGAGCCAGGATTAGAACCCCTGACCTCTGACTCCTAAGCCCTTGCTCTTTCCACTGAGGCTGACTGCTTCTCTATTATATGGTACCTATTTAGCATTTAGTACAGTCCCTGACAAATAGTAAGTGCTTAACAAATGCCATTAAAAATATATTTATTAAGCACTTATCATATGCCAATTGCTGTATTAAGTGCTTTGAAGAGGACAATATAACAGAGTTGATAGACATGTATCCTGCCCACAAGGAGTTTTCAGATGACTAGGGAGACAGACACTAAAATAAATTATGGATATGTACATAAATTCTGTGAGGGTGAGGTCTATATATCTATAATCCTATTTCTTCATACTGATGCCTGTTCACTTGTTTTGATGTTTGTCTCAACCCTCTAAACTGTAAAACCAGTGTGGCCATGGGCAAGAGTTTGTTTCTCTTTATTGTTGAATTGTACTTTCCAAGCACTTAGTAAAGTGTTCTGCACACAGTAAGTGCTCAATAAATACAATGAATTGAATTGTGACTTGCCCAGGGTTACACATCAGATGGGACAGTAGGGATATAAATCCAGTAGGGACAGGATGAGTGACTATACTATCGTGGTAGTGGTTTGGATTGACAGGACAGATCTTGGCCATGTTGTGAAGGTGAGATTGGCAGGATTTGGTGACGGCTTTGGATATGTGGGGTGCATGAGAGAGTGGATCAAGGATGACACCAAGGTTGTGTGCTTGTGAGATGGGAAGGGTGATTGTGCCATCCACAGTATGAACAATGGGGATTAACACTGTCAGCCCCATGTGGGACATGGACTGTGTCCAACCTGATTAGTTTGTACCTACCCCCACACTTGGGACATTGCCTGGTACATAGCAAGTCCTTAAGAAGTACCATAAGAAAAAATTAAAAGAATACACAAGTGGGAATTAAACCCAGGCCCTGTCCCTCCAGGATGTACAATCTAATATTAAAAACAGGCTGAGGGGACTAGAGACAGATATATAATGAGAGATGAAAGAAAACACCATGACAATATAGAGATAAAAAAAACAAATCTTAGTAGGTGACCATGGCTAGAGGAGTAGATTTTAGACTCCTGGTGGTTCAGACTCCACAGTGACAACCTCAACCTCAGCTGCCGGCAATCTTCCTGAGGCTTTGTGGAAGGAGTGCCATTCTTTGGCTGCTTTCTTCTGTCCTGTCAGGGTGGTGGAAGGCATATCTGGATGGAGTTTCCAGGATGGACAGGAAGGAGAGCTAGTGCAGGTTCCCAGGGGGGCAGGATAACAGGATTCTGAAGGCCCTAGGAGCTGTGATGTGGTAGGACAGTAAATACCCAGAGTAATCAGTTCTCTCCCTCCTCCCCTATCTTGCTGATTTCCTACTATAACCCATCACAGATTCTATAGATGATATGAAGGTTGATCTGAGAGATACGATGACTGAATATTTGGGTGGAAAGAGAGAGATTCAAGAATAACTCCAAAATTACTGGCTTGTGAGAAAGGAGAATGGTAATGTTGTTAACTGTGTTGGAGAAAATCATAGGGGAGAAGAGGATTGGGTTGGGAAGGTGAGTTTTCCTCTCCTTTCCTCTCTATCCAGACTGCTACCTTCTTAGTATGATCACTCGTCATATCCCGACTGGATTACTGCATCAGCATCCTTTCAGACCTCCCAATGTCCTGCCTCTCCCCACTTCAGTCCATACTTCACTCTGCTGCCCGGATTATCTTTCTACAGAAACGTTCTGGTCATGTCACCTCCATCCTCAAAAATCTCCAGTTGTTGCCTGTCAACCTCCATATCAACCAAAAAATTCCTCACTATTGGCTTCAAAGCTCCCCATCACCTTACCCCTTCTTACCTCACCTTCCTCCTCTCCTTCTCCATCCCAGCCCCCACACTCCTGCTCCTCTGCTGCTAACCTCCTCACACTGCCCCATTCTCCCCTGACCCACCATCGACCCCACCCCTGGCCCACGTTCTACCTCTGGCCTAGAACACCCTCCCTCTTCAAATCTGCCAATCACTCTTCCTCCTTTCAAAACCCTACTGAAGGCACACATCCTCCAAGAGGCCTTCCCAGACTTAACTCCCCTTTTCTTCAGCTCCCCCTCTCTTTCGTATCACCTCGACTTTCTCCCTTTGCTCTTCCCCCTCCCCACAGCACTTTCGAATAGATCTATAATTCTATTTATTTACATTAAGTCCTGTTTGCTAGGTTTGATGTGTATATACCTATAATCCTATTTATTTACACTGATGCCTGTTTATTTGTTTTGATGTCTTCCCCCTCTCTAGACTGTAAACCTGGTGTGGGCAGAGATTGTCTCTCTTCATTGCTGAATTGGTACTTTCCAAGCACTTAGTACAGTGCTCTGCATAAAATAAGTGCACAATAAATTAAGTGACTTGCCCAAGGTGACACATCAGATGAGTGGCAGAGCTGTGATTAGAACCCAGGTCCTTCTGACTCCTTTTGACACCCTGGCCCAAGCTTTATCCACTAGACCATGCTGTTTTTCTACTCCTTTCTAGCACTTAGTATAGTGCTTAATAACTACTAACTAGCAATCTACTCCTACTACAAAGTGAACTGCCTAAATGATACAGAAAGAAAGGAGCATAGGGTGAGGAGAAACAAAATTAGTTAGGCAAGGCTTCCTGGTGGAGATATGAATTTAGAGGGCTTTGAAATGGGGAGAGTGAAGATCTCTTGGCTATTTAAATGACATCTTTCCATTTTCCAGTTTTCTAAGCAAAAGTATAATAGATGAAGCCCATTATGACAATCCAAGTCATGTAATTATACTTAATAATAATAATGATAATAATAATAACGACTGTGACATTTAAGCATTATTTATTTAGGCTGTAAACACATTATGGGCAGGGAGCATGTTTACCAGCTCTGTTACAATGTAAACTCACATGTGCTTAGTACAGTGCTCAATAAATATGATTGATTGATTACTCTATACAAAGCACTGTACTAATGTTGGGGTAGAGCCTTAAACCTTAAATTCATTTTTAAAATTTTGAGGGTTTTTTTTTTTTAAAGTGGTGGGGTAGGTACAAGAGTATCATGTTGGGCAGTGTCCTTGTCTCACTTGGGGTTCACAGTCTAAGTAGTGGGGGAGAACAGGAGAACTGAGGGATGGAAAATTTAAGTAACTTGCCCAAGGAAACACAGCAAGCACTTGGAAGAGTCAGGATGAGAACCCGGGTCCTCTGACTTCCAGGTCTATGCTGCTTCAACTAGACCACACTGCTTCTCCCCAGACTCCCACTTGTAAATTTTCAACTTGAGTAAGTCCAGGTAGCAGGGACTAGCTAATAATGGGATGTAAAACAGGACAGCTGTGACTTCCTGGCAGTGCTGAATTTGTAGTCTTTTGCTTCTTTGGGCAGGAATCATGTCTACCTATTTTTTTCTATTTTGTTATTCTCTCCCAAGTGCTTAGTACAATGTTCCACACATCATAAGTGCTCAATAAACACCGCTAACTGATGTGAATAGGGATTCCTATTCTCCAGGTTTATTTTTGTTACACCTGTGACCAAATCAAACTTTTTCCATCCTGTATCTAGATTACTTATTTCTGGCCCCTAAACATGCTTCTTGGATTTATTCCTTTTCATTCTATTCTTTCTAATAATTTACTTATTCCTCCAATTTATCAAGCTGTCTTTGAATTTCTTGTCTTCTGAGATTTTAATAATCCCAACCCAACTTTCCATCTTGCAAGAACACCGTAATGCTCTGTGTTCCATTTTTCAAGTAACAGATTGAATGAAATAAACTTCAAAATGTTTCTGAATTGACATCAAGCAATGAAAACAGTTCTCCCTTCCCTATCATTTTAGAAACAATTTTTCCAGGGAGTGCTTTGTGAAACCAAGCACCATTTAGGTGGAGCAGGCCACAGAATTAAAGTCTATTCCTTATGGGTTTTACTCATAGAAGAGAAATAGACTACATCCTTAGACACTTTTCATAAATGGTTGAAGTATGTTATTCATTAATGTTGCCTTGGTAACCTACCACTATTTATGACATCATGAGTGGGAAAAGAGATTCAATCAGAAACACATTTTTCCTAAGCCTGTGTTTATCAAAAATCAAAATATATTTAAAAAAACCTCTTTCAATTTCTGAAGATCCCACATTCTCATAACTGAGATATAGAAATTATAGACATTTTGCTACTTATTTTGTAAAGAATCTGGTACTCTCAAAGAGAAGCCCTTAAAGTGACCACCACAAAGCATTTTCACTCCCACTCCTTTAGGAAGCTGTCCCATCTTTGAAGGACCAACATCCTAGTACTGGGAGTAATAGCCATCAACAGGCACTTACACCAGCCTGGTCTCAGGATCTTCTTTTTCCTCCTTCTCCTTGAAGTCTTTCCCTGTCTTCTAACTCAGTTTGTTAATCACAAGTTGGGGGACCAGTGGAACTGATCATTACAGACACTCACACTTCCAATCTCAATTGCTAGATCTGTCAGTTTATTTCTTCTCTTCCTACACTTGTGCAGCTGAGCAGTACAAAATTGTCAGGCCAACTTCTGCAAATAGAATTTACCCTATCTTGGTCTAATTCTGAACTTTCAACTACACAACACTAGTCTGCTTCTCTCAGTTTCCAGAGCTCCGTTGACTATTCCAGACCTTCCAACTCCATTTGTAAATCCTAAATGGCTCATTCCTTACCACAATGACTTGAAAACAATTTTGTTAAAATTAAGGTTTCTGGTGGGGTTCTCACCATGATGGAGAGGCAGAAGTAGTGGGTAGGTGGTGGAGGGACACTGTGAAAATAGACTCTAGCTCCAGAGAAGCAGTGGAGACAACAACAGACACAGAAGAGAAGGAAGAATATTCTGAGTAGTGATCTAAACAGGCTAAAGCTCTTAGTGTGTATTGATCTATTGACCCATGCAGTGTTATAGCATTTCTTCTTTCCACTAGCTATTAGCACTAATGCTTTTGATTCTTGTTACATCTCATAACTTTTTTAAGAAATCTTTATTTTGCCTTACACTCATTTGTCATGTAAATGAGTTACATTACTGAGTACATGAGTTACATTATTGACCAAGTCAACAAATGGAAATCTCCCACCATAACTGGCACTACATGCTTGTCCTTTCCTGTTCTTTCTGTCGGAATGTACATAGAATGACTTCTTAGGAAAATGACACAGTGAATTGTGGACCACACAGAGTGGAGAAGTCAGCAAGAAGGTTGATGCAATGGTCAAGATGGGATATGATAAGTACTTCAATCAGTGTAATACCAGTTTGGATGGAGGTGAAGAGGCAGATGCTATCTATGTTCTGGATGTAGAATTCAAAGGATATGGTGACTGACTAAATAAGTGAGTTGAAGTAGAAAGATGATTCAACAAGTATAAAGTAAAAGTTGTAGGCTTGAGAAAGAGAGGAGGGTGATGTTGATTATAATTGGAAAGTGAGGAGAAATGGAGGGCTTAGGATGGGAGATGAGCAGTTCAGCTTTGGATATTTTGAGTTTAAGGTGTTAGTGGGATATCTCTTTTTTCCCCACTCCAACCACTGCCTTGGTGAATGCATGAACGCCCCTGGCTTCAACTATCATCTCTAAATGGATAATTCCCAAATCTACCTCAAACTCAAAGCCCCACTGAAATCACTTCTCTTCCAGGAAACCTTCCCCAGTCAATTGATATTCTCCCACCTTATTTTCCCCCATGTGGCTTTTCAGCACTTCTGCACAAACTTAGCACTTTAGTATTCAATCAACTAATAGGATACATTGAGTGTTCATTATATGCAGAGAACTGTGCTAAACACTTGGATAAGTACAATAAAACAGAGTTGGTAGACATGTTCCCTGCTCACAGGGAGTTTACAGTTTAGAAGGGGAGACAGGCATTCAAATAAATGAATTACAAATATGCACATAAATGTTGTGGGTATGAAGGTGGGGTGAATATTAAGTGCTAAAGGGTACAGATCCAAGTCAATAGGTAATGCAGAATGGAGAGGGAGTAAAGGAAATGACTAGTTGGTAGGGAAGGTCCCTTGGAGATGATGTGAGTTTAATAAGGATTTGAAGGTAGGGACAGTGATTTTTCTGTCATATACGAAGGGGGAAGGAGTTCTAGAATAGAAGGAGGATATGGGCAAGGGATCAGTGGTGACAGAACAGGATTGAGGTACAGTTAGCAAGTTGGAATTAGAGGAGTGAAGTATGCTGACTCAGTTGAAGAAGGAAATCAGTGAAGTAAGCTGTTTGTATGCTTTAAAGCTGAGGATAAGAAGTTACTACATGATGCGGAGGTGGATGAACCACCACTGGAGGTTCTTGAGGAGTGGGGAGATGTAGATCGAACCTTTTTCTGGGAGGCAGAATGAAGAAAGGACTGAAGTAGGTAAGAGACGAGATGTAGGGAGGAAGCCAATGTAGTAGACAAGATGGGAGAGGGTAAGTGCTTAGATCAGCATAGTAGCAGTTTGTGCATATATCTTTATGCTCTATTACTTCACCCTTTCTCTATTTATATTTGTGCCTTTCTGCCCCATGAGACTGTAAGCAACCTGAGGGCAAATTAATCATAGCTAATTCTATTGCACCCTCCCAGAGAAGCAGCGTGGCTCAGTGGAAAGAGCCCGGGCTTGGGAGTCAGAGGTCATGGGTTCGAATCCCGACTCTGCCCCTTTGCTGTGTGACTGTGGGCAAGTCACTTCATTTCTCCGTGCCTCAGTTCCCTCATCTGTAAAATGGGGATGAAGACTGTGAGCCTCTCGTGGGACAACATGCCCATGTCTCCCCCATCCTAAAAAAACCCGCTCTTGACCCCACTTCCCCTTCCAGTTATCGCCCTATCTCCCTACTACCCTTCCTTTCCAAAATCCTAGAACGAGTCATCTACAATTGCTGCTTAGAATTCCCTAACTCCCATTCTCTCCTGGACCCCCTCCAATCTGGCTTTTGTCCCCTCCACTCTACCGAGATTGCTCTCTCTAAGGTCACCCATGACCTCCTTCTTGCCAAATCCAATGGCTCCTACTCCATACTAATCCTCCTTGACCTCTCTGCTGCCTTTGACACTGTCGACCATCCCCTCCTCCTCCACACCTTTTATCACCTTGGCTTCATGGACTCTGTCCTCTCCTGGTTCTCCTCTTATCTCTCTGGCCGGTGATTCTCGGTCTCCTTCGCAGGCACCTCCTCCCCCTCCCATCCTTTAACTGTTGGAGTTCCTCAAGGGTCAGTTCTTGGCCCTCTTCTGTTCTCTATTTACACTCACTCCCTTGGTGAACTCATTCGCTCTCACAGCTTTGACTACCATTTATACGCAGATGACATGCAGATCTACATCTCCGCCCCTGTCCTCTCGCCCTCCCTTCAGGCTCGCATCTCCTCCTGCCTCCAGGACGTCTCCACCTGGATGTCGGCCCGCCACCTAAAACTCAACATGAGCAAGACTGAGCTCCTCATCTTCCCTCCCAAACCCGGTCCTCTCCCAGACTTCCCTATCACCGTGGATGGCACGACCATCCTTCCTGTCTCTCAGGCCCGCAATCTCGGTGTCATCCTTGACTCGTCTCTCTCGTTCACCCCACACATCCTATCCGTTACCAAGACCTGCCGGTTTCACCTTTACAATATCGCCAAGATCTGCCCTTTCCTCTCCACCCAAACGGCTACCTTACTGCTACAGGCTCTCGTTATATCCCAGCTAGACTACTGTGTCAGCCTTCTCTCTGACCTCCCTTCCTCCTCTCTCGCCCCGCTCCAGTCTATTCTTAACTACGCTGCCCGGCTCATCTTCCTGCAGAAACGATCTGGGCCTGTCACTCCCCTTCTTAAACAACTCCAGTGGTTGCCTATCAACCTCTGCTCCAAACAAAAACTCCTCACTCTAGGCTTCAAGGCTCTCTTGCTTTGGAAACCTGCCCCTTCCTACCTCTCCTCCCTTCTCTCTTTCTATTGCCCATCCCGTACGCTCTGCTCCTCTGCCGCCCACCTCCTCACTGTCCCTCGGTCTCGCCTATCCCGCCGTCGACCCCTGGGCCACGTCCTCCCGCGGTCCTGGAATGCCCTCCCTCCTCACCTCTGCCAAACTAATTCTCTTCCCCTCTTCAAAACCCTACTTAAAACTCACCTCCTCCAATAGGCCTTGCCAGACTGAGCTCCCCTTCTCCCTCTACTCCCTCTACCATCCCCCCTTTACCTCTCCGCAGCTAAACCCTCTTTTCCCCCCATTTCCCTCTGCTCCTCGCCCTCTCCCTTCCCATCCCCTCAGCACTGTACTCGTCTGCTTAACTGTATATACTTTCATTACCCTATTTATTTTGTTAATGAAATGTACATCACCTTGGTTCTATTTAGTTGCCATTGTTTTTACAAGATGTTCTACCCCTTGACTCTATTTATTGCCATTGTTCTTGAGAAGCAGCGTGGCTCAGTGGAAAGAGCATGGGCTTTGGAGTCAGAGGTCATGAGTGCAAATCCCAGCTCTGCCACTTGTCAGCTGTGTGACTGTGGGCAAGTCACAATTTCTCTGTGCCTCAGTTACCTCATCTGTAAAATGGGGATTAAGACTGTGAGCCCCATGTGGGACAACCTGATTACCCTGTGTCTACCCTAGCGCTTAGAACAGTGCTCTGCACATAGTAAGCGCTTAACAAATACCAACATTTTATTTTATTTTGTCTGTCTGTCTCCCCCGATTAGACTGTAAGCCCATCAAACGGCAGGGACTGTCTCTATCTGTTGCCGACTTGTTCGTTCCAAGCGCTTAGTACAGTGCTCTGCCCTTAGTAAGCGCTCAATAAATACTATTGAATGAATGAATGAATGAATGAATGAACAACCTCATTCCCCTGTATCTACCCCAGCGCTTAAAACAATGCTCTGCACGTAGTAAGCACTTGACAAATACCAACATTTATTATTTTATTTTTACTTATTTTTAGCACAATGGTCTGCATCTTGTAGATGCTCAGTACACGCCATTGTTTGATTGACTAGCTATGAATTTCATCCAGACAAGCTAAGCAAACAGTATAGTATATCAGCATTTGGTACAAATGACAGAATACAGCATGCTTCCCTCTAAAGTAGCCAAGGCAACATCATCTGTTTATGACGTCTTCAGAGAA
Organism: Ornithorhynchus anatinus; assembly: GCF_004115215.2. NCBI lineage: Eukaryota > Metazoa > Chordata > Mammalia > Monotremata > Ornithorhynchidae > Ornithorhynchus > Ornithorhynchus anatinus. The sequence continues at coordinate 85,077,927 of NC_041731.1, forward strand.
TTGGGAGGCACATATGCGAACACTCACTATTAGTGAGGGATTTGTATTGATATTTTTTACAGAAACCAAGGTTGAGATGCCTACTTCCATTCCATGAGATTTCCGTACTTTAGAATCTGTAAGATGCTCACTTCATCAGTCTCCTGAAATGGTAAAAGAGCTGCAAGAGAACTTATTTTTTTCCATACCTTCTCTTTATCTTCTTGTTCCTTTGTAGTTATTTCACCAAGAATCAATACGGTCTACACATGAGAGTGCGGGACTATAAATCAGAGGACCTGGCTACTGATTCCAGTTCTAGCATTTGCCTGTTTTGTGACCTTGGGCAGCTCATTTAATTTATCAGTGATCCCACTTTCCTCATGTATAAAGTGAAGATACAGTACTTTTTCTTCAGGAGAAGCAGCAGGCCTTGGTGGAAAGAGCGAGGGCTTGGGAGTCAGAAGTCATGAGTTTTAATCCCGGCTCCGCCACTTGTCTGCTGTGTGACTTTGGGCAAGTCACTTAACTTCTCTGTGCCTCAGTTACCTCATCTGTAAAATGGGGATTAAGACTTTGAACCCCACGTGGAATAACCTAATTACCTTGTATCTACCCCAGAGCTTAGAGCACTGCTTGGCACATAGTAAGTGCTTAAAAAATACCATCATTATTATTATTATTATTGTTGTTATTATTACTTAGACAGTGAGCCTTATATTGATTATCTTGAATCTACCCCAGAGCTTAGTGCAACGCTTGATGCATAGTAAACTTTTGACTGTAAATTATTTGTTGGTAGGAATCCCTTCTACCAACTCAAGGGAATTGTACTTTCCCAACCACTTACTATATTGCTCTGCACAGAATAAGCACTCGAAAAATAAAGCTGATTGAAACACTTAATGAATACCACTATTATTATCGCCTTTTCTATATGAATAAGTAGTATTTATTGAGCACTTAGAAGCGGCGTGGCCTAATGAATAGAACTTGGGCCTGGGAATCATAAGGGCCTGGGTTCTAATCCCCACTCCACCACTTGACTGCTGTGTGACCTTGGGCAAGTCATTTAACTTCTCTGTGCCTCGGTTACCTCAACTGTAACCTGGGGATTAAGACTGTGAGTCCTAAGTAGAAAAGAGAATGTGTCCAACCTGATTAACTTGCACCCACCCCAATGTTTAGGAAAATACCTGGCACATAGTAAGTGCTTAAAAACTATAGTTTACTGTGTGTAGCATACTATACTAAGCTCTTGGGAGGATACAGTACAACAAAGTTGATAGACACCTACCTTGCCCAAATGAGCTTATGGTCTAGAAAAGTTTACAGCTGGTGTCATAGATCTATTGCCAAGGATTATCACTTATTACCTATGATATGCCAAATCATCCCTTATGCCAGCTCTCCATTTTAATCTGGCCTTTTCTTAACCTTAATCATCACAATCTACTCTTGCTATTGTTTTTAAAAAAAACAACAACACTCATTTGGACTTATTCCCAAGACATTCATAACTTGGTGCAATAAGATGTATAGAGAAATTCCATGAAATAAATTTAAATATTCAAAGCAGGTACATATATAGGAGGCAAGTCTTCTATTTAACCTTGGACAGACTCATTTAGTGATCACTGAAACGTTGAGTGGCAGTATGGCCTAATGGATGGAGCAACAGATCAAGAGCCTGGAGTTCTAATCCCAGTTCCTCCACTTTATTGCTGTGTGACCTAGGCCAAGTCAATTGTATTTTCTGTGCCTCAGTTTCCTCATCTCTAAAATGAAGATTAAATAATTGTTTTCCCTCCCCCATAGACTGTTTGCCTCCTGGGGAATCTGTATTGTAACTGACCTGATTATCTTGTTTCTAAGTGCTTAAACGCATATTATTATCATTTTTATCTTTAGTGAAGTGGCCAGTTCTTATCTCAACTTTAGCCATGCCCTGGATTTTCATTTATGGCTGCATAAATCTACAATAGCAGGAAAACCAGACTGACACACAAGCACACACATGCACGAACACCCCTCCTGTTTCCCCCATACATCCATGAGGACATGAAAATTATTTTTTCAAGCTTTCAGTCCAGAATTATTTGTATTTTTAAGCCTTGCCAGTTGGATTTCAAAGATAAGCATTCCTTAGGAGTGGAGTGTGGACTCTGTTTATGCTGTTTGCATAGCTCAGTAAGGTAAATTCTCTGCAGTAGGTTTGCTCTACGTCAAGTCTAGCTTAAAAACAAATTTCTGAGACAGATTTCCTTATAAAAACATTCTTTCCCCATGCAAATTTTCCAGTTCTAGGTCCTTGGTTTTCACAGGGAATGTCATGGGACTTCATGAATAATGAAGTCTGAGTAAGGTATTAGATATGTAATTTTGAAATCAATTTTTCAGTTACCATAAACAGGTTATCTGCATTTTTATCTATTCAAACTTCAGGAAAGGAGATAGTCTAAAAATATTTGAAAACTACATATAACAAAAAACAAATTTCATACCCTTGTATATCTTTCCATTCATTCAATCATCCATTCAGTCATATTTATTGAGTGCTTACTGTATGCAGAGCACTGTATGTATCACTTAGAAAGTACAATTCAGCAACAAAGAGAGACAATCCCTGCCCACACTGGGCTTACAGTCTAGAAGTGGGAGACAGACATCAAAACAAGTAAACAGACATCAATATAAATAGAATTACATATATGTACATATCAAACCTAGTAAACAGGTATCAATATAAATAAATGGAATTATAGATATATACATAAGAGCTGTGGGGAGTAAATATGGTATTTACTAAGAGCTTATTATGTGCCAAGCACTATTCTAAGCGCTGGGGTAGATACAAAGTAATCAGATTGTCCCACGTGGGGCTCACAATCTTAATCTCCATTTTACAGATGAGGTAACTAAGGCACTGAGAAGCTAAGTGACTTGCCCAAGGTCACACAGCAGACAAGTGGAGGAACTGGGATTAGAACCCATGTTCTCTGATTTCCAAGCCTGTACTCTTTCCATTAGGCCATGTTGGCACTTTTAATTTACAAGGTACCTGGGAGAGCCAGTGGAAACTGTCTAGTTTTAAATTGTATTGTTGTACAATTGAAACTTTACACTTGGGAGGCATTAGCTTTTATTAAAATCTTATAGAAAGTATATTGTTCAGTCAAGAGGGACTATCAAATCTCATTTATTGACTTCAATTCCTTTTGCTTAGGCCAACTGATTCTGACTCTCCTTTCCCCTTGCCTCCCCCATTTCTTGCCACTGATGACCTTGTCATCTATCTCATCAACAAAATTGAAATCATCAGTTGGTAACGCCCTAAAATCTCACCTGCATCATTCCAGTTCTACCAACCTCCATCCCCTTAAATGTCTCTATCATCTCTTCCTGGCATATGTCAAGAGACCACATTTCAAAAATCTACCTTCTCTACTTGTTCCCCTCTCTACCTGCTCCTCTGACTTGCCTTCCCTTCTCACCTTATTAAAACACTTGTCCTCCCCTGTATTCACTGCGTGTCTGCCATTTTCACTTATTCATACTCCAATAGCTCTTTCCTGTCTGCTTTCAAACTTATTCATAAATCTCCATTAATCCCATGGCACCCACCAGTTTTTGTCTCTTCTCCCTCCTGCCATTCCTTTGCAGTCTCTTTGAGCAATTTGCTTACTCTTACTGTTTTGGCTTCCTTTTATCCTACTTCCTCCTCAGTGCCCTGCATCTTCATTTCCATCGCTTCCACTCCAATAAATAATCATAATAATAATGTTGCTATTTAAGCACTTACTATGTGCCAAGCACTGTTCTATGCGCTGGGGTAGATAAAAGCAGAGAAGCAGTGTGGCTCAGTGGAAAGAGCACGGGCTTTGGAGTCAGAGGTCATGAGTTCGAATTCCAGCTCTGCCACTTGTCAGCTGTGTGACTGTGGGCAAGTCACTTAACTTCTCTGTGCCTCAGTTACCTCATCTGTAAAATAGGGATTAAGACTGTGAGCTCCACATGGGACGACCTGATTCCCTTGTGTCTACCCAGCGCTTAGAACAGTGCTTGGCACATAGTAAGCGCTTAACAAATACCAACATTTTAAAAGGTCATCAGATTGTCCCACATGGGGCTCATGATCTTCATCTCCATTTTACAGATGAAGTCACTGAGATCCAGAGAAGTTAAGTGACTTGCCCAAGGTCACATAGCTGACAAGCGGAGGAGCCGGGATTAGAACCCACGACCTCTGACTCCCAAACCCGGGCTCTTTCCACTGAGCCATGCTGCTTCTCCACTGAATCTGCTCACTTCAAAATCACCAAAGATCTCTTTCTTGCCAAATCCAGTGGACTCTTCTCCATCCTTATTCTTTTGGACCTCTGCTTTCACTGAAATTGTCCTCCTGGTTCGTTCATTCATTCAATCTCAGTTTTGGAGTGCTTACTCTCTGCAGATCACTATACTAAACACTGAGGAAAGTACAGTACAACAATGAACAGACACATTCCATGCTCACAATGAACTTTCAGTCTAGAGTTGGGGAGACAGAGATTAATATAAATAAATAAATCACAGATTCACACTGATTCACATAAGTGCTGTTGGGCTGAGTATGGAGTAATTGTCTGTTGGAGTTGAGGAGGGAGGACACTCCAGGCCAGAGGCAGGATGTGGGAGAGGGAACGGTGGTGAGAAAGGCAAGATCAAGGCACAGTGAGAAGGTTAGCATTAGAGAAGCAAAGTGCTGGGGCTGGGTTGTAGTAGGAAAGTAGTGTGGAGAGGTAGGATGGGGCAAGGTGATCGAATGTTTTAAAGCCAATGGTAAGGAGTTTTTCTTCGTTGTGGAGGTGGATGGGCAACCTCTGGAGTTTTTTGAGGAGTAGCATGACATGTTCTGAACGTTTCTGTAGAAAAATGATCCGGGCATTGAGTGAAGTGTTGACTGGAATGGAGAGGGACAGGAGACTGGGAAGTCAGCAAGGAGGCTGATGCAGTAATACAGGTGGGAAAGGATGAGTGATTGTATTAACATGATGGCAGTGCTCCCGCCTCTCTGGCTGCTCCTTTTCAGTCTCTTCATGGGCTCCTCCTTTGCCTCCTTACCATAGGTTTTCTTCCATTCCCTTTCCCTTAGAGAACACATTGCCATGGCCTCAAGTACTCTCTCCAGATAATTTTCAAAACTACCCCTCCAGCTCTGACCCCTATCCTCTGCAAATCTTATATTACCTCCTGCCTTCAGGTTATCTCTTGCAGTATGTCCTACCATCAACATAAGTTTAACGTGTCCAAACCAGAACTCATTCATTAATTCAATTGTATTTATTGAGTGTTTACTATGTGCAGAGCACTGTACTAAGCACTTGGAAAGTACAATTCAGCAATAGAGACAATCCCTATCCAACAATGGGCTCACAGTCTCAAAGTGGGGAACAGAAAACAAAACAAAAGTAAACAGGCATCAGTGGCATCAATATAAATCAATAGAATTATAGATATATTCACAACATTAATAAAATAAATAGAATAATAAATATGTACATATATACACAAGTACTGTGGGGTGGGGAGGGGGATGGGGCAGAGGGAAAGAGTCAGGGTGATGGGGAGTGGAAAAGGAGCAGAAGAAGAAGGGGGGCTCAGTCAGGGAAAGCATCTTGGAGGAGGTGAGTTTTCAGTAGGACCTTGAAGAGGGGAAGTGTACTAGTTTGGAGGACGTGAGGAAGGAGGGCATTCCAGGCCAGAGGTAGGACGTGGGCCAGAGGTCGATGGTGGGACAGGCGAGAACAAGGCACAGTGAGGAGGTTAGATGCAGATGAACAGAGTATGCAGGCTGGGATGTAGAAGGAGGGAAGGGAGGTGAGGTAAGAAGGGGCAAGGAGTTGGAGAGATTTGAAGCCAATAGTGAGGACTTTTGCTTGATACAAAGGTTGATAGGCAACCACTGGAGATTTTTGAGGAGGGGGATGACATGCCCCCTCCTGTAGAACGATAATCCGGGAAGCAGAGTGAACTATAGACTGAAGTGGGGAGAGGCAGGAGGTTGGGAGATCAGAAGGGATTCTGATACAGTAATCCAGTCGGGTTATGATGAGTGATTGTACTAAAAAGGTAGCTTTTTGAACGGAGAGGAAAAGTCATCTTCCCAACACAATCCTCTTCTCCCCTATTCATTCAATCATATTTATTGAATGCTTACTGTGTGTACTCCCCTATGGTTTTCCCCATCACTGTTAACAACACTACCATTCTCCTTTCTCACAAGCCTGTAATTTTGGAGTTATTTTTGATTAATCTCTGTCTTTCCACCAAATATTCAGTTATCATAACTCTCAGTTCAACCTTCATATCATCTCTAGAATCCTCCTTTTCTTCTCTATCCTAACAGCCATGTTTGTCAAAGTACTCTACATAGCTGACCTTGACTAATCCGTCAGGCCCCTCACAGATCTCCGTGTTTTCAGACTTTCCCCGCTCCAGTCTATGCTTCACTCTCTTGCCCATGTCATTTTTTCTAAAAAATGGTTCTGCGAACATCTTCCCATACTTGAGTAATCAGCCAGTCAGTCAATCATATTTATATTGTGCAGAGCAATGTACTAAGTGCTTTGAATAATATAATATAATAATAAACTGACATTTCCTGCCCACAATGAGTTTAATAATGATAATAATGGTATCTGTTAAGCAGTTACTATGTGTCAAGCACTGTTCCAAAAAATAGGATGGATAGAAGCTAAGCAGATTAGACACAGTTCCGTTCCCACCTGGTGTTTACAGTCTTATTCCACATTTTACAGATGAGGTAACTGAGGCACAGAGAAGTAGAGTGTCTTACCTAAGGTCACACAGCAGACAGGTGGCAGATCCAGGATTAGAACTCATGTCCTTCTGGCTCCCAGACCTGTAGTCTATCTACTAGACCATACTATGTGAAAGTTCAATATGTGAAAGTTTTCATCCAACAGAAATTACCATTGCTTTAAAACTCTCAATCGCTTTGCCCCCATCCTATCTTACCTGTCTGATATCTTACTACAATCAGGTACACTCACCTCACTCCTCTAATGCCAGCCTACTCATACATGAAACTTGTTTATCATATCAGAACAGTGCTCTGCACATAGTAAGCGCTTAACAAATACCAATTATTATTATTATTGTTATTGTTATTATTGTTATTGTTATTATTATTATCACCACTCATCCATATCCACAGAAGGCAGAAACTCTTCATAAGTAGATTTAAAACATTTTTCAGCTCTCTCCTTCTTACCTACCTTTGCTATTCTCCCACTACAACCCCACTCACTGACTTTTCTCCTCTAACCTATTTGATCTTGTCTCTCTTTCCACTGACCCCTTACTCACCCCTTTTCACCAGTTTGAAATTCCCTTCATATTTGATAGTCCACAACCCTTCCCATCGTAAAAGTCTTTCCAAAATCACATCTCCTCCAGGAAGCCTTTCCTTACTAAATTTTAATTTCCCTATCCTCTTCCCCTTCTCTTCTGGGTTGCCTTTTCCCTAGTGTTCAAACCCCCAAACACTTTGATACTTGCCTGCATTCACCAGAGTACTAATATATGCATCCTTATATTCAGTTGCTTCCCCTACCAGTAGGCAATTTCATTGTTTTTCTTCCCGACTAGATTGTCAGTTCCTTGGGGATAGGATTATGTCTACCAAATAGAGTAAACTCTCTCAGGAATTTAGTACAGTCCCATGAGCAATTTATTGATTTATATTAATGTTAATCTCCCCCTCTAGACTATAGGCTCCTTGTGGACAGGTAATGTGCCTGTTTATTGTTATATTTTTGTAGGGGTGATTGTGCCTCAACTCTGACCTGTCATAGTCTCAAGGCGGAGTCATGTGCACTGCTGCACCTTTGTGGTTATGGTATGCTTCCTGGGCATGTGCAGACTGGGCAGGTAAACTCCTTATGTAAGCTGTTTTGCTTTTTAGTGATGTCATGCAGCACATAAAGGGGAAGTCCCAGCTAGGTGGGGGCGTGGTGTGTCTCCTGTGCCCTGCCGCCAGCCAGGGCTGTACCATAAGTAACTTCCCCAAATAAACCACTTATATATATATATATATATATAAGTGGTTTATTTGGGGAAGTTACTTATATATATCTCATTAAGCCTGACTGGCGTGGTCTGTTTCCTTTTCCGGAATCTGGGCAACTCGACGGCATGTGTTGGTACAATTGAAGCAGAGAAGCAGCGTGGCTCAGTGGAAAGACCACAGGCTTTGGAGTCAGAGGTCATGGGTTCGAATCCCAGCTCTGCCACTTGTCGGCTATGTGACTGTGGGCAAGTCACTTAACTTCTCTGTGCCTCAGTTACCTCATCTGTAAAATGGGGATGAAGACTGTGAGCCCCACGTGGGACAAGCTGATTCCCCTGTGTCTACCCCAGCGCTTAGAACAGTGCTCTGCACATAGTAAGCGCTTAACAAATACCAACATTATTATTACAATTGTACTCTCTCAAGTGTTTAATTCAGTGCTCTGCACACAATAAGTGTTCAGTAAATACACTGAATGAATGATTCTCTAATTGTAATCTCAGCACAAGAGGAACAGACTGGAGGACTTCTTGGTCTCTCACATCTGGGTTAGACAAAGAAAAGGAGCTTCCTTCTCTCCTTAGAAGTCTCTCTCTTTTTTGTTCTGGGAAGTGAAAAAAATTTAAAAAAAAATCCTTGGCCTGCTCTTATGCCCTAAAAGTTGCTGAGAATTGTTTTTTAATGTATGACAATAATTTTTAAACATTTCCCAAAAAGAATACAATCTGAGAGAATATATTTGGTCAAAAGGACAAGGCATCTTTTCATAAATTATCTCTGCCTTTTTCTTTCTGCCCCCAAATAACACCTTTAATTTTTCCCAAATTCTAAAACATTCTGGCAACTTTCATATTAGACAATCTTCTTAGTGATTGTCATCTTGGTGAAGTGCTGTTTTTACCAGGACCACACCTTTTTCTAGTTTGGAGTCCTTTGGGTATTTTGGCCTGACATGCAGAAAGTTTGCCAGAACTTTCATCAAGTAGGTATCATTACCTCTCTGGTAGTGGCAGGACACATATCTACCACTCTGGGACCTAAGGACCTGTTCTGTGCTACCCAAGTCATGTTAGAAGTGGTGATTCCTGGTCCAGAGTCTGTAGAGGGGGAATGGATTTGGAGGTATGGAAAAGCAAAGTGGGTGGGCAGCAGTTGGCAGAAGTCAGTTCCCTGAGGAGAGAGCCAGGTTCAGTAGGATCCACTCTCTCAGGTCCATCGGGGACAGTCTCCAATTCCCTGGTCCTCTGATCAGCATTCAGAGACGTGGCTGTACGACTCACTAAGTACCCTTGCACTGCCCACTTTTAGTTGGCAACAGATTACTAATAAGTCAGAACAATTTTCCCTCCTTAAGGAATTTGTTTATCATATGCACCTTCATCAGTAGAGGGAGTCTATGCAGACCATCCTGCCTCAGTCTCTCTACCTTCTCCAGGTACCTCTACTTCCTCACTGAGGACCGAAGATCGAGAGCAAATCAAAGGTAAACCCTCTGTCTCTGTCTCTCTTCCGATCTCTATCCCCTGTCTCAACTGTGAGTCACTCCATGTTTGTTCTCTCTCTTATTCTTTCACTCTGAGAGCCTCCCCAGCTATGGCTCTAGCTGTGTTTCTGGGAATGGCAACTCTCTGAGTCCGGGGGTCATGTAGTTTTCAGTCTCTGCATGCTACTCTTAATCCTGCCCTTTTGGATGATTCCCCTCAGTGGCCCACTTCCTGCTCACCCCATTTTTAAAATAAAGAGTTTATTTCTGTGTTTTATGATATTTCATATTTAACAAGTTGTGCAAATTGTCATGGGGAACATTTTCTAGAGAAGAAATCATAACAGTAATTTTTAGGATTTATGCAATAAGAGCTTTTTGTAGGAGTACATGATTTATGTTGGCATCCTTAACTTTGTTTTTCTGCATTTGTTTTGTGGGGCCTCAAGGCAGGCATTATTTAATTAGTCTTCTATATTCTATCTGCCCAGGAGACATCCCACCTCAGAGATTGTCCTTGGTATTAAAAACCACTATGAAGAAATTAAATTAGATAATAATACCAAGATATTAAAATAATGGTGAAAAACACTTCCGTCTTGCCTCTATCCCTAGCCCACAGGGTGAATACGAGATTGCTTTTAGCTTTTCTTGAGGTCTGTGAGAATCCTCCCTTGAGACTGATTTATTTAGGGATTACCAAAAAGCCTAGAAACTACAGTGACTCATTTACAAATTCACCTATACAGCTTTGTATCTTCTTCCAAACCACTTCCCACTGTCTGCTGGCTGGAGAAGCTTGCATCTTTTACTTCTGCAAGTGAGCCAAGCCTCTAGAGGATAAAGAATACTGTTAAATTGAAAAGGCATGCCCAGGAGAACAGTCTCTTGAAATCTCAGTAACCATTACCAAAACACCACTGGCTCCCTGGTAATAAGGGAAGGTGGGGAAAAGGGGATTTGCTGGGTTGAGAGAGAACCCCTGCAGAAGCAAATAATATCACTTATAATTAGTTTAGTTGACCTCATAGAAAACAAAGTTATTTTTGTTGGAAATGGAGGGAAAGACAGACAGAGGAATCAAATTATTTTGATTGAAAACCTCATTATGGAACTTTAGTAATTGAATATTTCTGACTATCTGATATACACTTTGGATGGTTTGGGAATCCTCAGTTGTGAAACGAAGACAAAATACAAATGGGGTGAAGTTTGAGTTTCAATTGTCATGTGGCCATGAAAGTGATGTATTTACATTTTTCTCCCTACATCATATTAATCACATTAAGGAGAAAAAAAATATAAGTAAATTTAAGCTCCCAATATTTGTGTTTAACACAAGTACAGTGTTGTTTCCTTTAAAAAGATGAACAGCAAAAAGGGTGCTTGGAAATATAGGTTTAAAAGACAAAATACATAAAATCATAGAGATGTTTGCATTCTCTTGCTATTCTTCGTGCTGCACCTTCTGGTATCTGTTAAGCACTTGCTATGTTCCAGGCCCTATTCTAAGCATTGGGATAGATACAAGATGATCAGGTTGGAAACAGTCCGTGTCCCACATGGAACTCCCAGTCTTAATCTTCATTCTACAGATGAGGTCACTGAGGCACAGAGAAGTTAAGTGACTTGCCCAAGTTATCACAGAAGACAAGTATGGAATTAGAATTTGAACCCAGGTCCTTCCGACTCCCAGGCCCATGTTCTATTCATATTGTGATAACATTTTTCATATTTGTGGTTTGTTTTTAAAATATTCAGTGTCAAATCTAAAATAGCAAAATTCCCCTAACCCTGTAGTACTTTCCAATTCAGGTAGTTGTATGTTATGTTAGATTTTACCTCTTGACACTCTGAAAGGATGAACCTGATTGATTATAATCCATTAGAATGCAATATTATTTAAGGACAGAGACCATACCTTTTATGTGTGTATATATATATACACGTATATGTACATATATATATTCACACACATATACACACATACATTGTTTTTGTACTATAGCATAATACTATGCTCCACACACAAAAGGCATGAAATCAATAGTGATGATGACATTTTGCATGTAAAAGAAGATCTGAATTGTTTCACTAACTATGCAAAATCAAGCAGGTTATCCCAGTAAAATATTTTGAAAGTTGCATGACCTTTTTCTGGCTATTTGTTAGAATATCAAGAACATTTCTGCATAGGGAAGCAGCATGGTCTAGTGGATTGACAATGGGCCTAAGAGTCAGAAGGACCTGGGTTCTAATCCTGACCCCACCTCTTGTCTGCTGTGTAACCTTGGGCAATTCACTTCACTTCCTCTGGGCCTCAGTTACCTCATCCGTAAAAGGAGGGATTGAGATTGTGAGCTCTACGTGGGACAGAGACCATGTCCAACCCTATTGTAGCCACCCTAGTGCTGAGCACAGTGCCTGGCACATAGTAAGCGCTCAACAAATACCACTATTATTACTATTACAATGGAAACTCATTTGTTGCAACTGTGTCTTAGTGACACAATAATCTCAACCGATTTTTAAATTTGCCGTTCTAAATTAGTTGATTGTATTTATTGAGTGCAGAGCACTGTTCTATGAGCATGGAAAAGTACCGCACAATGTAATTAGTGACAACTATCTCTGCCCACAAATAGTTTGCAATGTGGAAACAATATGGCCTAGTCAAAGGAACACTGGTCTGAAGTCAGATGACCTGAGTTCTAATCATGGTTACTTCATTTGCCTGCTGTGTGATCTTGGGCAAATCACTTAACTTCTCCATGCTTCTGTTTCCTAATATGTAAAAGGGGCTTTGATTCCTTTCTACTTAGACTTTGAGCATGACTGGGGACTATGTCTAACCTGATTATCTTGTTTCTACCTCAGCACTTAGTACAGCACTTGACACAGTAAGCCATTTATGAACCATCAGCTTCCTTTGACATTGTCAACAAACCCCTTCTACTGGAAAGATTAACTAACCTTGGCTTCACCAACACTGTCTTCTCCTGGTTCTCTAACCTCACCCCCAACCCCTCTCATTCTCAATTACTTTTGCAGACTTCTCTGCCTCCCATCTCCTAACTGTGGGAATCCCTCCAAATCCAGTTCTGAATTGCTTTTATATTCTCTGATTACACCCACTCCTTTGGAGAACTCATGACTGCCCATGGCTTCAACTATTCTCTCTATGCAGAGGATTCAAATTTATCTTTCCAACCATGACTTCTTTCCTTCTCTGTAGCTTTGCCCTTCCAGCCCCATCCAAACACTAATTGTTTTTCTTCTTGACTAGTGTATCAACGTCCTTGCTGACCTACCTCCCTATCTCCTGTTTCTCCCCACTCCAGTCCATACTGAACTCTGCTGCCTAGATCATTTTTCTAAAAAAAATTCAATACATGTTTCCCCTCTTCAGTCATTGTCCATTCCCTGTATTCATATCACCCTTATCCCCACAGCACTTACATGCATATCCATAATTCATTTTAATGCTTATCTCCCCCTCTAGACTGTAGGCTCCTGGTAGGAAGGGAATTTGTCTACCAATTCATTTGGATTGTATTCTCACATGTGTTCAGTGCTATAGTCTGCACCTGGTAAGTGCTCAGTAAATGCCACTGATTGATTGAAAAACTCTGAGTGCTTATTGTATTCCGAGCACTGTACTAAGTAAGCACTTTGGAGAATACAATGCAATGGAGTTGGGAGGCAGGAGAAGCAGCACGATCTAGTGGGAAAAGCATGGGTCTGGGAGTCAGAGAACCTGGGATCTAAATCCAGCTTTGCCAATTTTTTGCTGTGGGACCTAGGACAAGTCACTGAAGTTTTTATGCCTCAGTTTTCTCAGCTCTAAAGTGTGAATTTAAGCTACTCCCTCCTATTTAAACTGTGGGCCCCATGAGGTCCAGGGACCGTGTCCAAACTGACAAACTTGTATCCACCCCCACACTTATAACAGTGCTTGACACATAGTAAGTACATGACAAATATAAAACAAGCAAAAAAAAACATGTTTCCTACCCACAAGAAGCTTATAGTCTAACAGGGAAGAGAGACATTAATGTGATTAAATTATGAATATATTCATAACTCTCCACTTCTGATAAATACCATACAAAGGTCGACTATCATTCATTAGATAGTATGAATGGATTTTAATGCTAACAACAATCCCATCTTTCAGAGGTTTCAGGAAAAATATGAATAATTTCTTGGTGATCTCCTTTAGATAATCAATTACATTTATTGAATGCCTACCATGTGCAAAGCAAAATACCAAGGACCATGTAGAGTCTAATGGAATTAGAATACATGATTCCATCCCTCAAGGAATTCACGTTCTAGCAACAGTATGAAAGAATAAATACAACCACACCATTTATATTGGGTCAGAGATAAATATACCACTAGAAATAAGCCTGGATTTATAAAACCAAGGGATGTGGTGACATCATCCTCAATCAATGACATTTACTGAGTGCAGTAAAGCACTAAGCACTTGGGAGAGTACAATGCAGCAGAATTAGTAGACCCATTCCCTTCCACAATGAGCTTACCCTCAAAGATATTAATATTCCTCCATCTGATTGATTCAATTTGGAGACACTTTATCAAAGATGAAATAGCAAAGGCTAAATCAGTCAGCAAGGTATAGTTTTAAATCTGTCATATCTTTTATTTGCAAAGTTGTTCATTTTGCTAGGCCATTGACATACAAGTCATAGTTGCATGTTTGTATTTTGATATCACATTAATTTGTTGTTGATTTAAAATATTTACTCTGCTCAGGGTTTCAATCCAAATAGTATGAAAATATTATTTAAAAGTAATAGTCAAGTGTTGAGAAGTCATATCTTTTATTTGCAAAGTTGTTCATTTTGCTAGACCATTGACATAACATAAGTCATAGTTGCATATTTGTATTTTGACATCACATTAATTTGTTGTTGATTTAAAATATTTACTCTGCTCAGGGTTTCAATCCACATAGTATGAAAATATTTTTTAAAAGTAATAATAATGTTGGTATATGATAAGCGCTTACTATGTGTAGAGCACTATTCTAAGTGCTGTTGTAGACACAGGGTAATCATGTTGTCCCACATGAGGCTCACAGTTAATCCCCATTTGACAGGTGAGGTCACTGAGGCACAGAGAAGTTAAGTGACTTGCCCACAGTCACACAGCTGCCAAGAGCCAGAGCTGGGATAATAGTCAAGCGTTGAGAAATTACAAAAATCTGCCAATAATCTTCCTTTCATCTTTCTAAAGCGGCCTCATATCACTATTCCAATGAGTGGCATCAAGCATCTAAGGGTGAGAATGCCTAGATATTACCTAAGAAACATCAATTAATACTTGATGAAAAATATTCCGTGTAAAATTATCCTGTCTTCAAAGCATATGGAACATGCGGCCTTCCCCGACTCAGTCCTCATTTCCCCTCCTCTCTCTCCTTCTGTATTGGATTTTTGCACTGCAGTAACCTCATCCCTCATCCTCAGCATTTATGAACATATTCATTATTTCTCTGTCTACAAGTCTAGACTGCAAGCTCCGTGTGGATAGGGGCACACCTATCGATTCTGTTATATTGCACTGAACAAAGTGCTGAGTACAGTGCTCTGCACAGAATAATCACTCAGTGAAACACAATTGACTGATTGCTACGTATTTGTAGGCCTGTGCTGAAGTCATCCATTTTTGGTGGAAGATTGGGAACATTTTAGTTTAACTTTATAAATTGTGCAATCCCAGTTTCAAGTGAGTGATTCATACACTCCTGTATTTGGTAATGGAGAATAAAATAATTTTGTATCTCAAGGTGAAATATTACGATGGGGAGGACCTCAGATAATGAACATTGGTAATATTTTTGGAAGCTCACTGATTAAACTATAAACTACATTAATTCCTAAGTCATTATTATATCTGGTATGTGTTGGACTGATAATGCATACTCCCACTAAAATGGTTTGATTGGTTATAATGAATGAGTTGATGTCTCTGGAAAGACTTCATTTGGCAGGTTACCAAATCATGATGATCATTACTGCATTGAATATTTCTATGAAATTCCTAATGCCTTATTTTTTCCAAATATTAAAATATTAATTTTTAGAGGCAGGCTACTGTGAAGAAATACAAACAGTTTTACTGAAAAAAAAGAGGAGGGCTTGTGCTCATTAAAATGATGCTAAATGATTGAAATATGTATGTAGCCCTTGAGAGTTCATGCTGACTAACATATAGGTGGGCTTCATAAAAGTTCATAAATGAGTTTGTGGCTAAGAACTTTCTCTTTTCCAAACATGCCACCTCATACATTTGTGAAAAAAGTTTTTAATTGATTTAATTTTTAATTTTTTTGATCTCTGAATTACTGGAATCCTCAACAATGGAAATCAGTAAAATGATCTAATAGAATTTTGGGAAAGGAAAGTATAGATATAGTGTATCTAAATTATTGTCATATTCGAGAATTTCCACTTTCTCCATCTTACAAATGGTCTTTGATCATTAAAGTTCTGTGATTCAAGGGTCATATAATTCTTAAAATCTTTAAAATGCATTTTGAATTGCTAGACAGATGTACTTATTATTTGATAATATTATGACTTGAACTTGCTTTAAATGATACTTAATCAGAATATTCATTACTTCTGAAACCACAAAAATTCAATATTATAGCCTTGAGGGACTCAGAGTAATATAATAATAGATGGAAATTTCTAGGAAGTCAGCTTTATGAGAATATGAGTCTATAAAACAGTAGAACAAACCATCATAATTAAAATAGCCATTTAAATAAAGAAGGTACTATAAATCCCCAGTAGAGAAGAAAGCATTTAAACAATTTTGCCTAAGTTTTTAGAGGATGCTGAAGATCATTATTTTGTTGGTGATAAATGCTTTTGTGCTAATTTGGGTCAATAGCGCATATATCTTGCTGTAATCGCTCTAACCTTTCATTCCTTATTGGTTCGTCTCCAGCATTATCACACAGAAATTCAATTCCCAGCCCATATGGCAACTGTCAGAACAGGGCAAAGGTCAAGGGCTGTTTTAGCAGAGGGCTATATGGCTGATGCCTAGTCATAATGTCTTTCAATGCATTTTCCAACCATGTTTAAAAGGCCTGTACTTTGTGCATGAACTTGCCAATTTCTGTGGATCGGAAACATTTTAACTCTTATAAGTCTGTTTCAAAATGTTTTATTCAAACTATTTGACCTTTTAAATAGCTCTACAAGAAGAAGGAGAAGGGAAAGGTATTTTATATGCTCATAAAGTTACATATATGTAGTTTGAAAAAAATTAAAGGTATTCAGATTTTTCAGTTTTGACTGGAATTAGGCTATAGCAACATTTTATGATCATTGTGTGTATCTTGCCTGAATATAAGCATATTCAATGTTCATAAAACCACAGCTGTAGTCTTCTCCTATTGAGTCCAGGACACAGATGATCCAAATGTAAGTGGTCCTTTAAAAAAAAAAATGTGCATCTCTGCAACACATATTTAATATATATCATATACACATGTTAATACTTATTCATTCATTCAATAGTATTTATTGAGCGCTTACTATGAGCAGAGCACTGTACTAAGTGCTTGTAATGAACAAGTCGGCAACAGATAGAGACAGTCCTTGCCCTTTGATGGGCTTACAGTCTAATCGGGGGAGACAGACAGACAGACAAGAACAATGGCAATAAATAGAGTCGAGGGGAAGAATATCTCGTAAAAACAATGGCAACTAAATAGAATCAAGGCGATGTACATTTCATTAACAAAATAAATAGGGTAATGAAAATATATACAGTTGAGCAGATGAGTACAGTGCTGAGGGGATGGGAAGGGAGAGGGAGAGGAGCAGAGGGAAATGGGGGAAAAGAGGGTTAAGCTGCGGAGAGGTGGTGGGGGTAGATGGAGCAGAGGGAAAAAGGGGGGAGCTCAGTCTGGGAAGGCCTCTTGGAGGAGGTGAGTTTTAAGTAGGGTTTTGAAGAGGGGAAGAGATTAGTTTGGCGGAGGTGAGGAGGGAGGGCATTCCAGGACCGTGGGAGGACGTGGCCCAGGGGTCGACAGCGGGATAGGTGAGACCGAGGGACAGTGAGGAGGTGGGCGGCAGAGGAGTGGAGTGTACGGGATGGGCAATAGAAAGAGAGAAGGGAGGAGAGGTAGGAAGGGGCAAGGTCATGGAGAGCCTTGAAGCCTAGAGTGAGGAGTTTTTGTTTGGAGCGGAGGTTGATAGGCAACCACTGGAGGCGTTTAAGAAGGGGAGTGACAAACCCAGAGCGTTTCTGCAGGAAGATGAGCCGGGCAGCGGAGTGAAGAATGGACTGGAGCGGAGCGAGAGAGGAGGAAGGGAGATCAGAGAGAAGGCTGACACAGTAGTCTAGCCGGGATATAATGAGAGCCTGTAGCAGTAAGGTAGCCGTTTGGGTGGAGAGGAAAGGGTGGATCTTGGCGATATTGTAAAGGTGAAACTGGTTAGGTCTTGGTAACGGATAGGATGTGTGGGGTGAACGAGAGAGACGAGTCAAGGATGACACCGAGATTGCGGGCCTGAGAGACGGGAAGGATGGTCGTGCCATCCACGGTGATAGGGAAGTCTGGGAGAGGACCAGGTTTGGGAGGGAAGATGAGGAGCTCAGTCTTGCTCATATTGAGCTTTAGGTGGCGGGCCGACATCCAGGTGGAGACATCCTGGAGGCAGGAGGAGACGCGAGCCTGAAGGGAGGGGGAGAGGACAGGGGCGGAGATGTAGATCTGCGTGTCATCTGCGTAGAGATGGTAGTCAAAGCTGTGAGAGCGAATGAGTTCACCAAGGGAGTGAGTGTAAATGGAGAACAGAAGAAGGCCAAGAACTGACCCTTGAGGAACTCCAACAGTTAAAGGATGGGAGGGGGAGGAGGTGCCTGCGAAGGAGACCGAGAATCACCGGCCAGAGAGATAAGAGGAGAACCAGGAGAGGACGGAGTCCGTGAAGCCAAGGTGAGAAAAGGTGTGGAGGAGGAGGGGATGGTTGACAGTGTCAAAGGCAGCAGAGAGGTCAAGGAGGATTAGAATGGAGTAGGATCCATTGGATTTGGCAAGAAGGAGGTCATGGGTGACCTTAGAGAGAGCAGTCTCGGTAGAGTGGAGGGGACGGAAGCCAGATTGGAGGGGGTCTAGAAGAAAATGGGAGTTAAGGAATTCTAAGCATCGATTGTAGACGACTCGTTCTAGGATTTTGGAAAGGCAGGGTAGTAGGGAGATAGGGCGATAACTGGAAGGGGAAGTGGGGTCAAGAGCGGGTTTTTTTAGGATGGGGGAGACATGGGCATGTTGAAGGCAGAGGGGAAGGAGCCATTGGAGATTGAGTGGTTAAAAATAGAAGTTAAGGAAGGGAGGAGGGCAGGGCGATGTTTTTAATAAGGTGAGAGGGAATGGGGTCCGAGGCGCAGGTGGAGAGGGTGGCACTTGCGAAGAGGGAGGAGATCTCCTCTGAGGATACTGAGGGAAGGATGGAAAAGTAGGGGAGAAGGTTGGTGGGGGGGAGGGGAGAGACGGAAGGGTGACTTTGGGGAGCTCAGACCTGATTGTGTTGATTTACATTGCAGGAGGGGTTCACTACACGTAAAATGATGTAATCTAATCAATAATACCTTGATTTTAAGTATCATTTTTATTCCAAAGTACATTTAAATTATGTACATCACTTTCCCTATACTTAACCAAAGTACTCAAATCCAATTATTTCAGAGAGCAAAAGAGGTTAAAATGAACTGCTAGCTAACTATAATTATCAGTAGTATCAGCAAAATCATGTTCCTATAAGAAAAAAATCCTTAAATTTCCGTCATCAATATTCATGAAAATTAACAAAATCTATAATTGGCAAGAACCTAAAGGGACCATCTGGTCCAGGTCCTGGCATCCACATACACTATGAAACCATCAAGACCAGTAGATGACTAGTATTTCACTAGTAGATCCAAGATACACAACTTTCCTTGCTCACTTCTTCCAATGTTTTGTAACTCTAATAGTCAAAAATGATTTATGTGTAGCTAAAATCTCTCCCTTCAGGGGACCATTTAGTTATCTCCCCATTGTCCTGGGGAACTTACAGGTCAACATTAAATCCCTCCCTGGGAGGTTACGTTTTCTCTTATTTCTTCCCTTTTCTAAGGTAAACAGCCCTAATTCCTTTAGCTTTTACTCATAGTACTTATATTCTGTCCTTTTTAATATTTTCTCTGCTCCAGTTTCTCACCAACCATTCTGAAAGTCTAGTAACGCCAACTGGAGTCACTAGCATTTAGTACCAAACACTTAATAAAAGCCATTGTTCGATAGACTGATTGGAGAAATTCCTTACCATTGACTTTAGAGCACTCAATCAGCTCACCCTCTTTGTTCCTTATCTCACTGATTGCATACTACAACCCACTTCATGGCACTTGACTCCTCCAAAGTACACCTACTAACTGTACCTCCATCTCACCTATCTTGTTGCTGACCCCTTGCCCATATCCTCCCTCTGACCTGGAACTCCTTCCCCATCCATATAGGACAGATTATCCCTCTGCTCACCTTAAAAACCTTATTAAAATCAGATCTTTTCCAAGAGGTCTTCCCTGATTAAGCTCTCTTTTACCCTATGCCTTCCTTCTGTATTGCTTATGTACTGGGATCTGTATCCATTTAGCACTTGATAATAATAATGTTGGTATTTGTTAAGCGCGTTGGGGTAGATACAGAGTAATCAGGTTGTCCCGCGTGAGGCTCACAGTTAATCCCCATTTTACAGATGAGGTAACTGAGACACAGAGAAGTTAAGTAGCTTGCCCACAGTCACACAGCTGACAAATGGCAGAGCCAGAATTTGAACCCATGACCTCTGACTCCCAAGCCCGGGCTCTTTCCACTGAGCCACGCTGTTTCTCTGGTGATATTCACACCACCCTCAGCCTCATAGCACTTATGTACATATCCATAATTTACTTTAATATCTGTCTCCCCTCTAGACTGTAAACTCTTTGTGAACAGGGAATGTGCCTACCAGCTCTGATATTGTACTATAGTACAGTGCGTTGCACCCAGTAAACACTCAAGAAATAGTAAACTCTCTATGCCCTTTTAGATACCAACCAATAATGTTTGGATATTTTTACAATATTGTCAACATATTCAGCTTCTGGACAACTATGAATATGATATTTTCTTCTTATCAAGACTACTTATCTTTTTGAAATTCCTTCATTTTAAATTATTTGTTAAGCACTTACTATGGGACAGACAGTGACCTGAGTACTAGGGTAGATACAAGGTAATCAGATTGGACACAGTCCCTTTTCCACAGGAGGGCTCACAGTCCTAATCTCCATTTTACAGATGAGGGCAGTGAGGCACAGAAAAGTTAAGTGACTTGCCGAAGGTCACACAGTAGACAAGTGAGAGAGTGGGTATTATGACCCAGGTCCTTCTGACTCCCAGGCCTGTGCTCTATCCACTAAGCCATGGTTAGTTTGCATCATTCCCATTCACTTTCCCTACTAATGTTCTCGAAGAATTTACGTGGCTTTATGGATAGAGCACAGGCCTAGAAGTCAGAAAGACCTGGGTTCTCATCCCTGCTCTGTCTGCTGGATGACCTTGGGCAAGTAACTTTTCTGTGCCTTAGTGACCTAATCTGTAAAATGGGGATTAAAACTGTGAGCCCCTTGTGGGACATGATTAACTTGCATTTGCCCTGCCACTTATCACAGTGCCTGTCACATAGTAAGCACTTAATAAATATTATTAAAAAAAGAAAAACTCCATCTCATTTACATCACTTTATATTGTATTGTTGCCTTCCAAAAGTATTGGCTATCCTATGCGATTGTATAAATTTGAAAGTTTGGTTTTATGGATTTCTTTGTTTAGAATATCAATAAAGCTATTTAATAGAATCAGTTCCAGGACCGCTATTTATGGGAGAAAATTATATCCTCACAAATGGCTACATCTTTGATAGCTTCTCTTGGTGTGCTACCTATGAGCCAGGGATTATTTCACATTATGGTAGTGTATAATCATGATAGAGCTTTTTCCTCTTCAAAAACTGACTTTCACTTTAGAAAGAAATTAAATTTCAACTGCATGATTTGCTCATCACCTGTTAATAAAACCAGAGGAACGCTAGCTTATATCTCAAATAAAAGCATATCCTTCCTGTCAAAACTCTGGCCATTTTAACCCATCGTTTTATCACAAAAATGTAAAATAGTTTAATCTATGAACAAAATTATTATACAAATAAAATTAAACCCAAATCTAAGTCAAGAAGGCAAATTTTAAATGGTAAACTCTTTCTTAGACACTTGGCTACTGCATCAACAAATTAGTAATCTTAGCTTTAACATTAAAAAAGGCAATTAGATGATAGCATTCACTCAGCTTTTGGCTGGACTGTTTCCTTTTAATAAGTAACCTTCTCCTGATGGCCTAGCTGATACAGGACTGAAAGAGAGACACCTGTTATTCAGGTAGTAGCATGCTCAGAGGGCAGCTTTTCCTAGAATTTTAAGGAATTGAGACCCAATCAGTAAACCAGGCAGAGTCTTTAAATTTGGAATAGGATCTTATTCTTTTATATCTTATAACTGTTTGCTAAAACACACTTTCCCCTCTCAGGGTAGTACCTGGAGAGTTTCTAGTACTCTACCAGTCTTGACTATGAGAGAGATAGTCAAGCAGAGGCTTACCCATTCCATTCCTAGCTTGGGCAGTGGCTAGTAAGTGGAAGGCAATCTGTTACAAGTCAAAACTCATTTTTACTGGGCATCAGTGGCAAAGGAGAGTGTTGAGGGTAGAGACTCAAGTTTATTGCATGGAAGGAGGCAGTGGTAAACCACTTCCATATTTTTACCAAGAAAACTTTATGAATACACTGTGAGAATGATTGCAGCTGGAGGCGGGGCGTTCTGGGCGAGATGCGTCCTTGACATCACTATGGGTCGGAGACAACTTGATGGCATAAGACAAGGCAAAACACACTTTGGTAGCCTTGTTGGATGAATTGTTCCCATTTTCAACTTCTAAAGATCAGAGTTTGAGATCTATAGGACTTTGAGTGTTTATGGATGTTTGTGTGTGTATTTCTGCTGACCTGTTTGTGCCCTGAAGCCTATAACATTTTGGGGGGTAAGTACTTAAATCTGGCTTAGCTCTCCTTTTTTTCTCTAAACATTTTTAAAACAATATTTATGTTTCTGAGCTATAAGTGTTTCAAAACCTATAGTGTCACTGTGAGGTTTCCTTTGATTACTTTCCCCTAAGTTAAAACAGTTTAAGCATACCATGGATAGGAATTGTAGGTTTGTGGCTTGGGCCTTGATTTGAGACATCTTAAAGAAACTTACAATCTGTTATTTAACCAGTCAAAACAAAATATCAGAATGCATTTGGACTTTCCCAAAGGTGGTTTAAGTTTTACTCAACTTATTAACTGTTAAAACACTTAGCAAATGTCATTGTAATGATGATGATAAGCTGTTTGTGATCAGGGAATGTGTCTGTTTATTGTTATAACAGTGCTCTGCACCCAGTAAGCTCTCAAAATATGATTGAATGAATAGTGTAGAATGGACACAGTGAATACTCCATCCAGACAGTATTATGTCCCAGGACTAAAGTAAAGCCAAAAGAAGTAGAAAATTCAGTCAAAAATGTTATCTGGGAGTCTGATAAACAATCCAGTTTAGATAATCATGAGGTTTTAAATGAAATTGAGTATCACTTCTACCAACTCTATTATACTATACTCTCCCAAGTACTTAGTACAGTCTTCTGTACACAGTAAGCACTCAATGTATATGTTTGACTGAAAAGGGTCACAACAGGATCAGGTAAAATGAAGTGCTAGATTGAAGTTGGTCCAGCAGCTTTGAGTAATGTGTGCAGTGGGACATGCTAATGGAAGGGCTAACAGAAAGCTACCCAGACAGATGGTGAAGAAGGGAGACCACAAAAAGCACACAAGTATGGGTCAAAACTACATCTACTTGAAGGGACAAATGTCAAAAGGGAACTAATTTAGCTGTATCTCATTAAGGCAGATTGAGTGGACTCCTTACATTAATAATAATAATAGTGATGGTGTTTGTTAAGCACTTATTATGTACCACTAATCTAAGCAATACAAGGTAATCGTGGCTCAGTGGAAAGAGCACGGGATTGGGAGTCAGAGGTCATGGGTTTGAATTCCGGCTCTGTCACTTGTCAGCTGTGTGACTGTGGGCAAGTCACTTAACTTCCCTGTGTCTTAGTTAACTCATCTGTAAAATGGGGATTAAGACTGTGAGGTTCATGTGGGACAACCTAATTACCCTGTATACCCCAGCGCTTAGAACAGTGCTCTGCACATAGTAAGTGCTTAATAAATACCAACATTTTTATTATTAATCAGGTTGTCACATGTGGGGCTCACTGCCTTAATCCCCATTTTACAGATGAGGAAAGTGAAGCACAGAGAAGTGAAGTAGCTTGCCCCAAGTCAAACAGCTGACAAGTAGGAGAGCCAGGATTAGAACCCACAACCACTGACTCCCAAGCCTGTGCTCTTTCCACTAAGCCACATTGCTTCCCTCCTTTCCTTCATCCATTACCCTGGTTGATCAGGTTTAACATTATTAAGAAAATTAAAAATGGTAGAGAATCTAAGGAAGCCAATCAAACAGATTTCATTAGTTCCTGCTTCTAACCCATTCATAAAATTTTGAAAGAGCAAGAAATGAATAGGAGCATAAACTTATCACTTTCTTATATATCTCCATAGGTTATGATAGAGAAAACTCATCTTTGAAACCTGAATCAAAAAAATCTTTAAATTTAATTTTCTTGGTTTTTAATATCTAAGGAAATTGGGAAGAACGTTATCAATTCAGATGTCAAAAAAGCAGCAACAGAGAAGTGGCGTGGCTAAATGGAAAGATCATGGGCCTGGAAGTCAGAGGACCTGAGTCCTGGCTTTGCCAATTGCTTGATGTGTGACCTTGAGAAAGTCACTTAACTTCTTAGTGCTTCAGTTATCTCAACTATAAAATGGGGATTGTCATCTTTTCTCTGATCATTTTTCCTCTGACTTAGACTGTGAGCCCCATCTGGAACAGAGACTATGTCCAACCTGCTACACTTCTATCTACCCCAGCACTTAAAACAGTGCTTGATGCATAGTAAGTGTTTAGCAAATGCCGTTAAAAAAAGTCAGTGCAAGGGGAAAACAATAGGAACCTCTGTTTCCTGTGAGCTTAAGTACAAAACCCCAAGAGTACAGGTACCACATGGAGTTGAATCAGGACCACCTACATCATTCAGTGTTTTTGTACTTCATGTCTCATTTAGAACCCAGTGTGCTATCACTAATAACAGTGATATTAAGTATCTACTAACAGTGCCAAAGCAAAATGCTAAGTTCTGGGAGAAAAGATAATGAAGCTGTAAGCTTGTTCTGGGCAGGTAACATATGTGGAATATTGTGTTGTACTATCCCAAGCACTTAGTACAGTGCTCTGCCACAGCAGGCACTCAATCAGTGTGATTGGTTGGTTGACTGATTGAAATTAGATAAAGCTATCTAGCAGTGGTGTCATATCACAAGAAGTAATAAAAGTAGTATTTAACCTCCTCTTGGGTTAACTTGTGGAGAAAACTATGGACATTCTGGGGTTAAATAGTGTTCAAGTCATATTGCTTCTAGTTGCTATTTCTTCCATGGATTATATGCAGCATGGTGTAGTGGATAGAGCATGGGCCTGGAAGTCAGAAGATCATGGGTTCTAATCTCCAATCGGCCACTTGTCTGCTGGGTAACCTTGGGCAACTCACTTCACTTCTCTGGGTCTCAGTTACCTCATCTGTAAAATGGGGATTGAGATTGTGAGCCCCATGGCGGACAGGAACTGTGTCCAACCTGATTTGCTCGTATCCACCCCAGTGCTTAGTACTATGCTGGGCACTTAGTAAGCACTTAACAAATGTAACAATAATTATTTTTATATAGCTTGGCAGTCAATTTTGATTCAAAGAATCAGAGCAGAGATTTTGGAAGCAGTCATATTCTAAATTAATTTGGAATCTCTTGCCGTCTTTTTTAGTTATAAATTACTGTTTGGTTCAGGCCTATTCAGTGTAGATGAGAGGATTTTGCAGGATATGACATGATTGAAGGATCATCATCATCAGTGGTATCTACTGAGCACTTATGGTGTGCAAACCACTGTACTCAGTGCTTGGGAGAGTACAATATAACAATAAACTGGCACATTCCCTGCGCACAATAAGTTTACAGTCTAGACTGTGAGATAGTCATTAATATAAATAAATTGCAGATGTGTATAGCACAGATATATACACTACAATTTTCCTGTGTTGACACTTCAATTTATTTATTTATTTTGTGGTCTTATCTTGAAAATTCAAGTCAAATAGAACCCAACAAAATCCCAGTGTCCCCTTGAATCTGTATAGCACTTTCATTTAGTGCTTCTTCACTTACCTCTATAATTACTTTTCTCATTCAACCTCACAAAATACCTGATGTTTCCTTTTTCACAAGGATAATTATTCCCATTTTTCAGAGAAGGTAAAATGCCCAGAGAGATTAAATAACTTGCTTAAAGTCACATGGCAGTCCATTGGCAGAGCTGGAATTTCCAACCCAGGATATTCCTTTACCTAAGAAGCCTAAACCATAAGAAATTACACTCTCTGTGGCTGTGAAATCAGTATCACAAGTTACAGGGTGCAGTTTGCTGGTTTCCCTTTAAAACAATGACTCTTGTAAATCCATGTTCTAGATCTGGCATGGTTATTAACCTTGAGCAAATTCCTTAGCTATAGAGTGCAGCAAACATTTGTTCAATCCAACTCATGCAGCTGATGTTTGCTAAATCCATTCCCTCAGAAATGTTGCAAAAATAAATCATAGGCATCTGCTACGTTAATTGATGTCATTAACATTATTCCTATCACAAAAGCAGTTGATGTTCATCATCGTATTTATTATTATGATCATTGTTATCAATCAATAATGGTATTTATTAAACACTTACTGTGTGCAGAGCACTAAAAACTTAGGAGAATACAATAAAACACAGTAGATAGACACAGTCCCTGCCCACAAGGAGTTTACAGACTACAGACAAGAGAGATAATTTTATTTTTCTCTTCCATGTACTGTTTTGATAGTATTAGTGTTATAACTTGTTATGCAGCAAACAATTTGAAACTATTTCTTTTATTGCAGTTCAATCAATGTGAGCAATAGTTTAACTCAGGAAGAAAAAACAAGTATATATCAGCAATGCAGGTGAATAGCAATTATGCTAGTCAATTGCCTATATCTAAGAAGTAAATATAATTTAACTGTTTAAATGACATAGACTTCAGTGTACGAAAGACTGCATCTGCAGCTATTCTGAAAAAAATGGACCAGTCATTAGTTAACTGAGAAAGTTAGAAAAGCATTATGTTTAGGTTTTTTTTTGTGAAAAAATGCAAGTAAACAACAGTTTCTGAAATGTCCTTTTTTAAAGATATCAGAAGAGTTTGTAATCAATAATAATGATGATATTTGTTCAGTGCTTACTAAGAGCCAAGGACTGTACTTAATGCTGGGGTAGCTAGAACTGCAATAATATGATTAATAACAAAATGTGAGGCATGATACATGAAATTTTCTTTGATTTCTCATATGGATTATTAAAAAACTGTGCAATTAAATTATAAATCTTATTTCCTGCAATCTAGTTGCTTCTACCAGCTTCCAAAATTCCTCATAGGATGGAACTGTAAACACTATAAATGGGACCGGTATTCATGAAATGAATCTTTTTACAATTCTCCATATTAGACACCAAAACATTTATCCTATACAAACCTCGAAATTGTAGCTATATATAATGATTCAACATTCTGTTCAGCTAGAAATAAACCATGGACAACTAAACATTCCAGAATTTTAGAAATATGAAAAAAATTGCTCTCAGTTAAGCACCTATATCTCACACTGTCTTCTTTTATTTGCCTCCTTTTATCTGTCATTTCAATCCATCGCTCAAGACCATTTTTTAATATTTTCCATTCATTAATTATTAATGCTCTAATAATAAGCATGCCAGAAATCTCAGCTCTGGCAAACAAACCCTTCTAGGCCTATGAATCTTAGTTTACAAGCTTACTGCCATTAGTCCATTTGAATCACATTTGACAGTGCAACTATGGCTAACACTATGATAACAAAAGAATCCAATATATTCTCATGTTAATAATGTCTTTAAACTGTTAGGCATCAATTGATCATGGCCAAACACAAAATATTAATCAGAATCAGGTGTCAATGTTAACCTTTCCCTACGGCTTGACTCTCTTGGGCCTTTTTGCCAATCATTCTATGAATAGTACTTTTTTTTTTAAAATTAATTTTGACCTTAGGTATTGCTAACATCTGCACTATTATTCCTGTTTTGTTTTATGTTTGCTTCTTTTGAACATGTTTGGTATATGAAATATAGGGACTCCTAAATACCTTGCTGTTTCAAGGGAGCAGGAGGAGAAACCTATTTTTTAAAAAAGATTAAAACTATTTCCTTTTAAGTAGGTCTTTTAGTCTATCTAAATGTTTCTACCTAAATTTAGTGTTGATTTGCATCCTTGGTGATGTGGTTTAAAAATGACTAGAGGGCCCTACTAATAGTATACCTGATTGGACTTTTCTCGGATTTCTAATCATCTCAAATGACAATCAGTTTAAAGAGAAGAACACTATTTCCAAGATCACATTTAAAAACTCAATCAAGGGTATTTTCATTAATCAATGGATTTACTGAGTGTTTACTCTGTGCTTCTACCATGAAAAGCATTATCATCACTTTTGTGAAGCAGTGCACAAGATACAGAAACCTGAAATAATTTCAGTAACCTTCTCATATATGAATGTATTTCTATTCTTTCCAGTAAAATTGGTTGATTAAAAAAAGGTGATTAAGTTGTACTTAAATTTTCCCACTTATTTGCTAATATACACTTAAACGGACATTTCAACTATGAAAGACAGAACCAAAGAGATCTCTTGAAATATTTTATTTTAAGTTTATTTTATTTGATCTGAGAAATATCTCTGAATAAATTTGTACTTATCCTGTGAGAGTTCTCATCTACATTTTAAGATCTTAACTTTAACATGTGACACTTTTTGGTTAGCTTAATAAAATAACTTGATTGTATAATTGGATGACAAATATTTACTTTTAAACATACACAATCAATAACTGATTTAGAATGTGTTAGTAGTTGAAAGTGTAAAACTCAAGGGCATATATATTAACTAATCACTAGGTACTTACAATTTTAGTTAAGTTTTATGGAAATGTTATATGCAATTTACAGTTGTATTTAAAATCTGTCTATTAGCAATTTCACAGTGATATTTTAAAATTCTATAACAGGGCACTGCAAAACAATCTCATGTTTATTAAACTTGCTTTTAGAGCACTGTTAGTGTACAAAATGAGTAAACTATTTCTAACAAATTAGCAGATTAGCTTCTTTCTCTGTTATCACTTCCACATAAAGAAGCATTAATTTATTTTTTTAACTGAGGGTACAAAAAGTTGTATTTGTAACATTCATTTTTTTGAAATTATGGCTTCAGAGATTGTGAAACAAATGTCAAGCAGTTAAAATACCTTTGTCCCTTCTTTGTCCACATAAAGAAGCATTCATTTATTTTTTTAACTGAGGGTACAAAAAGTTGTATTTGTAACATTCATTTTTTTGAAATTATGGCTTCAGAGATTGTGAAACAAATGTCAAGCAGTTAAAATACCTTTGTCCCTTCAATGTGTGAATTTTTTAACTGCAATACAAAACTCTGTTAGTGACAAAAGTAGCCACACTGTTTAATTTATCATTTTTATCAGATATAAATTCAAACTTTATCATTCTTTTGCATTAAACCATTTACTTTAGGAGGGCTAGACTGAGCCTCCTTCAGTTTAGATTTCTTCATATTTTACAATTGGTGGGGATCCAAATATTTGGGAAATAAAATGTACCAGTTTAACCTAATAAACATTACAGGGAATTAGGAAAAGAATTGTGTGCTCCTTATTTCTATTATTAAATCCCTTTACTATAGAGTCCTCTCAAACTGATAGACAAGTAGGAACACAGATCACTTTGTAGAGGAGAGTGATATTAAGAAGATATTAAGAAGTGAAGAGGTAGGACAGAATTAAATATAACTGATGTTCTCTCCCAAAATTAAATAAAAAAAAAAAAGATTAGATTAAGTTTAGATGCACTCTTTTCTTTTCAGCATCTGCATTAGTTTGTTCAACATAAATTGTTTTTGTTTACAGAAATAGGCAATATGGCTTAAAGTGGTGTGATGCCTTTTAGGTTGATATCTTCTGCTCCCTTAAAATTGTCATCTTTTCAACTGATACAGCTGAACTTAAGTAAGGTGATGGACACAGTTCATTACTACAATTGCTCTTAACCATTAGGCACTATCCAGGCTTTCAAGTGATATAAGGAAGCTCTCCCCATCTTAGGTGGCCATTGATGGCACTCAAGAAAAACTGGCCTCTCCTTTGTTGACTTCCCACAGTAATGGAAAAGGGAACAATGAACCTTGTAGAGAGGCCAACTAGCCAGGGTCCAAGAAAAGTTAACCATAGAGATGTAAAAAAAAGGAAATCAAGATAAAATAATTGTACTTGGTGGAAAAGCATATTAAAATAATAATAACAATAATAATAATGATGTTGGTATTTGTTAAGCACTTACTATATGAAAAGCACTGTTTTAAGCACTGGGGTAGATACCGGCTAATCAGGTTGCCCCACATGAGGCTCACAGTTAATCCCCATTTTACAGATGAGATAACTGAGGCACAGAGAAGTTAAATGACTTGCCCACAGTCACACAGTTGACAAGTGGCAGAGCGGGAATTAGAACCCATGACCTCGGACTCCCAAACCCGGGCTCTTTCCACTCAGCCACACTGCTTCTCTAACAAATTGGATGAATTTGGCAACACAGAAGGAGCAAGAATTAATTTGGTTAGGAATGTCCCATTTTTAAGATGGGTTAACTGAGGCATAGAAAAGTGAATTGACTTGCCCAAGGCCACCCAGCAGACGAGAGGTAGAGCTGGAATTAGAACCCAGGTCCTTCTAACTCCCAGGCCTGTGCTCTATCTACTAGGCCACACTTTTTTCTCTGGATGTGCAAGTGTTGTACCTTCACTTCTGCCACTAGTATGGGACTGGGAAAATGAACAATGTGAAATTTCCTGAAAACTTCAAGCATAGCAACTCTACCATTTTCTAGCACCTAGGGCAATTCAGTTACCTGGCAAAATTAGGACAAGGCTATATTGCTACTTATCAGATACAAGGTCCCAATAGGAATGGAATTCTATTAGATTTCCATTCTTTGAATTTTCTAAAATTTAGCCCTAAATGCCATTCAGAGAGTCAGAGAAAATTCCAGGTCCCATAAACCCACCTCATTAGAAGCCTATATGAAAACAATTGATCCTCCAGGGATTAACTAAATACAGAGTGAGGAGAAAAGCATGACTGGGATCTCGAAAGAGGCTTAGAGAGTTGTAAAATGAACTGAATTGACTGGTGAGAATGTGTACAATAGTAGGAGCAGTAAGAGATTAAAGGGATGCAAGGTATTTGTGGCAGGGAATGTGTCTACAAACATTATTATAACCTACTCTCCCAAGTGCTTAGTACAGTGCTCTGCTTATAGTTAGCACCCAATAAATATAAATGATTGATTAAATGATAATGGTACTGAGAAGAGGTGAAATTAAAGATGTAGGGGCTTCTGCATTTACAGGTGGTTTACCAAAACAATACCTCACATTCCACTGGACTACTGTAAACAAAAGGCAAATTTTAAACTCCAATTTATCAATTTGGCATCTTGGCTTGCCCAGATCAAGAGTCATCAAGAATTGTCACAGTGAGCCAGGAAAGGCTGGAGAGTCATCTGGCTATGATATAGGAGAAGGTAAATGGTGATTTTCCTAGACTCCAGGGAGAGAAGGTGTCTTGAAAACAGTAGTTTAGTGGTGGCATGCCCGAAGATTCAGTCTACTAAAATTGACTTCACAGGTGTTACTTTGACAGATGAACTGTGCATTATTCATCACTAACCTTCGCCCTTGGTGATGTCTTTTGGTGATGTCTTTCTTCCAACCCATTGTTTCAGTGGCTCTAAAAGAGTAGGTCTGAGACCACCATGGAAACCAGCCAGACCCTTCCTGTACCATCAAACTATCTGAGTGCTATATGCTTGCTAGCCTTACTCTGGGGCTGTTTATGAAACACCACAGCTTAAAACAGTGTGTTTTAACTGACCCCTTCAGTGAAATGCTTAGTACACTGCTCTGCACACAGTAGAGGCTCAATAAATATGATTGAATGAATGAATGAATATGGCAGTTGTCCCTGTAAGCTCCTACTGACCTCTCTCTCCACCTTACGGGTCAGGCTGTAGTAACGCAAGGGAGATAGTGGGCAAATTTCTTAAATGCAATCTAGGCACCAGCAAGTACACAAACACCACCTTCATGACATAAGCATTGGTTTAGAAAGTCTCAGGATATATCTATTCAGCTCCTTGACATCTCCAAAAGCAAGTTCCTTTGTTTTTCCCTCCATCTCAATCTTCTCTGTAGGTTCAGGGATAATTGCTAGTCATCAGGTGCTCGGATTTTTTTGCAGTCAATAATAACCAGATGAACACTTATTTACATGGCTGAAATAGATTTTTGGAAAATATGTAAACTGTAATTCAAATGATGAAACAATCTTTTAGATTTTTCAATTAAAATGCAAATATCATTGCCTCCATTTTGACGGCACATCTCCAAAAGACCTTCCCTAAATAAGCCTTCCTCTCCTCTTCTCCCACTCCCTTCTGCATCACCATGATTTGGTGCCTTCGTTCATCCTCCCTCCCATCCTCATAGCAAATATGTATATACCTGTTATTATTTATTTATCTATATTAATATCTGTCTCCTCCTCTAGACTGTGAGCTAACTGTGAGCAGGGAATATGTCTGCTTGTTGTTGCACTCTACCAAGCATTTAGTACAGTGCTTTGAACATAGTAAGAGCTCAATAAATACAATTGAATGAATGAATAAGTATTGATTAAATGTAGATATTTATTTGAGACAAGTTATGTTGACTAACTAAAACATTCTGTGGCTTTTCTAAGAGTTATGAAAGCATTGATGTGATGGGCTAGTGCTGTTTTTTATCCCTAGATGAACTTGAAATAAAAAATAGATATATTGATTTAAGCATTTTGCATCCTTTATCAGAGTTTTACATCTGATGAGAAGCATCTTGGCTCAATGGAAAGAGCACTGGCTTGGGAGTAAGATGACATGGGTTCTAATCCCGGCTCTGCCATTTCTCTGCTGTGTGACCTTGGGCAAGCCATTTAACTTCTCTGTGCCTCAGCTACCTCATCTGAAAATGGGGATTAAGACTGTGAGCCCCACGTGGGACAACCTGATTACCTTGTATCTACCCCAGTGCTTAGACCAGTTCTTGTAACATAGTAATTACTTAACAAATACCATATTATTATTATGATGATGATATGATAAAATCATTAAAAATTAAAGTAAAATACTCTGCTCTGTTTATGGAAAAAAGAGAAAACTACGATGTCTATCACTTACAGAATTTGTTTTACTATTGTGCTTTGATGGAAAGCATATTTATAATGGGTGGGGCTTGTGTAGCTCACAGCACACACATGAAACACCATATTTGATGTGTGTATTACTTCGTTCTTACCATCATTTATAATTTTTACTGAGCTCCTTATAGAGTGCAGACTACTATACTTAATGCTTTGGAAGAAGAGTGTGATAACTTCTCATAGTAAATTTACAATATAGTGGGTGAGACAAATACTAAAATTACAGATAGGAGGAAGCAAGCTTATATACCTAGTTGTACTAGGGTGGGACAGAATGCATGCATCAAATATTTGGGCAATGCAAAAGTGCCAAGGTGGCTGATGTGAAGATATAGGATTCAGAGATGAAAGATTAATGAGGGAAGACCTCCAGGAGATGTTATTTCAGAAGAGATTTGAAGATAGGGGGAGAGAAGTCATCTGTCAGATGTCCCTTGGGAGGGAGTTCAAGGCAGGAGATTATGTGAGCAGTAGGTTGCCGGGACTGGTGAGATTGAGTCATAGTTAGTAGGTTAGTTTGTGATAAATGAAACATTAAAGCAGAAGAATGGATAAGTTGGAGCAAGAGAGCTTATTAAGCATCTAAAAAATAATGATCAGAAGTTTCTGCTTGATGTTTTCATTAATATTGTTATTATTATATTTGTTCATTAATTTAATTGTATTTATTGAGCACTTATGGTGTGCAGAGCACTGTACTAAGTGCTTGGGAGAGCACAATATAAAAATAAACAATGACATTCCCTGCCCACAATGAGCTCACAATCTAGAGGGGATTCGTTAAGTTCCTTCCATGTGCGAAGCACTATTTTAAATACTAGGGCAGGTACAAGTTAATCAGGCTTGATCCAGTCCCTGATGCACACTGGCCTCACAGTCTAAGTAAGAGGGAGAATAGACATTAAATCCCCATTTTACAGATGAACAAACCAAAGCACAGAGAAGTTAAGTGACTTCCCCAAGGACTTCCAGCAGGTAAGTGGCAGGCTAGGACTAGAGCCCAGTCCTCAACCAGGTCCGTGCTCTTTCCATTAGATGTCTTTGCCATCCTTCCTTTACATAGACATTTAACATTTCAGTGGCAGGATCTAATTCTCTAATTTGAGATACAACATGGCCAAGAGCATGGGCTGGGATTCAGAAGGACCTGGGTTCCAATCCTAACTCCGCCACTTGTCTGCTGAATGATGTTGGGAAAGACACTTAACTTCTCTGTGGCTCAATTTACCTTATCTGGGATCCCCTTGTAAGACATGGACTCTGTCCAACCCGATGAGCTTGTATCAACCCCAGTGCTTAGCATAGTGCTTGACCTATCCTAAGCACTTAATAAGTGTCATTAAAAAAAATTGGAGTAATCATTTCCAGAGTCAAAACGTATAAATTTCTACCATATGTAACTTTATACTTTTAATTTATGGTAAAGGTTTTTCATGCTAAAATGACAGCAGTATCCCAGTCAATTACTTATAGGTTGTCCTTCACCTGCACAGTCCAAAACCAATGGATGCTGACCCTGAGATACAATTTAAGCTATTTCCTTGTCTGGAAAACAGGTGCTCGTTGATCTCTTTAAGTCAGACATTCATATTTTCACATTTCCTGTCATCATATTGAAAAGCTTTATCTCTTAAGTGCCTTTCCAACTTTTATTGTTGTTCAGTAAATTAAATTGTGACAAATGTTGAATGTAAAGAAAAGTTTATTTTGCAGTTTTTATTTCAGTTTATCCTGTTTATTCAACACTGTAGTAGCAAATTTAATACCGGGACTAAATTGCTGACAAGTCTACTTCCATGGCACCATGACTCTGAGATTATTTTCTGCTCGATTAGATTTTAATTAACCTGTGTTACTGAAGTCTGCCCATTCTGAATTTCATTCTTTCAAGCTTAGCATTTCTCCAATTTGACATGCTTAAGTCAGATTTTAAAAGTATGGGTTCAACAACATCTCTCAAGTCTGCCTTTTCCTCTCTGTCCAAACTCTACTATCCTGATTCAACCACTCATATCCCACCTTGACTATTGCATCACCAGATCATTTTTCTGAAAAACTGTTCGGCCCACTACTCAATAAATTCCAAAGGTCACACATGCACCTCTATATCAAACAGAAACTCATTAAAACTTTCAGCTTTAAAGCACTAAATTGGCTCTCTCACCTACCTACTCTCACTGATCTTCTACTACAACCCAGTCCTCACACACCACTTCTCCAATACCAACCTTTTCACTGTACCACAATCTGGTCTATCCCGTCACTGTCCCCTTGCCCATCTTCTCCTTCAGGACTGAAATGTCTTCCCCCTTCATATCAATTAATCGATGGTATTTATTGAGTTCTTACTGTATGCAGAGCACTGTACTAAAGACTTGGGCTAGTACAGTACAGCAGAATTTGGTAAACAAGATCCCTGTCCATAAGGAGTTATGGTCTAGAGTGTGAGTCAGACATTGAAATATTCTATGGATGTATACATATGTGTTGTGGGGCTGAAGATGGGATGAATATCAAGTGCTAAAAGGTTACAGGTCCAAGGTGCACTATTCTGATGGTCCATCACTCTCCCCGTTTTCAAAACCCTAAAAAAATCACATCTCCTTCAAGAGGCCCCAGACTTTGATTTTCCCTACCTACCCTTCTCTCTGTGTCAACTATGCAGTTGGCCATGTTCCCTTTAAGCACTTTGATGCTCACACCAGCCCCATAATACTATCTATATCTCCTCCCCTGTTCTCTTTCCCTACCTCTAGGCTCGTATCTCCTTCTGCCTTTAGAACATCTCTACTTGGATATCCTCCCACCACCTTAAACTCAAAATGTCCAAGACAGAGCTCTTTATCTTCCTTCCCAAACCCTGTCCTCTCCCTGACTTTTCCATCACTACGGATGGCACTACCATCCTTCCTGTCTCACAAGCCCACAACCTTGGTGTCATACTTGACTCCGCTCTCTCATTCACCCCACATATCCAATCTCTCACCAAAGGCTGCCGTTCTTACTTTCACAACATTGCTAAGATCCACTCTTTCCTCTCCGTCCAAACTGCTTCCACATTAATACAGTCACTCACCCTATCCTAACTGGATTACTGCATCATCATCCTTCCTGACCTCCCAACCTTCCGTTTCTCCCCACTTCAGTCTATACTTCACTCTGCTGACCTGATTATCTTTCTATAGAAACATTCTGGGCATGTCATACCCCTCTTCAAAAGTCTCCAGTAGTTTCCTATCAAGCAAACCTCCATATCAAGCAAAATCTCTTCACTATTAGCTTCAAAGCTCTCCATCAACTTGGCCCCTCCTCCCTCACCTCCCTTCTCTCCTTCTACATCCCAGCCTGCCCACTCCTCTCCTTTAATGCTAACCTTCTCACTGTGCCTCATTCTCACCTGTCCCACCATCGACCCCTGGCCCAAATCCTATATCTAGCCTGGAATGTCCTCCCTCCTCAAATCCACCAAACAATCGCACTTCCCCACTTCAGGGTCCTACTGAAGGCTCACCTCCTCCAAGAGGCCTTCCCAGACTAAGCCCCCCTTTTCCTCAGCTCTCCCTCCTCTCCCCATCATCCTGACCTGCTCCCTTTGCTTTACCACTCTGCCCCACAGAACTTGTATATATGTACATATCTATGTATATATGTTCATATCTATAATTCTTATTTATATGAATGCCTGTCTACTTGTTTTGATGTATATATATCTATAATTCTATTTATTTATGTTGATGCTAGTGATGCCTGTTAACTTGTTTTAATGGCTGTCTTCCCTCTTCTTTATTGTAAGCCCATTATGGGCAGGGATTGTCTCTCTTTATTGCTGAATTGTACTTTCCAAGAGCTTAGTACAGTGTTCTGCACACAGTAAGTGATCATTAAATATGATTGAGTGAATAACTGAATAATGTAAATCTTCTTATACTCTACTATTTCCCATATCCCTAATTTATTTTAATGTTTGTCTTCCCCAGCAAAATGTAAATTCTGTATCAATCAATTAAGCATATTTATTCAGTGCTTTCCTCTGTGCAGAACTCTGTACTAAGTACTTCGGAGAATACATGAGTTGGTAGACATGTTTCTGGCCCACAAAGAGACCACAGTCTAGAGGGGGAGACAAACATTAAAATGAATAAATTACAGATATATACATAAGCACTGTAGGGCTGAAGGTAGGATAAATATAAAGTGCCTAAAGGGTGAGGGCAGTGCATGTGACACAAAATACAAAATGAGTAAGGGAAATGGGATTGAGTTGGGGAAGACATCATAGAGAAGATGTAATTTTAATGAGATTTTGAAGATGGGGAAAGTGATTGTCTGTCTGATATGAAGTGGACAGGAGTTCTTGGGCAGAGGAAGGATGTGGATAAGGGATTGGCAGTGAGAAAGACAAGATCCAGGTACAATGAGTAAGTTGTCATTAAAGAATCAAAGTGAGCAGGTTGGGATGAGGTAGGTAACCTAGGAAGGGACAATGTGACCTTAAAGCCAATAGTAAGAAGCTTTGTTTTTATGCAGAGGTGAATTGGCAACCACTAGAGGTTCAAGAAGGGTGGGGAAAAATGGACTGAATGTATTATTTTAAAAATGTTTTGGACAGCACTGTGAAGTATGGAATAGAGTGAGAAGAGATAGGAGACAGGAGGTCAGCAAGGAGACTGACACAGTAGTATAGGTGGGACATGAGGTGCTTGGGTTAGTATAGTAGCAGGCTGGTTAGAGAGGAAAGGATTTTAGTAATGTTTTGAAGGTAGAACTGACATAATTTGTAGACAGATTGAATATGTGGATTGAATGACAGAGATGGGTTGAAGATAATGCCAAGATTATAGGCTAGTAGGGTAGGGAGGATGGTGGTAGTATCTACTGTGATGGAAAAGTCAGG
The DNA here is from genome assembly GCF_004115215.2 of Ornithorhynchus anatinus. Classification (NCBI taxonomy): domain Eukaryota; kingdom Metazoa; phylum Chordata; class Mammalia; order Monotremata; family Ornithorhynchidae; genus Ornithorhynchus; species Ornithorhynchus anatinus. The sequence goes on from NC_041731.1 coordinate 85,116,129, forward strand.
GGGGTAATAAGGTTTGGGTGGGAAGATGAGGAGTTCTGTTTTATTCAAGTTAAGTTTAAGATGTTAACAGGATATCCCATTACACATTTCCTGGAGGCAGGAGGAAATATGAGACTGAAAAGAAGGAGAAAGATCAGGGTAGGAGTTGTAGATTTGGGAATTACCCTCTTAGAGAGGATAATTGAAGCGATGGGAACAAATGAGTTATTCAAATGAGTGGGTATAGATGGAGAATAGAAGGGGACCCAGAAATAAGCCTTGAGGGACACCCATAGTTAGGGGTTAGGGGAGCAGAGAAGGAGCCTGGGAAAGAGATGGAGATTGGGTGGCACCAGTAGAAAGCCTCTGTGAAGGCAAGAGTGTGTAATGTTTTTAAGGAGAGGGAGTGATCTACAGTGTTGAAGGCAACTGAGAGATCAAGGAAGATTAGAATGGAGTAGAGGCTGTTGGATTTGACAAGAAAGAGATCTTCAGTGTCTCTGAAAAGGCATTTTCTATATGGTGAAGGGGGCAAAAGCCAGGTTGGAAGGTGAAGAGAGAAGGGAAGGAAGAGAAGTGGAGGTAGCAGGTGTAGACAACTTGCTCAACGAGTTTGGAGAGGCATGGTAGGAGGAAGATGAGACAACAACTGGAGGCGTCAATGGGATAAATTGAGGGTTTTGTGTTAATTTGTTTTTTGGATAAGGGACATGTGCATGTTCAAAAGCAGTGGGAAAGACGTCTTTGGAAAATCAGCAGTAAAGGGATTCAGGGTGATAAGAAGGAAAGAGACAAGTGTTTTGTTAAAATTCTAAGGGATGGGGTCATAGATACAAATGAAGGTGCTAGGTTTTGAAAAAATATGGGAAATGTCTTTCTGGGATAGTGCTAGGAAAGATTGGGCAGTTTGATGAAGAGGAAGAAGGAGGAGAGGCTAGAGAGGAGCAGGGAAGATTTTAGGAAAATCATGCCTTTTAGTTTCAATGTTATTGATAAATTACATAATCAGTACATGAAGAGTGAGAAATGGCCGGGGAAGGGTATATAGTGTGTTTGAGAAGGGAGTTGAAAATATGAAGTAACTGATGCAGGAAAAGGATAGCGAAATAATGTAGCTGGTTGGAGGACAGGGCAGAGTTAAAGCAGGATGAATTTGAAATGGATGAGGATCAGCCAAGTGTTTGAATTTCCACAAGCAGTATTCCACAGCTTATTTACAAGAACTTAGGGGCATACTGTGAAGGTGATCCAGGGTTGTGGAGTAGAAGGGTGGAGGGATAGGTGAGTAAGTGAGTTGAGATCAGTAGAGAAGAGTGTATCAATTTGAGCATCAAGAAAAGGCATTTTGCATAGGGAAACTAAATGGAACATGGTGACTAGAAAATTGAAGTGGGTCAAAAGATTGGAGGTTTCTTGGGGAAACAAGACACAACTGTGAGAGGGGCTGTGTAGGAGAGAAGCAAGGCAAAGTGGTTGTGGTCAGATAAAGGGATTCCAGAGTTGGTAAGGGTAGAGATTTTACTGTGACTAGAGATGATGAGGTGAAGTGTGTGTCCAAGTTGGTGAGTGAATGAAGTGGGGTAGAGCAAGGGATGAGTAGAGTTGAAGTGTGAGAGGAAGTGGCTGGTGTACAGGTCATCCACGTGGGTATAGATGTTCTGAAGAAACAAGGTAGGGAGAAAGAGAAAAGAAATGTAGACAGGGATTGCATTTACCAAATTGATTGTAATCTACTTTTGCACAAAGTGCTCAATACTATTGACTGATTGAGTGATTAATTTGGGACTCCAAATAACAGGCACTGTGTCTAATTACCTCCTGTGTGTTTTTTACCAGTGCTTAATGTAGCACACCTTCTAGGATGCAGATGCTATGCAATCCCTTGAAAACCTATTTCAGTGTTTTTACCATCCTGAGGGTCAAGGGATTTTTTCTTATAGCTGTATAAATTTAAGCCCATTTCCCTTTGTTCAGTCCAGAAATAACTGATCCATTTCCCTTTATTAACGATCCTTCCCTCTAGACTGTAAGCTTCCTTAGGGCAGGGAACATGCCCACTGATTCTGTTATATTGTATTCTCCCAAAAACTGTGCATGGTGTTCTGCACACAGGAAGCACTAAGTAATTGTTCATCCCAAGCGCTTAGTACAGTGCTCTGCACATAGTAAGCGCTCAATAAATACTATTGAATGAATGAATTGATTGATTGATTAATCCTTCACATGCTTGAAGTCAAGTTATTATGCCTTGGCCTTCCTTTTCTCCAAATATTGTTCTTTTGTTAAACTATTTAGAAAAATCCACAGCATTCTAATAGTTCTAAAACCTGGCTTTTGAAGTCCCTCTGCTCCTTTTGAATGTTACTATCATATTTTGATCTTTTTCTCTAATTGCAAAAGGTCATTTAGAATTCTGTTTTTGTTTTCAAAGGCATTAGCAAACAGTCCATTTTAGAATTATTTATAGATTCTATAAGCATATATTTTACAATACTGATAAATAAAAATGGGATGAGTATATTCTGGACAAGATAAAAAACTCTTTTCTGGAATCTACAAGGAAAGATAATGCCCTGTATTTAATTCCAAGTCATTTGCAGACTACATGTAATGAAGCCAATCTACCTTAAAGATCACAGTATGATCTAATTGAACACTCTTGCTTTGGGAGACACTCAAATATACTAACATACAGAAAAAGCACCCATAAAAAATGCACATAAGGAAGAACAGAGAAGAGTAAGTGGTTAAAAAAACCAAAACAACTCACTGGAAATGTGAAGACCACTGTGGGAAAAAAACACATTAGAAGCCTATGTAAACTGAGGATAGAGACAGAAATATATTAGAGAGAGGAAGACAGAGAGTGAGAGATAGAAAGGGGGGATAGAAGGGGCCTAAATAACAACCAATCAAAATTCCTGCATGAATAGCTGTGCAAAAAGAGGCCATCAGACGGAGAAAGAAAAAGGCCTCCTTTTATATATATAAGAAACCCTATGAAGTGTAGATGAAATGCAAACAGGAATTTAGATGGTTCAGAACTATCTGGATAAGGACAGCCAACCTTAGTAATTAAAGATTATTCAATATACTGGAATGTGAAAGTGGCAGTGGAATCGGTGGAACTACTTGTTGATTGATGTGTTAAAGGTGCTCTCAGAACAATAACTAAATAAGTAAGTGGATCTTTACTGAGGAAGACATTTCATGACCAAAGTTATTTTTTTTTTTAGCAGTCAGGTCAAAGGAACTGGATCAACTTGTGATAATCACACAGGCTATTTTATACCAAATTGATAAACCCATAATCCATTCACAAGAAGGGACTTGGGGAATTATAGAATGATGCATCACATTCCTTTGCCTGGCACACTAGTAGAATCGGTAATTAAGTTTGGAATCAATGAGCACTTGGACAAACAATATCTTTGTGGGAAATAAACATGGTATCTGTAAGGGAAAATCATGTTTCATTAATCTGAAAAGGATGGCTAAGTGTAAAATAGATGAATTCCTTCAGAGATTGGTGCTTGAGCAGGCTTTCTTTAATGTCTTCTTGGATTATCAAGAAGAACTGTGGAGCAAAATTCTCAAGTTGGAAGTAGTTTCTTCACAAGGGAAAAGACAGGCAAATGGAAACATGTTGGAGAGAGATCTCATAATACTGAGTGGATCAAAATGGTTAGCTGTATTCCAGTATATGTGAGTACAAGATAATGCATCTGCATTATGATTGATGATTAGTCCTTAGATAAGAGTCACATCTCAGGAAGAGATCTGTAAGTTATTATTGGGTATTTCCTCAATACATAAATAAAATATGCTTGAGTAGTCAAAAAGGCCACTAAGAACTGGGCATCAAGAGGATGGGTATAGGAAACAAAATAAAAACCAACTAAAAACAGAAGAGATTAATTAGGAGGAGAATCAAACATTCTTCTCCTTCAGTTATTACCTTGGTATTTAGCTAATCAGAAAACAGTAAATTGAATATTGTTTGAAATTTCTAAATTCATACAATTACTAATGAAATACTTTGTATCTTCTAGTGTTATCACATTTCACCTATCAAGTACCAATAATTAGGATTCCCCAGGCTTGTTTTAAAACATATTATTATTGTTATCAACCACGAAATACTGTGGTCTAGTGGATAGAGCTCAGGCCTGGGAGTCAGAAGTAACTGTGTTCCAATCCTGACTCTGATACTTGTCTGCTGTGTGGTCTTAGGCCAGTCACTTCAATTCTCTGGGTCTCAGTACCTCATCTGTAAAATGGGGATTAAGACTTTGAGCCCCATGGTAGACGTATTACAGTGACAAGCACACAGTAAGCACTTCACAAATACCATTATTGTTTATTTGTTAAGCACTCATTATGTGTCAAGCACTGTTCTAAATACTGGGGTACATACAAATTAATGAGTTTGGACTCAGCCCTTCTCCATGGGTTTCACAGTCTTCATTATATCAATCTACCTATAGATAGATATAATTAATATATTATATTATATATATATATTATCTATATATATAATTTCTCAGTTTAAAGATCTATCATTGGACTGGAAAATTCAGCTAACTGCTTAATTTATCAACCTCATGTGGGACAGGGACTTTATTCAACCTTATTAACTTATATCTACACCAGTGCTTAGAACAGTGCTTGAGACATAGTAAGTGCTTAAAAAAGATAATGATATTAAAATTTTGTTTGAAAACAAGAATGTGGAATCCTGTTTGAAGATACAATGGGATTACATTAGAAAATACAGTGTTTCATTAATAACTGTATGAATTTAGAAATTAATTTAGAAATAATAATTTGGGGAGTTAAACATTTAGAGAATTGAATCTTAATAAATGGGTGAAAAATATGATTTAGTATAATTGATATCTTGGAAATGACCAATAAATTAAATGGGAAAACTTTTTTATTAATCCATGGGCTGTCTGAATTATTTCGAAGAAAATGATACCCTTTTCTAAGAGCTGGTTTGCCAAGTAAAATTCTTATGTTGAAGCAATAGCTAGTTTTTAGAGTTTGATCATTTTCCTCCTAGATTCAGTGACTCTTTTCAAGACTGCATTTAAAGTTTTCCTTATTATCCTCTTTATTGGCTTGTTCCCCTGAAATTTTATTTTTATTTTTTATACAGAGAAAATGGTAATACCTGGTTTTATAGTAGCTAAATTGTAAACTCCTTGTAGGCAGGGAACATGTCTACCAACTTTGTTGTACTCTCTCAAGTTCTTGGCACAGTGTTCTGCACACACAAAATGCTCAAAAATACCACTGATTCATTGATTTGAACAGGAGGTTGGGCCTGCCACCAGCCAAAGAAAACATTTCATGAAATATGATAATAATATGAAGATCAATCAATGGTATTTATTGAATAATTATTGTCTTATGTGGGGCTCACAGTCTCGATCCCCATTTTTGATAAGGTAACTGAGGTACAGAGAAGTGACTTGCCTAAGGTCACACAGCAGACAGGTGGCAGAGCTGGGATTAAAACCCATTACTTCCAGGTCCACAATCTATCCACTACTCCATCCTGCTTCTACAACCAGCAGCACTACAGGACTACAGCAGTATGAGCAGTACAGCCAGCCTACTCACTTCACTCCTCTAACACCAAGCTGCATTTGACCCATTGCTCATATTCTCCCACCTGCCTGGAATTCCTTCCCCTTCATTGCTAACAGAGTGCCGTTCTCCCTATCTTCAAAGCCCTATTAAAGTGCATCTACTCTAGAAGACTTCCCTGTCAGTTTCAGTTACTTTTGCATCATCCAAATTTGGGATGTATCATGAGGTGTTCAGAACTCAGGAAACGGTATCAAACTATACAAATTATATCATGGGGCTAACCTGGACTCTGCCTATAATAGCACTAAAAAAGATAAAATATAGTCCCTTTATAAGTAAAAAAAATTTGATATGCTGATGATTCGAATGAACTGTAGTATAAGAGGAGGAAGGCACTTACAGAGCTATCAGAGATAAGAAAAAGTCATCCCACCCTTCTGAAAGACTCCACTAGAACCTTGGGTTTCTTTTTATAGGATGAATGTCATCCCTCATGCTTAATTGAAAGTACTTCAGTGACATGATCTTTCTAAAGCAGGTACCATATGAAGCTACAGCACAATAGCTCATTTACTAAGAAAGCAGTTCAATAACTACATGATGTTAAAAGCTTAAATAGTGTTTCTATGTTGGTCAAGAGATACTCTGGCTCAAAGGTGACAGGGTCCTTAATTGCCTGGTTTAAGAAAGCATACAAGTTAATCCAACCAAAAAGCTCACTTGACATTTATTTTTATAGGTCAGCAGTCAAGTGATGATAAACTAACACACCATCACTATCACTTTAAGACAATTTTTAAATGGCACTAAATGCTTACCTCTGCCTATGTCTTGTCTAGCAATAGCATCCTCACTGCATTTGATTTACATACAATTTGAGAGACTGCAGGAAGGTAATCCCCATCTTTCTCTTTGCTTCTCAGATTGTAAAGCACAAATCATCTTAAATTAGATGGCATTCAATTTCAGACTGAGGGATTATAATTTTGCAACCATCAGTAATGGTTGATAAAGACATATTTGTAATCATTATGACACCAAGGAAAGGTTTCCTCATTATCTACAGGAGCTAACATTCTGTATATTTATGTCAGACTGACAGAAAATGCAATTACTTTCTTTTCTAGTTAAAGGTGACAAATACTTTTTGGGCTTTAACAAAGTTATTACACTTTAGAAAGGGTACAATTTTCTCCAGATTTAATATCTCACAAAAACTTTGTATGGGAATGGTGTAGTGAGAGGGATAGTTAACACCCTTTAACATTCAAGAAGTCTTTTCACATGGGAAGTAAGTGCCTGACTGGCTTTGGATAGCTGGCCCTGGGTACCAGAATTTAGGATCTACCATCAGAGAATAATTCTGTGCTTCACTGAGAACAATTCTTTAAGATTAAAACCATTTGATAGGTGTATTGAAAATGACAATATAAAAACAATTAGAAAGTCAAGCAATGAGCAGTGGCTGTTTTTGCAGATCTACTCCCTTTCTCTGGAAGAGAAATTGCTGTGATAAATCGATGCAGAAATAGTAGTTTCATTGCAATTTCCATTGAAGAAAGGATAATACATATACATATGCTTATAAATATACACATACAGACACATATACAGTGTATATTTGGTATAATATATCTATACTATAAAATAATAAATTATATATATAATATGTAGTATACTGCATATTTAACATATATCATATCCACTATATATATTATTTTGTTCAATTAAAATTGTACTATCATTATATATTGCAAGATAAACCAGAGTCATTAAAGAAAGGAATGTGCCTAATAGGTTGATCCTGATCCGGTCAAGTTGTAGCTTCTGTCAGATTTATATATGGAGAGAAGGGCGGGAGGACTCAGGAAATACTGTAAAGAAATAACCAATAAAGTTTGGAAACAATGAATATGCAAGGTGAAGGGGAGAGAGGAGTCAACAATAATGACAATTGATCAATGGTAGTGAGTGCTTACTATGTGCAGAGCATAATATTGTTTGAAATAGTCAACACAGTGGAGTTGGTATACATATTCCCTGGTCACAAGACGTATACAGCCTTAGAAACTGTAAGCTCATTAAGAGCAGGGCATGCATCTGTTATATTGGTATATTGTACTCTCCCAAATGCTTAATACAGTGCCCTGCACACAGTAAGTGCTCAATAAATATGATTGATTTAGACAGGTGGACCCATATTAAAATATGGATATGTACATATCCATATATAAGTTCTGTGGAGCTGAGAGTGGGATGACTATCAAATGTTTAAATGGTTCAGATCCAAGAGGAAAGGTTATGGGGAAAGGAGAGGGAATGGGGAAATACTGGCTTAGTCAGAGAAGGTCTCTTGGAAAAGATGTGATTTTAATAAAGTTTTAAAGGTGCATGAGTGGTGGTTTTTCATATATGAAGTGGGATGGAGTTCCATGTCAGAGGGAGTAGGTGGATGACTGGTCAGCAGAACGATAGACAGATTGAGGTGCAGTGAATAGGGGTTGGTGATGAAGTGAAATGAGTGGGCTGTATAGTAATAGGAAATCAGTGAGGTAAGACAGAAAGAGGCAGTAGTTAAAGTCAACGTTAAGGAGTTTCTGTTTGATACAGAAGTGGATGGGCAAGCACTGGAGTGGTGAAAAATCGGTTAAATGTTTTTTGTTTTCTTTTTTTTTTTTTTAGGAAAATGATTTTGGCAGCAGAGCAAAGTATGGGTCACCCCGCTCCTCAAAAAAACGCCAGTGGTTGCCTATCCACTTTCACACCGAACAAAAACTCCTCACTTTTGACTTTAAAGCCCTCCATCGCCTTGCTCCATCCTAACTCACCTCGCTACCTTCCTACTACAACCCAGCCTGCACGCTTCGCTCCTCTATGCTAACCTTCTCACTGTGCCTGGATGTCTCTTACCTCACGACTGACCCCTCACCCACGTCCTGCCCTTTTTCCTCAAATCCAACAGATAGTTACTCTCCCCTCCTTCAAAGTGTTATTGAAGGCTCGTCGCCTCCTCCTCCAGAAGGCCTTCTTTGACTAAGCCCCTTCAGTGTCACCCTGACTTGCTTCCTTTGTTCTTCCCATTCAGAGAAGCAGCATGGCTCAGTGGAAAGAGCACGGGCTTGGGAGTCAGAGGTCATGAGTTTGAATCCCGACTCTGCCACTTGTCAGCTGTGTGACTGTGGGCAAGTCACTTAACTTCCCTGTGCCTCAGTTACCTCATCTGTACAATGGGGATTAACTGTGAGCCTCATGTGGGACAACCTGATTCCCCTGTATCTCCCCCAGCACTTAGAACAGTGCTCGGCACATAGTAAGCGCTTAACAAATACCAACATTATTGTTATTATTATTATTATTATTATTATTATTATTCCCAGCCCCACAGTACTTATGTACATATCTGTAATTCTTTGGTATATTAATGTCTCTCTCCCTCCTTGTGGACAGGGAATTTTTTCTGTTTATTGTTGTACTGTACTCTCCTAAGTGCTCAGTACAGTGCTCTGCACACAAGTGCTCAATAAATACCATTGAATGAATGAATGAGTGGGGAGAGAAGGGAGGCAGGGAATTGGTGAGGAGGCTGATGCAGTAGTCAAAGTGGAATTTGATAAATGCTTGGATCAGCATAGTAGCAGATTGGATGAAGAAGAAAGGGTAGATTTTAATGACATTGATAATGATAATGATACTGTAAAATGACAGGATTTGGTGACAGATTGAGCATGTGGGTTGAATGAAAGAGATGAGTTAGATGGTTATGCCTAGGTTTCTGGCCTGAGACAGGGAGAATGGTGATGTTGTCAAGAGTGACAAGTGAAAGGCCAGTCAAGAGGAGCAAAAGATTAAGGAGAGAAAATCAATTCAATTTTGGACAGGTTGATCCAGAAGAGCTTTTGGGATATCCATGGAGAGATGTCCTGGAGTTGGGAGAAAATGTGAGATGGCAGAGAAGGAGAAAGATCAGAGCTGATAGATTTGGGGGGATGTTAGAAGAGATACTGGTTGAAGTGAATGAATGGATAAGCTCCCTGAGGGATTGAATACAAGAGTAGAATAGAAGGGGACCCAGAACTGAGCCATGAGAAACTCCCATACTTAGGGAGTCAGTGTCAGACGAATGAACAGCAAAGAAACCCAAGAAGGATTTGTCAGAGAGAAAAGGGGAGAAAGAAGAGAGGACAATTTCAGAGAAAGCAAAGTTATATGGGCTTCCAGGAGAAGGTGGTAGTCATCATTGTCAAACACCTCCAAGGTGCTAACTCCTGGTCTCCTGGTCAATTTTTCATCTTAAGTATTTCTACTGCCTCTCTCTTTCCACAATGAAATCAGCACCTAGGTTCTGTCATCTTTCTAAAACCAGGGGACATTTGGATTCCAGAAGAGGCTAGTCTTTCCATCCATACCTCACTGTCCTGAATAGGGTCAGGAAAGCAGCAGAGTTGATGCTGAGACCCCTTTCCATATTGGGCATAGTTTCAGTCCAGAACTCTCTCTGAGGGGTAAAGGGGAGGATTGGAAGATAATGAATAGTTATACCTGCCACTAGACTATGCAAAGATATCTGACTTCTTTGTCTTTTTTCTTATCAAGGAGAATTAAGGACTCATTCATTCAATAGTATTTATTGAGCACTTACTATGTGCAGAGCACTGTAGTAAGCGCTTGGAATGAACAAGTCGGCAACAGATAGAGACAGTCCCTGCCATTTAGACGGGCTTACAGTCTAATCGGGGGAGACGGACAGACGAGAACAATGGCAATAAATAGAGTCAAGGGGAAGAACATCTTGTAAAAACAATGGTAACTAAATAGAATCAAGGTGATGTACATTTCATTAACAAAATGAATAGGGTAATGAAAATATATACAGTTGAGCAGACGAGTACAGTGCTGAGGGGATGGGAAGGGAGGGGGGAGAGCAGAGGGAAATGGGGGGAAAAGAGGGTTAAGCTGCGGAGAGGTGAAGGGGGGGCGGTAGAGGGAGTAGAGGGAGAAGGGGAGCTCAGTCTGGGAAGGCCTCTTGGAGGAGGTGAGTTTTAAGTAGGGTTTTGAAGAGGGGAAGAGAATTAGTTTGGCGGAGGTGAGGAGGGAGGGCGTTCCAGGACCGTGGGAGGATGTGGCCCAGGGGTCGACGGCGGGATAGGCGAGACCGAGGGACGGTGAGGAGGTGGGTGGCAGAGCAGCGGAGCGTGCGGGGTGGGTGGTAGAAAGAGAGAAGGGAGGAGAGGTAGGAAGGGGCAAGGTGATGGAGAGCCTTGAAGCCTAGAGTGAGGAGTTTTTGTTTGGAACGGAGGTTGATAGGCAGCCACTGGAGTTGTTTAAGAAGGGGAGTGACATGCCCAGAGCATTTCTGCAGGAAGATGAGCCAGACAGCGGAGTGAAGAATAGACTGGAGCGGGGCGAGAGAGGAGGAAGGGAGATCAGAGAGAAGGCTGACACAGTAGTCTAGCCGGGATATAACAAGAGCCAGTAGCAGTAAGGTAGCTATTCGGGTGGAAAGGAAAGGGCGGATCTTGGCGGTATTGTAAAGGTGAAACAGACAGGTCTTGGTAATGGATAGGATGTGTGGGGTGAACGAGAGAGACGAGTCAAGGATGACACCGAGATTGCGGGCCTGAGAGACGGGAAGGATAGTGGTTCCATCCACGGTGATAAGGAAGTCTGGGAGAGGACCGGGCTTGGGAGGGAAGATGAGGAGCTCAGTCTTGCTCATGTTGAGTTTTAGGTGGTGGGCCGACATCCAGGTGGAGACGTCCTGGAGGCAGGAGGAGATGCGAGCCTGAAGGGAGGGGGAGAGGACAGGGGCGGAGATGTAGATCTGCGTGTCATCTGCGTAGAGATGGTAGTCAAAGCCGTGAGAGCGAATGAGTTCACCGAGGGAGTGAATGTAAATGGAGAACAGAAGAGGGCCAAGAACTGACCCTTGAGGAACTCCAACAGTTAAAGGATGGGAGGGGGAGGAGGCGCCTACGAAGGAGACTGAGAAGGACCGGCCAGAGAGATAAGTACGAGATGTTCTTCCCCTTGACTCTATTTATTGCCATTGTTCTTGTCTGTCTGTCTCCCCCGATTAGACTGTAAGCCCGTCAAACGGCAGGGACTGTCTCTATCTGTTGCCGACTTGTTCATCCCAAGCGCTTAGTACAGTGCTCTGCACATAGTAAGCGCTCAATAAATACTATTGAATGAATGAATGAATGAATGAACCAGGAGAGGACGGAGTCCGTGAAGCCAAGGTGAGATAAGGTATGGAGGAGGAGGGGATGGTCGACAGTGTCAAAGGCAGCAGAGAGGTCAAGGAGGATTAGAATGGAGTAGGAGCCATTGGATTTGGCAAGAAGGAGGTCATGGGTGACCTTAGTGAGAGCAGTCTCGGTAGAGTGGAGGGGACGGAAGCCAGATTGTAGTGGGTCCAGGAGAGAATGGGAGTTAAGGAATTCTATAAACACATGACTCTGGTCATGTGTGAAAATTTATTTTGTGAGAGCTCATAACTATTATTAAAATTTAAATAACCTAAGTAAAAACAAAGGGATTGAGGTCTAGTAAAACAACATAATAAAATGTTAAAACTATAATACATATAATAAATATGAAATAATAACACAGAATATAAAAATAGCACAGTATTATATATGATGAAAGTTGGGTGTTTATCCTAGTTAATTTTGAAGAGCTGAAAATTACTTTGGGCCATTATTTCATTTATCTTAGCTTTTTAATTAAAGATTTAAACTTTCTACATAATACAAAACTTTCTTTAGAAAATTAAAACAAAATTCACATCTATACTTATTAACATTCCAAATGATTCTACATTTACTATTCAGTCGTCATCTTATAATCATTTATTCATATCAGTTTTTCAATAATAATAACAATAATAATGTTGGTATTTGTTAAGTGCTTACTATGTGCAAAGCACTGTTCTAAGCGCTGGGGTAGACACAGGGCAATCAGGTTGTCCCACGTGAGGCTCACAGTCTTAATCCCCATTTTACAGATGAGGTAACTGAGGCACAGAGAAGTTGTCACTTGCCCACAGTCACACAGCTGACAAGTGGCAGATCTGGGATTCGAACTCATGACCTCTGACTCCAAAGCCCATGCTCTTTCCACTGAGCCACGCAGCTTCTCGTAACTTCAAAGAAGTTAAGGAAGAAACCTCGAGTATCATTATCTACATTGTAACAGAAAACATAAGTGACAAGGCTAGGTCAGTTTTGAGATACTGATTATCAGGCTAGTGTCATGTATATTCTTTCTGGCTTTTCACCAGTGTTTGTTACCAATGGGTAACAAAGGAACATACACAGATCATGAGTGTAAGCCTGTTGCCGGCAGGGATTGTCTCTATTGCTGAATTGTACTTTCCAAGTGCTGAGTACCGGGCTTTGCACACAGTAAGTGCTCAATAAATACTATTGAATGAATGAATAATGTAAAATATTGAGATCCCAGAAGGCTTCATATATTTTTCTTAGCTAGAAAGAACAATTTTGCCTCTAACATCAAATCATTATTCTGAATCTGTATAGTATTTATCTTTGTTTACTTTTTAAACAAAGATGAGTATTTCACTGCCTCAGCACAAAGTCAGTAAGAAACAATTTTGAGTATTTTGATTTATATTTATCTCCTGGCCTTTGTGTCCTGAACTTTTGATTCTCAAGCTGTTCCATTTTTTTTGTTTTTTGTTTTTGCTACAGTTTTCAACTTTAAAAAAAAAAGAGGCTTTTGAAAGAACTTCAAAGTAGAATATTTAAAGCGACTTTTGTTCTCTTGAGGGTAAGAATGACTCACTTGTGAAATCTAATTTAATGTTGAACTTAAAGAGCATAAAACATTTAACTAAATAGACAAACTGACTTGCTTCAATCATAAAGGCAAATCCTGGGAATTTCATTTAATGTTCATTATGATTAGAAAGGTTTTTTTTCTTCTCTTTTCTCTTTTTTGTTTTTGTGTTTTTTCATGTGTGTATCTGTGTGTAGTTAGGATTAAATTCCTGAAAGTCCCATTGTTTGAAAAGTGCAGAAATGGCAATGGCAATGGAATCATAATTATCAGCCACTGTCTATGAGCATAGAACTGTACTAAACACTTGGGACAGTGTGCTGCAGTTAATGGACACAATTCCTGTCCTTAAACTATGGTACCAAGTAATTAGAACAGTGCTCTGAGCACAGTAATTGCTCAAAAAATACCAATGATTGACTGATTAAATAATTTATCATATAATATCAACGGATGAAGCACTCTAAAACTTAACCCTTCACAATATATTTTGAAAAGGCTTTTTACAGCACAAAATAAGCATTTCAGGACTTTACTGAGTATGACAAATATGAACTATAAAATGTTTCACACCACACCATGGAATTTCCATCATATCTATGGATGACACAATCACTTTTTGTCCTTGATTTTTTTAAGGCAGACTGTACCAACCAAAAGGAACAGAAAGTGAATAGAACAAGTATCGATACACTGGAGCAGGGAGGAGGGAGGCGGGGAGAGCCTTGTTCTTAATGTCCACAATCCATAAAATCCAGAGAGGAACATCAGTCTCTGATTGTGGACATGGACCAGATTCCATAAATTCTGCCAGATGTTACATCCACTTCAGTGAAATCAATTCTCTCCTTGCCCTTTCTACTCCTTGTCCAACTTCCACCCCACTATCTCCCACTTAGTGACTTGCAAGCTGGGTCGTCTGCCTCACTAGGGACTTGGGATGGAAGTAGCACAAATAAGGAGGAATGGATGGTGATAAAGGGTGAGAAGTTGTCCCTTCTATCCCTGAGTTGCCTTCAACCAGGACTGAAAAATCCCTGCTTCTTGTTCCCTCCTCTCAACTCTTAGTTTCAGCTCTAATCTATCTCCCCCAACCCCATGCTGTAGTCAGCCAAGAAGACTCCTCCAAGAGTCTTTTTGACAAAGGCCTCATTTCCCCTGCTCCCTCTCCCTTGTAGTCTAAGTACCTGGATCTGTACCTCTCCCTGTTCCCATACAGCCTGCAGACTGGCCACAGTGGAAAGCACAGAACAGGTGTGACTGTCTGACACCCTGTTGACAAAGGCACCCTTTTGATGTGAAGCTGCCTGCCTTCACATCAACTCAGCCACCTGTTTTCTCCTATACATTTGCCTCTTTACTCTTAAGGAACCTCATTAATTCAACAATTAATCAAGGGAACCACCAGATTATGTAGTTACTGCTGCTGACCATCTCTCCTAGAATTCTTAATCTATCAGTCATATTTCTTGAGGGCTTACTGTGTGCAGAGAACCATACTAAGTGCTTGAGAAATATCACAGAGTTGGTTGACAGGTTCCTTGTCCAAAAGGTGGTTACACTTTTGACTTCACCATGTTCCCTCATTCTCCTCCATCTAATAAAACCATCACTGTCCTTCCTTCCCAGAACTTCTCCTCAACCCATTCCATCCAACCCATTAGCCCTTATGCTATCTCATTCCCCAGTTCACTCCCTCAGCCTTAGCTAAGAAATAATTATGATATTTGTTAAGTGATTCCTATGTGTCAAGCACTGTTC
The DNA here is from genome assembly GCF_004115215.2 of Ornithorhynchus anatinus. Classification (NCBI taxonomy): domain Eukaryota; kingdom Metazoa; phylum Chordata; class Mammalia; order Monotremata; family Ornithorhynchidae; genus Ornithorhynchus; species Ornithorhynchus anatinus. Next base: position 85,131,267 of record NC_041731.1, read on the forward strand.
TAAGTACTGGGGTAGATACAAGGTAAGCAGGTTGTTCCTCATGAGGATCACAGTCTTAATCCCCATTTTACTGATGAGGGAACTGAAGCACAGGGAAGTGAAGTGACTTGCTCAAGTTCACACAGCAGACAAGTGGCAGAGCCAGCAATAGAACCCACAACCTCTGATATCCAAGCTAAGTGTGGTATGTGGAAATTCCACTACATCATAGGAAAGTTTCCCTTCATCCATGGCCTGCTATGGACCCAGTCATTGCTCCTCTTAGCCATGACTGAGATCTGGCTCTCCCCAGATGACAATGCCTTCCTTACTCCCCAAGACTTACTGGGAAAGGGAGAGGAATTAACTTGCTTCTTGCGCTTGGTTTTGTTTTTGCACCATCCCACTTCCACCATAATTTCCCACTCCCTTAGTAGTCACAATTGTTTACTGACCCCAAGTCTTTCCTCCAACTTTCTGAACTATCATGATTCCTTTCTCACACTCCTTATCTCTTTCCCCATCTCTACATTCATCCTTGAAGACATCAATATCTTCATTGATGTTTCTAATTACCCTTCCGCTGCACACTTCCTCTCACTCAACTCCACTGACTTTCTGTTCCAACCCACCTCATCTACTCACCAACTTGGACACATGCTTGAGATTAATGTCTCTAGTCACTAGGCAGTCTCTACCCACACCAACTCTGAATTTGCTGTAATGAAAACCTCTTCATCTGCCTTCTGTCTCGTACACCCACTCCCACCAAATCTGTCCTGTCCTCTGACAGATACTCTCCACTCTTTTGATCCCCTCCTCCAATTTTCTCAGGTCATCATGACCCACTTTCATTCCATACCCTCAACAACCTCAAAACTGTTCTCTCCTCTGAATTCAGCTCCCTCACTCTCTGTTAACCTCAATATCCTAGTGCATAATAGCTGTGGTATCAGTGCAGAAATTGAAATTCTGGAGAACCTGAGAAGTGGAAAACAGGAAAGTGCATCTGTTACATTTTATTTTAGTGTTTGGGTTTCCATGTAGATGGTAAGCTTGTTGTGGGAAGGGATCATGTCTACTAATTCTATTATATCAAATTTTCTCCAGGCTTCCATGATATTTATTTATTGAGGACTTACTCTATTCAGAGCTTGGGAGAGAACAATGCAATAGGGTTGGTTGGGAACAGTCAAGAAGGGGAGACAAACATTAATTCTTCTAGTAGCTCCCCAGTGTTTAGGATAAGCGGGAAGGACTAGAACTAGGACAACTAGCCATTTCCTGTTCCATTTCCACTGGCAGTTGTCCACCATGTGAGTGGTCACTGGGCCAGTCCCTGGTTTATTAAAAATAAAAGTACTGGGTGGGTTGGGATAGAGGGACACTGGGGAATATGTGGGTGAAAAGGGACATGCTGGGGTTTACAGGAGTCAAATATGCACCTAGGAGTAGTAGAGGCAAAGAATAGGATGGGAAGAAGCAGGGAGTTATCTGAAGTGTAATTTTTACTTACCTGTAAAGATCATTTGCCATGTTGGGGCAGGTTCTGGAAAGCAACGTAACTGATGGCACATATGCATGGGATACGGATACAGCCAATCTGATAAATGCTAATCTCCAGGGGTCAAAGGGTACCACAGTCTCCTGTCACCTTGGTACCCCCCTCTTGTATATGCTTCATTCATGAAAATATGTTTTAAGGCCAGTCTCCTAACAGAATTGCTGATTCCTCTGAAAATTCTATTTTTCTGAAATCTTGAAAGTTAGAATCTAATTCCTTCTATTGAATTATAAAGTTATGACAATGAAAGGGGAAATCTCAAGAGATCATGTGCTCTAATTCCCAGCTCTAGATAAGTGAATAATGACATTATTCATGACTTTTGGATATCAAATCTTTCCTCAGATATCTCCAGGGGAACATAGGGGTCAACTCTTTGTAGTACGAGAGAGTGAACAGGAGAGGACCTTTTTCAGGGAAAGGAGCAACATGAATGGGAACTTGGGAGTTGCAGACAGACTTTGAAGAACTAGTAGGTCAGGAAGATCTATTTTGAGGTGTTTTAATACCCTTTTAAAGCTTCTTATATCTCATCAGAAACCTGAGATGGGGAAGTGGAAATCCCACTCTTGGGACAAAACAATGAATGGATTCCCAAAGCTGGAAACTATTGCTCTCATCAATTGGCCCCTCTGCCAAGGTTAGAGACTGTACATCTTCTCTTGGTACCCATTCCAAAACTGCATCACTGTACAGTCAAGATGCTCTTCTTCTGAGACCTACTTTTTCAGTCCTTTAGGCTCTTTTTATGGATCTTCTGTGGATTCTCTTTAGTTTCACTACAATGCTTTGTTAAAAGCAATTAATTACCTATTAAAGTGCAGGGTATAATAGAAGGGTTATGCTCTACCTCTCAAATGTCATATAATACTTTTCAATCTAACTTAACTCAACTCTTGCCCTAAAGAACTCATTTATGAGAAATTGACATTTATTCTAAGGCCGGTAAAGATATAATAATGATAACATTTGTTAACCACTTACTGGGTGCCAAGCAGTATTACTAAGTGTCAGGGCAGATACAAGATAATCATATCAGACCCAATCTCTGTCCCACATGGTGCTCAAGTCTGAGAGGAAAACCAGGTATGGAATCCCAATTTTACAGATGAGGAAACTGAGGTACAAAGAAGTTAAGTGTCCTGCCCAAGATCACCCAACAGGCAAGTGGCAGAGCTGGGATTAAAACCCCAGGTCTAAGTCCCAGACCTGTGTTCTGAGCCACGCTTCTTGTGACACAAATGTATGACACAAATATTTGCAAATATTAGTTCCATAACTGGGACTTTAAAATCTTACACTTACAGGCACTTAAAACTAACCTATGGATATGTCTTCACTGTTTATTCAAATATAATAGAGGTAGTGTAGCCTAGTAAATGGAGTGCCAGCCTAGCAGTCAGAAGAACCTGGGCTTTAATCCTATCTCTGCCACTTGTCTGCTGTGTAACCTTGAACAAGTTACTTCTCTGCGCCTCAGTGACCTTATCTGTAAAATGGTAATTAATACTGTGAGTCCCATGTGTCCCAACTGATTAGCTTCTGTCTAACCCAGTAAAGTGTCTGACACAAAGTAAACCCTTAACAAATACCATAAAAAATTGAATATTAGTAATTGCAGAGCTACAGAACTTTATCCATCCTTAGTCATACTAATTCACCTCAAACCCTTATGTACTTTTCCTATCCTCAACATTTATGAGCTTGAGACCTATCTTCCACTTCATTGTACTTTTCCAAGTTCTTCCTACTGTATATCATACTCAGCAGGTGCTCAGTAAATACCATTATAGCTATAATTATTAAAAAGTTCATTGCATTGAATGAAGATAAACATCTAGCTCATAAAGTTCAGAAAAATCAACTTTTTATTAGATTCAGATATCAAGATGAGAAAATAACCTATTAATATTGTAGGTACATGGAAGAGTCTGGCATTACACCTTAAAACACCAAGGGAGATGGATCAGCTTATCTATCAAAGACAGTTTCTCCCTTTAGATTGATATTCTCCAGCTGAGATCAGCATGCCCCGTTTGAATTAGGCTGTGTTGGAAGTCTAATACAAAAATCAGAAGACAACCATGGCTGATGACCTTTTTAGAGCACCAATATCTTTTTCACAGAATTCCAGTAGCCTATCTGGGACCTTTGATGACCTTCTCCTAACCCTGCTGTGTTTCCCTATCCTGAGTCTTGCAAATTCACAAGAGAAATATGCAGGCTTCTCATGCAAATCAAAGCTGTTCTTTTATATCTGCTAAAGGATATCCTAGACATTCTGGCTTTGATTAAATACCATGAAAGTGACTGTCACTAATTTACAATTGAAAAGAAAATGAGCATTTTGTATTCAATGAATTCACACTATGATCTATTAAAAGTAACTTATATAAGTAACCTATTCTAAACATTACATTTTTATATAATGCAAGCACCTTTTATGGCAGGTTTTCATGTGATAAATTATATAAATCAATAGTTTGTTTTCATTCCTGCACATATAAGGCTTAACATAATGAAAATGAACCGAAGTCAAAGGGCAATGAAGATGACAATATTCTTACACTATTTAAAAATATTTCCTTCATAAATGTGCTTAGAAGCATTTTCAGGGGCCAGTACTCAGTAAATGGCATGCTTAGTTCAGTTTTAACTGAGAGAATGACTAGTTAATGATTGGAAAGGATTTTTTAAAATAAAACAAAGTAAGCACTTTAAAAGTTCTACAATTACTACTCCTCTGTGAACATCTTGCTGGGGTTATCGGGCGTATTGGATCTATCAATTCTATTGTGTTGTACTCTTCTAAGTACAATGCTTTGCACAAGTTAAAAAAGCTATAGTGATAAAAAAGGTGAAGATAGTTATAGTCAGTCATATTCTTGTATTGTTCTCGTCCAAGGGCTTAGTTCAATACTCTTCACACAGTAAGCTCTCAATAAATATGTTTTTTGACTGATTTCTCTATGCAGAAAACTGTACTGAGTGCTTGGAGGAGTATAGATAGTTAGACACCATCCTTGCCCCAAGGAGCTTGTAATCTAGTGAATGACTGACACTAAAATGATTTACAGGAAAAGGGATGCAACAGTTTACTAGTATTAATAGTGATAGTACTTATTAAACTGTTACTCTGTGCAGAGCACCATACTAAGTACTGGGAGAAAATATACACATGGCAATAAGACCCTGCCCCTGTCCCTTGGAGAGCTCACAGTCTAAGAGTTAAAAGAGATACACAGAAGTGTCATCTTGGAGAGGGGTGTCTAAGTACCTGAGTGTTCTTTCAGCACAACCAAATGAAATGTATAGCAACTGCAGTCTCACCGTCTTGCACCTTTTTGACCATCCCCCACTATGGCTGAGGAACTCTGCCAGCCAGCAACAGCCTAGCCATGTGCACACCGGCCCTCATGTTAAAGACCTAGACCCACTTCTACCCAGTCAAATAAGTCATCTGAGAATTGCAGCCCTGCTTCACTGTACACTTGAGATTGGAAGGGTCATATCTGTGAATCGCCTCCCCCTCCATCATCCCCTCAAATCCTCAGCTCCCTGCATGCTCTATGTGCCATCCACACTTTCTCCCTGGAGACCAGAAATGACTCCTTTCCATGCCACAAGGAAACCTCTTCCTGCTTTCCACCACTCTGGTGGAAAGAGCACCTGCAGCACGAGACCTCATATAACCTCAGGAAGGTTAGGCTAGTAGCTGCCGCAGCTGTTGTAGTAACAAATGGTATGTTGTGGAATCTGAATCAAGAGCAACTGGAAATTCTGCTCTCCCAGCCACAGCACACTCTTGATATTTGTTTTTATTTTGTGTTTTTCCTTGTCTCTTATGTTCTTTTATTGTTTTATTGCTTCACATTGTTTGCTCTCGATTGTAAGCTCCTAGTTTACAGGAAACATGTCTACCAATTCTGTCGTACTGTACTCTAGGACAAAACTCTCGATTCCTCTCTTCTTCCCTCCCTAACAGCCATCTTTAACTGTTTAATTTCCAATGGCTTCTTCCCTCCTGCTTTCGAACTTGCCCAAATCTCTCTACTCTAAAAAAACCTTTCGTTGACCTTATGGCTCCCTCGAGTTATAGCCCCAGCCCCCTTCTACCATTTCTCTTCAAACTCCTTGAGTGAGTTGTCTACAACCACTGCCTCAAATTCCTCTCCTCCAACTCTTTCCTTGACCTCCTCCAATCTGCCTTCCATCCCATTCACTCCATAGAAACAACCCTCTCAAAGGTCATCATTGAATTAGACTGTAAGCCCGTCGATTAGACTGTAAGCCCGTCAAATGGCAGGGACTGTCTCTATCTGTTGCCGACTTGTTCATTCCAAGCGCTTAGTACAGTGCTCTGCACATAGTAAGTGCTCAATAAATACTATTGAATGAATACAATCCAATGGCCTCTAATCCATCCTAATCCTCCTCAACCTCTCAGCTGCATTCAACATTAAGGGCCACCCAACGTTTGTTTTTCCTGGAAATGTCATCCAACTTTGGCTTCACTGACTCTGTCCTCTCCTGGTTCTCCTCTTATCTCTCTGGCTGTTCATTCTCAGTCTTCTTCATGGGTTCCTTCTCTGCCTCCCACCCCTTAACTGTAGGGATTCCTCAAGGTTCAGTTCTCAGTCCCCTTCTATTCTCTATCTATACCCACTCCCTTGGATGGGCTTTGGAGTCAGAGGTCATGAGTTCTACTCCCAGCTCTGCCACTTGTCAGCTGTGTGACTGTGGGCAAGTCACTTAACTTCTCAGTGCCTCAGTTACCTCATCTCTAAAATGGACATTAAGACTGTGAACCTCACGTGGGACAACCTGATTTCTCTGAATCTACCCCAGCACTTAGAACAGTACTCGACACATAGTAAGTGCTTAACAAATACCAAAATTATTATTATTATTATTATTATTATTATTATGGCTTCAACTACCATATCTATGTTGATGATACCTAAATCTACATCTCCAGCCCTGATCTTTTTCCCTCTCTCCAGTCTCGCATCTCCTGCTGCCTTCAAGATATCTCTATCTCTACTTGGATGTCCTCCCATCACCTCAAACTTAACATGTCCAAAACAGAACTCCTTATTTCCACCCAGACCCTGTCCTCTTCCTGACTTTCCCATAATTGTAGATGACACCACCATCCTTTCTGTCTCACAATGCCATAACCTTGGTGTTATCTATGATCCCTCTCTCGTTCAACCTACATATTCAATTTATCACAAAATCCTGTCAGTCCTACCTTCACAACAATGCTAAAATCCACCCTTTCCTCTCCATATGAACTGCTGCCATATTTATACAATCACATCCTATCCCACCTGGATTTCTGCATCAGTCTCATTCCTGACTTCCCAACCTCCGGTTTCTCCCCATTTTAGTTCATACTTCACTCTGTTGCCCAAGTCAGTTTTCTACAAAAATGTTCAGGACATCTCACCCCACTCCTCAAAAATTCCATCAGTTGCCCATCCTCCTCTGCATCAAACAAAAACTCCTCTCCAATGGGTTTAAAGCACTCCATCACCTTGCCCCCTCCTACCTCTTCTAATTTCACTTGTACAATTTAGCCCAGACAAGCAGAGACAAGGATTAGGGAGGAAAAAGAAGGGTGAGATTATGGAAGAGGAAGACCACTGGTCATTTTAATAATAACAATTGTTGTAGGTATTTTAATCATACTTAAGTGCTTACTATGTGCCACGCACTATATTATTCATTCTTTCAATCATATTTATTAAGTGCTTACTCTTAATACTATATTATGCACTGGGGTAGATATAGGATAATAGGTAGGACATAGTCTCTGTTTCATATAGGCTTATAGTCTCAATCCCCATTTTACAGATAAGGTAACTGAGGGTCAGAAAGTTAAGTGACTTGTCCTGGGTCATACAGCAGAAAAGTGGCAGAGCCAGCATTAGAACCATTCATTCATTCATTCATTCATTCATTCATTCATTCATTCAATCATCTTTATTGAGTGCTTACTGTGAGCAAAGCACTGTACTAAGAACTTGGGAAAGTACAATACAACAATAAAGAGACACTCCCAGCTCACAATGAGCTCACAGTCTTGACTGGGGGAGACAGATATCAATACAAATAAATTCATTCAATAGTATTTATTGAGCGCTTACTATGTGCAGAGCACTGTACTAAGCACTTGGGATGAACAAGTCGGCAACAGATAGAGACAGTCCCTGCCGTTTGACGGGCTTACAGTCAAATTACAGATCTGTACATAAGTGCTTTAGGACTGGGAAGGGAGAAGAGGAAATCTTTGATCTCTCAGACTCAGCAAACCAGGCAGAGACCTCCCCCAGCCCCCTGACTGAAGTTGTCACTTGTCTGAGGTCACAAAGCAGAATCCAAGTTCTCTGACTCTCAGGACCCTCTGCTTTCCACTAGGCCATGCTACTTCTTGGAGCCGAGGTTAGAGTGGGAGATCAGGACAAGGGGAAAGCTCAAATTGTGGACCTTGATTGTACAATAAGGCACAAGGAGGGATCAGAGAGATTCACAAATTAGAGTTAGAATACCCTGATATTTTGGGTAGTTCCAGCAGGAGCAGAATCACAGAGGAGTGCCCAGTGAAGGGGAGACAGTACACCCTGCAACCAAATAACTCAGAGACACCAGAACCTGGGATGACCCGAGAGAAGAGAGGAAAGGACCAGAGGAATGGGAACCTCAGGATGTCTACTGGGAGGAAGTATTACATCTAGGGAATGGTGGCTTGAACTGGATTTGTTTTTGTTGGGTTTTTTTAATGGTATTTGTTAAGTGATTGCTATATGCCAGACACTGACTTAAGCACTGGAGTAGGTATGGAATAGCTTAGTGGATAGAACATGGACCTGGAAGTCAGAGGGACATAGTTCTAATCCCAGCTTCACCATACATCAGCTGTGTGACCTTGGGCAACTCACTTCACTTCTCTGGGCCTCAGTTACCTCATCTATAAATGGGAATTAAGAATGTGAGCCCCATATGAAACATGACTGTGTCCAATCTATTTAACTTGTATCTACCCCAGCACTTATACCAGTGCTTTGCACATAGTAAGCTCTTAACAAATACCAACATTATTATTATTACTATTATTATTATTATTATTATTATTATGACAAGATAATCAGGTTGGACAGAGTTCATAATTCACATGGAGCTCACAGTCTTAATCTCCATTTTAAAGATAAGATAACAAAGGCACCCCTCTCAGGGTTGCACCTGGAGAGTTTCCAATGCTCTACCAGTCTCGACTACTGGAGGCAGAGTCAAACAGAGGCATATCCATTTCATTCCTAGCTTTGGCAGTAACTAGAGATTGGAAGGTGATTTGCTACCAACTCACCTATGCTGGGCAGCAGCAGCATCGGAGAGATTCGAGGGTGGAGACTGTAGTTTACTGCACAGAAGGCAATGGTAAACCACTTCCATATTTTGACTAAGAAAAACTCTATGAATACACTACCGGAATGATTGCAGATGGAGGTGGGGCATGCTGGGAGAGATGTGTCCACCAAGTCGCTATGGGTCAGAGATGACTCAAAGGCATAAAACAAGAAAACTAAGGCACAGAGATGTTGAGTGACTTGCCAAAGGTGACAGAACAGATAGGTGGTGAAGACAGGATTAGAACCCAGGCCCTTCTGATTCCCTGGCCTACGTTTTATCTTCTAGACCATGCTGCTTCTCACAAAGGTCAGATGGCTTCACACTTTTCAGACCTTCAATTTAGTCAGAGTTCAGAGTTGTTGCTGAGTTGAGAAACTATTTAATATTGTTGAGACTTCAGATGTTAGTGTCTGTCGGCAGTAGGGGCTGGAGTAGAAGCTCCAGATTCTGGTTAAACACATGGACCTACGGAGACATGGGATGGAGGAAGGACTGCTTTCTGTGCTTTCTGGAGTCAGCAATTCCCCAGTCACCCTTTCACGCTGAGAGAGATACCTGAGCTTCCATCAGAGGGTGGGGGCAGTGATTGGGGGTCACTAATCAGGATTCTTCAGAAACCTGTGAGAGAAGAATGGGAGAAGTGGAAGGCTTTAGCACCCAGCAGAGAATGCCCTCCCTTGCCCCCCCAAGGGCTTTTTCATCTGGGATTTAGGGCTGAAACCCCCAGTAAGATCACAAGGGCTTGTCACTGTTCTAAAATCTACCTTTTGGTAGCCAAGTCATTCTTAATCCTTTGCTTGGGAAGAATAACCCCCCTCCCAATTTCTTCAAGTAACAGTGGTTTTCCAATTGCAGAAATTTCCGTTATCAGCCTGCTATTTTGCATTGTTTGAGATGATCAATCATAACATCTTTACCTCCATTTAGCCTGAATCCTGGATGTCATGTATCCCAATTACATTCATCATACAACAGCTGGTTAGGGAGGCTGATACCCAGTGATGCCCAGCGGAGCGGTGCTGCAGTGAACAGGGTTTCTAGGCTTGGGAGCTGGCTGAGTTCTTTGAACCTACCCTTGGTCATCTTTTTCCTGCTTTTTGATTCTGAGCGTGGTTCACAAGTGGTGCCTTTGATACTCCTTCGAAAACCAGACTTTTCTTTTGTAGTGACTCCAGACCTCTCAAGCATACAAGAGGTTGGACTCTACAACCACTTTACAGACCTTCAACCTAGTACGGAGTTCAGTGCCCTATTGTCACCACACTCGATTATACAGGGTGCAACTAACCATGTTGGCCTACTTTTTCTGTTTTCTATGTCTTTATCCATGTATCATTTGTCAGCATGCTGCTTAGACCACAGAATTCAGTGATAGCATTAAACTCTTACTGTAGATGAAACCCTTTATTGTGTATAGTTCCAGATTCAGCCATTTTTTTTTCAGGTTTACCATCAGACCAAGGCACAACAGAAATGATCCATGCACACCAACAGATATAGGAAAATTGCAAGTCATCTACCTTAAAAAGTGGATCCACGTGTGTCCAACACACAAAATGCAAATATGATTCTCACAACACATTCCTGATAAAATCAGATCACAATCATAAAATGAGAGAACATTATAAAGAATAACATTAATGACATACATTAAATATGCCTTCATTTTCCATTTGCCATCATGTTTATGGAATACAGAACTAAAATAAGTTTGGGGGTGCAATAAAACACAATTCCTACCCAAAAGCAGTATACAATCTAACTGGGAATATAAATAATAGAATAACTGTGTCCTCTTGCTAGACTGAAAACTCCTTAATGGCAGGAATCATGTTGCATAACTCTAGCGTTCATTCCAAAGCACTAGTTCAGTGCTCTGCATAGATTAAGTGCTCAATAAATAAATTCATCAATTGAAGTGCAGTGGTAGATAGCCTGATTCAAGTCTGAGATATAATATGTATAGTATGCATAGCATCTTTTAAGAACTTACTTTGTGCCAGGCACTGTACTAAGCGCTGAAGAAGGTACAAGTTAATCAGGTCACACAGACCTATTGCAGTGAGAGAATTAGAAGTCAGCTCATCTGACACCCAGGTCTATGCTCTTCCAATTAGATCATGCTGCTTCCATATACTCATTATGCAAGACATTATTGAATATGTGAAACTTCTGTAAAAGAAGACTTGCTGTTTCTAGTAATTCATTTTATTTAGTTGAATTTGATTCTGTCTCTAATTTAGGATAATGGGTCCCCAAGCTACTGTTTTGATCTCTACTCCTAAAATGACATTCTCTTTAGAGAAGAATATAGTATTCTGCTTATCATATTTACTGAGTAGAATTGTAAAAGAGGATAAAAGAGGAGGGGGCTAGCATGAATTAGGAAAAATTCTGAATTACAAAAATGTTTCTTAATATGTAGTGTATGAATTGAGAGTTCTTTAACTGTACAAAGAATCATGCAGATAACTTATTTTGATTTCTGTCTTCTCTCTATCTCTCTCGTCAGTGAGTTTGTTTGTATGTATATCTGTCTGTGTGTATCTTTCTTTCTCCTGGTAATTGTTATTTTTTGAGATTGCAGATGTGATATTTTAAGGCACTTTCCTGGAATTTTTTGCCTCTAGTGCTAGTTCCATTGGATCTCCTTATTAGTGTGCTATGTCCATAAAAATCTATATTCTTAGAACATATTTTTAGCTTATTAACTTCTCTTCCCCTTTTACATGGGCTCTTGAAATTCATCATCTGGTGATTGCTTCCATCAAGGTCTTCATCTGCCCTGGGAATCTCTACTAATGCTTCCACATCAATAAGGCTCTAAGCTATACCATTTGCTCTAGTTATCCAGCACTAAAAGCCTGTCACATTTGCATTTGACTAATCAATCAACCAATCTTATGTATTGAGCACTTACTATGTACAGAGCACCATGCTTGGGAGAGTTCTATATAACAGTCAGTAAATACATCTCCTCCCCAAGAGGAACTTACAGTATAGAGGGGGATCAGGCATTAATTTAAATGAATGAATATGAATAATAATAATAACAATGACATTTGTTAAGCGCTTACTATGTGCAAAGCACTGTTCTAAACACTGGGGAGGATACAAGGTCATCAGATTGTTCCTTGTAAGGCTCACAGTCTTAATCCCCATTTTTACAGTCTTAATCCCCATTTTTACAGATGAGGTAACTGAGGCACAGAGAAGTTAAGTGACTTGCCCAAAGTCACATAGCTGACAAGCGGGTGAGCCGGGATTTGAACCCATGACCTCTGACTCCCAAGCCCATTCTCTTTCCACTGAGCCACGCACTGTGGGGCTAAGGGAGGGGTGACTAAAAGGTGCAAATACAACTCCAAGGTAACACCAGAGGGAAAACCTGTTTTATTCATTCATTCAATAGTATTTATTGAGCGCTTACTATGTGCAGAGCACTGTACTAAGTGCTTGGAATGTCCAGATTGGTAACAGATAGAGACAGTCTCTGCCCTTTGACATGCTTACAGTCTAATCAGGGGAGACGGACAGACAAGAACAATAGCAATAAATAGAATCAAGAATAAATAGAATCAAGTAATAAAGAGAATCAAGAGCTTTTAGAATTATAGAATTATAATTATGAGCTTTTCCAGCCACTATCTAGTCATTCACCCCTCTCAGGGTCACACCTGGAGAGCACTGGAGTTCTAGTACTCTACCAGTCTTGACTATAGGAGGGAGAATCAAGCAGAGGCCTACACATTCCATTCCTAGTGTAGGCAGTATCCAGAGAGTGGAAGGCAATCTGCTACGTCAAAACTCACCTGTGGTGAGCAGCAGTGGCATGGAGAGAGTCGAGGGCAGAGCCTCGTTTACTGCACAGGAGGTAATGGTAAACCATTTCTGCATTTTTACCAAGAAAACTCTATGGATCCACTACCAGAACAATTGCAGATTGAGGTGGGGCATTCTGGGAGATATGTGTCCTGGGCATCGCTATGGGTCGGACGCGACTTGACAATATAAGACAACAACAAATCTAGTTATTTAAATCATATTATCATAGATCTTGGCCCAAAGTAGTTTTAGAAAGCAGCATGGCTTAATGGAAAGATCATGGGCTTGGGAGTCAGAGGTCATGGGTTCGAATCCCAGCTCTGCCACTTGTCAGCTGACTATGGGCAAGTCACTTAATGTCTCTGTGCCTCAGTTGCCTCATCTGAAAAATGGGGATTAAGACTGTGAGCCTCACAAGGAACAACCTGATTTCCCTGTATCTACCCCAGTGCTTAGAACAGTGCTCTTCACATAGTAAGCGCTTAACAAATACCAACATTATTATTTATGATACTGAACATCAATCAATCCTTCAGTGGCCTTTACTGAGGGTGTAGTGTATGCAAACCCTTATACTAAGTGCTTGGGAAAGTACAATGCAATAGGACCTAATTCTGAATTATCATGAATAATGACTTAGGATTTGAATCATGCCTTTTTCATGTAATGTAAATGTAAAAGCATTGACTTTTTTAAGTGATACATTTTCAATATTATGTCTAGTTCAATCCTATTAAAAAAAAACCCACTGGTGAAGGCTGTGTAATAGATCCTTCTCTTACCAAAACCGATTTCAATGACTTATTACAAATCAGAATACATTCTTGTAGTATATTCCCACTTAAAATTGATGCCTATCATTCTATCATTACCTCCTGGTCACTTGGTCCAGTGGCCAAGCACCATCATTTCCCAAATTCAAGAAGGCTTTGTAGAAGTGACACCAATGCCTTTTGGTCATAGGGTGAATATTTTCCCTTGAAAATGGAGCTCACCAAACCCAGCCTAAAACAGAACTTCTAAGGGGCTGTTCTTAGCTGAATATATAAATTATTTAGCAGTATGCCTCAGGATATACTACTTATAACAGACCAATGATTCATTTCTTATTTCCTATTCCAGCTGAGTAGTTGAGATTGAGAATTCCTGATACGGCTTTGGCAAATGTTTCAATCCTCACTCCTTTGAAATTTCACAGGAAAACTAATGTCTTTTCTGCATAGCTAAAGGAACAAATTGGCGTGTCTTTTTATATTTGATAATCTATCTCAAATATTTGTATTTCCTACAAGAACTGAAGAAATGCAGCTTAAAATGTGTTTATTAAACTCTGCAATGGATATTCATTCATTCATTCAATCATTTATTAAGGGCTTACTGTGCAGACAACTGTACTAAGTTCTTGGGAAAGTACAATGCAAGAATAAACAGTGACATTCCCTACCCACAATAAGCTCACAGTCTAAGGGGAGGAAAACAGACATCGATGCAAATAAATAAAATTACAGATATAAATGTAAGTGCAGTGGGGCTCAGGGGCAGGTAGAGTGGAGAGCAAAGGGAGCAAGTCAGGGTGATGCAGAAGGGCGTGAGAATTTAGGAAAAGTGGGGTTTAGTCTAGGAAGGCCTCTTAGAGGAGTAGTGCCTTCAATAAGGCTTTGAATGGGAGGGAAAGTAATTGTCTGGCGGATTTGAGGAGGAAGGGCATTCCAGGCCAGAGGCAAGACGTGGGCCAGGGGTCAGCGGTGAGAAAGGCAAGATTGAAGCACAAGCGAGAAGGTTAACACCAGAGGAGCAAAGTGCACAGGCTGGATTGTAGAAGGAAAGAAGTGAGGTGAAGGAGGAGAGGACAAGGTGATGCAGTGCTTTCTCGTCAATGGTGAGGAGCTTTTGTTTTATATGGCGCTGGATGGGCAACCACTGGAGTTTATGAAGAGTGGGGTGACGGTCCTGAACATTTCTGTAGAAAGATGAACTGGGTAGCCGAATGAAGTATGGACTGGAGTGGGGAGAGAATGGTGGTGTGAGGCTAGCAAGGAGACTGAGACAGTAATCCAGGCAGGATAGGATGAGTTACTATATTACCATGATAGCAGTTTGGATGGAGAGGAAAAGGTGGATTTTAATGATGTTGTGAAGGTGGGACCTACAGGATTTGGTGACAGATTGAATACTTGGGTTGAATGAGAGAGAGGAGTTAAGGAAAACACCAAAGTTACGGACTTGTGAGACAGGAAGGATGGTGATTTGGAAGTAAGGGAGAAGACAGGGTTTGGCTGAGAAGATAAGGAGCTCTGTTTTGGACGTGTTAAATTTGATGTTATGGGAGGACATCTAAATAGAGATGTCTTGAAGGCAGGAGGAGAGGGGAGAAGATGAAGATTTGGGTATCATCAGCATAGAGATGGTAGCTGAAGCCATTTGAGCAAATGAGTTCTATAAGGTAGTGGGTGTAGATGGAGAATAGAAGGGGACCGAGAACTGAACCTTGAGGGACCCTCACAGTTTGGATGTGGGAGACAGAGGAGGAGGCTGTGAAGGAGACTGAGAATGAATGGCCAGAGAGATAAGTGGAGAATGAAGAGAGGGCAGTCAGTTAAGCCAAGTTTGGATCATGTTTCTAGGAGAAGGAGGTGGTCCACAGTAGTTATGAGTAGTTTTATAATATTGAGCAAGAATTTTGCAGTTTCTATGTGACAATTTTCTCTTGCACGCTAATAATTGACTCTTTGCTATTAGACCTTCAGCCTTCCCCACATTTTGTTCTACAGGGTGCTAAAAGCCACACTGGCGTATTTCATCCTGTTTTCTAATCTATCTATGCATCATTAATCAGCATACAGGCTAAACAGGAGAACTGAGTGATCAATCGGTCAATCAATAGTATTCATTGATGAAAACTCTTTTCAGAGAGTACTGTATTAAGTGCTTGGGAGAGTACAATACAACATAACTCACAGATCTGTTCCCCACTCACAAGAAAAGGCAAAAATTAATATAAATCAATAAATTATCTATGTGTACATAAGGCATTCTATCGTATTTACTAAAAGCTGACTATGCAAAGCACTGTACTAAGCACTTGGGAGAGTGCTTTGATGCTGAGGGTGGAGTGAATTTCAAGTGCTTAAAGGCTATAGAGTCAAGTGCATAGATACAGAATGGAGAGGAAGTGGGGAAAAGGAGAAGAAAAGAGACCCCTTAAAGTTTTGAAGGTGGGGGAGAGTGGTGCTCTGTCATATATTCATTCATTCATTCATTCAATAGTATTTATTGAGCGCTTACTAAGTGCAGAGCACTCTACTAAGCATTTGGAATGTATAATTCGGCAACAGATAGAGACAATCCCTGCCCATTGATGAGCTTACAGTCTAATCGGGGAAACGGACAGACAATAGCAATAAATAGATTCAAAGGGATGTACATCTCATTAACAAAATAAATAGGGTAATAAAAATATATACAAATGAGCAAATGAGCACAGTGCTGAGGGGAGGGGAAGGAAGAGGAGAAGGAGCAGAGGGAAACGGGGGGAAAGGGAGCTTAGCTGAGGGGAGGTGAAGTGGGACAGAGTGGCAGCAGAAGGAGCAGAGGGAAAAGGGGTAGCTCAGTCTGGGAAGTCCTCTTGGAGGAGGTAAGCTCTCAGTAGGGCTTTGAAGAGGGGAAGAGAGTTAGTTTGGCAGAGGTGAGGAGGGAGGGCATTCCTGCACAGCAGGAGGACGTGGGCCAGGGGTCGATGGCGGGATAGGAGAGAACAGAGGACAGTGAGGAGGTGAGCGGCAGAGGAACGGAGCGTGCGGGGTGGTCAGTAGAAAGAGACAAGGGAGGAGAGGTAGGAGGGGGCAAGGTGATGGAGAACCTTAAAGCCCAGAGTGAGAAGTTTTTGTTTCGTGCGGAAGTTGATAGGCAACCACTGGAGGTTTTTAAGGAGGGGAGTGACATGCCCAGAGCATTTCTGCAGGAAAATGATCCGGGCAGAAGAATGAAGAATAGACTGGAGCGGGGAGAGAAAGGAGGAAGGGAGATCAAAGAGAAGGCTGACACAATAATCCAGCCAGGATATTATGAGAGCCTGTATCAGTAAGATAGCCGTTTGGATGGAGAGGAAAGGGCAGATCTTGGCAATATTATAAAGGTGAGACCGACAGGCCTTGGTGACAGATTGGATGTGTGGGGTGAATGAAAGAGCTGAGTCAAGGATGACACCAAGGTTGCGAGCTTGAGAGACGGGATAATGGTCGTACCATCCACAGTGAAAGGGAAGTCAGGAAGAGGACAGGGCTTGGGAGGGAAGATAAGGAGCTCAGTTTTGGACATATTATGGAGGGGGAGGGAGTTATAGGCCAGAGGGAGCATGTAGGGAAAGGATCAGTGGTGAGACAGTTGAGATCAAGGCATAATAAGCAAGCTGGAGAGGAGTGAAGTGTGTGGGCTGGGTTATATAGGAGATAGGTACAAACTGACTAGCCAATTGAGTTCTTTAAAGCTGATGTTAAGGAGTTTTTGTTTCATGCAGAGGTGAATGGGCAACCACTGGAGGTTCTTGAGGAGCGGGGAGATGTGGACTGCCCATTTTGTTTTTAGAAAAATGATCTTGATAACAGAGACAGCAGTGGTAGTGTTTAATTCTGGGCTGTAGATGAAAGCTGTCAAATAGACATAAATCTCCATGCCCTTTGGCATAAAAATTTCATAATCTGCTTAAAGTCTTGCTAAGCTTTGATTTTTGTTTTCTGTCTCTGCCTATCTGAAATGGTTTGATAATGACAACATATTGAGGCAATTGGTTAATGTTCTCAGGTAGCTATTGCTTCATAGTATGTGTACTTTTTGTACACATTTTCACCAAAAACATTTAAAACATATTTCAGAAAAATTAATGGGGAACTCAGTAATTCAATCAGTAGTATTTTTTAAGCACTTCTTGTAGAGCACTGGACCAAGTTCTAGAAAAAGCACAATAAAATAAGTAGGCATGATCCCCTACTTTCAAGGAGCTGACAATCCAAAATAAATGAATAAAAATTAAATGAATTATACATAGGGGAAACAACAGAGTATAGGATTAGTTCATAAGTGTCATGGGATATGTACAAAGTACAGAAGAAATGTAGGAAATTTTGGATGTTCTTTGCTTTCTTCCCCTAGTATATGATTGTTTCTTCACTATCATCAAAAGAACTGCAATAATTACAAATGACCTTTACTATTATTAATATTTGAATTTAAGGAAAATTAATTAAAAAGGCTGAAATATTTTCTCATACAGTATACTTTGTTTTTGCAAAATTTGGGAAAATCGAAGGGGAGAGCTTGAAAAACCACTGATTTGCTTTGTTCCAGTAGGTAATCCAAACTTTTTTGAATTTCCCTAAATGCTGTCTGTCTTTATTGACACAAGTGGGTCTTTAAGATGTGCTTGATAATAAGACTTTTATTTGACTGGCCACAGCTATTTAGCACTGACACTCATAATTACTTTGGTCAGATGAGCTTCTTTTACATGGATCCCATTCCTAGCAAGGTAATATTACATATGGGACTGCACTGTGAAACAGAGCGTATATCTGCAAGTTGAAAAGAATAAAAATGTAGCACTTAAAAGTTCTTTTTGGCTTCTCAAAGGGCTGCAGGAAGCTTCTTTGTAGAAATTGTATGGCATTTCAAACAGCTTTTTTGCTTCTTTTTAAAAGGATTTTTTTGTGAGTATTGGGACTTTGTCCTCTCTGGCCTTTATGTGAAAGTTGTCTTTTTAAAGTCAGAGGAAAAAAAAACAAGGCTGAAAGTTTTAGATATGTTTCTTTCTCTTTGAGCCTAGAGGACTTTTTATTACTATAAACATATATAAGGTCATATACCTATATATTTGTTTTACTAATACATTTTCCTAGACTTGCAAATGTTCCTTCTACTTTATTTGAGCAGTTGGTAATGCTTTTCTGATGGAGCTCTGCCAAATTGGGTCAGATGGTTAATAGGAGTTAGATTGAGGTAACTATCTCACTGTTTAGCCCTTCTGCTTTGCATTCATATGAGTAGCTGCCAAATTTCCTTTGTGCCCACATCTAAACTCCATTTCCAACATGCCAGATATTCAGAACTTCCATAGTGTTTTGGATTAAAATCTTTCCTCTTCTCCAGGCTCTTTCTTGAAAACAGTATTAGCTATTTAGGTACCACAGCCCTACTTGGTTGAAGGCCTATATAATTCTTATTTTTGTAATAAAGGCATTTATAGAAGCAATAGAAACACCTATAGAAAACCTCTTTTTACAGTGTTAAAAATAATGGAAAACTGCTATATGGGAGTGAGGTATTTGTCAGCTAAATTGAATGAGGTGAATAAGAAAGTACATTTGCTGAATTGTTCAATTATGAAATTAATACTATGCTCACTCATACTTAGCATGGGCTATGAAGGAACAATATTTTTTCTCTCTTAATTTTTTGTGCTAGTTTTCTTGAAGCCATACAGCATCTGTTAGTTTTGGAGTAACACTTAAAACTGAAACATGTACATTTTCTAGCTGATGTTTCTTATGCATTTTATTCATTTTGAAATCCAAGTACGCATTTTATATTTGAGATTTTGAAGTCTGAAAAATGCATAAAACTATCTTGAAAATGGACATGCCTCCAATGACATTTATATGTAATACAATTTATTGATATGCATCCATATGTGTACATACTCATACATATGTATGTATATATATGCATACATATTTGATCATTTATCAGCATAGAGCTTGGTTCGTGTTAGCTATGAATGATACAACATTGCTTGCAACAGAATGCAGCAGATCCGACTTTTAAGGAAGTTTTCTAAGTTGGAGATATTGACTCAATCACTCTAGAAGAAGTGATTTATATCTGGCTAATGAGAAATAATAAGAGAAGCAGTGTGGCTCAGTGGAAAGAGCCCGGGCTTGGGAGTCAGAGGTCATGGGTTCGAATTCCGGCTCTGCCACTTGGCAGCTATGTGACTGTGGGCAAGTCACTTCACTTCTCTGTGCCTCAGTTCCCTCATCTGTAAAATGGGGATGAAGACTGTGAGCCTCATGTGGGACAACCTGATTACCCTGTAACTACCCCAGCACTTAGAACAGTGCTCTGCACATAGTAAGCACTTAACAAATACCAACATTATTAGAAGTGGTTCAGTATTTTTATCAAGAGTTGATAAGGTTCTTACCCACCTGTTTACTAGTAGCTTCTACAGAATGTAACAGACTTAAACTATGAGATCCATGTGGGATAGGGACTGCGTCTGGTCTGACTAATTGTATTCATCCCAGCACTTAAAACATGCTTGACACAAAGTAAGTGCTTAAAAATATAATCATATTGATAATGATTAATAATAATATTAATGATGAGGAAACCCAATTATCACCTACTTCAGTGCAGAAACATAGAGAATGACAGGACAGGACCTAATGACAGGGCACTGTGGTTTATTTGCGTCTTTATCAGAGAACAAAAATACAGAGAGAAATATGTTTTGATGCTTTGGCCCGAATAGGGCAGCTAACTTCAACTGAGCAATAATGAGGCTTATTATTGCTTATAAACTCCCAAACTTCACTGAGTGTTCTTTGGTAATTTAAATCTCCCATGACCTACGCATTTGAGGTATAATGATATCATGGTATTTGTGAGTAAGTTTTTCAATTCTTCAGCGGTGAAAGAGTAAGAGTAAGACCACCTCTTCCATCTCTTGCCCCTAATAATCTGGCCATGTACTTCATCGAGAACACTGAAACCATCAGGCATAATCTCCACAAAATCTCTCCTGCTACTCTCAAATCCCTCCTTATTCCTGACCCTTCTTCAATTCTCCCATTTTCCCCAGCAATATCTCAAGTGGAATATTCCACCTCCTCTTAAAATCCATCCCCTTCACAGTGCCTCCGATCCCATCCCTTCTTACCTTATCAAAATGCTTGCCCCTTCCCATCTTCCTTCCCTGACCACCTTCATCTGTTCACTTTCCAGTGGCTTCTTCCCCACTACTTTCAAACATGTTGACATCTCCCCTTTTATACAAAAATCCTCCCTTGATTGTATGGCCTCCTCCAGTTACTGCCCCATCTTCCTCCTACCATTCCTCTCCAAACTACTTGAGTGACTTTTCTACCCTCACTACCTCCACTTCTCCTTCTCCAATTCTTTCCTAGATACCCTCCAACCTGGTTTCCCCACCTTACACTTCCAAAACTGCCCTTTCAAAAGTCACCAATGATCTCCTGCCTGCCTTCAGAACACACCATTGACATCTCAAACCTAATATATCCAAAAGAGAACTCCTTTTCTTCCCACCCAAACCCGATCCTCCCCTTGTACTATAAACAGCACCGCCAACCTTCCTGACTCACAAGTCCATAACCTTGACCTTATCCTTGATTCATATCCCTCATTCAACCTATATATTCATTCAATCTGTCACCAAATCGTGTGACTAAAATTCACTCTTTCCTCTCCATCCAAACTGCTACCATATTAGTCTAAGAACTTATCCTATCTCACCTCAATTACTGCATCAGCCTCCTTGCTAACATTGGCTGCCTCCTATCTCTCCTCACTTCAGTCCATATTTCACTAAGTTGCCTGAATCATTCTTCTACAAAGCCTTGTTTAGCCATTCCTCCAGAACATCCACTGGCTGTCCAACCATTTCCACATCAAACAGAAACTCCTTACCTTAGGCTTCAGAGCACTTAATCTCCTTGCCCTCTCTTACTAATTTCCTATAATTCAGCCCACACACTTCACTCCTCTAAAACCAACCTACTCTGTCATTGTTAATAGTAATAATAATAATAATAGTGGCATTTGTTAAGTGCTTACTATGTGTTAGGCACTGTTCTAAGAGCTGAGGTGGATACAAGAAAATCAATTTGTACACAGTCCCTCTCCCACATCTCCCTGCCAACCCCTCTCCCACATCTTGCCTCTGCTTCTTTATGTCTGACAGATGAACACTTTCTTTCTCAAAAGCTTTATTAAAAGCACATCTCCTCCAAGAGACCTTCCCCTATTAGGCCCTCATTTCCTATTCACCCATTCCCTTCTTTGTCACCCTCGAACTTGGATTTGCAAGCTTTGGTCACTCCTTCCTCAATCTCACAACACCTATGTACGTATCTGTAATATATATATTTATATTAATGTCTATCTCCCCAAATACACTGTAAGCACACTGTGGACAGGAAACATGTCTATCAACTTTGTTTATTGTACTTATACAAGATTTAGTACAGTGCTCTGAACAAAGTAAATGGTTGATGGATTGATTGGTCACATCTGACAACCCCACAAGGTAAAGTAGAACAATAACAGTAGTGCAAAAATAAAGTGCACCTGATGATTTCCTGGCTTCACCCTAACCCCAGGCTTGTTCCCCACCTTCTTATACTCCAACCATTTTAAGGCTAAGGGCAGATGGGAGATGAGCAGATGATTGAAGAGCTCAGAGGAGATGGGTTAGCAGGGCTGGTAGAAAGGTGAGGCAGTGGAAATATGATTAGTAATAATTGGCACTCTTTTGCATCTCCTCTTTGCACCTCAAGGAACTACTTTAAAGAGTCAGTAAATTTTCTTGGCTCAAACTAACATTGCTCTGAGCCACAATATTTTTAGTTGCCTGCTTTTTCCAAGTGAAGTGATGTCATCAACTATGCCACTGAAAATAGTGAGGAAACTTATGTGTGTTAATGGTTGAAAAGGTTCCCAAGAGAAGAGCAAAGTGATACTTTTTGATACAGTTAATAAGACTGTAGTCCAGGTCTTGACACAAAAGATTCAACTCATTTCTCAAGTGGTTTTACCAACAAAGCCTTTGAGTTACATTCAGCATCCAAAGAGTGGATAATATGACTAACAATGAAGTAATGCTCACTGAAATATAATTCCACTGGGCAGGACATATGAGGAGAATGGATGAAAGTGGGGTATCCAAATAGCTACTCCAGTATAAACTGAAAGAGAACAAACACATGCAGGTAAGGATGCATGAGAATGAGGACATGCAGCACAAACAATGTAAGGACACAATGAACCACAATCTTATACACTGTAATATCATGGTAACCTGTTCAGAGACTACCACATTACACATGCTGAGTGGGCAAAATTTTGATGAGAATTATCTTCTTGAATTGAGACTTTGCAAAGAATATGAGACCAGGGGGAAGTGTAGAAAGAAAAGATGCTCTAAAATAAGCCAATTTAAATGAAAATCAAGGGAGTATATCACTATGGGTTCTCCTAGAGAATTGGTTTCTGAGTCACACATCAGTCTGCTCAGTCATATATAACTCGATTTCATTAACAGTATCATCTTCTTCTATATACAGAGAGAGAGAGAGAGAGAGAGAGAGAGAGAGAGAAAAAAAAAGATAGACACTCCCGGTAAAGTAATGACTCCTTACCAAGATTGTGCCAGTGAAAGTATCAGATATGAAAGATAATATTTGAATAGAGACAAAAAAATGCATCCTCAGCACCTTTCATTAAGATCATGACAATTGAGAAGCCTAAAAAACCCTGCAATGTGATATACAAACATATTTGGAGCATATGTGCAACATATAGGATCTGGGAGCCTTTCCCTGGTTGATTTCTAATTTCTCACTTTATAACCTCAACTGCCAAATTTGCGTTTTTGCATCACCTAAGCACTTTGGTCCTCACTTCTCTCCATAACACTTGATGTATGCATCTTAATATGCTACTATTTTCTCCTACCTATAATTTATATAATTTATGTTAATGTACATAAGACTTTAAATTCCTCAAAGGCAGGAATCATACCTAATAATGGTTTTATATGGTCCCAAGTACTTAGAGCAGTGCTCTAACTGCAGTGAGTGTTCAATACATACTATTGGTTGATTAACTGATTTTAGGTGGTAATTGTGTGAAGAAGGTAACAGAACCTTATTATGTCCTATTCAAGTTTTCCTCATTTGAGATTCGGGCTTCAAGAAGCACAAAGAACCAGTCAACATATAAAGTAGTGATCTTAGTTCCAACTTTATGTGGAAACGTTTATACAGTCAAAGATATTTAAAAAAATAGTCAGATATATGTACCTGATGGAATTCCTGCAGCAATATAAAAGCAATGAGGTAACATATTCATTATCTTCAAGAGGAAAAATATGAAAGCTGACTGAGAAAACTACAGGACTGTTTCACTATTTTCTATAGACAGCAAGTATTACAATATAATCTTTCCAAATAGGCTACTGAGGAGTATCATTAGCATGCCCTCTATAAATTGTAGTGTAGCCTCAGAACCAGAGAAATGAACTTTGCAGTATAACAGATACAGCTACTGCAAGTAGCAACACTAAAACAGTCATACTTTATTTGTCGATCTCACAAAAACATTTGAATACCATCAGCAGATATGGACTCTGTCAACTACTACACAAATTTGGCCGCTAGGTTTCCATGCTTGGTTGATGGGATGAGAGATTCTGCTTCAGATCAAAATTATATTGCATATTTCACACACTAAACCATATTAATCTTTCTTCAATATGGTATAGGTCAAATACCACATTATCTTCAGGATATTTATCATTCTACAGCTGCAGAGTTAAAAATCTGAGTGAAATGTTTTTCAGAGAAAGGCCTTCAGGGAAAATCCTGCTGAACAGTAGTAAAATAGGAAGATGTTCAGAAAACTTTTCATCTCTGATTATTCATTCATTCATTCAATTGTTGAATGCCTATTTTATTGAGTACTTATTGTGTGTAGAGTAGTGTATTAAGTGCTTGGAAGAGTACAAAATAATAATAAGCAGACACATTCCCTACCCACACTCAGCTTAAAATCTAGCAGGGGAGACAGACATTTATATAAGTAAATAAATTACAAATGTGTTCATAAGTGCTTTGGGGCTGGGATGGGGGGTGAGTAAAGGGAGCAAGTCAGGATGATGCAGAAGGGAGTGGGAGAAGAGGAAATGGGGGCTTAGTCAGGTAAGGCCTCTTGGAGGAGATGTACCTTCAAAAAGATTTCAAAAGGGAGGAAACATAATTGTCTGTTGAATTTGAGGGGGGTAGGGGGAGAGTGTTCCAGTCCAGAGGGAGGATGGGAGTTAGGGATTGGCGGAGAATTAAATGAGATTGAGGTACAAACATTGTGACTTACTGGAAAGAGCACGGGCTTGGGAATCAGATGACATGGATTCTTATTGCGGTCTCGCCACTTGTCTACTATGTGAGCTTGGGCAAGTCAATTAACTTCTCTGTGCCTCAGTTACCTCATCTGTAAAATGGGGATTAAAAGTGTGAAACCCATGAGGGGCATCCTGATTACCCTGAATCTACCCCATTGCTCAGAACAGTGCTTGGCACATAGTAAGCACTTAATGCCATCATTATTATCATTATTATTATTATTATTATGAGACAGCATTAGAGGAGTAAAGTATGCAAGTTGCATTGTATTAGGAGAGTAGTGAGGTGAAGTAATAATAATAATTATGATATTTATTAAGTGCTTACTATGCTCCAGGCACTGAACTAAGCACTGGGATGGACACAAGTTAGGAGGGGACAAGGTGATTGAGTGCTTTAAAGCCAATGGTGAAGAGCTTTTATTTGATGCAGAGTTAGATGGGCAACCACTGGAGTTTTTGAGGAGTGGGGAAATGTGTCCTGAACATTTTTGTAGAAAAATGATCCGGGCAGCAGAGTGAAGTATGGACTGGAGTGGGGAGAGACAGGAGGCAGGAAAGTAGGCAAGGACGCTGATACAGTAATCAAGGTGGGACAAGATAAGTGACTGTATTAATATGGTAGTTTGAATGGAGAGGAAAGGTTGGATTTTAGCGATGTTGAGAAGGTGAAACTGACAGGATTTGGTGATGGATTAAAAATATGGATTGAATGAGAGAGAGTAGTCGAGGATGATGCCAAGGCTATGGGTTTGTGACACAGGAAGGATGGTGGTGCTGTCTACAGTGATGGAAAGATCATTGGGCATACAAGGTTTTGGAGGAAAGATATGGAGTTCTGTTTTGGACAAGTTACAATTGAGGTGGTTGGAAGACATCCAAGTAGAGATGTCTTGAAGGCAAGAGGAAATAAGAGACTGCAGAGAAGGAGAGAGATAAAGACTGGAGATGTAGATTTAGGTATCATCCCCATAGAGGTGGAAGTTGAAGTCATAGGGAGTGAATTAATTCTCTAAGGAAGTGTGTGTAAATGGAGAAAAGAAGGGGACCCAGAACTGAACCTTGAGGGACTCCCACAGTTAGGAGGTGGGAAGGAGGGGAGAAGCCCATGAAGGATATGGAGAATGAACAGCCAGAGAAATAAGAGAAGAACCAGGAAAGGACAGTGTCGGTGAAACCGAGGTAAGATAATGTTTCCAGGAGAAGGGGGTGGATGATAGGGTCGAACAAAGCTGAAAGGTCGAGGAAGATTAAGATGTAGTAGAGGCTGTTAGATTTAGCAAGAAGGAAATCATTGGTGACCTTTGAGAAGGTGGCTTCTGTGGACATAAGCTAGATTGGAGGAGGTCAAGGAGAGAATTGGAGGAGAGAAATTTGAGATAGTGGGTGAACACAACTCTCTCAAGGAGTTTGGATAGGAATGGTAGGAGGGAGATGCGGTAACTGGAGGGACCCGTGGGGTCCAGTGAGGGTTGCATTTAGGATAGGGGAAACATGGATATGTTTGAAAGCAGTGGGGAAAAAGCCAATGGAGAACAAAGAATTGAAGATGGCTGTTAGGGAGGGAAAAGGTTAGGGGTAAGGTGTTTTGATAAGGTGCAAAGGAATGGGGTCAGTTACATAGGGCATAGGGGGTGGATTTTGAGAAAAGGCAGGAGGTATCTTCTAGAGATACTGCTAGGAAAGATGGGAGAGTTGAAGAGGGGGCTGGAAGGGTGAGGGACTGAGAAGGGGAAGAGGCAATTTTAGGGATCTCAAGCCTTATAGTGTCAATTTTCTTAATAAAGTAGGTGGCTGGGTCACTGGGACAATAGATGAGGAAGGCAGGGGGACGGGGGGCCTGAGGAGGGAGTTAAATATCTGGAACAGCTGGCCAGGGCGATGGATATGGGTGTCAATATGGGTGGAGAGATCATTTTGCTGGGCAGAGGAGAGGGCAAAGTTAAAGCACACATGCTTTAACAGTGCATTAACAGTGCATGCTGTAGGTTCCAGTTAAACAGGAATCATGTGTGTTAGGCTTTAGAGCTCCTCATGGCAGTATGTGGTAGTGTGAGGCATACTAGATTGAAGCACAGATCCATTAAGGCATTTGTGTAATTTAACAACCTGCAACCAGTTTTTAATTTTTTTTTTCTCTTCTTCATATGTGGACTCAGTTTCATTATGGCTGCGAGGAACAAAGACCAAGTCTTTATGTTCCTGCCCGTTTCCCACCTCTTACAGTCTCCTATCTTTACTGGCATACTTGTGGGGGTGTAAGATCTCAATTAGCTTAATTGGAAAAATGAAGGCAGGATGAAATTAAATTGGACCAAGTGTAATATAGTGTGTATAGAGGTGAAAAATATTTACAAATATCAGACTGGGGTAAACTAGAGTGTGTAAAAGCCCTTTCCTCTCCACCCAAATGGCTATCTTACTGTTACAGGCTCTCGTAATATCCCGGCTAGATTACTGTGTCAGCCTGCTCTCTGATCTCCCTTCCTCCTCTCTTGCCCCTCTCCAGTCTATTCTTCACTCCGCTGCCCAGCTCATTTTCCTGCAGAAATGCTCTGGGCATGTCACTCCCCTTCTTAAAAACCTCCAGTGGTTGCCTATCAACCTCTGCTCAAAACAAAAACTTTTCACTTTAGGCTTCAAGGCTCTCCATCACCTTGCCCCTTCCTACCTCTCCTCCCTTCTCTCTTTCCACTGCCCACCCCGCATGCTCTGCTCCTCTTCTGCCCACCTCCTCACCGTCCCCCGTTCTCTCCTCTCCCACCGTTGGCCCCTGGGCCACATCCTCCTGCGGTTCTGGAATGCCCTCCCTCCTCACCTCCGCCAAACTAATTCTCTTCCCCTCTTCAAAACCCTACTTAAAGCTCACCTCCTCCAAGAGGCCTTCCCAGACTGAGCTCCCCTTTTCCCTCTGCTCCCTCTACCCCCCACTTCACCTCTCCGCAGCTAAACCCTCTTTTCCCCCCTTTCCCTCTGCTCCTCCCCCTCTCCCTTCATCCCCTCAGCACTGTACTCGTCCGCTCAACTGTATATATTTTCATTACCCTATTTATTTTGTTAATGAGATGTACATCACCTTGATTCTATTTATTTGCTATTGTCTTAATGAGATGTTTATCCCCTTGAGTCTATTTATTGCTACTGTTTTTGTCTGTCTGTCTCCCCTGATCAGACTGTAAACCCGTCATAGGGCAGGGACTGTCTTTATCTGTTACCGATTTGTTCATTCCAAGCGCTTAGTACAGTACTTTGCATATAGTAAGTGCTCAATAAATACTATTGAATGAATGAATAAAATAACAGTATAAGAAGTGACCAGATACTAGATTTCAGGGATATAAGGCTGCTTTGTTTTTTTAATCCATACAGTGCTGGGAAGGAGAGATTACGAGTTTCACTTGGGCTCCACACTTAGGAAAGGAAGGAGAAATTCGGGAAAGTCACTCTGTGGTGCTCCTCCCTGACATGTAACTAAGTGAATCAGAAAGAGGGATGTGAGATGAAGTATGGTGGGGATCAGGTTGGGAAAGGACAGTATACCCTTGGCTTTCTTGAGGTGACAAGTTAGGGAGCTCTGTGCCTGGAAAAATAGGACATGGGGAGAGAGTTCTTACTCGGGACTCTGAATGGATGGAGCGCACAAGGAAGGGATCAGAGAGGGTCTCTGGGGTTTCAGGGTCCAATGGCTAAGACTACATCAGACTCAGGCTCCTGCAACAGAGGGAGAAAAGAATGTGAGCCATGGGATACTCAGAAGTACACAGGGCTCTCTACTAGAAAAGTGCTTAACAAATATTATTATTACTATTATTATAATGATGATGACCTGCCTGCAAGAGTAGCTCAGGGTTGCCAGGGAGACCCATGGATCTGATGAGGCATGGAATGAAAGAAAACCTTCTCCCTGGGTTTCTTGCAATTAACATCAGGGAAGTGAGTGGTAGGTTAATCCCTGATGTTCTCTATACCTATAGGGAGATACCTGGGTTTCAGAGGTAGAGTGGTGTCAGTAATAGAGGTGCAGGGACTTGTGAGCAAGGAGGATAATCTCAAAACTTGCATTAGAAAACATAGGGATATGGAGGGATTTCGGATCCAGTGGGACTTGACTGGGGTCTGGATTTTCCTAAAGTGATTGTTCCTAAAGTGATTCGTGGAGAGCTTTCAGACTAGGTTTAAGACTGAAAACTTCATTAATGTCATAAGAACTGGACTGTGTCCTATAAGAGCTTGCAAGTCATCCTTCTGCTTTTTTCTGATTGGTCAAATCCTTCGAGCATTGTGTCCAACTTTGATTACTGTGTTTTAAAAGAGAAATTCTATCGGATCCTGAAAAGAGAAGCTAAAATGATTAAAGGGTTGGATAATGGTGATGACCTGTTAGCAAATAGTTGATTTTTTTAACGGGAAGAATTTTGTTTCCCATGTACCTAGAGAACCAGAAGAAAGAGAACCAGGTAGAAATAGATAAAGCATAGGAGATTACAAATTGCTCATTGTGAACAGAGAATGTGTCTGTTACATTGATATATTATATTCTCCCAAGCACTTAAATCAGTGCTCTGCACACAGTAAATTCTCAATAATTATGTTTAATGGATTAAAACATTTCTGAAAATCAGGGCATTTAAACATTGGAGTGGGATTCTAAGGGAGATTGTCCATTCTCTCTCCTAGGTAGAGCTGTCACAGGTAACTGTTGAGGGTCCCAGACATTGATATATATGTGAAATCACTGATATTATACATGGAGAAATGTGTTTGTTTAAGACACAATTTTGTGGATGTGTTGAGGGTCCCCTGTAACTAGGGTGTTTTTACAGGAGAACACAAAATGTTCCCATCTCAGATTTGCATGAACACAGGTGTAGATCTGATCTGTGTAAAATGCCAGCAATGTGGCCTAGTGGATAGAACACAGGACCCTCTATGCCCCATATTTTTATTTTCAGCACACACAGTCGGGTACTCCAAGTTTTAATAATGATAATAATAATAATACTGATAATTAGTGTAGTATTTATTAAGCACTTTCTGTGTGCCAGGCAATGTACTGAGCTCTAGGATAGATAAAGGCAAATCAAGAGCTTGGGCAGGTAGAAGATCAACTGAAAACTGAATTGTCTGGTATAAAATTAACAAGTGGCCACCTGAATACCAGGACATCTTTAAGAAAAGAAAAGAAGCAGCACTGCCTAGTGGATAGAACACGGTCGAGGAGTCAGAAGGACTTGGGGTCTAATCCCAGTTTCGTCACTTGTCTGCTGTATCACCTTGGTAAAGTAACTTCACTTCTCTGTGCCTCTGTTACTTCATCTGTGAAATGGGGTTTAAGATTGTGAGCCCAATGCAGAACATGGATAGTTTTCAACCTGAAGAGCTTGTATCAACCCCAGCACTTAGTTCCATGCCTGGCACATAGTAAGCACTTAAATAACAAACAACAACAAAAAAAAGGCAAGATGTCCATTTGACCCAGATGACTGTGTTTTTTCACCTGCCTAGAACAGACAATTTCAACAGTTTTTTTC
This sequence comes from Ornithorhynchus anatinus, assembly GCF_004115215.2. Taxonomy (NCBI): domain Eukaryota; kingdom Metazoa; phylum Chordata; class Mammalia; order Monotremata; family Ornithorhynchidae; genus Ornithorhynchus; species Ornithorhynchus anatinus. The sequence goes on from NC_041731.1 coordinate 85,161,772, forward strand.
CCCCATACCCTTTTATTATGGTGTTACAATTCTGTGAGTATAGGAAAATAAATAGAATGCATAAAAGAAACTTGATTTTTCCCCAACCTGATTTTGTTTAGCAGTGACCGCTTAAAACAGTTTTAATATTTGTATTTAATTTTATTTAATGTTACCAATATTTATAACAACTTTGATAAAGTAGGGATATTGAGTGATTCAAATTCAAATTGCCTATCTGAATATGGCTCAAGATGGTATGCCTGTTATATGCACTCTAAATTGTTTTCTTATTTGTAGTCTCAATAGAGACTGGCTCAAAGAGACAGAGTAATAGACAATCAGCAATTCCTAGCGATTCACACCAGAATATACTTCAGGAACTGGAGAAAGGCTATAAAAAAAAATCTAACAGTGCTCTAATCAATCAATCCGTGGTATTTATTGAGCACTTATTGTGTGAGAGCACTGAAGTTTGCACTTGAAGCTTGCACTATAATACAAGAAAACGCATTCCCTTCCCAGGAACAGCTTGTAGTCTAATTTTCCGGTCTTATCAGTTTGGCACTCTTCAGCTGAATACATGCAACAGAAATATAAAAAACAACTATACAAATATATACATATATATATATATATATATATATATATAAATATGAAAACAACTGGAGGAATGATTTGGTATCATGAATTCCCCAAACATAGAAGTAATTCCATTCTTGTCCTTTTGCTAAACAAATAGAGTTAGCACCTCATTTGGTAGCTTTGTAGATTTCACTCTGTTGAACAGAATGATCCTTTCAGAAAAAAACCTTTTCTATGCTTACAAAAGAGAGGTTCAAAGAAAATCAAAATTCAAACCGAAAGTAAAAATTCAAGACAGTTTTCTTGACATAATTTCAGTTTAAACCACAAGAGTAATTATGGCAGTATTCCCAAAATGCTACAGAAACTGGAAGAGTTATATAAGTTGAGGACTACATCCAGCATTTTTAATATGTTTAGCAAAGAAACAGACAGTGCAGCTTTCTCTGAGGCTAAATGAATGAGTGTGCTCTATCTTAGGATGAAAGCACTTTCTAGGCTACATTTCTAGGTAGACTGAGTAATTTGTGTCAGGGTAGAAATGGACTGAAGAAATCCTTAGTATTTACTGAGTGCTCATGGTGTGCAGAGCACTGAATGAAGCAACTGGGAGAGTACCAGTACCAACACTGGACCACCACCTTCTCCTGGAAACATTATCCAACCTTGGCTTTACTGACTCTGTCCTCTCTTGGTTCTCCTCTTATCTCTCTGGCCATTCACTTTCAATCTCTTTCCTCGGCTTCTCCTCTGCCTCCCACCCCATAAATGTGGGGGGTCCCTCAAGGTTCAATTCCCAATCACCTTCTATTTTCCATCTACACCCACTCCCTGGTGAGCTCACTCATACCGATGGCTTCAACTAGCACCTTTATGCAGATGATACTCAAATCTACATCTCCAAACCCTTATCTCTCTCCCTCTCTCCAGTCTCCCATCTCCTCCTGCCTTCAAGATATCTCTACTTGGATGTCCTCCTGTCACTTCCTATTTAACATGTCCTAAACAGAGCTCCTTATCTTCCCACCCAAACCCTGTCCTCCCCCTGATTTTTCCATCACTGCAGATGGCACCATTAGCCTTCCTGTCTCACAAGCCCATAAGCTTGGCATTATCCTTGACTCCCCTCTCTCCATTCAACCCACGATTTCAAATTATAGCTAAATCCTGTCCATCCCATATTCATAACATAGCTAAAATCTGCCCTTTCCTCTACATCCAAACTGCTACCATGTTAACACAATCACTGATTCTCTTCCACCTGAATTACTGCATCAGCTTCCTCATTGACCTCCCAGGTTTCTGTCTCTCCCCACTCCAGTCCACACTTAAATCTGCTGCCTGGATCACTTTTCTATAAAAACTTTCAGGACGTCACACCACTCTTTAAAAAACTCCATTGGTTGCCCATCCACTGCTGAATCAAACGAATACTCCTCACCATTGACTTTAAAGCACTCCATCACCTTGCCTCTTCCTACTCACCTCCCTTCTCTCCTTCTACATTCCAGCCTGTACACTTCACTCCTCTGGTGCTAACCTTCTCACTGTGCCTCGATCCTGCCTGTCTCGCTGCTGACCCCTGGCCCACTTCCTGTCTCGGGCCTGGAATGCCCTCCCTCCTCAAATCCAAGAGATAATTATTCTCCCTTCTTCAAAGCCTTATTGAAGGCACGTCTCCTCTAAGTGGCCTTTCCAGACTAAGCCCCACTTTTCCTCACCTTCCACTCCCTTCTGCATCATCCCGACTTGCTCTCCTTCCTCTTCCCCTCTCCCAGCTCCACAGCACCTATGTACATATCTGTAATTTTATTTGTATTGATGTTTCTTTTCCCTCTTCCCTTCCCCTAGAGTGTAAGGTTGCTGTGGGCAGGGAACGTCACTGTTTATTGTAATATACTCTTCCAAGTGCTTAGTAAGGTGCTCTTCACATAGTAAGTGCTCAATAAATATGATTGAACAAATGAATGAAGTACAGTATAACAGAGTTGGAATTCACTTTTTCCAACCAGCATATAAATAAATAAAAATTACATATATATACATAAAGGCTATGGGGCGGGGAGAGGGAGAAGAGCAAAGGGAGCAAGTCAGGGTAATAATAATAATAATAATAACAATTAAGTGCTTACTATATGCCAAGCACTGTTCTAAGCTCTGGGGGAGATACAAGGTAATCATGTTGTTCCAGGTGGGGCTCACAGTCTTCATCCCCATTTAACAGATGAGGTCACTGAAGCACAGAGAAGTGAAGTGACTTGCCCAAGGTCACACAGCTGACAAGTGATGGAGTCGGTATTAGAACCCATGACCTCTGACTCCTAAGCCCAGGCTCTTTCCACTAAGCCACGAGAAGGGAGTGACAGATGAAGAAAAGTAGGGCTTAGTCTACGAAGGCCTCTTGCAGGAGCTGTGCCTCAGTAAGGCTTTGAAGGAGCAGAGAGTAATTGTCTGGAGGATGTGAAGAGAGAGGACATTCCAAGGCCAGAGGTAGGATGCGGGTTAGGGTTTGGCTGTGAGACAGGCAAGATCAAGGCACAGTGAGATGTTTAGCACCAGAAGGAATGAAGTTTACGTGCTGGGTTGTAGCAGGACAGAAGTGAGGTGCGGTAGGAGTGGGAAAGGTGATGGAGTGCTTTAAAACCAATGGAGAGGAGTTTCTGTTCAACCAGATGTAAGACATGGGCAAGGGGTTGGCAGTGATACACGAAATAAAGTTACACTGAGTAGGTTGGCATTAGAGGAGTAAAGTGTGAGGGCTGTGTTGTAGTAGGAGGTCAGTTAGGTAAGGTAGGAGGTGGTAGATCCATTTCCAAATACATTTCCAGGGAAGCAGCATAGCCTAGTGGATAGAGCCCAGGGCTGGGAGTCAGAAGGACCTGGATCCTAGTCCCCACTTCACTATTTGTCTGCTGTGTGACTTTAGACAAGTCACATGATTTCTCTGTGCCTTGGTTACCCCATCTGTAAAATGGAGATTTAGATTGTGAGCCCTATGTGAGAAAGGCAATGTGTCCAAACTGATTACCTTGTATCTAAACACGGAATAAGTGCTTAACAAATACCATAGACCATAATTATCATCAGATGAAAAGGTTGATTAATAAACCAATCATTCTTTTTTTCTTTTTCCCATTTTCATTTGGATTTTCTTTGTAGTTTTTTTTAAAGTGTGTCATATTTTGAGGTGTTTTTACTTATTTTTTTATGGTTTTTTTTTTTGACCCCATTCTTCGCAATGCCATTCCTAAAACCTTATTCTATTCTGATTTATGAAAAATGGGTAAGGGTAGAGCAGTGGTCTTGACAATCTCATCTCAAAATATTTTGTTCCATGTCAACCGCCTACATAACGGCTGCCAGGAATGGAAAGATCAGGCCAGAGAGCATGAATGGCCCAGGAATCAGGCATATGGCCTGCAAATTGATATGATACATGTTTCCTTCCAATTCTAAACTAAAATTCTATGATGATACCCAGGCAGTCTCATTCTAGTCTCCTGTAAATAAAGAAACAGCAGTACCATTAGGCAACATCCCCAGAATGAGAGCAATTATTTCTAAATGCTATGATCTTCCCAGCAGGAGCCTCTTCTTCAAACTTGAAGGACATCATCCTCTTTCTAAGTAGAAGCTGCATGCTCCATTAGGACATTTACTTTCACAGATAATACGCCCCCAGCATCTGGATTGTAAAAGCCTGAAAATTGAAGTTTTGCAGTTCGTAGGACCCCAGAATATTTGTTAAGAACTCTCCTGACAAACTTTCAAAAGCTACAAGGAAATCATTGCTAGGTCTACAATACTATCATTCTTCCCTGTGACTATATGTTAGCGGTTTCACTTGTTTCTCCTATACACCAGAGATAGAAGAGAGCAATATAAAGGTCATCCAAAAGCAATGAAAAATGGTGGTTCTTGCAGGAAGGGCAGAAAAGATGTATAACATCAGAAGGAAGAGAGACAAATGTAGGGCTGTAAAAAACTGCCCTGAGTTTAGAAAGGACAGTGGTAAGGGCGTAAGAGTTTAAGTCAATCCAGATTCTAGCACTGGCAGGACAGTCAATGAAAATTTAGGGAATCAGAAATCCCCTACTATGGAATGTTCCTCACCTGAAATTAAATTCATTTTGTGATGTTGTTTAGGTTCTGGCTTGAGGATTTGAAGAATCTTAAAGGATATTAAAAGGTGAAGCAACAAATAGACTCAACCCAGCACCTAAATTCCAAAAGTCGGCATTTCCAAATATCAAAATCAGCCCATCATAAAATTCAATCAGAAAAGTAAACTTCATGGGGATGGGGATAAGATTAGAGCTATTGCTAGGCTTAGCATTTCTGGAGTTCAGAGAAAATTCTAGGTTGTAAAGACATTATAAAGATAGTGTATACCTATCTAAAAAGTGAAGTACTCTGACATCTCATTTTTCTGCTCCTTCTGTTTATACTTTTTATTAAATCACCTGCTTAATTAACAATTATCCAGTCAATCATCTAATCTGTGGTATTGAACACCTTCTGTGAAGAACACTAAATTCAGACCCGGGAATGCGGTAAACACATTTCCTGCCATCAGGGAGTGTAGTGTCTACCGGGGGAGGCAAGACATTGAAATAAATTATAGATATGTACATAAGTGCAGTGGTGCTTGGGTAGGGAGAATATCAAGTTCTTACTATTCATTTCACCAAGAGAGTGTGTGGAGTAAGTGATAGAATTGGAAAGCATATCAGTTGAAGCACAAGGTATTATGCAGATAAATGAGGGCTGAAAGAGATAGAGTATGTACGATATACACTATGTGTAAGTTCTATGGACCCTCTCCCCTACTTTCCTATCCTTCCCTGCAGTATCCTCAGAGGAGATCTCCTCCCTCCTCGCAAGTGCCACCCCCTCCACCTGCGCCTCGGACCCCATTCCCTCTCACCTTATTAAAACCATCGCCCTGCCCTCCTACCTTCCTTAACTTCTATTTTTAACCACTCAATCTCCAATGGCTCCTTCCCCGCTGCCTTCAAACATGCCCACGTCTCCCCCATCCTAAAAAAACCCGCTCTTGACCCCACTTTCCCCTCTAGTTATCGCCCTATCTCCCTACTACCCTTCCTTTCCAAAATCCTAGAACGAGTCGTCTACAATCGATGCTTAGAATTCCTTAACTCCCATTCTCTCCTAGACCCCCTCCAATCTGGCTTCCGTCCCCTCCACTCTACCGAGACTGCTCTCTCTAAGGTCACCCATGACCTCCTTCTTGCCAAATCCAATGGCTCCTACTCCATTCTAATCCTCCTTGACCTCTCTGCTGACTTTGACACTGTCGACCATCCCCTCCTCCTCCACACCTTATCTCACCTTGGCTTCACGGACTCCGTCCTCTCCTGGTTCTCCTCTTACCTCTCAGGCCAGTCATTCTCGGTCTCCTTCGCTGGAGCCTCTTCCCCCTCCCATCCTTTACCTGTTGGAGTTCCTCAAGGGTCAGTCCTCGGCCTTTTTCTGTTCTCCATTTACACTCACTCCCTCGGTGAACTCATTCTCTCTTATGGCTTTGACTACCATCTCTACGCAGATGACACGCAGATCTACATCTCCACCCCTGTCCTCTCCCCCTCCCTTCAGGCTCGCATCTCCTCCTGCCTCCGGGATGTCTCCACCTGGATGTCGGCCCGCCACCTAAAACTCAACATGAGCAAGACTGAGCTCCTCATCTTCCCTCCCAAACCCGGTCCTCTCCCAGACTTCTCTATCACCGTGGATGGCACGACCATCCTTCCCGTCTCTCAGGCCCGCAATCTCGGTGTCATCCTTGACTCATCTCTCTCATTCACCTCACACATCCTATCCGTTACCAAGACCTGCCGGTTTCACCTCTACAATATCGCCAAGATCCGCCCTTTCCTCTCCACCCAAACGGCTACCTTACTGTTACGGGCTCTCGTTATATCCCGGCTAGACTACTGTGTCAGCCTTCTCTCTGACCTCCCATCCTCTTCTCTCGCCCCGCTCCAGTCTATTCTTCACTCTGCTGCCCAGCTCATCTTCCTGCAGAAACGATCTGGGCATGTCACTCCCCTTCTTAAACAACTCCAGTGGTTGCCTATCAACCTCTGCTCCAAACAAAAACTCCTCTCTCTAGGCTTCAAGGCTCTACATCACCTTGCCCCTTCCTACCTCTGTCACCCATTGCCGGGGACAGGTTCTTTCGGAATCGGCACGGGAGAGAGAGAGAGAGAGGCTGGAGATGGAAAACCTGAGTTTTGTATAGAATTTATTCCACGGGGCGGATTGAATTAATTAATTATTTAGACGCGACAGTCGGCCTTCCCTTTTTGGGGGAAGTATGGTGTTAAAGCTTCCCCTTTGGGAGGAATTTGGTGTTAAAGCTTCCCTGATGGGAGGATTACACTAGTATGTTATTCGCGTGTGGGCGGACCAGGGCCCGCCCAGGAAGAGCTCGTTAATGGTTTACTAACAACGTGGTGAGGCGGCTAGTTCCCACCATGTGCGCACCCACTTGGGAGGAATCCACTTAAGGGTTCAATCTACTTATGCGCCGACCCCATTTAGGCTTTAGATTCACTTATGCGTTACACACTCGTGCGTTAAACTCACTTGCGCGTTACACTCGCTTGTACACTACCCACTTACGCACTAAACTCACATGTGCATTATACTCACTTATACAGCACTGTACTCGTCCGCTCAACTGTATATATTTCCATTACCCTATTTATTTTGTTAATGAAATGTACATCGCCTTGATTCTATTTAGTTGCCATTGTTTTTACGAGATGTTCTTTCCCTCGACTCTATTTATTGCCATTGTTCTTGTCTGCCCATCTCCCCCGATTAGACTGTAAACCCATCAAACGGCAGGTACTGTCTCTATCTGTTGCCGACCTGTTCATCCCAAGCGCTTAGTACAGTGCGCTGCACATAGTAAGCGCTCAATAATTACTATTGAATGAATGAAAAGACTTAAAGCACTAAATGCTTCAGTAGTGTAAAAGTATTGAAGGGGTAGTTATGGGGACATAATATAGTGACTTGGGAATTCACTGGGGAAGGACACCTGGAGAAGGTGACATTTCAGAAGGGCTTAAATAATGGGAAGAACAGTGGTCTATAGGATTTGAATAGGGTAAGAATACCAGGTGGTGGTTACAGGATTAGCATGAGATTAGCAAGAGATTAGCATCTGGAGAGGTGCGCATGAGGCCCAGTGATAGGTTACATTGACCAGTGAGCCGACAGTGTGCATTGTTGGGGATGGGTGCTTTGAGTGGCAGTAAGAGAGGTTGGCAGGAATGTGATGGAGAGGTCAAGGCAAACTCTGAGGTCAGCAAGTGGCACAGCATCCTGTTGCTGATCCCAAGTGACCACAGCCTCTTGATAGCAGTCCTAAATGGCTCAGCTTCAACAACATTCCTAATTTGAAAAAGTCCACCTCCTGAGGGGCTCAGACTTTGATGCAATGGGGTGGAACAGGCTGAGAGCTTGGGTTCGGCAGCTCCACAAAGTAATGGAGGAAACAGATTGAGCAGTTTGATCTGAGACAGAGGACACACTGTGGTTTCAGGACTGGAAGGTCACAATCAAGAACGAACTTGATAGCTTCAGATCAGTAGCCCTATAAGGCATGGCAGGGGTTGGGAGAGGCCCATGTGGTTACAATAGAGATTGTGATATTTGTTAAGGCACTTTTTATTGGCTTGGGCTAATATAATACAGTCAGATAAGATGAAAAACAGGCATTAACCTAATTTTTACTGATAAGGAAACTGAGGCACAGAGCAGTAAAGTGATCATAGAGTAGCAAGTGGAAGATCAGGATTAGAACCTAAGACTTGTGACTACCAGGCCCCATTTGCTTTGATCTTGGCCATGGTGAGTGGATCAGTCAAGCAGCAGCAGCTTGGAATGGTTTCAGAGCCAGCTGACCGCAATCCAATTTTGTAGGAACAATCAATCAATCAATCATATTTAGTACAGAGAACTATAAAGAACACTTGGGAGAGTATGACATAGCAGAGTTGGTTGTCAAGTTCCCTGACCACAAGAAGCTTACAGCCTAGAGAGCTGTGCCTCCAATAAGGCTTTGAAGGAGGGAAGAGTTATTATCTCTTTTCCTCCTAGCTCTTCCCACTCCAGTCTATTCTTCATTCCACTGCCCGGATCATCTTCCTACAGAAACATTCTGGGCATGTCACTCCCCTCCTCAAAAACCTCCAGTGGTTGCCTATCAACCATAGCATTAAACAAAAACTTCTCACTCTTGGCTTCAAAGCTCTTCATCACCTTGCCCCCTCCTACCTCACCTCCCTTCTCTCTTTCCACTGCCCACCCCATACACTCCACTCTTCTGCCGCTCACCTCCTCACTGTCCCCCATTCATGGCTATCCCTGGCCCACGTCCTACCGCAGTCCTGGAATGCCCTCCCTCCTCATATCCACCAAACTCTCTTTCCCTCTTCAAAGCCCTACTGAGAGCTCACCTCCTCCAGGAGACCTTCCCAGACTGAATCTCCCTTTCCCTCTCCTCCTCTTCCCCTCCCCGTTCCCCCCTCCTGCTATCTGCTCTTTCCTCTTCCCCTCTCCTCAGCACTGTGCATATTTGTATTTATTATTTATTACTCTATTTATCGTGTTAATGATATGTATATCTCTATGATGGAGAAGCAGCATGGCTCAGTGGAAAGAGCCTGGGCTTTGGAGTCAGGGGTCATGAGTTCAACTCCTGGCTGTGCCACTTGTCAGCTGTGTGACTGTGGGCATGTCACTTAACTTCTCTGTGCCTCAGTTCCCTCATCTGTAAAATGGGGATTAAAAGTGTGTAAGCCCCACGTGGGACAACCTGATTACCCTGTTTCTCCCCCAGCACTTAGAACAGTGCTCGGCACCTAGTAAGTGCTTAACAAATACCAACATTATTATGATTCTATTTATCTTGATGATGTCTGCACCAGACTGCTTGTTTTGTTTTGTTCTGTTTTGCTTTGCTGTCTGTCTTATCCATTTAGATTGTGAGCCCATTATTGGTCAGGGATTGTCTCTATCTGTTGCCAAATTGTACATTCCAAGTGCGTAGTACAGTATTTTGCACATAGTAAGTGCTCAATAAATACTATTGAATTAATGAATATGAAGAGGGAGGGCATTCCAGGACAGAGCAGGACATGGGCCAGAGGTTGGTGGTGAGATAGACAAGATCAAGGTACAGGGAGTAGGTTGACATTAGAGGAGCGAAGAGTGTGGGCATGGGGTGGCAGTTCTAATCCCCACTCTGCCACATGTCTGCAGTGGGACCTTGAGCAAGTCGCTTCAATTCTGTGGGCCTCAGTTGCCTCATCTATAAAATGGGGATTAAGAGTGTGAGCCCTATGTGGGACAGGGACTATGCCCAGCCTATCTTGCATCTACCCCAGTGCTTAGAACAATGCTTGGCATATAGTAAGCACTTAAGAAGTACCACAATTAGGAGAGTAGCTAGGTGAGGTAGGAGGGGACAAGGTGATTGAGTGCTTTGAAGCCGATGATAAGGAGTTTCAGTTTGATGCGAAGGTGGATGGGCAATCACTTCTCAAGTGGGAAACATGATGAACATTTCTGTAGAAAAATGATAGGGGCAGCAGAGTGAAGTATGGGCTGGAGTGGGGAGAGACAGGAGGCTGGTAAGTCAGCAAAGGGGGTGATACAGTAATCAGGGTAGAATAAGTGCTTGGATTAATGTAGTACTAGTTTGGATAAAGAGGAAAGGTCAGATTTTATAGAGGTTGTGAAGGTCGAACCCACAGGACTTGGTGATGGATTGAATTTGAAAGGGGAAGAATAATCATCTCCAGCACCTCCATCTAACTGCCCAGCTTTCTTGCCTTGTCTGGGCTGGGCTGGACCACTTAGAGTACAGTGCCTTCCTACCCATCTGCCCAGGATCCAGGGTCTACTCTGCATCACCATCAAGAGGTAACAGCTGTGGGAGTTTGGGGGAGTGATAAAATCTGAAATCCCAGTGGGTAATGTAATATTTTCCCAGACAGGCTATCAAAGGCGATTGTAAATTCTTGATTTTATGTGCCAAATCACAAGATTATTAGAGGTAAACCAATAACTGTAGACGTGCCCCACTCTCATTTCTGTGAAAATAAATTTTCTATTGGGATTTTTCTGTAAAATAATGTGAAGAAAAAACACTTTTCTCAAGACAATACCGACATGGGAAATAACATTAACCATTGGTTTAGCATGCATTATTTGATTATTCTACTCTGCTAAATGCTTTCATGTTTTAGAAATATGCTTGGGTCTGGGATGCCTTCCCTGAAAGTAGATATGGTAGTTAGGTGAACCATGTACTGCATTGCCTGAAAACAGGGACTCTCTATGCCCCTTCGATCCAAATTGTGTCTACCAACCATTTTCCACTGGATCATGCCTGTCAGTAGGTTCTTTTTTATTTCCCCAAATATTAGTGGAGGAGATTCCCTCATAGATCTTATTAATCATCTGTGGCAGCATTTGGCAACAGTTACTGAGACTCTTTCTTCTTTGAACTGGCACTAGCAATATTTCATGGAATAAAAAAGAGCATGAGCATAGCACCTTTCCATGAAAGCTAAAATATAGCCAGGTGCCATGATGTTGATAAATAATATGCTACCTAAAGTTCTTTATTCTTGTTGCTGCCATGATAAGGCAAATCACTACAATAATAATAACTGAGATATCTGTTAAATTCTCACTATATACTAACGATTAGGGTAGGTACAGTAGAGTCTTATCAGACATATTCCCTGTCCCATTTGAGACTCACAGTCTAAGAGGAATGGAGAACAGATATCTTTTCCCAGAGGAAGCAGCATGGTTTAGCAGAAGGAGCACAAGCCTGTAAGTCAGAGAATCTGTGTTGAAATCTCAACTTTGTCACTTAACTTCTCCATGACTCAGTTTCCTCATCTGTAAAATGGGGATTCAATATCTGTGTTCCCTCCTACTTTTAACGGGAGTCCCATTTGTGACAGGGAATGTGTTCAGCCCTCTTTTTCCTTACTCCATCGCCCTTCTGCCCTCGGATTAGTACCCTGATTCGCACTTGATATTCATCCTGCCTTCAGCCCCGCAGCCTTTATGTACATATCTATATTTTTTATATTAATGCCCAACTCCCACTTTAGAATGTTAGATCCTTGGAGGCAGAGAACACATCAGAGAACACATTGTAGAGGAGAAGCATGGCCTAGTGGCAAGAGCCCAGGCTTGGGAGTCAGAGGTCATAGGTTCTAATCCTTGTCCTGCCACTTGTCTGCTGGGGGGCTTTGAGCAAGTCACTTCACTTCTCTGTGCCTCATCTGTAATAAGGGGATGGAGACCGTGAGCCCCACATGGGACAACCGGATTACCCTGTATCAACCCCAGCACTTAGAACAGTGCTTGGCAGATAGTAAGCACTTAACAAATACCATTATTATTATTATATACAAGCTCCACCATATTGTACTCTTCCAAGCATTTAGTATGGAGTTCTGCCAATAGTAAGTGCTTAATAAATGCCACTGATTGATATATCCACACCATCATTCAGCACAGTGCTTGGCACAGAGTAAGAGCTTAGCAAATAGAGAAGCAGCGTGGCTGAGTGGAAAGAGCCCGGACTTAGGAGTCAGAGGTCATGGGTTCGAATCCCAGCCCCGCCGCTTGCCAGCTGTGTGACTTTGGGCAAGTCACTTAACTTCTCTGTGCTTCAGTTACCTCATCTGTCAAATGGGGATTAAAAACTGTGGGCCCCACATGGTACAACCTGATCACCTTGTATCCCCCCAGCGCTTAGAATAGTGCTTTGCACATAGTAAGTGTTTAACAAATACCACCATTATTAAATACCACAATTATTATTTTTACAAATGAGGAAACTGAGGCACAGATAAATTAAGTGACTTGCCCAAGTCCAAACTCACACACACATACAGTGGCAGAACTGGAATGAGAATCTAAGTCTCCTGGCACTTAATCCTGTGCTTTTTCCAAGAGACCACAGTGCTTCTACTCTATTAACCTTTGGTGCTTCTAAATATTTTGACACAAGCATTATCTCTGCAAAAACTAAAATACTCTCCTTGTTCATGGTGGCCTTCTCCTAGCCCCACTGAGAATAGCTCATAGGTTTTCCAAAAAATTCTACTAAGCAGGTGACGTAATGATATGAAGTGGTCTCCATCTTCCTCAACCTTTAATCCTTGGGAATTAAAACTGTGAGCCTCGTGTGAGACAATCTGATGACCTTGTATCTATGCCAGCGCTTAGAACAGTGCTTGGCACATAGTAAACACTTAACAAATATCACCATTCAGCAAGATTGAGACTTAATTAATGACAGTTAAGGTTGGTATTTGTTAAGCACTTACCATGTGCAGAGCATTGTTCTAAGGGCTGGGGGAGATACAGGGTAATCAGATTGTCCCACGTGAGGCTCACAGTTAATCCCCATTTTACAGATGAGGTAACTGAGGCCCAGAGAAGTGAAGTGACTTGCCCACAGTCACACAGCTGACAAGTGACAGATCCGGATTCGAACCCATGAACTCTAACTCCAAAGCCCGGGTTCTTGCCACTGAGCCATGCTGTGTTGCTCAAGGCATTTATACGGCATTCAAATCCTACGGTTCTGTCAGAGCAGGAGGATATCTCTGAAATGGTGAAGTTAGAGGCTTTTTGACAACCAGAACTCTCTAAAGGAATGATGAAAGTGTAAGTTGTTGTTGCCAACGATTTTCGTGTAAATTGGCTAATAGGTTGTGGTTGGTTTAGAAAGTCAGTAATAATAAATTTGGCAATTTGCACAACATGGTATTGTGATTAAATTCACCATCCTTTAAGTTAACATCCTACATTTGCTCCATTATCTGAGATGATACCCAAAGGATAAATTGCAAAGAATGATTTACTAGAAAATCAAGTAGGGCGACCTCTGACATATTCACATAAGCACTAGACTTGTTTTCAAGATGAAAAGAAATTGCTCCTCTTGAAAAGAAACACAAGTCAGATTGTAAGATATGGACAAATGCTATGGGAGAATGAAGAACAAATATTTATATGGTTATGGCTTGAGGGAATGTTGATAACTGTTTCTATTAACAAGTGTGTGTGTATAGTGTTATAAATCAAGTTACAGATATATTCGACAAACACAGTAACAATGTGAAAGTGTCTAAGTTGAAGTAGAGACTTTGGGTGATAATATCCCAGAATGACTTTAGACAGTGCAGATGTGTTCAGTGTCAGAGACAGTGGCTGCCAATTAAACATTTGAATGTGTCCAACCTTGCTCTGCCAGAGTCAAGAGCGGTGTCTATGTTAACAGGGATCTAGAAAAGGAATGTAATGGCTCTAGAGAAAGGGAAGGATGACGAATGACACTATAGAAATGCTTAAAGCTAAAGAGGGTTCCATATTACAATATTTGATATTATATTACTGAGTCAGACATGCAACATGGCATAAGAATATGAGGGGTGTAATTAGTTCCCATCTCAAAGCCTTACTAGAGTGGTACTGATGGTATTAATCAAGCACCTAGTGAGCACAGCACAAAGTACTTAAGAACTTGGAAAAGAACATGAAAATCAAAGACACAATCTCTACACATAAGAAGGTTAAAGATTCCTGTTCCTGTTCAGTTTTCTTTTCTCAATTTTCCTAAAAGGCTCTCAAGTAGGTGTGTGGAATGTGGATTGTATTCCATAAAAGGATATGCATTTTATTTTCCTGTTCATCTGAATTGCAATTATTCCATTCATTAAAGATAAACAAAAAGATTTCCACCTCCATGAGAATCACTTCTGAAACCTAACTGTCCTTCTGAGCAAGAGTGGTATTAAAGCAAGTACAGACAAGTTTTGGAAGTGCTAAGCATCCTCTCCTCCTTTCTCTTTGCTTTTCTTTCATTTTGAATTGTATTATTTCTACTCAGTTCACGTTATAAATGTTTTCTTTAGACTGTAAAAAATATTAGCTCCAAAAATTTATTTATTCATACAAAAGATGAGCCGTGATTCTCACATCAGGGGCCTGCTAGGGTCCTCCTCAGTCTCTGAATATTTCACACAAAGCAGTTTTCCACCAAGGAATGCTCTAACAGTCATTTTATTTTTTATCACTTCTATTTCTTATAGTTTGTATGGTATTTTTCATTTTTATCATTATTATTTTCTTCTACAGAAACATTTTTTTCTCTGTAACTTGTAGTCCCTCTAGATTTAGGAGTGGGGGTCATTTTTCTTTGAAGATTTGTTGTACCTAACAAAATATCTTCACTCCCATCAGATTTTTTCCATGCAGAGTGGTGATTTCAGAGGACATACATCCAATTTAAGTCTCTTTGGAAACTATAGTTCATATTCAGGTATTACTGCAATGGCACCTGAGGTTTTTCTTTCATTTCAATTGTCTTTCCAAATTCAAAGGAAGAAAACATTTTTTCTTCTATGAAATTTTGTTCTCTGCTATTTTTTGCATATTCAGGTCCATACAACTATTTGGGTGACACTTTTAGTGCTGTTGGGTACTTAGAAGTATCATTGATCGATCACTATTTATTGAATGTTTACTTTCCGCAGACCACCTTACTAATCACTTGGGTTATCACAGGAATATTGTTGGTAACTCTGGTGGACTTTTAATAGAGGGATTAGAGATTCTGGTGGACTTTCAATACAAGGATTAGGTTCCAACTTAATCTAACCCATGATACCCTAGCCTAAACTACTATGTATTCCACAAGGGGCAAGGAAATTGCTTGCCAACTCTGTTGTATAGTACTTTGCCAAGCAGTTAGTACAGTGTTTTGCACTTAGTAAACACTCCTTAAATACCTTTGATGACTAATTGAGGACTGCTTATTCCCCAGGAGTTAGTTCACATATTTGATAATGTTATTTACCTCTGGTTTAGAATAGTTCTGCAATTAATCTTTAAATTCAAGTTGGTTACTACAGTTACATCTGAGGCTGACAAGATGGCTAACTGTAGCCTAGAAATTAAATAGATATTTCATATTTTGAAAACTATGTATGGAACATTCAACTAATCAAGGAATTTAATGAGCTCTTACTGTGTGCAGAGCACTTACTAAACACTTGAAAAGTACGATAGAGGTATTAGGCATGATCCATGACCTCCCAGCAGCATACAATATAAGGAAGGCAGCACGGTGAAGAATTTTGACAGTGTACATGTATCAGGATCCCCATGGGTCTCTAACAATGTGCCCAGGGAGTGACAGCCTGAGATTCCATCTTCTCTGAGTAATGCAACATTGTGGAGTGTGAAGGACTGCTGGTGATGCATACCTTGTCCTGTGGCTCCTAAAATGAAAAGGTGGCCTTACAAGGATTTTTTGAGTGGATTCTCTTCCATGGCAGACCCATGAAGATATCCCAAAGAAGCAAATTTACAGTGGCAAACATTCTGTGGAAGGATATGTCTTGACTACTCTCTCTTAGGGTCAAAAAGTGTTAACTGTGAAGGAATGTCCTGGCTTTTCAGGATATTTTACCTGCACTCATTGACTATTGTCCTATTTTAAAAAAAGATCTGAGAAGGCATGCCTATGATCAATCAATTTTATTTGTTGAGCAATTGAAATGAGCAAAGAGAAACCTCAGAAGCCATTGCAGTAATACCTGAAGATGAACAATAGTTTCCAAAGAGACTTAAAAGGGATGTAAGTCCTCTGAAATCACCATACTGCACAGAGTAAATCTGATGAAAGCCAAGATGTTGTGTTAGGTACAACAAATCTTCAAAGAGAAATGATCACCCCCCCCCCCCCCCCCGCCCAACACCCAAACCTAATCCTCCAATTAGACTGTAAGCCCGTCAATGGGCAGGGACTGTCTCTGTTGCTGATTTGTACATTCCAAGCATTTAGTACAGTGCTCTGCACATAGTAAGCACTCAATAAATACTATTGAATGACTGAGAACATAACATTTGGTAGATACTTTCCCTGCCCACAAGGAACATACAGTCTAGAGGGGAGACAGACGTTAATATAAATTAATAATTTATGGATATGTACCTAAGTGCTGTGGGACTTAAGGTGGGGTGAATACCAAGTGCCCAAAGGGCACAGATCCAGCATTAGTATCTATTGAGTGCTTATTTTGTATACAGCACTATACTAACTTCTGGGAGAGAATACACAGGTGTCTTTCCAAATTCAAAAGATGGAAACATTTTTTTCTTTTATGAAATATTATTCTCTGCTACTGTTGCATGTTCAGGCCCCTACAACAATTTTGGTGACACTTTCAGTGCTGTTGGGTACCTATTTCTTGTCATATTTCTTTCTTCCTCACATTCCCATCTTGTGGTGGGCACTGAAATGCACAGATCAGATATACGGCACATGGGCAAGGGGAGTAAGGACAAGCTTTTGGTTCTGGCCAATTAGATTTGGAGCAATTAGTCAAAATAGGAGATTGAAAATTCTACAGTGGCTTCTTAGAAGATTGAAACTCCTACAGTGGCTTCTGCCACTTGGCCCTAGTACAGAACAGTAAGATTAGGGAGAGAGGGAATTGTTTTGAGAAAACATGACTTCCCGAAGGTATTTATGTGAAATTTCTGTGAAGACATGAAATCCAAATTTCATCAATCAAATACATAGATACACTCCTAAGGGCTTGGGGAGTACAATTCAACATTTTATTTTTTTTTTACATTTTTAGCAGGTAATAATAATAATAATAGCAATGATATTTATTAAGTACTTACTATGTGCCAGACACTGTAGTAAATGTTGGGGTGGATAGAAGCAAATCGGGTTGGACACAGTCCCTGTCCCACATAAGTCTCACAGTTGCAATCTCCATTTTACATATGAGGTAACTCAGGCCCAGAGAAGTGAAATGACATGCCCAAGGTCACACAACAGACATGTGGCGGAGATGGGATTAGAACCTATGACCTTCTGACTCCCAGGCCCGTACTCCATCCACTACACCATGCTGCTTCTCAAAAGTAGAAAGAATAGTGCTCCTAAGTGCTCAGTACAGTGCTCTTCACATAGAAAGCACTCAATAAATATGATTGATTGCATATTGATTATGGCCACTCAGCTTCAGCCAGCATCCTTTCTATGGTCATTTTAATCATCAGAACAATTCACTGCCTGAGACAAGCATAACCTCCAAAATTTTTTCAAGTAGACCTTTTGCAGTTTCCATCTGATGTGAAGGGTAGGGTGTAGGTCTGGCACAGAATGACTTCAATATTTGGAAACATGGGTAAGTGTTACAAAGGCAGTGCACCTAATTAAAAGTCTGTGGTGTTGACATCTGCTTAATATATGTAGTAATTCAAGACGTTGATAGCCGACCACCTCTAAATAGCAAGGAGCTGAGGCAGCCTGTTAAAATAAAGTAATTATGAATTGTAGTGGTATGGATGTAAACTTGGCAACCAGCCAAATGGAGTCATAAAATGTGCTAATTGGCACTGTGAATTAGAATGCAGTAAAAGTCAAATTTACAACACAGACTATTTTACAGTGGAATTAATTTTTCTCCTCTGAGGATTTGACTGCACCTATCGATCTGCAGGAAAAGTCACTAGGATACAGGCCTTTTCCAGAATCCATTTATTGAGTGCTTATTATGTGCAAAGCACTGTACTAAGTGTTTGGGATAGTACAACCACTGCAAAATCTCTACCCTCACCAACTTTGAAATCCCTCTAACTGACTACAACCTCGTCACTTGCCTCCTCTTCCACAGACTTCCTCCCTGTAAATCGGTACTATTCCCTCAAAGAGACCTCTGATCTTTTGACCCCATCCAATTTTCTCAACTCATTATGCCCCACTTAGCCTTCATACCCAAATTACCCTCCCTTGATGACCAAATAGATGTTCTCAAAACCAGTCTCTCAACTGAACTCAAATCACTTGCCCCCCTATTCCTTTGTTGATCTCGCATCACTGACCCACAGCCCTGGATCACCTGCACAGTCTGCCTCCTTAGCTCTTCATTCTTTCATTCATTTAATTATTTATTGAGCACTTACTATGTGCAGGGCACTGTACTAAGCACTTGGAATGTACAGTTCGGCAACAGATAGAGACAATCCCTGTCCATTGACGGTAGGTTAGCACCAGAGGAGCGGAGTGTGTGTGGGCTGGGATGTAGAAGGAGAGTAGGGAGGTGAGGTAGGAGGAGGCAAAGTGGTAGAGTGCTTTAAAGCCACCAATGACTACAGGAAAAACATTTCAGTGCTGAGAGAGAGAGAGAGAAATCTTAATACTGCATACCATTCATGTTCTCTCTCACCTTAGCTAGTTAGAAGAGGGAAAACAGTTACAAAAGTTACCACAACATGAAATTACATTAATCAGCAGTACTAAAACAGGTGCATTGCTTGCAGTATTTAAACTGTATAAGTGTGGTTTTTAGTATCAATCAACAGCTGTGAAGCAATTGCCCTTTAAAATGCAGTTATGAAATTACTGGGAAAGAGCAAATAAAGTATCATCTCTGCTAGTGCTGCTAATTCAATATCATCATCACTGGCAGAGAGTAGTGACAAATACGGATGAAAGGCAGATGCAACCGATAATAAAGCACAACCAATTAATTTGGTCCATAGTGCTTGAGCCAACATCATCATATCAGGGCACTGTGACATCAAGAAAAATGCATTCATCTGTTTTAGTAGTTTCTGTTTCTGTTTAGTTTGGAAAAGCAAACTTCAGTCTATCTCTAGCAGTGTCCTAGTCAATCTCATGTCCAAAACAGAACTGTTCATCTTCCCACCACAACTTTGTCCACCCTCTGTCTTTCCATCACAGACAACCCCTCTATCCACCCTGTGTAACCTTTAGTGAGAAACAGCATCGCCTAGTGGAAAATCAGAAGGACCTGGCTTCTAATTCTAGCTCTGTTACTTGTCTATTGTGTAACCTTGAACAAATTACTTCGCTTTGTTGTGCCTCAGTTACTTCATCTGTAAAATGGGAATTAATACTGTGAGCCCCATGTGAGACATGGACTGTGTCCAATCTCATTAGCTTGTGTCTAGTATAGTACCTGGCCCATAGTAAATGCTTAATAAATACCATTGGGAAAAAAACAAAAAAAACCAAAAACCTTCCATTATTCTTGACTCTACTCTTCATTCAATCAATTATATTTATTGTCGACTTACTCTGGGCACAGCACAGAACTAAGTGCTTATGGAAGTACAAGACAAAGGAGTTGGCACACAAAGATCTTAGATTCTAGTCTACCACTAGTCTACCACATCTGCCTCTTGTCTCTCCCCACTTCAGTCTATCTTCACTCTGCTGTCCAGATCATTTTCATTAAAAACCAATCAGGCTATGTCACCCCAAACCTAAAGAAACTCCAGTGGTTGCCCATCCACTTCCATACCAAACAGAAACTCCTTGCTATCAGCTTTACCTCTCTGACCTTTTACTACAGTCCAGCCTGCACACTTCACTCTCTGGACACCAGTTGACTCACTATGCTCCAATCTCGTCTATTTCACCGCCACACCTTTCTGGCCTCCTCCCTCTAGCCTGGAACTCACTCTCCCTCTATGTGCCAGACCACCACTCTGCCCTAATTCAAAGCCTTATTAATGTCACATCTCCTCCAAGAAGCCTTTTCTGATTAAGCCCTCTTTACCTCAGATCCCTCTCCCTTCTACATTGTCCAGCACTTGGATCCAGAACCTTTGGGCATTTGATATCATCCCCACACTCAGCACCACAGCACTTGTGTGCATATCCATAAATTATATATCACAATGTTTTTTATCTATAGGAATACCTGCCTCGCCCTCTAGAATGTAATCCTGCTGTGGGCAGGGAACATATCTACCAAGTCTGTCTCTATTCACCTTCAGTCCTTACTTCACTCTGCTGCCCAGAAAATTAAAAAAAAAATCTACCTGTGTCTCCCTACTTCTCAAGATATGTTTTATGTTATTTGTTAAGTACTTACTAACCCCATTTTATAGATGAGGTAACTGTTGCACAGAGAAATTTAAGTGATTGCCCACCTTCATATGAAAGACAAATCTCCTACTGAAGGCTATAAAATACTCAATTATCTCACCCCCTAGTTTACCTCATTTATTTCCTACTACAACCAGTCCACACCCTTTACTCCCCTAATACCAACCTACTCACCTCAATTTCATTTATCTTTCCCCTTTCCTCCTTCCCCACATTCTTTCTCTTGCTTGGAAATCCCTTCCCCTCCCTAAATGACAACACCACCACTCTCCCAGCTGCAAAACTTTATTAAAAAATCACATTTCCTCTAAGAGGCCTTCCCCAATTAAGCTCTCATTGCTCCCCCTTTCCATTACCTATTTATTTGTATCTGTACCCTTTAAGCATTTGATAGTAACTCCATCCTCAAGTCCCACAACATTTATAGGCGTCTGCGTAACTGTTTTTACTGGCTGCCTCCCCTTTATACTGTAAGCCTCTTGTAGGAAGGGAAATTGAAGTTGTCAACAACTCTGTTGAGAGGACTGTGGCTTAGTGGATAGAGCATGAGCCTGAGAGTCAGAAGGACTTATGTTCTCGATCCCATTCCTCCACTTGTCTTCTATGTGACCTTGGGTAAATCACTTAAATTTCTCTGTTCCTCAGTTACCTCATCTATAAAATGAGGTTAGTAAGTACTTAACAAATAACATAAAACATATCTTATAGTGCAAAGTGCTCTACACACAGTGGGCATTCAATTAATATGATTGACAGGCATTTATTTGAAGGGTAATAAATAAGTGCATTAATGATTCCCACTGCTCAAGAGAAGTACTGAAATAAATAAATACCTTCTGATTGTAATATATTTAACCTGCTGTACTTGTGTAAATGAATATTTGGAGGGTAATTAAAAAAAAAATTTAAAAATCTCAGATATTTCCAATTTAACAGCTGAGGATTTATTTTACTATATTTGAATAGTGAAAGAGTATTACTCTAAGGTAAACTGGGGACCTCAAAAACTCTTGCAGAGTTCACAAGTTTCTTTTATAAAAAGAGTTTAGATTTATTTAGTTGTTCTTTTTAGTATGAGAGGTTGAAGAAGTTGCTCAAAAAGAATCTCCACATAGAACTCCAAGGGGAAGGTCCAAAAACGTTTTTCAGAAGTTTATTCAGACACATTTGTCAGAACTAAACATCATCTTAAAGGAACGTGGAAGAAATCACAACTACCTTTAACAGCAGTGAGCATTTCACAAGGGATTTGAACTTTATCAAAAAAAACACTCTTTTTTGTTGTTTGTTAACCATAATAATATCTTAAGAGGAAAATAAGCCTACTCTTAAGCTAATATTTCCAAAATGAAGAACTTTGGAAGACTGCTACTTTTAATCTTGTACTGTGCACTGAAAAATGGGAATTCCAAGAGTTCACCAAACCTGCTGAGAAATATTTTCTGGAACTTAGTTGCCTGTTAGTTCTACGTTACACTGGTTTCTACATTGGTAAATAATAGCAGTGAATTCCAATTTAGAATCATAATAAATTCATTATAAAGTCATATTTTGAAAGTTGTGCAAGTTCAGTAAAAAGGGATTACATGTAAAAGTATTCAAATTCCATTGGTCAACCAATTCATGGTACTAATTGAAGTGATTACTGTGTATAGAACACTGTACTAAGCTCCAAACACTATGGCTTAGTCAACTTTGATAATTGCATATTCTTAAAACCAAGACATGCCGGTTTCACCTTTACAATATCGCCAAGATCCGCCCTTTCCTCTCCACCCAAACGGCTACCTTACTGCTACAGGCTCTCGTTATATCCCGGCTAGACTACTGTGTCAGCCTTCTCTCTGACCTCCCTTCCTCCTCTCTCGCCCCGCTCCGGTCTATTCTTCACTCCGCTGCCCGGCTCATCTTCCTGCAGAATCGATCTGGGCATGTCACTCCCCTTCTTAAACAACTCCAGTGGTTGCCTATCAACCTCCGCTCCAAACAAAAACTCCTCACTCTAGGCTTCAAGGCTCTACATCACCTCTCCCTTCCTACCTCTCCTCCCTTCTCTCTTTCTACCGCCCACCCTGCACTCTCCACTCCTCTGCCGCCCACCTCCTCACCGTCCCTTGGTCTTGCCTATCCCGCCATCGACCCCTGGGCCACGTCCTCCCGCGGTCCCGGAACGCCCTCCCTCCTCACCTTCGCCAAACTGATTCTCTTTCCCTCTTCAAAACCCTACTTAAAACTCACCTTCTCCAAGAGGCCTTCCCAGACTGAGCTCCTCTTCTCCCTCTACTCCCTCTGCCACCCCCCCTTTACCTCTCCGCAGCTAAACCCTCTTTTTCCCCTTTTCCCTCTGCTCCTCCACCTCTCCCTTCCCATCCCACAGCACTGTACTCATCCGCTCAACTGTATAAATTTCCGTTACCCTATTTATTTTGTTAATGAATTGTACATCGCCTTGATTCTATTTAGTTGCCATTGTTTTTACGAGATGTTCTTCCCCTTGACTCTATTTATTGCCAATGTTCTTGTCTGTCTGTCTCCCCTGATTAGACTGTAAGCCCGTCAAACGGCAGGGACTGTCTCTATCTGTTGCCGACTTGTTCATCCCTAGCGCTTAGTACAGTGCTCTGCACATAGTAAGCACTCAATAAATACTATTGAATGAATGAATGAATTAAATATGTGTCTTTCTGAATATAAAAGAATAAAGTTTAATAAGTTTTTTTTTTTCCACAAAAACACCGGAAGATAATATGGTAAATCCCTTGCATTTGTTTATGCTTGAAGCTTTTGTAAATTTTCAGAGGTTATTTTCTGGAAAAGATTTGGAGAAGCAGCGTGGCGCAGTGGAAAGAGCACGGGCTTTGGAGTCAGGGCTCATGAGTTCGAATCCCAGCTCTGCTACTTGTCGGCTGTGTGACTGTGGGCAAGTCACTTAACTTCTCTGTGCCTCAGTTCCCTCATCTGTAAAATGGGGATTAAGACTGTGAGCCCCACGTGGGACAACCTGATTCCCCTGTGTTTACCCCAGTGCTTAGAACAGTGCTCTGCACATAGTAAGCGCTTAACAAATACCAACATTATTACTCATTTTCGAGCAATGAATTTACGGTGTAAAGTTGGTCCACATGTACTTAAGCGTTTGATTGATCCTTTTTTTCAATGGCATGTGGATTTTTATACGTCATAAAGTGAGTAAATGTGAGTCACATATTCAGTATATTTCCAAAATATGCCTGTGCATATTCCATTTGCATGGGGACATTAGATTCAGGATTCTATTGAAAAATCTGAACAATATTTTTTTATGGTATTTGTTAAGAGATTACTGTGTCAAACATTGCTCTATGGACTAGGGTAGATACAAGTTAATTAGGTTGGACATAGTCCCTCTCCCTTATGGGGCTCACAGTATAAATAGGTTGGAGAACAGGAAAGAGGAGGGACAGAGAAGTTAAGTAATTTGCCCTAAGTCATACAGCAAACAAGTGGCAGAGCTGAAAATAGGACCCAGATCCTCTGATTCCCAGGGCTGTGCTCTTTCTATTAGGCAATGCTGGTTATGGGATATGTGATAATATTTCAATTGTTTATCTAAGTTGCTGTTATAGAAATAATATAATGGGAAAAGTCAGGCATGAAATGCTTAAAAGGTTAAATATATTATGACATTTTAAGTTTAATTCTTATAGCATGCAGTCGGGTATATAGCATTTTGCCAGAATAAATACATTATCGGTACTGTCTATAAATTAAAATTATGCAGGCATTCAGTGTTTAATAATATCAACTATAATTTTGTGTATTTGGTGAAGAGGTTCTGATTATGAGCAGGAGGCTGAAATCAATAAGTCATAATGGTAATGGTAGTAAAGCAGTCATCTTGAAAAATCAGTAAGTTTCAGATCTAAGTGAAGATGAAGTGTCAGAAATTGAAATATAAATGGATTTTGATATCTCTGTAGAGATCAAACAATTTAACTAGATTAGGTAACCTTGAATAATTCAGGATCTGCTACTAGAATCTGGCAATATTGGCTTAAGATCAAATGTAGATACAGAAAATCAAGTTCTGAAAAAAAAAAAAATAGTTCCCAAGTACGCCTTCCCACAAAAGGTTAGTTCCAGTTTTATCAAATTCAAAAATGTATGGGGTTCAGGGAGTGTTGTTTCAAAGCAGGTTGTTCAAAAGTCTTTCATCCTGTGAGTCAGAATAGACAGGATAATTCTTTCTCCTGCCTTTTATGTGGAAAAATGACAAAAAAAGTGAATGACTGCTAGTCATTGTTAGCTTTTATCTATGGTAAATAATTCACTTGTTGCTGACAGCGTTTTAAATTGAGCTCATAAGCGTCCTTGGTATTTTTAGCCTATGTATGCCATATATGTTTTGAGTACTCAACATATGTGAAGAAGCAACTCCTTTTGAATTAAGATCTCAGAATGCCATTTCTAAATATCAAAATCTGACAAACTGCTTTAGTCAGGGCAATATTTTGTTTGGTTCCATTGGCCTCCAGCAAGAATTTTTGCATTTGGCTTTGGGACAGGGTTGGCAGCAGGAAGAGTAAGTTAAGTAAATGGGAGGTTTTCCAACTTCTTCTTTCTGCTCCATCTCCAATTCCTTACTTTCTCCTCCTTCAACTCCTGCTCTTCCTTCACACCTGTTGCCAGTATGCTCCTTTCCAAGATGCTAGTTGTACTTTTATAGTGAGAATAATGTGTTTATAGCAAACACCAGAAAACTTAGAGCCAATTCAACTGAGGTGGTCACCACCACAGTTTTCTCTGTAACATTTAGAACTATGTTTGGCTTGGATCAGGATAATCGGTGTTGGAAGGCTCTGAATGCCTGGGGTGGAAAATGTTAGAGTGCCATGATAATGGTCACCGTTTACTCTCTTTCCTAATTCATTTTCTCTCTCTTTAGTTCTCTCATTTTCTTACCATTTCTACCTCTGTTTAATTTCTTCTCCTTCTTCCTTCACGTCTCTCTCTGCTGTTTCATTACAAGATGGCCACCAAACGTTCTTCATTGCTTAAGAATAAGTGGGACCAAACATTGACAATGATTATACTCCAGTGGGCATGCCAAGAAAGCTTGAATTTCTAAGATTACCCTGGAACCTTATGTATGCCCAAGTAATAAGGTGATTTAGAGATTCTACTTCCTTTGTCTAGTAAAGGAAGTAAAGGGATTTAGGGTAAAGTAGAATATTTGTCTATATCATCTAAGAAAACTCTATGAATAAACATACCAGAATGATTTTATGACAGAAGATGGGATGTTCTGAAGAGATTGTGTCCATGGAGTCTCTATGGGTCAGGAATGACTCAAGGACATTTGAGGAAGATCATTTCATACTTGGATAATCAACAGTTGTCAGTAACCCAGATCCAATATCAACATTAAGGGTTTCTGCAAACATCTGGCAGGCTTCCATCTTAAGGCAGTCTTCTTTGGGTTCCTTGAAGCAAAGAGTCATTAAGCCTTTTTTACACCAAGTGTTTATGCTGTCCAGTGAAAAGAACATGTGGTTGGAATCAGGATCCCAATTCTACCACTACCCTGTTGTGTAATTTTGGGCAAGTCCCTAAACCTCCCTGAGCCTGTTTTCTCATCTGGAAAATAGGGACAAAGTAAATAGTGAATCCCAATTAAGACAGACTCTGTCCAGTCAAAATAACTCACATCTACCCCAGTCTTAAAACACCCACTCACACACATATATATGCATTGGCTTTATATGATTATATGGAATAAATTTGTCCTTCATTTTAGAAAAAAAAAACCATGGATTATGAAATTCCCATATGCATGCATGTGTGAGTGGAAAAGTGGAATCACTGCCCCAGACATATTAGGCACACAAAAAGATTGTCTCGTGTTGTTGTGCTTAAAGTTTACAGCATGTGGTGATGTTTTCTCTTTTTACTCTAGTCTCCTCTCTCTTTCCATGTGAAGCTTTTGCTCAGAGAGCCACTCCAGTCATGATGTCAGGGCATCATGCAGGTCTGTTCTTCATAAATGGATCCCAGGTTCAATTGGGATAAGCACAAAGTTCTTAATAAATACCTCTAGCTCCTTGTGGGCAGGGAACATATCTTCCCAGTTTGTTACATTGTACTCTCCAAGAACTTGTATATATATATATATATATATATATATATATATATATATATATATACAAGGCAGCTTGTGGTGGGCTCACTATATATATATATATATTAGTAACTGTGATGTCACGAACAACAACAAGGGAGAGACTTTGGGAAGCCAATATCGGAGATGGGTGATTGCTGACCTGTGGGGGTGAAGCATGGAGGGAGGTGTGGCTTTCTCTCCATCTTCTACCCAATTACGGGCCTGGACCAATCAATGACTGCTATGTAGAGCCACAGCTGCCATGCCTAGAGCAGATGAAAAGAGGCTGCTATGGAGCACCCAATCTCTCACAGGAGACACAGAGGGAAGCACCTGCAGCAGGAAAGCAGTACTTGGAAGCAGAAAGAAGAAGCACTGGCAGAAAGGGCTCCTTTGACCACAGGTTGGTATGGGACCGGTGGAGTGGGTGAGTATGTATCACTCCTCTGCATGTTGGTAAAACTAAGTGAAAAAAACTTTACAAACCTTGGTGATTAGAGGTGTGGTTTTACTTCTAAGTGTCACTGAGGCTCCCCCGGCCAGGAAGATCCTGGTTGGCCTGAATCAGAGGCTTGTGATAAATAGGTCTGCCCCCTTCCCAGTCCCACAGCACTTGTGTGTGTATATTTGTACATATTTATTATTCTATTTTTTTTAATGATGTGTATATATCTTTAATTCTATTTATTTTGATGCTATTGATGCCTGTCTACTTATTTTGTTTTGTTGTAAGTCTCCCCCTTCTAGACTGTGAGCCTGTCGTTGGGTAGGGATTGTCTCTAACTGTTGCCAAATTGTATTTTCCAAGAGCTTAGTACAGTGTTCTGCACACAGTAAGCGCTCAATAAATACAATTGAATGAATATATATTAGGTATATATATATCTAAGTGCTCAGTAGTTGTGATTGATATCTGAAATGCCATAAAAATGTTTTTATATATCAGATGTTCAGCATAGTGTATATTAGGTGCTGACTCTGTCATCAAGTCTAGGCTAAATGTTGGAGTGTTTGTAGGTTAATTTTACCTGATATCAATCCCTGCCACAAAAGAGACTTACTCTCTGAGGAGGGTTGGACATACATAGAGAGAACAAAAGTAATCAATATGAACCACAATGAGTAACAAGATTGGCAAACAAATACAACACTAAATGAGTAAATGGCTACTGGGAGTTGGGGTCTTAAATTCCTGGTCAGAGTCTTTGGTTACAGCTACTGTACCTGTCCATCAGTTTCAAAAGCTATGAAAGGGCATGGAAAGGGGCTACTGGCAAATGTTGATTTATAATTCAGGTTATGGCTAGTTCAAGCAGCTGCTGCCTCTGTGGACTTTCAAGTTGCTAAACTTAAAAGATTCCCAAGTTGCAGGCGTATCAGTTCCCCGCAGACAATGAGGCTTGTAGGTAAAGTGGTCTTCAAAACTGGTGGAAGTTGGTCCAGACCTTGGACTGATTTGTTGATCCCAGGTGTCAGATGAATATCTGTGAGACTTCTGTAATGTGGGTATATGCAAAGTCCACTTTTATAGTGCAGGATGTAGATTTGACTTGATGAAATGATTACTGCATCAGTTTCCTATCTGATCCCACCTGCCTCCAACCTCTCCCTTCTTCAGTCCATATTTCACTCTGCTGACCAGATCATATTTCTTAAAATATCACTGTGTCATTCCCCCCTCCTCAAATCACTCAATTGGCTGTCCTACCATCACTGTCTCAAGCAGAAACTCCTCACCATGAAATTTAAGGCACTCAATCAGCGCTCTCTCTCCCCTATTTCTTCTTCTCACTTCTCTTCCACTAAAATCCAGCCTGCACACTTCACTCCTCCTATACCAACCTACTTACTGTGGCTAACTTTCATTTCACCCACTGTTGGCCCCTTGCTCATGACCTCCCGCTGGCTTGAAACTCCCTCCCTCTTCATAATGACAGACCACTTCTCTCCCAATCTTCCAAACCCTATTAAACTCACATCTCCTTCAAGAAACCTTCCTTGACTCATCTCTCATCTCCCACATTAAGTATGAGAATACCAGAAAACTGATTACAATAGAAAATTTTAATGCCTGAACTGATAGTGATCAATCATTTCATGAGCACTTAACTTGTGCAGGACAATGTACTAAGTCATTCAAAACCAGGGAAAAATAATCACTTACCTGGGATCAAAAAACTATTCAACAGGAGATGTTCCAAATAGCAATGTTATCTTCCACTTGTCACCACGTTTCCTGTCATCAAGCAGTGGGTCCTGGGATAGAGCTGTGTTGGATTGTAGCCTTGATCTTTTCAATTTTCAGCTGGGAGAATATGCACTGGTCATTGGCATTCCAAACCTTTGGAAAACACTTCTAACTCAAAAAGCTATGTGAATCATTAGAAGTCTTAGGGACAGGCATCCTTATGTAGCATCTCTTGAATAATTATTCAGGGTTTGAGAGAATCCTGCAAAGATGCAAAAGTGAAAATAATGCTAGTTGCTGCCAACTACAAAAATGATAGCCAATAAGAATATTTGCATATGCATCACCCATACACCCACAGGTTTGTTCGTTCATTCATTCAATCATATTTATTGAGTGCTTACTGTGTGCAGAGAACTGTACTAAGCACTTGAAAAGTACAATTCGGTAACAGAGGCAATCCTTACCCAACAACAGGCTCACAGTCTAGAAGGAGGAGACAGACAACAAAACAAGTAGACAGGCATCAAAATAGATAAATAAAATTAAAGGTATATACACTTCATAAAGAGAACATTATGTAGAAATATACACAAGTGCTGTGGGGTGGGGAAGGGGGTAGAACAGAGGAAGGGAGTAGGGGCGATGGGGAGGAGGAGCAGAGGAAAAGGACGCCTCAGTCTGGGAAGGCCTCCTGGAGGAGGTGAGCTCTCAGGCGGGATTTTGAAGAGGGCAAGAGAGCTAGTTTGGCAGATGTGAGCGAGGGGGACATTCCAGGTCAGGGGTCGATGGTGAGACAGGTGAGAATGAGGAACAGTGAGAAGGTTAGCAGCAGAGGAGCGGAGTGTGTGGGGTGGGAGAGAAGTGAGGTGAGGTAGGAGGGGGCAAGGTGATGGAGAACTTTGAAGCCAATCGTGAGGAGTTTTTGCTTCATGTGAAGGTTGATAGGCAACCACTGGAGGTTTTTGAGGAGGGGAGTAACATGCCCAGAGTGTTTCTGTAGGAAGATGATACGGGCAGCAGAATGAAGACTAGACTGGAGTGGGGAGAGACAGGAGGAAGGGAGATCAAAGAGGAGGCTGAAGCAATAATCCAGTTGGGATAACATTAGAGCTTGTACCAGCACGATAACAGTTTGGATGGAGAGGAAAGGGAGGATCTTGGCTATATTGTGAAGATGAGACAGGCAGGTGTTGGTGATAGATTGGATATGTGGGATGAATGAGAGAGCAGAGTCAAGGATGTCACCAAGTTTGCGGGCCTGTGAGTTAGGAAGGATGGTACTGCCATCCACAGTGACAAAGAAGTCAGGGAGAGGACAGGGTTTGGAAGGGAAGATAAGGAGCTCAGTTTTAGATATGTTGAGTTTTAGGTGGCGGGCAGACATCCAGGTAGAGACATCCTGGAGGCAGGAGGAGATATGAGCCTGAAGGGAGGGGGAGAGATCAGGGGAGGAGATGTAGATTTGGGTGTCATCTGTATAGAGATGATAGTTGAAGCCCTGGGAACGAATGAGTTCACCGAGGGAGTGAGTATAGATGGAGACCCAGAAAAGGGCCAAGAACTGACCTTGAGGAACCCCTATAGTTAGTGGATGGGGGTGAGAGGAGGAACCCATGAAGGAGACTGAGAATGAGTGGCCAGAGAGATAAGAGGAGAACCAGGAGAGGATGGAGTCTGTGAAGCCAAAGTTGGATAATGCATTGCGGAGAAGGGGATGGTCAACAGCATCAAAGACAGGTGAGAGGTCGAGGAGGATTAAGATGGAGTAGCAACCATTAGATTTGGCAAGAAGGAGGTAATTGGTGACGTCTAAGAGGGCAGTTTTGGTGGAGTGGAGGGGGCAGAAGCCAGATTGGAGGGGGTCCAGGAGAGAGTTGGAGTTGAGGAATTCGAGACAGCAAGTGTTAATGAATCACTCCAGGAGTTTGGAAAGGAAGGGTAGGAGGGAGATGGCGCAATGAATGGATGGGGTAGTGGGGTCAAGAGAGGGTGTTTTTAGGATGGGGAGACATGGGCTTGTTTGAAGGCAGATTGGAAGAAGTCACTGGAGAGTGAGTGAGCAGTTGAAAATGGAAGTGAATCTTCACCATCCAGATCACCACTGTTGAATACATAATATAAAATTTGGAAAAATGATGGCATCCCCGTGTTTAAATGAGTAACAAAAAAGACAGAGAATTAAGTATTTTATGTATCTTTTGCCTAACTATAGCTATTTAAAGATCAGAAAGAAGAATGGAAAATGGATGAAAAGTAGAAACAAGCACAGACTTCAAAGCTGAAATGAGCAAACACTGTTGGATCGTCTTTCATTATCAAAGCCTTTTAAACTGTAAGCTCACTGTGGCCAGGTAACATGTCTACCAACTCTGGTAGCCTGAAAGGCAAGCTCTGTGGCCTAGTGGAAAGAGTACAGACCTTGGGGTAAGAAGGTTGTGGATTCTAATTCTGCTTCTGCTACTTGTTTGCTGTGTGACCTTGGTCAAGTCACTTTGCTTCTCTGAGCCTCAATTATCTCCTATGTAAAATGGAGATTGAGACTGTGAGCCTCCTGTGGGTCAAGGACTGAATCTAACCCGATTAACCTGTATCTACCCCGATCAGTAGTAAAAAGCCTGGCATATAGTAAGTGCTTAGCAAATGCTATAAAAAACCCCAAAACCTGGTGTATTATGCTCTCCCAAGTGCTTAGTACAATATTCTGCACGTAGTAAGCACTCAACAAATACCATTGATGATAATGATGACTGTGGCAATGGTATCTGTGGACTGACCTATTATTTTGTCTCTAAATGCCCATTCAGGTCAGATGTAGAATCTGACTGCAGGCTGGATTCTACCTGTTGCTTATCAGTACCAAGGCATCCAACAGGGATAGCCAGACAACAAAAAAGTCTTGCCAACTAATATTTTTGTGAAAATTTAGTATGGAGGGTTTTGTATCTGCTTTTGAATGGCTGTATAGAGCTTGAATCTGCTTAAGATTTATTCAGTAGATTCAGGCCTACCGCTTTTTTGCAAACTAGAAGAAAGCTCTCTGCATTTTAATTCCCTCCTGCCACTGATGATTTAAAGCCATAAGTTGTTCCATGGAAAATATTAAGAGAATGGACAGTAGAGTAGAATGTGTCTCATTGTATCTAGCAGATAGGTACTACATGTTTAGAGTCACTTGAATTTCACAGAGGTTTACAACTCTAATTTTAGATCTATTTCAAAAAGGGGAAAAGCAGTAAAAATAACCATTCTTGCAGTCATGGTTTGCTTCTGCAAGTTGTGACGCCCTTGCAGATAATTACTATACTTACCTGTCAATGACACAGCAAAGTGACAAACGGCCTAATTTGAGAAAGTGGATTGCTGTAAGCTTGCAAAGCTTTTTAAAGATTAAATTTAGAGGAACCATTTTTTCTCTAATTTTAAAAAGGATTTTTGTCTTTACTTTTATATTTTTTCACTCCCCTATGAATAACAATCAGACTGTTGGTCATGATTATGCTGCCTATTTAGAATTCCTATAGAATTATCACTGAAGTTCAGAACCTGAAAGTAAATCAACACTGCCTTGTTACCAGACTTTTCCTTCTGAATCATCTCCAGGGAAATCTGGAACTTCTTTTTTGCTCTAATCAAGGGACAAATAAGTACAAATATGGGTTTATTTATGTTTATTTGTCATTTTAAATTAGTATAATTCTGAAATCAACTCTGAACATGGCTTCTATGGCATTATCATTATTGTTATCACAAAAATGTCTGGATATGAGTACACCAGTGATGTAAAAGGAAACCATTAGTTGTCAAGATTATGCTACTTCTATCAATTCTTCCCATCATCATGGCACAAATTTCTCCTATCCACCCAAGTTGAGGACAGGTAACATGACCAGATACCTCATTTATGCAAGAGAGTTGAATAATTAGAGGATTCCCTACCACCCACTACCTGAAAGCCCTTTGAGGGGACCCATTTCGACACTAAGAGGAGCTCTGAGACACTAGAAAAGTCTGTGATCTGTTCAGTCTCTGTTAATGTTAGTTTGAATGCTGATAAATTTCCCTGCAAAGAAATCCTTTCATTCATTCAATTTCATTTATTAAGTGCTTGCTGTGTGCAGCGCACTGTACTAACCGCTTGGAAAAGTACAATCCAACAATAAACAATGACATTCCCTGCTCACAGTGAGCTCACAGTCTAGAGGTGGGGAGGCAGACATCAATATAAGTAAATAAAATTATAGATATATGCAAAAGTGCTCTGAGGCTGCAAGGCTGTGGGGAAGAGCAAAGTTATCCTTTGATCCCTGAGGTCCTGAAGTTCCAGTCCAAGAAGTAAGAAATCATTAGGGACATTAAGATGGAGCAAGTCAGCATTTTTTAATCTGACATTAGCTTTCTCTGTGCAGACACGTCCTGAGGTGGACACTTAATATGGAACAACCTCACATCCTCATGGAGCATTGTTGAACTATATCACAGGGGCTAGTTATTTCTGGGAGCTTGATATAGTCAATATAAGAGAAGCAGCGTGGCCTAGTGGAAAGAGCATAGGTTTGGAGTCAGAGGTTGTGGGTTCTAATATACCGGCTCTGCCACTTGTCAGCTGTGTGACTTTGGGCAAGTCACTTAACTTCCTTGTGCCTCAGTTACCTCATCTGTAAAAAGGGGATTAAGACTGTGAGCTCCACATGGGACAACCTGATTACCTTTGCATCTACCCTAGTGCTTAGAACAGTCTTGGCACATAGTAAGTGCTTAATAAATACGATTATTATTATTATTATAAGGGAAGCAGCATGGCCTAGTGGAAAGAGCATAGGCCTGGGAGTCAGAGTACCTGGGTTCGAATTCTAGATCTGCCATATGTCTGCTGTGTGACTTTGGGCAAATCACTTCACTTCTCTGGCTCTGTTACCTCATCAGTAAAATGGGGACTAAGAGTGTGAACTCCATATGGGACAGGGACTGTGTCCAACCTGATCAACTTATATCTTCCATAGCACTTAGAATAGTGCTTGGCACATAGTAAGTGCTTAACAAGTACCATAGTTTGTTATTACAATGACTCCCCTTTATTAGCCATAACTAGGATGACCATTGATTGATGAAGGATATTAACCAGGATGCCTGAATGCTTTCAACCTCATAATAGAAAACATGGAGAACATTTTAAAAATGAATGCTAGGAACCAAAAAGAGAAATTCTTAGGTAAATAATTGCCTTATGTAAAGATAGACATGAATAAATATGCCTGATGATGCTCAGATGCATGGATTTAAGTATAAGCAGACTGAGAAATTTGGTTTTGAGGGACCAAGTGTGGTTTTGGGTAGGAGGTAGTTTATCTAGTTATTAATTTAATGAAAATTTCTCAGGATTGGATTCAGAGAAGCAGCAGTAAATCAGGAAATTATTGGAAAACAGAGTAGTTAAAGTTTCTTAAAAAAAAGATCATCCAGTTATACAAGTGAATGAGCTTAAATGCTTTTTCTGTACCAGTTGTTTTAAAGGGTGATAACATTCATAACTGTACTTAGCTTTCTTGAAATTTGATGCAACATTTTTAGATTTATCATTTTCCTCAACATTCTACCTTCATTTGCAGATATTGGCAGAGTTCTGTATGAGCTAGAAGTCTCAAACTGTACAAGGTCATTGCAGTAATAATGCAGAATCTACTTTTTGAAATCAAATTAAACAACTAATTCCTCAGCTTCTTATTTTCTTTTTATTATATTTCTTGATGGGATACCCCAACACAGCCAGAAGTGAAACAAGTAACTACCTGGTTAGTGTACCTCTTAATCCTTCAGCCACTGCCAGCAACATCATATTGTCAAACCTAGCTTGTCTATTGAAAAGCCTAGTGATTTCCTGATTAATGTATCACTCTTTTATTGGCATTTACTAGAGGAGACATCATTACAATGTTTGTTTGATCAATAGCTTCATAAGGCCCAAGAATTCCTACTGTGAGTCTGGATGAATCTAACTACTGGGAGTTGTATATTTTGTGAAAAATACTACGAAGAAGTTGCAAACATTCCCCAACTGAGGAAAACTGGTGTTTTATTTGTTTTGTCATTTTACCCCTGGAGTGAGGGAAATCCTCTCCATCCTCTACCAAACCAGCAAGTAATTCTTTATAGAGAATGTACAACCAGCAGGTGGTAACAGTGGAGCAGTATATAAACATACCCTAAGCAGTTAGTTGCTTTTACAATTCTCAACTTCTGGATGACTCATCCTAAGGTATAAAGATCCATTATCAAAATGATTTTTTTTTAAAATGTCCTTAAGTAACACAACTAAAGGAATGACATTTTGCTTTGTCATAGACTCTTTCAGAGTTACTGGGAGACAACCTGAAATATGGACAAAACGGGCTTGACTTTGAAATGTAATGTTTTTTTTAAAAAATTATCTGCATATTGTCTAATACATATTTCTCTCTCTCTCTCTTTTTAAGTGAAAACAACTAAAGTGAAGACTTCTCCAAGGCACAGTCCTGGGGGAAATTAGAGGACCTGAATTCTAATCCTGGCTCTGCCACTTGTCTGGTGTGTGACCTTGGGTGAGTCACTTAATTTCTTGGTACCTCAGTTTCCTCTTCTGTAAAATGGGGATTATATCCTACTCCCTCTACTTTAGACTGTTAGACACCTGTGCTACAGGGTGTGATGAGCCCAAAACAAGCTGGCTTGTCACTGTTTGTGATCCTGCTAACAACAATCAGGACGATACTGGTGAAGGCAGTGATGGGCTCTACCTGAGACAGGTGATTGCTGGCCCGTGGGGGCGGAGCATGGAGGGACATATGGCCTTCTTTCCCTGCTCTACCTGCTAATGGACCTGGACCAATTAATGCTTTGTAGAGCCACAGCTGTGACCCTTAAGGCAGATAAAAGCATTCACTTTGACTCAGAGGGAGGCATGCAAGAAGGGAGGCATCACAAAGATGCAAGCAGAGAAGCATGCAGAGGGAAGTACCTGGCGCAGCTTGCAAAAGCAGCAGAAGGCAGGAGCACTGGGAAGCAGAAAGAAGAAACACTGGCAGAATGAGCTCCCTTGATCAGTAGACTGGTATTGGACCTTTAGAGTGGAGTGGGGGAGTGTGTGTATGTGTCACTCCCTTGCATGTTGGTAAAACTAAGTAAAAAGCATTCCCCAGTAAACTTGGTGGTCAGTGGTGTGGTTTGACTTCTACTACGTGTTACCGAGGCTCCCTGGTTTCAGGAAGGTCCTGATTGGTACCAACAGGAAGCTTGTGACCTAGGGACTGTGTCCAACTTGATTAGCTTATATTTACCCCAGTACTTCAGTAATTGGCACAGAATAAGCACTTACAAATACCTTTATTATTATTATTACTGTTATTTATATTACACTTTTCAAATTTAGGAAGGAAAATTCCAACCCTCCCCTTTTGCTCCCCCTTCCCTCCCTACTCCACAGTACCTGTGTGTATGTGTGTGTATATATATATTTATAACTATATTTCTATTGTGTATATATCTAATTCTATTAATTTATAATGATGCTACTGATGTTTGTTTAAATGTTTGTCTCCCCCTTTCTAGACTGTGAGTCCATTATGGGTAGGGATTATCTCTCTCTGTTGCTGAATTGTACTTCCCAAGCACCGAGTACAGTGCTGTGCAGTGGGACAACCTGATCACCTTGTATCTCCCCCAGCAGTTAGAACAGTGCTTGGCACATAGTGCTTAAAAAATATGACCATTAGTATTATCAATACAGTGAAATGAAGGGAAGGGGCAAGTGTTTTGATAAACTGAGAAGGGATGGGGTTGGATGCATAAGGGGTGGATTTTGAGAGAAGGCAGGAAATCTCTTGAGATACTGCTGGGAAAGATGGGAGAGTTGAAGGGGAAGGAAGAGGGAGAAACTGGAGAGGAGCAGGAGATATTTTAGGGAGATCACATTGAGTAGATTCAATTTTTTCAATAAAGTAGGTATCCAAGTCATTAAGGGCAAGGAATGGGAGAGGCAGGGGAACAGGGAGCTAAGGATGTACTTGTGCATAGACAGCATGAAGGCAGGTGTATCTGAGACAGGCCAGGATTCTAGAGGAAGACTTTCCCTCCAGGAATAAAATGGAGGTGGAGAAAAGGGGGTAGGGCAGGCAGGAGGAGGAAAAGAGAATACATAAATATTTAAATTATGTTCTTTTCCCATTTTCAACTATTAGGGGCTTAGTTAAAAGGAAGCCACCTGCTTCTTACTCTTTCATCTCACTCTGAAGCAGGACTCAGTCAGTCATCAGTTTGTGCTCAGTACTGCCCCTGGCACTGGAAAGAGTGGCTTCAAATTGTAATGTATGCCTTAAGCAGTATGAAATAATCTTTTTTTTTTTTTAGTTTTCTGGTCTCTTCATTATTCTGACCATCCACTCTCATGCCTCACTTCATTTGTATTTTAAGCCAACTCTGGCTTCTACAAATAGAGCTATTTCCCTAAAGTACCTCATTCTCAGCAATTATGCTCACACTTATTTTATTTTATTTTAATGCCTGTCTTCCTTTCTAGACAAACTGCTGATGGGCAGGGAGTGGGTCTACCAACCCTATGCATTGTGCTTTCCCAAATGCTCAGTACAGTGCTCTGCAGAGAGTAAGAACTCAATAAATACCATAAGTTGATTGATGTGGAACTCAGGGACTGCTTTTTCAATTGTTTGGTTATCAAAAGCAAACTGAGGTAAAAATGAAGTGACTTGATCCTTGCTTCTCTCTCACTACAGTCCATCTTCTAATCCTACTCCAACCCCTACCCACCATGCCTTTCCAAGAATTTAGTGCAGTGTTCTGCACTCAGTAAGGCTCATTAAATAACACTGATTTGTTGATTCGATAGAAGTAGCCCTAAAACATTTGGCAGGCATCTGGTGTGAATTGAAAGTGGGGTTGGTGAAGAAAGGGTGTAAAGGTGTTAAGTCAAGGTTTTCCCTCAAATATTATTATTATAATTTATAGTTTATAACTGTGGGAGTCTAGAACCTCATATCTGCAATGCCCTACCTCAATCATTAAATTCAACAAGGAGTAATGCATGGTAAATATAAGTACTTCCCAGCTTTGATTTACTAAACTAATGAAGAAGTCTTTAGTATTTTATGCATTTTTAGGCTAGTAATTCTGTAGCATAATCCATTGATGTGAACTTTTTCTTTCTAAGAATTGTTACTTTTTCAATCTACAAAAGGTGATTTTAAGTGATTCATAAAGTGATTTTGGAAAAACTACAAAAAATCTAAAATGGGTCATGGTCTGCATTGCTACTTCCCCTTTAAAATTTTCAGAATTTAGACACAAATCAATGCTATGACCTTAATGGTGTATATGTGTATCTCTTCGCTTCATGTTTGAAGATGTCATTGTGAGTGGCAAAGATTTCATCTTATTGTGTGTGATTGTGTCCCAGAAATCAGTCTCTTCCATTCTGTGCATACTTAATGATAATAGTAGACCTTTGCAGATAGCCTGTTAGCCTGGTACCCCTTACTCAATATTCCTAGCAGAGATCTTACTCTATATTCCTAGCAGAGATTATTTTAAACAGAAAAGAAGCTGCCCACAGGAGCTTCAACAACTGAGAGATTAATCTGGAACTACCAATTTTTATGTCATTATTATCATTAAGTGCTTTCTGTGTGCTAAGTACTGTACTAAGTGCTGGTGTAGATATGAGATAATCAGATCAGACACAGTCCCTGACTCAAATGGGGCTAGCAGTCTAAGCTGGAAGGACTTGCTATTTAGATGAAAGTTGGAGGAATGAAAACAAAAGAGAAGCCTACCGTAAACAAAACATCTTCTTGATTTGTTGTTTCGGGCAATGTGGTAGGTTATGCTGAACCACCAATACTCTGTTGTCTTATTATTCCAACTGGTCATCAGCATGAGGGAAGGGAAAGCTGGTGGTGAATGAGTTCCATTTGAGGTGGATGACAAGGAGATCTCAGTGAGCTCTTGTCGGCAGTAGGTTTTCCTAGGTCCTCATTTGGTACAAAAGTCAGGCTTGGATATGGAATTTGCTGTAAAAGGATGGGATCTCCTTCTGGATAAAATTAGTAGAACTGAGTTTTTTGGTATTCAGTGTTTGGAAATAGTCTAGGAAATCTTTGTATCTTTGGAAGCTCCCATCTAGACTTGTTATGTACAGGGAACATGTCTGCTAGCTCTATTGTATTTGCCTGAATACTTAGTACACTGCTCTGCACATAGTGCTTAATAAATACCATTGATTAATTGATTGACTGATCTCTGATATTGATGTTTTAGCAAAATGATTCACTGATGCTGTGCTATTTTCCCCTGAAATATGTGAAGGGAATAATGAGTTGGATGAGGACTTTGTTCTTGTCTGTCCGTCTCTCCCGATTAGACTGTAAGCCTGTCAAACGGCAGGGACTGTCTCTATCTGTTGCCGACTTGTTCATTCCAAGCGCTTAGTACACTGCTCTGCACATAGTAAGCGCTCAATAAATACTATTGAAATTTGGAAAAATTTAGACTTTGAACAAAGTAATGGCTCAAAAACTACTGGTATCTCTGATGACTTCAGAAGAAAGTGAAGGTCACTTGAAAGTTGAGTATGATTTCCTCATTAGCTGAGTTTTTGTTTTTTTGGGTTTTGTTGTTTTTTGTCTCAAGTGATGTGGAGTAATGGGGAGGGGAATGGGAAAAGGAACGATGTTACGGAGATGATGTGATTAGCTTGAATTAGGGCAGAGCTGACTTCAAGTAAGCTAAGTAAGCAGCCACCTTCTGGATGACATGTGGCAGTGATGGTAATATCTATCCCCTGGACCCTCCCAAGATGATCACACTATAAGCAGCCAAGAGTCACGGTTAACTAGATAGGTACCACCCACATGCAGCAGACATCATTATAGGTTTTGTTTTTATGTGTACCCTTCACTTCCCAATCCACAGAAATAAAGCAGTCTTTTTTTATATTTATTATTATTCCTTATTATTTCCTCGGACCCTGTAGATGGCAGAGAACTGGCAGTTTGAGGAAAGGGAAGGGAAGACTTGCATCTACCCTCTGTCCAGGGCTTGTCCATCAGCTGGCTGAGAGCTGGCATCAGCTCTAGCCTAACAGGAGAAGATAGAGGCCCAGAGCTGACTCTCCTTTACTCAGGATGGTGGCTGGGGAGCACAGGGTCATCTGTCCCCACCTAGGGCTCACTCAGAAATCTTGGGTTGGTCAGACTGTGTAATTCTAACTTCCATTAATAGACGAGAATCCTGATAAACCTGGGCTCTCCTCTCACCACACAGAGATGATGCTGTTGAGCAAAGACAGGGAACAGCTGATAGGTCATCTGAAGCCAGAAATCTAGGTTGGAGAGAGAGGGAGGGGCACATGGCTGACTGTGGAACTCCCTTAATCAGGTTGATCAAGGGACAAAAAGGCCCAGGAGGAACTGAAGAGGCAGGAGCCACTCTCTGTGCTTGGGAAGGGTGTCTGGATAACTCAGTCAAGTATCGTAGCCCAGGTTGTGGCACATGAGATCTTGTCCTGGCACCTGCCTGAGTGGCCATTAAGCACAGAGCAGTGGACTGTGGTGGGAAATCACATGGGGGGAATGCCAGGGGAGAAGGGGAAAGGTCAATCCTGAAATGACAAGGTTAGAGGCTACTGATTCTTCATAGAAGGATCCAGCATATCAGCCATGAGGACCAATTGCTCCCCTGGCCCACAGGGAGACTACATGCAGGTCTGTGGAGCGGTGTAGGAATAAAGTTAGGGTTAGGGGGAGAAGGCTGGGAGTCTGTGTTTCCCTGCATGATGTAATTCCCTGATTGTGTCATGTCATGATGAGTCGTGTCAAATGAGAGGAGACAATTTTAATTCCTGCCTGAGGATGAATTAGTGGCTGAAACTGGCTCCATGTGAGGGACTACCAAACTCCTCACCTTCAAAACCTTCTAAAATCACATCTCCTCCAAGAGGCCTTCCCAGACAAAGTCGTCATTTCCACTATCTGCCCTCCCTTCTCACCAAAGTAGAGTTTAAGAGAAGTGGGAGAAGCAAACAAAGATTAATGGATGACCTTGAAAACAAACTAAACTTTCTCTAGAAATAAGGGATTTGGTTTTTTTTTTAAAAAAAAATAGGATGAGGGAATGCAGGGAGCAATGGGAGAGGAGAGAATGAGGATGGAAACCTGTGACATGGGGTCACTTCTGGCAAGGAAAAATATTTTAGCTTCAGGCATTATTTTAACCCCAGAGAGGAGACCAAAGGTACAGAGACCAGTGATATATGTTGCTAAAGTGATAAGTTCTCAAGAGGAAGCAGAAAAGGGGAGCAGTCAGATAGATGAACTCTCTTAGTCTCAACAGAAATGGAAAGACTAGCTATAGTGTAAGCAATAAACCAGTAGCTAGAGCTGAAGTCACATTAGGATCGGGAGACATATGGTAGACAATACATATTAAATGACTCTGTATGTCAGAAAGTCCTTATTTCTGGCAGGCTGAGTACAAACCACAATTAGTGTATTTTTGCCTTTATAAAACTCCTTTCTTCTTTCCAGTTCAAGACCTTGCCTCATATAAATTCAACATTTCCTATCAGTCCTAACAACATTCCCAGTAGGGTGGTAAATCTACATTCATGAAAAATTTAGAAGCTCCCCCCTTCCCTCCCCTCACCCTGCATTCTCTTCTCAGTTCCTGCTTGTTGTTTATGAAATACTTGGAGTTAAATGGCCATGGCCCCTTCTGAAAGCCAGGTCAAGACCATTGACCTCGATAGGCAGGGTGAGAAGGAAATCTGTTGAACTTCATTCCTCTAACAATGTTCCTTACATATTAAAGGGATAAGGAGAAAGAAAAGCAAACCAGTGGAAAAATCAGAGTAAAAGACATGGAACACATGTCATAAAAGAAAAATGATACAATTTACCAATCTCAATATTTAAGCTCTTTGGTAGGAACAAGTACAGGGTGGGGAGTCAGAAGGATCTGAGTCCTAAACCTCAGTTTCTGCCACTTGTCTGCCATGTGACTTTGGGTAAGTCACTTTACTTTTCTGTGGCCTGTGACCTCATCTGTAAAATAGGGATTAAGGCTGTAAACTCTATGGAGGACATGGACTGTGTCCAACCTGATTAGCTTGTATCTACCTCCCAGTGTTTATTATAGTGCCTGGCACAAAGTGAGCTTTTAACAAATACCATAAAAAAAAGGACAGAGGACAATAAGCAAGTTGAAAAACATATCCATTAGATAATATAGTGCCATTATTTTTACCAGATTCTTTTCCACTTAATGCCTTGGTGTTGGTTTAATTCATTGTCTATTTTGAATTAGCAGTGTCTAAAAATCTTTGATTAGAAAAGAGCACATTTGAATTGAAATCACCTTTTTCCTGGAGACAGGCAGATTTCCAATCTTTACAGAACAGCATGAAAAAAGACACAGATGCCCTTGTGGAAGGCAGGTCAACTAAAACTGCCGATTTCCCTTTTGATGAATTACAGGTCTCTGATTCTTACTCTTATCCTAAAAGCCTGCACAAACTATGTACCGGTAAACAATTCATAAACTTTCAAGCATTTCTTGTTGACTTGGAAACCATTTATAATTAATTTTGTTAGTCTCAAATCGTTTGTAATGAGCATTGAGACTGACAAAAGGGATTTCTGAAAGCCTGTTCCTTAGTTTGTGGCTACTGCATGGAATAGTAGGCTTTTCTTTCAATGCAGCAAAGCAGAGAAAGGTGGCAAGCTGTGGCATTAGTTAGCCAAGGGAGATCAAGCAGTGCTTCTGGGCCATCATATGAAAGCATGAAGGGAAGAGATAGGCTTTGTGAACCCATGATTTTTTTTTTTTAAGTAGTGAATGCTATAATGGGAATTTATATGTCAAGTAGATTGATTCAATGGAAGTAGGCAGCTTGCTTTTCATTGGCATGAAATGTAAGTCAGTGACAAGATTTGCAAGGAAAATCCTCAAATTCTCAATCCTGCAGATTTTTAAGTGTTATCATGGTCTTATAGCACTCTTCCTAAAAAAAATAAAAAAATCCAAAGATTGCTTTATGAAAAAAGTTGGCTGTTTGCAAGTTAATGGAAAAATGTGCAGCTTGAACATTTAGAACTTTCAGGAAAAAGGGGTATAGAGGGCATTTGCAGTTTTGATGTTTGAAATCAAATATTCCAAAGATTTTTTTTTTTATTTTCTTTCACAATCAGTACAGTGCTTGGTACACAGAATGGGCTTAAGAAATGCCACTATTACTACTATTAAATCTAATTATTTTTACTTTTTCCATATAATATTGCTACAGGAGTGAAATAGGCATTATCCAAGGATTGTGAAAGAATGTTTTGTAGTGCCATCTGAAAACGTGAATTCAACCTCTAAGCATCCTGGATACATTACAGCAACTGAGTTAACTTACCTACGGAGGACTTTGTTCTCAGGCCGAGGTCTTGAAGATGCTTCAGTGCATCAAATTGATGGTTAGTTCCCTTCCAGCACCAGCCCGGGAGGGAAGAATGGCCTTTCCTGCTCCCTCCTTTGTTCTTCACTGGATGCGGCAGTCACTTCTCAGGTGGGGAAGGAAGCTGCCTTTCCTGCCTCTGTGTCATATGGGAAGGTAGCAGAGAGGATGTAATGGTGGATCTCTGCTGCTAAGAGAGTCACTGTAAACATGAGCCAGCCTGCTGACCTACCCTCATCTAATCTCATACTGTCTCTACAAAGGTGTTGCTTAATATCTTTGAGCTCTACCCAGAGAGGAAGGAGATGTCATTTCAGAATGCCAAATGCT
The DNA here is from genome assembly GCF_004115215.2 of Ornithorhynchus anatinus. Classification (NCBI taxonomy): domain Eukaryota; kingdom Metazoa; phylum Chordata; class Mammalia; order Monotremata; family Ornithorhynchidae; genus Ornithorhynchus; species Ornithorhynchus anatinus. Next base: position 85,205,492 of record NC_041731.1, read on the forward strand.
GAGGGAAGTCAGCCTCTTAGATTAAGCAGGAGGATAATGTCTGTCTATCTTGTTTTAAACAGTGTATGTGAATGTTGAGGGTTTCTGTCCAGGGCTACTTAACTCATCATTTATTTAATGTACAATAAGTCATGCTTGCTCCATGCAATTTGGGGAACTAGGGGTCAAGGGTATTATCACAGAAACTTCACATAGAACAGGCAGCATTAAGGAATGCTATTTGGAGGTCATAGCCTAACCTGCGTTTCAGGAGCAAAAACTGGGTCAGGATGGGAGCCAAAGGAAAAGAGGCTCTCCATTTTCAAACAACTCTGGGTGGGGCTTCTAGATCTGCAAGGAAATAATTCAATTTACAGTCTTTTAAATTAGATGAGACAATATATTGGTGAATTGAAAAGCTTGTTACTAACTGGGTAACCATTGTTGGCTCCTCCGGAAATACCTTTAATGTTCCTTAACAGACCGTGCTATGGCGATCTGATTCCACTCTACTTTGGCCCATCAGTTATTACCTGGAAATGCATTGAACAAGGTGGTTTTAAAATAAAAAGTAACAAATGAAAAAGTAAGGCATTTGTAATATATATCTTTTGAAACAATAATCAGTTGATCATCCTTGCTTACCTAAAGGAAGGCATGGCCAAATTTTGGTGAGGTCTAAGGGGATTAAGGTAGGAACTTTCTTTCTTGATGATAACTGGAGGCTGCCTTAAGGAGAAAACAGGTTTCAGTGGTGGTGAGGGAGGAGCCCATCAGGAACAGTTCATAAATGAAGTGAAATCTGCCATCATGATGGAAGGGGTTCCACAGACTCCACTTGGCAGGTACTGTCAGGTGGGAAAGGGAGGGAAAGCCTATAAGGGTGAGGGGATGATGATGACTTGCGGTACTTGTTAAATGCTTACTGTGTTTCCCAGGCACTGTTCTAAGCAGTGGGATAGATACAAAATATCGGAATTGGACAGAGTCCTGCCCACCTAGGGCTCACAGTCTTAATCCCCCATTTTTATGGGTGAGGAAACTGAGGCCCAGGAAGTGATGTGCCTAAAGTCACTCAGCAGAAAAAGTGGCAGAAACTGGGATTAGAACTCAGGTCCTTCTTACTTCTAGGCCTGTGCATTATCCATTAAGGCACGCTGCTTCTCATGGAGGAGGGGGTGGATAAGAGTGAGCTGATGCAAGGGAAGTGGGGTTTGGAGTAACAGTGGGGTAGGACAGGTATGAGGTGATTACAGGGTGGGATTTGAAGGGACATGGTAAACTCAGAGTTTTAAGGGCCATAGCTCCCTGGAATGGGGTGATTGACTGGAACAGTTGCAGCTTAATCTGGTCTTTCCGGTGATTAATTGCAAGATTGATTGCTGGTCCTGCCAGGTGGCTGAAAGCCCGTGAACTGGAGAAACTGTCGGCAACTAAATTAACTTTCCTTAGTAAAGTTAAAGCTATCTTTCCGGTGTATTAAAAAAAAGAAGCATACTATCCTCCATTTGTCCTTTAACTGTATAAACATCACCACTGATAATACAATTACACTCAAATAAATGAAACTTGAAAATTAGATGAGGTTGTTCACCAAAACACCAGCAATAGAGTTGTAATGGGACACTTCTCTGCAGAAGCTGAAAAGGCCAAAGTGAGGTTGTTGCTTACCTGACCCTCTTCAGGTTCTCGATTGTTTTATAACTTAAATTCCACCCACAGTCCTTTAAAGGACTCTAATTGAAATGCATCATTTCAGCCTTTATCATCACAATCCCTTCACACAACTGTTCACCTTAGGAAAATCTATTTTTAACCTGGTATTTAACCAAAGCACGGATTATGTAGGGAGTTGCAGTAGGTGTTTGAATAACAAACGCCGAGGATTCCAAATGCTCACATCGTCCTTTAAATTAGAATGTGAGTCCTTCAAAACACCAAGTCCAACAACGGTCCAAATCCATATTCCTATATTAGTGCAGCAAAGAAAGCTATATAAGTAGACAAATCCCCAGCACGTGGGAATACAGCTCTCATGAGAATAATCATGCCAAGAAAGTTTGCTATTTAAGTTATTTATAACTGTTCTTTTTCTCTGCCTTCCCCCTACCTAGTCCACTGGGAAAGGGGTAAGATGATTTAATCTAGCAGAAATAATAATAGGTTTGTATGAAAACCTCCTTCTTGACTGGGAAATATCCACCCCAGGCATGTAGAAATGGCTTAGTGGTGGTAGGTATAATAGAAGTAGCAACATTTATTTAGCATCTATTTGATGCCATTCACAGGATTCATTCAATCATTTGAGTGCTTACCATGTGCAGAGAACTGTACTAAGTACTTGGGAGAGTACAGCACAACAATAACAGTGACATTCCTGTCCACACCGAGCTTAGGAGAGATAGACATAAATACAATAAATAAAATTACAATATACGCATAAGTACTTTGGGGCTGGGAGGGGAGAGCAAAGCGAGCAAATCAGGGAGATGCAGAAGGGAGTGGGAGAAAATTTAGGCTAGTTGGGAAGGTTTCTTGGAGGAGATATGCCTTCAATAAGGCTGTCAAGTTGGGGAGTGTAATGTCTTTGGGATTGAGGAGGGAGGGCGTTCCACACCAGAGTCAGGTTGTGGGTCAAGGGTCGGGCAGTGAAACAGCGAGATCGAGGCATGAATGAGTATCGGTTAACACTAGAGGAGAGAGTTGCGGTCAGGGTTATAGAATGAAAGGAGGTGAGGTAGGATGGGCAAGGTAATGGATTGCAGTAGAGCCCAATGGTGAGGAGTTTGTGTTTGTTACAGAAATGATTGGGCAACACTGAGTTTCCTAAGGAGTAGTGAAAACATGGCCTGAATGTTTTTGTAGAAAAATGATCTGGGCAGCAGAGTAATGCGATTGACTGGGCTGGGGAGAGACAGGAGGCAGATGTAGTAGATTAGAATCTAAGGCCTTTGTGTACCAAGTTTTTGTCTTGTACTCCTGTAAGCACTTGTTCTGTGCTCTGCACAAATTTGGACATTAAATGTAATTCGAATGAAGAGAAATCAAAATAGTTTGAAGGTTTTTTTTGTTTTTGTTTTTTGTCAGTGGTATTTGTTAAGCCACTTACTAGGAAAGAGGAACTTAGTCAGGAAAGACCTGTTAGAGGAGATGTGCCTTCAGTAGGTTTTGCAGAAGGGGAAGTAAATGTTGGATTTGAGGAGGGAGGGTGTTCCAGACCAGAGGCAGGACATGGGCATGGGGTCGGTGATAAAAACAGGTGAGATCGAGGCGCAGTAATAAGATTAGCAAAGTCTGTGGGCTGGGTTGTAGTGAGGTGAGAGAGAAAAGCAGCATGGTCTACTGGCAAGAGCACAGGCTTAGAAGGCAGAGGTCGTGGATTCTTATTCTCGCTCTGCCACTTGTCTGCTGTGTTACCTTGGGTAAGTCATTTCACATCTCTGTGCCTCAGTTACCTCGATCTAATAGGGATTGAGACTGTGAGCCCCATGTGGGGCAGGGACTGTTTCCAACCTGACTTGCTTGAACCCAGCCCAGTGCTTAGAACAGTGTTTGGCATAGTAAGCACTTAACAAATACCATAATTATTATTTTTCTATACTGCAAGCCTGGTGTGGGCAGAGATTCTCTACTGTTGAATTTTAATTTCCAAGCGCTTAATACAGTGCTCTGCACAGTAAGTGCTCAATAATGATTGAATGAATGACAAAAGGAGGTGGCAAGGTAATGGAGTGCTTTTAAAGCCAATATTGAGGAGCTTATAACTAAAGTGATCAAAATAAGTAAGGTTATCCGAACTCCCTAGAGAAGTGTAGCAGAAAGCACCTGACCAGCCCTTTGTTCCAGTTAAGCACCTTCATTTCCACTCCCTCATGGGCAGTCCCAGAACATAACCACAGGTCCAGTTACTAAGCCTCTGATGCCTGAAAATCTAGTCTTTTATTGCTGTATTTGCAAATTCCTTCCATTGGCCAATATGGTTACCCACCCCCCGCCACCTATCCCTTCCCGTAGGTAGTCACAAATCATTTGTGACTTGCTCTTGGTTGCTGGGCCAGCAATTCATCATCAGGGGTCACTGCCCTCTTCAAAGCCCAATCTCCTCATGGGGCACACCGTGACCTACCATCTAGGCTTTCCGCTGTCAGGTGGCCAGGGTTCACGGTTTGAGTGCTGGGTTGAGATCGGGCCCTCGCTGGACTCCACCAGAGTACCGGGGGGTTTGGAAGAGAGGGTGGGGGTGTCAGCTCCATAGAAGCATTAGGCTTAGCTCTTGGGGGTTGGGGGCGAGGGGCAGTAAGGTTTTCTTACTTACTTACAGAGAAGCAGCGTGGCTCAGTGGAAAGAGCATGGGCTTTGGAGTCAGGGCTCATGAGTTCGAATCCCAGCTCTGCCACTTGTCGGCTGTGTGACTGTGGGCAAGTCACTTAACTTCTCTGTGCCTCAGTTCCCTCATCTGTAAAATGGGGATTAAGACTGTGAGCCCCACGTGGGACAACCTGATTCCCCTATGTCTACCCCAGCGCTTAGAACAGTGCTCGGCACATAGTAAGCGCTTAACAAATACCAACATTATTATTATTATTATTATTATTATTATTATTTCTTCTCCTGCCCCTTCCCATACCGAGATCTGGGGAAGCTGGAACTTTCATCCCATTCTCCACATGCTCTGAGGGCATCTTCAACTGGAATCCTCTACCCAGTTCTACCCAGCAGTGCAGCCAACACAGCTTAGGTGGATGGTCATTGCCTTCTTCACCATCTAGCACAGCGTCACGTAGGGAGATTCTATCTGCATGGTAACAAAGTTCTTACGTGCTCAAGTTGGCAGAGGGAATGAATCGGCTCAATGTCCTGAGAAATTAATTAGGGAAGGCTTGCCAGTTAAAACAGCTCCCTGACTACTTCAAAAGACCACTGCTCTGCCACATTCAAATCTCTCCTAAAATCCCTCTCCCATTTTTTATTTTTCTTTTTTGGTATTTGTTAAGCACTTATTATGAACCAAGGACAGTTCTTAGTTGTGGGATAAATACAGTATAATCAGACTGGCCAAAGGTCTTGTCCCACTTGGAGTTAACAGTGTAAGTACAAGGGAGAATATGTATTGAATCCCCATTTTACAGGTGAGGAAACTGAGGCACAGAGAAGAAAAATGCCCAAAGTCTTACAGCAGGCAAATGCTAGACTGAGAGGCACATTGTGGGCAGAAAATGTCTACCAACTCTTTTATATTATGTTGTACTCTTGTAAGTGTTCTAAATATGAATGAATGAGCTGGGATTAGAACCCAGGTCCTCTGGTTTCCAGGCCATGCTCCTTCTGCTAGGCCACTGTTTCAAGTGTTTAGTACAGTGCTCTGCACACAGTAAGAGCTTGATAGATTCTATTTATTGATTGTGTATTTTCATTTCCTCTAGTGTACTAGCAGCTTGATTCCAATTCAGATGCATCAGTCATAATAATAATAATAACTATAATTGTGGTATTTGTTAAGCACTTACTATGTGCCAGGGACAGTACTAAGCACTGGGATAGAAACAAGCAAATCAGGCCCTGCCTTTTGTAGAGCTCTGTCTCACTCCCAATTATACAGATGAGATAACTGAGACACAGAGAAGTGAAGTGACTTTCCCAAGATCACACAGCAGATAAGTGCCAGAACGAGAATTAAAACCCATGATCTGACTCCCAGGCCCGTTCTTTATCCACTATGCCATGCTAGAGATTCCCAGCATATTTAATCCAGCTCCAAACAAGATGAATGTCTCTTTTCTCCTCAGTGCATGTTTTCACTATCTCAATTGTTATCTATTTAAAGTTGGATTATGATCACTGCCTCCCTAAACACTTAGTACAATGCTCTGCCCACAGTAAGTGCTTAAATACCACCAGTTGATTGATCTCTAGTACTGCCCCACTGCGTATAGATGCCTGTTTTGGAGTCTTACCATGCCTAGTGTATCCTCCGTTCCTTACTTTTGGGCGACAACATCTTCATTCCTGGTGGCCATTTATAATGGCTGTATGGCAATGGCTATGAAGTTCCTACTTTCCAGATTCATCCACTGCAAATCTTGTTTTTCCAGTCCTCCTGTTTGCTGGGGTGAAATCTAGCAAATCCTGAAAGTAGAGCAGCATCAAGTGGGACGAGAGAAAGGCCAGAGGAGTTATGACTGGAGCCAGTTAGGGAAAAGAACAGCTTTCAGTGGCTCTGAGCAGTATGGTCAGGTTGGCAACAGATGCTGGTTCTTTCATCTCCCCTCCCCATTTCAGGGTCTCTTTAAAGGTTTTATCTCTTGGGAAGTGAATCTTGAAGCAACAGAAGGGCAGCTTTCGGGCCTCAGGCTTTCCCTGATCCAGTCCAGTATGTCCTGTGGGAGAGTGTCCGGTTTTACTCTAGGCCTGTCCCCAACATTGACTAAGCTGGCCACCATGGCCTATGGCACCATAAAGACTGTAGCACAGTCTCCAATAATATTAAGAGGCTTTGACAAGTAATTTAGACCTCAAACAAATTTCCATATTTAAACATATCTTCAAAAATACACTTTTCTTACACAGACATGGCCACTGATTAATACACATATGGGCAATGACAAACACTTATGTCTTAATAATAAAAGTGGGGAAAGGAAAGATTCTATTCAAAGAGAGTGGCTTGTAAAATGGCATATTAATGGTATTTACTGAACACTTACTAAGTCAGAGCACTATACTAACTGTTTGGAAGAGAACTGCAGAAGGAAAAGACACACTCCTGACTTCAAGGAGCTTACCACCCTTTAAAGTTAGAAAAGTTTTCTTGAAAGCCTGCATTCCTCTCATGTCTGCTTTCTGAGGTCCAAATGTCCAATTGACTGTAGGTGTCTGATAGCAGGATGACACAGTGCTAAAACCCGAGGTAGGTAGCTTGTGTGAAGAGGTTTTAAAAGTGAGTACAATATATTCCTAGAGAACATTTCTGGTAGTTTATGGAGAAATAAATGCTATTCATTAAATTAAGGGATAATTAAACTCAAAGTCATCCTTTTTTTATTTAGTTCTGAGATACAGCTATTTAATCACACTTCAAAGTTTAAGATTAATAAAAATTAAAACATTGCTACTGCTCCAAAGGGAGGTCTGAACACACGCACGCATACACATATGCACACAAACACAAACTCTTTCATACACACTCTCTGTCTCTTTCTCTGTCTCTCTCTGTCCTTTTCCCTCCCTCTCTCATTTCCTAAGGGGGTGAAGCTTTAAAAAAATGCATTTTTGGAATTCACATGACATCACTCAGCATAATGTGATGAAGTCACAGACTGAGCCAAATTAATGCAGGGAGCAGGGAATAAAATTGAAAGATAGTGAAGAGGGGGTGGAGGCTGGTCACTTCAGGGTTTCTCCAGCGTTCCACCTGTGGGGCAGGGGACAGAAACTCTCAGAATAGTGCCTCTGCCCCTCTCCAACTTCCCCTTCCCTGCATAGTTTTGGTCACCCATTCATTCAATAGTATTTACTGAGCACTTACTATGTGCAGAGCACTGTACTAAACGCTTGGAATGAACAAGTGAGCAACTGATAGAGACAGTCCCTGCTGTTTGATGGGCTACTCAATCAATCAGTAGATCCAGTTGAGCACTAACTGTGCATGCAGTACACTCTACTAAACCCTTGGGAGAATTTGGTATAACAGAGTTGGTAGATACTTTCTCTTATCACGAGGGGGTTACTGTCAATAGGGGAAAAAAATGATTTAAAAGATTGTGGATGTGTATATGAGTTCTGTAGGACTGTGAATGGGATGAATATTAAGTGCCCAAGGGTACCAGACCCAAGTGCTTAGGTGAAGCAAAAGGAAAGTAAAATAGGTCAAATGAGGCTTAGTTAGAGAAGGCCTCTTGGAGGAGATATGATTTCAATAAGGCTTTGAAGATCGGGAGGATAGTAATATGTCAGATATGAGGTACAATGAGAAGGTTGGCATTAGTGGAATGATATGTCCAGATTGGGTATAGTTAGAAGTCATAGAGGGGTGATCAGTGAGTAGGCCGATGTATTAATCAAAACAGGATATATGTACTTGGATCAGTATGGGGGCAATTTGGATGGTGAGGAAATGTGGTTTTTAATGATGTGTGAAGGTAGAACCAATAGGATTTGGGTACAGATTAAATATGTTGGTTGAATGAGGGAGATGAGTTGAGGATAATGCTAAGGTACAGCCTTGTTAGAAGGAAAGATAGTATTTACAGTGAAAAGAAAGACAAGAGAAGAAGTATAGAAGGAAACCTAGAACTGAGACCTGAAGGACTCCTACAGTTAGCAAAAGGGTGACAGAAGAGGAGCCCACAAAAGGGACTGAGAATGAGCAGCCCGAAAAACAGGAGAATCAGGAGAGGACAGTATTGGTGAAGCTAAGATTGGATAATGTTTTCAAGAGAAGTGGATGGTCAATGGTATTGAAGGCAGCTGAGAGATTGAAGAGGATTAAAATGGAGTAGAGGTTGTTGGAATTTGCAGATCATTGGTGACCTGAGAGAGGCACTTTAACTAGGAGTTACTTTTACTTTTACACTTTTACTTGACTGGAGCATGGGAACGAGGAGAGTTAGCAATGTGGCTTAGTGTAAAGAGTAGAGGCTTGGTAGTCAGAGGTCGTGGGTTCTAATCCCGCCTCTGTCACTTGTCAGCTGTGTGACTTTGGGCTAATCATCTAATTTCTCTCTACCTCAGTTACTTCATCTGTAAAATGGGGATTAAGACTGTGAGCCCCACGTGGGACAACTTGAGAACCTTGTATTTCTCAGTGCTTAGAACAGTGCTTGGTACATAAGTGCTTAAAAAATACCATCAATACTATTATTAAAGCAGCTGAGAATGCAATTTAATTGGATGAGGTCTGTCTGGTGACTGGATATTTGCCAACTGTGTTCTACAGCTTGTTCACAGGAGGAGATGTATTTTTGTGACTGAAGAGGAAACTCAGAGCTGTGGCCTAGTGGTATGAGGTCATTGGAGGAACAGGGGAATCAATCTGATTGCTGACCCAGGGCCTGCTTGTAGGCCTACTTAGGCCTATAAAGTCTGCCCCTGAGTGACCCACCCCAATGCATCTCAGGGCCACACCCTCCTACTCCTACCTTCTTTTCCATCCCCCCTTTTCAGGAAGCTTTATCATTGCTTATTTCCCAAATGCATCCCTGCTCTTGTCCTGAGTTTCTTAGCAGTGCCAGTAGGAAGGGGAAGGGGAGGGAGAAAAGAGAGAGCAAGTGGAGCACCATCTCCTCCTTTGCCGCATGGAAGCAGTGTGGCTTACTGGATAAAGCCCAGGCCTGGGAGTCAGAAAGTCATGGGTTCTAATCCAGGTTCCTCTACTTGTCTGCTATGTGACCTTGGGCAAGTCAGTTCACTTCTCTATGCCTCAATTACCTACTCTGTAAAATGGGAATTAAGACTGTGAGCCTCAAGTGAGACATGGTCTGTGTCCAAGATAATTAGCTTACATTTATCCCAGGGCTTAGAACAGTGCCTGGCACACAGTAATAATAATGATTCTTAAGTGCTTACTATATGCCAAGCACTGTTCTAAGCACTGCAGTAGATACAAGATAATCAGGTTGTCCCATATTATTATTATTATTATTACTATTATTATTTTGGTAGTAGTTAAGTGCTTACTATGTGCCACGCACTGTTTTAAGTACTGGGGTAGACACAAGGTAATCAGGTTTTCCCACATGGGGCTCACAGTCTTAATCCCCATTTACAGATGAGGTAACTGAGGCACAGAAGTAAAGTAACTTGCACAAAGTCACAAAGCTGACAAGTGGTGGAGTAAGGATTAGAACCCACAACTTCTGATGATCAAGCATGATCATTGGGATGGGGCAGGCCAGGGGTCAGAGAGAGACAATGACTCAATATCTGAGTAGTTGGATGGCCACTAAGGCAGCATCAGTGGACATTCAATATACACAGTGCAACACCATATTCCTCACATGACTCATTCAGTCCGATCCATATCCCTCAGCAGTCAATCAGATTTATTGAACACTTCCTGTTTGCAGAGCACTGTACAAAGTGCTTGGGAAAGCACAATATATCAATTGATAGACTTGTTTCCTGCCCACTTGTTTCCTGCCTGTTTCCAGGCAGGCAGAGATCTGAGTGGCACCAGGGGCAAACAGTGATTGAGTATCCCTTCCAGACTAAGGGATACTCAATCATTGCTAAGTGCCCCTGGTGCCAATCAGATTTCTGCCTGCCTGGACTCCCTCTGGCTCTCTCAAGGCATATATAAAGCTTTTGTGGCTGGCTGACTGTCCGGTATACCTGCAGCCTGGGTCAGTTCCATGGTCTCTGTAAGAGGCTGGTGCTACAGTGGTGTCAAGCCCATTCCTATTTGATAAAAAATAAAGGCATCCAGACTTGAAATTGGAACCCAAGTTTTGGCACTGACATTTTTCTTTTAAGGTTTCAGTGCTCTGGACCTATTCCTTCTACCCTATTCCTTAAATCTTCCCAAAATACAGGCCCTGCAATAGAGTTTAATATTCAGACTTGGAGAAATTTGAGTCAAAACTTGTTACAGCTGCACAGCATACTTTTGGAAAAGGCTGGTTCTAAATTCCATACTGCTCAGAGTCAGTTAGACAAAGAGAGGGGAGGACAGACCGCCCCCCCACCCCCCGGGAGGAGAGAAAATTTGAGCTGCTGACACCACTTCATCTTACTACCCTCATCAGCCTTGCACAACTGCCCAAAGGCTTCACCACCTGCATAAATCAAAGGAGTGTTAGAAACAGTACCCCTCTTCTCAGTGCCACCAGCCTGGGAACTAGAAATGTGTGACATCACCTGCCAGGTTGCTGGGTTGGCAGCACTCTTCATCACATGAAAGTTCCAGGTTTCACCAGGATGGTGGGCTGGGCAGATCTAAGGGATTAGCTAGGTCAGTGGGATTCCAGCCTGGATTGTTCCCACCCCATCTGGCATTTTCAAAATTCCCAGATAGGGTGAGAAATTCCAGGGATCCACATTCCCTCCACTCCACCTCCCCTTGCTTACACTTACCATCTTTCACTTTCCCTCATTATCATCAACGGTACAGATTGGGAGCCTTCTCTGTAATGGACATTATAACATTTGAGAAGCAGCGTGGCTCAGTGGAAAGAGTCTGGGCTTTGGAGTCAGAGGTCATGGGTTTGAATCCCGGCTCGGCCACTTGGCAGCTGTGTGACTTTGGGCAAGTCACTTAACTTCTCTGTGCCTCAGTTACCTCGTCTGTAAAATGGGGATTAAGACTGTGAGCCCCACGTGGGACAACCTGATTCCCCTGTGTCTACCCCAGCACTTAGAACAGTGCTCGGCACATAGTAAGCGCTTAACAAATACCAACATTATTATTATTACTGCACAAGGTAGTCAGAAGAGCCCCATGAAATTAAAAAAACAACAACAATCCCACCCTTCAAAGAGCTTACCAGATGAAAATGATAAGCAGACACACAACACAAAACATTAAATGAAAGAGTGAGAGCATTGCTGCAATTTTTTTTATAAAGAAAGGAATTAAATAAGAAAAAGTAAATGGCTTGACATGACTGCTCAGGTGGCTGAAAGGTGGCATGAGAGGAAGATGGAAGATTAGTCTTTCTGCTTGGAATAGATTCCTTTCAAGAGGGATTTGAAGAAGGGGAAGAATCTCTTTTGGCCAACTCAGGAGAGAAGAGTTACTCATTGGGGAAAAGATAGGAGAAATGAGTCAGAGATGTGTTCCTGACTATCCAGACTGAAATAAAATGATAAAAAAAAGGCTCTAGATTGTAAACTTATTTCTAGGCTGTAAACTCATTGTGAGCAGGGAATATGTCTACCAACTGTTATATTGTACTCTCCCATGCTCTTTGTATTTATTCATTCATTTAATTGTATTTATTGAATGCTTACTGGGTGCAGAGCACTGTATTAAGCACTTGGAAAATCCAATACAGCAATAGAGAATCCCTTCCCACAATGGGCTCACAGTCTAGTGCTCTGCACCCAATAAGTGCTCAATAAATGCAATTGATTGATTGTCAGTTTTCAAAAGCTTCTGAATTACTGCTATTGTTTCAGCTCTGTCTCCTGGAGTTAAAGGTAGAAATAGAGACATTTTAATAACTCACGACTTTTCTAAATCTTCTTCTCTCTATGCTGAAACCACAAAGACAAATATAAGTGGCAAATTTCTTTCCAAATGTTCAGGATATAAGTAGGACCAAATAAATCCCCAGGGACAGCTTCAATCGATCAATAAATTGTATTTAGTGCTTACTGAGGAATAAAGTAACTTTTGAGATTAAACAGGAGCACAGTTTAGGATAAAAAGTCACCGGGTGTTGGAAAGGTATGTGTGTGGGGGGGTGGAGGGGCCAGTGGACTGACACACTCAGGCCTCAATCCAGTGTTTTTCAGTTAATCCTGTATAATGAGTTGGTCCCAGTTTTATGTCTCCTGCAAAGAATTCTTAGTTTAACTATCTTGAATAATTCCAACTGTCTGGAAAAAGCAAACATGCAAACAAACAGAAAAACCACAGTAATTGACAAAGGCAATAGTTAACTCCAGATAAGATCTATAGAAAAAGCAAACACAAAACCACAGTAATTGAGGAAGCCAATAGTTATCTTCAAATAAGATCTATAGAACAAATCTGCCAGACATGATATGACTGCTCAGCTGCTGGAACTGACTGTGAGCACCAATGTGGCTGCCAGACAAAAGCCTGACTCCAGTTCTGAACTATTTGAAGGATAATGCTGGAGGACTTAGAGCATTTCTAGCCTCGGGCAATGGCATTAAGCAGCCATAGCACTACTCTCACTAGAAACCACAAAACAGTTTAAAGAATCATTGTGGGAATAAGAAAAAAAAAATTCCTGCTTAGAAGTACTTGACTTTTACTAATTCTGAATAGGCAGAAGGTGAGAAGCACTAAAATGCAACATTACCATATCTGAACCCATTTTGTTTCAGTATTACGAAAGCTCCTTGCATTATTATAAAAGAAAAAGCAGTGGAGAGATGCAATGGAGAGATCTACTGGAAGAATGCAATTTTCATGTAAAAACAATCTCAGAATGTAAATTGAAAAATGCTTTAAACATTCAGGAACATATCTATATGCAGGAAAAAGAGTGTCTAATGGATTGTTTTAAAATTTAACAACACTTCTTTCATAAAATCACATACAGCAAGTATATCAGACCATTAAGTAGTTTTGGCTGAATTTTATTTCTGTGATTTATTAATCCAAGTGGCTGAGTTGCATTTTTTCAGTTTTTGTGTCCATTCAGTCTTTAAACTGATCCCTGGCATGATAGTCTTTATCACCCATGAGATTTACTTCCTCTTAATAGCTCTGTGATTGGAGTTGTTTACTGACAACAGTTGAAATTAACTATAGTGTCTGGTAGCCCAGGAGAAACAAAAGTTTCAGATTAGAGTCTCAGTATTTTTAATTTCTCAGGCAACCTTTACCTGAAATGTATTCAGTGAGCCAGTAAAAATCATTGTAATAATTTACACCTGGGCTAAGGATTAACAGAAACTCTGCTGGTTTTGTAAGCAAGATTTGTGAAAAAGATCCCTTGCTATAATGTTAGTCACTCTTCAACCATAGAAATAGACAATCTTTAGAAGGGATAAAAGGAGTCTCCAACTGTAGAAAAGGAAGACACTGTGCATGCTAATTTACACATGGATTTGCTGATGAGCTTCACTTCTAACTTGTACTAACTTGCCTAGTATGGTCTTTAGTATATCCTGATCAGAAATCATCCTGAATTTTCTATGGGCATCTCTAGTAAATATGCTTTAGTAGCCATACTGACTTTCCTGCTCCTTTCAAGTAAACTCTGAGACCATATCTAGAGTAAATGAAAAGCCTTTATTTTAGCTGTTTGTGCCATCTATCTTGTAAGGATTACCTTAACCAAGTACTCATGGCTACGCAGAGGGTGTACTTATCATTCTTCAAATTATTTTGAAAAAACAGAAGGTCACTGATGTTGGCAAACTAGTAGTTAGCGATATAGGCCCCTCTCTTCTGAAAACCCACAGTATCACTCATGCTGGAGGAGTTAGAGGTCAATGATAAGGAGAATTCCAAGGGTCTTGCCATATGATCCTCCCAAATGTGACCATGGACCAGGGAGCATCAGGAATTAGGAGGCTCTATCTGAAGGGGAGCCTGAATTATTTGTAGTAGGTTGGGACGCCGTCACACCAATGTGGCAAGTCACCTCCACCCAGTGTTGGGGGTACCCACTCTGTCAGACCCTGTGTCGGCCCTGAGTGACCAATCTGACCTCACTGGAGCAAAGAGAAGTGAGGATACTCTTAGGAAGGGAGCTCAATTACTGGGTGATTTGTAAGATATTTCCTTGAGATTTGAAAGGCAGCCCAGGAGACTTGAATGTCTGGTGATTTGAAAGGTAGCTCCTGGAGATGACCAGTGTCTCCTTCCAGTTCCACCAGCTGTTAGAAATTGTGGACTATGCTGACCATTGTACTTGTGGCTTATTAGCTTAGGAAGAGCCTTGCTCTTATAGGTTACTTCCTGAAAATTTCTTATACTAAAATCTTTATAAACCTGCTTCTATTGTCCATAATGCTCAAGTCTGTGCGTTCATTTCCAACCCTCTGATCTGTGAACTCACAGGTGACCTGGCCACTGGTTCCTCCCAGTGACACCCTACAACTTTCTTTCTACACATTTGATAAATTGAATTTGGTAAATTATCTAGATAACATACAGCAGTAGATGTCGATGACCAGTTCATAGACTGTGAAAACAAAGATAAATTGAGAAAAGTGGCCTTTTAGATTGGAAAATAGTAGAACAGTTGTTTTTATTTCCACTTTCCAAAATTTTCATTTTATTCATGGTCCTCAATTATTAACATAGCATGCTGAATGAGAATGCTATCCCCTTTCATTAATTCAAATTCCTACATTTTGAATGGATTAAGTTGGAAATATGGCTTGTGAAATACTTTAAAGTGGTTTGAAAGTGTTCAAGCCACATTGAAACTGACTTACAGTAATGCAAGTATATTTGGCACCATATACTGGTATCAAATTCTGAGATAGTTGACTGAAATAGTTAATCCACCTGCTTTCAGCCATTTCCATGCTCCTTTTCTTTCATAGCATTTAAGAGCTTAGTATTCATTCAATACTATTGAATGAATGAATGAATATATGCCAGGCACTGTATTCATTCATTCATTCAATAGTATTTATTGAGCACTTACTATGTGCAGAGCACTGTACTAAGCGCTTGGGATGAACAAGTCAGCAACAGATAAAACAGTCCCTGCCATTTGACGGGCTTACAGTCTAATTGGGGGAGACGGACAGACAAGAACAATGGGAATAAATAGAGTCAAGGGGAAGAACATCTCGTAAAAACAATGACAACTAAATAGAATCAAGGCGATGTACAATTCATTAACAAAATAAATAGGGTAATGGAAATATATACAGTTGAGCAGATGAGTACAGTGCTGTGGGGATGGGAAGGGAGAGGTGGAGGAGCAGAGGGAAAAGGGGAAAAAGAGGGTTTAGCTGCGGAGAGGTAAAGGGGGGTGGCAGAGGGAGTAGAGGGAGAAGAGGAGCTCAGTCTGGGAAGGCCTCTTGGAGAAGGTGAGTTTTAAGTAGGGTTTTGAAGAGGGGAAGAGAATCAGTTTGGCGGAGGTGAGGAGGGAGGGCGTTCCGGGACCGTGGGAGGACGTGGCCCAGGGGTCGACGGCGCGATAGGCGAGACCGAGGGACGGTGAGGAGGTGGGCGGCAGAGGAGCGGAGCATGCGGGGTGGGTGGTAGAAAGAGAGAAGGGAGGAGAGGTAGGAAGGGGCAAGGTGATGGAGAGCCTTGAAGCCTAGAGTGAGGAGTTTTTGTTTGGAGCGGAGGTTGATAGGCAACCACTGGAGGTGTTTAAGAAGGGGAGTGACATGCCCAGATCATTTCTGCAGGAAGATGAGCCGGGCAGCGGAGTGAAGAATAGACTGGAGTGGGGCGAGAGAGGAGGAAGGGAGGTCAGAGAGAAGGCTGACACAGTAGTCTAGCCGGGATATAACGAGAGCCTGTAGCAGTAAGGTAGCCATTTGGGTGGAGAGGAAAGGGCGGATCTTGGCGATATTGTAGAGGTGAAACCGGCAGGTCTTGGTAACGGATAGGATGTGTGGGGTGAACGAGAGAGAGAGTCAAGGATGACACCGAGATTGCGGGCCTGAGAGATGGGAAGGATGGTTGTGCCATCCACGGTGATAGAGAAGTCTGGGAGAGGACCGGGTTTGGGAGGGAAGATGAGGAGCTCAGTCTTGCTCATGTTGAGTTTTAGGTGGCGGGCCGACATCCAGGTGGAGACGTCCCGGAGGCAGGAGGAGATGCGAGCCTGAAGGGAGGGGGAGAGGACAGGGGTGGAGATGTAGATCTGCGTGTCATCTGCGTAGAGATGGTAGTCAAAGCCGTGAGAGCGAATGAGTTCACTGAGGGAGTGAGCTAAGTTCTGGGATATATGCATGCTTAGGTTGGGCACAGTTCCTGATCCACATGGGGCTCACAGTCTTAATACTTAGTTAAATGGGGCTCACGGTCTTAATTTTTTGGATGAGGTAACTAAGGCACAGAGAAGTTAAGTGACTTACCCAATGTCACACAGCAGACAAGAGGCAGAGCTGGTATTAAACCCAGGTCGTACCGATTCCCAGGCCTGAGGTCTAACCACAAGGCCATGCAGCTTCTCCTGACACTACTACTTCTGATCTACTTTCAAATACAAGTGGCTTTCTTCACCTTTTTCCTGAATTGTTCACGGTCAGAATGTTTTGTTAACTTTCTTCCTTACAATCTTTGAGGGTTAAATGCTATTCTATTCTGGATATTTCCAAGGACACTAACCAACAGTATTCAACATGATCAGCTTCAAAATAGCATAAAAGAACTAAGGCCCTAAATATATAACCTTTTTCAGGAAGTGAGTGCAACTGAATTGCAGTATAGTTTTAAAGAACCAGACACATTTTTCTGCTCATTTGATATATGCCTACAGGATGCTGCTAAGTCAAAGACACAAATGAAACAAGCCAAAATATGTCCTGGGGATAGACTGATTACAAATGAGACTGATAAATAACCATTAGACATTCTTATTATTGATATACAAAATGACAGCATTAAAGGATCCACACAAAATTAGGACTGCTATCCTCAAAGAAAGGTCACCATTCCAATCAGAAGGCCATAGATACAGATGTATTTAAGAGGTGGGCAGCTGAGACTAAATTTGAACACTTTGTTCATAAAATATGGTGAGCTGCCTCAAAACAACTGGCTGATTTTTAAACACTTGCAATTTTAGAAGGACTAAAATAAGCTGTCAGGAATTATTCCTAAATGTTTGGGGAGTCAAGGAAAATAGAGGTACAATGTGGCCCATAAACAAATATGGGGCTCATAGTCCTGGGAGTCAGAGGACCTAGATTCTAATTCCAGATCTCTTATGTGTCTGTTGTGTGACCTTTGTCAAGTCGCTTTACTTCTCTGTGCCTCAGTTGACCTCATCTTTAAAATGAGGATTAAAGACTGTGAGCCCCATGTTTGTTTGTTTTATGGTATTTGTTAAGTGCTTACTCTGTGCGAGACAATGTACTAAGCACTGAGGTAGATCCAAGCTAATCAGGTTGGACATAGTCCATGTCCCACATGGTGCTCACAGTCAATCCCCATTTTACAGACAAGTGGCAGAGGCTAGGTTATAACCCAGGTCCTTCTTACTCCCAGGCCCATGTTGTCTCAACTCCACTACTCAATACTGTGCCTGGCACATAGAAGTACTTAATAAATACAGGAAGAGGAAGAAGAAACAACTTAAAACTCATTTTGTGATAAATCAAAATATAGGACTTGTCAAAAGAAGAACCATTTTCCAATGCCTTTATTGGGGGAATGAGGAGAGAAATGCTAAGAAATGCATACTGGATAGACTAAAGGACTGCTCAGATATACTGCTCACATTAAAATCAAATTTTAATCTCAAATATAAATATTCTGTGATCAGTAGATTGTGAGCTTGTGGTGGGCAGGGAATGTGCCTACAAAATTCCATTGTACTGCCATTCTCCCAAATCCTTAGTACAGTGCTCTGCACACAGTAAGAGCTCTATGAATTTAGGTGATGATTTTGATGAATATCATATTTTATATTAGAAAATAGATGTTCATTTTCCAAGTTTTAAAACAGAGGGTATACATCACCGGGTCCATAATAAGGCATGGTACTCTTTTCATGCATCACAAATATAGCATTTTAGAATTGTTCTCCAATGAGGATAGTACAGAATCATTTCCCATCCAGTACTTGCTCTTTTATTACTATCACTTCCCAGGAACAGGGCATAGGCACAGACCAACAAAACAGCCTTAAAATTGTTAATTAAAACAACTCCCTGTTTTTAAAGAAATCTTTGCCACCTTCATGCTTCACATGAAACATATGTTGGAGGAAGGGACAGATTTTCTAAAAGCAAAGCTTATTTTGTAAAATAATGGCTCTGTTTCATCAGAATCATAACTGAGGTGATGCCAAGCCAAGTTGTTCTGCCACTCAGTTTGAGTAGGAAACTTTTATTTCTTGTGTGTTGGGGGATTTTTGAAAATCACATTAAGGAATAGATCTATGAGAAGGAAGACCCAAGTAAAAATCAGTATTCTTGCTTTAGGACTTTACACAAGGAGGCTTTTTACATGTTCTATGTGATGGCTCCCACCTGTGTTTTTTTTGTGAAGGAAAACTGTTACATAGGATTGTGTGGCATAATTTGCATACGTGCCTAATAAGTCTTACAAAACAGAAAAGTTAAAAGCTGATTGAAAACCTGCATGCTTGGTCGCTTTGTGTTTGCTGGAATGTTGGAGAATGCAGCTGAGAGACCTTCTTTAATGCTTCACAGAAATCACAGGTATTACAAAATCCTTTGTATTCACGTATTTTAAGTGACAATGGGTGAAGACTTTGTAAAACTTTAGGATACCTTTTTCCTCCTGACAATGATGATGGCAAAATGTCTGAAGACAAAACTATTACTATATACAAATGTGGAACTTATCACACATTAGGAGAGAAAAAAATATGACCACCCACTCACTGCTAATTGTCAACAATTTTAAACTAATAGGGAAGTCTTGGGTTCTCAGGACTATATCCCTAGTATTTTCAGCATCTGCATTGGTGATCATCATCATTATTAATAAGCACCAACAAACAATATGTGCTTAAGGCCTCTCTGCACCTGCTGTTGTTCACGGCACTACATAAAGCTTTGTAAGCAACCTGATTGCTACCTGCCATGCCAAGAAGTTCATGTACTAACAAGATATCCTTTTTCTCTTTCCTGTTTGCATCAGTGGATGAAATCCCATGAAAAGTAGCATCCTCTTTGAAGACAGAGTATGTGTGTTTACTTCCATATGAGTATATCAATATCCATAGCCGACTTTCCGGGCATGAAGATTCCTCTACTTATGGAGAGATTTTATTAGTACTTACCAGAAATATGACCAAAACACCTATCCACATTGTATGCATGGTTGCTTGCTGCACTGAAGTAATTACCCCTTAGAGAGTCTTGCAGAGTCTGGTGCCACTTTTATCTTCCTCTTTGTAATGAGCCTCTTAAGGCTGGTATGTAACAGTAAACACATTTTTGCCTTCTGCTGTAGTCTGTCAGGAGCTTGGAGCTACACAACATCAGCTGAGACTTGGCTTTGCATGGTGTTTTAG
This sequence comes from Ornithorhynchus anatinus, assembly GCF_004115215.2. Taxonomy (NCBI): domain Eukaryota; kingdom Metazoa; phylum Chordata; class Mammalia; order Monotremata; family Ornithorhynchidae; genus Ornithorhynchus; species Ornithorhynchus anatinus. Next base: position 85,225,294 of record NC_041731.1, read on the forward strand.
GACTAAAATTGCTTGGATCCTCAGAGATTGGCTAGTTTTCAGGATTTTATTATCTTGCTATTCTAAGTTACATCAATCAATCCATCCATCAAGAGTATTTTTTGAGCACTTTTTCTTTACAGAACACCATATGAAGCAAGTGGCAGAGTACAGAAGAGTTTGTAGACATTACCCCGGCCTCCAAGAAGTTTGCTAAGAAACAGCTGTTGCACTGACGCTCATGGATATGATTTACCGTAGAATGTGATATTGTTGGTAAATTCAGGTCACAGTCAGTCATTATAATTTGTCTTTAGGTCTGGTTTGTTCTGACACTTGATGGCCAAATGATGCCACATTTTCTTTATCACTGGCTGCGAACTCTTGTTCAGCTCTGCGCATTTGTGGGAACAAAATAAGGGAGAATTCATTCATTCATTCAATTGTATTTATTGAGCACTTACTGTGTGCAGAGCACTGTACTAAGCACTTGGAAAATACAATTCAGCAACAGAGACAATCCCTCCACACAACAGGCTCACAGTCTGCATATGAGATTGTAGAAATCACTAGCACTATGGGCACTTGGTTTGTGCAGGTTCTTGAACTTGAAGTATCAGGACTGAGACACATCCATGGTTCGTGATGGGGGATTCTATCAAACTCTATGGCTTTGCTAATTCAATTTTATGTATTTTGGTATATTGGATCTGGCTTCTGAAATTTGACCATCCTGAGGCAGGGAGAAAATGATTAGAATACTCTGTTCTAAATGATATCATTAAGTTCCACACAAACTACTCCCTTTACCTCAATCTTGTATATCTCATTGCCAACCCTTTGCTCATGACCTGTCTCTTGCCTGCAATTTCCTCCCACCTTAATATCCAAAAGACAATCATTCTTCCCATCTTCAAAGCCTGGTTAAAAATCCATTTCCTGTAAGTGGCCTTGCTCAATTAAGCCCTCATTTCCCCTACTCCTTCTCCCTTGTGCATTACTCTTACCCTTGGATTTTTATGCTTTTTTCACCCCATCCTCAGCCCCACAGCACTTATGTACATATCCATAATTCATTTTAATTTTTGTCTTCCCATCTAGACTATAAACTCCATGTGGGCAGGGAACATGTCTACCAATTCACCCTCAATCCTCCAAGAGTTTGGGAGAGTATAATATTGTCACCCTACATCCCAACCCTGTGGAGTTGGAATTGCTGAATTGTACTTTCCAAGCGCTTAGTACAGTGCTCTGTACACAGTAAGTGCTCAATAAATATGATCAAATGAATGAGTGAATAAGGATCAGATTGATTTTGAATGCTTTTCAGGGACAATGTTGTACAGAAGAACTTTTCTAGAATTTATATGAGATTATGGTAGCTAATCTGGTTATAATTTTCAGAAAGCACGTAGTTCATGGTCTCTGGCCAACAACCAGGTTGGCGTGGCAAAGGCTGGCATTTATATCAGCAAGATAACGAGGCTATAGAGCTCCATCTCATCAACTAATATGCTCCACAGGGACAGAAAAACCTCTCACCGATTTAGGCCACAGCAGCACATTAGTTGATGCTTCCCAGACATCAGGGTGTAGTTGAACTGACCAGTTAACGAAAGAAAAAAAAATGCTGGGGATAACAATTGGAAATGAAAGGAACTATACTCATACTCCTAAATTATTACTGGGAGCTGTAATAAAGTGGATCAGTTTTGTGTTTCCAGTGCACAAGTTCTTGTCCTCCAATTCTTTTTTTGACCTCTACCAATCTGGCTTCTGTTCCTTTCTGTGGACTTTTCAAAGGTCTCAAATGATCTCCTTTTTGACAAATCCGATAATAGCTACTCCATCTTACTCCTTTTCAACCTCCCAGCTGCCTTCGATGCTCCTGACCACCTCTTCTCCTGGAAACATTATCCAAACTCGGCTTCACTGAAACTGACCTCTCCTGTTTCTCCACCTATTTCTCTGGAATTTCAGTCACTTTTGAAGGTTCTTCCTCTACCTTCAACCCCCTAACTGTGGAGGTCCCTCTAGGTTCAGTTCTGGGTCCCCTTCCATTCCCAACTATACCATTGCCTTGAGTAACTCATTCACTCACATGTCAAGTGCTTAGTACAGTGTTCTGCACACAGTAAGTGCTCAATAAATACAATTGAATGAATGACTTCAACTACCACCTCTATGTGGATGATTCCCAAATCAACATCTCTATCTCTCTACAGCTCTGATCTCTCACCCTCTCTTCACTCTGCAGTCTTGAATTTCCTCTTGCATTCAAAACATCTCTACTTGCATGTCCCCCCAACATCTCAAACTCAACAAATCCAAAACAGAACTCTTTACCTTCCCACCCAAACCCTGTCCTTCCCTGACTGTCCCATCACTGTAGATATCCCTACTCTCCTTCCTGTCTCTTTGGTCCATAACGTTGGCGTTATACTTGACTCCATTCTCTCATTCAATGCACATATTCAATCTATCACTAAATCCTGTCAGTTCAACCTTCACAACAATGCTAAAATCTAACCTTTCCTCTTCATCCATGCTGCTACCATGTTTATTGTTTATCCATGCATTTTTCCTATCCCTCCTTGATTGCTTTATCAGCCTCCTTGATGACCTCCCTGCCTTCTGTACATTCTTCACTCTGCTAACCAGATCATTTTTCTACAAATGTTCAGGCTGTTTACCCACTCCTCAAAAACATCCTCAAGAACACTCACCCGCACATCAAATAAAACTCCTTACAACTCAATGACCTTGCCCTCTCCTACCTCACCTCCCTACTCTCCTTTTACAATCCAGCCCACACACTTTGCTCCTCTAATGCTAACCTACTCACTGTATCTCAATCTTGTCCATCTTGCCTGTGACCTCTTGCCCACATCCTGCCTCTGGCCTTTTCATATCCATCAGACAATTACTCTACCTTCAAAGCCTTATTGAAGGCATATTTCCTCCAAGACGCCTTCCCTGACTAAGCCCTCATTTCTTTTACCACACTCCCTTCTCCGTTACCCTAACTTGATTTCTTTATTCACCACCCCTGCCTCCAGCCCCACAGCACTTATATAAATATCCATAATTTATTTATATTAATGTTATCTCCCCCCAGATGATAAAATCATTGTGTGCAGGGAATATGTCTCTTATATTGTTGTGTTGTACTCTCCCAAGCACTTAGTATATTGTCCTGTATTCATTCATTCATTCAATAGTATTTATTGAGTGCTTACTATGTGCAGAGCACTGTACTAAGCGCTTGGAATGTACAAATAAGTAACAGATAGAGACAGTCCCTGCCTTTTGACGGGATTACAGTTTAATCGGGGGAAATGGACAGACAAGAACAATAGCAATAAATAGAATCCTGTACACAGAAAGCACTCAGTAAATACATTGAATGATTGCATTTTATGGTTCTGAAACTTAAAGTAACTGATGAGGTGTCTATTTTATATACTAAGAGGATCTCAACAGTGTAAATTAATTTACAACGTCCAAATCACCTATAATAGTCAACAACATATTTGCATATTAGTGCCACTGACTTCTCTAAGAGATTAGTTACTGCAATCCTGAAAATAGTACTATCATGCTGTTTCTGTATTTTACTGACATTTTGAAGTATATCTAACTAGTGAGTCATGGATTGTTGAGATTCTCAAGATATCGAGATCTAAAACAGTTATATTTTAAGTTTCCATTTGGCATATCTTGCTGGAACAATTTATTTTACGTTTGATAAAATCCTCAAAATGATTTGGTTCTGAAAATTCAAAATTCACGTTCTGATTCCCCACATATGAACTTGAGTTTTAAATATATCACAGTTTCCTATTTCTGGTGATCTGGTTGTTTAATAGATTCATTACTATCTGCTAGGTAATCAAATATTCAGAAATGAAAGTGATCCATGGGTAGCTCTCTCTAGTAAAAGTTTTCCATTCTACCAGTGGGTGACAGTGTATAATTTGGCTCTATTCTTATGTGCCTTCTAAGTAAATATCCAAAACCTAACTTATGTTCAATTTAAATTTAAATAATACTACATGGCATGCAGAGAATTTCTCAGTAATTATTACACACCTCAGGAGGTGACACAAATTGTAAGATCAAAGGCTAAGATATTTTAACCACCCAAGAAGCTTAATAACTGCCAAGAAGTGAACTACTTTATAATCAAGAAGCTGTGTAAATGATTAGAGATGTGGCCAATTTCCTTGAGAAATAAACAGGTTAAATAATCACACTTCTTTTTGGTCATCAGGAAGCATTATTTAGTTTTGTTTGGCACCTATTCTTTGACTCTCATCACCCCCACTCTTATACCCTTTAACTCCCCACATCAACACTTTGTGTCCCTGGGCAAGTCTTCAAAATTCCCTGCTATACTTATGTACAGATGTTACAAACTCCATTATTTTCTCATACCTGTACCTTACTTCAATATCTGTATCCTCTTTGACACTGTAAATCCTTGAGAGCAGATATCATATCTATGAATTCTACTGAATTCTCTCCAAGGCTTGGTACAATCCTCTGCACATAGATTCTGAAAGCTTCTTGACAACAAGAATCATTTCTCCTATTTTGTGCCCTCTTGAACACTTAGCTCAGTGTTCTGAACATAGTAGATGTTCAATGAAAGCTAATGATTTTGATGAATAAAGATGATTGATTAAATATACAGGCAGTGTGAGGTGTGGTTTCAGAGGAAGGGAGAGAAGATACATGGAGGGAGATGGGAGAAGTTTGGGTGAGGAAACAAGAGAATCCATTGAAAAATGGAAGCAGCATGGCCTAGTGGATAAAGCATGATCCAGGGAGCCAGAGGACCTGGGTTCTAAACACAGGTCTGACACTTGCCTGCTTTGTGACCTTGGGCAAATCCCTTAACTACTCAGTTCCTCTGTTTCCTGAACTGCAAAGTGGTGATTCAATATCTGTTTTCTCTCCTACTTAGATTGTGAACCCCAAGGGCTTTAGGGATTGTATCTCAGCATGGCCTCGTGGCAGGAACAGGGTCTTGAGAGTCAGAGGACGTGGGTTTCCAGCTCTGCCACTTGACTGTTCTGTGGTTTCCAGCTCTGCCACTTGACTGTTCTGTGATTTTGGGCAAATCACTTAACTTCTCGGTGCCTCAGTTACCTCATCGGTAAAATGAGGATTAAGACTGTGAGCCCCATGTGGGACAACCTGATTACCTTGTATCTACTCCAGTGCTTAGAACAGTGCTTGGCACATAGTAAGTGCTAAACAAATACCATCATCATCATTATTATTATTATTATTACCTTGCATCTACACCAGCCCTTAGTACTGTTCCTGAAATATGGTAAGCACTTAACAAATATCATAAACAGTATATACCCTATTTTTGGCACTTTAGTGATATATATATATGTAAAAGTGAATTTAAATACATTTATGATTGATTAATTGATTGATTACAGAACTTGTGCTCTCTAGGAAGATTCTACTACAGGAAACAGAGCTCAAGGGTTCTTGAGGGAAACCTGCCAGGATGGATCAAGCTAAAGTTTGATGTGGGATATCTTCTAGGAAACTCCAGATTCCCTGGTTACTGAATCCTTCTCCAGTTCATCACCCAGCCTCATGTCATTAGTTCCAGCTGAAAAAAATGGTCCTGCTCTTTGAGATTCCAATAGTTTCTTGTGATACTATCAAATTATCTTTTTTTAATCAGGCCCGGCAAATGAGAGGCTACAGTGGAAATTTCCAGAAGTAAGACTTTTGGTGATTGGTGCAGGCTGGCAATATGGCTTCTCTTAAAGATAAAGCACTACTGTTCTTCTCAAAGTTGGCAACCGGATATATATCTTCCTTTAATGGGGTATGAGCTGTGATCTCAGAGTTCAGCTTTTGTGGTGCTTGACCTTGGGCTCCCCATGGGCGTAGATTTGCTGTGGTTGGTGGTGATGGTGGCTGGGGCAGCAGTTAATTTTTTTTTTCTGGAGAACAACTACCCCACAAGGTATTTCATTTGATTTCATTGCATCATTTTACATATACATTACAATGTCAAGAGCATCCAAGCATCTGAAGCTGCCCTGGTACATACTCTGGTACATATTTTTCACATTCAAAGATGACATCTCTAAAAATGAAGTTCACCTATGAGCACGTATGGGTCTGTAAAGGCCAATGTGAGAGCCACATTTTTTATTCCTTGGTACTTCTTAAGCGCTGACTTTTTCTAGGCACTTTTCTAAGCCCTGGGGTAGATACAAAGTAATCAGGTAGGACACAATCCATGACCCATGTGGGGATCACAGTCTTAATCCTCATTTTATAGATGAGGTAATTGAGGCATAGAGAAGTTAAGTGACTAGTTCAAGGTCACACAGTAGACAAGTGGTGGAGCTAGGATTATAACTCAATCCTTCTGAATCCTAGGCTTGTGCTCTATCCAATGGGCAACGCTGCTTCCAGGCCTATATTGAGAACACAAAAATGTTGCCTCCCTCTATAGACTGTAAGCACACTGTGGGCAGGGAACATGTCTACCAACTGCTTTATAGTTTTAACTCAGTGATCTCCACACAGTAAGTGCTAAATAAACAAGACTGATTGTTGTGCTGTTGTGCCTAATTTTTCTAGGGTCTGGTTCTGTTTTCTCTTTTGTATCCTTGTCTCTCTTTCCATATGAAACTTTTGCTCAAAGAATACTATTTCCTTTGTGATGGCAGTGCTCCATAATGGCCTGTCCTCAGCTACTGAAGCCTAATTAGCAGTTGGGATGCAGCATTACGTGAGACTTTGTTTCACTATGTCCTTAAAATGCTTTCTCTGCCCTTCTGGGTTCTGGTTTCCCCAATTCATCTCTCCATGCAACAGTTCAAAAAACATGGTTAAATTCTTCATGAAGGACCTCTCTGATTTATTTTAAAACTTAAATGTATTTCTTAAGCCTTGCCATTATTCTGATTTCCAAAAAAAAAAATATTCAATCGATATATTTGAACTTTAATCCAAATAGGTGGATGCATATGAATACACTATTTTTAATATTTAACCAGAAAACGTTTTTATTTTTTTAATTTCCTCTAGAAATTATTTTAGTGAAATGCAGTAGCAAGCAAAAAAATAAGTAATGAGATGAGTTAAATAATTCATCCAAAGTAAATTTTAATCATACTTCAAAAGTTATTATTTTTGACAATACAAATGAAGAGTTTACCAATCTGATGACCTAATTCTTTCCTGTTTAGACTGTCCTAGGAGGGTTTTAAATGCTGGATAATATTGAAATATACCATATATATTTGTCCAAGTTGAAATCCACAAATTCTAGGTATTATCATGTGTGTTTTAATCTGCCACATTTTTCTTATTGACCAAAAACACTTTAATCCTCAGGGATCCCGGATGGTCAATGAAAAGCAGTCCAATTTGCTGTAGGGCAAAAAAAAAATCTATCGGGCTTTATTTTGGCATGATGCCCACTCAACAGTTTATTTAGCACACTGTCATAGGCTTTAGAAATATCATACCGATTTTCAGCATTTCACTCTGATGAATGTTTAGTACTCTTATAAAAGGGATTGGATTCAAACCAGTGAGTTTTCTTTAATCCTTATTCTTCCCCCACTGATGAAAGATAAGAAGCCTGGTTTGGATTTGTAAATACCATCACAGAGGCTTTTATTACTAAATGAAGAGAATTTTTGTTTTCTGATTTAACTTTTTGTGGTGAACTTTTTTAAAAAAAATATTGTTACTGAAATGACTTAATGAAGCCCATTTGCATTTGTTATTTTAACACGTTGTTGCTGTTTTTCATATAACTTATTCTGGCACCTGAGAAGCTTCAGAAGATGCTGAGAAAATTGAAAAGGTAAAATAGAGGCAAATTTATCAGCTACTTCTCTCAGATCCCATTAAGTCAAAACACCTATTTTTCAGAGTAAATCATAATTCTGAAGTTTAATTAAAATCATGCTAAATGATCTATTTCTTCATAACAGAGAGTTGAGGAGAATTAAATATTCATAACCTGCCTAGAAAAACAAATTAGAATTCACCTTTGCTAGGGTTGAACCCCCTCTCAGGATGGCATCTGGAGAGTTCTAGTATAAGAAGCCACAGGAAGCAGCGTGGCTCAGTGTGGAAAGAGCCCGGGCTTGGGAGTCAGAGATCATGGATTCTAATCCCAGCTCTGCCGTTTGTCAGGTGTGTGACCTTGGGCAAGTCACTTAACTTCTTTGTGCCTCAGTTACCTCATGTGTAAAATGGGGATTAAGACCGTGAGCCCTATGTGGGACAATCTGATGACCTTGTATCTACCCCAGTGCTTAGAACAGTGCCTGGCACATAGTAAGTGCTAAACAAGTACCAACATTATTATTATTAGAGGCAGCGTGGCTTAGTGGAAAGAGCATGGGTTTGTGAGTCAGAGGTCGTGGGTTCAAATCCCAGCTCAGCCGCTTGTCAGCTGTGTGACTTTGGGCAAGCCACTTAACTTCTCTGTGCCTCAGTTACCTCATCGGTAAAATGGGGACTAAGACTTTGAGTCCAACGTGGGACAACCTGATAACCTAGTATCTATCCCTGCACTTAGAATAGTGCTTGGCACATAGTAAGTGCTTAACAAATACCATCATTATTATCATAATTATTATAATTACTCTATCAGGCTTAACTATGGGAGGGAGATTCAAGCAGAAGCATACCCTTTCCATTGCTAGCTTGGGCAGTGGCTAGCGAGTGGAAGGCATCTGCTACAAGTCAAAACTCTCCTATGCTGCACAGCAGTGGCATGGGAGTGAGTTGAGGGTGGAGACTCAAGTTCACTGCACAGAAGAAGGCAGTGGTAAACCACTTCCATAGTTTTACCGAGAAAACCCTGTGGAGACTCTATAAGAACAATCACAGTTGGAGGTGGGGCATTATGGGATAGATGTGTCCATCACATTGCTTTGGGTTGGAGACAACTCGGTGGCATAAGACAAGACAAGGGTTGACCATTATCCAAACATTACAAATACACTATCCTTAGTTCCATTTTCTGATGAAACTCTAAGAGAAGTATTATGTTACTGAGGTTTTTGCAGTCCTTAAATCCAAGCCATCAGAACCACTGGGGGGCATTTTAGGAGTGGCCAAATCACAGTCAGCCTCTGTTCGGTCCTAAAACAATGTCATTCTGCTCAGTGCTCCCCAAGTATCTACACCCCTTTCACTGTCCTTACCCCTCCTTTGAAGACAGAACACTTTCCTCAGGTTCAAGGACCATCAAGGACTAGCCTGCCACTCCCCTCCAGAACTGCTGGCAATAAGCTTGCAGATAAGTGCTCAATCAATCAATCAATCGAATCCATGGAACACTTACTATGTGCAAGCACTGTATCAAGCACTTGGGAGAGTACAGTCCAACAGTGTTACTAGACATGTTTCCTGCCCACAATGCGCTTACAGTCTAAGAGGCTGCTCCTTCCCTCTCCTGGGTGCCACAGGTCACTCGTCTCTATGGCACCCAGAGTTTTTCCTCCAGCCCCTATCACAGCCAGACACCCAGGTCTGAGATCCCAATCATGTTTAAGGGGTTCTTAATTTGGTAACAATAAAAACAAGTTCCAGTTTAAACTCTCTTTCCCTGGTTCTAATACATTCTCCCTTAGGATTCTCTGTACTTCCCTGCAAACACATCCCAGGGCTCTTGTCCCTCTGGGCTTTTCCCTCTTCTCTTGGGCCATCCCAGTTTTCAGGCTCATCTCAGAGTGTTTGGAAGAAGAGTCTCTATCCTTTCTTCCCTCAGTGGCAGAAGTATCACTCTCCTGGAATCCTAACTCTGGACCTCAAACCTCCAGGGTATCCTAAGCCTTATATGGGATCCTCTCCAATCCCTCCCCTTGCTCTGTAAATCATCCAGGTTCCAACCATGAACTTTCCCATTACACTACTTACTCTTCTGGCTTCATCCTCCCTCTCTAAAGGATAGTGGACAGCAAGACTAACCATCACAGAGAAGACAAATAATTATCATATAATTAAGCACAAAAGTCCTTCCATAGAAAAAGAGGATTGTTGCCATCAGTGCTCTGTATCTTTAAAGTGGGGCAGAAAATTATAGAGGTTCAGGAAATATTTTCTATCCTAATATTGGATAAACAGTTTCACTAAGGAGCAACAGTTCCTCAGAACACATCAACCTGTTTATCAAAACTTCCAAAAGCTGCCTTCCAATCCCTATATCAACCAAAAATCCTAACTAGTGGATTCAAAGTTCTCTATTATCTCTCTCCTGTGTCTTTCTGCTCTCTTCTCTTTTTTATCTCAGCACATACTCCTTGTATTCTCAAGTTAACCTTCTAATGCTGGACTATTTCATACACTCTTGTCTCTACATTTTCCTAAACACTGTGCACCTTCTTTCTCCTGCACATAACCCTCACTTCTCAAATTAGGCCAAAACCACATTCTTCCCCATGTTTCAGAATCCCTTATTAAAGCAATATGACCTATGGATAGAGCCCTGGCCTGAGAATCAGGGACCTTGGATTCTAATCCCACTTCTGCCACTTGCTTTCTGTGTGTCCTTGGGTTAGGTTTTGAATTTACATAGCTAGCTTCCTTTATGACACTATCTCTTGGGGTGCAGGTGCTTCAGCACTTTGCATAGGAGTCATGGAAAAATGGGGAAAAATGGAAAGCCTTAATGTAGGGAAGATAAGAAAGTTGAGAAGCTCATTAAAATAGCCAGGGATTCAAGGATTGTTGGTAGGGGGGACAGTGGAGGGTGATGTTACTTATTGTCAGGTGGAGTCACCAGAAGAAATCAGACAGTATATTCCGATCATTGCTTTTACAACACAATTCTAGGTAATTTGGGTAAAAGTAGATTGTCAAACCCTTGGCCTCAGGAACCAGTTACCAAACTTGAACTTTGTTTCAATGATTTAAGAAATTGTGTTCAGAAATCAACTGTGTTGGGTCAGAGGACTGCCTATAAACTCTATAAAGCTTAAAACCTGTTAAAGTGGAATGTGCAGTGTTTACAAATATTGTAGGCAGTTAGCAATTAGTTTCAAGAACATTAACAGCTTTTTTCATTTTCTTTTACTGGTTGTTTAGCATCTGTTGCTCATTGATGGTTATCCACTTAACAATTATCTGTCCCAGATTTATTGCATATCATATAGCAGAGCTACATTGCCAGATTTCTATGACTAAGCAGAATATGTTTTGCCTTTGAAATTGTTACTTTCATTGTAAAAGCAGAGGGTGGAGTAGAACAAAGCAGTTGGACTATGAGAAAGCTGTCTTGTAGATTAGTAATGGCAAATACTGATATTATAGAATTACTGCATCGAAGCACCAGAGTTCTAATGATAATAATAATAATAGTGCTTGTTAAACACTAGTGCCAAGCACTGGTCTAAGCACTGGTTTCCCAGTGAATTGATATTGATCAGTACTATTATTTGCTGCTTACTATGTGCAGAGCATGAATTAAGCACTTGGGAGAGTACAATTCAACATAGTTGGTAGATATGTTCCTGCCCATAATGAGCTCAGTAGACCAAAATTCCTGGAATGTCTTCTTTTTCTAAAGGAAAGTCTTTTAAAGGTTACTCTTCCCTAGCTTGGCCTACAACACTTGGAAATTCAGCTTTTCTAATGCTTTTGTCACCCAACTAACCAACAGTCCTGGAAACTCAAGAGCATTCCATGAGCTGTAATTAACAGCACAACTGTTTCCTATTAATGCATAGGCTATGTTATGGTTTACTGAGGGCAGTTAGTATCCTGTCTTTCTTAAACATGACTAGTTAATAGTTTATGAAGCATGTTCCATTAATTTCAAATGAAGCATGGGCCTAATGGGAAGAACATGGGCCTGGAAGCCAGAGGAGCTGGGTTTAATTCCAGCTCCACCACTTGTCTGCTGTGTACATTGAGCAAGTCATGTAACTTCTCTCTGCTTCCAGTTTATCACACTTGTAAAATGGGGATTAAGAGTTTGAGCCCCATTTGCGACATTAGACAGTGCTCTGCACATAGTAAGCACTCAATAAATACTACTGAATGAATAGACTATGTCCAACCTGATTAGCTTGTCTCTACCCCATTGCTTAGTTCAATTCCTGGCACTTATTAAGCACTTAACAAATAATTTTAAAAAAAACACAACAAAAACAAATGATTGGAAAACAGAAACTAAAGAAATTAGTTTAATTGATGAAAATTGATAGTGGAAATTGAAAAAAAAAAGGATTCCAACCCAGAAAAGATCATTTTAAGATGAGGTGTCATTTTCATTTTCATAGACTGAATTGATTATGTTACTGTCACTACTTAATCAGTGTGTGTTAATTGTTCTATACTGCATCTATAGTATAGAATCCCTAAATCATATTTATAATGGTTTTTAAGAGGGAAGGATCTGCTGTTTTTAAAAAAAGTCTGTTTTTTTTAAAAAAACTTTTTTCCATGTGTATATCTTTGCAGAAGATAAATGTTTGAAATGAGACAAAAATGAATCTTTTAAAAAATTGTAATGCTCAATAAGCAAATATATTTTTAAAAACATTGTGGTTTTTTTTTAAATAACTAGCAAAATTGAAACATTCCTATTTAGGATGAATATTTATAAATTCAAGGGAAAAAGTGTTAATTTTCAAGTGGCGAATTCCCTAAAATGGTTTTTTTTTCACATTTTTTCACTGCAAATCCTGAAATTCCATGGCCACTATATATTCTATTTTCTAGTGTATTCTAACAATAGAGTTATAGGGATTACATTTCAATTGTTCCCCACTACAAATCAGGATCTGATTCCCGCTTCTGGATGAAAACAACAAAAAACTACTATTCCCTCTAATATATTCTTTCAGGATGCTATGGGTTTTCCTGCTTTTTTGAAATATATTTTTCACAAAACCTTCTGAAGTGACAGTCATTTGGATTGCATACCTTCATCCTTTGGAGCTGATGCCTTGAGAGAAACTTCAAATACTTTTTTTAAGTTTTTTTCAAAGTTGTTAAAAAAATGCAGCCTTTGTGTGTGTCTTCACTGAAAAAAAATCAGCTGTTTTTTTGTGAAACAAATCACTTGATTTTTTTAAATGATTTAGTTATTTACCTGTGAACCCAGCCAAATTATATTCCACTGTTCCTTATAACTTGCTCTTTGTCTCTAGTGCCTCACTAGAAAACTTCCTGTGTCCCTCTAGAATATTCTCTCACTAAAGGTTTGTTATTCTTGCACTCAGGCCTCAGGTTCAAGGTGAAGTTGCTGCTGCTTTTTTCGCTTCACTTTTCTCAATTGAGATGTTCTAACAATTATTCTATTCACTTTAACATTTGTTCTATAAGATACTTTCTATTTAAGTCATTTTTCTTCATTTGAGAAAGCATTCTGGTATCAGATGTACAGTATTTTCAATTTTTGGAATAAGATGAAAAAAGAATGTTTTCTTTCAAACCCTGAGATTGCAAGGTTTTTTAACTTTACAATGCAGGGAGACAGTGTCCTCTCTACTCTGTTAAATGTTTGGGGGCAGAGATAGGCTTTGCTTATGTAGTGTGCCATGCTCTCCAGCATTTTGGTACAATGCTCTGCACCCTATAAATGCTCAGTAGTGTAGCTAGCTGATTGGAGATTCACAGCATTTGAAATGCTGTAAAATTGTATTGCCCATTTTTAATAATTCTCAGTTTCTCATTGTCTATTTAAAGTTAGTCAGGTTCTGCTTTGTACAGTCTTCAATCAACCAGTCTTGTCATGTCTTATGCTTTTGAGTCATCTCCAACCATAGTGACTCCATCGACACATCTTGCCCAGAAGGCCCTACCTCCATCTGCAATCGTTTTTGCAGGGCATCCATAGAGTTTTTCTTGGTAAATATATGGAAGTGGTTTACCATTGCCTTCTCTCGCGCATAAGCTTGAGTCTCTGCCCTCGACTCTCTCCCATGCCACTGATGCCCAGAATAGGTGATTTGGACTTGTAGCAGATTGTCTTCCACTAACTAGCCACTGCTCAAGCTAGGAATGGAATGGATATATCTCTGCTTGACTCTCCCTCCTGAGCCCAGGTCCAATAGAGTACTGGAAACTCTCCAGATGTGAATTTGAGAGGGCAATCTACCAATCAGTGGTATTTACTGAACATTTACTGTGGGCAGAGCACTCTCCCAAGATTCTAGAAGAGAACAAGTCAAACAGGGTTGATCGACAAGTTCTCTGGCACACAATGTGCTTACAGTCTAGAATTCATTAGATAACTCAGTAGCATTTTTTTCAGTCCCTACCATGATGAGCACTGTACATGTGGGATAGTACAGTAGGAGAAGTAGACCTGATCCCTGCCCACAGGGATCTTACAATCTAATCATGGAGTTTTACAGTCTACTTTTAATTCTTGTCTTATGCTGTTGAGTCATTTCCAACCCATAGTGACACCATGGACACATCTCTCCCAGAACGCCCCACCTCCGTCTGCAATCAGTTTGGTAGTGTATCCATAGAGTTTTCTTAGTAAAAATATGGAAGTGATTTACCATTGCCTCCTTTCATGCAGTAATCTGGAGTCTCCACCTTCAAATCTCTCCCATGTCAGTGCTGCCAGCACAGGTGAATTTTAACTTGTAGCAGATTGTCTGTCACTTGTTCACCACTGGTCGAGCTAGGAATGGAATGAACATGCTTTGCTTGACTCTCCTTCCTGTAGTTGAGACTGGTAGAGAACTGGAAACTCTCCAAGTGTGACCCTGAGAGGGGAACTTTTAATCTACTTTACAATTATTCTTTATGGTCAATCAGATTGAAATATATCAGAATTCACTGGGATGGGATTTTGGTATTGCCAGAACAGGCATTGGAGTATAAATTATTTGGAAGCCGCAAACCTCAATCCACTGCAAATGTATGAGGCTTCAGATTAACCAAGAATAAGGACACAAAATACATCTGCAGAGTGATACAGCTGCAGAGTGATTCATTAAAAATTCTTGAAATAATCCTTCCCCTTCTATAGTCTGGTATTTGCTCCCTGAAGAGACCACCAATTTTATTATGTAACTTATATGTTTACCACCTTCCTCTATAGCTGTCATTCATTTTCTGATGATGAGAGGTCCCACAGCCATCTGGGCATGGCTTTGGGTGTGGGTCTGGGTACGTGAGATATGGGAGGGTGTCTGAAGGGGTAGAGAGGAGAGGAGTGTGGTCTGAGGGGTTGCCTGTACCATGAGAGGACTTAGTAATAATTGTATTTGCTAAACACTTTGTGTCAAGCACTGTTCTAACCAATGGGGTAGGTACAAGATAATCATATCCCACATAGGACTCATAGCCTAAGCAGGAGGGAGAACAGGTATTCAATCCCCATTTTATAGATGAATAAACTGAGGCAAAGAGAAGTTGAGTGATTTGCCCAAGGTCACACAGTAGACAAGTGGCAGAGCCAGAATTAGAACTCAGGTCCTCTGACTACAAGGTCCATGCTCCTTCTACTAAACCATGCTGAATTTGAGGGAGTGATCATTTTTGGGTGGTAATCTGGACTCCTGGATTGTGATAATTTTTGTTAAGTGAAAGCCTAACTTTGGTCCAAGTGGAAGGGATCTAAACCAACCTGGGTAATGACTCCACTTCTGTAACTGTGGCTCCATCTCCACATGGGAAGCAGCTGAGGGCTCATGCTCCCCTCAGGCCGAGGGAGAGAGCTGCTCTCAGTGCTGTGGGGTTTCTGTCCTTTGTCTAGTACTCTCTGTCTTTCCTCCTACAGCTGAAGCAGCTCTTTCCCTACTCTGGAGGAAGCACGGACCTGTGGCCTTCCAATTCAATCAATAAATCAATTAGTCAATTGAATGAATGAATCTCTCCTTCCCAAATTCAATGGCTTTTACTCCAATCTAACCTTCTGTGATCTTTCAGGTGCCTTTGACATTGTTCACCACCCCCTTCTCCTGGAAACATGTATTTACTTATCTATAAATTAAATATTATCAGTTACTCATTTATATTGTCTATTTCCCACTCTAGACTATAAGTTCATAATGGACAGGGAACATGTCGATTAATTCTGTTATATTGTACTCTCCCAAGTGCTGAGGACAATGCTCTGCCCAAAGTAAGTACTCAATAAATACCATCAATCAACTGATTGATTTAAACATTATCAACCTTGGCTTCACTGACACAGTTCTCTCCTCATTCTCCTCTCAATCTCTTTTGTTGGCTCTTGCTCTGCCTCCCACCCCTTAACTGTTGGAGTCTCTCAAGACTCAGTTCTAGGTCCCCTTCTATTCTCCATCTGCATTCACTCCCTTGGAGAACTCATTCGCTCCCACAGCTTCAACTACCATGTCTATGCAGATGATTCCTAAATCTATATCTCCAGTCTTTATCTTTTTCCCTTTCTGCAGTCTTGAATTTCCCCCTGCCTTCAGGAGATCACTATTTAGATGCCCCACCAACACCTCAAACTTAACATGACCAAAAGAGAACTCCTTATCTTCCCCCCAAACATATCCTCCACCTGAACTTTCTGTCTCACAAGCCCGTAACCTTAGCATTATCCTCGATGCATCTCCGTCATTCAACCCTCAAATTCAATTTGTCACAATCCTGTCAGTTCAACCAACACAACATTGTTAAAATACACCCTTTCCTCTCCAACCAAACTGTTACCATGTTAATTCAAGCACTTATCCTTTCCCACTTTGATTACTGATTCAGCCTCCTTGCTGACCTGCCTCTTGTCTCTCCCTACGGCAGCCCATACTTCACTCTGCTGTCCAGATCATTTTTCTACAAAACCATTCAGTCCATCTTTCCCCACTCCTCAAGAACCTCCAGTGGTTGCCCATCCCCCTCCGCATCAAACGGAAACACCTTCCCTTTAGCTTTAAAGCACTCACCTTGTTCCCTCCTACCTCACCTAGCTGCACTTCTACTACAACCCAGCCTGCACACTTTGCTCCTTTAATGTCAATCTATTCACTATACCTCAAATTTGTTTATCTTGCTAACGCCCTCTTGCCCATATCCTACTTATGGCCTGGATCACCTTCCCTTTTCATATCAGACAGACAATCACTTTCCCCACCTTGAAAGCCTTATTGAAGGAAAACCTTCTCCAAGAGGTCTTCCTTGACTAAGCCCTCAATTCCTCTTCTGCTCCCTTCTGCACCACACTTGCCTTTGTATTTGAGAAGCAGCATGGCTCAGTGGAATGAGCACGGACTTGGGAGTCAGAAATCATGGGTTCGAATGTCGGCTCTGCCACTTGTCTGCTGTGTGACCACGGGAAAGCCGCTTAACTTCTCTGTGCCTCAGTTCCCTCATCTGTAAAATGGGGATTAAGACTGTGAGCCTCATGTGGGACAACCTGATTACCCTGTCTGTACCCCAGCTCTTAGAACAGTGCTCTGCACATACTAAGTGCTTAACAAATACCAACATTATTTGCACCCCTTCTTCAACCCTTCTTCAGCCCCAAAGCACTATGTATATATTTGTAATTTGTTTCTTTATATTAATGCCCGTGTTCGCCCTCTATACTGTATGTCCTTTGTGGGCAGGGAATGTGTCCAGCAACTCTGTGATATTTTACTCTCTCAAGTGACTGTGGTATTTGTTGAACATTTACTATATGCCAGGCATTGTTCTAAGCAGTGGCATAGATACAAGCAGATTGGGCTAGACACAGTCCTTGTCCCCCATGGGGCTCACAGTCTTAATCCCCATTTTACAGATGAGGTAACTGAGGCACAGAGAAGTGAAATGACTTGCCCAAGATCACAGAGCAGACAAATGGTGGAGCCAGGATTAAAATCCAGGTCCTTCCGACTCCCAGACCCATGCTCTATCCACTAGGCCATGCTGCAATGCTCTACACACAGTAAGCACTCAATAAATACAATTGATAGATCGATTGATTGGATCTGTCATCCATCAGACCCACTGATAACTTGTGCGAGTCTTAGTTTATTGCTCTATTCATGCATTTTTATTTAATTTTATTTCCAGATATATCTTCTCAATTGTATTATTAATTTTTGATGTATGTCTTGTCCTAGCCCCCATTCAACTATACATTTTTACTACAGGGGCTCCAAAGCCCCTCATAAGCATGCAACACAGTAAGAGTTTACTTCTGAAGATGATGATGATGATGATGATAATGATGATTATTTACCACATCTTGATCAAAATGTCTTCTTTTCATTCCTGGGCTGACATTTTCCCTGCTATCATCATTTTTTTCTCATATTCAATAGTCATCTTCCAGTTTGAGCTATATTTAAATAATATATTTAAAGTCATTTAACTTTTCTATGTCTCAGTTAACTCATCTGCAAAATAGGGATTAAGTCTGTAAACCCTATGTGGGACATGGACTGTGTCCAACCTGATTATCTTGTAGTTTGCATCTACCCCAGTGTTTAGTACAGTATGGTACTGTACTGTCTGACACTGCTTGACAAATTCCATAAAAAAAAAAAAAAAACTATTCATGATTCTCTTTGGTGTCCCTGACAAGATACTCCTCAAAGACATTTCAGGTTTGTTTAATTTTCCTGTTGGACCACTTTGTGGGTTTTCTAGTCTCTTTACTCAAGTGGACTCTCTTATTTTGACAGGATGCCTCATTTTAGCACCATCCCAACCAGATGGCTTTGGGTGAAGATGGACCTGAGACTGAGGAGACAGCCTCAGCTGTCAGCTCTACTAGTTCTACTATCCAATCTTGGTGGAGTGCAGCAAAGGCCTAGTCTTCTCTTATCCTCATTTTCCCTCCCACAAACCTTGGTATCTAGTTATTACAGGAGCTGCCTTCTTCAAAAGTCGTTGAGTCATTTCCAACCCTTAAGAACTCCATGGACATACCCTCTTCAGATCGTCCCATCATCTTTCAAAGTCATTTTGGTATGTGTATCTATAGAGTTTACTTGGTAAAGTTGCGGAAGTGGTTTACCTTTGCTTTCTTCCACAAAGGAAAAACTTCAGTCTCTGCCATTGTCTTTGATAAATATTTGATCACTTGATCATCTGCAAGGTCCTTTTTTTAAAAAAAAAATGTATGTGTAAGCACTTATTGTGTGTTAACCACTGTTCTAAGTGCTGGAATACGTACAAGTTTATCAGGTTGGACATAGTTCCTCTATAAAGTAGTGGGAGCGGGAATTAAACTGAATTCTATAGATTGGGTAACTGAGACACAGAAAAATTAAACAACTTACCCAAGGTCACACAGCAAGCATTTGGTAGAGCTGGGATTAGAACCCAGGTCCTCTGACTCCCAGGCTGGTGAGCTTTCCACTAGGCCTTGCTGCTTCTCACAGCTCCTTGGCTGGATTTGATTATTAACTTGGGTCAGGCAGAGATCATTTATTGGAGAAGAATGGACGTAGATTCTTCCCCGCACTAAAAGTCTAAAGAACTGTTGCCTGTTGCCGACTTGTTCATCCCAAGCGCTTAGTACAGTGCTCTGCACATAGTAAGCGCTCAATAAATACTATTGAATGAATGAATGAATGAATGAACTGTTGTTATACCCTCTGGAATTAGAAGTGAAATATAGAGTTCAATGTTCTTGAATGTAGGGCAAACAGGCCATTAATATTCCATATATATTTCCCAAAATTCCCAATGAGCAATTATTAGCCTTCATTTAATTCAGCTTATAGGGTGCTCTACATATTTTTACATTGTTCACTTTCTTTTCCCACAAATTAGTGTTGGAATTAATACTGAGTTAAATACTTTTTTTAATATCTAGGATTCCAGGCTTTAATTTTGATAGGTTCATTTTAAAAAAAGCCCAATACATAATAACAGTGTTATATTTGTACTTACACTGTTTCCTAAATAAATGCTAAACATTAACACTGACAGAGAACAAGAAAATTGTAAGGTGAGCAGCTGTTTTTCAAGTCATTCGGGTTGACCTCAAGAAAAGTTATAAAAAGAAATGTGTATTTCCAAGAAGTGAGCTCCTGAATTAACAGAAATGCATCTTTCCTTCTGTTTTGTTTAAATTGACATTTTGCAATTTTTTTGTCTAGTGGAATTGTTAGATTTTGCTAACCTAGACATATGTGCACAGCTATCCCAACATATACAATAAATAATAAATGAAAATTCTAATTTTAATTTATGAAAAAAGCAACCAGTGAAGCCTAGAAAGTGAAATAACACCACACTATAAGTGAATTCCATTTCTTTTTGAGGTGCCTTGGTGTAGCCTGGTTATCAGTAATTAAGGCCATCGGTTAGGTGTAGTTTTCATTACGTTCATTTTGATAGACATGATATTCTATTGCTAATTCCACAAAATTATTCAAAACCTCTTGACAATGGTGGTCCATAAACTAGTTTAAGAATATATATTAGAGAATACATATAAATCCTATCTTCAGGGAGTATAGAGGCTTTTGTGGTGGCTAAAAATTTTACAATTAACCAAAATATGATCACATAATATATCAAGACACAGTTGGTACTAATAATTAGAAAAACACTTTATGGCAATTTGTAATTGACTAAAGTTCATTTTCTAAAATAATTGTACATATATCTGCATCATTGTTAAGTTTTTCATTCTACTATCATAGGGCATGAATATGAATTGGCCATTATACAACTCATGCCATTAGTGGTAGAAAATGAGCCATGCAAACACCATAATAATAGTTCAGTTGGATATTTCATCATTAAACAATCTCAAAAACTCAGAGCTTGGAAAAACCTTGTTATACATAGTGATAGAGGATGATATTTTTGTATGGTTATTGTAATAAGCTGTGTGAAGAGTGAATAACATTTTTTGCTACACTGTAAAATTCTTGAGGGCAAGGATCATGTCTATTAATTCAATTATACTCTTCCAATCATTTAGTACTATGATCCACACACAATTTGTGCACACAATAGTTTTACTTGATTGATTACAGATAATATATAAAGAAATAGTTTCATGTGAACCTAGTTTCACATGTGAAATAGTTTCAATCTTCAGGGAAGAAGTCTTCCCTGACTAATCCCCTCTCTCCTCTTCCCTCACTCCCTTCTGTGTCACTCTTACTTGCTCCTTTGTTCTTCCTCCCTTCCATCCCCACAGTACATATGTAAATATCTGCATATATCTGTAATTTATTTAAATGTCTGTCTCCCCCTCTAGACTGTGAGCTCATTGTGGGCAGGAATGTGTCTGTTTGTTGCTATCCTGCACTTTCCCAGGCAATTAGCATAGTGCTTTGTACACAGTAGGTTCTCAATACATCCGATCGAATGAATAATGATTCTGAGCATTCAAAGGAACGAGAAGAGTAGATAATCTAAGACAACTAAAGTCAAGAAATGTCCAAAATAAAAAGGTCACTGTATTTATAGGATTCACCAAGGGGTATAATTTCCATATGGTATGCTTGATTGGATTATGGGCATGGCTGGTTGTCCCTATATAATCATTCTCCACCTAGCTGAAGTGTTTGAACTTTGGTTCCTTTAGATAGGATCTAAATATTAATTGGGAATATCTGCTGATCATATAATGTAATTGTTGCAATTGATATATATGGGTGGTGAGATCTGAATAATTAACTGCAAATCTAACACCTACCCCATAGGCTTCACAATACTCCAGTGGGGTGGGGGAGAAGTTGTCTCCATGAGTTTACACTTTCCAGTGAGCCTCATAACCTTTTGGTCCAGCTCTTGGGAACAGGGTTGTCCCCACAAACTGCATCTCATTTCCTTAGGGGTGTCATGTGTGCGCACCCAAAGTCATGCAGCTCCCTCCCCACTGGAAGGCTGAGAGTTGGGAGTGGGGGAGGGGGACAGTGAACCACTGTGGAAGGGGCAGGAGAGAGAATGATGGAATGTCTGGCTCCTTTATCTCTAGTTCCACCCCTTGTTGCTAGATCAGACTATGCAGTTTGAACACTTAGTAAATAAATGAGGCACCAAATAAGGTGTCTTTTTATGGGTCATGGGTTTGAATCCCGACTCTGCCACTTGTCAGCTGTGTGACTGTGGGGAAGTCACTTAACTTCTCTGTGCCTCAGTTACCTCATCTGGAAAATGGGGATTAATCCTGTGAGCCTCACGTGGGTCAACCTGATTACCCTGTATCTACCCCAGCACTTAGAACAGTGCTCTGCACATAGTAAGCGCTTAGTAAGTACGAACATTATTATTATTATTATTATTATTATTTATTGGGTCATCTTGAAATTTTTCACCTGATGAATGGGTCACAGATCAAAATAAGGCTAATCCTTTGTGGAATTTTTTTGTATATATACTTGTGTGTGTGTGTCTACACAAATAAGGCAAAAAGAATGATCCCTATTTTCAAGCAACTTTCACACTAACGAGCAGAGTGACAGACATAAAATACTTTACAGAATAAGAAGCAGCATGGTGTAATGGATAGAGCATGGGCCTGGGAATCAGGAGGTCATGGGTTCTAATCCTGACTCCACCACTTGTCTGCTGGGTGACCTTGGGCAAGTCACTTAACTTCTCTGGGCCTCAGTTACCTCATCTGTAAAATGGGGATTGAGACTGTGAGCCCAACTTGGGACAGGCACTGTGTCCAACCCAATCTGCTTGTATCCATCCCGGCACTTAGTCCAGTTTCTGGTATGTAATAAGTGCTTAACAAATACCATTATTATTATTATTCTATACAAATAAGTATGCTGTGAGTGCTGAACTGCTGAGTTTTTAGAAGGTTGTGACCCAGTGAGAGTAAAAATTAATCACGTATTGCCTGACTTTAGAAAAGCTTAGAAGATAAGGAGAGTTGAGAGTTGAGGTTTGGTGGATTTGAAGGGAAAGAGGGTTACAAGTAGGAGGAAGGGCAGAGATCGAAGTTGGAAGCAGAAGATTTGAGATTAAGGCATAATGAGATGATCCTGGGGAAAACAAACAATTCAACAAGTGGTTTCTGAAACTGCATTTTAAATCAAAATGTGGCAACAACAAATTTTCCCATAAAACAATACTGACAATGGGGTATTGGTTCTTGAACAAAGGCCTAGTACTCTATTTTTACCAAAATTACCCAAAATTGTGCCTTCAATAATGAAAAGCAACTATACATGCGATGCAGTTTCAATAATGTGTTCATTGTAATGATGATGATGGGAAAAATGGCAATTGACATGAAAATCACACTAAGTTAAGCATATAGAACATAGAAACAAACTACAGTACTATGCTGTATCATGTGCCTTGGCTCTTCCTAGAAATGACCTAAAAACATAGACATAGTTTAAACACACATGTAGTTTACAAAGTGACTGGCAATAAATACTACTGATTCACTGACTGGGAAATTATTGTTGATGAACACTCTACTGAACCTGGGGAATTTACCCACTGGCTCACAGTTTGACCATCCCTTTAAGGTAAGGAAATAGTAGGCAGGAAAAGGAGTTAAACATCCATAGGGCAATGCTGTGTTTTATTTGTAAAATCCTTAGAGATCCAAGCCAGTGAAGACAAGAGAAAAAAGGAAAAAAATGGAGGAAATCTTAATATTCTTGAGGGCAGGGATCATGTCTACTAACAATATGTCTACAGACAATTCTCTCAATCAGTGTGTGTGGTGCTTTGCACAGAGTAAGCACTCAAAAACTCACTTAGCTGCTCAATAAGAAGAGGTAAGAGGTGAAAGAAAGAAAGCTAAAACCAGCTAGAGCTTACTTTGAGTGGGGTAATGTGGCTTTCTCTCAAGCAGTAAATGCAGTGCTCTGCATACAGTAAATCCTCAAAATGTACCACAGATTAAAAT
The DNA here is from genome assembly GCF_004115215.2 of Ornithorhynchus anatinus. NCBI lineage: Eukaryota > Metazoa > Chordata > Mammalia > Monotremata > Ornithorhynchidae > Ornithorhynchus > Ornithorhynchus anatinus. The sequence goes on from NC_041731.1 coordinate 85,249,055, forward strand.
TCAGTGAGATGCCCCATAAAGAGATGCATTCATTTATTCATTAATCATATTTATTGACCTCTTACTGTGTGCAGAGCACTATTCTAAGCACTTGGGGAGGATACTGCAATATTAAATACATTCCAGCCCAAAATGAGTTTATAGTCTAGAGGGGGGCGAGACAAACATCAATACAAATAAATAAATTACAGATATTTACAAAAGTGCTGTGGGACTGGGAGGGGGGAAGAACAAAGGGAGCAAGTCAGGACAATGCAGAAGAGAGTGGGAGAAGAGGAAAGGGGGGCTTAGTCTGGGATGGCCTCTTGAAAGAGATGTGTCTTCATTAAGGCAAATCCATAGGTGCCAGATTTGAGAAGGGAGGGTGTTCCATGTCAAAGGCAGGATGTGGGCTATGGGTAGTGACAAGATAGGCGAGATCGAGGCAAAGTGAGAAGGTTAGCATTAGAGGTCCGAAGAGTGCAGGCTGGGTTATAGTGGAAGAGTAGAGAGATGAGGTAGGAGTGGACAAGGTGGTGGAGGGCTTTAAGTCAACAGTGACTTTACAGTCACAGTAAACAGTCACTTTACAGTCACAGTAAACAGTCACTTTACCTCACCTTGGCTTTACGGACTCTGTCCTCTCCTGGTTCTCCTATTATCTCTCTGGCCGTTCATTCTTAGTCTCCTTCAGGGGCTCCGCCTGGCCCTCCCATCGACTAACTGTAGGGGTTCCTCAAGGGTCAATTCTTGGCTATCTTCTGTTCTCCATCTATCCTCACTCCCTTGGTGAACTCATTCGCTCCCATGGCTTCAACTATCATCTCTACGCAGATGACACCCAAATCTACATCTCCCCCCCACCCCCACCCCGTTCTCTCCCCCTCCCTCCAGACTCATATCTCCTCCTGCCTCCAGGACGTCTCCACCTCGATGTCTGCCCACCACCTAAAACTCAACACGTCTAAAACTGAGCGACTTATCTTTCCTCCTAAACTCTGTCCTCTTGCTGACTTCCCTGTCACTGTGGACTATACGACCATCCTTCCCATCTCACAGACCCGCAACCTTAGTGTCATCCTTGACTCAGCTCTCTCATTCACCCCATACATCCAATCCATCACCAACACCTGCCAGCCTCACCTTCACAATATCACCAAGATCTACCCTTTCCTCTCCATCCAAACTGCTATCGTACTGGTACATGCACTCATAATATCCTGACTGGATTATTGCGTAAGCCTCCTCTCTGATCTCCCATCCTCCAGTCTCTCCCCACTCCAGTCTATTCTCCATTCCGCTGCCCAGATCAGATTCCTACAGAAACAGTCTGGCCATGTCACTCCCCTCCTCAAAAACCTATCAACCTTGCTAGGTTGGTTGCCTATCAACCTTTTTCATGAAACAAAAACTCCTCACTCTTGGCTTCAAAGCTCTCCATCACCTTTCCCAGACTGAACCCCACCTTTCCCTCTGCTCCTCCTTTCCTCCCCTTCCCCCCCGCCCTCTTCTCTTCCCCCTTCCCCTCCCCTCAGCACTGTGCTTATTTGTATATATTATCTATTACCCTATTCATTTTATTAATGAGGTGTATATATCTATGATTCTATTTATCTTCATGATATCTGTGCCAGACTACTTGTTTTGTTTTGTCCTGTTTTGTCTTGCTGTCTGTCTCCCCCATTTAGACTGTGAGGTCGCTATTGGGCAAGGATTGTCTCTGTTGCCAAATTGTACATTCCAAGCACTTAGTACAGTGTTCTGCACATAGTGAGCTCTCAATAAATATGATTGAATTGAATTGAAGATCTTTTTTTATGGTACTGGTTAAGCACTTTCTATGTGTCAAGCACTTTTCTGAGTGCTGGGATATATACAAGTTAATCAGGTCACGCACAGTCCCTTTCCATATTGAGCTCTTAGTAACTAAGTATAAAGAAAACAGGTTTGAATAATCATTTTACAGTTGAGGAAACTGAGACCCAAAGAAATTAAGGGACTTCTTGAAGATCAAATGTTAGACAGGTGACATAGTTGAGATTAACACCCAGGTCCTCTGACTCCTATGCCCATCCTCTTTCCAGTAGACCGCACTGTTTTCATTCTGGTTCTAATCCCATCTCGACCATTTGCTGTTGTGTAACTTCGATCAAATCAATCAATAAGTAAATATATTGAGCATTTACTATATGCAGAGCACTATTCTAAGCACTTGGGAGAGTAGAGTACAACAGAGTTGGTAGACACATTCCCTTCCCACAACAGGCTAACAAATCACTAAACTTCTCTAAGCCTCAGTTTCTTCATCTGTAAAATCAGAATTAAATATATGTTCTCCCACTCCCTAGACTCTCAGCTTCCTGTGGGACAGGGACTGTGTCCAACCTGATAATCCTCTATCTATCCCAGCACCTAATACAGTGCTCGGCATGGGTAAGTGCTTAACAAAAACCACAGTTATTACTGTTATTTATAGTAGCTCTGGACATCTTGAATTTCACATGTCCTCACTAAAATGGGCAATGGAGTTGAGATGGTCTCTCAGGCTGATGCAAAAGAAGGTTTTCCTTGTAACCTTGGAAAGCATTAATATTAAAATTGGCAGTAATCAAGCCAATGAGGAACGTTCACCATGGGTGTGAAGAATGGTAGTTCACTGAAATGTCATCATAGATCTCTGGACATTCACTGCATGGTATAGATTTTTCTAGGAATTTAAAAGAACCTAATGGTAAAATATATAGAAAGGTATAATCCATTGTATAACTCTGTGGCATGCAATAATCACATACCATTATAGTTAACAAGCAAAAGACAGAAAAATAGCAATCTAATTCTGAAAATATAAGACTATCTCATTGCCCAAAGTATATTTCTGAGATGAGTAACTTGCATCAATATTTTGATTAGACTTTGTCAAGTTTGAGTGTTGAAAATATCATTGTTTAATATATGAGAAATAAAATTGGATGAAGATAACCTTGTAATGAGATTTTCACTAGTCCCTTTTTATGTCCAAAGGCTTCCATAATAAATTACTCCTGATATTTCTCTCATGAAGATTTAGAATGTGACTGACTATAGTTTTCTATCTAATAATATATCAACTCCATTGGGGCACAAATGAAAACTGAACTGGAAAAGTCTTTATTTTTTTTTTAAGGAAACTGATGCGTAGGCGCTGAGTGCTGATCAATTTCGATAGGTAAATTTTCAAAGGAAATTCTGTGAACATTTCATATCCTGCTGCACTTGTAAATATACTTCATGTTTAGCAAGGCAGATGTATGATACTCTGCCTACTAATTTATAGTAAATCAGTAGGTCAGTAGCTAATCCACTGTTAGAATTATTACCATCTGCATTGATTCTAAGGGGCAAAGTTAAATGTAAATGAACCAGAAGTTGAGCTGTTGGTTAGGAGACATGGATTCCATTATTTTTTTTTTCCCCTCTTGTCTTCTCTGTGATATCAGGCCAGCTAATTCTCCTCTCTGTATCAAGTTCCTTACTTGTTAAATAATGATGGTAATAACTGCCACCCTCCTACCTCAAAGGGATTTTGTGAAAATTAATGAGATATCACTAAAGAAATTTCAGCTCCTTAGAGAAAAGTACTACAAAATTGCAAGTTATTATTAATAACGAGCTTTCACTTTGACATGCAATACAACTGAGTCAAGTGGCCAGATATAGAACTCAGAGATAAATCTAAAATTGGTCTAATCAGTCATTCTGAAAGAATGGATATTTAAAAAGGAAACAACAGAAGAGACACTAAAGTTTGGAAATTCTAAGCTGGCCAGTCACTGGCCTAGAAGGACTGTTCCAAAATAAACAATACCTTAAACGGGCATCAAGAATATAATTGATGACTTTTGGAAAATACTTTTTTTCAGAGTAGAGTAGCTTTAGATTTTGTAGACCTTTAAGGATATTTGTCATAAGATTATGACCACCACCTGTGCATCTGACCCAATATCCCGGCTGGATTCTTGTGTCAGCCTTCTCTTTGACCTCCCTTCCCCCTGTCACTCCCCACTCCAGTCCATTCTTCATTCTGCTGCCCGGATCATCTTCCTGCAGAAACGCTCTGAGCATGTCACTCCCCTTCTAAAAAAGCCTCCAGGGGTTGCCCATCAACTCGGCACAAAATAAAAACTTCTCACTCTGGGCTTCAAGGCTCTCTATCACCTTGACCCTTCCTACCTCACCTCCCTTCTCTCTTCTACTGCACACCCCGCACACTCCGCTTCTCTGCCGCTTAACTCCTGACTGTCCCCCATTCATGCCTATCCCGTTGTCGACCTCTGGCTCATGTCCTACTGCTGTCCTGGAATGTCCTCCCTCCTCACCCTCCGCCAAATAAACTCTCTTCCCCACTTCAAAGCCCTACTGAGAGCTCACCTCCTCCAAGAGGCCTTCCCAGACTGAGCTTCCCCTTTTCCCTCTACTCGCTCTGCTTCCTCTCTGCTCCCCCTTCGCCCTCTGCTCCCTTCCCCTTCAACTCCCCTCAGCTAAGCCCCCTTTCCCTCTGCTCCTCCCCCTCTACCTTCCTCTCCCCTCCCCTCAGCACTGTGCTCATTTGTATATATTTTTATTACCCTACTTATTTTGTTAATGAGGTGTACATCCCCTTGATTCTATTTATTCTATCTATCTTTATTCTATCTATCTATCAGAGAAGCAGCGTGGCTCAGTGGAAAGGGCACGGGCTTTGGAGTCAGAGGTCATGAGTTTGAATCCCAGCTCTGCCACTTGTCAGCTGTGTGACTGTGGGCAAGTCACTTAACTTTTCTGTGCCTCAGTTACCTCATCTGTAAAATGGGGATTAAGACTGTGAGCCCCACGTGGGACATCCTGATTCCCCTGTGTCTACCCCAGCGCTTAGAACAGTGCTCGGCACATAGTAAACGCTTAACAAATACCAACATTATTATTATTATTATTATTATTTATCGTGATTATGTTGTTTTGTTTTTGTCAGTCTCCGCCAATTAGACTGTAAGCCCGTCATTGGGCAGGGATTGTCTCTATCTGTTGCTGAATTGTACATTCCAAGCGCTTAGTACAGTGCTCTGCACATAGTAAGCACTCAATAAAATACTATTGAATGAATAAATGAATCCTTTCCTCTTTTATCAAAGTATTTGCTACCTTCCTTCTTCCCTGCCTGACTGCCATCTTCAACTATTCACTTTTCCATGGCTTCTTCCCCACTTCTTTTAAACATAGCCATGTCTTCCCTATCCTAAAAAAATCCTCTCTTGACCCCATGGCTCCCTCCAAGTATCACCCCATCTCCTTCCTACCACTACTCTCCAAATTTTTTAATTAATTCATTTATTCAATCATATTTATTGAGTGCTTACTGTATATAGAGCTTGAGTGAGTTGTCTACATCCATTGTCTCTAATTAATCTCTTCCAGTTAACTCATTGACATGTTCCAATCTGGATTATACCCCCTTCACTCCAAAGAAACCACCCTCTCAAAGTCACAAATGATGTCCTTGCCAAATCTAATGGTCTCTATTCAATCCTAATCCTCTTTGACCTCTCGACTGTATTCAATGCTGTCAACCACGTCCTTCTCCTGGAAACTTTATCCAATCTCGTCTTCACAGATACGGCCTTCTCCTTGTTCTCCTCCCATCTCTCTGCTCATTCTCAGTCTCTTTTGTAGGCTCCTCCTATGTCTCCCACCCCCTAGCTGTGAGAGACTGTGAGCCCCAAGTGAGACAGGGCCTGTGTCCAAACCTAATTTGGTTGTATTCACCCCAGTTCTTAGAATAATGCCTGACACATAGCAAGTGCTTAGCAAAAACCACAGTCATGCAAGGCCTAGTGGCAATAGCATGGGTTTGGGAGTCCAAAGGTCACGGGTTCTAATCCTGGCTCTACCACGTGTTTGCTATGTGTCCTTGGGCAAGTCACTTCACTTTTCTGGGCCTCAGTTACCTCATGTGTAATATGGGGATTAAGACTGAGAGCCCCACGTGGGACAACCTGATTACCTCATATACTCCAGCACTTAGAACAGTGCTTGGCACATAGTAAGCGCTTAGCAAATACTATAATCATAATTATTACAATTATTATAGTTCCTCAAGATTCAGTTCTGAGTCCTCTTCTATTCCTCATTATACCATCTCCCAAGGAGAGCTCATTTCATTCATTCATTCAATCATATTTATTGAGCTCTTACCATGTGCAGAGCAATTTGCTATCAAGTCTTCAACTACCGTCTCTGTGTGGATGATTCCCAAATTTATATCTCCAGCCCTGATCTCTCTCCTTCTCTGTTGTCTCAAATTTCCTCCTGCCTTCAGGACATCTCTACTTGGTTGTCCCAACACCTCAAACTTAACATGTCCCAAACAGATGTCCTTTTCTTTCCACCCAAACCTTGTCTTCCCCATGAATTTCCCATCTCCATAGATGGCACTACCATCCTTCCTGTCTCACAAGTCCATAACCTTGGTGTTATCCTCAGCTCATCTCTCTAATGCAACCCACATATCAGTAAATCCTTTCATTTCAACCTTTACAACATCACTCTGCACAAAGTGCTCAATAAATACATTTGAATGAAAGAATGAATAAAATCCACCATTTCTTCTCCATCCCAATTGGTACTCTGCTGATCAAAGCACTTATCCTACCCTGCCTTGATTATTGTATCATCCTCCTTGTTGATCTCCTGGCCTTCCGTCTCTCCCCTCTCCAGTCAATACTTCACTCTGCTGCCTAGATCATTTTCTACAAAAACTTTCAGTCCACATTTCTCCACTCCTCAAGCACTTCAGTGGTTGCCCATACACCTCTGCATCAAAGAGAAACTCATTATAATTTGTTTTTAAGCACTCAATCACCTTGGCCTCTCCTACCTCACCTCACTGCTCTCCTACTACAATTTAACCTGCAACTTTGCTCTTCTAGTGCCGACCTATGCACTATTCCTGGGTCTTGTCTATTTCTCTGCTGATCTCTAGCCCACATCCTGCCTCTGGCCTGGAACATCCTCCATCTACATAGCTGACATAAAATTACACTGTCCATCTTCAAAATCTTGTTGAAGTCACATGTCCTCTAAGAGGCCTTCCCTAACAAACCCCTCATTTCCTCTTTTCACACTGCTGCCTGCATCAGCCTGATTTTCTTCCTTTATTCACCTCTCAGTCCCAAAACTCTTATATATATATTTGTAATTTATTCATTTATACTAATGTCTGTTTCCCCCTCTAGACTGTAACCTGCTTGTGGGTAAGGAATGTCTAAAAACTCTGTTAATATTGTTATGTTGTACTCCTCCAAGAACTTAGTACTGTTTTCTGCACACAGTATGTACTTAATAAATATGATTGATAGGGCCAAGAGAACAGAACAGAATATTCATTCATTCATTCAATAGTATTTATTGAGCGCTTACTATGTGCAGAGCACTGTACTAAGCGCTTGGGATGAACAAGTCGGCAACAGATAGAGACAGTCCCTGCCGTTTGACGGGCTTACAGTCTAATCGGGGGAGACGGACAGACGAGAACAATGGCAATAAACAGCGTCAAGGGGAAGAACATCTCGTAAAAACAATGGCAACTAAATAGAATCGAGGCGATGTACAATTCATTAACAAAATAAATAGGGTAACGAAAATATATACAGTTGAATGGACGAGTACAGTGCTGTGGGGATGGGAAGGGAGAGGTGGAGGAGCAGAGGGAAAAGGGGAAAATGAGGCTTTAGCTGCGGAGAGGTAAAGGGGGGATGGCAGAGGCAGTAGAGGGGGAAGAGGAGCTCAGTCTGGGAACGCCTCTTGGAGGAGGTGATTTTTAAGTAGGGTTTTGAAGAGGGAAAGAGAATCAGTTTGGCGGAGGTGAGGAGGGAGGGCATTCCAGGACCGCGGGAGGACGTGACCCAGGGGTCGATGGCGGGATAGGCGAGACCGAGAAACGGTGAGGAGGTGGGCGGCAGAGGAGCGGAGCGTGCGGGGTGGGCGGTAGAAAGAGAGAAGGGAGGAGAGGTAGGAAGGGGCAAGGTGATGGAGAGCCTTGAAGCCTAGAGTGAGGAGTTTTTGTTTGGAGCGGAGGTCGATAGGCAACCACTGGAGGTGTTTAAGAAGGGGAGTGACATGCCCAGATGGTTTCTGCAGGAAGATGAGCCAGGCAGAAAGTGAAGAACAGACCGGAGCAGGGCGAGAGAGGAGGAAGGGAGATCAGAGAGAAGGCTGACACAGTAGTCTAGCCGGGATATAACGAGAGCCCGTAGCAGTAAGGTAGCCGTTTGGGTGGAGAGGAAAGGGCGGATCTTGGCGATATTGTAGAGGTGAAACCGGCAGGTCTTGGTAACGGATAGGATGTGTGGGGTGAACGAGAGGGACGAGTCAAGGATGACACCGAGATTGCGGGCCTGAGAGACGGGAAGGATTGTCGTGCCATCCACGGTGATAGAGAAGTCTGGGAGAGGACCGGGTTTGGGAGGGAAGATGAGGAGCTCAGTCTTGCTCATGTTGAGTTTTAGGTGGCGGGCCGACATCCAGGTGGAGACGTCCCGGAGGCAGGAGGAGATGCGAGCCCGAAGGGAGGGGGAGAGGACAGGGGCGGAGATGTAGATCTGCGTGTCATCTGTGTAGAGATGGTAGTCAAAGCCGTGAGATCGGATGAGTTCACCGAGGGAGTGAGTGTAAATGGAGAACAGAAGAGTGCCAAGAACTGACCCTTGAGGAACTCCAACAGTTAAAGGATGGGAGGGGGAGGAGGCTCCAGTGTAGGAGACCGAGAATGATTGGCCAGAGAGGTAAGAGGAGAACCAGGAGAGGACAGAGTCCGTGAAGCCAAGGTGAGATAAGGTATGGAGGAGGAGGAGATGGTCGACAGTGTCAAAGGCAGCAGAGAGGTCAAGGAGGATTAGAATGGAGTAGGAGCCATTGGATTTGGCAAGAAGGAGGTCATGGGTGACCTTAGAGAGAGCAGTCTCGGTAGAGTGGAGGGGACGGAAGCCAGATTGGAGGGGGTCTAGGAGAGAATGGGAGTTAAGGAATTCTAGGCATCGATTGTAGATGACTCGTTCTAGGATTTTGGAAAGGAAGGGTAGTAGGGAGATAGGACGATAACTGGAGGGGGAAGTGGGGTCAAGAGCGGGTTTTTTTAGGATGGGGGAGACGTGGGCATGTTTGAAGGCAGAGGGGAAGGAGCCCTTGGAGATTGAGTGGTTAAAAATAGAAGTTAAGGAAGGGAGGAGGGCAGGGGCGATGGTTTTAAGAAGGTGAGAGGGAATGGGGTCCGAGGCGCAGGTGGAGGGGGTGGCACTTGCGAGGAGGGAGGAGATCTCCTCTGAGGATACTGCAGGGAAGGATGGGAAAGTAGGGGAGGGGGTCGGTGGGGGGGGAGGGGAGAGGCGGAGGGGTGACTTTGGGGAGCTCAGACCTGATCGTGTTGATTTTCGTGAGGAAATAGGTGGCCAGATCATTGGGGGTGAGAGATGGGGGAGGGGGAGGAACAGGGGGCCTAAGGAGAGAGTTAAAGGTCCGGAACAATCGGCGGGGGTGACGGGCATGGGTGTCGATGAGGGAGGAGAAGAAGCTTTGCCTGGCGGAGGAGAGGGCAGAGTTAAGGCAGGAAAGGATAAATTTGAAGTGTGTGAGGTCGGCTCGGTGCTTGGACTTTCGCCAGCAGCGCTCAGCAGCTCGAGCATAGGAGCGTAGGAGGCGGACGGAGGAGGTGATCCAGGGCTGTGGGTTAGTGGAGCGAGAGCGGCGGAGGGAATATGATAAATGGAGATTAAAAAAACACTCCTGGCTAGCTAATGAAGGCATCCTCAGTTGAGTGACTAGGAAAGTCGTGCATTTCCTGTTCCGCATCCTTGTTACTTTCACCATCACTGTTGTCATCACCATCACTGTCACCTTTTTCATCGTCGCCAGTATTTATTGAACACCTACCTTGGTCCTACTCCTGTACAAGTTGCTCAGGAGGATATAATTAATAATATCTGATGATACAGCTTCTGCTTTGAGGTGATTATAATTCAGTGAGCGAGACAGGCAGACCCAAACTGCATAATCAATCATATTTACTGACCACGTACTGTGAGCAGAGCCTTATAATAAGCACTTGGGAAAGTACAACATAAGAGAGTTTTTTGTCATGATCCCTGTCCATAGTGAGCTAAGAGTCTAGGTGGGAGAAAGACATTAATAAAAATTAATACCTTACAGATATGCACATAAGTGCTGGGGGGGCTGGGGGTGGTGAATAGTGGGTGTTAGCATTAATAATAACAACAATAATGATGCTATTTGGTAAGAATTTACTATGTAATAATAATAATAATAATGTTGGTATTTGTTAAGCGCTTACTATGTGCCGAGCACTGTTCTAAGCACTGGGGAGGGGGTTACAAGGTAATCAGGTTGTTCCATGAGGGGCTCACAGTCTTAATCCCCATTTTACAGATGAGGGAACTGAGGCACAGAGAAGTTAAGTAATTTACCCAGTGTCACACAGCTGACAAGTGGAGGAGCTGGGATTAGAACCCATGACCTCTGGGTCCCAAGCCCGGGCTCTTTTCATTGAGCCACACTTCTTCTCATTAGAAGAGTGAGGTGTGAGGGCTGGGTTGTAGTGGGAAAGCAAGGAGGTAAGGTAAGAAAGGGAAAGGTGATTAAGTGCTTTTAAGCTAATGGTAAGGTGTCTGTGCGATACCGAGGTAGGATGGGCAACCATTGGAAGTTCCTGTGGAGTTGGAAAACTTGGACTGAATGTTATTGTAGCAAAATGATCCAAGCAGCAGAGTGAAGTATGGACTGTAGAAGAAAGAGCAGAAATTATGACGGGATAGGATAAAGGCTTGGATTTGCATAGTAACAGTTTAGATGAAGCAGGACAGGTAGATATTAGTGGTGTTGTGAAGGCTGAACCAACAGGATTTAGTAAGAGATTGAATTTTTTTTTAAATGGTGCTTGTTAAGTGCTTACTATATACCAGACACTGTAGTATTCATTCATTCATTCATTCAATAGTATTTATTGAGCTCTTACTGTGTTAATGTTGGTATTTGTTAAGTACTTACTATGTGCAGAGCACTGTTCTAAGTGCTGGGGGAGATACAGGGTAATCAGGTTGTCCCACATCCCACATGAGGCTCACAGTTAATCCCCATTTTACAGATGAGGTGACTGAGGCACAGAGAAGTTAAGTGACTTGCCCACAGTCACACAGCTGACAAGTTGCAGAGCCGGGAGTCGAACCCATGACCTCTGACTCCAAAGCCCAGGCTCTTTCCACTGAGCCACGCTGCTTCCCAGTGTTAAGCACGTGGAATGTACAATTTGGCAACAGGTAGAGACAATCCCTGCCCAGTGACGGGCTCACAGTCTAATTGGGCTAGAATAATAATAAGGTTGTTATTTGTTAAGTATTTGGCTTACTATATGCCAAGGACTGTTCTAAGATCTGGGGTTGATACAAGGTAATCAAGTTGTCCCACGTGGGGCTCGCAGTCTGAATCCCCACTTGACAGCTGAGGTAACTGAGACACAGAAAAGTAAAGTGACTTGCCCAAGGTCACACAGCTGACAAGTGGCGGAGTCGGCATTCGAACCCACGACCTCTAACTCCCAAGCCCGGGCACTTTATGCTGAAACACACAGTACTAAGCCCTGTACTAAGCACAAGCTAATCAGGTCAGATACATTCCCTGTCTAATTTAGGGCTCACAATCTTAATCTCCATTTTACAGGCACAGAGAAGCTAAGTGACTTGCCCAAAGTCACACAGCAAAGTGGCAGAGCTGGGATTAGAACCCAGGTCTTTCTGACTCTCAGGCCTTTCTGACCATCAGGCCTCCGCTCTATTCACTAGACAACACTGCTCCTATGTGTGCATAGGAATATGTGAGTTGAATGAGAGAGATGAAACTAGGTTAATGCCAAGATTATGGGTTTATGATTCAGGAAGGATAGTGGTGCTGTCTACAGTGACAGAATAGTCAAAGATGGGGACAGGGATTGACTGGAAAGATAAGAAGTTCTGTTTGGACATGTTAAGTTTGAGGTGTTTAAGGAGAAATGTCGTATTTGAGAAACAACTTTGCCGGGCGGTGGAGAAGGCAGAGTTAAAGCAGACAATAATGAATTTGAGGTGGATGAAGTTGACCTGATATCCAGAAATCTGTTCTTTCTATCCCTTAGACTGTGAATTAATAATAATGATGGTACTTGTTAAGTGCTTACTATGTGCCAAGCAGTGTGCTGTAGGATAGAATTCCTATTACCTAAGTATTTAAGAATAATGCATCCAAAAAAATGATATTTAACATAGCTTGATCAATCAATCAGTGGTACTTATTGAGTGATCACTGTGTGCAGATGACTGTACTAAGCACTCAGAGAACATACTACAGGAGAGTTTGTTGACATACTTGCTTGTTGTATGCAGGGAATGTTTCTGTTATGTTTTGTACTCTCCTAAGTACTTAGTACAGTGCTCAGTACATAGTAAGTGCTCAATAAATACCATCAGTTGATTGACACTAGCTGCCTATAAGGCACTTCAAATCTAGAGGGTGAGAAGATGATAATATAAATAAATTTGGATTTGTACATGACTGCTGTGGGGCTGAGGATGGGATTAATATCAAGTGCTTTAAAGATAGAGATTTACATAAATAGGTAATACATAAGGAAGAGGGAATAGAGGAAATGAGTGATTTGTCAGAAAAGATGTCTAGGAGCTGGGCATGTATGCATTCATGTCTATCTTTGAATGTGTGTATTTATTCAAGTAGGATGCACTATGCCATAATGTGGCTAGAGTGCCTCTTTGAGGGTCTTGTTTCTAGTTAGTCTGTTTCCCGGTGTCTTTCAAAGGGAGAAGAAACAGAAGATTTTACCTCTCCACTTCTCTTACTGCTTCTGTGCCCAGTTCCTGGCTTTGAAGAACAGGAACAATTCATTGCTAATTGAGGCTTTTGTTAACTAAAGTGGAGAACCAAAGCCTCAACAGGATATCAAAACCTGTCTTCCCCCAGAAAACCTGGGTAAATAGGAACTGCACTTAGTGGGGTCTCTTGGTTCTTCTAGAAGAGGTGGGTGGGTAATCAACACTATTATATTGAAATAATACCATATAGATTAGCTTTAGACAAAGGGCTATTTTACCTTTGCACACCCCTGTTTAATCCTGCACAGACATGGAGGGACATGGAGAGGTAGATAGTGAGATCCATCCCAGGGCTATCTACTTCTCTGTTAAGGTTGATATATTCCTAATATCAGTTTTGCTAACAGAGCTAGGAGTGGGGCGGGAGTTGGAGACAGAGAGATGAGAGACCAGAGCACATCCCAGCTATCAGTTCAGAGTGGTGGTAGAGGTAAAATTTCATGGCCTTTAGAAGCAAAGAATCCAGGGAATTTGCCCTATTTTTCCCTGTGGAAAGCCACTAAAGCAGCCACACTTCATGGAGCAAGATCACCGAAGAGGACACTCTAATTACAGGTGAAATTGAAAGGAAACCCTCATCTTTCCCTAAGATAGTTCCTTTATGAAGGGTACTAAAAGAGAATATATTTCTCAGTATCACTCATTGATATTTATTGAGCCCTAACTGCATGGACTTGGCCATGTATCTGTCAATAAATCATTGGTATTTATTGAGCATTAACTGTGTGCAGAACACTGTACTAAGAATTTGGGAGAATGAATTAGGTAGAGTACATAGACATGTTCCCTGAACACAAGTAACTTACAGTTTAGGGAAGTTGCATTCTAGCGAACTCCTTAAGCAGTTTGATACTCCCGTAAGCCCCTCAACATTTATGTAGATAGCCTTATATTCTGCTATTTCGCCTATCTGTAATCTATTCTAATTTCTGTCCCCCATAGACTGTAAGCTACTTGTGGGCAGGGATTGTGTCTACCACCTCTATCGTAGTGTAGCTTTCCCAATGCAGCTTGGTCTAGTAGAAAGAGCACAGGACTGAGAGTCAGAGGACCTGGGTTCTGGTACCGACTCTGCCACATCTCAACTCGACTTTGGGCATGTTGCTTCAACTCTCTGTGCCTCAGTTATCTTATCTGTAAAATGGGAATTTAAGACTATGAGCCCTATGTGGCACAGGGACTGCATCCAGACTGATAACTTTGTATCTACCCCAGCGCTTAGAACAGTGCTTGAAACAAAGTATGTGCTTAACAAATACCATCATCATCACCACACATTAAATGCTTAGTAAATACCACTGATTGATTGAGCACTGTACTAGGTGCCTATTTACAAGGAATTCATAGTCTGGAAGGCCTTGAATGAGTTTTTCACTCCCTTCAAAACTACGCTCCAATTATGACAATATTGATATAGCCATTTGGTCAAACTTGCATTTGCCTAAGAAAATTTGAAAAGATCAGGCTAATATCTTTCTAGCATGAATTGTTGAATGGCACTGTAGTATTTACTCATGAAGTTCTAGGCTGCAAGACCTGCATTCACCCACCTGAGTACTGGATACTGAACAAGTGTTTCATTTTCAGTGCAAGGTTTTGGAGAAGTGAGTGACATGGTTCAAGTCACACTTGAGAAGCCATTTGTCAGTGTCCAAAATGATGAGGAAAATGGCCATCTTTATCTAGATACTTATTGTCCCTGCTTTCTTTTTCCTGGGAGACTTCCAGACTCTCTCTGAATTTCTGTTCTAAAAGTACTAGCTTCCTTCTTTACAATGTGATTCTGCCATGACGACTCTCTTTTGCTACAGCAGAAAAAGGTTTATAGGACCAAAACTATGAGGCTGCATAATTACAACTCACAATTAGAAGATGATTTTAGTTTCATATTATTGGTTGCACTTACTTAATATGTCCCCTTAAAGATTAAGTCCAAAACATGCTCATTCATGATGGCATTTGAGAATTGCAATACTGCTCAAATTTCTAATCCAATTTTGTCACTAGATTGTAAATTATTTGACAAAGAGGATCACTTCTACCAACTCTATTGAAGTCTCCCAAGTGCTTAGTACAGTCCATTGCACACAGTAAGCATTCAATAAATATCATGAATTAATTGATTGATTATGACAATGAAAGATGGTAACAACACACAATTGGAACACACTTCCATAGTTAAATTACTTTGTTAAAGAATTATCTTCAAAGTAATGTATTTGAATAGATTTATTATTCCATGTTATTTAGTAGTGTAGTCACATTATTATCAACTAACCCAGCTAAATAACTCCTTTCCTCTCATGAATAAGTCTTAGAAAATTTCATCCAGGCTCCTGGGATCATGTCTGGTTAGAAAGATCATCCTGAGAAAATTGCATTCCAGCATCTTATGGTTTAAAGTGGTTAGCAATAAAAATACATAAATATCCTGTAAAGGAAATTATTTGTAATTGCACTTTTTCAAAAAGGACTTTTCTGAATATTATGAGAGTGATGGCAGAGAACTGTGGATTTATTTTATGATTCTCACTGTTTATACAAAGTCAAAATGACAATGGTAATTTTCATGTTTTATAGATATTCCTAGAGCTATAATGAAATATGTTTTTGACCTGGGCTTATTCTAAATAGCTATAATGCACACTGGTACTGGGCTTGTTAATGCACTAGTGGAATTCACTAGTGGAATTCACATGAATATTCATTTATAAACCCAATGAAATCCTCTAAGTCACATCATGTCTTTCTGTTGTACTTGAGCTAAAATGAGGTAGTGATGAATCCAGGCCTTAGAAATCATATGTTTTTGTGTGACTGTGTATTTTCAAAATATGTGTCAAAGCTATTGTAGTCTAAAAATGATGTAATAGTATTGGGGAAGACAATTTCTTATTTGGATATATATATTTTCATTTTGAGGCAGTAATTGATAAAGTTATCATTTCACAAGACCTTCATCCCTGAGGTCATATCTTAGCCATTTCCCAGAAATCAGTAATCTGCTACTGATATCATTCAAATGTTCTGTCAGTGATATGGGGTTTTGGAAAGCACAGCTAGAGGTCAAATAAAGATATAATTTCTTTTATTCCTAACTTTGCTGCTGAAACCTATATTTCAAGCATGTCCTTAAGCATTCTTTCGGGTGCCCTGTCTTGATTGCTTTAATCAGCTCCTTCTACGCTACTTATTTAGGTATTCAAACCCATCCAGCTCAGGTTAGTTGTGTTGTAATGAGGTTAGTTACAGCACTAAGAGACATGACTGCATCTAAGGATTTCAGTGTTGCTAGACCTCCTATTAAAATACCTTTTTTATAGGCAGCATGGCCTAATGAACAATAATAATAATAATTATATAATTTGTTAAGCACTTACTATGTGCCAGACACTGTAATAAGTGTGGGCGTAGATACAAGCAAATTAGGTTTTTTAATAAATTCAGTCCCACTCCCATGTGGGGCTCACAGTCTCATTCCCCATTTTACAGATGAGGTAACTGAAGCACTGAGAAGTGAAGTGACTTGCCCAAGGTCACACAGCACACAGTGGCAGAGCTGGCATTAAAACCTATGCCTTACTGAGTCCCAGATCTGTGCCCTTTCCCCTACACCATGCTGCTTCTATGTGGAAAGAGCATAAGCCTGGCAGTCAGAAGACCTGCATTCTAATCCTAGCTCTGCCGCAATCCTATGTGATCTTGGGCAAGCCATTCTCTGTGCCTCAGTTTCCTCATCTGTAAAATGGGGATGCATTCCCTGCTCTCTCTCCCAGTTACACTTTGAGGTCCTTGAGGGACAGGGATTGGATCCAACCTGAATATCTTGTACCTATCCCAGTGCTTGGCAACATCATCATCTTCATCAGCATCAGTAGTCTTTTTTTTAAAAAATGGCAATATAGGCCCTGGAGACTATAAACCCCTTGTAGGCAGGGAATGTGCCTACCAACCTTGTCATACTGTACTGTCCCATTCACTTAATAAAGAGTTCTGCACACAATAATATTAATAATTATGATATTTGATAAGCACTTAGTATGTGCCAGACACTGTACTGTGTTGGATACAAGCAAATTGGGTTGGACACAGTCCCTGTCCCATGTAGGGTTCACAGTTTCAATCCCCATTTTACAGATGATGCAACAGAGGCACAGAGAAGTGAAATGACATTCCCAAAGTCATACACAGCAGGCAAGTGGCGGAGCTGGAATTAGAACCATGGCTTGCTGACTCCCAATCCTGAGCTCTACCCATTACGCCATGCATAAGCATTTGGTAATATGATTGATTGAATGTGTCTGGAAAGAAATATGTATGTCACTAGGCTGCCTAGATCCTTTTTTCTAAAATAACATTCACTTCATATCCCTGTACTCCTCAAAAACCTGGCAGGGATGTGTGTCATGTTCTGTTGTACTGTGATCTCCCAAGCACTTAATTCAGTGCTCTGCACATACTAAGCACTCAATAAATCCAGTTGATTGATTGAATGATCACCTTCACATCAAACTGAAACTCCTTACCATTGGTTTTAAGGCAGTCTATCAGCATTCTCGCCTCCTACCTTGCCTTGCTAATCTATTGCAACCCAACCAGCATGCTTCATTCTTTTAATACCAACTTTGTCTCGGGTATCTCAGTCTCATCTATCCCACTTCCCACCCCTTGCCAACATCTTCCCTCTGCCCTGGAAATTTCTCTTCTTTCATATCTTACAGACCGCTACCTTCTTCTTTAAAGCCCTCTTAAAAATCACATTTCCTCCAAGAGGCCTTCTTTGACTAAACCCTCATTTGCCCCCACCTGCTCTGTCCCTTGAGTCACATACTCCCTTGGATTTGTGTATCTTAAGCACTTGGTATTCATCCCACCCTCAGCCTTACAGCATTTATGTACGGTGTCTTTACACTCTGCCATTTCCCCTATCAGTAATTTACTTCATTGTGTGTCTGTCCCTCTAGATTGTAAATTCCCTGTGGGCAGGAATCATGTCTACCAACTCTATTGTAATGTACTTTCCAAGTGCTAAGTTCAGTGCTCTGCACATAGTAAGCATATAAATACCATTTTTTTCCACACTTTTTGTAATTTCTTGTTATGCTACGCGTCTGTCTCTAATACCTTTTTGTTGCCAGGGAATGTGTCTGTTTATTGTTGTATTTTACTCTCCCAAGCACTTAGTACAGTGCTCTGCACAGAGTAAGTGCCCTGTAAACATGATTGAAGAAATAATATGGTGTGTCTAGTTTTCAGCCTGTCTCTTTGTAATCAAGATGATGGATTTTGTGAGAGACTCAGACATATAGTAGGTTTAATATCTCCAATACTATGCAGTTCATTTGGAATTTATCACCATTACAACAACAAATTTTCAGGGTTCTCCAAGAAAACTGATCTTCTTGGTGTCATCTTTCACCTTGATTATCCATTGATTATTAGCTTAATGCCGTAAGGCTGGCATGTTTTCAGAGATAGAAGATCCAAAATTTGATATCTAGGAAACAACTGGCTGAAGTTTGAATTTCATTCAAGAATCTCACATCTACTTGAGATGATATTTTCTTGGTGGCTCACATAATATTTAAAATATCCACGTTAATGAAAATGTCATTATATTGTACTGTATTATATTCCAAGAATACACTCCTTACCATCATCTTTAAGACACTCAATCAACTCTTTCCCCTCTACTTTTCCTCTCTTCCCATTCAATAGTATTTATTGAGTATTTACTACGTGCAGAGCACTGTACTAAGCACTTGGAATGTACAATTCGGCAACAGATAGAGAGAATCCCTGCTTATTGACGGGCTTACAGTCTAATCAGGGGAAACAGATGGACAAAAAACAAGGCAACCTAATCACGACAAATAGAATCAAGGGGATGTACACCTCATTAACAAAATAAATAGGGTAATAAAAATATATACAAATGAGCACAGTGCTGAGGGGAGGGGAAGGGAGAGAGGGAGGGAGAGGGGGAGGGGCAGGGGGAAAAGGGCTTAGCTGAGGGGAGGTGAAGGGAGAGCAGAGAGGGAGCAGAGGGAACAGAGGGGAAAAGGGGTAGCTCAGTCTGGGAAGGCCTCTTGAAGGAGGTGAGCTCTCAGTTGGGCTTTGAAGAGGGGAAGAGAGTTAGTTTGGTGGAGGTGAGGAGGGAGGGCATTCCAAGAGAGCGGTAGGATGTGGGCCAGCGGTCGATGGCAGTATAGGCATGAATGGGGGATGGTGAGGAGGTGAGCAGCAGAGGAGCGGAGCGTGCGGGGTGGGCAGTAGAAAGAGAGAAGGGAGGAGAGGTAGGAGGGGGCAAGGTGATGGAGAGCCTTGAAGCCCAGAGTGAGAGGTTTTTGTTTCATGTGGAGGTTAATAGGCAACCACTGGAAGTTTTTAAGGAGGGGAGTGACATGCCCAGAGCGTTTCTGCAGGAAGATGATCCGGGCAGCGGAATGAAGAATAAACTGCAGCAGGGAGAGACAGGAGGAAAGGAGATCAAAGAGAAGGCTGACACAATAATCCAGCAGGGATATTATGAGAGCTTGTACCAGTATGATAGCCGTTTGGATGGAGAGGAAAGGGCAGATTGTGGCGATATTGTAAAGGTGAGACCAGCAGGCATTGGTGATGGATTGGATGTGCGGGGTGAATGAGAGAGCAGAGTCAAGGATGACACCAAGGTTGCGGGCTTGAGAGACGGGAAGGATGATCGTACTATCCCCAGTGACAGGGAATTCAGGAAGAGGACAGGGCTTGGGAGGGAAGATAAGGAGCTCAGTTTGATGTAGTTGATAGAGCACAGGCCTGAGAGTCAGAAGGTCATGGGTTCTAATCACAACTCTGCCACGTTTCTGCTGAGTGACCTTAGGCAAGTTGCTTTATAACTCTGTGCCTCATTTACTTCATCTGTAAAATGTGGATGAAGACTTGTGAACCCCATGTGGGACAGGGACTGTGCCCAACCTGATCTGCTTGTATCTACCCCAGCGCTTAGTTCAGTGCCTGACACATAATAAATGCTTAACAAATACTACATTTATTATTATTATTATTGCATTCCAACCTTGCTCCTCTAATATCAGTTTACTCAGTGTGCCTCAATCTTGCCTTTTTGGCTATCGATCCCTTTTACTATTGCATCCTATTTCCATCTTGGAATTCCCTCCCCAAGAGACCTCTATTCTCCTCATCTTCAAAAGCCCTTTTAAAATCAAATCTCTTCTAGGAAGCCTCCCTTAACTAATCACTCATCTCCTCACTATTTTTCTTAGTGTGCACCTATTGACTTGAGCCTTTAACCTATGCACTATATACTCCCCCCATTCTATATATTCCCCATTGGGAAGCAGCATGGCTCAGTGGAAAAGAGCCTGGGCTTCGGAGTCAGAGGTCATTCATTCATTCATTCATTCAGTCAGTCAGTCAGTCATTCAGTCATTCATTCAATAGTATTTATTGAGGGCTTACTATGTGCAAAACACTGTACTAAGCGCTTGGAATGAACAAGTTGGCAACAGATAGAGACAGTCCTTGCCGTGTGACGGGCTTACAGTCTAATCGGGGGAGACGGACAGACAAGAAAAATGGCAATAAATAGAGTCAAGGTCATGAGTTCGACTCCCGGCTCTGCCACTTGTCAGCTGTGTGACTGTGGGCAAGTCACTTCACTTCTCTGTGCCTCAGTTCCCTCATCTGTAAAATGGGGATTAACTGTGAGCCTCACGTGGGACAACCTGATTACCCTGTATCTCACCCGGTGCTTAGAACAGTGCTCAGCACATAGTAAGCGCTTAACAAATACCAACATAATTATTCTCTGAGTATTTGTATACATATCCTTATATGGGTTGTTTCTCCTACCTGTAATTTATTTGAATGTCTCTCCTCTTGGCTAGAATGTAAGCTTCTTTAGGGTTAGGATTGTGTCTATATATTCTATTGTACTTTCTCCAGCACTTAATAGGGTGTTCTGAACAGAGTAAGAACAAATAAATATCATTGACTGATAATGAGTTCCAAGTGGAATTTTACAACCAATGATCATAAAGCCATTAGAAGGCATTTCTAGATTATGCTTCTATGAGATTTTTTTTCCTCAATGTTTGCAATTGTGGCTAATTGAACCAATGCTTGTCTGCTTTTAGAAGATCCCTATAAAGCTTAATTAAATGATTTTCATCTTTAAGCCACCCAAACTTCCTAAAGGCTAATCTAAGAAACATTTCTCCCATCAATAAAATATATCTGGCAGTTATAAAATCACTATGAAGGAAAGAGCAATTCTGAACACCTCCAATTCCTACCCAAAATATCTCAAGGAGGTTCAGTTATATGAAAATGCAATATTTCAACCTGATAAACTGAGCCTGATAAACTGAGTTGCAGCATTCAACTAATGTTTTTTTTATATAACTGAAACTCTGAAATTGATTTTTTCCTAAACTACAGTGATCCACATAGAAAATCCCAGTTTTTGGTTACCAGTCTACCAGCTTGACCATAAATTTATCTTTTAGAATTCCTTTACTGTTGAAAGCGTGGCTCTTTCTTTGATTCCTAAAGGGGAACACATAGTAAAGTGGTTTTATATCATGGCTGATAGGTTCTGTTGATGATTAAGGGTCCTGAATATGAAGTGAGTGAGATGTAGGACAGCCTCTGACACATTGTCAAGTTCCTAAATGTCACAACATCATTATTATAGGTTATAATTCATAAATTGCAAATGTTTCCTATGGAAAAGTGAAATTGTGCCAAATTATAGGAAGCAGTTGAAAGCTAGGCTGAATGGAAAGCCATTGTACACATTACTGAAGTAATAAAAAAAGCATTTACTAGTGATTTTTGTTATGCTTTGACTACTTACATTTCAATTACATTTTTTCATACCAAACCTCCACTTGATCCTGTTGAGCAGACACCAAGAGATATCCTTTTATTGTTAACCATGATCTGTAAAAACCAAAATATTTTCTCGAATGACTGTGCTCATTATGGGCAGGAAACGTGATTACCAATTGTCATTACCAACTGATTACCAACAGTAAATGCTCAATAAATACAGTTGATTGACTAGAAAACAAAGGCAATAGTAGGCTATTACATCAATGTCACTGGTTCAGATTCAACCTAGATGATGTGGGCAGTGAATAACAGTCAATATGTTTATGAAGACTGCATCAGAGCAGCATTAGCTGGATTGGTTAGCATAATTGGTTGTTCCAAATGTAATGCTTAAAACAGATGAAAAATTTACATGAGTGGTGTGAAGGATCAGGCAATCCACATCCAAGTATTTTGATCTTTTAATAGCTTCCTGCATTTTTTCAAAGGGATGTAAAATATTTGAATTTTTGTTGGTCATCGTATCAACTTAAAAAAATCTTAAATTCCACCACAAATTGGATATTTTATTGTTTTCCATGGACAAATTTGATATTGAATTAATATTTAGTTGAAATCATTTGTCACATTTTCCAAATGTGATTTCAACCTTGAATAATGATCCTTATTTTTCTGTAAATGGGATTAAAGAAAATTGCCAACTGAAGCTCCTATGGTTCTTTCCCTTTCCAGATGGAATACTCCTATGAAATCTTTGCAATTTTGAAATTGTTTAGATTTCTATAAAGAACATATTTTTCTTAATAGGAAATAAGAAAACCAAAGCAGGCAATTCAAGGCATTGTGGTCTATTGAAATGCTCATGATGTTGGGAGTAAAAGATCTGGGGTTATTCCCCAGCTCTGCCACCTGCCTACGTGGTGACTTTTGCATGTTGCTTGACAGTTCTGTGCCTTACTTTCATCATCTTATAAAATAGGAGTAATAATACCTACCTATTCTCACCTCTTGAGGATGTTGTGAGGATATAATCAACTGTTTGATGTGAAGGCATTTTGGAAGAATGAAATACAAATGTTAAAATATGTTGTGCTTAGAACCATATAAAAATGAAAGTGTCCTTTCAATTAGTTTGGCTGAAGCAAAGATTACAAGATTTTGTTCTTTTTTTTTTTTTTTTTTTTATAAGAAGCCATTTGTCAAATGGCTTTTATGTCTTGCAAGGTGCCCCTGCTGAATAACACGGCTAATCATTTGACAGGTACACCTAGTTCTTCTATAATGCGGGGATTGCTTTCTTGAAGTAACTCATGATAAGAAATGAATGTGTTGAGATATCAACCCCGCGTCTGAGGCTATGCTCAGAGTCACACCTTTTTCTTCCAAAAAAATGTTTTATCCTGACAGATGTGCACTGTCAGAACAGTGAAAACACATGTTCTTGCAGAATGGGATCTGTACGATAATTTATTTATCTGTATCTCTCCTATGGAAAAATCAGATGGGTGAAGAGGGGAGCTATTGTTTGTTCTGCCAGAGTGAACTGGGTAAGAATAAACCTTATCCATCCAGTTGGCTTCTCTGTGGTGGCTCAACTAAGATGTTTTCCTGAATATAATCTTATTCCTTTATTCACAGCTTCTTTATAAAACCTAAGGTATATGAATGCAGGTTCCCTATGGCACTAAGAGAAAAAAGAAATTAAAAAAACCCCAAAAAAACAGCCACATAGAAGTGTCACATAGTTGAAAATTCTTTTCTTCATCTTTTTCAGCTAAGCTCTCATGAGGTTTTATGAGAATCATTTTCTTTAAATTACTTTATATGGTTTTTTTTGTACCTCAAGTGTGAAGGGAGACATTTATTTTAGTGAACATTATCTGCCTGGCATTTCAAGCAATGCTATTTATCTGTGTCTTGTTACAGGCCACCAGCAGAATTGGGGGAAAGTGAAAGAGGTTCCAAAATGTTTGATATTCCCTTGAACCAGGCAATAGGATCTGGAATTACTGATGTATATAATGCCGGCTGTTAAGCCTGAGGAAGGGATGTATTTATGTTTGGTAGTTAAGGGAGAAGCATTCCTTTTAGTAGCAGAAGTAATATTTATTGTGCTCCCACCTGGTACAGTGCAGTATACTAGTTGCATGGGGAGGACAGAATAAAGAAATAGCACATTCCCTGTCCACGAGGAGCTTCCACTCTGATAGAGAAGACAAACATTTTCCTGATTTTATTATGGCAGTAGACAACACCACCATCCTTCCTGTCTCTCAAGCTCTTAATCTTGGCATTTTCCTTGATTCTTCTCTTTCACTCACCTCACATAGTCATTCTATCACTAAATCCTGTTCAACCTTCACAGCATTCCTAAAATCCACCCTTTCCTCTCCATCCAAACTGCTACTATGTTAGTCCTAGCACTTATGCTGCCTTGATTACTGTATTAGTCTCCTTGCTGACTTCCCTGCTTCCTGTCTCTCCACACTCCAGGCCATACTTCACTCTGTTGCCCAGATCATTTTCCTACAAAAAATGTTCAGTCCATGTTTCCCCACTCAGGAACCTCTAGAGGTTGCCCATTCACCTCTATATAATAATGGTATTTGCTAAGTGCTTATTATGTGCCAAGCACTGTTCTCCATATCAATCAGAAACTTCTTACCACTGGTTTTAGAGCACTGGTCTCTGTGCCCCCTCCTACCTTACCTCACTACTCTCCTACTAAACCTAGCCCATACACTTCATTCCTCTAATGTCAATTTACCTCCTGTACCTCAATCTCATCTATCATACTGTTGAACTCCAGCCTATATCCTGCCTCTGGTCTGGAATGACCTCCTTCTTCATATTCAACAGACAATCACTCTCCCCACCTTCAAAGCCTCTTTCAAAAAGCACAAATCCTCCAAGAGGTCTTCCCTGAGTAAGCCCTCTTCTCCCACTCCCTTTCACATTGCCCTTACACTCAGTTTTGCTCCATAGCACTTCTGGACATATGGGTAATTTATGTATATTAATCTTTCTCTCCTCCTTTAGACTGTAAGCTCACTGTGGGCAGGGAACGTGACTACCAACTTGATTATATTGTACTCTCCCAAGCACATAATACAGTACTCTGCTCACAGTAAGTGCTCAGTAAATTGATTGATTGGTGGGTCAAGGGAGTAGGCTACAGTCAGTTGTATTTATTGACCACTTACCTTGTGTAGAGAGATTATGCTAAATGTCACCAGCCCCCTGGTTCATATCAACCAGGACATTGCTGGGCAGGGGAACCTAAGTGACAAATAGTAAAGTTCAAACCATACCTCTGATCAACGTTACTGTGGAAAATTTTTTACTTAGTTTTACCAACGTGCCAGGGAGTGACACATATGTATACCCACTCACTCCAGCACCCAAGGGCCCAGTATCAGTCTGAAGTCAAAGGAGCCCATTCTGCCAATGCTTCTTCTTTCTGTTATCAAGTGCTGCTGCCTTCTGCTGCTCCAGGTGCTGCTCTCCTGCCAATCCTAGCAGGCTTCCTACTTGCTTGTCTGCATACTTCTGTTCCAGGTGCTTCCCTCTGTGCCTGCTACGAAACTCCGTTCTTAAAAGCGACTGCCTTTTATGTACCTTAGGTGTAGCAGCGCTTGCTCTATATAGCAGTCATTGATTGGTCCAGGCCTGTTACTGGGTAGAACAGAGAGAGAAAGCCACACCTCCCTCCATGCTCTGCCCCCACAGGCCAGCGATCACCTGTCTCAGGTAGAGCCCATCAGTGCCTTTGTGAATATCTTCCTTCTTGTTGTTCACGGGATCCCAAACAGTCACTAAATAAGGCAGCTTGTTGTGGGCTCACCATTCATTCATTCAATAGTATTTATTGAGCGCTTACTATGTGCAGAGCACTGTACTATGCGCTTGGAATGAACAAGTCGGCAACAGAGACAGTCCCTGCCTTTTGACGGGCTTACAGTCTAATCGGGGGAGACGGACAGACAAAAAAGAATGGCAATAAATAGAGTCGAGGGGAAAAACATCTCGTAAAAACAATGGCAACTAAATAGAATCAAGGCGATGTACATTTCATTAACAAAATAAATAGGGTAATGAAAATATATACAGTTGAGCAGACAGTACACACCCTGATTGGCTTATATCTACCCCTGCACTTAGCACAGTGCCTGGCACATAGTTAAGTGCTTAACGAGTACCATTAGAAAAAAAAAAATCAACTCTTACTCTATCCAAACACTCTTACCAACCTGCTCAGTGTCCATACCTTCACCGTCTTTTAGCAACCTATGGACAGCTACCGTCTTCCTACATTACTATCAACTTTCTTTGCCTTCTAGGTATTACCTCCTCCCCCCCACGTGCTTAACTCCTCATTTGGATTTAACATCCTTAACAACAACAAGTATGTCCACACTTGGGAGTGATACTAACGCTGTGGTGAGCTCGTTGTGGGTGAGAACGTATCTACCAATTTTGTTATACTGTACTCTCCCAAGCGTTTAGTACAGTGCTCTGCACAGAGTAAGCACTCAGTAAATACCACTGAGAAGCAACATGGCTTAGTGGAAAGAGCACAGGCTTGGGAATCCGAGGTCGTGGGTTCTAATCCCCACTCCGCCCCTTGTCAGCTGTATGACCCTTGGGCAAGTCACTTCACTTCTCTGTGCCTCAGCTCCCTCCTCTGTCAAATGGGAATGAAGACTGTGAGCCCCACGTGGGACAACCTGATGACCTTGTATCTAACAATAATGTAATAATGTTGGTATTTGTTAAGCGCTTACTATGTGCAGAGCACTGTTCTAAGCGCTGGGGTAAACACAGGGGAATCAGGTTGTCCCACGTGGGGCTCACAGTCTTAATCCCCATTTTACAGATGAGGGAACTGAGGCACAGAGAAGTTAAGTGACTTGCCCACAGTCACACAGCTGACAAGTGGCAGAGTGGGATTCGAACTCATGAGCCCTGACTCCAAAGCCCGTGCTCTTTCCACTGCACCATGCTGCTTCTCTAACCCAGTGCTTAGAACAGTGCTCGGCACAGAGTAGGCGCTTAAAAAAATACCATCGATGGGCAGCAGCAGCTGCAGCAGGCAGAGCAGAAGATTAACCTGGCCAAGAGGAAGCACCCTCCTTGAACGGGAAAA
This sequence comes from Ornithorhynchus anatinus, assembly GCF_004115215.2. NCBI lineage: Eukaryota > Metazoa > Chordata > Mammalia > Monotremata > Ornithorhynchidae > Ornithorhynchus > Ornithorhynchus anatinus. The sequence continues at coordinate 85,275,959 of NC_041731.1, forward strand.
GCTGCACACTTCCAGAACCTGTTTCCTTCCCGGCCCTGCCCATCCTATCATGCGCATAATCTGCACTGAAACACCTGTTGGGTGACAAACCTTTGACCCACAGATGCTTCAGAAAAAAAAAAAAAATCAGAGTTGCAGAGACAAAAGCAATAGCTAAGCTCAAGGAAAAACAAAACTTCTTCATTCCATCTGGCCCTTACTGAAGAACTCTCCCAAACTGAATTTCTAGAATGTATTAAGAGTGCTTCACTCTGTCCACTGTCTTGGACTCATGGCTGTTTCTTTATGGTTGCATTTCTGATTTCACATCAGTACAGTAACAGTACTAGATTGGGAGCCCGTTGCTGGGTAGGGATTGGCTCTATCTGTTGCCAAACTGTACTTTCCAACTGCTTAGTACAGTGCTCTGCAAACAGTAAGCGCTCAATAAATACGACTGACTGAAGGAATGAATAAAGTGAATGAATAACGGGAATATGAATAAACGGGAAGCAGCGTGGCTCAGTGGAAAGAGCTTGGGCTTTGGAGTCAGAGGTCATGAGTTCGACTCCCGGATCTGCCACTTGTCAGCTGTGTGACTGTGGGCAAGTCACTTCACTTCTCTGTGCCTCAGTTCCCTCATCTGCAAAATGGGGATTAACTGTGAGCCTCACGTGGGATGACCTGATGACCCTGTATCTACCCCAGCGCTTAGAACAGTGCTCTGCACCACACTAAGCACTTGGGAGAGTACACTATAACAGTAAAACAATAAACAGACACATTCCCTGCTCACAACCAGCTTACAGTCTAGAGGAAATATGAGCATGTTAGAAAGCAGTGGGGAAGAAGGAATTGGAGTGGAGAGAATTGAAGATGGCCATTAGAGAAGGAAGGAGGGTGAAGGCAAGGATTATGATGACAAGAGATGAGAGAAAATGATAGGTAGCAGAGTGAAGTGGGGACCGGCGTGGGAAGAGACAAGAGGCAGGGAGTTCAGCGAGGGAGGAGATGTAATAGTTAAGGTAGGATAGGATAAGTGCTTCGATCAGTTTTGTAGCAGTTTGGATGGAGAGGAAAGGGTGGATTTTAGCAATGTTGTGAAGGTAGAGTAGATAGAATTTAGTGACAGATAGAATATGTGGGTTGAATGAAGGAGATGAGTTGAGGCCAATGCCAAGGCTTGTGAGAGAGGAAGGATAGCGATATTGTCTAGAGCAATGGGAAAAGACAGGGGAAGTACAGGGTTAGGGTGGATAGGTGATGAATACGTTTTGAACATGAAGTTGCTACTTACAGCTCTCTCATCTTGCCAGTTATGCTCTCCATGGGCATCAATGGGTTAGGCAGCCAGAGAGCAGCACTTTGAAAAATGCACACAAGGTTTTATGTACAAAGCTATTTATGGCCAGAGTGTCACAGCATGGGGTTAATGCTACCCTAGTGCCACAGACCAGGATGTTCGATCTTCATTGCTCTGTTAAACCAGCTACTTTCAGGTTCTTGCTAGGCATTTCCCTGAATGAAGACAACCCAGGCAGTTCTCTGTCAGAAACCTAATAGACTAGCTGGGGCTGGGGAAAGGAATGGGATGAGAGTTTGGTTTTCTGGAAGTGAAAACTGTTAAAATGTTTTTCATATTTTTAGCACTAGTTGAAAGAAATCTTCATCTGTGCCAGATTGACCTTTGCAGAGGAGTCCAGGCTTGAGTTGGACAAGTCCTAGGGTTTTGAGAGCTGCACCCCAACCATCATGGGACATTTCCTATGTGGGCAACTGGATTGTGACAGTGTTGTGGTAGAATCACACACATTGAACCTGTGCACTGCTAAAAAGTGGGAGGATGACAATCTAGCATTGTCTGTGTTCCTTCTGTTCACTGGTTAAGACTCTATTTCATGCATCATTAACAGCTTACTGTTATTATCCCTTACCTCTAATACACTTGAAGTAGGGGGAAAAAAAGCAACAATTATTCAGTGTTTTAATTATTACCATGGAGTTTGAAACCTTTCATATCTCATTTTCATTTTCATGAGGAAGTCATGACTTGGGACTCGTTTATAGCATCAGGATGTCATCTCATTCATTTTCCTTATGAATACTGCTGAATAATAATAATAATAATATCATGAATTTGTATTTTGTTTAAATTTTCTCAAGTGCTTTCCAATCAATCATCTCATTATTATCTATACTGCATCACTGTGAGTAGCAAAGCAGCAAGTCTTATC